>NC_080716.1:16147400-17472400 GCF_019097595.1 Hemibagrus wyckioides | reverse complement strand
TGGACATTTCGATTCATATACAGTGTTAAAATTTCATTACTCATGTCTTCTGGGGTGCATGACCTTTATCTCTTTATTTATTTTGTTGCCATTAATACCAACATAATATCTTCAAATGTCTTTCATTGGTTTAACTAAACAGCAATGAACCTGAAATGTCCAAACACTTTTGCAACACCTTCTGTTCCTCACCATCATGATCATTAGTGTCTTTAAAGTTTTGTGGTATTAGTAGGTTGATAGTCCTGTGGTCTACATGCATTGCTCATTGCTACCCTCTAAAACCTCCTCTAAACCAGGAGCATGGCCTCATCATTCACTTGGTAACAATCTCCATAGAGACCGCATTCAAGGGTCAACAAGGGTGAGAGCATTTAACTGCTGCCTTGGAGAATGGACATGCTTTCCCCATCCCTGTCCTCTCTGTTAGTATAGATAAACACAACACTCTGTGCTGAAGTGATATGAAACTTTATTGATTATACCTTATGTCTATACAAAATGAATAAATGTGTGCAATTTAACAGGCACATCTAATTTAAAGCGTGTGGATTTAGTTCAGATTTTTTTTTAAAATAATAAAATAAATCCACCCATGTAATTTCTTCATTCAGACAACACGCACCTTTCCAGATACAATTTTTTTTTTTCAATTGTGAGAAACACTACAAATTCAGAGGTATGAAACCATATGCATCTTCTAGGCATTAGCATTTTTCAATTTTTTTATTTTATTTTTTAAAACAAATTTCTGACATGCATATCACCAAGGATGTCATTTTAGACAAGTTATTTTTAACTCCCCACTGGATGGTTTTGATATGCATAATACACAATGCACTAGCATCATGAGCAAGTACAGTCCCTTTCTATCAGTCTTAGAACAACATGGTCTCATGTTTATGCAATGTTTATATCATAGCATTTTGATGAATTCTCAAATCTGATAGGTGAAAATGTGTTCGTTTCTATAACAGTGGCTCAGACAGTAATACTCAGCTGGAATTCCAATCGCAGGTTTATATTAATGTGCTTATTCTAATATGTTAGCGTTTCTATAGTAACAGCTCATACACAGGGACTTGTATTGTAGATGTTCCATGTGATCCAAGGCTAATAATAAAATGCTTTTAAAAAGTGTACTATTATTTAACAAAGGAAAGATATGACTGTCAATATGGTGAAGTTTCTTTATGGAAGAAGTTTCCATTGTCAGCATTTTGTAACAGTCTGTACTTTTCTACATGGAAAAGATTTTACACTTTTTTTTTTTCAGGCAGGCTGGTAAGGGAACTCTGGGGGGCATGGCAGCTTAGTGGTTAGAATATTTGCCTCACACCGTCAGGGTTGGGGTATTGATTTCTGTGTGAGTACTTTGGTTTCCTCTCCCAGTGCAAAGACATGTGTTGTAGGCTGATTGGCATTTCTAAATTGTGAATGGATATGTGGAAATGTGCATAATGGGTTGGTATACCATCCAGGGTGTCCCTTGCTAACTCTAACTAAACACAATCTAGCTCAATCACCAAAGAATAGAAAAATACACGTCCTTCTCTCGCTCCCTAGCTAGCCAAAAACAAGAGAAAACAGAATAAACGCCAACTTCTTACAAACAACAAAACAGGGTGCTATTTACAAAAGTGTATATTATTGAAAGAAAAAGGTATATACAGACAAACAGGGGGGGCAGCATGCTGTATAATACAGAAATCGTCTAACAATAGTTGTGAGCAGGAACATGACGTAGTCGGGGTTGGGCCTGGGAAAAAAGAAAACAGACACAAAAGACAAGTTAAATCTAAGTACAGAAGGAAATAATAACTGCCATATTATGAGCAGTAATAGGAATTAACTTGTACTTATTTAAATGTACATCTAAACAGAAAAAAGTGTTGTTCTTTACTAAATTAAAAATTGTTGGCAGATTGATGTGCTATAAGAGAAAGAACACACTTCAGGACATGAATAAAAATATTGAACTTGTAGACAATAACTATATCAAACTACCCTGTCACTGATTGTTTTCCTGTGCCAGCATGCCCTATCATGCGTTATTCCTTACAAAAGAACCATTATAACTGATTAAGGCTAAGTAGGACATGACTTAGCCATGTATAAAGACATCCTTTATGCACAATCCATTGACTTTTACTCAGGATTCATTCACATGTTATGTGAGATAAAGTGTCTTTTAGACATTTTTTTGCAGTGATCGCAGTGATTAATCAACATTAAAATCACTTCTTATTCCAGGATTTGACAATCCATGTGACCAGCTATAGATATTTTGTTTTAGGGACCCATGCTTACTGTAACTTAATGCAATCCTAAATCCAAATCAATCTATTGGATTATTTTATATTAACACAGTCCTACCGTATCATATGTGCTGTGTTCGTAAAGTAAAGCAACCAAGTAAAAGAACAAGCTAGTACATCCAGTCCTCTTCATTTTTCAGGCCTCCTTTCAGCATTAGAAGATGTGTGTAAGTCTAAAAGCACTTTAGGCAATGAGATAGCTGTCGATAATGAGGCGTGCCTTTCAGCGGGCCAGCAGAAATGTACGTTTTTATTAAGGCGAGCCTGATTGCGTGATGGCTCTGTATTAGAATGCATTCTGTGGAGACAGGAGGAAGTGGAAGGGGTCTGTTTAGAAGGCGCAGGCTCATTTGCACACTTTCTTTTTTTTTTTGTGAAAAATAGTGGCGCATTAAGAGAAGCATGAGCAGAAGTTTTGCTTCACTGCCTTAATAATGTGCTCGGAAAAGCTATTGCTACGTAGCCCGAAGAGACGAGTATGAACCTGGTGGCACAAAGGAGCATGTGAATGGCTGTTGTTTACAGGCAAAATGGACAGGGCAACTCACATTAAGGTCGCTACTAAGACTACACAGTTGTTATGTTCATGTGAAAAGTGGGAATATGTATTATGATTGTAGTGTTATTGCTAATATATTGTGATATAATAAATTAATCAGTATTTTTGTCTGCATTAAAGGATTGCATTTGGGAAAATACAATTTTGGCAGCTATAAAATGCTAGATTAAGTGACATTTTAGATATTCAGAGACACAGTGCAGGGTAAATATGCATAAGTGTAGCTCCTATTGTGTGATAAATGCAGCTTTTGAGAGAACTGAGAGGGCATATTTTAATTAGCTGGAGTTATGTATAGATATTAGCTGTATAAATAATGTCACACCAAGCTGAAGAGTTGTAAAATGTCTTTTGTCACTTACGGCTGAGTCGAGAAAGCATACAGTCTAATTACTCGAGTGAAAGAAAAAAGCCATTGATTATACTATTTCACTGTGTGTGTGTGTGTGTGTGAGAGAGAGAGAGAGAGAGAGAGAGAGATTCTCTGTTATACACATTTTCAAGTGGATAGATTTTTCTTTTTAATGAAGTACAGAAAAAGGAAAATATATTAATCATATCACGGTTGGGTGACAGATGAGCGATCCCCCTCCTGCTGCACCATGTGACTATTATAAGAGTCATCATACATTGTGTGCCAATTTCAGGCCACAAGTGGGATGTTAGCTTTAATATTTTAATCAGCAATGGACCATGAGAGAGATTAGGAGTTTTGCACTCTTCTCATGACATAGAAGCGCTCTACTGCAATTACATTTAATCTCCTGGGCTATGACATTTGTAACAGTTTCATTATGGATTTTGTTTGCATAGAGGGAAAACAAAAAGGAAGAGAAGAAAGAGGATCTATAGCTTCTTCCACAAAGATTCAGGCAAAGTGTAACAATTTAAGTTAACCAAAATTAAAACAGGTGTAATGATTGTAATTAGTGAACTGTAATTAGTAAAGTGATCATCACGATTAGAGGCAGCAGATGCAAATGAAGATTTTTGAAAATGTGTAATACAAACAACTAAAGCCACGAAACAAGAATCATAAACCAACACTACACATAAAGCAAAACCAGGCAGACTACAAGAAAGGTTGTGGAACATACAATGGCACACATACACAACAATGACAAAAGCTTGACAATGAAATATGTACAGTAGAAACAAGAACTTAATTAGGGGTGCTGATTAATGGTTGCATAAAACAGGTGTGAATAATCATTTGGGACACAGGGCATGCTGGGGCTGATGGGTAATATATTTAGAATCACTTCTGACATAAGCATGACAATGATAAAATAATTGATACTTCTTTCATTGGGTTACGTAAGCCAACGGACAAGTTCTTCAAATAATTTAAATTGTAATAGTCATGTTTGAACAATGTTGTTGTTTAACCTGGGCTTGGGACCTGCACTGGGAGTTAACTCTTCAGTGTCTGGGTTAGCGCCCTGCCCAGGAATCGAACCCTGGCCACAGCAATGAGAGCACAGGATCCTGCCATTGGACCACAAGGAGGCTAGTCACATGTGAACAATGATTATAGTAAATTATGAAACAAAATGTACTGTTATAAATAGGGGTGTAACAATCAGACAACTTGGACTGAATCATTAATTAATTATGAATTGATAGAACATTTTTTATTTGAATTGATTATAAATTGATTTTTATTGAAAAAGGGACAGACATCTAGTATGCTAAATGTCTAGCAAACTGATCTGCCCATAAATCTGCTACTTAAAATAATCCTTCTCTGCTGTACATCATCATCATTCAGAAATTAATAGATAGCTTACCTCGGCTTTCAGACAAAGTTGATCACATATTGATTGTAGGCTGCTAAATCATTTCGTATCATAGATGATTCAGTGATGTCATCAATTATTCAAGCATTGCCTTCAGAATCAAACTTGTTAAGAGATGATGTTAAGAGAAAAAAGAAATTTAAATGTAGGATTTTTACCCCATCCATCCAGTGAGTCAGTAATTTTATTTATTTATTTTTATTGCTAACTTAATGAAAATACAAACCCACCATTATGTTTATTATTATTATTATTATTATTATTATTATTATTATTATTATTATTATTATTATTATTATTATTATTAATTTATTAGATTTATAATTGAGTTCTTATAGTTATTTATATGTTTGACTGGTAACTGCAATTGACTAGATTTCAGTTAAACCTCAATATTTCAAAACACAATTAGGCCTAGAAATAATGTCAATATAACATTATTGAGTCTAAAGTGTTAGGTACTAAAGAGTAAGTACAGGAACTAAAACAAAATAAATAATACAAATAAAAAGGCTGTATAGTCTCAGCAAATGCCAAGAATTTTTTTTAATAATATTTAAATACCTTTTTTTATGAACTTTTTTGCCTTTAACTTATTTTTCTTATTTATTACCTTATTACCTATGTTTGTGGATGAAAGCTGTAAATTTCCCCTTGAAATTAATAAAGTATCTATCTATCTATCTATCTATCTATCTATCTATCTATCTATCTATCTATCTATCTATCTATCTATCTATCTATCTATCTATCTATCTATCTATCTAAATAATTAGATTAATATTTGAATTAAACCTGCACTGAGGGTATGTGTGGAATTTCTTTTATTAAAATAATATAATTTCTCTTATATATTTTAAGAACCACTGGTTTAGAGCATTTGCAGCCCACAACACTCCACATCCCCAAACTGCCAAAGCCATGTATAGTATATAGCTGGTTCCTTTCACTGCCTGTGTATCTCATTAATATTGGATCTCACTGTTGGGCATACATACGATATTTTTTGTTGATGTTTTTTGTTTATCTTGATGCTTAGATTTGTTTTCTTTACTTAATTTATGATTATCTATCACTGTCATATATCTCTTATGAAGGTCATTTGTGAGTTTTTTTCTTCATCATTTCTCTGAAATATAGGCTACATTGCAAAAGAAAAGTGATTAACACACATACTGACAGTATGTTAAATATATTTAAGGTGAATACTTAGATTTTTTTATGCATTTTCTTTGCTTTGTTTACAACAGTGTGTATTGGGATTTGTTTGTGAGTTCTCTATGCATCTACACCAGCTGATCACTTACAGTATTTATGAAATATGCCGTCATCCGTAGAAACAGGCCAACTCCACCCTAAATGCTCAATTTACACATGTGGATACTCACAGGAATTTTGCAGCTTGGCTTTTCATAGGTGATTAAGCTATTTTGACAGTTTGATTCCCTATAATCAAGTTCTTATTTTTAAAATAAAAGGGCTTCTTTAAGTCATAATCCATAATTTTACGCTAATTAATTCTTTTTCTTCTTCTTCCTTTTCTTTTTATTACTGATATAAACGAAAATTTAAATAAATTTATGGCTGATAAAATGTCAGATTCAGATTAAACATGCATGACGCAAGTTTAACTGACACACCAGTGACTGAAAAAGTCAACAGTGACTTTTTTGTCATTTAATTTCATTTATTCGTGATTTTTATGAATAAGAGTCAATAGCAGTTTAGTCTTCACTTATTTATTAAAGTGCATGCACTGGTGTCTTATGTACATATTTACATATCATTTTCATATGGAACACTATTTTTGTGTTTTAATACAAAACACACTTGAGCATATGTGGTTATTGCTCTGCTAATATATATATATATATATATATATATATATATATATATATATATATATATATATATATTAGTTGGTATGAAATCACAAGGAAAGAAAAGAAAACATGCTGCATGTGCCTAAGGGTGTAAGAAGTAAAGAGCCTTCTTGTTAGTAGTCTCAAAACTAGCATCAGTGGAGTTATGGAATAAATTTATGGAACAAAATAATGTCAGCTCTCAACACACTTTCTATTGTCCTATGCTGCTTGTTGTTATGAGTATTTATTGTATTTACTAGAGCTATCACATAGGCATAAGTGGCCATTTGTAAACGCCAAATTGAAAAACCTGTCAAAAAAAGAAAACTTTTGCACAAATAAAACTCTTACAAGCTTTTCTGTTGCTGTAAGTGACAAAAGTAACCCTATAGCTAGTCCTGCAGAGAACCTTAGAACCTCTGTTAGAACCTCCTTTACGTTTACTGACATAATTAGATGTAACTACTAACATTTTAACACGATAATCCATTTAATAAAACACACATATACATACACACTGCTATCATTTAGATCAGATACATCATGTATCAAACTTTGAAGATGTGCTCCAAGGCATCCTTCTTTAAAACACCAAATTCAACCAATACATGTTTTGGTAATTAGCTAATTAGTTGAAAAGTTGAATCAGATGTATTAAATGAGGTAGAATGCCGTAGCCCTCCAGTACTGATGTTTGGCACACTTTGTGCTGGAAAGTTTGCCATGTGGTCTAAAAATGAGTATATTATTTAAGTCACAATATGAGTGAAATCAACTCCAACTACAACAATGTTTTATTTCATTCAATAAAACATACTCGAGAAAAAAAGAATAAATTTTTACTGCCATATGATTTGCATCAGATTTATCATTATGTAAAATATTACTTTCTGAATGTTAAATTCCAAAAACACTTAATAAATCAAATGCTAATAAACATAGTGGAAAACCCTTGAGAACACACGTACCCCTGAGAACACACAGCTCACATACTGTAGCACAAACTAACTGACAGTGCACACTGTTTACTGATTGCTGATTACTGAGCGCATCAGCACCTGCAAAACTACACCAGACAGTGTATGTAGCCTTGAACGTGCTTGCATTGTGCACCTTCTTGTATTCAAGCATTGTCTAGCTTTCGCTTGCTTTTTCTGTATGGCCTTGAGCTTATCCTCTAGAGGTTAGTAAATAAGTAGATATATGTCAAGCCTTATTAACTGGGTTATATCAAGACCTAGTTACTTTTTGGTTTAATTAATTAAAATCTTATCTGATGCCTAAAAAATTGAATTTCTACCTGTTTTGGGATGCCTTTTTTTTTTTTTTAGCTATTTCTTTGCCATGTCACATTCCACAGTGATAGTTAATAGCACATTTTTACATTTACAAATTAAATTTGCAATTTTTCATAAGTGTTTGTTCAAAACCTATAAAATTTCATCAGGTAGAATTGTCTCTCACACAAAGCCAACAATATCCTGACTAATTTATCTATCAGGCGTGAAGCTATAAAGTAATTCATTTGTTTATATTGATTGAAAAAGTCTAATAAGAATCTTCTATTTCCATTCTGCCAATGCCAGTGTAGGTAAAAAGGGTTAAATCTACATCCTTATGATCATGTGTTCTTTCCTAAACAGATAATGTATTTATAGTTTAGTTTACCCTGTTTACCTCCATGCTTGTGGACTACCCTTTGTTGCCATAATTTCAATGAATAAATCCTCATCCGTAGAGGTCATGGTCTGATTCCTATCATAAGATCAGTGGGAAACAAGGGTTTTCTTAAACACTGTTAGAATTTGTGAACAAGAATGTGATAGTTCCGTAAGTCTGCATGAAAAATAGAGCATGTCTCTGTATGTGTGTTTGCGTGTGAGTATTTGTTCCTCCATGTGTACAGGGTTGGTGGTTCTCTGCAGGCCTGTGGTGATGGAGACTCACTAACTGAATTGGTCATTCAAGTGTTTCCGTATAATTGCAGTGGTTAAAACACCACTGAGACGCATAATAGAAAAGATCCCTCCCACTGATTCGCCTGTGTCAGTCAATGTGTCTCTCAGTCTCATCTCCCCCCTTCACTAACATTTTATTTCTTTACTTTTTAAATCAATACTATCCAAAAATCGTTATATTACTTTCTTTTGACTGAAAAACACAACACCAGAGTGATGCATGTCATATTTGAGATTATTGAGATTTGTGCTTTAAAATTGAATGGCACTTTGATGAGCCTTTTAAGAGTCATATTTTGTTTCTAATCATGAAGTTGATTTATAATCATTGAATGTGAGAAGCACAGAATTCAGACCTTATTCAATAGGTTACTGATTTCCAATGACTGCTGAAATGAAGAGTTTTCATTTCTCTCTCTCTCTCTCTCTCTCTCTGTATGTGTGTGTGTTTTCTTACTAAATTACAGAAATGTGGCTATAATCCATTCCTTGTCTTGTGTGTGCCACAAGATTTTAACGACATGGCCTAATCAATATCTAGCTGAATGGGAGCACAGAGTTAATTCTATGTTAATAGGAATGTGTTCTAAACAGATGTTGCCCTTGTGAATAACAAGATGCTACAGACAGCACAATGGCTTTTTACTCTTATTTGTTAAATCAAAAAATGAACTGAATATGTAATGGCAGTGCTTTGGCATGATTAACTTCTTTGATTTGGAATTTTATTTTATTTTTTTAACCAGTGAAATCTATCTTAATACTAGGGGCTTGAAAATATGTTTTAAATAAAGTAAATATTTAGATGCGCCCTTGTTTCAATCCATTTTAATTAAAAGATCCAGTGGTTCTCGTCTGCCACATTAACAGCTTCAAACCCATCAGACACAGCATGAAATGCTTTCTGCTCCTTAGCTTAGAGAGTGCCCACCAGGAATTTAAGTCAAATTGGTATGAACGGCCTTTAAAGTGTCCCTGCTCTGCCATCTCTATAAAAGAGCTCCCACACTGCAAATGGAGACCCAGAAAGGGCATTTGCATAACTCTCAGTTAGACTTGACCTTTATGGAGAAGTGAACTAAATGAGAAGCCTGGCCCATGTCAGTGGCCCTTAATGACATTCAGACATCATGGATTTCGGCATGGGCATGGATTCGTGATTCAACTGTTAGCTCTAAACAGCTGACAGCCTCAGAGGGAATTTTACTTTCAAAATCGTTCCATAGTCTAGCAAAGACGTACCTTTAGAGTTTGGTAATTTGGTAGTTCTGTGGAACGTTGACTTGCAAATAGAATGCTATGCTAAAACAGGAGCTGAAATAGAAATCAACATGTAGACAAAAAAGACAGCCTTTTGAAGCAAGGCATGTGAAGCATTAATAATTGTCTAGGTACAAGACCCAAGGATTGAAATGTATTGATTTAATTTTCCAGAAGACTGAATGAAGAACCAGACTGATTAAAAATCGCTTAATGGTTTCCAATATCTGTTCAAATTATTTCACCATAAAACCATTAGGCCATTTCTTTTCTTTTTCCTTTGCCTTCACACTAAGATTAAGAAATCCCATCTTTCCTGTAACTCTTCTTTATTTTAAAGCTAAAAGAAAATCCCAGTGGCCTGGAAAAGGTTGATTTGAGGTAAAGCAAAAGAAGAAGCTTAAACAAATTGAGTTTCGATTAAGACTAATCGGGTACCTTCACACTCAATAACTGTAATTAAAGTCACATTTAAAATTCTGTTGTGCATCCACACGTTCATAGAACGTAAGCACGTGAATCAGTGAGTATGAATAAGAAATTAAATCAGACCTACTTTAAGAAGATTCAAAACATGCACAATCCTTGGTTAATTGACATTGTTTCAGTTAATAGCTAGTTTGGAGAAATGCGAATTTTCGCCACTTTAATCTTGTTAATATTTACTTAATTTGTTGAAATTAAGATGCAAGAACTTCCCAGTTTGATCCTGAGCTCAGAGTGTTTTTTTTTCCCCAGTCAACATGGTGTTCTTATGGGTTCTCTGCTTTCTTCAGCCACTGAAAACAAGCTAGTATAGTAGTGAATTTGTGTGTGGCACCCTACCATGAACAGATGTGTTATTTGGGTTGCACCTTGTGCAGTGTCTCCTGGAATAGGCTCTGGATTCACACATGGCTAAAGTAGTTACTATAGAGAAATAAAAGAATATTTTTACTTGTTGATAAATCTTTTGGAAAATTGGTGAATAAGGATGCAATTGAAATTTAATTACTGTTAATTCATTTCACTTTACATAATCTTTTATGGATTCTTAGGTGATCTAATATTTGTGTCGACGGAAATAAATTTACATATCTCAATCCATAAACTAAAAATCAGCAGATTATTAAAAATAAATTATGAGTACATCCATTTGGTTTTGCCTGCACCAGAATGTAGCATGAATCGTGTGATAGCTAGCCTACTATTATATGTTCAGAATTTGCTTATTAAAAACAATCTGCCTGTGGCTGTTCTTCAGCAGTAATCACTGAGTGCACATAATTTGTATTTTTTGTACATTTACACGACCCAGCAATCAATATTCATTCAAAAATAGATGGAGAATATGTTTTGGTATTCTTAGGAATGAATATACACACGAATCTATTAGAAATGTATATCATGTCAGTATTCTGGATCATGATCTGTGTCTGCCAAGCTAACAAGGTCTGATAGTGTGCTTCCTCTATTATCATTTCTCCCCGGGCCTCCACCATGCTGGCCTGGAGATCATCATTTTCCCATAACAAACCGTGGATTATTATTCCACCACTGAATGATTCCTGGACTGGAAAATTATGCACTGCAACCCAATCGCCTTCCTATTCAGGACCACCGACTGACCGTGTAAAGCCGCAGGAATAAGTGTAATCGCAGAAGGTATTATTTCCACTGCAGAACACCATAAAATCCAGATGCAGTCAAATACTGTGCTTACCACTTCATGGTGGATTGGAAATGATGCTGATCGTTGTATTTGATTTTTGTTTGGGAATGGGTTACATGGACGTTTTCTGTCACTGCTTGTACTCGCAGAACAATTTCATTAAAACATGCACACACACACACACAAACACACACGCTTTGACACACACCAGTCCACCCTTGCCTGCTGTAATTGTTTAAATTTCCCCTGCTAAGCACAGTTTGCACAATGGCTCCATTTGGGAGAGTCCCATATGATTGCTGCATGGTCAAGCTGGGAAGATTAGCTCACGTCTGTTTAATGGGAAATGCGGCCATCTGTTTATTTGTTTGTGCTCGTGCATGTGTTTTGTGCACCAGACTTTGATACGGAGCTGACTTCATTTGACAAGCTAATCTCGAACAAGTAAGCTCCTGCACAGCACAATGCCCTTCAACTTTTCTACAAAGACATCGGTTGACTTTTTTAAAACCCAGTCACTCCTGAGGGAACAGGGATATTCACAATCTCCATACTTCACACTCCAGCCTGCAATGAAAACTAAACAAATAGGCATGCAAATGTAAACTCTGATATTCAAATTCCCAGAGTCGCAACAAATATACAATAAATCCACAGCCCTCTGGCTAGCTCCCGGCTAGCTCACACTTATGATGTAGCTGCTCTGCTCACTCAGAGACTCAGGTAAAACAGAGCATGAGGCGAATCAAGACAGGGGAAGAAAAGCCTAAGCCAAAATTCCCAGGTGTTTTAAACGGTGCTTTAAATAGATTTCCCAACTTTCACTCCCCCTGAATTTTAGATCGACCTTACTCCTTCCCTTCATGCGTGCGCACCCACACACACACACACACACACACAGGCACACACAAGCACACACACACTCCCCTCAAGGTGCTCAAAACACTTGCGGTTTTTGTAAGAGATGTAGTCTGGAGGTGAAAAAAAAGAACACCAGAGCTGTTCTACTGGAGCGAGTCACCATGTATCCACAGAGAATAAATCCGCCACTGCTAACCACCGGAAAAAAAGTACTCTATATAAAAGTACACATCTCTTCCCATAAGGAAGAACCTATATTTTGAGTGCCTGTCCTCTGAAAATGCTAAGCATTGCTCTGAGATTCCCAGGGTATTTATAACAGGAAGCGCAATATATATTCTGCCTGCCATTCTGTTCGCTCGTTTTTGTTTAAGTCGTACGAGATCTGCATGCACACTCTAAGAGCAACTCGGTTTTGATGGAAATGAGAGGTTATACATTACTCCCACAGGAGAGAGTAAAGTTAAGACATCCAGGCTATCCGCTTAACACTTCATTATCCCTTAAATCTCTGGACGGGCCAGCAGCTAATTAATTTAATGATATTAATATGTCGCAATAAAGGCACAAAGGCTGGCGGGTACGAAATAAATGCGGCGAAGGGAGCGACGTGAGGAAAAGAGAGAGGCGGCGAGTAACCTCTAGGGTGTCATGGCTTAAGGCAAGATTTCCTCCAGGCCTGGCCACCACAGTGCATGTAATTAGAAGCGGAGAAATGAGAGCTGTATGACTCTTACATTTAATATCCCTCATCGCTCGCCGCACATATGATGTATGTCAAGAAGTGAGAGAGAGAGAGCGAGAGAGAGAGAGAGAGAGAGAGAGAGAAACTGTAAATGAGAGAGCTGTATAAAAAGGTACCTAAAGGTCCCAAATTAAGATTTATTTGAGCATAGCAGGGGGCAATTCATTTCTGTATTCAAAGACTGACTTTGTGCTGCAGAACACATTTAAATGCAGAATATGTCATTTTCACTCCATCCGTTCGTAAAGACATATCAGGCATGTGGGCGCTGTCCATGCTGTGTTGTCTAGAAAACTGTCATCTTTTTTAATTCGGGAACCCTTGGATACACTGGCTCTGCAGGATCATTGCTGGCTGATGAATTATTGGCTACAAAGAGTTGGTTGGTTGTTCTTCAAGCATACAAAGAGGAAAGTGAAGTTATTACAAGAAAAGCTATAAATTACATCAAGCATAACAATCTGGCAAGACGGCCCACAAGATCGATGTGTGCTTTTGTTTCCATAGATCTTGTAGATTTGTGCGCAGTGTCCCGTGTATATACTGTTGTTTATTACATAGCACAAATGCAAATTCTATCTCAAGGCCTGGGTTTGGACTTTACAAGATAAACAAACATGGTCTGACCGCAAAAGACAACCTGTTAAGACTAGTGCATAGGTTGACTGATGCAATGAAACAAATGTATTATATGTTACACATAAAAGTATATCTGTGTTTTGTTTTGTTTTTTTTATCTTGGTGCTGTGCTGTGATGTTCAAAACACTTTGGTGGAAGGGTTCCATTTAATTTTATTTAAATAAATAAATAAATAAATAAATAAATAAATAAATAAATAAATAAAAATAAAATCCAGTTTTGTTATATTTGTAATATTTTCTAGAGAATGTTATGTTCTGTGTGTTTAAGTATGAATAGAATGAAAAAAATAAACAAATATAAAGCATTTTAATATTTCAGACTCAATATAAAAGTGTTTTAATTTAAATATTATTATTATTATTATTATTATTATTATTATTATTATTATTATTATTGTTGTTTATAATGTTATGTTTATATTTAGATGTACGGTTATAATGATTACAACATACAGTATATTCCTATAAATGTTTGAACATGGTGTCCTTCTTTAATAGCTAAACGAAAACTGAACAGCTGTTCTACTAAAATAATCTGGAACGTTTGAACTCACTAAAGAGGAAGGATATTTGGTATCTGTGTAATCAAACACAAAGTCACTTTCTGCAATGGTGTAAGCCGATGTTTGTGCCTGCACAGGAATTCATATTATTTGGAGAGACCACAACAAAGTGAGGAAGTATGTTTCATTATTTTCTTTCCTAAACATGCTGAAATAGATAACACATTAAAAAAAAGCCGATTCCCCAGAGTGTACAGAAGGCAAAAACAACCAATAATACTTCATTTATTCTATGGTATCATTCTCAGTAAATAAAATGAATAAGTCAAAGGAAATTGGCTTTTGGAGAAGTTATTACAAGAAAAACGATGAATTATTTCACGCATACGAATCTGTTGAGACTGTATGTGAGAGTGATGGTTATTTGTTTCCATAGATCATCTAGATAGCACTCAGTGTCTCAGGCATCTACTGTTCAGGGTTCACTTCTTTTTCAAGCATGCCACATGTGTAAATCAATTTATAAGTGTCTTACACTCTATATGGACAGATTTTGTATTATATGGTAATGTGTTAAGTCAAGTTGTAGTAATTCTTTAGTTTTGATCAAAATATTTCAATTTGTGTATAAAAAAGGGCAAATGGGCAGAAAAAAAATCTTGGAAAATGAAAGATATCGTGTTCCTGGTTCAGCAAAAAGAATTTTGACACAAAAGAACTAGCTTGCTCTCTTTTCTCCCCAGGAAACACGGTTCAAAACCCTTAGAACCTTTAGGGAAGGACTACAAAGCTAACCTTGGGCCAAGTTTAAATGAACTGTTCAAAACCTTGCTAAAAAGGAAGATTGATTTAATCCAGTTGACTAAACTGCTTCAATTCCCACACATAGCCCATTACACAAGGACATGAATGGAAATGAACTGGCAAAGCAACTTTGTGAGGAGATGACACAGAGATTGTATCAGTATGTGCTAAAACATTGAATGCCGAAGGTTTCTACATTTTAAATGTAGAATTCTATCATTAAGCATTGTGATGTGTCATTAGCAGCGAGTAGGATGTCACTGTGATTAGTATTTGGCATTCTGAGATGCTTTTCTGGTTGCAAAGGGTGGTTATTTGAGTTGCAATTGCATTCTTGTCAGCTCAAACAAGTCTGACCATTCTCCTCTGTCAAGGATGTTTTTTTTTATGTTTGTTTTTTTGTTGTGGTTGTTTTTCACTACATTTTAAGTAAAATCTAGAGACTGTTCTGCATGAAAATTCCACATCTGCAGTTTCTGAAATATTCAAACCAGCCTGTCATCTGCCGCTATATATATATATATATATATATATATATATATACAGCTCTGGAAAAAAATGAGACCAATGCAACATGTATTGGTGAGATGAACAGTTTTGTTTATTTTTTTGTGAACTGCAGACAATATTGCTCCTAAATTCAAAATATAACTATTGTTATAGTGTATATATAAAGGAAATGACAAAACATCAAAATAACCCAAGATCATGCAGTATTTGCAGAGCTTTAATAACTCAAATAAAACAAAATGCAAATAATTTGTAAACGAATTGTGTTAATGCTTTGGCTAAATAACATTAAGAAATCAGTATTTGGTGGAATAACCCTGATTTGCATGCGTTTTGGCTCCATGCTCTCCACCAGTTTTTCACATTGCTGTTGGGGAACTTTATAGCACTCTTTTTGCAAAAAAGCAAACAGCTCAGCTTTGCTTGATGGTTTGTGACCATCCATCTTCCTCTTGATGACATTCCAGAGGTTTTCAATAGGGTTCAAATCTGGAGATTGGGCAGTGGTCTCTTATTTTTTTTCCAGAGTTGTATACTCACACACCAAGGCCCGAGACAGATAGACAGATTTAGTCTTCCTTTGCTGTTATTATAATCTCCACTCTTCTGGGAAGGTTTTCTGTTAGACTGTGGATTGTGACTGTGGGGATTTGTGATCATTCAGCCACAAAAGCATTAGTGAGTTTGGGTATGTGAGGTACCTGATGTCAGGTGAGGAGGACTGGTGTGCAGTCAGTGTTCCAGTTCATCCTAAAGGTGTTCAGTGGGGTTAAGATCAGGACTCTGTTCAGAACACTTGTGGTTTTCCACTCCAACTTTGGTAGACCATGTCTACCAGGTGTTGGAATACTGATTGGAAGGTTGTGAGTAAGTTGGTCCACCAAGCTGGCACTGCTGTGCCCTAGAGCAAGGCCCTTAACCCTCAATTACACAGTTGTATAAAATGAGATAAAATGTAAGTTGCTCTAGATAAGGGTGTCTGCCAAATGCCAGAAATGTAAATGTTTATGGAGCTCACTTTGTGCACAGGAGCATTGTCATGCTACAACAGGTTTGAGCCTCTTAGATCCAGTGATTTGTCACAAAATTGACACTCCACTGCAGCATTCCTTTGAACTTTTTTGGAATGAAGGTTAATTAGGCTCTGGTAGATATAGAAATGATGTTAATATAACAAATTATTCTAACATTTAAAATGCCCTTAAAGTTAAATCCATTTAGCAATGAACTAAAATTGCTCAAATCATGCCATCTGTGGTTCAACATTTTCATTTAGAAACTAGAAAGCCTTCAAAACCTGATTTATTAATAAATTATTCATTTATTAGTGCTGGATCAACTCCTCCATCCAGAGAACTATTTCCCTGAACACACCATAACCTACAAACATGGTACCCAAAACACAAAAAGTTTTTCATGTTCACAGTCATGCACTTTTAATCATGCTCTTTCTCTCTCTCTCTCTCTCTCTCTCTCTCTCTCTCTCTCTCTCTCTCTCTCTCTCTCTCTCTCTGTGAACATGCATAGTGTGTTGCACATTTTTACTGTGCATTGGTCAGTTTGAATTTGCTTTTGGACAACAACTTGATCAGTGAGATATGCATTCTGTGTGTGAGGAAATCAGTTAGCATGTTTTAAGCAGACCATACCATTTATTTATTTATATATTTGTTTATTTATTAAACTGGGTCCTTTAATCATCTTTGCAGGAAGAGAATGTGAGCATGATTAAAAGGTAAAATAGGTTTCTGATTCCTCAGAATTGAAATCTCAGTATATGTAATCTTAATTTTGACAAACCTGATTTTATTTATTTACTTATTGTGGCTATTGAATATAATTTAGCCACAGTGACATTTAAAGGTTTTTTCATCACACCTTTAAAGCAAATCATTCAGTAACTATTAAAAATACAACTTAACTACAGTAGAAATTATATAAAAGCAATGTGTTTATGAGAGTGAGTTAGTGTACTGCATGTCTGCACTTGCTGAAGTGGAGTTGAAGGTATTAAGTTGAATAAATGTGACATTCTGGTAACCTCCTCCAGGCATTTTAAATGTGTTGTGTTGTCCATGTGTTCTATTGTTCCCTCTCTGTCCCCTTCATTTGGCTTAATTGGTGGATCAGACAGCAGTACCTGCTACAAGGTCCGCATCAATCCTACTTACCTAAAGCCTGAAGTGGCTGCTCTGACATTGACCTCCTGTCAAGGCATAACAGGCTCTGTGTGTGTGTGTGTGTGTGTATGTATGTTGCTTGTCAGAATTTAGAAAAAGAGCTAAATAAATACATAATATGTGTGGTAAAATTTTATGCTAAAAAAAGTATGCTGCTAAGTGATATCTCAGCTATCAAAAGATCAGGCCATGTCTCTGGTAATAACATCCATTGTGTCAGCAAACAATACATGAATTTTGACCTGCAACACACCACAGACAGTCAGACACTTTCCCGGCTATATGACTCACAGCACCTGACACCAACCGGGCAGGTTGCAGCAAAACCGGCGATGAAAACGTGACATGAAGTTACACAATACACATATCTATTTGCAATTTGCGCTCTCTCCTGAATGCACGGGGCTTGTTTGCAATGTGCTGGAGTATAGAGCTCTTTCAAGGAGTGTGTACATGTCGTCACAGCATCAGTCACACTCAAACGTGTGTCTGCTTTAGCCTTGGCAAACAAGGACGCAGCATCTGCCATAGCAGATCCCAAAGGAAATGGCAGGCTAGATTCATTTCAGAATGCCTCAGCAACGATGGGGGAGTGTAAGTGGCAAGTCGACTCCAACGCTCAGGGGCATTTCTTCATCTCTTCTCCTTTTCTCCAGTTTTGTTTTTTTTTTTTTACACTGTGTCTATCTATTTCTATGGAGAGTGTTCTAATTCTTTCTTTTCCAAACCCTGCATCACATCAGTTATTGTCCATGCCGGTCAGATGAAACGATAGACTCGCTCCCTCTCTTTTTCCATCTCTCTCTGCACTGACACAGCTGTCACTGATAATCTACTTTTACATCCCCCCTCTTTAGTACCTCCTGATTGGAAAAAAAAACTGCAGCACAGAAGTTATTAAATGTGCCCACAGACAGTATTAGGACAGAATGAGGGTGCATTTCAAAGCAGCCAAAGTTAACAGTCCCTGAGAGAGTGCGCAGAAGCAGCGTCTTCCACTCTTAGGTGCACATCCCCATTAATTGTCATTCAATTTTTATTGTCCATGATCACTTCAGGACGGTTCATGAGCCTGAAAGTAGTCTCCTGAGATGCAATAAATCAGAACCGTTGAGAGAAACACCTCATTATATAACTAAAAAGCTAATGAAATGAATTGGTAATAGACTGTAAAACAGGAATCTTCTCATCAGAATTCATTCATTTTGGAGAGTAATCATCATTTAATGAAACTAAAAAATACTGGCACATGGCTTGTACTGTACTCTATATATTTTACAACTTAAGAAGAGCTGATTTCCCTGGTAAAGGAAGTCTTAGTGCTTAGCTTATTTTCACCCCCCTGCAGTGAGCTATGACTTTTAGCAGGTCAGTGATGAAAGGACATCTTGAGACAACAGGACTTGGTCAAAGAGACAAATGACAAAAACACTTAACAAGAAAGAAAGGTAGGGACAGATTGCAAAAAACCATGAAGGACAAACACAAGGGATAATGTGGTTACTGCAGAGAGATACAACGCATTGTACAGTGAGTCCAAAAGTGACAATCAAAGGAGTTAGACAAACAATAAGTGACAAAACCTGAGATTGGAGTAACAGAAGCTGTCAAGGAAGGTGTTTAATGGAGGGAAAAGAAGAGCCACTGAAGCCTAGCATGAGTGCAGTAGCACTGCTGAATCAGGAAGAAGGAAAAATAAGTGCAGACCCAAACGAATTGCTTGATTTTTTTTATGTATGTAAGTAATGATTTTTCTTCCTGCTTATTCCTGAATGAATTTGGATATTATAGTGATATTATAGCAGTCTTACTCAAATAAAAGGCGTGCCACCTTTTTTTTTTGAACAGAGCAAATTGAGAGCTGCTTCTCTATGCAACAACACAGCAACTTTGGTTTCTTTGCTACTATAGCAAACTGTAAACACATTCAGACAAAAGATTATTGATTCTTTGTTTGTTAATTTAAAACATTGAATTATTGATTACTCTAACACAATTTACTGGAGAAATGGTATTGTGTTTTGAGTGCTAATTTTCAAGGTTGATACTGTATTTTCACTGGCAGAAGCTGTCTCTGCGATGAAAGACTGCGGTAAGCCCAGGATAAAAACACAGTGCTCACGTATCACAGACACCTACTGTAACACTTCCTTGTTTATAGAAGAGTAGTTCATATTAGTTGGAAATAGTGTCCGTATTTGTTAGCTGAAGTAAGTGGTAATGTGATCACATTAGGTAAGTAATTAGTGTTAGCTCTCTATTATAAACTACTGTAGTATTAAATATTTACATTTATGACATTTGTTAAGTAGAAACTTATCCAGAGCAACTTGCAGAAGTGAAGCCTCTAGTAATGAATATATCTATACTGGTTCATAAATTAAGAAAAAGCTTGTTGGATTTATATATTTCCAATGTGTATATCAGTTCTGTGTGACTGAATTAAGCAACATTAACACAATTGGTTTTCATTCATACAACATGATTACATCACATATATCTTTAAAGCCCTGAATATTAAGCAAAGCCCAAGCATTCAACTGAGCTGAGAATCAAACCAAAAAATAGATAGTATGATAGATTTACAGCAGCATGGTTAAACCTTATGCTGTCCGGGCATGTTGCTGCTCCATGACCCTACCTTCTCTTTCTCTCCTTTCTCAGAGGCAGGCTTATAGAAACAAAACTACACACCATCAACAACACTGAGAGCTTTTTCCCCAAAGTAATTAAATAAATACAAACTTTACTCACCTAGTCAAAATCTGTCACTTCTCAGTTTTTATGAGCGAGTCATTTTTACACAGTACTGTAGTTTGCGAAGCATAACATTATTTTCTCTAAGTGCTTAAAACTCAGCAGTAGTAAATATGGATGTAAATAATTCAAAATCACATGCTGTGCAAAAAATTATTGGTGAAATGAAAAAGTACAGGATTTTAAAACACAACTCATGGCCTTCTCCAACCTTAAATGTCCATTCGCCAATATTTCATTTAGCTGCATTCTCAACAGGGCCTTGGGAAATGAAATTGTGAGATCGCATTACATTCACACAAGCATAACAAAACAATATGTTGTTTTGTTTCTAACAATAAGCAAATCTTTGTGTCATGCTGCATTTCGTAATTCAACCAGGCAATTCATCTGATTTCTAATCCCAGGAAATGCCTTGTAATGTATTCCGCTTTGATATGACTCCTCTTCAACGACGGTGCATGTTTTTCTAGAGACACACTTAAATTACAACTTTGATTCGCTCAATAAAGGAATGTTAGCGAAATCAATACATGTTTGTGCACCGCAAATTGCCAACTATTATTGTTTCTCATGCAGCTTTTGTGTAACAATGGAGAAATGTAAGTGGTAGGCTGCAAGCACCAAGTTGCTTTATTAGGCATTTTTCCAGAAATAATTGTCACATCACTGTAGCTCAGTGGAGAACACAGACAGCTGGCATTAAAATGGGTAGATCTATAATCACTAATAGAAAAACAAGCTGCAATAAAGAATAAAGAAAGTTTTAAAGTACAAATAAAACTTGAAGGAAAATCAGAAATAAACACTACATTTACATAATGTCACAAAAACAACAGGCAAACATGAGAGAATAAACACAGGTACTGATTATATAGCTAACAGCACACAGGTGCAGGTGATGATGAGAAAGCGGTGTGGAATCTTTTAGTGCACAGACTCCCTGATCATTTGATTGTAATTGTAAGTGTTTGGAAAGTTGAGTAAAGCAGAGCAAAAGTTAGATTTCACTCCTGCTAGACGTCATGTGGGCAGTATGAATCTCCTAGATATATGTGTGTGTGTGAGCAGACACATGAAGAGACCTTCCAACTCATACATCTTGTGATGTTTGCCACAATTATTGAGACAGCATTGTCATACCACAATCTTTCCCTTTCTTCTTTTCTCTTCATACACATCTCAGGCTACATAATGGAAATCGTGACCACAGTTGGTGCAACAGCTTTATATCATTACATCCTTTCTCTCCAAAATTGGAGATGGTTTATGTTTCCTCTTATCTCCTCTACTCCACTGAGTGTAATTTTTTTTACACATTACAAGCATTTAGATCACTACAGAGCTTTCATACTGTAAAATATCAAATGGTTTCCCAAGGTAGTCTAGCTCACTCAGCTAGCTAACAGTGTATCTGTACATGTTGAGCTGTGAAATGCTGATATTTCCACAGGACACATACAGTAATTTGCAGATTATCATCACCCTATTTTAGTCGAAAGGTTTAAAACTGATGATACCTGGTAAAATCAATTAAAAGTAAAAAGTACTAGGATTTAATTAATTAAAAAAAAAAAGCATCATAGTGAAGCATGAACTGCAGTAACAGTAACTAGATTATATGGAGTTTGGTACTTTCTACCCAAGATTTTTTTGTCTGTTTACTGTTCCCTTTTCAGTCAGTTTTTCCTTATTAGAACTGCTAGAATGCAGTGGTGGCAAACTGAAAACCCAGAAAAAAAAGAAAAAACAAGAGCATAAATGGTTCTTGAAAAAGCTTACTATTTTGAAGAATCAAAAGGATTTTCTTGAAAAGTCCGCCTTGAAAATGTATTTGTGAATGCATTTAGGATGTCCACGAGCAAATCGATTTCTTCTCCTCTGTCAGCCATTGTGAGTTAAAATATATGTTTTATTTAGTTTGTGCGGTTTGCTGCCTCTGACTACTTCAATTATCTAATCAAAAGACGTGAAATTGCTGATGTAATCGTATGCCTGCTAGATGGCCCCAGTGATGCCAACTCAAAATCTGATTGGTTAATGGAACAGTTTCATTGCCACTTATTTTAAGCTATGGGCGCCTGCACTATTGATTCTGAAGGCCTTAAGGCCTGGTAACACATGATGTCAGCTACTAGCTGAAATATGATTGGATAAATACTCTTATCATAAATATACACTACTGGAAGCAGCGCAACCAAGAGAAAAGCTATGAAATGTAAAGAATAGACTATTGGGAATAATTTAATACACAGTCATGGAAAAATATATTAAATATATTAAAATGCAAGCCAGTGATTTAGATCACTGCTGTTTAGGCCAGCAGAGAAGGCCTTGCTGGCCCTGACAGTCCACCACTGCTAGAATGTAGTAGCTATTGCTCACTGTATTGACTGCTACATGATCTCCACATAATCGCCGATGTTGAAGCCGTTTCATGTTTTCCAGATATCCAGTCTATTTGCAGTTCCCTTCCTTGCTGAAGTCCAAACCTTCCAGCTTTCCCTCTGTCGTGTTACTCCCCATGACATCATCACTGCCTGCCTATTTAGTTCCTTGGCAAATTGACCTTGTTAGTGTAATGCTTATTATTTTGTTACAGCATTGCTGCTAGCTAAGAAATATTGTGTGAGCTGAATGTTAATGGACCGTGTTTGGGTCTGGAACTTTTATTTTTTCCTCATTTGGTTTGGTTCCTAGGTTCTTGTAGCTTTGGTCCTTGTGTGGCTTTTTCTGTGTTTCATGAGTTTAGTTGATTTGGTGTAAGGGGGAAGCCATTTTCTTTAGATTTTCTGGATAGCAAATTAGAAACAGTCTGTGTTTTTGTTGTGTTTTACTTTTGCATATGCTAGTTAGGCTATAGGTATATAACTATAGGCGTATCACAGTTAGCTGTGTCGATGACCTTGATATGCTTTGATTTGGCCTGGACATTCTTTCTGTTCATTTCTGATAAACCTGTGCTGAGCCCAGATACTCCGAAACGAACTCGTCAAACCATCATGAATGCATTAACCATCTGTTTCTGTTGACATCTTTTCTTTATCAATGGTGCAAATAGATAACACAGAATATTACAACTTTATTCTGTTTAAACACTCCCTGTTGGTTTCAGTAAACTTTGAAGAGTTTTGATGTTAAATCTCTGCATGATCTTTTGGCATTCTCTTTCCTGAATTCAGCTCAGAGGTAGAGGCAGCAGCACAACTCGGACTTCTTTTCTGAGTGAACCTGAAAATGTTATCAATTACACCTATTACAAGAGCTAAAAAAGTGTGTGTTGCCCAATTACTTTTTCTACAAGACATTCCAATTTTGTCTGTTACATTTAACAAATTATTAAATATGAATTACGTTTTGGTTGATTTTAATTGGCGTATATGCTGACCAAAAAATATCCAAGAAGCTACAGAAAGAAGTGTTTTGTTTTAGAACATTTTAGGGCACCATTTATTAAAACTAACGAGTATGGAACAGTCTGACTTTCTCCTTTAAAAAATGGTGAATAGCCTGAATATAGAATCCCCAACCTATCAGGTGAATCAGAAATACCTATATTTTGTGAAGTACTATACAAAATCTTCTTTCTATCCCATCATTACATATGGACATGCAGATTTTTTTTTTTATTTTTTTTTTTTATCAGTGTGTTTCCTGCACCTGTCCCCACAATTTAAAATGTAGATGGATTTCCAGTGGTACGAGTGACAAGCATAGCACTGTCAATCAGCTGTTCCCATTCTCCCTGATTGCCGTCAAGAAAAAAAGTTTCTCAAACTTGATGTGCAGTGAATAAGAAAAAAAAATAGAGAAGAATTAATCATCTGGAGTTACGAGGGAAAAAGCAGAGAAAACTCCAGTGAAGTTTGAAAATCAAATATGCCTGGGAGAGAAAAAACAATTACAACTACTTTTAACTGGAATAGTTTGTCTACACCAGTGGAGCAAAGGTGTCATTTTTTGGCCTACTTTAAATAAAAAATGTTATCATAATATCTTTAATGTAATTTTAGTTTTATGCTGTTTCTAACTAAAATGATTAAAACGGGTATTCGGCAGAAGCTTTAAGGAATATGCTGTTACTTTATTGGCCTGCATAGCATAATAATGAATTTATTTCTTTAAATAAGCTCCAACATTATTCAGATTTTTTCTAGCATGTGAATAATGTTCTTGTGAACTGTGCAGAAGCGATAGCTACAGAGAGTGACTGTTATTTAAAGAGAAAACTACAGAAGGAGGACAGGAACAGGAATACACACTGATTATGCGTTTTGAACTCAGGACAAGGTTCTGCACACTCATTAACTATGTTTGCACTGGTTGCTATAGGAAAGAGATGAATAGGATGGAGAGAAAAGAAAGAAAAACAGGAAGACAGAGTATCTTGTTTCAGATGGTGGAAAGATTAACAAAGGTAAGAGAAAGCCTGCAAAGAGAGATAGAAGAGGGGAGGAAAATGCGGGTGGGGGTAGAGAAGATCGTTATGACAGAAAGCCTGACAGTGCCTTTGGAGTTACAGAAAGAATAAATGTATATGGAATGGTGAAATGATTAGAAGGGGACAGTTGTATAGAAATTCTATAGTAGAATGTATTAAATGGGGTCAATTCTAATTATTGTATCGTTTTGTGCTTGTTCTTGTTCTAAGGTGTTCCTGAGAGAGAGAGAAATCTTCAAAACCCTGTACAAAAATATATAAACCAAAAATAAATAAATAAATAAATAAAAAAATCATAAAATCCATAAACAAAGCTAGATTTCTCAAGATCTCATCAACACAGCTACCATGACCTGACATCTTATTTTTTCTTGATTTCCAGATAAGCAGTTTTGCCAATATTGGATAAAACTTAAGCGAGAATTAAAAAAAAAAATGTTTTACTTAACTAAATACTTGGCCAGAATGTAAACAAGTGAAGGGGAAAAACTTCATCTATAAATAAGAACCATCTGTCTCGTATTAAGACCAAGTTATATAACTAAATGTGTTGTACAAATATCAAACAAAGACTCAAACTGTATGCTGTATAAAGCTTGGATTAATGTCCACCTGATGACTGTTTTTGGCTATTGATCCATGCACTGTCCTCCACTGGAGGTCAGCTATCTGTTTGTCAATTGGACACTTTTACAAGGACCAACAGTAGCCTTTAGGGGAGAGTGCCATGGATGGTGTCTAGCTGATGGAACTACCTCCAATACTTGTACATGGCACACCTTCACACAAGTTATACAGAGGGCTTTCTTTCCAACTGACTTCAAAGAACCCAGTTCTGGGGTGGTAAAGGTCAACAGATACCTCTCATCCCCGATCCAATCCCCCACTGCAGTAGTAACCGTCAGTGTAGAAAACTCATAGGGTTGTCCATCTGTCCATTGTGCAGGGATAGATGGGTCATTATAAAGACCTGATGGTCTGTCAGCAGTATGTCCTATGTCTCCACTGCAAGCTTGTCTAGCAGATGACCCAATCTGATCCCAGTGTTTTCACCCACAGTTGCCAATGTTAGTTTTTACAATGTGGCCCAGCTTTTGCGCAGTCTGTATTCTGCCTGTGCCAACACAGACTGGCTGATGACAAAAGGACTAAAAAAATAAAAGCTCCTCCTGTAGCCACACCCAGTAAAGTGTATTAGTTATCCTTGAGAAAAACTTTTCTGTTAGTGACCTATAAAATGCCGTAAGATCTATCAACTCAGCCTCCTGCAGTTTCATTAGAAACTTTCCACAAGCTCTTCTTAAAAAGGCAAGTGCCCCCCCCAAGCAGAAGAGCAGTATCTTGGCAGCTTGTAAATACTAGACCTAAACCTGTCCCTCTATTGTACTGGTGGCCAATCAAACTCAGAATTAGCAGAGAATTTCCTGCACCTGAGTATTTCCTGCACAAGACCCGCATGTGTTTGTACCATATTAATTAGAGAATTAAAACTACTAAGATTAACAACCAAAACTGTCCCCTTTAAGGACTGAGCTAGCAACCAATTCCACTGACACAGTTTGATGCACATTCTCTCCACTACTCGCTCCTGATTCTGTCTCTGAAATTCCCCTGTCACTTAAAAAATATCTTTAACTCATCTAATGTAGAGGTCCCTCTGCCTGAACATGACCTGCCCCAAAATCCTCACTTTTATGTCAAATAACTTTAGCAGGAGATGACTTCAAAATCACAAAATTCATGAATGAAACTATGTCCGTACCATTATTAAAAAAATTAAATCATTGTTAAAATAAGCAGATTAAGCACAGTCCCTAGACCCTCAAACAAGGACAAATATGAATATGAAAGCCTAGCCTATGAAATCTCCTACTAAGATAGAGCAGCTGTGGATTGATGCCTATACTATACAGTTCACTTAACAGGAGACTTGCTTAATCTAGTATAGAGTTTGTAACAGCTATACTTAACTTCATTAAGTATAAGACCAAGACCAAATGCTTTGATTCGATTTAAAGAAATACAAGTGCTCAACACTTTCAAAAACTGATGAAGTAGAATCAAATTGACAAGCAGAGACCTTACAGAAATCCTGGATATCGTGTACAAGGAAAAGGTTGTGCATTATTGATCTGTCAGGATACAGAGTCTGATCTATTCTGTGCTACTAAGTATAAATGGTTCTTAAGACTGTTGGATAAACACTTTAATAGGTGCTCAATAGAGCAACTGACCTCCAAATAAAGAGTAACAGCAACAAGACTGCACATTGACCTAATAGACGTATGAAACCATCACTAATATATTCAAAAATAACTCTAAAGATGTCTCTATAGAAATCGCTTCCTGCTTATAACTGATGGTGGGCTGGCAACATCTGGATTTAGACTTGTGTTCTATCACTAACAAAGTAATGGACTTCCATAAAAGGAAATCACACACACTAACACACATTCATTCACACTATTTTTAACAATTCCACCTTCAATTCACAGACTGACAGGATGTTATTCTTTCAGAAAGTTCTACTAATGCTTTATTTATGTGGAAAGCAGATACAATCTATTCATTTCCAACTTCATCTTCGACTGCTTTGAGAACATCCTCCAACATGACCTTCTCTTTAGGGACATACCTGAAATCATGGCATATGATGACCATGTTATCTTCCTATCTCTTCAAGATAGCCAGCTCTCACCAGCAACGTCTCATCAAGATAACCAGTTCTCACCAGCAGCATCTCACCCCACAACACTCCCACTCACTTTCTAGAATAATACAACAGGTGTAGTGAGAGAGAGAGAGAGAGAGAGAGAGAAGAGAGAGTGATGAAATGTAGTTAAGTGGTTAATGACGTGGTAGAAACAATAGGAAAATACAGCAAAATATGTCAAAACATTAGTAGATCAAGACAAAAATAGCTTGGATATCCATGACATTGTTTTTTAGAATTGGGTAGCATATACATTTATGGGTGCATCCTAAATATACTAAAACGTTTTTTTTTCTCTGCACAAATGTTTCTTACTGGCTAATCAGATATAAACCATTGTCAAAATTTGATTAATGAGCTACTTTGTTGGCTTATATAAAATAACATGAAGGTTTTGGCATATCTCAATACTAGCATGCTGAAATCATATACAGCTGTTGTGTAACTGAAACCCACCTCAACATTGTTGTGTATGTTGCTATATTGCATGGCATATTGCAGCTGAATTAGACTCAAAGTGTCCAGACTAATGCATCTCACCCATTTCTGGCTGAAAAAAGAATGAATGAACAACAACCCTCCTACTCTTGTGTGGTGAGTAAGGATGGATTTGCCAGAACACTTGGGCTCTTATTAGGCTCAAGAGTGCTCTCAGTTGCTGGGGAGACCATTTTGACCTGGCTGTGTCTCTACCGACTGATGCAACAGTTACTCCATCTTCAAAACATGATACATTTATATAGGATAAATTCTAATTTATTCATTACTTGTGGTTTCTACCTGCTGGTGTTGCACACTGTGAATGTAGATGGAGATGTTTCATAAATGTAAATATATAATATCCCTATATGAATGCGAATGCCTCATTTTTTTCCTCTTAAAAGGTTTGTCTTTGTTTTCTTGGACATTGTATGGTTGTTACACTTAACTGTTGACATAGTTTGCAAGATTCAGGTTACAGATGTGACACAGCTGCTCACCTCTGGTCCTTAATGTCAACCAGCTGTCTAATACTGAGTTGGAAATATGTTTAATTCATCCATAGGATGTATGGCCACTCAGACATCCTGTATTTAACTCTCCTTAACAAAGGCCAAAAATTTGAATTTCCTCCATGGTGTGTGTATTTAGCTTTGAGTGTCTTTGTCATGTCACACTCTACAGGTGGGTAATGGTCCATATGAAAGGTGGCAGTTAGAACTTTAATAATCTGTAGTAATTATGTGTAGTTTCGTTAATATTTAATGTCTGATTATTGGGTTTAAATGTTATAATCTTTCATGTAGTGGTTTATAGAGTGAATTAATATTAAAAAAGCTTGAGTTGTGCTGCCCGTTTATCTCTGTACCTGCATCATTCTGGAGAGGTGTGAATTATTTGCCCAGCAGGGGGCTCAAATCCCGCCCTTTTCTTATCGCCCTGCTCAGCAGCAGCTAAACACAGAGCCACGATACTTTAAAAAACTGAAAGCCAACAGTGTCCTGACTAATTTTGTAGAAATTTTGCAGCAACAAAATAATTAGTTTGTTTATACTGATCGAAAATGTCAGATAAGACGTCCACTCAATCAGAGAAATGGAATACCAGAATACAAAATGGTTAAAGATTGATTGTAGAGCCATCAAGCACAGCCATAAAGATGTTAAAAATACTGTTAAAAACTCTGATTCTGACTTGCTATACAATATAGCTTGCCATAGAAACATACTGAAATGGCAAAAAATAAAGAAATTAAAGTTTTATTAAGGTGTCTGGCCACCATTTACTTCTCATGTACTTCTTGGCAGAAGATTCTACACATCTATGGAACTGTACTGGAGCAATGAACACATTTCTTCAAAACATATTGCCTCACTGGTGTTTTGAAGATGGCATAGAGCGCTGTCTAACATGTTGGTTTAAAATATCTCATGCTTGTTCAGGTTCTGATGACTGTGAAGGTCATTCGTCTTATTTATATAACTGAGCAGTTGAGGGTTAAGGGCCCAGGAGTAGCAGCTTGGTAAAATGCACAATCTTCCAATCAGTAGTCTTAATCACTAAGTTTTTACTTCTTTCATGTTTCTTCATAAGATAAAGGCAGTCAGTCAGCTTAAATGTGTACTGAGTTGGTTGCAGTGATTCCTCTCTAAGTAAGTCATTTAAGCTAATTTGTCCTTTGTCTACACTTTTATACCATTATTCATTTGTTTTCTGAAAATTCTACATTCAGAAGTCAGATAAAATGACTATTGACTCCAATGTTTCAGTGTCACCTTGCTTTCTCTAGCTTTAGACAAACAGTTAGATAGCAGCTGAGCTGTGTGTTCTGGGGGGCAACAACTCAAGTATCATCACGTTTGCCACTTGCTGCTGCTCGAAGTCTCAGCTGGGGTAACAGTTTCATGCTCAGACCTTTGCTGTTTTTCACTTTACCTCTGAAGCTTTTTCTTAAGGTCTTCATGGGGAGAGTTGGCTCTTATCTCCTGACTGTTTTAGTGCTACTGTTGAGCTTGAAGTGAAGTGTGACCTGTTAAACTGTGTTTGGGGTTAACATCGGCTGGCAGGTTCAGATTTTGCAAAAGGTATCAAGCTGTCAATCCTGCTTTTAAATGTAACCTTAGTTTGTCTCATACAGACAGACAGCACCTCTGTCGTCTGTTGCTTGTCAGCTGGTCTCACAAGAAGATCAGCTTTTTTGCTCTTAACTACATCCTGATTTGTCTACAGATTGAACCTTAAATATCCTTTCCTGGCTAGATGGCCAGTTCAGAGTGTTTCTATTTTGGGATCTCAATCACTTCCCCAAAAAAGAAAGAAAAAAAAAAGTTTCATTGCCATAAAGGGAGAAGCTCAGCGGTAGAAGATATACATGGCATGTTATTTATTTTCACATCTCATTTGTCACATGCAGAGTATATGGATTCCTTTCTGATTTTCTCACATGAATAATTCACATATTACATATTATTACATGATGTCAGCTGTGTTTACTTGAATTCACACATGCAATTTCAGGGCATAACATTTTCACACTTTTCACATATTATTCACATAAAGATTATATATATATATATATATGTGTTTTTTTTGCTCTAATAAATGCTTTCAAAAAAGAATTTACATGCAAGCTGGTTATGTTATATTATACTATATGTGTTATGTTGTATAATTGGATGACTTTAATTGTAGCTAATAAATTCAGCACATTAGGGCATGAAGACTCAATTTGGTTTATCCAAATCCAGAAATCATTGCCGTAGTCAATAATGTGTAAGCACCGTCAAAGAAGTAGAAACATAAACAAATCGGTCACACAGGCATTATTAGGAAAACTGGAAATAATGCATAGATAAATAACCGGCATAGTACATTTGGCTAGATTTCACAAAAAAGTTTGTTTGTTTGTTATCTAGCATTGGTCTAATTAATATTTCTTATTTTAATCAGCATTTTCATATTCCTTAGATAATGATGATCATATTTAAGAGTCCTATTTTAGCTGGTTGCTTAATTTCAAGCCCATAATTCTGCTCACTGGGCTGGAATACTACACTGCAAAAAAAAGACATCTTTTCAAGTAAATTTATATTGAATATAGTCAAACTTCTTTCATAAGAGTAGCATATACCAAATATATGATAATTAAACCTAGGCATTTTTTGTACCAATGTTCTTATTCTATTAGTAGATTATTTTGCATTTTGTGAACAGAACAAAATGATTTAAATGTGCAAAATGATCTGTCATGAATACAAGACAACATCAAGATTGAAATTAATTTAAAATATGTCTAAAAGCTTATATTTGGTTAATCATGTAGCAAGAAATACAAGCCAAATATAAAGTATCTAGATTCAAGATATTTTCCCTTGATGAGATGTCGTATTTTACAGTGTTCCCTGTTACCAAACATTATGGAACAAACTACTGTGGTGAAAATGCAGTGTGTTGGTGAATTTAAGTTTTGTTTTGGAGATAGATCACATTTATTTGCCTTGTTGTTAGTAAGTAAACAAACACACAATATGTTGCTATTGTTGGAGTTTCATGTTGCAACTATGTGTACACATATATAAATCACCAGAATTGTAGTCTTTCCACGTGGAATGAATAGCTCTACATTGTGTGGAGACTTATAAATATTCATATTTGACTATCAGGAGACTCGATGAAATAAAGCAGGCTTTTTTTTTACCCAATTTCTGTTTTCTTCTGTCCCTTGGAAGGAATCCACTTATTCAATATTTGTTTTTTGCTCTCTAAAACTATAGCAGTGAAAAAGTATTTGTACTTCTGTGTCTGTGAAAGACTGTCTGATTCACTGATGTGCCTATCTGTGCTGGTCTGTGTGTGTGTGTGTGTGCGTGTGTGTGTGTGTGCTTGCTGGTCCTAAGGGCTCTGTAGCTACTGCTAGTGGAGCGGTTAAAGGGAATTAAACACAGGGCCCTGTGGGTTCTTTGCTCGACTCTACTCCACATCGTCTTGATGATGCAAAACATTAGACATCTCCTCAGAGACCAACACGCACTGTAACTTCACACATGCTGGTGTGTCTTACACAAATTCTCTCTTTTCACTTTTACTCCTCCACGCGTTCCTCATTACTTTCTAAATGCACAGCAGTGACGGCTTTAGACGCCTTTAGACATACTGCGTACTGGATGCTACACTCAGAAACAAATGATGAGCTTGCCCTAATGGATGATAAATTATTTAGTTCCTTTGTGGAGCGCTCTCTTTAGGGCAGGTCCTATCCATATTCATAGCCCAAACTAAAAACAAAACAACAAGGGTTTCTATTCAAAAGGAAGCGTGTGCTGGAGGAGTTAAAATAAGAGTTCTTGGCATTTTATATGCTATTAATTTGTTGCCTGTCAGTGATATCATTTGCAACACTAAATCTGTCTGTTTTCATTTCCCTTCCGTCTCAGTTTCCATTAAACTACCAGCTTATTGCTTTTTGATTACATTTATTTTCCGTCTTTTTCATTCCCGTTATCTTACCACTGCATTATTACTTACTGCAATATGCTTCCTTTCACTCTGCATATTGCAGTTCAGTGGTGTTGGAGATGGGTAGGGGGTGCAGATGAGCCGATTGATCTTAAATAAATATATAACGTGTGCGATATGTATTGCTTACTCTCTCACTGCTCTTCCATGGCTTGCCTTAAATGCGCTCAGTTAGAGTCTCCATGGGAACAGAAATGGCTCTTTATTCCTTTTAGTAGATACATTACATTCTTCTCTAGAGAGGCAAAAGGAACTTTGGTGTGTGGCATCTTAATTATTCATGGCTGGTTATGATCATAGATTAATAATTTGGTAGATTAAAACTAAAAACTTTTGTGGCTCATCTGCTCCCCATACCTAACACGAAAGCCATTAGCTTTGGCGTATGGCCATTAAATTCGATTAAACAGTCTTTCTGACGCTCATCTATTTCGCATGAGCTTTCAGCTGACCTTTTTGGATGGCTTAATGTTTTCAAACATGAATTTGTATGCTAGATTGGGGTTAGGAAAATACCGGGCTGATATCCAGTGTGACGAAGGCCATTTACATCAATCCTAGCTCTGCTAACTGTCAGGTGTGGTGAAGAGTGGTGTGGGGCTTAGTGTTCCTAGCTAATTGTTGTGCATCCAGGGTTATGGATGGTCCATTAAGTATATTCTGAAAGGCTGCAGCGATGTCCATTTACTGTGGACTAAAAGAGCATCACTGATTCTGCAGCTAAATCATTTTCAGCTACGCTTCAAAGTAGGCAAACGCTTGACTGCAGGCTAAAAGCATAACATGCCTCTTTACAATTCCTTTGTATTTAACAAAAGGTAAGAACACACAAAGAACACCAACATACAGATAGTACAGCTGCAAATTGTCTCTCTGGACATTTGCATTGCATGTATTAACTGTAGGTGATTTGTCAGCAAAATCAAATGTAAGGAGACTTCAAATAATAACCTGCTATAAAGCATCCAGCAGTGTTTGTCTGTGAGATTTCAACACAAGCCCTCCTCAAGGGAAAGGAGAGGAATTTAAAGTCAATAATAAGTTGGAATAATCCTGCTCTAGAGCCAGTGTCTTTGGATGTGGAAGATAAGCAGTGGCAGCGGCCTCCGCTGGGAGGAGAGGGTTGCGTTTGTGGCTGAAATCTGTCTTCACAGCACCAAATAAAGCATAGGTTGAGCAGATAAGAGATGTGTAGGGAGCAATAGATACCCAAGCAAGCCGCTGACCCGCATGAAGTCCCTGCTGAATCGAGGAATAACATGATATAATGCCAGTCAAGGCATAGGTGTTTGTGTGTGTGTGTGTGTGTGTGTATGTATTCCAGCAAGCTGGCACTGTTTAGGGAACACTTACCTTTATATGGACATGAACATGACTGCATGTGTTTTGTGTTTGTAATGCAGTCCCATATTAGTTGATCTGAGGTTTCTGCCAAGCTTGTGATAAATGAGCTGAGACACAAAAACTTAACAGCTGCTGAACCAGAATTACCTCGCTATGTTAATTAGTCGATGCACTGCTTCTCTTTGTAGTAAATGTACATTAATCATGAATCCATGAGTGTGCATGTATCCGTGCATTTATCATCAAATGAGCCTATGAGTTTCACTAATATGTTGAAATCAAGGATAGTGCTGTTTATTTGTCCTGCATGTAGTTTTTTTTTTTTTAATGCTGTGGATAAGACTTGTCAAGACATGGTAATTAAGAATAGGTGACATGATGTATCAGATAGTTTGAATATTCAGCTTTAATACTCACCTCATGCATGAGTGTGTAACCAAGACAACAATTCCAATATATTAAAATAGATCAATCATTTAAATTTGTGCATTAGCTGTACACTTTGCACCGCACGTCTCATCTTCATTTCCACATGCTACATAAGGTGGCTGAAATGATTTATTTATTTCAAGCTGGGAGATGCTATGTGCATTGATTTGTGTAGTTTATTAGCTCATGTGCAGTTTCATGGACATGCTGCATGTAAGATATTTGGACATATCTTGGGTGTGGGAATGAGTTGATGAGCAGTGTGATGTATATCATACAGGAAACATTATCTGTTAATTATTACATTATTAAGTTATGTGACTAAAATATAGAAGCAGAGTACTACAATAGAAGTAAAGACTATGAAAAACTATAAAAACTATGATGAAATACTTTTCTGAACCATGTGTTGTGGAAGCATATTGTATTTTTTTAGTAAAAACATCATGTATTTATTGACTTTTATTATGTAAAAATTTTACTTTAACTCTAATCAATAACTAATGAAGTTTATACTGCTGTTTATGTGCTATACAATATTTTATTTATACTGTAAGTTGGCAAACAGATGAGAAATTAAAAAAAACAAAAAAAAAAAACAGTGGCTTTGTTATGGTGTAGGAGGCATTTGATGCCCATTTTAAGGGAAAGAGTCTGCAAATCAATACAAAAATATTCTTGATGAATTGAAGAATATTTTGATGAAACATATCCAATTTGATGAGAGTGGTCTTTTTAAACTGTCATAAACTATGACTTCATAAACTATGTCATCACAGTCACCAGATCTCAAGCCAATTGAACAACTATGGGAGAGTGTGAAGTGACATGTCAAACAACATTTTCTACCATCATCACCAAAATGGTGAAAAAATGGTGTTTGTTCATCCCATACACTTGCGAATACTTTTTCTGTTTTGCAATAAAGCTGTTCTGGTAAAAAAAACACAAAAGCACAAGCTCTAGTGGATTTATGATTGCTGTACATTTTTGCTTGGTAATAGGTTATTCTCTCTTGACAGTATAATCTAGTTTCTGATGTGGTTTAGCGGTTACCATGTTTGCCTCAGACCTCCAGGTTTGAGGGTTCAATTCCCCAAACTCTGTTTCCTCCCCCAGTCCAAAGACATCTGTTAAAGAGTGATTGGCATCTCTACATTTTCCATAGTGTCTGTGTAGTTGTGCTCTGTGATGGACTGGCACCATGTCTTGGCTGACCACCTGTCCTGCACCCTGAGTCCCTTGGAATAAATAGATTGATGGATAGTTGATGCATGACTATGATAAAAAAGTAAACTGTAATTGGATAACCATACTTTCAAAGGGTATTACCTATTGTAAGGGTATTTCAAGCAAACAAATTTCTTTTCTAATCAAATGATATGTAATATTTACTACCCAACACACCCAATATCTGAGAAAAAGAAAGAGAGAGAGCAATGGAAGAAAATGTCTAATGTAAATGCCCATCTGTCTGCCATCTGTCATTTGCTTATTTGTTCTTTTATCAGCTATAACTCTTCATGCAAGTACTAATACTTTACTACCACAGAAGAAATACATTTATTCGTTAACTTTCTTATTTGGAATTTAAAAAAAACGTCCCTGCAATATCAGAAGATATTGAGGAAAATTATGGGGAAATGTTCTGGAAGGACATTTTCAGACCCTTCAGAATCATTTCATGTGCATTTTTGAGAAGCCATTAAAGATGGAACTACTTGAGAGAAAATGAAAGCAGAACAAAAGTGAATCAGGTAAAAGAGACAGTCCATTAGATACACTTAAACAAAATCTAATCTCTCTAGAGCCATGTAGAAATAATATTCAGCTATCATTTTACAAGCCATCCAACCATCCTAATCATAACCTTCATGTACATGTGAAAGAAGTGTAAGTTTATAGCTTGCTGCAAAATAAAGCTCTGAATTTGTTCGTTTGCATATGTGATCATGTACACTGTGATTCTTTCTTAATTTATAATTGCCTATTTGCCTATTTTTTATGTCTGTAGATCTTTGTATTAGCCTGCTATTGATGTCTTTGAGTCCCTGTCTTTTTTCTTTTTTATTACAATGGTTGCTTTTGGACTGCTGGCTTTAAAATAAAATCAAAGACCTCACTAAAATCTATGACTGAGAAGACAGAAAATGGATTTGTTTTAAGTTCTCTCAGCCAGCTGGTTATTTTTTCTAGTAAAATATCATAAAAGATATGAAATCAAATTGTACTATATCTTTCCAAATTAAAAAAAAAAAATAAATCAATGAACCGCAAAGTATTTTAAAGGGAATGACTGCAGCTGATTTAATTGGGATCCACATCAGCACGCCAAACCACACTTCCTAATACTGTGTTACTTCTAACGCAAAGTCTTTTTAAAATAATTATTCCATTCATTGGAAGATTACAGTTTGCTGTGATAATAACAAAAATGCAGAGAATATAATATTGCACAAGTTTAATTTTTGTCAAGATCACAAAAATAGAGGCTTAACAATTGCTTAAAGGAAAAATCCTGTATGTGCATTGTTACAGCTGCGTATCTGACCTTGATCTATCCACAGTCAGAACATATCCATCTAAATTTATAGGATCTTTCTAGGCTTTAGATCCTCCACAGAGATGTCCTACTATCTGACCTGTCTTAATTCTGTTACTAGGATTCCCCTTAAGGAAAAAGAGACATGACTTCTCATCACAGATCTGAGTGCAGTTCTTATGGAAGCTAATCATGCCCGAACGATTTCGGATAAGAGCCTGATACAGCAGACCGCAGGCAAAGCACGAGATTCGGGAAAACGTGATGTGGAGTTTGATCATGTTTTGATTGTACTGGATTGCTTGTAGTGCACACTAGCCTTGGTGCACACTGTACATGTATTTATTTGCTGGAGAACACCTCATTACCCTTGGCAATTCTTTGACATGATTCCTTTTCTGCACCTGTTTAGCTCAAACAGATGGGAGCGTACCAGAGGTCAAGTGAGAGTTAAGTACCTACCATCTTCAGTGAGAAAGGAGAAAAATATTCAAATAGTCTCCCTTGGAGCTCTTTCACTGCTATACTCTGTAGCTGAGAAGATATTTAATGACATGAAGCATTTCCGTGTTCAGTATATCTACATGTAGAGATTCATCATCTTCAGTTTAGTATTCAAACCCACTAGAAAGGAGAAATGTTAAAATTGTGTTTAGAAGAATAGAAGAAAGCAAATAAAATAGTAACAATTCAACATTGTTTTTAGACTATTTAGCTTTTTCACGAACTATACGCATTAACTGCCTGTTAAACATGCATGACACTGATGGTATTCAAACACAGTGATATTTCATTAGTATGTAATAACACATTCAAACCATTGTTATATTTTTGCCACTTCGTGGTGGAGGCATTATTCTGTCAGGTTGTCCATCTGTCTGAGATTTTTATTACAGTGATATTACAAGTAAAATTGGTTGAATGTTTGTAGCATTCAAATGAAAATTGTAACCTGCAGATGAACTGATTTGATTCTAGAATTGATCCAAATCAGTGTCACAGCAAGGTGAGCTGTCTGAAATAGTTTGTATCCATCAATAGCATCCATCCTGCCTGAAGTATATTTTAAGGGTATTTCAGGCAAACAAATTAATTACAAGACAGACTTGTTGGCGTCAGAAGCATATCTGTTGACACTGTTGGCATCAAGTTGTACTTGTTTTAGTCTTGCCCTGCTTGTGGTGCATGGTCTGTTAATGTCTACCACTTATAAGGTCATAGTGTATAATATGACTAATTATAAAAATACAAATTAACTCAAAACTACAGTGGAAAAGTATTTGAATCATGATACAGTCAGGAGCAAGGGGGTGCAGTGGCTCACTTCACAGCTCCAGAGTCTTTGATTCGATTTCCCTTTAAAGTCTGTGTGTTTGTTTCCTCTGGATTCTCTGGTTTCCTCCTATCTCCCAATAACAGCTGATTTGGCCACACTAAATGACATTAATTGTGAATGATTCTATGAGTGTGTGTGTGTGTGTGTGGTGCTCTACAGTTCACTGATGTCCCACTTAGGGTGTGTCCCATTCAGTGAATGAATCATGATGCAATCCATATTATGGATTCAAAATACTGACACACATTAAATACGCAAATATTTTTGAGTTTTGAATCCCGTTGGTTTGAATTAGTGGAAATGGTGTGTAGCCTTCTCAACAATGGCTCTTAAGTCTGGTCACTGGACGAGAGTTTTGTGACAAAATGATGAACAATACAGTCTCTCCAACCATGGAACATATTCAGAAAATTTTTTCAGAAAATAAGGTTAAGTTGATAACCTGACATTAGAATTTTAAGAATTAATTTGAAGTTTTCAAAAGCATTCTTGCTCCCTAAAAAAACAGAAAGCAGATTAAACAAGCACATATACTTTTATCGTAATGATTCAAATTAGATAGAGAAAGGCAATGTTTGTAAAAGCAAAGTCAAATCAGTTATATCATAGTGACAAGAGAAGATGTGAGAGTTTGAAGCTGGAGTATCTGAAAAAGCTGTTTTATCTAAGTCACTATCAACTGGTAAAGATTTAATGGTTTTTGTGATTACTATTATAAAATAGTAATATTAATAATATTTAACACAAAAAACAACAAAACAAAACAAAAAAACTCAAATAATAAAACAGTCAATATACAGAGGTGTTCCTATATTACAATGCTTTGGTTTAGGCAAAGGCAATGGTAAATATAACACAGAGAATAAGTGAGAAGGAGAGTATCAAACACAGTTGCAAGGTATCATGACTCAGAAATTTCCACCCCTGCCATGTGTGTGGAGCTTGCATGTTCTTCCTGACAGTTTGGGGTTTCTTCTGGGATCTCTGGTTTCCTCCCAAGACAAGCTGATTGACAGAGAGAGAGAGAGAGAGAGAGAGAGAGAGAGTTTGTGCCTAGCATTGGGTTGGCACCCTGTCCAGAGTGTCCTCTGGCTTGTGGCTTGAGTCGCCTGGTATAACCTGAGTCCACCAACCCTGTGTAGGATAAGTGGTACAGAAAATTAATGGGTGTAAGATTGTGTAATAAATTGATTTTTAAACATATCAAGTATAGCCTACTTCTTGCTTTGAACCTCATCTGTGCATTTCCCATGTTTGCTCACTTATACATCCAATTATTTACACCTGGGAAGACTTCTGATGACTTACCTGACTGTGGAAACTTTGAGACTTGAGAAACTAGGATGCAATGAAAGAATATGTTTCTTTCCCACATGATGTGCACAGTGTGAAACTGAAATGGACCAAACAAAAAAAATGAACAGAAGACTTCAAACTGACTTTGTATCAAACCAGATAAATGAAATAATATTTTAGAAAGTGCTCCAAGAGGCTGGAAAGGGGATTTGTGCTCTGATGAATATCTGAGAGGAGTTTTCATAATTAACAACAGTTTCTCAGGATTATCAGCAGAATTCATTTCACCCTGCATTTGAATATGAACTATCTATATTTTAAAAAATATCCTTGACTTATGTGTTTTCATTTCTTCATGTACTAACCTTCCTACTAACAGGGTTTTAGCTGGATTGGATTCTTACACCCTGGCTTATTGTAATTGCATGAGACTACAAAACAAGTCTGCAAACTGGAAAAGAGTGTAAGCTAACTGCAGTAAAAGTAAATGGAAACTTTCTGGCCAGGGTTACTTTACACTTAGTTCAAGGATATCATGAACTGAGTGGTTTTTGTACCCAGTGAATAAATTTATCAGCAGGACCTGATTGTTAGTGCTGTAAAAAAATCCATTCTATCTATAATTTGCAATCTCACTGCAGTTACTAACCTGGTAAATTACATGCGAATAACTTGCTTTTTTATGTACAGATAATCAAATTGGAAGGCCAGGCCAATTGTTCTCAGAACACGTGTAAGAATACAGAACAGTGTCCATCAAGCATGACGAGGATTAAGGCGTTTCGCAGACTTTACATGTTCTTACTTGTGATGGTCAGTAAGAATGAGGATAAGGTGTTTAGCATCCTTAAGCCACTCTTTTGAAGTTTCCTTAATGCCCTGTGGTTCACAGTTGCCGACATCCTGACACTTTTTTCTTAGAGTAAAAAGCACATCATTGCTGGGTTGTCATGAGATTAAACTTCTCCATTGCTGTTTTCAGAGGATTTCAGAAGACCTTTACTACAAATAAGAAAATGTACTATTATAGAGGCTCTGGCGAAATGCTCCTGTAGTTAATGAAACGCTGCCATTTGAGAATTCTCAGTTTGAGCAGGGAGCATAGAGATGCAGCTAGTGACCTAAAACCACAAAAAAAAATTGGCAAAGAAATTGGAAAATCCAGGAAATGCTTTGGTTCGTATAACGTCTGAGGCTGTGAACAGTCAGTCATTGCTTTCACCTTTCTCTTATCCATTTAAGCCTCCTGTTTACTGAAAATATAGACAAGGGTTGGAAAAAGGTTTTGTGAAAGTTACACACTTTTGTAGAATACAACAGTTTGTTGAGGATAGATTGTACAATAATCAAATGAGAACTTGATGAATATGGTTCTTATCCTGATGAGGATAAAAATAACTGCAATATTAAATTGTCAGAGTAAGATTGGGTGGGTAAGATTGACAGGTGAGACTGGGAGCTTCATGCTGCATGCGCTCTTTTGTTCCATGAAATTTTCTGCTACTGCTCAGTAAGCCACATGAATAGTTATTGTGAGATTCTGTTACTAAAAATGAAAGAGTTTATTTTGCATCTATTGCCCATGAGCACACTCAGGGTAATGGTCTATACCTTAACTTAAGCTCTTACCATATAGTGAAAAAAAAAGCTCACTGAAATTCCTTAATTTAAATGTATACATCAGCTCCATGTGATTTGATTTCTATTCTATTTCTATTTACATAACAATCTGTTTTTGTACATGCAACATTATTTGCTCATGTACTTTCAAAGCTATGAAAATCATAAAATCACATTCTGCTACTCTGCAACAGCCACAAATTTCTACCATACATGTTTTAACTGTGGTCATTTTATACTGCAGTTATAATTTCTGTTGGAGCCAACGTCCTCATGAGATTTCTACATTAACACTATGTGCATTGATCTAGTAATTAGAAACTTGTTTAGGATAAAGTTTTTTATAAGCAATGAAACATTGCATGTACAGAGATAGTATCAAGGCAGTCACTGTATCAAAGGGATCTTTAGTTTAATCCATAAAGTTTCCAGTTTCTTTTTTTTTTTTGGCTGAGCTCACCATGTATGATTTTGTTGTGGTCCAGCTTTATTTTTTTTTATTTATTTATTTATTTATTTATTTATTTTGCATAAATACATATTTGATGGTGCTTGACATACATTGTTAAATCAGTGTTATGCAAGAGATTTCATTGCACTGTAAGAGCTGGAAAGAACAAGTCATGTTTCTCCACTGGATCCATGCTGTGTAGGTTTAAGAAATGCATAATGTCAGCCTGCATGAGGGGAACAGGAAGAACTAAGCAATAATGCAGTGGTGGTTCTGTAAAAGTCAACAAATGAATAGATGGATGGATGGATGGATGGATGGATGGATGGATGGATGGATAGATAGATAGATAGATAGATAGATAGATAGATAGATAGATAGATAGATAGATAGATAGATAGATAGATAGATAGATAGATAGATAGATAGATAGATAGATAGATAGTCAAAAGTTTGGACACACCTTTAAATTCAATGTTTTTTGTTTAGGGATTTATTTTCTACATTCTAGAACAAATCTGGAGATTTCAAAACTATGAAATAACACACATGGACTTAAGTAATCCATATGTAATGACAAAAAAACAGTCAGTTGTTATTTTAAGACACGAAGGTCAGGTGTTCTGGAATAGTTCTTGCAAGAACAGTATTGTCAAGTGCATTTGCAAAACCCATCAAGCACCATGATGGAACTGGCTCACATGAAGACCATCCCAGGAAAGCAAGAACAAAACTTACCTCTGCTGCAGAGAAGTTCATTTAGAGTTACCAGCCTCAGAAATCACCAATTAACAGCAACTCAGATTAGAGCCGTTATGAAGGCTTTACAGAGCATCAGTAGCAGACATACACTATATTGCCAAAAGTATTCGCTCACCCATCCAAATAATCAGAATCAGGTGTTCCAATCACTTCCATGGCCACAGGTGTATAAAATCAAGCACCTAGGCATGCAGACTGTTTTTACAAACATTTGTGAAAGAATGGGTCGCTCTCAGGAGCTCAGTGAATTCCAGCGTGGAACTGTGATAGGATGCCACCTGTGCAACAAATCCAGTCGTGAAATTTCCTCGCTCCTAAATATTCCACAGTCAACTGTCAGCTGTATTATAAGAACGTGGAAGTGTTTGGGAACGACAGCAACTCAGCCACGAAGTGGTAGGCCACGTAAACTGACAGAGTGGGGTCAGCGGATGCTGAGGCGCATAGTGCGAAGAGGTCGCCAACTTTCTGCAGTGTCAATCGCTACAGACCTCCAAACTTCATGTGGCCTTCAGATTAGCTCAAGAACAGTGCGCAGAGAGGGGGGATTATGGTGTGGGGTTGTTTTTCAGGAGCTGGGCTTGGCCCCTTAGTTCCAGTGAAAGGAACTCTGAATGCTTCAGCATACCAAGACATTTTGGACAATTCCATGCTCCCAACTTTGTGGGAACAGTTTGGAGCTGGCCCCTTCCTCTTCCAACATGACTGTGCACCAGTGCACAAAGCAAGGTCCATAAAGACATGGATGACAGAGTCTGGTGTGGATGAACTTGACTGGCCTGCACAGAGTCCTGACCTCAACCTGATAGAACACCTTTGGGATGAATTAGAGCGGAGACTGAGAGCCAGGCCTTCTCATCCAACATCAGTGTGTGACCTCACAAATGCGCTTCTGGAAGAATGGTCAAAAATTCCCATAAACACACTCCTAAACCTTGTGGACAGCCTTCCCAGAAGAGTTGAAGCTGTTATAGCTGCAAAGGGTGGACCGACGTCATATTGAACCCTATGGATTAGGAATGGGATGTCACTTAAGTTCATATGGGAGTCAAGGCAGGTGAGCGAATACTTTTGGCAATATAGTGTATCTCAATATCAACTGTTCATTATTGTGTATTTCAGCCGCCTTCAGCATTGTTTTACAATGTAGAAAGAAATAAACATCAGGAAAGACCATGGAATTAGAAGGTGTGTCCAAACTTTTGACTGATAGTGTAGATAGATAGATAGATAGATAGATAGATAGATAGATAGATAGATAGATAGATAGTGTGATACTTGTGTTAGATTAGTTGTTCATTTCTCTTGTTATTAGCTTGTATGCACTGTAATAATTATTGAGCCCACTTATATCTTCCACTCATAAGTCCTTGGCAATGCAGTCAATTTTCTCACCTTTTTGGCATTTTGGTCATGCTGTTCATGCCAAAATACATAAATGGACACTCTGGTTATATTCATGTTATTTTTATTAATTAGAGAATGTGCACCCTTTATGGATCGTGACATTGTGATGATTAAGGGGCTTATGTACTTCACTAAAACCTCAAACCCATTCGCTGCAACGAGGTTTCTATCCACAAAAGAGTGCATCAGTGCAATGTGTCTAAAATTGCTGGGTCAAGTATTTGGAGCATTTTCCTTCACTTTTACTTTTCGGGGAAGAAGAAGGACAATATAAAACAGTATAAGAGAAAAAGCATCAAGGGAAAACCTGTGTATCCATGAGAGCTCTCATTATCCCCATAGGGAAGCTTTGAATCTGAAAGTTTTAGAAATCAGTGCCAAGCATGAGAGCCTCAACAACTGAACCTTCAGTGAGCATGCTGGTTCAGGCCCAGCAAGCCAGGATAATGACCTGTCCTTGATGCTGGAGACCACATTGCATTGTGGGAAATGAAAGAGGTGGGGTGAAAAGGAGGAAAAGAGTGAAGAATGGGAATGAAAGAGTCTTGTGAGGTTTAAACTTTTGACACCACGGTTTGCACAGTAATTGAGGCTCATTGTAAGCACTTATTAATAAAATAAAATCTATGATGGAAAATGTTCCTTCGTTTTTATCTGGCCAGAGTAGTTATTTTTCCTTGTCTTTTGCCCATAAAATTACTTAATATGCCAGTCACTTTCTTCACAACCTCCATCTAAATGTGTGGCAAACGCTGAGGGATTTAATTGAAGTGGTAATTAGTAACTCCATCTCTGCACTTCACACAGTTCACCAAGCCATTATCACATGTTAGCATACATCAATAAGCCATCCTACAAAAGATCAGACATAATGCATCACTTCTGACAGTTATAATTGGACATTGATTACAGCACATCACCTGTTTCACTTTGTAATATTGGATATTAGGTTTTTCATTTCTATTCTCTTTTTTTCTTTTTCTTTTCTCCACTATATGTCAAGTTAATAACACAGCAACTCTTAAACATGTATAATGCTTGCAGAATCTTGATGGAAATTTTTACACATGCTTTTAAAAGGTTACCTTTTTGCTAATGTAGAACAGTAGGTATGTCTATGTGATCTTGACAGCTCTGAAATTGTAAAGACAGTAGACACACATGGCATGGCATATGGGAAAGGTTGTGTTTAATTCTAAAGTTGCTGGCCGAATATCTGCATGTTAAACCTTCTACAAATATATAATAATTATACTAGATTAAATAAGTGTTATCCATGCTGCTTATAACAATGTAGGCACAGTTTATCTCAAATGTGCAAGGAAGAGATCACTTTTCACTTTTTTTCATCACTTTAAAAAAAAAAAACCTTTCTAAGATGATATCAGGAAGAAACCTTAATAGAAGCCAGAATTAAAAGGCAACCCATCTTCTTAGTGATACTACCTCATTACTCATTGACAACTATATAATGACAATCTTTACTATTAGCATATTGTGAATACAAGTTCTGGGGTCACAACATGACAGTCTTTCTGATTACAGCAGTGGTTCTGGGGTATAAAATCTGATTCAATTTTTGATTCAATTTTTGATTTCTGATTCATTGTTCAATTTTCTATGCCCTCAGTTTATCCTAACTCCACAAAAACACAAACCCTCATCATTAATGCTGAATAAAAAGTGCAACTTAATAGTTACTTAACTTCTCAAAAGATCCCCAAGGCTCCTACTATCTGTGCTTCTGGAAATTGCATTTGCAGATCATTTTACCAAATACATACTGGCCTTTCTTCAAGGTGTGCTTGTTCTTGTTATATCCATCATTGATCCTGCAGCAACCTTTTTATTCTGAAACATTCCACAAAAATGATAATTGATGTCACCTTGCAGTGGAATCTACTTGGAAATGACTGAATGAAATGCCTGTGCACATGCTTGTATGACTTACAGCTTTCTGATATTCCTGTAAGTAAGACAAGACTACTGGGGTGTTGATCATTTGACTGTATCTTTGGTGCTGAGGGCATTAATACGACATCCACACCATTGATTATATTACAGTTTGCTATTGACCTGGGATCAAAGTGACGGTGGCTTTGTGGTCTCTGGGAAGATGGTGTGCATCTACTTAAAGAGCTCAGTTGAGCATAGTGACTGCACTTTCCAATGATCCAGTGATTGATTTGCGAACAAACATGAAAGAACACGCCAGCTTCTTGGATGTGTACAAGGCTAAAATGTGATGCACCATCAAATATTTACAGATTTAAAGGTCTCAGGTTCAAAATAAATAAAGCTCTTAGGTGCTGGGTTACTCAAGCCATGGGCCACCACAGATCTATAAACGCAGCCAGTGATTAAATCTTGGCTGACCCGCTCTGTCTATTGTAAGGGTTTCATTTGGAGCTGGCTCACTGAGAAACAGAAACAGAAGTCAGCAGTACAGCTTTGAATGATGGGTAGCGCAGTGGTGCAGTGGGTAGGGTCCTGGGTTTGATCCTAAGCTTGGCTGGCTGCCTGTTTCTAGTGTGATATGTTCTCCGTGTGCCCTCCTGGGTTCTCCATTTTCCTCCCAATTCCCAAAAACATGCCAGTTGGTGGATTTGCTAAGATAAACTCCCTCTAGATGTGCAAAAGTGTATATGAGAGTGTGCGTAAGTATAAATTGCTGGGTTAAAATAAGTCCAATGCGGGTCAATTTGGAAACCCAGTGCTGGCTTCAGTAAGGACTAAGTAAGAATGGATTGTTTTAATTCATAAAGTTGAGTTAGAATATTGACACAACATGTATGGTTGATGTTTTAATCTAGCATGTTGGTAAAATGCTTGTTGGACTGTACACACTCCAAATGTTTCCATTTTTTCTTCTTTTTTGTTGTCAGCACAAGGAATGTCTTTGTCAGTGCTGTATCTCTACCAGACTGCCCTCCAAAAAAACACATACTGAAAGAGAAGTATAACTCAATATCCATGTATATTTTGAAATGAGTCACAAATGTCAATGATTAGAGTTAACTTATGCTAATGTTGCAGAGAATTCTTGAGGTAACTTTTAACTAGCTAGAAGTAATTTTAATAATTATGTAACAGCCCAAGTATAGGTAAGTTAATGTTAATAGTAATTATACAGTAATTATGTAATAACTTAATAATAGTAATAATAATAGTAAATAACTTAATAATAATAATCTATATGTAATCTATATTCTTGAAGATTTTATTACCAAGAAAAATACTAATTGTTTTATTACAAGAAGCCAATTTCAGCCATGTTTCCCCTTAAATAGTAGTTACTTTTTGTCAGCTAAAAGTCAAACTGCACAGAATAAACATTCTAAATGAATGAAATTATAAATAAATAAATAAATAAATAAATAAATAAATAAATAAATAAATAAATAAAGTTAGAGCTGATTTCTGTTAATTCAGCCTTTTTCTGGTTGCTGCTCTGTTTAAAATGCACAGTGTACAATGACATAAAATCAATCTTGATACAAATTAAAATTTCCTGTTCTCTTTTAGGTCCTCATACCCAACCCAATATGCTGAGTCAGCCATTATTAAACCAGTTTAGGTCACACTGACCAAACCACCTAACCCAACAAGCTAAACCCAAAAACCAAGCAGTAAAAATAATACAGCATTTAGATAAAGCTTTGTTCTGTGGAAAGTGTATTGGTCTACTACAAGGGATATTTACAAATGCAGATATGGTTGCAAATGGTTTTACTGTCCTCCTATTTATAGAGCTGAATTGCTGCCACAAGTCAATGCATTATAAATCCTCATCTCATCAATAGGCAATCTGCTAATGTACAAGCTAGATCAATTTTTGCCATGTTGGGTAAGCATATTAACCTTCTCCGTCCCTCTATTTCTCTCTTGCAATCATGAACATACACACATGCACACACACACTTGTTTTTCTGTCCTTGTGAGGTTGATTATGAATGCAAATTAATTTTATGCCTGTGCATAAAACGTCCTCACAAGGTAAAAACTGTCAATCCTTATGGGGACATTTTGAAGAAAAACATGCTCACAAATGCACACACACACACAGACACACACACATTTTTGAGTCATCCTTCTGGCCTGGCCCAGTTTTAACACTACTATTAGATAACAATTCTTGAATGTCTCATATTCAATTGAGTGCTTGTTGTTTCATATATTATATCTGAATTTTGACTAACCTATGTGATAAAAAAAACTGCTTCCCGATACAAGCTGTAAGATTTTGTTTTGTGCTTGCTGCATGACAGTCAGGACCGAATATTACTGAAAGATAAACATATCTTGAGTAAAATAGCTGTTTTGCTGAGAGAGAGACAGATAGACACACAGAGAGAGAGAGAGAGAGAGAGATCCAAAGCACAAGAGTCCAAGTTTCCATGGATAATTGCTGAAGTGAAATGTGATCTGAAAGTTGCTGACTCTTCCTGTATGACCTGAAGCATTCAGCAGATTCTCCAGTAGAGACAGGCAGCGACAGCTTTCTTTATACCACACATTCAATTTCTTGAACTCTACTTAATGAAATGTCAATGAGCAGTAAAACTGTCATATTTTGTTCTCAACATGACTGCGATAGATCAAGCTTTCCCACAGTGTCTTACACCAGGACAAGCACTAAATGATGTCCTAGGCCATTACATAGGTCAGTCATATAAAATGTAATGTAATACATACTAAACTACTTTCCACATCATCTTACAATAACATCACCGATGTATCTAATAGGAGGGAAATGCAGTAGTGAGATTTGCATGTGGAATCTCAAGGATGTGGAAGAGAGCACCCTGATGATGCAGATGTGAAATAGAAAACACTCTGCGGATAAACTGAAGAGCTCTTGAGGAAGAATTACGGTGAGGAGTGTACCGCTGAAGAAGAGGCTTTAGCTCAATGCCCTGAAAGAGTCGCTTCAATAGAGCGTCTGAAGGGAATCAACAGAAGGGTTATTACAGACACAATTAATAAAAAAAAAAACTGCTTCATGAACTTAATGGGTTGTGTCTGGGGCCAGAAATGAGAGGAAAATTCTCAACAAAGTACTCTTGCCTTGGTGTGTGTGTGCGCTTAGGCATTTTCAACATATGTGTTAGGTATATCTGTTGCAGTTATGGGGACAAAATCTTAATTATTCTGAGCACTTAATGAATCATGGTGCTTAATTACTGGCTAAATTTAAAAAAAAAAAACACAACTATGTATTTAATATCTCTGACAATTAAGATTAGCAAGCAACTTACTTTACTTTATAATTTCTGTTTTATTGTATGTATAGTATATATCTGCATATACATATTGACTTTATAATATTCCTTCCTCTCACAATGGCAAACTTATAAGAATTCACCCTTAGCTGACTTTGCATGGATGAACGTGTTTGTTTGTTTGCCCTTCAGTATGTGAATGTTCTTTCTTGAACAATCAGTTTTACAGAATTTTACTGTTGACTGATCCTTGTTTTCTTGACTTGATTAGTTCTGCATAAACCTTAAGCTTATTTGGCAAATCCTCTGATGAAATAATAATAATATATGCATATGCATTTTATAAGTACATGCATTCTTTCGGTAGGGATAAAATAAAATACAATCCCGTTTTTATTTTATATGTATGTTCTACACTTTGTTGAGGTGTGTATAAATGCAAGAAGTCACAGTATTTTGTTCAATTTATTTAGTTTTGTGGAAAATGGATATGAAAATGTGCAGTCGTTTAGAATGAATGTTTGTCCACGAACGTGTGTTGTTTGTAGGGTTCACAAGATATTTGTCATTGCTTGCACAAGAGCGCATATGAGGAAAAACATTTGGACAGTGTGTGAAATGTGGTATTAAAATAAGGTCAATGTGCCCATAGTTATACAAATGACCATTAATAGGGTTCAAATAGGCCTAACTTTGACACTTACTGCTACATGTTTTTTCAGGTTGGAGCTGGAATTCTTGTACGCTGTGACATCAGTTCATTTTCATGAACACAACATGCATCGCATTATGAAACTATTCTTTTTGACATCTTGGAGTGAAAACATAGACTGAACTTTGGCCACGGGTGATCTGCCTCCGATAACTCGCACACGTTTTTCTCTGCTTCCATCATCTTCCAACTAAACATAAGCAAGAGATGTGTAGCAGCCTCTTGTGAAGCAGCCTCTCCAACGTCTCGCGAGACTTGCAAACAAGTCATATAAACTAATTGTTTTTAAAAATCTCATATTTATTACCATTTGACAGTAATAGAGGAACACCGCCAAATGTAGCGAAGTAAAAGTAAAGTTTTTTCACTAAAAATGTACTTGAGTAAGAGTATACTCTAAAAGTACAAGTTACCCAAAAAATTTACTCAAGTAAATGTAACGAAGTAAATTTAATTCGTTACTACCCACCTCTGTTATTAGCATATAATGCAATACTGTTCCTCATGATGAAAAGTGTATTCTATTACATTCTACTTTTTTTTCTTGATGCAAATACATGAGTTAAGAAGCAAGAGTGTGAAGCTCTAATTGCATGATCAAGTATCACACAGTACTTTATTGGGTTGAGATGAATAATAGTAATGAACACACAGGCAGGAGAAGTGTCCTTGAAACCTGACATTTTATCTGAAAAAAAAAAAAAAAAATCTCTATCTGTCACTTTGCTAGATAGAAGGCCAAGACTAACATAGTCCTTGCATTTTAGTCAAACTAACTGCCATGTTGCCAAGGCCACCTTTTGTGTGATCTCTCTGCAAGACACTGATATGCCGATGACCACTGCCAGTGCCGTTGACAGATGACATCAGCAATTTAGCAGCTTGAATAAGCTTTTCAAGATTAAAGACTTAATCAAGCTGCTGTGGACAGAGATAACAGAGTAAGAGCTGGGTTTTGAAGGTAGAGTTTTGAAAAAGACAAAGGTGTGATGCCACAGTTTGTAGTGTAGTAACTAGTGCTTAGTGGCCCAGAGCTGTAATCCAGCTGTCAAGTGCTGAGGCATATATACCCCATTTTGCTCCTAAAGCTTGCACGTGTATAAAATATGTCGCTGGTGTGGGTTATATCATCACATTATTATTGCAGTATAATAGTAAAAGCCACTGTCCCAAACCCAGTAGGTACAAAAGCCTTTAGTCAGCACATATATTAGGTATTGCAGTACATTAATTGTTGCAGTAACATTAACAGTATAAACTGTTTCTGTATTAATCCCTCAACAGGAATTCAACATTTGCTTCAACATTATACATATGCTTTAAGTTAATAATCCAATATGCTAATTGTTAGCATTTATCTCCCTTAATTTAGAATTAATAACATGGTACCGTTAAACATTAGACAGAAACTCATGCTTCCTCTGTCTGATTGCCAGGCAGACATTTACAGAGACTCTTGTGATAATTTAGTTTTTGTATTCTCATATCCAGTGGTGTCCATGGCTCAGTGGCATGCTTTGTACTCTAAAACATCCATAATTAGTCTCAAGTGAGAGTGTTCTTTTTTCTCACACTACTGCCCCAACATATTTTAAAATCTAAGGCTGGTGAATTGTTATACCACTGTTTTTCATCCACATGAGACTGTTTTTATCCACGATGGATCATTCTTGTTTGTCCAGTACATCCCACAGATGCTCAACTGGATTGAAATCTGGGAAATGTGGAGGCCAAGTCAACACTTTGAACTCTGTGTCATGTTCCTCAAGCCATTCCTGAACAATGTTTGCAGTGTGGCAGGACGCATTATCCTGTGTAAAGAGACCACTACCATTAGGGAATACTGTTGCCATGAGGGGGTGTGCTTGATCTGCTACTATATTTAGATAGGTGATACATGTCACAGTAAAATCCACATAAATGCTGAATTGGTTCTTTGATTGTCCTTCTTTGGAATATTTTGGAAAGGTATTAAACCAGTGCATACCAGAAGCACCCCAAAAGACCTGCAGTTTTGGAGCAGATCCAGTTGTTTAGCAGCCATTACAATTTTTCCCTCGTCAAAGTCGCTCAGATCTTTATCCTTGCCCGTTTTGCCTGCTTTCAACAATGCATACACCAATCATGCATAACATTATAACCACCTGCCTAACATTGTTGGTCCCCCTTTTGCTGCCAAAACAGCTCTGACCCATTGAGGCATGGACTCCACTTGATCCTTGAAGGTGCTGTGGTATCTGGCACCATGTTAGCAGCAGATACTTTAAGTCCTCTAAGTTGTTAGGTGGGGACTCCATGGATCACCATTTTTGCTTTGTGGCACGTAGCATTATCCTGCTGAAAGAGGCCACAGCCATCAGGGAATACAGTTTCCATGAAATGGTGTACATGATTTGCAACAATGCTTAGGTAGGTGGTATATGTGAAAGTAACATACACAGGGATGGCAGGACCCAAAGTTTCCCAGCAGAACATTGCCTAAAGCATGACACTGCCTCCGCTGGCTTCTCTTCTTTCCATAGTTTATCCTGGTGCCATGTGTTCCCCAGGAATGCACACGCACCTAGCCATCCACGTGATTTAAAAGAAAACATGATTCATCAGACCAGGCCACCTTCTTTCATTGCTCCATGGTCCAGTTCTGATGCTCATTGTAGGCGCTTTTGGTGGTGCACAGGTGTCAGCATGGGCACCCTGACTTGTCTGCAGCTATGCAGCCCCATACACAACAAACTGTCATGCACTACGTATTCTGACACCTTTCTATCAGAATTAGCATTAACTTCTTCAGCAATTTGAGCAACAGTAGCTCGTCTGTTGGATCGGATCACACGAGCCAGCCTTCGCTCTCCACATGCATCAATGAGCCTTGGCTGCCCATGACCCTGTCACTGGTTCACCACTGTTCCTTCCTTGGACCACTTTTGATAGGTACTGACCACTGCAGACCGGGAACACCTCACAAGAGCTGCAGTTTTGGAGATGCTATGATCCAGTCGTCTAGCCATCACAATTTGGCCCTTTCAAACTCGCTCAAATCCTTATGTTTGCCCATTTTTCCTGTTTCTAACACATCAACTTTGAGGACAAAATGTTCACTTGCTGCCTAATATATCCCACCCACTAACAGGTGCCATGATGAGGAGACAATCAGTGTTATTCACTTCACCTGTCACTGCTCATAATGTTACACCTGATCAGTGTGTATATATAGGCAGGAATACACCCTGGATACACAGGACACTATGCACACATACACGTTCAGACACTTGTTCACAGCTAGAGAAATTTATTATAGCCAACCCACCTACAGACAAGGTTTTGGGAAGTGAAAGGAAACCAGAGAACCTAGAAGAAGCCTATATGAACAGTGAGAGAACATGCAAATACTCACACAGCCCATAAGGCTAGGAAATTGAAGATAAAAATGTATTTGAAGATTTTTCAAATACAGTTCATTGTGTGAACAACAATAAAGCATGTAACTAGGAGTAGGATACTGGGTCACTATAATAGAACAAAAGAGCTTCCTCGGATCCAGGTAACCCAAATGCTTAGAGCAAAACCTCCTCCCCACTCAATTCTTATTTTCTCTTTTATTCAGTGTGCAGATCTTAGCACTTCATGTGGTAATAGGACCTCTGTGACATCTGTATTGATTTCTTTTCTTTCTGTCTAATAGAAGACAACCATGCAGAGAACCAAAGGGAAACTTGACTTCAAAGACAAATCTGTTTTCTGAGCCTTTTGTTTTCTGTTGCATTCTTTGAAAACAAACGCGAAAAAAGTCAGGCGTCTTGACATGCTTTGGTGCAATCTGTCTTTGCACTGTTTGTTCGTTAAAATTAGAACTGGCAGATTGTGTTCGGGTACGTCATGGGGATGAGGTTAACGTGTTGTTAATGACTCAGGGGAATTGAGGAATAATCTAAAGCAGTTTGTCCTGACATGCCAATGAAGGTTACACAGTTCAAGAAAATTTAAAAAAGAAAGCCTAAAACAATGACAGCTGGCTATTTTATTTAGTCAAAACTAACTTTGTATTCCTGCACATTAATTGAAATCTGGTTCACAATTATGCCAAGACAAAATTAGCTCAATTTTGCGACGTGGCTTATTTTATTGCGAATCCTGAAATAACACCACGTTCACGTTCCATACTGATACTGTGATCCTGAAAACCAAAACTGTCACAAAGTGCTGTGCTCAGAAGTTCAGTACAAAGGTGAAGTCACTTTTCTCACCTCCTGTAGAGTCACTGTGCCCTGTTCAGGAATGCAATTAGGTGCACGTGCCATTCTGCATCGCCAAGCTCCACAGTAACTCTGGTGCATTATTATGTAGTAATTCTCCCCCACCTGCCTTGACTTAATGATTAACTAATGGGCTCAGTGCCAATCAAGCACTTTATGGTTCAAATATCCGGGACAGTAAATGCTCATTAGAGGAGAAAGAAGTTATATAGGCTACTGTTTCTTACTTCTGCTGTTGCTAATGACTTTATTACAGCCGTTTATATCAAGTGCACTTTAGAGGGCATTTCAGCTCAAATTCTTATTCTTTTACACTGTGCTCAGCAGTAATTCAACCCTCCACTCTCTTCTTTAATTCCTTTCTCTAACACACTTTTATGCAGTGGGATACATTCACTTTAGACCACTAGTATACAAGACTGGCTGCAATACTTGCCCTTTCCAAACAAGAGCTTGGCCTGACTTTTCATATAATAAATAAATTGAATTATGCTGTAATATATTAAATAGAAACATGATTTGAAAGAAATAAGTGATGATTTAATAATATGAACCAAAGATGTTCTTGTACCTGTTAGATAATTGTATTAGGCATTTGTAAGCTGTTTTCTTTAAAATTTGGTGACCTGCCAATTCCCACCCACCAGCCAACTTGCCCTTATCACACAGTAGCTACTAACTAGGGAGGGTGAAGGTTAACATGTGCTTCCTCTGAGACATGTGAAGCCAGCCAACTGCATCGCTTCGAACTCATGCTGCATCAAAAGGGCAGCAAAAGCGTGTAAAAAGTCTTTCTGTCACTGTGGTTATGCAAACCCTCCCTGAGACCACAGCCAAACCCTCCCATCCAGAGACTGTAGAAATTATGCATTTTACACACACAGAATTCTTCATTAAAAAAGCAACACAGAGAGAGAGAGAGAGAGAGAGAGCGAGAGAGAGAGCCTGCAGCTTTGCAGATGAGGATGACAATGTTTTTACAGACTGCCAACACCGGTGTGGTGATAAATGAAAGAGGCAGTTCCAGAGTTAGGGGCAACAATTGTAGCTAGGAAAGCTGAAAACATCAGGAGAATGTGAAATGCTTTCTCAGTGTTTCTCAACTTAGAAGTAAAAAACTAAAAACTGCATCCAACATGCTATAGGAGATGCCTCTAGCATCCTGTATCTTCAATTCAGGCACAAGCAACTGTGCATAGATAAACAAACATCCATACTGGGAAAGAAGGGGGACAGAGAGAAAGAGAGTGAGAGACCCGAGGCTCTCTTCTGTCAGAGAATGAAAAATTGAATTTCACATAAGATAATTATGACTTGCAGTCAAGTGTGAGTCTATCAAAATAACCCCTGTGTATTCATCGCTGGTTAGACCGCAATATTATTATTATTATTTATTTTATTTATTTTTTTTACAAAATCTGCAATAGTTGCATATATATAAAAAATAAGATCATACTCTAGCTATATCATCTAACCTGAGGTAGATATACATGGATGGATGAATGATGGAAATCTCAGATTGCGCTCCGTAGAAGCAACCTGACAAATATTACATAACTCCATTTATTTATAACAGTGATGCCACATCAGAGCACACTGAATATGTGTTATTCCTTTTATTGTTATTCCTTATTCCTATTGTTACTCCTTTGTTGAGGTAATTGAGTGATTATGTCAACTATTTGAAGAAAAATAATGAGAGCAAAGGAAGGAAAATCATACACTTCCTACCACATCACAGTTAAATTCTCACTTCTGAAGGGGTGGATTCATTTTCGATCACAGCATGGTGCAGACTGTACTTTTTAGTTGTAACAAAAATGCAGTGTAAAAACAAGGCTATAAAATCGTCTCAACAAAAGTTAGGTAATTATTTGATTGGGTAAACAATTTGATTGGGTTGATTTCATCCCTTGTATTTTTCTTTATGTAGCTGTTATTCCTTTTACCAAATAAGTATTATGGGTAGAATTTACGCATTATTTTATTTCATCTGCCAACTTATATATTCAAGTAAAATGTAAATGATTTGCATGGATTGTACTTTCCATACACTAAGCTTTCTATAAAACCTTTAGGTTTAGATTAATGCTCATATTTAAATATGTTATTGTTCCCATAGCTACAGCTTATTCACAGGGACTTGTGCAGTGGACAAGTCACATAATCTATGGCTAATAACGAGGAGATTTTTTGAATGTGTCGTTATTTAACCAATCAAAATGGAAGATCAAACATTAAAACACAAACTATTTACAAGTAGTGTTAACCCTAAATCAATTTTACTATAAAAACACTTCATGCGCTAAACAAAATTTTGCTTTAAATTTTCAATGCCACTGGACTTTTTTTATGAATAAATATAGAAGGATTTGTTTTCTTAATCAGTATTCAGTTATATTTTATATTTTATTCTTTCCTTTGGCATTTTACCTCCTTATTTCCTTTTCCCTTTTCAAGGTCACAAACAGTTGTGTAAGCATTTCACATTGCATATCATACTGTGTAGGATTGTGTATGTGACAAATAAAAATTTGAATTTGATTTACAACAGAAAGGTGTTTGTTAAATCACCCTAATTTTTTTGTGTTTTGTTCACCTTACTTTGTAAACACCAGAATTGATTTTATTCTGTAATGAATTTTCATTTGCTTCTTTTTTTTTTCTTTTTAAGTGAGTCCAAAGGTACATCATGGCCATGTGTAATAAGCTGATAATTGTGCTTTGGAGCTTGATGAACCTTTACTACTATAAATAAATGAAGTATTGAGTTTTTCATACAAAAATGCTTGCTTTATTGCTGTTCTGAAGAATGGAACGTTTCCATTTGCACCACTATAAACAAATACTAATGAGGAAGAAATTATTATTAGAATCATATTAAAATGCATCTTTTTGGCGAGGACACACACACACTTTCTGCATCACTTTATTTTCCTTTTGTTTTCATTCAAGGGATGTTTTCTTTGTATATTTTGAACAACTTTTTCATTTTTGGGGGGCTTTTCACGTTTGAAATAGTTAACCCTGGTGACTGTAAACTCTGGGTAAACTGAATCCTGGGTTTTACATTTCATACTGCTCATACTTTACCTGGAGCTTAATCCTGACTAATCATAATCTGACATTTCAAACTGTATGTTCCTAAACCCTAGGTTAATATTCTTATTTGTATGTTTACTCTGTCAGCAGCCATGATTGAATTAATACAGCATGCAACCGCTTTAAATATGGCTTGTCTCATGCACATCAGTGAGAAAATTTTTCTTCATATTGTATATACATGTAGACATTGTTTGTTTGTTTTTTTACTTTTCACTCAAACACTGCATATACTTTTACAAAACATGCAGAGTTTTTGTGACTACAAGGCATGTGATATGTGGAACGCGCTGTTCAGTTTCTGATTGCATGTCTGTTGCGAAGCTTCTAGCTGTAACGTTATACACATTGCACACAATTTTCAGCAAAATGTAGGGTTAATTCTGCAAAAACCCTGCTAACCTTGCTTGAGAGCAGGGTTTCACAACCCGGGGTAAAAAGAAATGCTAACCTTGCCTTAAAATTATAAGTGTGAAACTTTCTTTTACCCCCAGGTTACAAGTGAGGTTTAGAATGGCCATAACCAGGGGTTAAGCGCAGTGTGAAATGCCCTTCTTTGTTCTCCATTGCTATGATCCTCTGTAGATGACCTCGTAAGCATCTGAGGTCATCCACCCTTTATCTTGCTTGTGCTATATTTATTGTAAGCTTAGATAGATAGATAGATAGATAGATAGATAGATAGATAGATAGATAGATAGATAGATAGATAGATAGATAGATAGATAGATAGATAGATAGATTCATCAGTAACTTCAAGTAAATTTATTAACAATTTTGCATATTGCACACAGCTTGGTGACATCTGCGGATGTGAAGTTGGTTAGATGGAGTGATGGATAGATGGAGTGTCTGCTCCTTCTCTCAGTCTGTAGAGACTGGTCTTGACGTTTAATTATATGACCGCTCTCATTTCTACCCTCAAATCAGCATAGACTTTCTGCTGCTTTCAGCTCCTTATTAGTCCAGAGGCATGGACATCATTAAATTCCTCATGATTAGTTTATTTGCATACTGGTTGTGTTTAGTGCAGGATTGACATCATTTAGTAAAGCAGTTTTATCATTTCTAATCTGGTCATTTATATTTCATGTTTTATCCAACAGTGATTCTGAGTTTTATTATATTTTATTTTAAAGAAAATAAAACCTCCATTCTTATTTCTGTTCTGTTCTCTTCTTTCTTCATTGATGTGAGTTTGTTTTATTTATTTATTTATTTATTTATTTATTTATTTATTTATTTATTTATTTATTTATTTATTCCATAGAGTTACAGAAAATAATTTTAAAGGTTTTGCAGCTACCAGTCTTTCAAAATGAAAAATGTCTGTAGTGTTATATATCGTGCATTACAATACTTTATTTTATACAAAGGTAAAGGCAATTTCCAGGAAAAGCTAACACAAGGTTTGGTTGTTATTTTTATAGCAAAAAAATGCCATTCAGTTTGCAATAGTGTATTTATTTTATAAGTATGTATTTGCTTTCTTCTTCAGATGATCAGAGTGTTTTTTCCTTTACACTGTCAACTCTGGCTTGCGTATTAAGGATAAATTGAAATATTAATTTACAATTTGTGTACTGGAACAATGTGTTCATGTAAAGGTGCTTTGTGACATGCTCAGTTGTTAAAAGCTTTATTCAAATTAAATTGAATTATTACTGTAAATAAACAACAATGTGTGTGATATACACTGATAAACACTACTAACATATTTTTTACAGAAACACTTCAGCTGCAGCTGACAGGGTTTTTTAAAGAAATTTATTTTATTCATTTCTTTTATTGATTGATTGATTGATTGATTGATTGATTGATTGTGTATAACATTATGATCTGTTGTGTGCTATTCCATATTGACTGTAATGATGAATCTGCTTTCAGCATTACAGTTTGACTTCCCCAACTCTATAAACTCTGCCTTGACATTATAGTACATCTCATAGGCACAGCACAATGCATTGCCAATCAACAGTCTATGTGACCACATTGTGTCTTAAATAACCTGACACATCACCGAGCTGGAGAGTTCTCCAAGAGTTTCCAAGTTTATTCCACTAACAATAACACTACCATCTGAATGCCTGGTACCCATCTCAGCATGCAGCAAATAACATTACTGCCATTATCATCACCGTCATTGTACTGTGTAACAATACAGTCGGATAAAGAAAATTAGTTCCATCATCAAGCTTTCTGACAAGCAAATGACGGTCTGCCTCCACCATACAGACCTTATCTTTTTGTTGCATTTTAGATGGAGCTATATCCAGGCAGTTTTGTCAGTGGATATAATGTACCGGATATGTAATAATGGAATGGATGAATCCCTACTGGATATCTAGCTTTAAATGAAACAGGGACAGATGTGCTTTCTAACAGATGTTCTTTCTTGCAATTCAAATGATGTCAATTCCTCATCTTCCTTCTACACAGTGTTCATTCCCCACAGCACTGCAAAGTGTATACAGAAGTCTAAGTCCATTTTCATAACAATGCATACTTATATGTATTATGCATTTTTTCACTGATTATAAAGTGAAGCATTAGGCAGTTAAACATGATAATCAGTTCAATTCAATTCTATTTGTATAGCACTTTTAACAATACACATAAGACAGTTTTTCACTATTGGTCCAAACAGTTCTGAGCAAGAAGAGAAACCATTAAGATGCAATTTTCACATGAGCATGGTTAAGCCTTGAACACTTTCAAATCATGCCCAGCATAATAAAACTGTGCGGGTGATGGCTTGATGCATGTGTTCACTTATATCTTTCAGAGCATGGCAGAAATGGATAGCACCAATTAACAAGCAAAAAGGGAAGCAATGAGGGAAAAAAAATGTTTTCTAGTTCAGACACAGAATTTGTAAGTAAATACTTTGGATTTGGTGAATGATGAGCACTGAACGTATACAGTCATTCTCACTTGAACAGAATGCTAAAATATATGTACTGTGCTTAGCACCATGAATAGACAGGAACGAGAAGAATAAGCTACTTTATTAACACTACTTTTGCTTAATGCCAGTCAGGTAAATAATAACGATAATATGAATAAACAGCAATCAGATGAATACTGCTACTTAAGTAAATGTGGTCCCGCTGAAGTGTAAAATTACCCATCAGGCAGCGTCTCCTAATGAAATGTTATTAAACCATCTGGCACCCAGTTCGTTTGCTAAAAGGTACATGCACAGTCACCTGCATACAGTACAGCATTTTACTGCAGCATGGCGACAGAACGCAAGATGGTCCATCAGGTTTAGAATAATGAAGCAATGAAGCGATTAACTGAAAGAATGGAAGTTAATAAACAGACGTGTGCATTGTGGACATAAATATGACATGAATGTGATAAATGTGAAGTGTAAGAGTCCACTACTGTCTAAATGAACTTTAATCACAGAAAATACTCAGCTCCTTTTCAAAGCTGATCTAAATATATGGTTTTGGGATTTTACATTTTGTGTCTTTAAAATATCGAGCTGCTCACAGTACCAAACTCATGTCTGGAAATTATTTGTTGCATGCCTCCAGACCAAATGAGCGCTCAGTAGTTTTAACATGAATAGAACGTAATTGAATTTCAAATGAATATTTATAAATGCAGGAAATGATGTCACTGTTCCGGGTTAACATTAAGGAGCATTCAAAACAATAGTGAAGAATCATAATCCATGTGCCTTGTAGACAGATTTAAGGACATGATGTCCAAACAAATAAATAAATAAATAAGTAGGATCCAGTTGACAAACATATTGTTGCACATCAAAAAAATGCAGGGACATAACTACAGACCTAGCCTAATCTAATCTAATCTAATCTAATCTAATCTAATCTAATCTAATCTAATCTAATCTAATCTAATCTAATTATAGATAATCTGATAATCTGCATGTTCTATTCTAATTGTGTGATTGGCAAACTGGGTAATGTATTCTATTCTCAAACAATAAAGCTTTCACCAGTTAGCTAGCTAAGTCAGCCTATCTGTATATACAGTATCTTGCAATTTCCCCATGTATGTTTTAGACAGTGTTTGAAACTTTCCATCAACCTTACCTTACACAATACAGCACCCATCCACTTTATATAAGCCAATATTTCACATCTTTTCTCAAAGAAAGTAGCTCTAAGCATCCAATCTACAATATACTTTCACCACTTGTCTGGTGTAAACACACTCCATATCAATAGTAATGATGCACATCAGGGAAAATCACTCCAGGCATAAGATTTAAGTCGGGTGAAGAAAAAAAAACTGTTCTCTCACATTCTTTTTTATAAGGATCTGGTAATCACCAAAAAATCATTTATTGTTAATTTCTGCATATATCTTGTTTGTTTGCTTTTCAGGAGATTAATAAATTATAAGCTAGCCATTTTGTGCATTAACTTCGTTATTGTTTTTCTCGCTGAAATGGTCTATATGCCTAGTTCCCATTAGTAAAGTCATTTGGTGCTTTGATACAATTTCCTTTAATGATACTGTGCAATGGCTGAGTTCCTGCAAGTGTGTTTTTCTGACTTCTGTGTTAATACTTCCTATGAATCAGCACAATGTTTTTACAGGTATACCAGTATTATTTATCATGTACATTTAAAGGCCTTTGTTATTTATTACAAACACAGGTCACTGATCTATGCACCAATTCATGTTGCTATATTAGTTTCCAGTTTGGATTAAACAGCATACAAATTGGAAAAGAAAACTGTAACCATACCTATGAGCTTGTAAAACAGCACAATATGGCAGCTATAATCATTCAGCACTACAGTGGGAAAGGATAATGTGACAAAGCAGACAGAAATTCAGATCATTTACCACTTAGAATTACACTAAGGCATAGTACTGATATCAGATTCTGACTGTTTCTCTGTACTGTATGTGCAATATCTCCCATTATGACACCTTTAGACTGCATACAATGCATACTACATACAAAAAATAGTTAATCATTTCTGCACTGTGTCTCTGTAGGAGTGTAAAATTGCAGCACAAGAACTGAATGATTTATAGATATTTAAAGCACTCATTAGAGACATGTTGATAAACTTCAAATTTGAAGCTAGATCCATCAGGAAGTAATCCAGAGGTGATGGTGACTAAGAAAAAATTGAAAACTCAGAGACAACATGGGGAAGAAACACTGAAAAGAATTACTGGACAACTCAATGTCCTGTGGATAACATCAGGATTTTACTGTATTATAAAGACATAAATTAATATGGCAATAGTAAATTTGTATAAGAATGGATATGGAATGTTTGATATGGAATATATCAAATTATAGAATCACAGCAGCAGTTCATAGGATGTTTTTGGAGAGCCACTGGGGCTTGAAATTGAGAGTAGCAGTAGGAAGTGAGTCATAAGAAAGAGCAGGGAGATCGAAAACGAACATGTAGGAGGAACAGAACATGAATGTGGAGCATCATGATGAACCAGGCAGGTCTGGAAGGTGAGAGGAGCCACAGAGGAAGTGTATCTGGATCGGGCACCAGCAGCAGCACCAGTTCAATGCAGACACAAAGAAAGAATGCATTCTTTATAGCCCCTGCAGCAGATAGTGAGGACAGTTAAGAAGATCATCGGGGTCTCTCTTCCCTCCATCACAGACATTTAAAAGTACATGCTGCAACAACAAAGCCACCAGCATTATGGATGACCCCCCACACACTTCATCCAAACTCTTCACCCTCTTGCTATCTGGCAAAAGGTATCACAGCATTCGCCCCCCCAGAGCCAGACTGTGCAATGGTTTCTTTCCCCAAGCTAACAGATTCTTCAATACCAAGAGACTGGACCGACACCAACCCACACACACACACACACACACACACTGAATATAATTCCACTCCCTCTGCAATTTTTGCACATTTTTTAACTATTGGTAAAATACCAAAAACAAAATACTTAAAAATAAAATAAAATAAATAAATAAATAAATAAATCACATGCATTTTTGCTCCTAACTACTGATGTTATATTTATATTTACAACATTTATTATTATATTGTAATTTTTTTTTTCACTTTATTCTGAACTAATTGTGTACTGGTCAGCGCTACACTGTCCTTCACTGTCCCTATTGTTCCATTTTAGTAATTATTGTACAGTCCTGTGCTGTTGGCACACAGTTGCACAACACTTCATGTAGTCCAGTGTAGTTCTGTGTATTCTCATTTAGTTCTGTGTTGTTTTATGTAGGATCATGTACATAGAGGAGCCTTGTTTCTTTTTACTGTGTACTGTACCAGATATATGTTGTTGAATTGACAATAAAGCCACTTGACTTGATTTTATTGCATAAGCAGTTCACAGGCAGACATACACCAAACACACAAGGAGCTTCACTTAATGTCTCAGTCCCAGCCTGCTAACCCAGATTTAATGCTGTTCACCTTGAGAAGAATACCAGACATTATTTAAATGGAGATAGATGGAAATGGTTTCTTTCCTCTAAGTCTGAGTATGCCATCAACAGTACAAAATAAAATAAATAAATAACTAAAGAATACATTCAAGTGCTATTGCTTTTCCCTAGAGAAAAACAAGATTAATGTCCTTGTTCATTGCAGGGCACCAAGCTGCACCAACTAGAGACACGCATTTATGGCAGTAGTATTTTTGATTGACATTCCTGTGTCTCCATTTGAATTATTTAACAGCTTGTAAGATTAACATCTCAGTATAGCATGAGATCTCTCTCTCTCTCTCTCTCTCTCTCTCTCTCTCTCTATATATATATATATATATATTTCTGTCTGTGTGCATGTGTGTGAAAGTAGGCTTATTCTTTCCTATTAAATTACAATTTAAGGTGGAGAAAATAATATGAAATTTATGTAGTAATTTGTAAATGTAGCATTGTTTTGAAAGAAAGAAAGAAAGAAAGAAAGAAAGAAAGAAAGAAAGAAAGAAATTATAATAATAATTATTATTATTATCTTTATTATTAAAATAATATTTATATTATTTTATTTTATTATTATTTTTTTTTTTTAAGTTATGTTTTATGGAAAATAGTTTTTGATCATTTCTTACCTCTGGCTTTGATTGTCATGGCTGAATGTGAAAGCTTATTTATAATTATAAAAAAGAAAATATTAATAATAATAAATGAATAAAAATGAAATAATAACAGTGTATTTAAAAAAAGATAAATACAGAGTATTTGTACAAATAAAAAAATGAAATTAAAAAGGGTGAAAGAAAAGAATGAAAGGTGACAAATTGAGAAAATGGTATGTTTCTGTTTATTCTGGAAGGTGTAATGAAGGTTATTTTAAGGCGAAAATGCCAGCACAGACATGGCTTCTCCTAACCTTGACCCAATCTGGCCCACTTGCCTCTTTATCTCTCTACATCAGGCACCACATGTCCGACCTTTCCTCCTAGATAAAGCTGGCAAGCTGATAAGAGGAGAGCAGTGTGGGATAGAAGAATGCTGGGGTGGGCTTGGCTCTTTAAATACATTTCCCAAACGGCGTGTTAAAAAAAACCCAATTTACATTGCTGGAGTAGGAAATCCTAAGGGACTGAAAGTGGCTTTTTGATGGATGATTAAAAGTACACTAAGAAGGGGGAGAAAGGGAAAAAAGCCCTAGATGACCCGATTTGGCAAATTTGGCTCAAGGGAATAACAAGAAAGGAAGAAATAGAGGAAGCAAGTGAGAGCAGAATTACAACAGCTTTTGGGCAGAGCGATGTCAGTCCATAGCACCAACTACAATATGAAGGTTACATTTATCTTTCTGAAACATCTCTACATTCACCGAAGATATTATCTAAAAGAGGAAAAAAACTCCCACTAAAATCATAAAACTCTTATTCCACATTTTCTCAAAGGCATTTTTTTTTATTCATGAGAGAATGGTGGATGAATTCATTTGCATCTTGAAATATTCCAATTCAATTAAAAGTCTTGACTGTTGTTTGTGGAGTGACGTGAGTCAGTAGGGGAGGCTGTGATTCAAGGGTGATTTGGGACAGAACAAACAATACTGACTGTTTCATTAAGGAGCACAAACTGCTTCAAAGGTTATAAATTTACATTATAAAAGTGATTAAATACACTTCTTTTTGGGCAATATTATATTTAAATCAGGATATATTTTCAGTTAGGCTTTTTAACAGCTAAGCATCTGCTAACCACCAAATATTATTCTAGCTGTAGAGAAGCAAAATAAAAAATTAAATTAATTGACAAACAACAGCTATTATTATTATTATTATTATTATTATTATTATTATTATTATTATTATTACAAAAGCCCATTATTTATTTAAAAAAAAACTATTTATTATTGTGTGTATTCAGAATAAACAGTTAATGAAATTTCTCTGATTACACACAATCCACTTCAAACGCCCACCCCCGAAAAAAAAAAAAATTAGTTTTAGTTTTATCCAATTGCTGAGGCTTTGGTCCACAAAGAGTTTACAAAGCATGCATGGTTTTTAACGTGCTGAAAGGTATTGATCAGGAGTGGGGTGTAAAAGACTTTCCAAAATATTAGATCATCCACAAATAGAGAAAATGGAGCAGCACAGTGATGTAACCAAAACCATGACTTTATGAAAGGACAAACTTACCAGAGAGTCTGCCAAGAGACTGACAGCAAAATTAAAGGAGATATATCTGTCAAGTAGTGATTACTCTCTGCATGCGACAACAATCTCTTATATTCTACACATGTTTGGGCCGTTTCCCAAACACACACACACACAAAAAAAATCCCCAAAATATTTGGCAAACTGTGTCATGCTCTGAGACCAATTCCAAAAAGTATTATAATTTCATAAAATCAAAACATATGTTTGTTGTAAAAAAAAAAACATGCAGCATGGTGGTGGGGCTTTTATCAAGGTGAAGGGAGTCATGAACAGCTACAAGTACTAGTCGATTTTAGTGCAATATCTTCTGTCGGTGTCTGTTAGCAGAACTAACACTCACTGGATGTTTTTCTTTATTGCATCATTTTAGTAAACTCAAGAGATTGCTGTAAAATCCAAGGAGATCAGCAGTTCTAGAAATACTCAAACCAGTCTGTCTGTCATGCCATGGTCAAAAACAAAAAGATCACATTTTTACCCTATTCTGATTATTTTCATTTATCAATTTTATCAATTGCATATTATATAAATAACCAAAACACACACACACACACACATATATATATATATATATATATATATATATATATATATATATATATATATATATATATATATATAATATAAGCATATAAGCATTTCACTGTTACAGATTTTTATGACCATTATTTGATTAATATCCAGCGGCATAGTGGGGCTTATGTTCTTTGCATGTTCTTTTGTTTTAAGTAATCTTTTTGTTTTATGTTACAAACTGTTTTTAGTCAGTGAAATCCTTGAGATTCTGAGAACTGCTTCTCACTTACTGAACCTCACACAGTTGTATTGCATTCACATTACTCTGTCTTAAATAACCACCAGTTGCTGTGGTTTCTGTGTTTTTTTGCCTGGCTAGTGTGATGTGAGAGTACAAACTACATACCATCTAACATAATCATTTTGTCTACACACTCTTAAGTGTTCCTGCAAAAAATAGAAAATCTGAAGTAAATGCTTGGGTATAAATGCATTGCATCAATACTAGTGCCAGAATGAGCTGGGAACATGTTTGCTCTTCGATTTGCAGTGAAAATACTGTACTCTTGTCCTATTTTTGGAACTTCTTGCACTCTTAGCATCACAAGCATCACAAGCATGGAAAAAAAGACTAAAAAAGTGTATACCACTTCATATCAATTAAATTGGGAGCCTCATATTTCTTACTTTTTTATTTCACATATCATGTCACTTATGGTCTCATTCTCTAGACAATTTTTTTTTTTAAAGTTTTCACTTGTCCAGTTATTAGTAAAAGTGATCAAAAGTCATTCTCTTTCTATGAGTTCAAGGGACAGTTCCAGTTTACTATCCCTGTTTTACCATGACAATAATGCAGAGAGAGAGAGATAGATACATGAGATCAATGACCAAAGATGTGGTATAAAGATGAATGATAGACTTGTCACAGAGATGGAAACACATTTAAGAAGCTGTGAGGAAAGATAAAATATGTGTACATGCAAAACTACATCTTGTTTTATTTTATTTTATTTTTTATTGTGTCCTTGATTACAGAGATGCAAACCATCATAAGTGTTAGGGTAGGTCAGTAAAATCAGGGTTTAAACTGGGTTTTACAAGCTGGAGTAGTCCTTACTTTTCTTATGGATGTCATGGTGTCATAGGAACACTGTTGTTAAATTTAAGCATTATATGGCATTATTAACATGGGTATCATGAAAATATTATTTAAAAAGTGGACAATATATATCAAAGAGCTTAATTTAACATGCCACACATGGGTGGTCAGATCTTAAGTTTTCAGTTTTCCTTTTTGTCTGTTTTTGGAATGAAAATTATATCAAAATATCTTCTGATAATTTTCTGGCAGAGATACAAGAAGCCTTTCAGACAGTAACATCAAACATTTAGCTTTAATGATCAAATGTACAAACATGACCTTTAACAACAGCTTTGAATTTAGACATTTTTTTCTGCATTCAAAGTATTTGTCTATGTGAAGCTGTGTGACACTGTATGACACAGTCATTATTATTCGCTCATCACTGTGCCCTTACATGTTTTGATTTAAATTTCCATCACATTACATTATCAGGACAGCTCTTCTTGCTGTTCACATAAACCAAAGATGAAGGAGCTCCACTTTCCCCTAAACTACAGCTCCACTTTCTCTGAAACTATAGCCCCACTTTACCTTAAACTACAGCTCTAATTTATCCTAAACTACAGCTCCACATTCTCTGAAACTACAGCTCCACTTTAACATAAACTACAGCTCCACTTTAACATAAACTACAGCTCCACTTTAACATAAACTACAGCTCCACTTTAACATAAACTACAGCTCTACTTTACCATAAACTACAGCTCCACTTTAACATAAACTACAGCTCTACTTTACCATGAACTACAGCTCCACTTTAACATAAACTACAGCTCCACTTTACCATAAACTACAGCTCTACTTTACCATAAACTACAGCTCCACTTTAACATAAACTACAGCTCCACTTTACCATAAACTACAGCTCTACTTTACCATAAACTACAGCTCTACTTTACCATAAACTACAGCTCCACTTTAACATAAACTACAGCTCCACTTTACCATAAACTACAGCTCCACTTTAACATAAACTACAGCTCCACTTTACCATAAACTACAGCTCCACTTTAACATAAACTACAGCTCCACTTTAACATAAACTACAGCTCTACTTTACCATAAACTACAGCTCCACTTTAACATAAACTACAGCTCCACTTTAACATAAACTACAGCTCTACTTTACCATAAACTACAGCTCTACTTTAACATAAACTACAGCTCTACTTTAACATAAACTACAGCTCCACTTTAACATAAACTACAGCTCTACTTTACCATAAACTACAGCTCTACTTTAACATAAACTACAGCTCCACTTTACCATAAACTACAGCTCTACTTTACCATAAACTACAGCTCTACTTTACCATAAACTACAGCTCTACTTTACCATAAACTACAGCTCTACTTTACCATAAACTACAGCTCTACTTTAACATAAACTACAGCTCCACTTTAACATAAACTACAGCTCTACTTTACCATAAACTACAGCTCCACTTTAACATAAACTACAGCTCTACTTTACCATAAACTACAGCTCTACTTTACCATAAACTACAGCTCCACTTTAACATAAACTACAGCTCCACTTTAACATAAACTACAGCTCCACTTTACCATAAACTACAGCTCCACTTTACCATAAACTACAGCTCTACTTTACCATAAACTACAGCTCTACTTTACCATAAACTACAGCTCTACTTTACCATAAACTACAGCTCTACTTTAACATAAACTACAGCTCCACTTTACCATAAACTACAGCTCCACTTTAACATAAACTACAGCTCTACTTTACCATAAACTACAGCTCCACTTTAACATAAACTACAGCTCTACTTTCTCCTAAACTACCGCTCCACTTTCTCATAAACTACAGCTCTACATTCTTATAAACTTCAGTTTCCATTTTTTCTAAACTACAGCTCTACATTCCCCTAAACTACAGCCCCACTTTACCCTAATCTACAGCTTCAATTTCTCCTAAACTACAGCTCCACTTTATGCTAAACTACAGCTTCAATTTCTCCTAAACTACAGCTCCACTTTATGCTAAACTACAGCTTCAATTTCTCCTAAACTACAGCTCCACTTTATGCTAAACTACAGCTTCAATTTCTCCTAAACTACAGCCCCACTTTATCCTAATCTATAGCATCAATTTCTCTTAAACTACAGCCGCAATATCTCCTCAACTACAGCTCCACTTTCTCCTAAACTACAGCTTCACTTTCTTCTAATCTACAGCCCCACTTTCTCCTAAACTTCAACTCCACTTTCTCATAAACTACAGCTCCACCTTCTCCTAAACTACAGCCCCACTTTCTCCTAAACTATAGCATCAATTTCTCCTCAACTACAGCTCCACTTTCTCCGAAACTACAGCTTCACTTTCTTCTAATCTACAGCCCCACTTTCTCCTAAACGTCAACTCCACTTTCTCATAAACTACAACTCCACTTTCTCATAAACTCTAGCTCCACTTTCTCCTAAACTACAGCTCCACTTTAACATAAACTACAGTTCCACTTTACCATAAACTACAGCTCCACTTTAACATAAACTACAGCTCCACTTTAACATAAACTACAGCTCTACTTTACCATAAACTACAGCTCCACTTTAACATAAACTACAGCTCCACTTTAACATAAACTACAGCTCTACTTTACCATAAACTACAGCTCTACTTTAACATAAACTACAGCTCTACTTTAACATAAACTACAGCTCCACTTTAACATAAACTACAGCTCTACTTTACCATAAACTACAGCTCTACTTTAACATAAACTACAGCTCCACTTTACCATAAACTACAGCTCTACTTTACCATAAACTACAGCTCTACTTTACCATAAACTACAGCTCTACTTTACCATAAACTACAGCTCTACTTTAACATAAACTACAGCTCTACTTTAACATAAACTACAGCTCCACTTTAACATAAACTACAGCTCTACTTTACCATAAACTACAGCTCCACTTTAACATAAACTACAGCTCTACTTTACCATAAACTACAGCTCTACTTTACCATAAACTACAGCTCCACTTTAACATAAACTACAGCTCCACTTTAACATAAACTACAGCTCCACTTTACCATAAACTACAGCTCCACTTTACCATAAACTACAGCTCTACTTTACCATAAACTACAGCTCTACTTTACCATAAACTACAGCTCTACTTTACCATAAACTACAGCTCTACTTTAACATAAACTACAGCTCCACTTTACCATAAACTACAGCTCCACTTTAACATAAACTACAGCTCTACTTTACCATAAACTACAGCTCCACTTTAACATAAACTACAGCTCTACTTTCTCCTAAACTACCGCTCCACTTTCTCATAAACTACAGCTCTACATTCTTATAAACTTCAGTTTCCATTTTTTCTAAACTACAGCTCTACATTCCCCTAAACTACAGCCCCACTTTACCCTAATCTACAGCTTCAATTTCTCCTAAACTACAGCTCCACTTTATGCTAAACTACAGCTTCAATTTCTCCTAAACTACAGCTCCACTTTATGCTAAACTACAGCTTCAATTTCTCCTAAACTACAGCTCCACTTTATGCTAAACTACAGCTTCAATTTCTCCTAAACTACAGCCCCACTTTATCCTAATCTATAGCATCAATTTCTCTTAAACTACAGCCGCAATATCTCCTCAACTACAGCTCCACTTTCTCCTAAACTACAGCTTCACTTTCTTCTAATCTACAGCCCCACTTTCTCCTAAACTTCAACTCCACTTTCTCATAAACTACAGCTCCACCTTCTCCTAAACTACAGCCCCACTTTCTCCTAAACTATAGCATCAATTTCTCCTCAACTACAGCTCCACTTTCTCCGAAACTACAGCTTCACTTTCTTCTAATCTACAGCCCCACTTTCTCCTAAACGTCAACTCCACTTTCTCATAAACTACAACTCCACTTTCTCATAAACTCTAGCTCCACTTTCTCCTAAACTACAGCTCCACTTTCTCATAAACTCTACCTCCACTTTCTCCTAAACTACAACCTCACTTTCTCCTAAACTATAGCATCAATTTCTCCTAAACTACATCTCCACTTTTCCCTAATCTAGCCCTGTAACTGAACCCCTGATTATGTGTTACTTGTGCAACATATAACGAATTTTAGCAAGAAAAGATCAGTTAGGATTGGTTTGTAAAAACCCAGCAGCAGTTCTGACACATTAGTTTTTTAACTTAAAATTTCTCTTGGGGTTGTGTTAAAAGTTAATTGGTTTGGTTTAGGGTACAGGGCTTACACAGGGCTTAAAGGAAAAATCCACCCCGAGTAACTAATGTGATCTTTCATGTCATTCAGGATTTTGTGATTCAACTCCGAGTTGACTTTTTAGTTTAAACTTTGGTTAAATTGACTACCTCCTGATAATGATACCAATGGGATTTCGCTCTCCCTTCATCTCTCCCTGAAAATTCCACTTCACTACAGCAGCATTTTAGTATTTTAATCTGTCTAGCTCTCTCACCTTTTCATCTGTACACTGTACAATCATCTGCTCAACTTTCATGCAAAGGCCACCATCAATGTCATCATGCTTGTCATCTCATAGATTGCTAACTAGCTGAGCCAAGCACAACTCATCACATCGCTCATTACATCTTCTAAAAGATTAAAATCCAGTGTTTCTTGTCTCCACTGCTTCTATCTTAGACAGAAGTTCTTATTCTTTTTCTTTCTTTCTTTGAAGGAGATAACCCCCAAAACAAGAGTGTCATCATGTACTGTATTTTTGAGATCACTATTAAATGACATTTTTACTGTGCTATCAATACCTACTGTGCTAGCGTAATACTGCAGTGCACAACACAAACAACAAATTCTCAGGGGAATAAAAAAAATAAATAAAGAACCAATCAAATAAATGAGCACCAAAATTGATAATCCATGTGAGTGGTTTGTTCATCTTTGGTCTTGAGTGTAAAAAACATGAAAAAAATGCAGATATAAAAATGTATATATTAGGCAAAAAATGAAATAAAAATAAATAAAATAAAATAAAACAGAAGTTAGAAAGAGTTAGTAAATGTTAACAAAAATAAAGGTTAGGGTCTGTAGGGTGAATAAATAAATAAATAAATAAATAAATAAATAAATAATACAGGACATTCTGGGTTTTTTGTCTGTTTTCATTTTTAAATTATTTATGTATTTATTGCTGGATCTGGTTCTCTATATGTCAGAGTGGAGAGGAGTTTGACACCTTGTTGACTGACATCTTGCTTATAGGCAGTGATGGTGGTCATGGCGGGAGTGGAGCTGGGTTAAATCAACTGACAGTGGCATACTGCAGACACTAATAGCAGAAACGACGACAGGCCCATTAATGTGAGAAAAGATCCAGTCAGTGGATGATGATACCTGGCCTTAACAGAACTGAGTTGTAATGGATCTAATACTAGTCCCTCCTTGTGAGGGCAGTCATTCTGAGTAGACAGGTAGAACATAATTTATTTGATTCATTGGAAAATAAGCTTTATGTTAATTATTGTTCCATTCAAATAGGAGTGCCACTGAGTATAAATTACAATCACTACCTTTAGCGATGACAATTTTCCAAATATAACAATCTGCATTGTCTTTCTCTTCCTCAGACTGTTTTATTTTCTTTCATTCTCTCTTTCTCTCTCTCTCTCTCTCTCTCTCTCTCTCTCACACACACACACACACATCCATTAAGCAAATGCAAATCTTCATTCACCTGTTCTTGCTAGTAATACACACCGCTGTTACCAGCATGGCTTCTAGCCAAATCAATGGGGAGCTCCTTGCACAGTGTTATTGACATATCCTCCTCACTTTACTGCATAGCAAATGAGTTGGCCTTATTAAATATTAATTTCAGCTCTGAGTTGGACAATATGTTTCCTGCTATACTAACAGCATGCCTGACTGCTTGGTATCAGAATTTACTAGTTACTAAAAACTCACTAAATAAAAATAAAAACAACAACAACAACAACAAAAAGAGCCCTGGCCTAATTTTTAATGCATGTTTCAATGCTCATTTTATATACCATAGTGTACAGTTGTTCCCATAGGATATGCTACCCTTCCAAGTGAACATTATAAATCTGTCTTAGCCACCTGCTGTTTATCATATGCTTATGACTTGAGCATTACCGAGCTGCAGTTTTCTTTGTATGAGTGTTTTTACTTTTTCTGATTGCCTAAAGAAGGTGGTGTAGGAGTGAATGTATTAACATGGCTATGTATTAACTCTCTCTCTCTCTCTCTCTCTCTCTCTCTCTCTCTATATATATATATATATATATATATATATATATATATATATATATATATATATATATATATATATATTTTTTTTTTTTTTTTTTTTTAAATAAATTGCATCGGCTCTTGCTTGATACAATTTCCATGAGTCAGCTCACACTGTGCTGAAATCTCCATTCCTAGATGCTCTGGGATGCTTGCAGTGAAGCAGTGGTGTGCATTTCCCCCAACCTCATCCTGCAATATACTTCATTGACATGCATTCATTCTGTTTCTCTACTCATCTTATAACAATATATTCTGATATACTGAAAAAATAAGCTTATTACCTGAAAAGACTCAAGAATTTGATTACATTTACACATGGCTTACATTTTTTGCATAATGATGCCAAGAGAAGCAAACCCAGCTAGTTGTCTCATAGAAGGGGTAGTAGTAGTAGAAAAGAATGGTAGGGTAGTACAAAAAAAAAAGAAAAGATAAAGTGGTTGCAGGAAAGATGAACTGTACACAGGGAGTTTTATTAGTTGACTGGGCAGTGGCAGGGTGCTGGTTCAGGGAAACAAGGGCCTCGGGCCATATGAACACCCTTAGCTGCCAATGTGTGTGTGTGGTGAGAGAGAGAGAGAGAGAGAGAGAGAAAGATAGAATATCATTAATATTCATCTATATAATTTGGAAAAATTCTTAAAAAACATAGAAATTTGTAATCTGTACAACTACAATCTGTTCAACTTTTTTAGAGACATTCAATAAATCAGATTCAAATTAAAATTTTAGAATTTAATTAATTAATTAATTAAATCTTATTAGAATTAAAATAAAGTTACAATAAATTTATAAATAACCAAGCAAAGATATATATATATATATATATATATATATATGTGCTGTAAAAAAATCTGTGTAAGGTTTCAGTGTTGAAATATTATATCAGCGCTGCTCTTAAAGGCATGATTGATGTATGCAATGCAGATTTAGCTCAGGCTTTTTCATTTAGAATCAAATATGCCAGAATTTCAGAGAAAAAATTAAACTTGTAGGCTACTTTCCTGTTCTAGCCAACGCATGACTGAATTATGTTTTTTGACTTTTGTTCCTAATTTCTATGATGTAAATTCCGTTTATATCATATATAAGTGTCACCACAAAAAGCCAGTGTGACTGCAGGTGGAACTGTCAGACTGTGGAAAAAGGTTAAGGTATTGGACTACTGGTTGGAAAGTCGAGAGCACTGCTGGGCCCTTGAGCATGTCCCTTAACCCTCAACTACTCAGTTACATAGATGAGATAAAATCTATACAATATCTTTGCATTCTTCTGCTCTGGAAACAGACATCTGCCCAAAGCCACAAATGGAAATGATCTGCTTGAGCAACTAAAGATGTCAAAACAATTCAGTGGTTTAATTGACTGTTTTCACTCAGAAAGTTTCAATGATTTTAGGCCACAACAATGAAAGCAACAGTCCAGGTATGTAAGAAAAATCATTTGTTATTTAAAATTACCTAGAAGTGGTAGCTCGGTGGTTAAACTGTTAGACCAGTGATTGGAAGGTTTTAAGATGGAAGGATCACTATGCTGCCAGCACTGGGCACTGCTTAACCCTTGTTAATGTTGTATAAATGACATAAATGTACGTTATGACAAATGCTGTACATGCAAACCTAACCGTATCAGCACTGGATTAAATTAGCAACAAAGGAGAGTTGTCATTGTTAAGAACCTAAGAAAAAAAAAACATTAAAAATAAAAGAAAAGAGAAAAATCTAAACCACAGTCTATAGGCATCTCAGTTGATACCACAGTCAGTCCAATCCATAATGTCTAAAATCAGCTCTCTGATGACTCTTTGTTATGATGTCCTTGCAATATCACACCCAGAAGCCTGCACACAATCCCAGTTATCAACATGCAAACTCCCAAATCAGAAAAAAAGGAAACAACTTGTGCTAAAATAATTATGTTCCTTTATGGAACCTGATTGGGCAAATCAAGCATGCCCGTCCAACACGCTGTGCTGACAGCCTTCTCCCACTGATCTGTCCCACTGAGCAGCCTTGTGATGTCGCCTGGGACAACAGACATCCTCTCCGTATTTCCCTACATGCAAAGTCAATGTGTAATTGCTTTTATACTTTACTTCACTTTCTAGAGTGAGGAGTCTATCGATAAGGCTTTTGGTTTCAATATTCAGACGGTGAGGAAGTCAACACCATGTTGTGTGACTGGAGCAGTTGCCAGACAACCATCGCTTATGACTTAGATGATATGTACACACCATGATGAGGATCCCTAGTGAGTTTATTGCTCAATTTTTTTTATGATGAATTAGTTTGGGTGGAGTTACAAATATATGATTATTCTAGTCTATGCACTGCATGCATGCAGTGTAAACAAAACAAATGTCATAGATCAGTTGTACTTATCCTGCAAACCCCTAATAATTAATACAACATTCGTTAACGCAGCCACCCGAAATATTCACATTCAATACATAAAATTTCAAACCCTGCACATATATAATGGCTTTTGTGGGTTAGACTGGATGTCTTAAAAATCTTTAATATGTTCAATCCAACATATAAAAATCTGATGGTGGTACCACACTTTTTTTTTCAGAATATCTCATAATGTCTCACAATGCCAAACAAGGATAATCCATAATCAATGTCAGAGCACAGACAACAGTCGAATAGCCAGAATGAATGTGGAAGAAATAAGTTTTGGACTTAACTATATGAAAAGCATGATAATGCTTTGCAAAGATACACTGACACAATGTGGTATATGTAGACAGATTAATCAAATATTAACACAGATCGGGTAAACAAAATCAGTTAACAAACCAATCACAGGACAGGGTGGAGACAGGACTGGAGCAGGAACCAGAATATAAGCACATGAACTTCTCTGTCAGTGGCACCATGACACATGGGCTCCTAAAGAAGGATGACTGTGGCATCATTAGGATTCTAGCTTGCTATTTCCTGTACAACTTTAGATAATTGCACCAGTCAAGAGCCCAACATACTATAGTTTTAACAAAAAATTTCTAATTGAATTGTACTTCATTTATAATCCCAGTAAAACAGAATGTCATCAGCTGTGTTTAGGGCTTATGGGAAATTTCTCCTCTATGTTCCAGTTCCCAAAAGAAGAAAGAAATCCCCCCCCACACACACACACACCCTATCACCACCGCCACCAAGTGACCACCTGTTCCTACAAACCTGTCTATTTAGCCACCATATGCCAGAGATCTGGCCAACACAGACTTAATCCAGCACTCATGAATAACTTATAGCACTAATTCGGCCTCTACTTGACTTATTTATCTCTTTGTGCAATCGTTTAATGTGATACATCAATCACCATATGAAACTGGAGCATAATAAACCTGTGTCCCAAATGTGCACTGTTCCCTAGAATTGGCAGCAACGATGCAACGTCACCACATTTTACTGAATGAAAGGCCAAAAGTTGTGCTTGGTAATAGGCTGCTGAACATGAGCAGATAAGGGCTACAGTTGGAATGGCAAGTGCTAGGCATTATTAAGTAGCCTGTGTGGTAACAGGACACTCGGTCAGATGAGCTGAAGTTGTTCTACAAGACTGAGACAGCGGACTTTCTTTTCATGAAGGAGAAAGAGTAATTTAGTGCCTGCATATTGCCACTTTTGTTAGGCATAAATCATTTTGCCTTAAGTCCTGGTTAGAAATTAAAACACATGTGCTGTCATGAGTGAGGCAGTGCAAAAGGGGGCCAAAACTATTCTAATGGTTGTTCCCAGCTATACATAACATTTATTGCAAAGCTTTTTTCCTGACTTCAAGCAATATTTGATAGTTTAAATAGTTCAAAGCTCTTTTTAATATTAATATGCTATACCATGCAATTACTAACTAAATATAACTCACAGACTTGTTTTATTTATAACAAACAAGAACAAAAACACTTTGGTACTTATACATTGGTATACACTACCAGTCAAAAGTTTGGACACATCTTCTAATGCCATGGTCTTTCCTGATGTTTATTTCTTTCTACATTGTAAAACAATGCTCAAACGGCCAAAATACACAATAATGTCCTTTGAACAGTTGATATTGAGATATGTCTGCTACTGATGCTCTGTAAAGCCTTCATAACAGCTCTAATCTGAGGTGATGTTAATTGGTGATTTCTGAGGCTGGTAACTCTAAATGAACTTCTCCTCTGCAGCAGAGGTAAATTTTGGTCTTGCTTTACTGGGATGGTCTTCATGTGAGCCAGTTTCATCATGGTGCTTGATGGGTTTTGCAAATGCACTTGACAATACTGTTCCTGCAAGAACTATTCCAGAACACCTGACCTTCGTGTCTTAAAATAACAACTGACTGTTGTTTTTTATCATTACATATGGATTACTTAAGTCCATGTGTGTTATTTCATAGTTTTGAAATCTCCTTAAACAAAAAACATCCTTAAACAAAAAACATTGAATTAAAAGGTGTGTCCAAACTTTTGACTGGTAGTGTACATGGAATATCACAATGAACAAAAATGTAATTCAATTTATCTTATACACTTGTATGTCTTTTAGATATATTTTGTTAAAATACTTTTAAGTAAGCACTGATTAAGAATCAAGAAATGTGTAGTTATTAATTAAAGCTCATTAATTAATGAATCTATGATCAATCAAATAGTGATTTTTATATACAGCTTATACATAGCTATTATATATATATATATATATATATAATTACTTTCTTATAAATCTTTTATATCGGTTCATAAAAACCTATATATTAAAGTGTTACCAAATATTTTTTTCTTTTTTTAATATTACTCTAATACTCACAGAGTGGCGGTTGTTACACTTTGTGGCAAAGTGCAAAGGTAATGGAGGAAACGTGAGGACCACCAGCTAGCCTGTTCCTCTGTCAACTCCATTTCTTCCCTTTTTCTTTTCTTTCTGTCCAGCAGGTGAAATGTGCATCAGTAACTTCAGCCACCACCAGCCAAAAAGCCTGCCCATGATTCACACTTCCATAATTCGGTGCTACCGCAGATCACACCATTATCACAAAATCCCAGTATTGTTTTTCCTCTTTATCACTTTAAACTGATCCCTCAGGGGAAAGAGAGGCACAAAGGAAAAATGAGATACAGTATATGATATTTTCTTGGTTACATGTTGCTGCAGTTGTTTCACTTGCTGACTTGGTTGTCCTTCACATGACGGATTGTGTAATACAAAACGTCTCACAAGATAACTGACTTCAAAGGACTATTAAAAAGTATAATATCAAATTTACACCAAAGCTTTCCCATAACTCTAACTTTTGAAACTGAGCTGTCCAAAATGTTATTCGTGTTAATACTGCTTATATTTTATCCCTTTATATACATTAAATGTTTATAACTTATCATCTAAGGCATCACAGTGGTGTAGCATGTAGTGTTGCCAACTATAGTGTACCGGGTTTAATCCTCAGCTCAGGTTACTCTCTGTATGGAGCTTCACATATTCAAGGTTCACATGGGTTTCCTGCAGATTCTTGTTTCCTTCCTCCTCCCAAAAAACAAACCCCTTGGAGAACTGGATACAATAAATCCTCCCTAGGTATGAATGAGTGTGTGAGATGCCCTGATATCTACTGGTGTCTCACCCAGACTGTATTCCTGGGCTCATGCTTAGTGTTCCAAGGGATTGGCTCTGGACCTACAAGTAATATAAATGATATAAATATATAAATAAAAATAAATGAATAGGTATTCTTTAAACCTAAGAGCATCAAACAGGCAGCCCTTGGGGCTGATCCCATCCGATTGCAAATTTTCCCAACCAAGACATTTTCCTAATTATTTTAAAATGATACAGAATTTCTACACAAAACATAAAAGAAAAATACAAAGTAAAAGTACATTATTGACTCCTGTGATAATATTGAGACCTACGGATATGTAAATGCAGGTACTGTAATACTCTAATACTCATCTGCCCTGAAGAAACGAGAGAGAGAGAGAAAGAGAGAGAGAGAGAGAGAGTACATGCACTTACATGACATCATTTGAGTAGGACAGCAGAATAAAAAACATACTCATATGAGCAACCAAAATTGCTTCCATTAGCTGTTAGATGAGTGCTGTTAGGCCGAGTTCCAGAAAAACACAACGAGGAGCGAGAATCTACAGTAAGAGAGGTATAAATGGTACTCAAAAGCAGATGCACATCTGTAGTTTGGCCTAACAATCTAAAACAATATGTCCATCTCTGTCCTAGGTTTTGTGTAGCACATCTAATAGGATTTTTTATTGAATAAACATGTTTGGTTTTTTTTAATCTTACATATAAAAAAAATGTATATATTGCCATTCTGCTTTTTGTACTGCATTTTTCAGAGGCTGAACATTTCTATTCTAAATACTAGTTAGAGCACTGTTTTTTTTTTTTTTTAAATGAATAAGGTCAGTGTAATATATTAATCTACTGTTTGGTGCAGGGAGTGGCTCCATGTCAAATCTAACTGATGACCCCTGCATTACACTCTACCAGCTGAAAAAAAAGTTGCCTGTCCAGTTTCAGAAGAATAATGCCTTCCATTTTTATAACATTGACTGGTGAAGTGGATAATAGGCTCTTGATTTGGGTGGTGGTGGCTGGCGAAGGGGCAGTTGATGGGACTGAATGAAAGATCAAGACCTTTTTCATGATGTCCTTGCTGTCCTTGAACCCTGCAAAATAAGGCCATGGCCTTCATTTTCTTTCCTGTGAGCTGTTTTGGTTTGGTTGTTGTAAAAAGGATATGAGAGGCCATGATGAAATGTTGATTGAATTCTGTGCGTGTCTTTCTCTCTCTCTCTCTCTCTCTCTCTCTCACACACACACACACACACACACACACATTCCTGTTTGCTCTCTCATATTCTTTTTCACTTGTTGTACTCTCCCAGTCTTCCTTTCCTTCTGTCATGCTTCCTGTTTTTGAGGATGAGTTTTAGCTAATCTTTAGTAGATGGTATCAGTTATATAAAGAGTAACAAAATAGATGATTAAACATGAAAGAAAGTGTCAACCTTAGTTTTAACGTGGGAAAGCATGTAGTATATTCTAGGCATTTACATAATGAAGGAAAAATGGCACTATTTTTGGCTACAAATTAAAATTGAGAGAATATGTGAGAAGAAGGGAGGGGGTTGGTGAAGTGAGTGAGAAAGAGAAAGCCAGAGAAAGAACCTGAACATGAGGGTGGAAATAAGAGTAAGAACACGAGACAGAAGGAAAGCTGGGGTGAAATATTGGCTTTTTTTATGAAACGACTGATCTGTTAAGTGAGACGTTGCTGTAAGCATATGTTGAGACAAAGGTATGAACAAACACTAGCACCTCTCCAAAAAGGAAAAAGAAATCTTAACAAAAAATGTGTAAAAAAAATGTTACATGATGCATATACAATTCTTTTAAATGAAATAATGAGAGTAAATGACAGAGTAAACCAACTTATAGTGTATTTGGATATCAGAGGTACAAAGGTAAACTCGATTCAGTTTTAATCATGTACATAGGACTCGATTCATAATATTCCATCACTAATCTAACTCATTCCCACTTCAGCTCCTCAGTTTCCTGTCTACCCTTGTAGAAGTTTACTGTCTGTCCTCTAACTCCTCTTGTCTTCACTTGTTCCTCCAGTGGGAAGAGGAAGAAGCTCATACCACTCCATGCTAGAGACAGAACATTTGCCTTGTGGGCCTCACAAGAGATGTTGTGTTAGAGACGGTTTGTCCCCAGAGATAGATGGCTGGTTGATGTTGTCGCACCAGTGGAGCACAAACCTCTCTCACTCGCAGTTTCCAGTCTGATAACATGATAAGGCTGCCTAATTTGCCATCAGTCCCCATAATTGAAGCTGACTGGCTTTCTGGAGAGTATTGTGATCCTTTTAAATAGCTTTAAGTGTGTTTGATGGGGTGTGCTTAAACCCATTAACAAAGGCCTGATATGTTATTTGTTAGCTTGTGTTTTGTTATTACTTCAGTACTCGGCTATAAAGAGCTAAGCATTCAGGTAGAGTATTGTTAGTTTGTGGAGGCAGTCATATATCCATTTTTATGTTTTCAGTGACTGAACCCTCCCCCACTCTCCAAACAAAGCTAAACTAAACTAAAAGCATATTGCTAGCAATTTTAATCCCTATATTTATTTATTTTTTCTTTTGTTCTTTTCTCCTTTTCTCTCTCCCTCTCTCTTTCTCTCACTCTCACACACCGTTTTTTTAATCCACTTCTGGAAAGAAAAGATATTCTCATGGCTCTTCATCTGAGCTTTAGGCGTGTTAGCTGACAAGCTGTCACTATTAATAAATGGTAATTCCCTGAATGGGAGCACAACTCAGATTGCCCATAATTCCCCTAATAATTTCAAGTCTAATATTCAGCACTTCTTTAACTACTTTCTTTTTCTCTTTATTTAAACAAAAGCAGGGCCTACTCTGGCTTTTTGGGGAGCCCTAAGCAAGATTTGAGGTGGCTAAATAATGTTAGCATGCTTAATTTCAGTAGCATTTCAAAGGCTTCCCCTCTGGCTGAGCTAGTTAGCTACACATCACAGTCACAACTTGGTCTTGGACTTGGTATGATCAACAGCATTCATAGATTTTTATCAGAAAAACATTTCTTTCATTTTGATTTATTTCCCAGCCTTCTCTTGCCATGATCATGTGGAACAACTACAACATAGCATTCTAGGTGTGTGTGCGCTAATGTGTCTTTGAGGTTATAATCAAAGTACGATTTATAAGATCTGTTTTATTAGATATCACAACATTTTAGAAGTCACGCACCCAGCAGTAATCAAACAGAAAAACTGACTTGAAAAATAACACACAAATAAATAACATTTCCTTTTTTTCCATGTTTAGAATTGAATTTCTTTGTCATGTCACAATCCACAGTGGTGTTTAATGGCTCATATGAAAGTAAACACTCAGCGCTTTAAGTATTTTATATGGGTTCTTAAAAACCCATTATAAAATAATTCATACGTTTATACTGATTGAAAATGTCCTATAAGTCGATTTTGATTCCAGCAGAACGGAACACCAGTATACTGGTAAAAAGGGTTAATATTCTGAAATAGTCCAGGAAACAATAAGATATATATTGGCCTTTCTACACCACTGCTCAGAACATATAAAGTCTTTCAATTACATTGATAAAAAATTACAAACATATTACTGGAATATGTCAAATCCAATATTACTCCTACAGTATGCTAATACGATACTAAAGCCATATGGATGGTATGTAGAATATTTGATTGCCAAATATGCATAAACATGCCCTAGTGTCTCTCTCTCTCTCTCTCTCTCTCTCTCTCTCTCTCTCCATGGTATGTCTCTGTTCAGCAGAATAATAAGGTTTTCAGAGATTTCTCTCAGGCTGGCTATTAGCTGATCAGAAGATTTAATCCCAGTTCCACCCAGCTGCCCTGTTAGATCCTTCAGCAAGGCCCTTAACTCCAATCTGATCAGCTCAGTTGTAAATCATTTTAAATAAAACCATCTGCCAGATGAATAAATGCACAGTAAATGTTATTGTATGGATTACTTCCTGGGTTTCAGGACATTCCAGGTGCAAATGTTTGCTCCTGCTTGTGTGCTGTATTATATAATATAAATCTGGAGCATACTACGGAAGCCCAGAGAGGCCATGTGATATTATTTTTTTGCCTTTGTTTTCTCGTGATCACGACTTAATTTTCTCATGATCTCAAGATAACAAAAGTTGTATTTTTTTGTGATAACAACATAATCAGAACCGCAGTGAAGTTAGTTTGATATTTGGAAATTAGACAGACATTCGGAAGTCGCGGTAGTTTAGGGACCGTCGACAAATTTCTGTACGACTGAAATGTGGTACTTGTTACTTAACTGACTACGTTCCCCAGTTATTCTAATTTCTTCTTAAATATACATATGGCACGCGGCATTGCAAACAGCATTTGTTTATTTATAAATAAAAATTTAATTAATTGATAGTATTAATTATGTATCATGTGAATTAATTTGCTATTATTATTATTATTATTTTTTTTTTTTGCTATTATTAATTTATATTTTAGCTTCTAGGTCATGTGACCCTGTGACCCCAAACTAGTACTAAAATGATCTACTTGGACACCTCCACAGGGTACACCTCTTTGTTATTCCAAAAATGTCTTCTTTTATTTTTATTTAAAAAAAAAAACTCTATTTCTTTAATAGCTTCTAGGTCATGTGACCCTGTGACCCAAATCTAGTACAAAATGATCTAATTGGACACCTCCACAAGGTACACTTTTTGAATCCCAAAGAATCTCTTCTTTTTTTTTTATTTTAATTTTTATTAAAAAAAACACTATGTCTTTAATAGCTTCTATGTCATGTGATGTGACCCAAAACCAGTACTAAAATAATGCTTTTAAATAGCTTTTGTGGTACTTTGGTATCATACACCAATTGCTCTCAGCAGCATAATTTTAAAAATAAATTAATAATAGCAAATTAATTCACATGATACATAATTAATACTATCAATTAATTAAATTTTTATTTATAAATAAACAAATGCTGTTTGCAATGCCTCATGCCATATGCATATTTAAGAAGAATATTTGCTGTTTCACAACAGCTCAGTTTTGCTTGATGGTTTGTGACCATCCATCTTCCTTTTGATGACATTCTAGAGGTTTTCAATAGGATTCAGATCTGGAGATTGAGCAGTGGTCTCTTATTTTTTTTTTCCAGAGATGTATATATATATAATCTTTGCACAATGACCATGACAAGTTAAATCTAATCTAATCTAATCTAATCTAATCTAATCTAATCTAATCTAATCTAATCTAATCTAATCTAATCTAATCTAATCTAATCTAAATACTAGATCTTTAGAATAATTTTGAGCTATTAAATCTGATTTTTCTTATAATTTTTCTTGAAAGTTTGCATAATGTCAAGGTTAGCTAAATACAGCACTCCATTTTCCACAACACAACTGCACTTCCACAGTCTTAGTCACCTCACCTGTTGTCAACAAAGTATATGCTCAGTTTCTGCAGTTTCTGTTGTGTTCTGTCATTGCCAAGTCTTTTGTCATTGCTGTTTATCCTTTTACTGTTATTATTATTATTATTATTATTATTATTATTATTATTATTATTATTATTATTATGGCTGCCCTCTGATAGTCTGCATGTTAATCAGATGACCTGTGCCAGTTTATTAATTTGAGTTTACTTTACATTTTGGATTTGTCTGCTACTTTGAATAAAGCCACACTTAACTGAACCTTCAACCTCCTCAGTGTTTCTGCTCGGACACATATTCTGTTTATCTAGCTAGCTATCTGCATAGAGCTGCTATCATTGCTGCTTTACTATTAACTAGACTGCTTGTGTCACTGAAGTTAAGATACAATGACATTTGCATACACGATTTAATCCGTACTGATGGTCTACAAAGCATTTTACTGAAATTAATGCAAGTTAGCATGCAAAACTCTGCTGTCAAAACCTAGTTTGATCAGGCCTACGGGTCAAAAAAGTAAAGTTTGCTGTTTCATGGTGGGCCAGATAATTTTGTTAAGGCTGGATTTAGCCCACAGGCCACTATTTCCCCATTCCCATTGTAATGAATTCAGACTTGCCACAGAGAATGATGGAGACAGAAACAGCATGAGGCCAAGGGGGAAAGGGAGATAGAGGCAGCTACGAGTACTGAGAGAGACAGAAAGAGAAGAGATAGACAGATAGAACGAAGCAGATAAAAAGAGAGACTAGTGAATGTACTCTGACTGCATACCAGCCCGGAATGATTTGGTTTTGTATTTTAATGACTGGATGGAAATTTCGGAAGACTAACTTACTTTATGCTGAAGCCGGCAGAATTAATTATTGTAAATTATGCAACCGCTGGGTATCAGCATAATCAGGGCTTAAATTATAAGACATTATTTAGAGGGATTTGATAAGTCTGATGCCAGACATGCTGTAACAAAACCCTATATCACAGCTTTCCCAACATGCTTTGCAGGGTGTCAGACTCCATGGAGAGTGAGGATGCAGGAATTGGATTTTGAAGGCTTTGGAGGTAATGAAAAGCTCCACTCCCAGTTTCCTCCAGGTGATTTCCCAGAGCGCCTTTCCACTGATTCTAGTGAGATAGCACCTCTGCAGCACAGGGCCGCTTATGGCAGCTTATTTAGCTCTGATGTGTATGCAAGAACAGTCTCAAGGCACTAGTCAAAGCTTATTCTATACCATATATATACATATGCACAATTCTCCTAAGGCTGTAACTAGGCTATGCTATTCTACATCTCTCAGTTGGACTCCCACTGGGCCACTTCTCGTGCATCCTACAGGAAATTGATACAAGACCCTTTCAAATGACTCCCCTAGATATCTACTGGCTCTCTGTATAGCTGGGGTTAACCCTACGTGGTGCAAGGGCATTTCACTTTATAGGTGTTGCTTCAAGCTGCCATTTGAGTCAGTTTGACAAGACACATATCAACCTATGAATAACAAGTGCCTATTCATTGACGGGGCAAGACTGTAATTTCTTTCCTTCATTTTTCAAAACCTGGCAATTTGGTTAAAGTAAACAGTCACCGAAAACACTTGTTATTTAAAATAGCAGATGTCTGATTTTATCCACGATATTTTATTTGTCAACAGAAAAAGCATGATTTGCTTTCAAATACTTTAGGGGGCAAAGGTACTGATTGGAGACAAAAGAGTTCACACACAAATGTTCAAGGCACAGCCTAATATTCAGCAGTGTGCCAGCCTTTTTCAAACATTTTCAGCCCCCCTTCCTTTTTTTTTAAAAATAAGTATACCTACATGCTTACTAGAGCCAATGTTGGGTGGTTTCATGACCATTTATTGTATTCCTTTGACTTTTGCCTATGCATATGTCTTATTTAATGAAAAGTATAAAATTCACGGTTGTAGGTATCAAGAAAGTCTTTTACTGGTCACACCATCTAGTGCAAAAAGAGAGAGTAGAGAAGAAAGAGTAGTAAAATATGTATTTCCATAATGTGTAACATTATTTTGGCTTATTAAGTTCTTGACTTTTTTTTTTTTTAAACTTAAAGGACACAGCAGGCAGAGAAGCCTGAGAAGATTAAAACAAAAGGAGGACAAAAGGAGGTTTGTAGAGGTTTTCTTAGAACAGGAAGCTTACCTGCTCAACTGGTTATTCAATTTACATGTCTATAAAACGGAAAGGGCAATGTTAACCCTAACCCCAGTCTATATAGTTGGTTTGTTTAATAATTTAATTCATTTCATGTCTGGTTTTCAAATGAAGGCTATTGCTCTTAAAAAGTCTCATGTTAGCACATTCATATCCTTAGACTCTGATAATTACCTTCAGATCTACTTCTGTGATGCTGTGATCCTTGCTTGTACTCGTAATTTCATTACAGCTTTAAAATAAATTGATTTTTTAAACCTCTAGCAGCCCATATGATGATAGCGGTCATTACAAAGCTGAGCTCACACACACACACACACACACACACCCTTTCATGCACACATATTGATTCCCCATCAGTGCCAAGATTACTTTAAGGCTGTGCACTCTTAGTATTCACATCTAGTCAAGTACTATCTTACTCTGAATCTTGAAATCTGTACATGTGTGACTGCTTGTGTGCCCATAATTATTAGCCAGGCTTGTCACCTTCTTCACTAACAATGCACGAAATATTGACAGCTATAAGAGAGTCATTGTAAAGTAAAGCCTCTGATCACTCAGAATGCCACAGTAAGACATTTGTCCAGAATACAAGATTGCTTTATTTTAATATGCCTAGATGTTGCTTCATGACATAATTGGGAGCGCCATAAAAAACTGTGTCATTCAGCCTTTATAATGGTTCACTGAGTATCACATTAGTGATTAAATAAGAAGAATGAGGAAAGAGAGCACTGCAAGGTCTTAGAGGAGGCCTTTTCCTGCCTACTACAGACAATAAGCACTGAGCAAAGCTCTAGTGTTTCAGTATCTTTCTATATTAATTTTAACAATTCACACTAGATGTTATTAATAGCCTAACCTTGACAAAGATGAAGGTTTTGTTATTGTTAATCTGTCACTTGTCTTTGCATGGCTTGATTTTGTATTCACAAATGACACTGTTTAATGGATAACTAATCATTCTATCCGGTCCAAATTGCATTAGCAGAATTTTAAAAATTAGCAAAAGATTACTGGTCAGCATTCGCATTAATAATGTCGGCAGTTTAGCAGTGGTCAATGATGGGGCGTATGATTGGCGAAAAAGACATTATGGAAATGCCCTGAGGTGCTGCAGCGAAGATTATGTCGCACCATGGAGAGAAAAAGTGTCAGTTATAACCCATTACGTACAGAATTCTGAGCTCCGGTGGAGAAAAATTGGGTATCACTGGTTTCCAAACATGTAGGTCTAATAAACTTCAGGTCACTGTGGGTGACCATCTCTTCTCGTCAGCCCAGACAAATATTATCAGCAGACATCTCAGACAGGAGCACAATAGTGGTTATGAGTTTGTGGCACCTGTGACAATGTCGCTATAGAGTCCTTGCTAACCTGATCATCATAATGACGTTTAAAATGTTGTGTTGCAAAGCAAAAACAAAAAAGGCTGAGCAATAGAGAGAGAGAGAAAGAAAGAAAGAGTGCTGGAGGAAAGAAAAGAGCAATCATAAACATAGTATCAGGGCAAAAGACGCTAAGGAGCATCTCAAACTCTCAGATTAAAAGAACACTCCATCGTACGACTGGTGGCGTATTTAATTTAATAAAAGTGTCAGGCCATCTAATTCCACTGGAGGCAAGAAAGTTAATAATTGAAGGCAACGGATCTTCACATAGACATGAGGAAGAGGAGAGAATGGAGCAGGTGACTGAAGAAACATAAGAGAAAGAGACTAGAAGACAAGAACGAGAGAGGAAGTCCTCATCTGTCATATCAGAGTTCTTGGCCTTCTTCATTGGTCTGAAATAGATCTGGGTTACTTGGCAGTGAGACTGATGTGGATATATCTTCTTGTGTCCTGCCTCTATTATAGGTCATTCATCGCCTGTTGCTCCTTGATTGATTTCTAGGCCATATTAACATCACCTAGATATAAATCATACAGTGTGAGAGCAGATGGTGCTGCTTACTGTATAGTTACAAGGGATACATCTGTTTTGCCTCTACCCATTGTGATGACCATCTGCGAGAGTGATATTTTTTAAAAAAAAATTAGAATAGCAGACTAATGTCTTCTTTATGATGAACAGATTCCAGATCATCACAGCCTTACCAAAAGATGCAACAATTTCTTAGCATATGTGGTAATACATTATAACACTCAACTAGTGGCCCTGGACCAGATGTGTCTTGCCACAGTGTTTTTAACAACCCTCCAGACAACTGCAGATAAAAATACAAAATAAAATTGCACATAAAATATCTCTGCTTTCAACATATAAGAATCATGGCATATTAGAGACCAGGCTTCCTGACATGCTGTAACTGAGCAAAGTATTTGTTTTTTTTTATTTATAGCCAGCCACAGTCTAGCAACAACTTGCTAAAAAGGCAAGTGAAGTGATTACAGAAGGCTGACAGTGAATTAGTTAACATGTAGACAGGGTAAAATTAAAAAAGACAAAACAACATAAAGTGTCTTAGGTGTTGGGCCACCACAACCTGCCATGACAGTTTAAATGAGCCTCTGGAGCTGTAGTGGAGGGATGAAGAACAATCTTGTGAGTTTCCATTGGTCCAAATGGTTGAAAGATGCCGACTGTGAAGGTCATATTCTATGTTTAAGTTCTTTTTTATACTTATAAGACCAGTCAGTGAGCACTCATGCTCTGTAGACAGGGATGAGGTCATCCTAAATGGGACAACTTCCATCAGGATAAGTTTCACTAAAAAAATATGAGTCTGTATAACTTGGTATTGATTTGCCCTCTAAGAGGACAAATGGACACAAAGCATGTCTGCAAAATGCCCTCCAGCTGATTAACAAAGCTTTGTTTTGTCACTCACATGCATTATGTCCAGACAAAAGTGTATTTGTGTGCCCTTCCAATGAAGCTGTATAGCCAGTCTATATACCTTATAGCACATTTATCTTACATGACTTACAAAACATGCAGAGAGTATACAGTACAGTACACGGAAGTCCTTGAAGAACCCATCATCTTCCCCAACTCTGCTTAAAGCCTTGATAAATCTTGGTTACCCACAGGGAGCAATCATAAGTACATCACACTATATTGGCTTCAGAGACAGTAGTTGACCTTCCCAGTTCCCTTAGAGCAGACTAACTGAATTTACTTGTTTATTGTTTTCTCCTTCTCGTCCTGTCCTCTTATCTGCCCTTTTTCCTCCAGCGTGCATGTCTTTCATTTGTGTACTGCTGTAGTGTTCTCTTCATTCCTTCATCATGGAGTTGCAGAGCATTTGTCAACACCTGAGCCTCCAGGGTCAAAAACAGCCCACAGCCTTGACTGTTCTATCTACCCCAATGCCCACACAAAACACAACACACACACACAATTGCTAAGGCAGGCCATTTTTCATGCTCTACCTCACTAGTATTAATCCCATATGCTCAACTCCTGTATGCCAGTTTTTCCCCTGTAATGTCACTGAAATATTATAATGCATCAATTTGCCTCTTAAATTATAACTCTGCACTGCTGCTTTTCATCTCACATCACAGGCTTCTTACTGCAATTACAGCTGGGAGACAGATTTTTTTTGTGTGTGGTTAGTCTTCCATTAGAGAGCATGCAAGGCCCCACCTTATTGATTAACCTGCTCATGAAAGGTGTTCTCCTACTTATTCATCAATGGAAAAATACTATTACTAATATAAAAGAATTGTCATGTCCTAGTATTATTAACATCCTGAATATAAAAGGCTCATTACTTGGAGTATTCAAATCCTACCCATTTCCTGTCCTGTGAGGTTTGTACCTTTTTCCAATGTGAAAATTCTGCTAAAAGATAAAAAATTAATAAATAAATAAAATATCTGAAAAACTACTGAACTGCTTTTTCATCTGCATTCAGATTACATTGCTGAATATGGGCTCATTTTGATACATGCTTCCACCTTTTAGTAATATGTACAGTGTTATGTTTTTATAATTGGCTGAACACACAGCAGACTCAAATCCTACCAAGTACTTAACTCTGTTCCATAACAGTGGACTTTAAAACCAGATGGCTCGCTCAATAGGTCGTCCTTTTGTCTTTTTTATCTGTATTTATATTTTCAATCTTGCAATGCAATATGCAACTTGTTTAATTCGCATTTCAATAAGTATTGCTGTTTCATGTTGGGATTTAATCTGTTGCCTGAGACTTCACTGTCACATATCCCATTACTTCTCCAATTGTGTTTTTGGAAAGGATGATCGTAATGACAAAGAAAGAGAGAGGGATGATGTTGATGAGAGAGAGAGAGAGAGAGAGAGAGAGAGAGGGAGAAGGAGAAAGAAAGAGGGAGAAATGAAAAGCTCCTATGCTTGAGGGAGCAAGAAAATTGCTTGCTAAAATAAACTCGACCTTGCACCCTCTCCGGTTAGAGAATGGAGCTTAATGAACCAATGGCACATCAATGGGAGCGGATGGCGTGGACATACATTAGCTCCTGCTTGCTGAACATATTAGGAGGATGAGCCGAAGAAGTCTTTAAAAGTCCCTGCAACTACAAGCGTGGACATTTTTAACCAAGAACCATGTAATTGAACAGCAGCCATGTATTAATTTGAGCGTACCATTTGATGCGCAGGAAATCACAACATTTGACAGGAAAATTGGCCTCAAAATATAATCTTACCCACTTTGTAAAGTTGTAGTAAGTATTATAGCTGTAATTAAAGCAATTATAAGACATGTTCACTTTCTTTACTGAATAAATGCTTTTGGTTCAAAGTAATGGATTTACTAATATAACATGCTTTTTATGAAGCAGCACAAACAGGGCTGGAAAATATTAAAGTATAGATAGTGTCAAAGCTTTACTTAATTGAAATGACACATTGTTTGATGTATGATGTTTTATTATTTATGTAAAATGTAGATGGTTTTCATTTTTAAAGCAAGTACACTATTTAACATCATTTTGTCTGCAACTTTGCTGATCATATGCATCACTAACAATAAGATTTATAATAAATTATTCAGATGCAAAATATTATGTAAATAACCAATATTTACCAGTAGTGAGGGTTAAACATAGGAATTTAATATTTTAGAAAATTAATTAAGCTTAACTCAACATGCAGATATTATTTGTACCTTTCAGAAAGACAAAGAATACACCTTATTTTCATACATTTTTTTTTTTTTTTCACTTCATATTCACTACATTGCGTACTACGTTTTACTGAGGTAGGTCACAGGGCTCATCCTCAAGTTTGATCTTACAGTAATTTGTTCTCTAAGTGCTTAGTGTTATAGCACTAACTACTTTGTGTGGCATTAAAAGGTCACTGCAGATGACAAATTGCCATTATTATTGATAGTTTTTTTTTTTTTTTCACTGAAATGTCATGAAGGAAGAGTGTATAACCTGTTTACAACACTAAGCATTCAACTAGCATAACCAATTTGCCTGAATATCATCTGTAATATAAAATACAAAGTTTTCAGAGTTCACTAGGTCACAGTCTAAGACACTGATAGGAAGTAAAATGAGAGGAAAAGCAGACAGACAATAAAACATTTTTTAAGAAAGTGCTAATTCAAAATATACTCAACACTCCAGCCGATTACACAAGCTGATAATTATCATAAGGGGCCACAATAACATATATTTCTATAGCATTAAGTGCCTGTGACCTGACAGGTTAATGAGACTGCTTATGTGAATACTGAATTGTTTATTGTGACAAAGAGCAAACTTGGAAAACAGGAATCACACGAAAGGCACTAAGGATTGAAAATGTTTTATTTAATATTTAATTATAACACATCCAGAATAATTCCAGTTTCTACAAGCCTGTAATGTCATGCTGCTATCTTAACTGATGTTAAGTGCCTTATGAGATATGATATTAAATGCAAGGACATAGGAAAGGAAATCTAGACTATGTTCTAGCTCAAACAGCAACAAACAAAAAGATAGATAGATAGATAGATAGATAGATAGATAGATAGATAGATAGATAGATAGATAGATAGATAGATAGATTCATCAGTAACTTCAGAGACAGACAGACAGACAGACCAGGGTAGGAATTTAGGGCTAACTTACAAATCTGACTATTTCTGAAAATTTTCTTTTTTCCCCATTGATTTCTCTCTGATTCCGGATGGATAAAATCAGATGTGGATGAATTTCCTGGACATATACTTACTTACACACATCATTTGACACAAACACAACCCAAATCCAACCCCCACCACCATACACATAAATGTGGTATAAGGAAATGAATAAGAAAAATAAAAACTGAGCAACTGAAGTTGTCCAATTTGTAGACCATTTGTCTTAATGTCATATGCAGCTTGTTCAATGCGAGAAAGACTTTTGTTAATGCCAGTTGACCATAGCCTGTGATACTTGGTAAAACAACACTGCTAATAAAGCAGGTTTTAACGATTAACCACAAGAGGAAACATGAGATTGTGGAGATTAAATGAACCATTTCCATGATAACTGAAAGGAGCAGATGACATTTTCCTAAGTCTTACAAATGATCTGCATTACTGAGATGTTATGTCATTACATGTATGATAGAGTTGGCTAGTTGTGTGAAACTTCATGTTTTTTCTTTACCCATTTACTGTAAAATAGCAGAATATATCTGTGACAAGATGAATCTTAGGTAGGGACCTACCCCAGATATCAACCAAATGTATATTTCACATAATCGATGCAAGAATTCTTATTATAACAGTGTAAAGAGGCTATGAAACAACAAAATCTGTGACAAAGAAAGGTAATCGAACGATACAGTGATGTACTGGCTATAAGCAGGAACACCTACACAAGTGTCATGTTACTTGGCATAACAAAAAAACATGCACTACTCACAAAAAGTTAAGGATATTCGGCTTTCGGGTGAAATTTCAGGATGCACCTAAAATGCACTATAACCTTTACAGGTGAACTTAATTTGACCTTCTCTACACTTTTGAATGCACATGTCCAACTGTTCAGTGTTTCAGTACTTTTTGCATAACTTGCTGTTCTCTAACAAGGTGCTTAACGGCAAAATTCACAACTGGTGTTTGATCCATGAATCAACCAATAAATTTTCTGCTTCAATTAGAGTTGGTATTTAAACAGTCCTCTTCATCATGCTGTTCACATTTTGACATCATGAGACCAAGACCACACCTAACAATTGATCAACAGTACCTCGCCATTGCGAGGCTTCAAACAGGATGTTCTCAGAGGGAAGTGGCCACTGAGCTTAGAGTGTCACAGAGTGTCATCAGCAGGTTGCAACAGAGATACAGAGAGATTGGAAGAGTCAAAGAAAGGCATAGAAGTGGACGTCCTTTGGCCACATCCCACGTTGATGACCGCTTCATTGCGAACAGTGCCATGCGGAACCAGATGATGAATGCCACTCAACTCCAGGCACATTTAAGGGAGGTGAGAGGCACCCAAGTGTCACGTCAGACCATTCGAAACCGTTTACATCAGCCTGGTCTGCGTGCTAGACGACCTGCAAAGGTACTTGACCACACCACCAGGCACAGGTGTCATAGTCTTGTATGGGCCAGCTGGACAAGGGACCAGTGGGCCTCAGTGCTGTTCTCTGATGAAAGTCGATTCACATTGAGCAGAAATGAAGGCTGCCAATGATGTTGGAGACGTCAAGGAGAGCGCTATGCATCAGCTACTGTTGTGGTGGTGTTACAGTCTGGGCAGGTGTGTCTACTCAATACAGAACTGCCCTACATCTTGTGAATGGTACAGTGACAAGCCAGTACTACCTGAATACATCATTAATCCAGTCACAGTGCCCCTGCATGAACAACACAGGCCTAATTTCATCTTCATGGAAGCTCCAGCTCATCGAGGTCGCATCATTAGGGAACAGCTGCTGGAGGCTGGGGTACCTCAGATGGTGTGGCCTGCACTTTCTCCAGACTTGAATCCCATAGAAAACCTATGGGATCACCTGAGTCGCCGTGTAGAGGCTCGTAACCCTGCACCCCAGAACCTCAATGACCTGAGGGCTGCCCTTTAAGAAGAGTGGAATGCCATGCCTCAGCAGACAATAAGTCGACTCGTGAACAGCATGAGACATCGTTGTCAAGCTGTAATTGATGGTCAAGGGCACATGACAAATTATTGAGACATTGACATTTTTTGTTGTGGTATACCCACCACTGTTGTTGGCTTTTGTTTCAATAAATTGTTTGAGATGAGGAAATCACCATTGCATGCTTCTACTTAAATGCCCTACTTTCATGATATAATATCACTGTAGCGTGAACTTTTTACATTTTCCATAAATTTCACCCAAAAGCCAAATATCCTTAACTTTCTGTGAGTAGTATATATACCAAACAAAAACTAGGCGAAAACACAGACTGACAAAGGGGCTTAAATCAGGTAGTTAATTGCGTGAGGGTGTAATTACTAAACACAAAACCGATGAACAAACTTAACTATGGAAATGAATTATACAACCAAAGAAGAGATAAATTCAACTTCATGGGCTTGCCCTCTGCTGGTGTGGAGGGGAAACATTTTAGATATCGAAAATCTAGCAACAAATATTGGCTAATTTTATTTTAGCTACAGACCTGAACTAAATTTAAATTTGTAGAGCTTGTTATGTTTTCAAAGAATAATATACTGCCTGAATTCAAAAGCCAAAAGTGTCTTTTTTCCCAATTGATGTAAGAAAATTAGAATAAAATACTGAAAAACAATGAATAAAAGTTAGGTCACTCAGCAGAGATATTCACACCAGCTGATGATTTATGAACAGATATGGTGGAGGTGTGGTGACAGAAATCTTCTAACTGGCATTTTTTGCGAGCATAATAAACGCAGTAGGACACTCATTTTAATCACACTGTATGCATTTACAATAGAAACACATGCTGTGTTACTGCACCTCTGCAGAGATACAGTTAAAGCTATTTATGAGGATCGTAAGTTGCATCCTTTCCTCATGCCTGTGTCTGATGTCTCTTTTTTTCCATCTGATGATTAGGGCGTTAATTGCATTCCCACTCTGTTCTGAATATTTCCAGGGGTATTTTTAAAGGCAGCTGAGAATTTATGAAAAGCTATCAAATGTGAAAATTGGCTGTGAAAGCTAGATGGTGGACTACGATGCTGTATTTAAGTGAATACTAAAAACCACATTTCCATAATCACAACTTTAAATGTGGAATCTGATTTATCACACACCTTTTTGCCCGTCAGAAAAAAAAGGGTTTCTTAGAGACTGATCTGGGGCTTTTTTAAAATTTTCTACTCTTTTTTTGATAGTCGAGGTAAAGAATCGCTAAAGGACATCATTCTAATAACCCACTTGTAATAACCTCAGCCAAACTGTGCCTCTTTTGCTGTGTTTGTTTCAGCTTGCTCTGTGATTGTTACTCAATGTAAATTGTATAATGACATGAGAGAAGGCAGACGGCAGATGGTTGTCATTTTTAAAGCAGCAAATTGCTCCAGTGCTCTTGTGTTTCATCATAGTGTTGTGTATTTCTGAAGATGCAAGAAGAAATTCCCTTAAGGTGACACAAAGTGTATATGAAGCAAATTACACCTGACAACTGCTAAGTTTTAAAAAGCCTAATTTATTGCTGAAATAGTAAGGCAGTACACTCTTTACCTCAGTGAGGAAAGACAGGAGACAGTGTGGACAGCGGGGAGACAAATGGCAAAGAAACATAGCCGAGAGACACAATCTTTGATGCATATAGTATACCAAACAATGCAAGAAGCAGCGTTCCTTATCTTATTTGAGCAGCGGGTTTAAAGATTTCAGCTCACTCCTCAGTGGCTCAATCATAAATCAACATGAAACAAGATGAGAATCAGAAAGTATCATTACAAAACAGACTAATGAAACCATCCAGCGCTCGTAAATGACCTGGAGATCAAACAGATATTGACTCCCTATAGTCCCATCCAACCTTCTTTTAGCGTCTTCACTTTATCCTTCCCACTGTGACACAGTTTCTATTTGAGTCCAGCCTTTGGTAATAGAGAGTCTTTTGTACGCCAGTTTCCATTATTGAAGGGCACAGCATTTTAGCTAGCTGATAAATTGTTTTACTGCTTTGGAGATTCTAATTCCACAGTCAGTAGAGGGATATTATCTGGTCCTATTGACTGCTCTGGCTTTGCTTGAGCCTTTCCACCACTAGTGATGTATAATAGTAAACATTCACAACATCATCCAGCGTATTTAGCATTAAGCTGATTTGAAAATTACCATACATAGGTGAATATGGTTTCCCTACTGGAGAAACAATCTCAGGCTGAAAACATAGATAATAGCTGAAGTTGTATTGTGGTTGTCAAGAGGCAGACGCTTGGAGGTTGGATGAAAGTGAAGAAGATTTATTAACAAAAATTGTCAAAAATTAGGAACAGGAGGAAAAATGACAGGTCAAACAAGTAAACTCACACACTTCATCCTGCTTTTTAAGCTCATTCTGCACCTATTTAATTGACATACACCTATTTATTATTATTTTTTTTTACCATATTTATTGTTCTTTCTGCATCTGTGTCTTTCTCCAGCACCAGAAAAATTTCGTGTATGTGTGAGCATACATAGCAATAAAGCACATAGTGATCCTGATTTGCTTATTTTCAGCAGGTGCCATTGTTTATCTCCAAAAACATTTCTGTTACTGATGGGTTCACTTGTCAGGCGACCATCCAATCAGAAAAGAGACAGCTTGATTCAATCTGAGGGATAAAACTGCAGTGTAAAAATGATTTCAGTTAATTAACTATAATATATACATACTGTATGTTTTGGTACATGACGTTACACAAATGTAAATACAGTATGACCTGTAAATGGCAACAAAATATTTTTTTATAGTACAAATTGTTTAAAACTGATCCTAAATATGGAAGTTTGGTCAAGTTGCCAGAGATTAAATTTCCCTCTTCATAGTTTGCATGTAATTGCTACCTATTTACTTATAGAAGGCACACATCAAACAAAGACATTGAAACTAGTCCTAAATACAGTATTTTAGTCAAACACAGACTTTGGGATTATTTGTTTGAATAAATCTCAGGAGTCATCAGGTTGAAATAAGTTGAATTATTCAAATAAAACCTCACCTGTAGAACTAGTGTCCAATCTACCATATATACTAGCAGTGCTTTTGACTCTCATGGCAAACTTCCAGAGTCATGTCTAATTGCAATTTGCAGACAACCTTAATAGAAGGGGATGATTAGAAGTGCATTGGTTCCTTGTATCGATTTGTTTAAATAAGCAAGAGCATTAGATTAGAAACAAACAGAAAACTGCTTTAAGATCAATAGCCTTGGCCAACGATCAGCATCTGTGTTCATCAAGATAAAAATTGCGATCATTTCTCCCACTCCAACAGTAATGATCAGTAATGTAATAACAGTGAGATTGAGTAAGACCCCCAGAGTTTATGCTTGCACTTATAGACAAAAATGGAATTATATAATCAATTACAAACTCCTCTAATGCTATTCCTTAACACAGTCATGCAGGATGCTCTTGTCACACAGCCACGATTATTATAAATCTCTTCCAGCAAAGCCACAAACCTCAACTGGTATGATATCATCAAAGCAGCTGTGCATCCAAAAAAAACGCCAAGGGCAAAGGACCCTTACAGGTTTCAGTTCAACAGGAGAGAGGGAGAGAGAGAAAAAGAGAGTGAGAGAGAGTATAAGAGAGAGATGCGGCACTGTGGCCAAGACAAGGAGAGATTTAGTGGAGAGCCCATTGCCCTGGCATCAGCATCCCCCCCCACCCGAAGCTCTCCATTCTGACTTTCACTCGTTAATCAAGTCCCTATTTATGCCCATTTACATTAACCAGGCCAGCCCTCTGCGCCTGCAGGCTGTACCAGCCAGTTTCTGTTAAACAAGTCTAAAGAAATCGATGGCAGTGCTATGCCATTCAACAAGTCAATGGGAGGGGAACGCATTTCCGAAGACCTTTCAGCAAGAATGCTGCCAATTTCCTTTGTATTATGAAAGCAGAATCCCTATTAGCTTTGCCTATAGTAGACTCTCTTGTATCTAGTAAGCTATTTAATATAATGTCAAGCATTTTGGATTGATTTGATACAAATAATAGTAATAGTAATAATAATCGTAAGAACACAACTGAATGTAATGTGCTGATTCATCCATTCCATTGAACTTCACTGTTTTTTGAAGACATGCTGTGTGCAGAGATTATTTATTAAATAATCCATTTATTTAATTTCTAGGCTTGATTTTTGGTAACATTTATGAAAGATGGCACCAAGTACTTGTACCACATCACAGCAATGTAAATAGTTTAACAATTAGCAGTGCTGTTTCCAAAACAGCTGCATTTATTCATGCTCACACCACACAGATAATGCTTGCTGATGGAAATACTGTGGCCTTTAAAACAAAACAGGCTGTTTAAAACTTACTTAAGTGTGTGAGAGCATAATCCTGAAGCAACGGTTTACCTTAAATGTGACAATTCTATGGATAGCCTGATCAACGCATTTTCCTTTAAGTTCATAAAAAAATAAAATATCCTCTTTAATTCTTTCATTCAGATGCAAGAACATGTATTTCACTTCTATCTCACTAACAAACCTTTCTCTCTCTTTCTCTCTCTCCTCTGTCATTTTCACTGTCTCATTCTATTTCTGAAAAACATTTCAAACACTTCAAATCCATTGCAGTGTGTTTGCACGTTTTCACACTGGTGTCTTCAGTCCCGATCTTATGTCTAAAGCAGTAAGACCAAAACTATTGTTTTTCTGGGATATTCACCCCAACTCAGACTTCTCAGCATTGTCAGATATGTTTAGCTTTATAGATGCAATGGTACAGGTCAATTTGATTTTGTTGTAGTCTATGTTAATAAAATTAACACATTAATCTACATATACATTCTTTTGTTGTTGCTCTCTTTTTGCTTTAGACAAGCGAGATAAATTTATTACATTATAGATCAGATATTTACTAGTGAATGACATTTACTGATGCAAACAGAACATGATGCCGTGTCATGGCTGACGCTATGAGAACGCTTCTATGTGGAAGTTGTGTCTGAAGCTATGTGTGAAATCACAGGTCGTGTGATGAAACGGAGCATGCCAGCAAGACTATAAAAGGGAATCTATGTCACATTACTCCAGCTTCTTTGTCTTCAGGAAGTGCTTTGTGTATGTTTGTGTCAGTCTAGACAAGGGAAAAAGAAGGTAAAAGATTAGGATAGATCCTTCCTACCCTTCTTTTATGTGGACAGACTCTGGTTTCTCACTATGGGTCCCACTCTTTGGGTACGTCCTTGTCACAGGACTCTTTTGACAGATGCCCCCCTCTAGGGCTGGAGAGCAGTGCCCATGGCATTTAGGAGGGCTTCTGTCTCTCATAGCACACAGATTGCCTGAAGATGGGGGCTATGTTTCTAGTGTTGAAACACTTTCACCTGAAACTCAGGGGCTACCTTTGGAGGTCCCCTTCATCAATTATTAGGGCAGTCTGTGTTTGTGCCCTCTGTTCAGGTTGGTGCACCAGATCTGGCCCTGGGTAGAGACCAGATTTCTCTCTCTGAGAGCGGTTTACATGATCAGGAAGCAGGCTTCCTGCTGAGGCAGTGGCTGAAGCCCACCCCTGCCCTGAAATTTAGAACCTCTGTTCTCCCAACCAAGGTTGTGAAGACTATTTTGAACGTTCACCTCTGGTGTAATCAGCTTCATCAGGATATAGTTCACTGCCCTGTTAGTACAGTGCTAGAGTTCCTGCAGAAATGCCTCTTTGAGGACCTATCTCCCTCTTCATTGAGGTATATGTGGCAGCCATTGCTGCGAGTCAAGTGCCTGTTCTCCTGTCTCTCACGTTATTTAGGCATCTGAGGCTTTCCTGCAGACCGTGTCTCCCCTCCTGGGACCTGGCTTTTCCAAGCCCCATTTAAGCCAATAGGTCAGCGTCTGAGTAGTTTCCGACCCTGAAAACAGCTCTGCTATAAGCTGGTTGTCCGGCCTTTCTGTAGGCCTTACACACACCGCCCCACAAATTAATTGGTGGAGCAGGAGATTGCACCTGCTGAGGCCAGTTTGGGTTCTTACAACTTGCGCCTATTGCTTAAGCAGAAGTCCTGTCCTTTTTCGTCTGCTTTGGCGGCCGCAACAAAAGCAATCCGGTCTCCAAGCATCACCTTGTGTAGGTGTATCGACCTTGTCCAGCACTCTGGCTAGGGGCGTTCCCTCCAGGATATTTGTGCTGTGGCAGGTTGGTCATCTCCACACACCCTTATCAGGTTCTATCACCTGGACCTGGACCCAACTCCTGGGTCCTGGTTCTTACAGGGCTAATGATGTCCCTGGCTCATTTGTGCTCTTTCACGACTTCCGGGACAGACATCTCCCGGCATGTGCCGGCATTAGTATTGGTGTTCCCATATTGTCAGCCATGACACAGTGTCAAGTTCGTGGGAACTACACCAGGTGACGTATGTAACCCGGTTCCCTGAGGAGGGAAAGAGATGCTGCATCACTAGGCACACCCCAGGAGTCCACTCACACTTGTTTCAGACAAGTAGAAGCTGGAGTAATGTGACATATATGTCCTTTTATGGTCTTGCTGGTGCACTCTGCTTCATCACATGACCTACCTGAGCCAATAAATTTGAGTGATTTCACACAGAGCTTTAGACACAACTTCCACATAGAAGCATTCCCATAGCATCAGCCATGACGCAGCATCTCGTTCCCTTCTCCCTTTGGGATGAATATAGTATCTATCTATCTATCTATCTATCTATCTATCTATCTATCTATCTATCTATCTATCTATCTATCTATCTATCTATCTATTCAGGGAACTGGGTTACATATGTAACCTGGTGTAGTTTTGCTAAGATGGCTTATGACTATATGTGCTATAATAGCATTAGGACAGCAATTGCCATGGACAGTTTTGCACACAAGGCAAGCTTCACCTCACTGCACTACTTAACAAGCACATAAATAAGGTAATTATAGTTTAGCATAGTTAAATAATATACTCTAAATAGCCCTAGGTTTGAATGAGTATATGTGTGTTTGTGGGGCCCCCTCAATGGATGGCGTCCCTGCCTTTCACTTTGTAATGGGCTAGGCTGTGCCAAAGCTAAACTGCTAACTGAAATTGAAAGAATAGTTAGGTATCAAATATTGATTTATATAAAGTAACAGCTTTATAGTCTGCCTTGCAGTGCTGCTGTGCTAGTTTTTGTCTAGGCTTGTTAGACTGCTTCTGAGTGTGGTATGTTTGTTTAATTTTGTTTGTTTTTCTCATTTTCCTTCCACCAGCCAGCTCTGAGCTACCATATGACATCTACCAGTCTGGGAGGGTAAAGGCTAACACATGCTTCCTCTGAGACACATGAAGCCAGCCAACTGGATCTTTCTGTACTGTTGCTTGTGCTTTGTCACAGGGCAGTGTTGTACCCTTAGAGAAAAGCTCTATCTGCCTTCTTCCACATGTAGAACTCAAAGATGCCCACAACTGGTTTGTGTCAATGAGATTGATAGGGGAGAAATACACTATACAGTCCCTCCCTCGCAAAGCGCATGACCAGTTTTGCTCGTTTGTTTCCTGCATACAGATGGCTGGTGCACAGTCAGGATTCAGACTCATGATCTCCTGAAGGTTTTCCATAGAACCAGAAGTATGGTATATCTGATAGGTGATTTAGACATAGGAAAATTTTGAATCATGTTACTTGTGATTTTTTTAAGGATAAAGACTGTGGGCTAAGGCACATTAGAGTAAATACAAGAAACACTGTAAGGTCTTATTTTATGTCTGTGTATTTATAAACATGATGTGGCTGATCAATTTGTGTCAGTATATTTAATCAATAAGAATTTAATTAATTAATTTCTTATTGAATAATAAGAAAAAATAAGAATAGTCTCAATGAAGAATAATTCAAGAAAAGAAATTAAGTATTGGTTTTGATACACTGAAGTTTGAAATCATATTCTGCTATTCAGTCATCCATGTAGGTGGGTAGTTTGGGATTTTTTTAGTTTGGGATCTCTGTAGAAAAAGATGCATCAAAGATGATGTTAGATATCAAGTACAAAAAGAGAATATGTTATCAACCTTTAGCACTTCACTTTCAGACCTTACATTCGAAGTAATATGAGTTATTATTATTGTATGAAGTGAACACTAAAACTTCAGCTTGCCCAAATATGGCAAAAGATAATTGCTCCAATCCTATATTTTTATAAAGTGTAGTTATGTTATAAAATACATTTATCTATGAGCATGTGTTTCATGTCTTTAGTGAAGACGAAGAGTTGCACCATTCTCTCCCTTTTATCTCAGTGTTGAGAGGTTTTGATAAAGTGTTTTCTGCTAATTATAGCACCACATCCTGTTATGCACATCTTTCAAATGGGATATCTTTATAATTATATTCAAATAATCATTCAGATAAGTACTGAGGTGGCTAGAACACAACCAAGAATTGGGAATGATTCAGGACATAAAACATGGAAGAATGTTAATTTGTTCTTCACCCATAAGGTCTAACCAGTGAAACTAAACATTGTTTACTTGAAGGATGGGTGATGGACTGCACCAGAGATACACAGAACATCATGTTAGAACCAGAGTGCCTCTCCAGACCTTGCTTACCCATTAACCCTGTTATGCAAATGTACTTCAGAACAGAAATCATAACCCAAACTTAATGATGTTAACAGGAACAACAGTTACAGAAATGACAGTGGTTCATTTAGTAGCTGAAGCAATTATCTCCCAGATACCAAACTGAATGAGTTCTGTTTATACCAGTTTCCTTAGCAGTACTGACCAGCAAGCCTCAGTTGACTATTCCTCATTGACCTTAGGGAGTCAGGAAAAGCAAGCAAACTCACACTTACTAAAGGAGTCTACTGAAGGGCTACAGTAGGGTTTTATTTATTTATTTATTTTTTTACAGTGCACCTTGTATCTGGCCTAAAGCTAGTATCTAACCCTGGACCAGACTAGCACCTTCTACATTCTAGTTTAATTTAATAGGCCTGTTCCACTGTAAGGGATGAGAATTCGGTTGCATGGCAAACCAGCTTTAGCCCATAAAATATTCCCCTGTGCCCCATTGGTCAAAGTCCAGGAACTGGTCTGTAGAATAGCTATGTGCTTAATGGGCCACTGTCCAGGACAGTGGTCTGTAAAACAACTCTGTGTCTCATGGGTCACCATCCAGGACAGTGGCCTTAGAATAACCCTGTGTCCCATGGGACACTATCCAGGATGGTGGCCTGTAGAACAACCCTGTGTCCCATGGGCTACCGTCCAGGACAGTGGCCTTAGAATAACCCTGTGTCCCATGGGACACCATCCAGGACAGTGGCCTGTAGAACAACCCTGTGTCCCATGGGCTACCGTCCAGAACAGTGGCCTGTAGAACAACCCTGGTTCCCATGGGCTACCATCCAGGACAGTGGCCTTAGAATAACCCTGTGTCCTATGGGACACTATCCAGGACAGTGGCCTGTAGAACAACCCTGTGTCCCACAGACCACAATCTATGGCAAAGGCCTGCCCTATTCAAGCTGTACTTGTGTTTTGCTTCTTGTGCACCTGCCTCTGTTTTTAGTGATCTGTTTGAATGTACATGCCCATAATAGGAAGTAGGCTCCTATATCCATTATATTGTATGCATCAATTTTCACCTGCCTCAAAGGAAATATAATCCATGTTAATTAGATTATATGATAACAGTATAATAATTAAAGTCTGCTCACATAAAGATAAACTTTGATACCATCATTATTAATATTTCACTTTTTCTCAAACACATGGAGACACAAACTTTACAGATGGCATCTTCTGCAGAAATGACCCTTCCACAATCTGTCATATCGACAGATTTTTTTTTTATTTACTCCTCACTGTCATGCTGACATCAGTGTCTTCTTTTTTTCTTTGGTTTTTCGCTCTGTCCTCCCCCTGTTCCCAGCGCTGTCTGTTCTGGCACTTGCAGACGGCAACACTGTCTGAACACTTGTTCTCCAGGCTGCCCTTAGGATACAGGCAGTGTGCAAAACTAAGAGACCTCATAGTCTCTCATCCTTCCCTTGCTGCAATCTCATCCACCCCTTAAAAATCTTCATCTTCATTTAAGATGCTCCTGCTTCCTCCGTAATCAACATAAATAAGCACTTTCCTCCCTAGCTCCGTTCAGCAGCGATGTATACCTCCATTAATGTGGTTTGTAGGGATAAATAATTCAGTAGAAGAGATAAGTGAAATGTGTTGGGTTATAAATATGGCCTTGGAGGAAGAGAACAGCACAGACACAGCAGAATAAGATAAGGGTAATGTTGGCCTTTGCTTTCCATTTAGCCTTCTGGGAAACTGAGCCTGAAGTCCTATAATCATATGAAATCCATCTGAGGATAAGTGACAGAAAGGGGTGGTGGGGGCAAGTAAAGAAGGACTGTACAACAACAAAAAATATGAACATTTTCATGCAGTGAGTCAGATCTATTAACCAGGACAAAAGCATGAGATGACATCACAGCATTTCAGAGAAACATCAGCTTTAAATGTTAGTAATATGACTGAGTGAACCCTGTGCTATTATTTTGCTTTAGGTATGACTTTAATCAACCTACACTGCACATACTCGATAAATACTAAAGGACATAACGTAATTGTTGATTTATTTCATTATCATATTTTGTGTTTGCTATCTATCACATTCAGCAAGCAGCATGCTACTTAAGGAACTTCTTAAAGCATGGAATTTTTTCTTGCAGAACCATGTTTAAATTAATGCATTTCTGGCATTAATTAATGGGGTTTCTTCTGTTTTAAAGTGTTTAAAATTAACTGCTTAATTCAAAAGCTTCTAATGACAAGCTGTGGCTCCACAGGGAAATACACATTCTGCTTCATATAAAATTGGTTTGTGTCATATGACCTGTCAAGCAAATTGTATTTTATTAATTTTGTTACTGTTTTTTTTCCCCTTAACTGATTTTAATTTGAACGGTAGTCAGCTTATTACTGACCACTAATGTATACAGTGTAGTTTTAATAGTTCATATTTGAGATGTTATAAGATTCAATTATTTTTAATCCATTACATTTTATATCTGCCACAATGATTAGTATTAGCTCTGAATGCTGAACCTAAAGCAAATTCAAGGTACCAGTCAAGTTGACAAAAAAAAAAAAAAAAAAAAATATATATATATATATATATATATATATATATATATATATATATATATATATATATATATATATATATATATATTTATCATATATGGTATATTTTATTCTCAGGTCAATTAGTGAAAGCACACACCTATCATTGAGATCTGCTGGAAAGCTCAAGTCCTTTTAACACTGTACACTGAACTCTCTTCTGTCGCTTTCCACTTGCCTTCAACAACCCTGTCGAAAACCCAGTATTTTAATTGCCTTGGAATAAAGAGAATCGCTATCATTACAGCTATCTGAATCCCTGGGATCAGGGGTTGGGAGAGAAGCAGGCCATCATCTGACTGAGTAAAAATGCAGAGCTCAGGGACGCAAGTGAGTAATTGGAGGCACTGTGAGGAAGGCAGACCTGGGGCTACCCCCGAGCGACATTACCTGCAGCCATGGAAAACAGATTGGTAATTACCCTGCATAGGTTTCTATTCTTCTCTAATGTCACTATTGTTTAAAACAGGTACTACACTTTCTCTCATACACATCAGCACACTCATTAACTCTTAACATCCAGGTAAAGGTCAACATGGAAGTGATAATTAGAGATGATCAATTCGGCATCCTTCACATTTTTCTATTAAGTGTTTCTCTATTTTCCTGAAGGTGTGTGTTAACACCCTGCCTACAGAACTCTTCCTTTGACTAACTAGAAACGTGCCTCGAGAACAGTAACACCTATTTAATTTCAATTACGTTCAATTCGATTTTATTTGTGTAGCACTTTTAAAGAATAGACACTGACACAAAGCAGCTTTTCTCGGAAATCCAGATGTAGATCTAGATCCCCATTTAATGTGATTAGGTTTGACAAGGAAAAATGGAGAAATGAATTAGGTGTAATCATGCCGGAGTTGAGATGCTCTTGGTTAAAGACACGGGGGAGAGAATGATAGACAACGGTGTGTTTACACCAAGAGATACACTAATTATAGTCTAACTCAGTCCAAACATGAGCACCCATGCCAAATAAAAACTCATAGCTTACAATAATGTGGCTACTCAAGGCATCTGATGTAAAATTAACCTCGTTTTCAGAACAAGAATGAGAACATTCACTAATGGGATAAAGAACAGCAAACTGATACAAAAAACTGAATTAGATTCTACTGGAAATGTATCAATTTCAGCCATGGCTCTGTTGATGTGCTATGAAATAGCATATTTATTTCAGCGGAGTTTACCTTGACTGCATCTGTGAGCAAATGAATGCTTTTTAATGCTTTATTATCTGTCTGTGTAGCTTTTTAGAAGGATATTAATGACACTTTTATATATAAACTTTAAAGAACATAGACTATTTCAAGTGCTCTAGTGTAGTAGTTTTGTGTAGCAGCTTTATAACCAATGAGACCCCAAATACCCTGTGTCTAGTGAGTGATTAAGGAGGGGTGTTGCTCAGCAATTGTTCATTTCCATCACCTTTAATGAGCTAACAATAAGATGAAGGATGAAACAGCGAGACAGAAAACAAATCAATCTTAGCTTCTTCTTTTGTTAAAAAAAAAAAAAAAAAAAATCATTTTCCTATACAAATTTGGTTGGTAAAATTTGGTTCCACAGACTATTATTTCTAAATGTTAGAATAATGAGTTAGGTATGTGAAATGCAAAACATCAGTGTTCTCAGGAGGCCATTTAAGGATCAGATGTGTTGTTAATTTAAGAAGGAATTTCTTCAATAACTGATACTAGTTTGCCCTAATACTAGTTAAACTAGCAACAATTTCTGGTCTCATGACTATATTAGGAGCGGCACTAGTTAGCTTCAGCTAATTATATGGTAGTGAGGTGCACTGCTTTACTATAACATTGATGGCTATGCAAGTTACCTGTTAGACCAAGATACAATATTACAGCATTAGATCAGTAAACATCTACTGGGCACAGATTAAAAGCTTCACTGAATTTGTGTCTGACAGGAGCAGAGCCCGATGTGGTCTTCTGCTTGTAAGAAGGTTTAAAGTGTTGTGTATTCTGAGATGCTTTTCTGTTCCCTACGGTTATAAAGTGTAACGCAGCAGGTGTCTTCTCAGGCAAATCCACGGCCACCTGCACAGGCTTTTATAACACAGTGCTCTTGTGCAGGTAATCAGTGTAAACTTGCTGCACCTGGCCATCTTCATAAGCCTTCCAATTGTCTCACTCTGCGTGCGGACATAGTGCTCTGCCAGCCAGCAGAATGGCGTCATGCTGCTCTGACTAACCCATTTAATGATTTAAGATTTTGAGAAGGGAAAATTGAGGTTCAGATTTAGAAATATGAATATGAGGTTCAGCACTGTAGAAGTCCATTAAGCAGGCATGTGAAGAGGAAGCCAGGAATTGAGTTCAGCCTCTGAAAAAAAATATTAAGTTTCTTCAAGTTTGGCCAATGACAGGCCCATTTTGTGTTATTTTTCCCACCAAGCTCCAGTGCTTTTGTGTTGAGCTGTGGAATTTAAATTTCCCATTTCTGTATACCTCACACTGTCTCATATGCACTACGACCCTTGTGCATTCAATCACCAGAGTTAGTTTGCCAGCTAGTGCTATGACCCTGCTCAAGGCACTATGTTTTTGGCAGAGCTGTTTGGCGACCAATGTGCTCTGCAGCCTGTGGCCCATCTCTGCACTTGGTTCCACTCCACACCATACCTCTCACACAAGCAGGCCTTTTTGACACTATTATACATCCTAGCACCAAGCCCTGTAACAATAACGAGTGGGATATTGAGATACTGTAGCCTTCCTGTCAGCTTACACCAGTCATTTTTCCCCTATTCTGATATTTGATAGGAACATCAACAAGGCCTGAAGATCTTGAATTTCTGCCACATGGTTGGTTGATTGGATAGCTGCATGAAAGCACAGGTGTACAGTAGTTCCTATTAAAGTGTCCAGAGTGTATATGCTTTCTGCCATCAGTTTAAATGTCAAGATGACAAATTTTCATTATGACATCTCTGTACCAAACATTGTGAACAGGATGATTGGTCTTGATTGTCTTTATTGTCTTCTGGAAACATGTAAAATATCTTATGTAGCATCTAAATGGCAGTACCAAATGAAGAAACAAACTGTAATTTTTACGATCCCTATTAATTTTTAAAGTGATTAATATTTTGAGATGCTATGTTTTGTTCACGTTGTCAGGTGTCACATGGGGGATGTGGTAGCTTAGTGTTTAAGGATTGGATTGTTGGATTACTGATTGGAAGGTTGTGAGTTCAAATCCCAGGTCCACCAAGCTGCAACTGCTGAGCCCCTGAGCAAGGCCCTCAAACACTCAGTTGTCTAAATGAGATAAAGTGTAACTTGGTCTGGAAAAGGTGTTTGCTAAATGTAAGTGTGTGCTTTTTCTTGAATAATGTGAAGTCACTGCCCCTGTATTGTGACTGGTTGTTGCCCTAATGTGTCATGGGTACCTTCACCTGTTTTGAGTTTTTCCTTGACTATTTTATCTATTTAAACCCTCATGTGCTTTATGTTTTGTGATGCTGTCTGTAGATACCAAACCTTTTGTCCATGTATACAGTTTCTGTTTTTATTATTATTATTATTGCTACATTCACTGTTTTCATCTTGTCTGACCTCTGCCTTCTGCCTGTACTCAGATTACCATTTTTTTTAGCAGTTTACTTTTGACTTACATTTCAATGTGTAAATCAAAGTGTTTTTTTTTTTTATAACACTATATAGAAGGTATACCAACATAAAGCCTTAATAAGACATTTATAGGCATCTTTTTTTAAAGCAGTGCTAGATAATTTAAAAAAGAAAGAATTTATATGAACATTCATAAGGACATTTGAGGTTTTATGTGACTTTAACTGAAAGACAGATGAGAGAGTAGCCATTCAATTATCATTATTGATATAGTAAAAATAGTAAGACCTACATATGCAATGGCACACTCTCTTTTTACTTGCATCTGATGTGGTAACTCTGTGTCCGTTTGACGCTACTGCTGCACCCCTTTAACCTCTCAACACCACTAACAATCCACCTGAGGAGTGATTTTGGCAAAGCGACTGCTCAATAGCCTGACCGTACAAATTGCTTTTTAATGTTTTTGCACAATGGCCCAAAACAAATTGAATTGTTTTTGTATGGAATCCACAGTAGGGCTATTTAAAGAGGGGAGATATATGTTCACTAAGTTGTGTCTGTGTCACCATCTATGTATGCGTTGCAGAAGTGGACTGAGCTTTGTTGATGAATTTGAGACTAAAAAACAGTGAAACACAATATAGAAACACAAGCACTCCTCAGAGGAGAGTAGTACTGCAGTGAAAACACTTTTTTTTATGAGCACCAAGAGAGAGACTGACAAAATTGATGTGAACAATGTAAAAAGTAGCAAATGTAAAAACAAACTTTTATGCATTTAGGCTTGTTATAAGACATAACAATATGGGCAAATATTTCTGTATTCATTCTCAGATGCAGCAATATGGAATACTCAGGTTGTTATATGAACACAGATGCACAAATTTAAGGCACAGTCACGTCCAGCACTTTGCTATAAATCTGAAATGAGCAGTGCTGCTATAGGAAACATGGGGACTGTGTGATACAAGATGAGGTGAAGTGTTATGAGGTGAAGTGTTATTATCAGTGTTATTCCTCTTATATACACTTTCTAATTAATTGATAAACTAAAAGAAATCCAACATTTCTACTTACATTTAATATTATGAAATGTCCATTACACAAGTTAGTTCCTGTTCGCTTGCTTAATAGGAGCTATAACCAGTTTGCCAAGCTGTCTTTTTGTGTTCTATATTAAAATTCACTTACTCTGTCACTTTCATTAACCACTTATCATGCTCTCAGTTGCGGTGGATTCAGTGCCTGTCTTAGGAACACTGGGTGTGAGATGGGAAAACATCCTGGATGGGATGCCAGTCCATCACAGTCTCTTAAATTTAATAAGGTGAAAGAATGCAGCTTGTCATTTTACTGACAAACCAGGAAAAAAATCTCTGTCCTGAAGACTTCCCTGTACTGTATAGGAAAATTGATTGACTAACACGGTGAACTGAGACGCAAAACTTCAGATTATATGTAGCTTCCACTGTCCAAGTCCCACAGTATAAAGTGTTACTATAGAAACAATAACATTGTAAAAGCAAACATATGAATATAGACCTATCATTTATGTAACAGCTGGAATACTGTCAGAGCAGTAGTGTTGTAGAAAATGAATTAAAACGCACTGTGGTGGTATACCAGAAATTAGAGATCTCCACTACCTCCCTGGAAATTTAGAGCGACATGCAAAGGACAGATAGTTCTGTATTTGGCCTTAGGTTCTGCTTGGCCCTGATCATTTCCCTTAAGCATGTGCACATATGCCTGTTCCACATCTGCACCCTGAGCCATGCTAACATGCCAAACAGAGATCACTTTAGAATAATATTAATTAAAGCATGAGATTGTCTGATACTTTGTTGAATAATGATTTAGTTTTACATTCCTCTGTGAAGAAAGACAATGAGAGGATAATAAATGCAAAATAAAATAAAATAAAAAACAATGTTTGCTCTGAGATCTAGCTATCATCAGATTTAAGTAAGCATGCATTTAATTAACATACCAGTCCACTGGAGCATACCATTGTATTTATTTATACACAGAAAAACACAGCATTTTTTCTCATCTCTGCTCTTCTGTAGAATTGGAATTTGTCTAATGATTTACAAGGAGATGAGGAATTCAGCATGTGAGAAGAAGACAATTATTTACTGAGTGGATTTTACCATCCCCAATTATAAAATAACTGTTAACAGCTGCACCAGCGAAAAATATGACAGAAGATTTAGCCAGAGCATATTTGATGTAATGAGTGAACCATTTATTCTAATATTTTTTATTGTTTCCAGGAATGGCAGTTTAACAACAATAAACAGACATAATTTTTAACATCTAAGGATTTTTGATTTACTACATTTGTGTTACATGATTAGATCTCATTTTACACTCTTATCTCTGTTTATGTTCTGCATTTCTTTCTCTTTCCTTTTTGGGTTTGAAGGCAGAAGCCAAAAAAATGTTGCTAAAATAGTGTACATGTTCTTTTTCCTATCATTTCACAAGACAAAAAAGAGGATATGGGAGACATAAATTATTGCTACAAATTCTCTCCCATGAGTATTAAATCAATCAATCAATCAATAAATAGCATGTTTACCTGGCACCACCAGAGTTGAGGGTTTTGTTCCCAGATTGGCATCTCTAAATTGTCTATGGTGTGACCCACATTTGATACATTAAGCTGTAAAATTTTAATGAGAATAAATTAAAAGATAATTTATCAAACATGCTTGATTAATTTGATTAATATAATAATATGTATTTTATTAATTAATGTATTATAATATATTTTTAATATAATAACTATTTATTTATTTATTTATTTATTTATTTACTTACTTACTTACTTACTTACCTACTTACTTATTTATCTCTCTCTCTAGCCACTCTTTTTAACTGCTAACACAACTTCCTGCATCCATTGCAATTCCCAGTGCAGTGAGTGCTGCTTGAGTTTTCAACATGCATTTTTTATTAGGTATGTTTGTCATTTCATCCATTCACACTTAGGGTCAATGTAGAGTAGTCAATCCACATTCCACTTAATGGCATGTTTTTGAAGGCAGGGAGGAAACTGTAGGGCACAAAATTAATTAAAAATGTGTTTGTTTATTTGCTTCTCATAATTTGCATAATTTTGAAACTTTTAAGCTGGAAAACTTTATAGTAAGGTACCTTAACTCACCTCCCAGACATCCATGAAGCCCAAGAGGTCCATGCTTTAAAAAAAAATAAAACAACAAACAAACAAACAAATATTGTGGTAGCAAAATAATCACCTACAAATATCAAGGTTGTTATTATTGGGTTCATATTTATTATCCTGTTTCACTTCTTCTTCTTCTTTCAGCTTGCCACAGCGAATCATCTCTCTCCACCTATCCCTATCTTCTGCATCCTCAACACTTACACCCACTAGCTTCATATCCTCATTTATTACATCCATATACCTCCTCTTTGGCCTTCCTCTTTTCCTCCTGCCTGGCAGCTCCATGTCCAACATTCTCCTACCAATATACTCACTCTCCCTCCTCTGGACATGTCCAAACCATCTTAACCTGGCCTCTCTAACTTACAACCTACAACTTACAACCTTTTAACCCCAAATATCCAGCATGAGCTGTCCCTGTGATGTACTCATTCCTAATCCTGTCCAACCGTGCCACTCCCAAAGAGAACCTCAACATCTTCAGCTCTGCTACCTCCAGATCTGACTCCTGTCTCTGTCTCAGTGATACTGTCTCTAAACCATACAACATGGCTGGTCTCACCACCTTTCTCCACCCATTCCAACCTGCCTGCACTCACTTCTTTACCTCTTTCCCACACTCTCTATTACTCTGGACTGTTGACCCCAAGTACTTAAACTCCTGTACCTTCTTCACCTCTTCACCCTGTAATCTTACTGTTCCACTTCCCTCCCTGTCATTCACACACATGTACTCAGTCTTACTACGACTGACTTTCATTCCTCTTCTCTCCAGTGCAAACCTCCACTTCTCCAGGTTTTCCTCCACCTGCTCCCTGCTCTCACTACAGATCACAATGTCATCTGCAAACATCATTGTCCAAGGAGACTCCTCTCTGACCTCCTCTGACAACTGGTCGATCACCATAGCAAACAGGAAGGGGCTCAGAGCCGATCCCTGATGCAGTTCCACCTCCACTCTGAACTCCTCTGTCTGACCTACAGCACACCTCACCATTGTCCTGCTCCTCTCATACATGTCCTGCACCACTCTGACATACTTCTCTGCTACTCCTGACTTCCTCATACAGTACCACAGCTCTTCTCTTGGCACCCTGTCATACTCTTTCTCCAAGTCTACAAACACACAGTGCAACTCTCTCCATCTCTATCCTTAATAACTCTAACTTGCCGCACATCCTTCCCATCTTGATCCCTCTCCCTAGCTAACCTGTACAAGTCCTTCTCTCCATCTCTAGTGTCTAACTTAGTGTACAACTCGTCATACACCTTCTGCTTGACCTCCCTCTTCACTCTGTGCTGTAACTCCTTGTATTCCTGTCTATTCTCTTCAGTCCTGTCCATGTCCCACTTCTTCTTGGCTAACCTCTTCCTTTGAATACTATCCTGAACTCCCTCATTCCACCACCAAGTCTCCTTATCTTCTTTCCTCCTTCCAGATGACACACCCAGCACCTTCCTTCCTGCCTCCCTGATCACTTCTGCTGTAGTTTCCCAGTCATCTGGCAGCACTACCTGACCACCCAGAGCCTGCCTCAACTTCTGTCTAAATTCCTCACAACATTCCTCCTTTTTCAGCTTCCACCACTTGGTTTTCTTCTCCATCTCTATCTTTGACCTCTGCTTACAGACCATCAAACTCATCCTACACACCACCATCCTATGCTGTCTGGCTACACTCTCTCCCACTACCACTTTACAGTCATTAATCTCTTTCAGATTGCTTTTTCTACATAGGATGTAGTCTACCTGTGTGCTCCTACCTCCACTCTTGTAAGTCACTCTATGCTCCTCCCTCTTCTGAAAATAAGTGTTAACCACAGCCATGTCCATCCTCTTAGCAAAGTCCACTACCATCTGTCCTTCAAGGTTCCTTTCCTTAACTCCAAACTTGCTCATCACCTCCTCATCACCTGTGTTCCCCTCAACAACATGTCCATTAAAATCTGCTCCTGTCACCACTGTCTCACCCATTGGAATATTCTCTATCACCTCATCTAATTCACTCCAGAATCTCTCTTTCTCCTCTAACTCACAACCTACTTGTGGGGCATAACCACTAACAACATTCAGCATCACCCCTTCAATCTCCAACTTCAGACTCATCACCCTGTCTGAGACTCTCATCACCTCCAGAACATTCCTCACAAACTCCTCCTTCAGGACCACACCTACCCCATTTCTCTTACTATCCACACCATAATAAATCAGCTTGAATCCTGCTCCTATACTACGAGCCTTGCTACCCTTCCACCCGGTCTCCTGTACACACAGTATATCCACCTTCCTTCTCTCCATCATATCAGCCAGCTCTCTACCTTTCCCTGTCATAGTACCAAAATTCAGAGTTCCTATTCTCAGTCCTACACTCTTACCTTTCCTCTTCTCTCTCCTTCCTCCTCTACTTCTTTGACCAACAGTAGCCCAATTTCCACCAGCGCCCTGTAGGTCAACAGCGCTGATGGCGGTCGTTGTTAACCCGGGCCTCAACCGATCCGGTATGAAATTTAGAGTACTGATGATTCACATGGTTAAATTTGGCAATGTTTTACGCAAAATCTCTATTTATCCGGCTTGGGACCGGCACAGAAGTCACTGGACTGTGACCCTATGGCTAGATTATTATCCTGTTTCACTGGTTAAATTGAATGGATTTAATCCAAACAAAAATAAAGTCAACGTCATTTCAGGAGTAAAAAATAATTATACCTCAATTAATAAGCCAATATACTATTTTTTGGACGAGCTTAATATTTGAATCAGTTGATTATGTTTATAAAGTAAAACTGAGCGATTTATTTTAAAGTGGTTCCTGGCAGCACAACACTTGAGAACTACTTTTACTGTGGATATTAACAAACCGTGAACTTCAGCTTTATTAAAGCATTTGCAACGTTAACAAAGTGACAATGTTAGCATGTACAAATTAATCAACATTTTTAGCGTTAACTAAATGCACCTGTTTATTCAAACTATAAAATATAAAAATAAGTCCTTTGTAATTAGCAAACATTTAATTTCCTAAATGCTGTTAAAGTAAGCGATCTCTGGTCTCTAGGTGCAAATACTAGAACTTACTATTTAGCCTTACCTAACATCTGCCTGTTAAAAACTGCCAATATGTTAATTGAGGTGTCTCAGTGTGGGCTTAATTTTATTCATTCTATAAACATTTGTTAATGCTGCTGTACTGGGTAATGCAAAACTAACTAATATAAGAGTTGCATACGTTGTTAATGTAACTTATGTTGCATTAAAGTGAAAGTGCATGGCCAATTGTAATGTAGTAAATAATTTCTGTAAGAGAACTGTAATGTAAAATGTTACACAAATATTGGCAATCTAATGTTCTTCTTGCAGATCCGGTTAATTGGTAACTCAATACATAAAGAAAACAAATACCTTTAGCCTCAGGAAGATCAAGCTTTGGCCCAGTCAGCAAAAACACAGAAAACGAGGCAGATGAAAGATTGAGAAACAGACTAGAAAAATATAGGGATGGAGGAGGTTGGGGGGGGGCGGGGGGTTGATGATGCAGAAGAGATGCAGAAGTGGCAGGTATTAGAAGACAAGGGAATGGAGCATAGTGGTTGTTGGGGCTAATATATACACACTCTCAGGTGGGGGAAAAACTCTCAGCATGCGCTGCCTTCACACAGAATAAAACAGGAAGTGGTGGGAGGAAAGGGAGAGGGGTGGAGAGAAACATGAACATACTGCAGCAAACAGGTTTCACACACTGGCCTTAATGAGCTCCTGGCAATATTTTACCATAATGCTGTCCTGTCTCTGCATCTTAAAATATGCATATGCAACTGCTGTAAAAGATAGGTTTTTGTTTCCTTTAGAGCGATTTACATAATAAAATGATTTTTAAACAAAAAATGCATATTGCATATTACTTTCATATTACCTTGCTCATACATTCCCTTCTGCTGTACTCACTTTCTCCTTTCTATAGTATGTATATCATGCAGCAGTAAAGAAATGGAAGATTTAACAACTTTGTCTTCTTTCCCACAATCCCACTGGAACTGTGAGAATGCAGAGTCAGGTAATGTCACAGTAATCCCTTCTTGTTACTGCACCCCATAGGGGCCTATCCACAGCGCTCAGTCTCAATGGCAGGCTCGCAGGCAGCATTCAGAGATGGAGAGCCTGGTAACGAAGCGCTATTTTTAAAAAAGCCTCTTTCTCAAATACCAGCACAGCTTGTTAAGAGCTCATCGTTAGAGAACTCCCATACCTTCCCTTCACAGGAGCTTGGAGCGACTGTGCCAGGGCTTCGTGAAAGTGCCAAAGTTGTCACATGTTCTTATGGAGTTAACATCTCACCTTGCTAATCACACCACTGTGGGTGAATGCGGTCAGATGCTGTCAAGTCAACAAGGTAAGTGTCGTGCAATTACTGGCCTAGCGTGTGGAAGGTGCAGGGATAATGTGAGATGTCAATGTTAGGAGGAGGCCAGATTGGGGCATATGTGTTAATGCAGACGGCAAGGCTGTGAGGTCATGGAGCTTGTAAGGAATGTTCATACAAGATTACTGGGACTGAGAGCACTTGAGTGGAGATGATATAGGAGTGCGATATAAATTGCAGATTCTTTAAGAAAAATATAAATTTGGGAGATAAAACCATATGACATTAGAGATAGAATAAGATCTGGGTTGGTCATGACATATCTACAGGTATCAAGAATTTCCTAATAGTTAATCCATTTTGAAGGCACTGTCACTTTGCCCCAGACACCAAAAGATGCAATAGTTCATGTTTAAAATGAAAATTACCGACGATTTCTCAAAGAACCTGTGATATTGATGTAGACTGACATTTATAGTAATACATGTCACATTCTGTTCCTAATGTTGTACTGTATTGTAGAGAAGTGATGGTATAAAAGAAGGATATCTAATTTTACTAGCATTTCTGAAGGTGGAAGGAAAAAAAAATCAATCAAAGAAATTCATCAAATGTAGGATAAAAGAATAATTTCACAGACAGTCAATGCCAAGTGCCTGCTGGGAATTGGGGTGTTATTAGATAAAGAAGCAAGAAGCCCAGGGGGCCCCAGCAAGAAGAACTAAGTGCAAGACAGCTACATTTATCACAGCAAAAGGTCACTTTCTTGACATCAAATGCTGTTAAAAAAAAGAGAGAAAGTACCTACAGTTCCAATAACTGATATTATTAACTGTATGTCTTTGAATTATTGGCACATCCTATACAGGAAAAGGTATTTGTTGGTAATTAGCTTAAGCTCACTCTGAAATTGTGAAAAATCAAACCTTCATTTGAAGTCAATTTATTCTAAGAACATAAACACAACCACGCAAGTCAGAATTATTGACACCGCTAGAAATTCTTAGGGAAAATGAATGTAACTGAAACACGTTATCATTTAGGTTTTAACTTTTTTCTGTTCATCAAACTAGTAGCAAGTCTTAACTTGTCATCCATGACCATGAGGTGATATAGAGGGCAAATTTGTTGAGCCATTCATCATTATGATTAGAAGATTAGAAAACATGTATATAAATGAGGAAAGTACTGAGCTGCATAAATCATGTAAACATATATTTTTAAATAGCTACACATCTTTAAGACAATAAAAAATGAATAAGCAACTGGAGCTGTAATTACCATTTCTGGAAAGTAAATGTGGAGCATGGTTGGAGAGGTCTTCCCCAAACTGTTGCCTCAAAATTAGAAACACACAGTTGCATGGAATGAGTTTGTATGCTGTAGCATTACAATTTTCCTTCATTGGAACTAAGAGGCAAACCTGATCCACCATGACAATGCCCCTGTGCACAAAGCAAGCTCCATGAATATATGATTTGCCAAGGCTGGTGTGAGGAAGAATTTGAGAGTCCTGCACAGAGAACTATGGGATGATCTCAGACACCAACAGCACCCTTGGCATCCTCAGCAACATCACTGTCTGACCTCATTAATGCTCTGGTGCTGAATAGACACAACTCACCACCGGCATGTTCCAGAATCTAGTAGAAAGCCTTTCCAGAAAAGCTTTTCCTTTAAATCAGGACTAGCATGCTCAACAAGCACATATGGGTGTGCTGGTCAGGTGTCCACCTTTGACTATATAATGTAGGAGATTTGCAGAAGAAGGCGGCATTTTGTCTCCAAATCTACAGTGATGTGGCATATACACAAACTATCTAAAAGTCATGCCAGAAAAAAAAGGATTTTGTTTCGTTTAACGCAAACGTAAGTTCCTGCATTTTTCTAGATATTACTCAGATGAGACATATAGATTTTTAGGTAACACTCAAGGTTGGTTTGGTGAAAATAAAGGGGCAGAAAAGTACCTAATCCCAAATGTCAAATATGCTGGTGGATCTATGATGTTCACTGTTTCATCATTTTAGTATCTTAGTACACATGGCATATTGGCTTCCATGAAGAACTAGGAGATTTTTTCTAAGACAAATCCAGAGGCCTCTGGTAAAAGCTTATACTGGGTCTTGGTTTAATTTTCCAGCATATCAGTTATCCAAATCTACTGATTCAATAAACACAGAATCAAGTGACCTAAGCCCCACTGAACCATTAAAGACTGTGGGGTGAACTGAAATGAACATAATGCTAACAACAAGCTAATAACCTTTGAAAATAAAGTAAGTCAGGAACTTTTAGTGGATCTCACTGATATGTCCTCAAATTACAATGCCCTCAGGGGCCTGAAAGTGAAAAAAAAAATTAACTTCAGTGACGAGACATCCAAATGTATTTAAAGAACCTCTCTTCAGAGCCCTATCCACGTCATGTCACAGTGATTTGCCGAGAAATCTTTAACTAGGGTAATTACTCTAACCATGTGATTAGAATGTCAGCTGATGACATTGGCTAATTAGCACTGACCTGCTTTCTTCCTTCCTTCTGTGCAATAGAAAGTGCCAGCACTTCTAGTAGGAGATTCAACAATCTTCACTGGACTATGACATATAATGGTTCAGATGAAAGGGTGTTAACTGAAAGCGCCTTTTTATATTTCGTGACATTTCAGGCAAAGTGTGATTTACTGTGCACTGTATATAATTTGATTTTGTAAATGGATTAATTTTCTCTGCACACCTAGTTCTTTGGATGTTCTTTTTAAAGAAATGCATGCATTCAAATTGCCAATAGGGCAACTCTGATATTGATCTCAGAGTACGAGTCGTACTGGTTGATCATCTTGAATCATTAAGTGATTCATTCTCACAAGCAGATCCGAAACTACTACTTTGTGTAACCCAAGTAGGAAAAAGGTGCTTCTGTGTCAAGATTTCACGTATAAAAGTCAGACTGCTTCAGACAAAATCACAGATAATAGTGTTGTCTACAGACACGCCATTTTGTTTTTTTAAAAGAATTTTGCACAAAGTCTTTTGAAATGAACTGCCATTGTTGGTTTAAATGGATCTCTCTTCTTTTGCTTTTTGCAACATTTATTGAAAGCACTGGCATTTTGCCTTTGTGAAGACATCCTTCCTTTCATACATAGCCCAGCCATTTCATTTCTGTGATGCCTTTTTCCACATTTCTATTTTATTTACTGGCAACTTTAGAACTTTATATACTTTTAATTTATTGTTCCTCAGTTCCTTCTATGAATCATATCTGCTTACAAATCATCCACATGGTGATTTAAAGCAGTGCGGTCAATTGTTTTAGAAAGTTCTCATGTACTAATTAAAATCTGTCCTCGCAATTGGAACAACAATGAAAGTGACAATAACTAATTAAATTTCACACTGCATAATTGACAAAGAAAGTGTTATTCATAAATTAATGATCAGGATCTATCACATGACTGTTTAACAATAGAGAGTGGTTGCTTTGGAAGTGTATCAAGCGAAACAATATAAAAACATTTTTTAGTCCTTTTCAGAATTCACCTATTTGTTATGGGTGAGAATGCTCTCAATAGATGATCTCAACATAAGTTACACTGCAAACACTTTTTTTCTTTAAATGAAGATTTAGCACACTGGTGAATGTTGTTCTCACAGTGGAAGCAGTGTAGTATATTTAACTCAACAGCGACGTAATTAATTTCAGCGACTGCAGTGCGGCAATCAAATTAAATAAATTTCTCCCCTATTATCAAGGGGGTATATTGCCACCAAGCAACAGATCTAAATGCTTTGCATCAGTGATGAGAAAGAATCTAAATTCCTGTTTCCGATAATTACTCCCAGAATATGTTGTACACATAAAAAAAAAAATTAATTGCACAGGTAAAGGAGTTTCCTGTTTGTTCAATAATCAAGGCCTTAATTTTCAAGCATCTCCCCAGTTGCTTTTCACAGAGTAACCTGTAATGAGAATTCCAACATTTAACATTTAGTTTTAAGTTTCTCATCCATAAAAATTCATTCATTCAACTAACTCTAGGGAATGAGAACAAATTTAATTATACCTTCATACAAAGACAACCTTTCCCTTCTGAATGGCCCATTGTATATATATATATATAAATAAATAATCAATAATCAGAGAGTGAATTAAGATGCAGCAAGTATTCTGTGCAAACACTGCAATGACTTTTAAAATCATTGCCAGACCAGCATTTAATGTCTTTTACTCATCACAAAATTAAGTTTCAAAGGCTTGTTCAGAAGTGACAGCTCATGAATAGTGAAGCCATGCCGAAATATTAAAAAGTGGTCTACACAGAAGTGGTCTACAGGTTTGCAATTGATACAGGCTTTTTCACTTTGTGTGATGCTTCTGAAAACTAGCTATGATGCTTGTCATAAGACTGTAGCTCACACATAATCCCTCTTTTTGAGTAAAGTGGATGAATCATATTTTCTTTACTTGCTTCAGTCAGAGCAGAATATATTTCGCTTGTGTTGTACTGCAAGATCAAAATGAATAGTCTCCACACAAGCATTTCTTTCATTGAAAATTGAAAGAATGGTGCCTGCAAAGGGGGATTTTTGCTGCTAAACTATATAGCAGGCAGGAAATAAAGCCTTACCAGTGCATGACACTTATCTATATGCAAAATATGTTCAAAACAGGCAAATCATTTACATCCATTTATTCATTCATATTTAGTAAGCAGTTTATTCTGCTCAGGGTTACTGTGTATCTGAAACCATTGCTACACTCTTAGTAAAAAAGGATACTTGGGGTTTGAAATAAACTCTGGGGTTCTGTACTTGGCCAGTAGAATATTTCCACAAAAAAGGTTCTATGTAGAACCCTTGGAGAGCAATTAACCTTTTATATGAAAACCATGCTAATATTTCAAGAAAGAATAAGGTGCAATCAGTGTCATTACTTATCAATATATGTAGATAATACTGCAAGATTGTTTCGAACAGTTTTCGAGATTTGTAAAATAATTAAAATTGAAATGATAGAAACAATTAAATAAGAGTAAGAGTTTTGCTGTTATCAATACTGTATACACTTTTCACAACACAATGTCGTTGTTTTTGTTGAAAAATCCATATTGTTTGAGTTTTCCGTATGTTCTTTCTAAATGATTATTTTAAATTGAAGAACCCCACTGGGATCTTTTCAATAAGCACTTCAAAATGGTTCTAAATAAGGGACCATTTGGGGGGTCCATATCTGAAATGAGTGACAGAACCCTTCCTTTTTCGTCATGTAGGAATTCATGGCATGAGGCAGGAACACACCATGGATAGGAAAACAGTCCATTGTAGGGCACTAGGCACACACACATTTTGTGTAAATAATTCACCTACTGGTATGTTTTTGGGAAATTTTGGGGAAATCCAGAGGAAACCTGGAAATGAGGAGAACATGCAAAACCCAACATATACAACAAACCAAGCTCAAGATCAAACCAAGGATGCTGGAACAGTGAGGCAGCAATACTACCCACTGAACCATCACACCACCCCTATTCAATTACAGTGTTCTTTAAACAGCAATGGTGGGATGAAACGGGGGAACTAGAAAGTGGTGAATGAGGTTAATCAGAATGTGCAAGAATGTGAATGCACACAGCTGTCTGCAGAACATATTACTCTGGTCTGCTGAAATCTATAAGTGATGACAGAAATTGGGAGCTAGGATGAATATTGATCTTTTTTCCCACCTTTACTCACTTTTGCAGGAAGTACAACCACGTATCTGAATTGCTTTGTGTTTTCTTTCCAGAGCAACAATGATGATAAATGATACAGGTAAATAAAAGAATGTAGAAAAGACAGAACGTAAAATTTCGGCGAGAAACAAAGTTCCAGATGTTTTAAGCTACCCTGCTAGTAATGTATTGCTTTTGTGAATTGCACAGGTGTGTATTGTAAAGGGTTTAGATTATTCCTGGAATGCCATAGCACCATACAGTCACCCAATTACCTGCAGAGAACTGCACACTCCATGTGACGCTGATACAGCACTGTGTAAGGGAGTTAAAACTAGTGGGCTAACTTTCTAGGCTATTCCTAGTCTACGCTTCTGCAGCTCTTGATTTTCTGTTATCCTTTTAGGCCTGTTTCCCTGGAAACTGATTGTAAATTTATTTTAGGCTTCTATCTAGAAAACTTAGCGGCCTCCATAGAACATCAGCAACCCATATTTTTGGTCTGCAAGGCAAAAAAAACAGGAAACCAAATTTTAATTAAACTGAGTGGTTGTTTTCTACTTCTACATTAAAACACACAACGGAAGTAAAAGAGTTTTCAGCTACAGCTCTGTAGGACTCTGGGAAGCTGTCATAAAAGTTGTCATATAATTCATAACTCGTGGAGTGAATTCATGGAGACATAGTCTTCTGCTAATTTTGTGTAGAGTAAATGTTCTCCTCAGGGAAGAACATCACTGTAAAAATCTTTGGTTTTGTCACAATGCCAGGGGTGCTGAAGAAAAAAAAAATCAAACAGTACTTTAGCTTTCGAACTCTGTTAGACTAATGAAAACTCTTTTAGACTAACAGAACTTTAAAGAACTCCAATCTGTCAATACGTTCAGTAAATTTAAAGAGCACATTTAAGAACTCATTACACACACAATAGCAGTTTTGACAAGATCATCTCTTCTGATGTTGCCACTCATTTAATCTACTTGCATATATTGTATATAAAACAATGTATATAATAAGCCTTCAATAAAAGTACATAAAACAATACTCATTCTCCAATCTTCAAAACTAACGGTATACTAAAGGCTGTATTCACGACTTCACAGCTTAAGTCCAGATGTTCTATCAGTATTTGCACAGGGAAAGTTAGAGAAATGGGTTATGTAATACAAGTTGATTTCCTAGGTGTGCCATTCAGATTATGCAAATAACCTGCATATAGTTCACAGGTCTGTGATTTTCCTTGAGAAGAATCATCTGGGATGAAGGTTTTTTTAGTGTCTTAACCACCAGCTGTAAACACAAGCGCTTGCCTTTTTCCTTGAAGAATATACTGATATAAAATGCAGACTGAAAGAGGAAAGAGCATGTTTTTTGCTGCTTTCAAATGTAATAGATAAAAATAAAAGGCATAAAAGCAAGAAACAATTTAAAACTAAAATATGAAAATAACCATAAAATGATATATGGATGAGACCAGGGCATTGAAATACACATTTAATAGGAGTATAATATATTGCCATTATAATGATGCACAATTAGTCTAAATAGTAATTATCATATTATTTGGGTACATTTTTTATTAACAATATGGCTTCCATTCTCACAATCTGGCATCCTACAAAATTAGGCCAAAAGATTGGGGTCATGAATTTGTAATGTGTGTTATCACACTATTCATTTGCTTTTTTTTTATTATTATTATTGAAATTAATAAAAAAATGTTTTTGTTAATACAATGTCCTCTCCTTAAAGAAAGTATTCCTCAGGTCTGAGGGATAATCTGACCATGATGCATTGATCTGCTACACTTCCAGCACTATTTAAATAAATTTCCTTAAAAAGTTATTTTCCTACCTTCTCCTAGTAAGTAAGACATTGTGTCAGTGCTGAAACATCCCAGGTTTTAGTGCTATTAACTCAGATATTCATAATTTATCGTGTTCATAATGTCACTCAGTATTTCTGTGACATCACTTTACTCTTCTTAAGACTGCTCTGCTACAGTAGGTTGGCAACCCTCATGGCAGTTGTTTACAGGTTGTGATGAGTGGCTGCCTCTTCCCCAGGTGCACTCGTACTGCCTGGAGCTACGCTCTATGCAAACAAACAATTGACATGGGCGCCTTATGCCTTCCGCTACTGGGAATTCCTGCTCATGCAGTGCAGCCCAAGCAGATAATTTCACCGTCTTACCTGCGACTTCAAAACACATTCAGACAGATTCGCTCCAGTCCTCACTGGTTGAGAGGAGAAAGAGGGGGAAATGAAAGAAAGATGACTTCCCCACAGACCTGTCAATGTTATATACATGAATAGCTTAAAAAATGGTGAGCCCTGTGGTGTTTTTTTTTTGTTTATTTGTTTTTTTAATTCTCTCTCTCTCTCTCTCTCTCTCTGTCCTTCACTCTCTCTGTGAAAGAGGCCTTCAGGAGCTGTTGGGTAGATAATTCTGGGTGATATGAGCCCAACATCCCACTAGCTACCTGTCAGCGATAAAGTTTTGTGATGTTTTTTTAAGATTCAAATGTGCAATGCATGCATGTAAGCTGCTATTAGGATCACTGTCTGATGTTGGATTTGCCAGACTGGAAGTACATGTGAGAACAAAGCATGTCAATCGATAACTAACATCTCAAATAAAACCTAGTTTCAGGCCTGGAATCCTAGAGATTTATCATAACAGTCTGTAGGGGATTCATTTCGAATAACATTTTTACCTAAGGGAAGTTTTGAAAGAAGTTTTGAAAGCCCTGCAGAGGTCTTGCATGACAAGTGATGTGCATTGTTGACGCCTCACAGCACCATAGTGCCTGGTTCAATCTTGAGCTCAGGTTAATGTCTGTGAAGTGTTTTCGTGCATGTTCTGTTCATGTCCATGTGTGTTTCCTCCCATCTTGCAAGAACATGCTGGTGTAAACTGCCATCCCATTGTCCCATCCAGGGTGGATTCCTGCCTCATGTCCAGGCTTTCCAGAATAGCCTCTTATCCAAGCTGACCTTGAAAATATACATTGTTTACTGAAAGTGAGTGAGTGAACCTTTATATAGGCTTATTCACATTTTTCATTACTATTTAACATTGTCACATTATTATCCAGTATTACATACTTCCTAGCTTTGTTAAAAACTATCAACAAGGTTTGAGAATTTTCAGATCATTTTCTGCTCAGCAGAGTTGTAAACAGTGTTATTTTTTGAACTACTGTAGCTTTCCTGACAGTTTGAACTCGTCTGGCTATTGTACTCTGACCTCTCTCATAAACAAAACGTTTTCACCTGCAGATCTGCCTCCGTCTGGCAGGTTGTTGTTTTGGTTTCCACAGCACTCTGTCTAAACTCTATAGGCTGGTGTGAACCAAGGACATCATCAATTTCTTAAATACTCAAAAAACCCAACCTGTCTGGCAACAACAACCATGTCAAGGTCATAGTTGTCTGGAAATCATAGAGACATAGCACACCAAAAAATGTCCAGAATATAAACAGCCATGATCCACAGAAACATGGTCCTTAGAAATGTAAAAAATTCTTTATGACTGATGCCTAGAGAAACGTGCATCAATAAATATTTACATGAATACAGCAGCATGTTAAATGTGCTGTTTTATTTTATTTTAAAATACTGATTTCATACAATATTAAAGTATACATAAGCTAGAAAAAATCATAAACACTGTCACTGTTGTCATCATGATCTATTTTTTTTATCAAATTTTATAATACTGATACTAATAAAAATACAAAAAAAATCTTGAATATGTTAACCGTGACAGTACCTACAGTGGAAATATTTAAATGGAAATAGTCAGACCAAATATTTAAACAAAAGAAAAGCAATTTGCAGATTATCCCAAGGCTACTGAAGGGATTTTAGTGTAAAAGACATGGAAATAAAGTCAGAGTTGTATATATCAGTAGTTCTCCTATTGCTTGAGATGGAACATATTAGACTATATGTCTTTGCTCTCCCTCCTAATTGTAACCATTGGTTTGTAGGTGTGATAAGACAAACTAAGATCCAAGCATGACTTCCACTGTTTCTAATTGGTGGAACCCATTTGCTTTTATTTCAGTGAGAAGTGAAATAGCGGTGTAATCAATAAGAGACATCAGATGTGACAAATTAGTTGAAGCCATGGCTAAAGGATTACCTCATTTAATGCAACACCTCTTGTCAATTCGATAGAGCAATATCACAAAGCATACAATTCAAATGAGTCTCAGGTAATAGAGTTGAGGGTAGAAGGATGTTTGCCTGTGAGTAGATTAAAAAAAAATGTTTGATGTGTGAACAATGACCTCTGTCTTCTTCTACAAATTAATTAGAAATTCAGGGAAGCTGGGGTTTTCTTAAATTTATGTATGCAATGTATACAATATATACAAGACTAAATGAGTGAATCTGTCTGAAGGCTCAATTCTGACCATCGGAACCCCTTCACATTTCATGCAATAACTGGCCATTTAGATGTCAGCCCAAGTAACGTTTTGCTTTATTTGTATATGTAGCTGTCAGTGTCTAACAATTTTCTAAATAATCTTGTTGTGTTTTCTCTGAGACTGTATGGAATCAATAGCAGAACTACATGCAAAACAAAATAAAGATCCCCCCAAAGAAACAGTCAATGAGTCACCGCACCACACTGAATTTTATTTTAGTATCTTATCATACTATTAGAAGAAAGATCACCAGCCCATCGCTACTCAACTAGCAATTGATAGCTGTTTGAGGCAGTATTTCAAATACATTTTTATTTTTTTATTTATTATTTTTTTCACATTTATCAAGATTCAAAATGAGACTCTCCTTATACATTCTGCCCAAAATCCTTCATCAAAAAGCAATGATAAACATAATTAACATCCCCAAAATTCTGGTGCTTTAGACAGAGAAAGTAAGCCCTCAATTCCAGCTGGTAAAGAATCCGCAGCATAGTCATAACACTAAGGCTAATGTTATGGTTTGCTCACAACTTGCCAATCCCAGTGTCCAACAGTTTTGTTCCAGTGTGTAAAACACATGCTTTGGTTATTGGACAGTCAATTCTCTGACACATTAACTTGGCCTTTAGGCACCAGCAGCTGTAGTAAGCTGTATACTGGGGACCCAGTAAACCAGACAATGCAGATATTCCCAAGGTACTAGACATGTTTGCAAAGATAGCTATCTGTGCAGGTGCTAATGATGTATATCCACATCAATCAGATGTGTGTAAATTAGTTAAGGTAATATCTGATTTTGTAGTGTTTCCCGGCCCAGAGAACACTGGCTATGTAGCTTCAAGCAGGTTATTGTCAGTGAACTGCTGGATGTCCATTTGGTGTTCTAAAAACAATGTGGGCTTTATAGATAATTGTACTACTTTTAAGGGCAATTCTGATTGTTTAGGGCAAGCCAATATCGATCTCACTCAGGAAGATGCTACTCTCATTTCTCGTACAAAGTTTATAGTCTTATGATACAGCTTAATTGGGGACAATCTACAGCTGAGGCCTGGAAGCTGAAAAAAAGTTAAAATGACTGTCTGCTAGCTACCATGAGACATCAAACAGGCTCCACTATATTGAGACTTGTGTCTGGTCCCTGAGCTAAGATTAAACAAAAAATGCAAAAATCACAGAAAGTCTGTTCTAATAATCTAATTAACTTAAAATTAGATCATACCATATGCACAGCCACTGCATTTGATCTGAAGCTTGGACTGATAAATATTAGATCCCTTACATCTACAGTGCTTACTGCAAATGAAATTATAACTGTTCAGGGATTTCATGTACTTACACACTGCCCTCATCTAAATGACCCTAGAGGAGACATTATAACTATTTCTAAACTATTTATAAAGACAGTCTAGGCATTACACAGAAATCTGGAAACATAGTCACTTCAAATCTCATTTGAAGTACTTTTTATTAATTTAAACATTAAAAAAGATTTCAGTCTGTAGATGTCTCAGTCCAACATAGTCATATTCTGAACCTCTACTTGCTATTCAGGGTAAAAGGTACTGAACCTGGTTCAACTTCCCAAATGTCCACTTGACAAAATGAACAAATTGTGTGTCAGGCTGACCTGAGGCAACAATTTAAAATCACTGTTCAATGTAAGCCATGTCACAACCATGAAAATGCTTCAGTTCACCCTTTAGACCACAGAGGGTTAACCACTTTAGGAAAAAAAAGCACAATTGCTCTTAGAGTTGAAAAAATGGACCTGTTTGTCTGCCTAGACATTTTTCCCAAGATTACTACTCTCTCACCAACAGAGCATGATTGGTGGAGCGCACAGCATTAACCAACCCACACGCCAATGCCTGCAATAAAGTAACAGTTAATGCTCACAAAATGGAGTGGGTACTTTGTATCCAAGGAAACAGGGACATACATTTATGATGGCATAGCTCGAGAGAATTCTGACCAAAAAATTAGATATAAATGGTGAGAATGTACAAAAAAGACAGAAAAGTAGAAAAGAATGTTCAAATTCAAACTCAGATTTTATTTTATTTATACACAGTATGAAATGCAGTGAAATGCTTACACGACTGTTTTGACCCTTGAAAAGGAAAAGGGAATAAGGATAAAATATAAAAACTACAATTTTTACAGTGGGTAAAATAAAATATAAGTAAAATATATATAGAATAAGGTATGGTATAATATGTATATAGAATATATATATATATATATATATATATATATATATATATATATATATATATATATATATATATATATATATATATATATATATATATATATATGTATGTATATAGGATATAGAATATGTTTAAAAATGTAAAATGTAAACAACTGTAATAAATAACTGTAATAAATAACGAACTATGTAAAGTGTGTGCAATGTGCAGACAGCAGCAGTACGGGGTGGTCATGGAGTGAAACGAGATGATGAACAGCAGTGTTATTGTCCATCTTTTAAGTGCAGGTGTGCACAAGTCCTCTTTATGAGTAAACAGGAGCTGAAATGTACAACATATATGTTTTATGTTTTATGTGTTGTGTTATGTCCTGCAATGTGAAAATGTGCAAATGTATGTGTGGTTGGTTGTGGTGTGTTACAACACATGTGTGAAGGAAATATCGCAAGTCCAATCAGTGAGTCCTATGTGGAGTTCTGGTTGAGAGACCGTATAGCCTGTGGGAAGAAGCTCCTCCTCAGTCTCTCTGTGTTGGCCTTTAGGGAGCGAAAGCGATTCCCTGACCTCAACAGAGAGAGAATGTTAAAGATGAATTTAATAATAATAATAAACAAATGAATCTGTTTCTCTTGTGAAATATGTTGTCTCTATAGTTGTCAATGTTTCTGTTGTGTTTGTGCTGAAATTAGCTTCAGCTTTTCATCAGTGTTATGTGGAGACCCAGAAAAAATTGATAAATTATGTACATGTTTGGCATATATGCTATGTGTAAAATGGCCTCAATATATTAGCATTTGTTTTCTTTCTTTTCTTTCACATGTGCTACTTTTCCCACTAAATGTATTTGAGAGAGTTCATGATCACTTTGACAAATGTAATATTTTTATCTTACACTTAGAATGTTTTTTTTTTTAATTCATTACTAACACCTGAGTGGCCACTTCAATAGGAATGCTTACACACCTGTGCATTTATTCATTATCCAATCAGCCAATCATGTGGCAGAAGACCAGGTAATGTTTTTCCAATTTTTTCAGCTGAAAAGTTTTGGTGAACCTTTGGACACCTGAACATCCTATATAAACACTAGAGACTGTGGAGCATGAAAATTGCAGGTCATTACCCATTTCTCAAATACTCAAAGCAGCTCATCTGGCACCAACAAACATGCCCTAGACTGAACAATTTCTCTGTTCTGATGTTTGATGTAAACATTAACTGAAGCTCTTGACCTGCATCTGCATGAATCTATTCAGTGAGTTTCTGCCACATGATTGGCTCTTTGTTCATTTTTACATATGATTACTCATTGTTTATACTTAAGTACAAGACAATTTCTGACAGTTTCTGCCAATGTTTTTCCCCCACATGTGTATGAATAAATGTTGAATATGAATATATGTCAGAATGTTGTTATAAATTAAGAAAAAATAAATTTAATTTTGCAGAGCTTCTACAGCAAAACTCATGACCTTAAACAGTCATTGCCATGTGACCGATAGAGTGGACAGAGAAGCAACATTTGAACAGTTTTATTACAACAGATGAGATGTGTTAATTCTGCATGTTGCAATACCATGCGCTGCTGATCAATTCTGAACCTCTTTTGCATTTTCTAGCACACTGAGCCAGGAAGATGCTACATTATGCAGGCTGAAACACCCAATTCTGATCAAAAGGAAAACTTTTTTTACAAATACTTTTTGTTTTATTCCATTGTAATAAGTAACATATACTGGATTTTTTTTGTATACTTTATTATTAAATGCATACTAAGTCACCGATCTGGAACCATGTTGCCTGGGGATTTATGCTAAGTTTGAAAAAAGGACTCGAGTAAATCTAGGGCTGCAGAGCTTGCAGGGAGATATGCTGCCAAGCAAATCAGCCACCAGTACTGCTGCTTCGTCTAACTCATGCTGCGTTTCATGAACTGCTCAGTTTTGTGAGTAGTGTGATACCGCTTCTCTCCTCAGCAGCAATAAAATGGTTTCCAAAAGAAATAAACTTGGTTGACTTTTTCTTTGGTAGGTAAGTACAACTTTTTTAACCACTAGGTTGGGGTAAATAGTGGAATCACTCAAAATCACTCTTGATCACTCAAAATATCTTCCAATAACTGTTATCCAGTGTTTTTTTCTTTTAATTTTAGCAAGAAAACTCCAGTAAATGTGCATGCAACTTTTTTGTTTAATAGGATACCAATCCTGTTGCACTTATTTAATAAGTCACGACAGCCAATCATTAAAGCCAAAATATGAATTCTGACAGAGCTGCACATTTGTAGATATTATGCATAGAAAGCACTTTCATCTAACATGCCATAACTCCAGAGATAGGAGCAGAGTGCGATAAAAAAAAAAAAAAACACTGGGAAATTGTGCAGGAAATTGTGCACTACAGTAGAAACAAAACCCTCTTGATGATTCTTTCCACACTGTCATTATGTAACATCATCCATCTCATCATCTGCTTTCTTTTCTTGCTGGAGGCTGTATTGAGAACTTTTACTGACTGCTTGATTACTACAGGAACCTGCTCTGTTTTTGAGAAGGGAGAAGAGTGTGCTTGTGAGTAAAAAACAAATAAAGGCAGCTGTCCTGAAAAACTAATAGCAGCACAGCACAGCTCCTGGCCACAGCACCTCTTCATGGTGAAACTCAGTACAATCTTCTGACAGACAGGAAATGATGAGTTGGAACCTGCAAGATTGCAGACACTGTATGCTGTGTACTTGTCATGTATCTAGGCAATCACAGAACAGTAGTCAATACTGAATAAATACTAGAGTCATTGCTGCAGAGAATAGACCCGAGGTATAGAAGCATAAACAAAGAAAGCTGTATATCAAACATTAATTCTTCAGTGTATAGTATATATGGGTACCCATGACAAATTGTGGATTTCATTATATCCTGTATATGTTCTGTATACCTCAGGCCTGTTCTCTTTATAAAGTTATAGAGTTCACACTGTATGCTGCTATAAAGCACTTTTCAGGTTCTTGTAGCACCAGTGTTATTGAATCCGTGCTTTATGTGTATATGTCTCAGATGACTCACAGAGGCTATACAAATGCAGGTAACAAGTTTTAATAGCAGACAGTCCGAAAGTTAAGGCAGAATCAAAGTCAACAAACAGCCAGTGGTGCAAGCAGAATATCACATACAGAGACAAAATACTGGTAAACCATAAACGCAGTCTTGGATGAAAACCAGAGGCCAAGGCAATAAACAAAAGGCTAGAAAATATTAGACAAGAATGTGATCCGAGTGAATATATTAGTTTGCATACTGAATGAAAGCCCCTTATAAGGAAAGTAAAGCTGACTGAACACAAGTGTGTTAAATCAGTAGCTGGGTGACTGTGATCAGGGGAGTGTGTGTGTGTGTGTGTCGGGGAGTGTCCCTGTTAACTATGTTTAAAGGCCATGATGCCTTCTGGGAGTTGGAGTTTGTGACTGCAGTAAAACTCAGTGATCCTATTCAACAGAAAAATTCCTTTTATGGACAATTTTAGATTTCTTGGTGGCCATCAAGAAACTAAGCATAAACAAATATACAAATTAATGTATCCTTTGAAATATTTTTTATTCTGCAATTTCCATATCCAATTCCTGACACTTCCTGATCTTTTCACATTTGTTATTATTTGCATAATATGATTTAACAACAACAGCAATAATAATAATAATAATAATAATAACAATGACTATTATTATTATTATTTTTATAATATTTCCCAAGAAAGAAGATAAGTCCTTCGTCTGCTGTATGAAACTGAATGATATGTTGTCTGTTAACGATGAAGTTTACCCAACAAATGAGTACCAGAGCACTGAAATTATACAAGAAATTTGGGCTAAACAAGAAAGACACCATAAAGTCAAATTTTAGCATTAAATTAGTTTTCATAATGCTTACAAAATGAATTCTTTGCAAACAGTCAACATTTTAATAAACACAAATAAAATAGTGAACATCCTTTTCTGCAAATTAAATATATTACTTTATGACATGGCTGCAAGCAATATTTTATTTAGCTGTGATTTAACTAGACTGCAGTGTATTTAAAGATGCACATTACCTTGTAGTGAATGTATGACATTTGGACCAGGATCGTATACCTCCTTGATTAGGCTGATTTGGGTCTTCTAGGTAAGATTTGTCAGGGAAATAATGGGTCTAAAGGTTCAGGGGTTGAGGTGAGTTAGAGTTGAATGCTTCTTTTTTCTATTCCATTCATTTACACAAAGCACCACCCCAAGAACTTATTGTCGCTCAACAAAGTTAGCATGGTACCTAGAGTTACCATTAGCAAGGGCTCCCATGACATCACTATCAAATGCGCTCAGACATTCACATTCTTGAAAGCCAAGGTATAACTCTATAAACATGCAACTACTCCTCATAACAGTTTATGAGTATATGAAAGGTCCATTAGTGGAGTGCCTGTAAAATGACTAACAAGAGGCAAATCTAAATATAAGGGGTTTTTTTTTGGTTTTGTTTTGTTTTTTTCTAAGTAATAAAATTGCTCTGAAATAATGGCTTTTTATTATTTCTGAATAATTGTTCACATTTTTTGTATTAGTAAAAAAAATTGTAACTAATTCATAAGTGCAGTTCAATCACCTTAGCCCATTCTCGTAAATTGTGCTAATAATTACAGAGACTGTGTATAGTTTTTCCTTTTGACAGTGAAAATAGAAACTCATGCAAAAACGGTGGCTTTTTCTTGTTTGTGATTTATTTAATTTAAAAGTGAAATAATTAAAAGTTACCAACTGAAAATACATTAAACAAAATATTATTGATGTGATCTATGTGGGTTAATATATTAACATTTTTTCTCATGGAGCTGTAGAAGCGTTTGCTTATTGAAATGATGTGCCTGGATTATTGACAACAATGTTTATTTATGTAAACAAATAAATGTAAATAAATATTACATTTTTGGTAAATCAGTCATATTCCAGTACACAGAATGGATCAAATAAATGGAGAAAAAGAGGAATAATTCATGCTCTCTGTCCATCAGCCTTGGTAGGCAGGGTATGCTAGTATAATTGATGGAGGAGTAGTGAGTAATGAGTGTCCAAGGTCACACACAAACCCTTTTCCAGTAACATTAGCCAGCATTAGGTCTTTAGTGCCAGTAAGGCAAGATGCTAGCTGAGTCGAATATGTATTATGCATGGAGAGTATATCAGTGCATCAATTTCGTCACCTTCAAAATACTAGACCTTGTTAGCTAGCATATGCTTTTACCTTGAACAGCAGTTCTCAGTCCACCTGTTTTAAAATGTGATTCAGCTGACTATTTAGGCAAATGGCTGCCTTTCTGTCTGGGGGGAGTGTTTTGCTTTATTACTAATTAACGTCGGTCCTGAAACTCTTTATGACACACCATATGCTGAGATTCATCATGGACAGATTACCCTTCTATAAACCAATGATAATGGCTCATCCCACACAAAAATGTTGATTGACAGATCCATGACACAGAATCCCACAGAAACATGACATGAAATAATATCAAGCTAAATTAAGAAATCAAATCCACATTAAAACATTGCTGTTAAGAACAAAACAAAATGATGTCAGTGTTTTCTTCTGTCTTACACACTGACATACATACTTCAATCCTAGTGAATATTTTCAGCATACTGTATGAAAATTGGCCCGTTCTTTGAGTTTCTCCTCCCTCTCCACACTGCCTGTCGATCATTCTGAATTTCATTTTATTTATTTTTTGTTAATTGTATTTTCATCCACCTTTTTGTGAGTGGTGGCACATTTTATTTTCAAGCATGCATTTACATTGAGTTCATTTAGTAGTTCTGTGAAAAAAACAAAACAAAAAAAAAAAAAGAAATGTTGGAAATCAATTAAATATGAATTAAGTTAGTGCTGATTTCATCAGGGTAGGGCTGTGCTTCTGTATAGAGTTGGCCTTGTCCATGACATCTCTTGAAATAGTTTTATTTTACCTTATGTGATATATATGTGGATGATAACACTAAGCTCAGAGTGCCAGTGATAACTCTTCTGTCTGATATCCTGAAAATTTACAGAAAAAAGCATTGAGCCCCTACCTATGCAAGCTTTTTTTTTTTTCATTTCATTGTCTGTACTGCTTATCCGATCTATACTCAGGTCACGGGGAGCCTGTGATCTCAGGCGTCATCGGGCATCAAGTCAGGATACACCCTGGACGGAGTGCCAACCCATCGCAGGGCACACACACACTCATCCACTCACGCAATCACACACTGAGGGCAATTTAGAGACTCCAATCAGCCTAGAAGCATGTCTTTGGACTGTAGGAGGAAACCGGAGCACCCAGAGGAAACCCCTTTGCAAACATATGTAACCAAATTGTTTTGTAAGGTTCAACAGAGACAGAATATTATGTGGTAGATCCTGAAAACTGTTATATTGTATCTGTTATTGTTAATAGTTTAATTCAAATATCATACAAACATCTAAAATGAAAAATATACCAGTATGCCGATATGACTCATCACATGTTATGTCACATGTTACTGCATCTATTGCTTAGAGGTCCAGATTTGTACTTCTCAGGTCAAGTAATTCTTCTTTATGTATCAGCTGTAAATTTGCCTATACTGAATCACTGTCATGATTTTAGAGATTTTTTTTTGTTTGTTTGTTTGCTTCAAGTTATAACAGTGCAGATTTAATTTTGTGGTAACTTTCTGGATTGTAGATATATGGTATTTTGTAACTATTGTGTTAAGTGTCAGTCAAATCTCTGACTTTCCTGCCAACCATCAAACATTGTCTGTATTTGCCCTTGGCATTTGTTGCTATGGTATATGCAACTGTTTTCTCTAGCAAATTAAATAATTTTTTATAGTTTTTGTAGGAGGATTTGCCTTAATGTCAGCCTGTTTACATTCTAGTTATCTGTTCCATTATACTTTGAATATTCTCATATGTCAACCACATGTTAATAGTCAGACCTGTTTGATTTGTGACTACTTTTAATTTCTGTTGAACCATATATTGCTTAACATAGTTAAGCTCAAATATCTGTGCTTTTACCGTGATGTTCTATTGCTTCCATTATTTTGTCCATCCTCTGCAAGTTCTTAGAGAACATACCATTTGTATCTGTGTTTTTTTTCCCTCCAGAAAACAGCAACAGAGTCTGCTTGCAAGCTATGATTTCAATTTCAGGCTATCTGAGCATGACTGATACATTCACATCATTTGGGCTGGATGGAAACATCAGGTATGGTTGACATTCATTTCTCAGCCAGGCAGAAACCAAACAGAATGTATTCCTGTCTTATTTGGGTACTAGGTCATACTCAGTTGTAACCCGCAAACACAATTTTTGTTCAGGAAACACAATAACAAAACATGGAGAGAAGCAGGGTGCGTTAGCTGGACAGTGATCAGGACTGATAATCATAGAAAGGTTGGAAGATATACAAATGGGTTTATGCTTCCACCCCCCCAACCCCCAAACACACACATACTCACACACACACTCACACACACACACACACACACACACAAGCCAAACATATTACATAATATACAAACTCCAATACATGTATGTACAGCTCACACACATAAACACATACATACATACATACATACATACATACATACATACGTATGTGTGTGTGTGTCTGTGTGTCTGTGTGTGTGTGTAATCATACATGTATTGGATTTTCAGAGAAATAAGCAATTTCAACATAATATTTGAAGGCTTAGATTGGTGAAACCCATTAGTGTTTCCATGGTGAGGGCTGCTGATGGAAGCAGTAGAACCACTAGCTAATTAATGTGGCCTGCAGGCAGCTGCACACTCTTTCTGTTGTTTCCTTTTAATTCCATCCCTTTGGAAGTAAAAGACAGATAGGAGATGCAAAACCAAAATGCACTTAAAAAAAGAACAATACATTAATTGGCCAGCAAGGCTATGGATATTATATAAATTCAGATCTTCAGGAAATCTAAATCAGAGAGCCACATGATTCTGGATGCTCTGTACAATCAAATCAGATACAATTAGAAATCCAGAACACATGCACTGTAGTTCTGAAATAGAATTATGTTGATGCAACATTAGTGTAACAAAATGATTTGTATGCCTATTAGATGTGCAGTGCGTTCAAAATCATCAAAGCAGCACAGTTCTAACTATGAGACATACACTGGGCATCAGGCTTCTGTACGAAATTGTAAAGATCACTCTTACCCGCTATCAATTTCATCAATAAATTCTAACAAGGACTTTTTATGCCTGGACCATGCCCTTGATGCTTATTTGAAAAGTCGGTGAAAAACACTAACACCATGTCAGATATTTGTCCTCGGAGTCTGTAGTACAATAAATGTCGCTCTTGGCATTCAACTGCTTTCTGACAGTGTGCTTTGGCAACACAATTTTATTTGCAAATATTTCATGGATAGAACAAGTGACTTCTGATTGGAGAGATTCTCACTTCTCAAATGGAGCAGCTGGAAGAGACAAAATGGAAAACAAATTGACAATGAGTGCCTCAGACTTTTGAACAGCACTTCTATTAGAGTTTAGTAAATGGCTGCCATTTACTGTGTTGTTTTCCTTCTTTCTTTGACTGAGCACAGTGGGAATGATATTAGTAAATAGCCATATGACAAGTATAATTTGTAAACAGGTTTTTCAGGAGTTTAATTACAAAGATAGTGTGCAAATGTACAGTTCTTCTGGTGTGCAGAAAGCCATACTACTTTTTAGAATAATCTTGTAATTTCAATATCTGCTCTGTAGGAAATGAAAAAGCTTTGAATAAAATCAAAAGTCACATTACTCTGGCATTCTATTAAGTGTTACTATGCTGCTTCAGTTTCTTAGCCAAATATCTTTCCTAGAGAGGCCTGCTCTGTCATCTGGCTCATATAATAAATTCTCTGCATCATGATAGTCTGCACTACATTACATTGAAAACCATTATCCACTGCATGGACATTGGTATGTTCAGATAATTACAGGAGTATGATACCTGAGTACACTTTGAAAATATGTCAGTTGAGAAGCAGAGTTGCACAAGGAATTTTGGGTATATCCAGGACAGGACAAGAATCTTGGTCAATCATCCAGGCTGTCTGCACAGAAGATTTTCCTGTCTCTTTATAACCCACTAATTCTTCCTAAATTAATTCCAGTCTCGGGACTTGCTCAGGGGACCACTGTTGGACACTGTCCTCAGAAAATCTAGGACCTAAAGAAAGAATTAGCTTTTCAGACTCAGTATGTGCATATTGATAGATTTGTTTTATTAAAAACATTATTTTGATTCAAAATAACTTGCATCATTGTATTATTCTGAGAAGAGAGTAGAACAGTCACTGCCCATGGATGTTGGGGAATGGACTGATAAAGGAGCTATGATCATGAGGCAAAACTACTAGATACCCATGATCATGGTGTTCCTCTTTTATTTGATTCTGATCAACTGGTAGGTTTAATGAACCTGGAGAAATGATGAGAGAACTGAACATGCTACTCAATGATGTTCGGTTTCTGTCTTCCACTGGAAGATCAGAAAGCTTAAGGATAGGCACAATGGTGAATGCTTGTTTAAAGTCTTTTTTAAACAGTTTGCTCATGCTTCCTCTTAATAAGGAAGATTAAGATTAATTGGCCAATTAAATTCCAAATGTCACATTTTATATTTAATGGTTTCTCTGCCTTTAAATGTCAAAACAGGTCAAAGAAGTACAGTATGTGACAGTTAAAGGGTCAATTTTATGTAATAACTATGCAATGATTGATGCAATGATTTAAATGAGTGTGCGGGTTTAAATGTCATGTTTTCTAGGTTATTGATTCAGTTTTATGTTATTACATAACAGAAGAATTCCTGATGGATTATGTCTTTAAAGTAGCATTGTGTTACATTTGTTTAAATTGATTTTAATTGAATTAAGAAAGGTGTAATCATGCTATAACATCTATACAAAGCACTTTACACCAGCTCCAACATGGAAAAACCATTTTCTCAAATTTGCAGTTTTAAATGTGTAAACTTATTTAGTGTTAGATCTTTAAATGAGTTAATGTCATGTTTTTCGCATGAAAATAAAATAAAATAAACAGTATCAAAAGAGTGTTCTAGTGAGAAACAGTAAAAGAGCCTGGAAGAGACAGTATGACCTTGTGTGTAATAGTGCTATTAATAGGGTTGATACTGCTTGTAAACAAATCAGTTATTTTGATACAGTTATGCTAGTTTGTTTTTTTTTTATAAATGGACTCACACAAGAAGCAGTAGGTGGATGGTTGCGCATTTTTATGGCACATAGCACAGCTGGAGTGGAGTTTAACACTGGTTAAAATAAACTAGGTATGACTAAAAGACACTTACACTTACAATGTCTTTTCAATGTGATTTGAAAGCCACCTTTCGAAACCAACACTGCATTGTTTGCTGTTATTTCCTAGGGATAAAATAGACACTGTAATAGGAACACCTGCCTACCTGCACATTTATGCAGTTATCTAATCAGCCAATCTTATGGCAGCAGAGCAATGCATAAAATCATGCAGATACAGGTGAAGAGATTCAGATAATGTTCACATCAAACATCAGAATGGTTCTCTTTATGATTCTGAACATTGGATGTTTGCTAATCTTATGGGATTTTGGGGCAAAGTTTACATAGAATGGTGAGGTGGAAAAAAACGTCCATTAAGCAGCAGTTGAGCACCAGATTAGTTTGAGCTGACAGGAAGGATATAATAACTCCAATAAGCACTATTTACAGCGACGTTGAACAGAAAAACATCTTAGAATGCACGTCAAACCTTGAGGTGGATGAGCTACAACATCATAAGATCACATTGGGTCCCTGTCCTGTCAGCCAAGAACCAGAGGCACATGTAGTTTTTGAATTTGTGCTCACTGTACCCTCAGATTCTAGTCCTTCACTGAGAGGAGCAGAACCTGGTCTTCTGAGAAGGTGTACAGGTGTCCCTATTTAACTGGGAAGTGACTGTATTTGTTTGTTCTATTTAGTTAATACCATTATAGATTAGCTTATTTATTTTGCCCTGGGGGAACAGACATAGATAACCTCTCCTTGGAACAGTAGGGACACAGGAGTTGTAAGTAAAATTTAATTTAACTACCATCCTCACTATTTTCAACACAATATGTCAAAGGTAATTCATCACATCTAGACCACACTTGACTAAATGCTGAGAGTCAGGATCAACCTCAATATTCCGATTGGTCCATCTTTACGTCTAATGCCAATCTTCCAAATCCCTCCCTCAAGAGGAAGCTCTTAAAATGATAATGCTGTAAAGCCCTCCCTTGATCATTCAGTAGGAAAATGAGAGAAGGTGATTGGCATTGAAGAAAGAGAGACGCGCTGAAGCAAAGAGAAGCAACAGGCTTCCTTTCCTTTGGGATCCCATCTGGGAGTCCATCAAACAGACAGATGGACTTCCTGATAAATATTTGCACCTATTATAAAGCAGAACAAAAGGATTTTTGTAGAGGGCTCAAAGCAAGTTTGCTTCATTCTTATCACACAGCTCCACTATTCACTTTGCAAGGAGTCATGTGTAGTGTTATTGAAACTGGTTTAAGTTGCAAATGAAAAGATAAAATTATCACAGGGAAAAACACATTCAATCATTTTCCCCCATGTGAAGTTTTTTTTAAAAAGGCATTACAGTACAATTGAGAATATTCTGATTGCTTGCCCTTTTTGCTTCTCTCTCAGCTAGTTGTCACAGCTACAACCACTCAAAGACAGTCCCTGATTAAAGGTTATAATTAGAAACTGCAAAATAGCACACCTGTTCATGACGAGAATTGCTGACTCCCTCAGCCAAACAGAAACATGTTGTTAATTCTTTATTTTCTCTTTTAACTCATCTGAAAGCCAAGATTCCCTGTGCACCTAATAAGAGTCTAAATGAGAGTCTGTTGTTTAATACTTTTAAGTCCATTCCTGTTATTTCCTTTGTCTTATTGGAACTGTTGATTCCTTCTCATAGAGAAAACCCTATTTTCAGAAAGCTGAGTAATCATTTTTATTTGTGATGGACAGAGCTTTCTATGACTGATGTTGATAGTGCTTCAAACATCCATCAAAAACAAAATTTGATCAAAATTTCTGCAAGAAACTGTTGTTTTCGCAGAATTCTTCATCACCAAAGATCCATCAGATGTGTTAACATGTCAGCTAACCGAACACACAATGCAACACATGATGTAACACGGTTCCCAACATGTATTGCTATACAGCTTGGTTTGTTGGTCTGTTGGGTCAGATTTCTTTTTCACCACAAACAAACTGCTCCAGAATTTGTTTGCACCCCATTTAGTCTGTCTCTACCAGTTTGTTCAAATGTTTCCAAACAAACCAAACCAAGGAAGAAAATGCACCAGGTTCCAAAATAAATTCTCCAAAAATGTAAAACCCCTAAACTGCTAAAACCTATTCTAAACAACAAGCAAGACAAATTCAGCTCCTTATCTCCTTTGCTGCACCTTTATATAACTGTCAAGATCCTGCTTAACATTTTAACATTCAAAGATAAATTACCTCACATCATAGGTAGGTTATAAAAATCTTTTTATTTGTTCAGCAGCTACACAGAGACTTCTTATATATTTTCAGTGAGCAGTTTAGTGTGTGTGCATGTCATTATATTTTGTAATAGTGGGTATATAGATGATGTTAAACTAGATTGACAATGAAAAAAGCAGCTTTACAGAAATGTATAAATTCAGGGTATAAATTTGACAAGAAAGACTAAATTTTAAAATAAATTTTGTGGGTCTACAGTTTTTTTAATAATAATAATAATAATAATAATAATAATAATAATAATAAATAAATAAATAAATAAATAAATAAATAAAAACAATAAAATAGCCACATTCCACATATTTCTATCAATATGGACTCACACACACCATATACATTCTTAAACAGTGAGACTTAGGTAATAATTAGTCAATTTATTTTCCGACAAGGTCCCACAACCCAGCCTGTGTTCATCTCTTGCTGTCTTCATTTTTGGAGGCACAGTCAAAGTGGGGATTGACTCCAGGCCACGGCGGAAGAGAAAGCAAAAGCCAGAAGGCTCAGGGCAAGCTTACTGAATAAAGCCTTAACTTCAAACAGCACACAGTGTTGTTTTAGGGCTGCAGAGAAATAAAAAAATTGTGCATAAATGTAGCTTTAGGTGGATATGGAAGCTCGAGGGCTTTTCTTTTTCAAATAACCATAAAAATCCTGCATTAATAATGACACCATAATATCACAACACACATTTTTCTATAGTCCATAAACATGATTATCCATGATTTTGATTATTTGTTTGTCTGTAAAAACCAATATGGTCACATGGTTGCCAGTTCATAAGAGCTCATTTTAACTCCTGCTCTATGAATCTGCCAACATGTGCAGGCATTAAGTCCAGCATTGGCATAAGGTGTTCAGTTATAATGTTCATGCATACACTAGAGGGCAGTGTCAAATGTAACCAAGCAGAAAGAACAAAAAAATGACAAAAAATGATATGAAACAGTGAAATGAAAACGCAGTTAAACTTTTTCATAATTACAGTGTAAATATAATACATATAATAAAGTAGATAATATCAGCATAATTAAATCAATCCTAGCAAAAGAAAATAGAGCAGTCAATTTTTTTTTTATATGGAGATGATATAAAATATCTGAATCCTATACTAGGTTTCAGATTAGTGTTATTTCTGTGTCTTTCATTACTTCTTTTCATGCACACCACTGCTTCTTCACCTAAGGTTTTCTCTGTCTAAAAATTCATTGTCATTTCACTGTTTTAATAAGGCTCTGAAGATGTGAAAATGAGAAATGTATGTGGTGTGCATGGTTGGTTTTCTGATAATTAACCAAACTGAACTGTTACAATTTATAGTTTGCTCAAATTCTGTTTTGTGCTTAGCAGTGTTTGGGTTTTAGTCCCAATCACAATGCTATCTGGCACTTTTCCCTATTTTTTTTTTTACAAATCAGTGCTTGAAAACGTGATGTGTGTGTGTGTGTGTCGGTATCTCAACGAGTATGTACATGAATCCATAAATTTACATGAATGCATGCAGAAGTAGAAAACAGCTCTAACAATTCCTGAGATGCTATGAAAAATCCACAGTATGACAGTCAAATAATCAAATAAATAATAGCAAAAAGAAATACATTTAAAAAATAGAAAGACCAGCTACAGTTCATGGATAAAATTACGCTATTCAGTATAGTTGCTAAATACCGCAAATACGCCTACCAGTGAATTGCATAAGGACATATGATTAAATGCATCTCTGACTCAACTAAAACTGGGCTTTGCATATAATGTGTTCATGGCAGGGACACTGTTCAAATATCTTCAATAAGGTCAATGCAACATGAATAAACATGGTATATCGAGCCAAAGACTGGACTCAGTGGTCAGCTAAGTCAATGTGCACCATATTATATACATCTGGGCAGAATTATGTTCATGCATTCAACCCTCAATGACTGCTGCCAAATATGAAAGAGGTTGTATAAAGGTATGACATCCACCATGTGGAAATCATTAAATCCAGCTATTGGTTTATTTGTCAGTTAACAGCCAAAAAATATGAGGTAATTTTATAAAACCAGGTGCACCCTGTTGTGTAAACACATAATGATATGATAATGCCACACACATACTGCTACTCAAGAGTGGTTTCATTAATATCAGGATGAAGTCATTCACCTGCCATGACCTCCAAATCACATCGATTTACAGCAAACATCACAGCTTTGGAGCAGATGTAGTTGATATTCACTTCCTTTATCCTTCAATAAACCTACTGTAGCTAATCATGTTTGCGACATATGAGAAATGGTAAAACACAACATCAGTTCCACTCCTGTCAGCTAAGAATCGGAATCTGATGCTGATGCCAATATCGGTCAGTCTGTGCTGACTGTAGCCTCAGATATCTGTTCTTGGCTGAACAGAAATAGAACTCGATGTGGTCTCCTGCTGTTGAAGCCCATCTACCTCAAGATTTGCCCTGTTTTACTTGCTGAACTTTTCTGCTACCAAGAGGTTTTAAAGAGGTTATTTAAGTTACCATGTCCTTTAATCAATCTTGCCTCTGATTCTCCTCTGACCTCTTTTATCAGCAAGGCCTTTCCACTAACAGAAGTGCTGCTCACTGGATGCTTTTTGGTTTTTTCAATATTCTATGTAAACTCTAGAGTTTGTGCATGAATATCCTAGGTGATCAGCAGGCCAGCAAAGTCAAACCAACTCATCTGGCACCAAAAGCTATCCCATGGTGAATATCACTGAGCTTATATTTTTAATCCTTCTGATAATACAACAATATAATTGTATAATTTGTGCTGCTTCCACATCATTAGACAACTGGATATTTGCAAAAATGAGCATGAAGTTGGAGAGTGTCCGATTTCTCAAGGACAAGTGTATACAGTTTAAAATTCCAATGACTTCCAGGAGATCATGTGGTCTAATCCTGATGATGCCACAGGTATCCTTGACAAGGAGCCAAGGGAGCAAATTGGTTTCAAATTGGTGTTTGTGCTCATGTAAACAGAAAAAGCATGTAAGCTTCTCCTCCCAGTGTTGCAGCATGTACAGGAGATGGTCCTAGTGGAACATTGTTTCATTTCAGTATGTATTGCATCAGTTGTATATGGTGGAAATGACAATAAAAGCTTATTGACTAGACTTGATTTGAGATTCGAAAAGATGCTGTTTACTGGCTTTGTGTGTCTAGAAGAAAGCTTTCATGCCACCTGGTTAGTAGTTGTTGCATCATTGGGGAAATCTAGCTAATGTGTGGGAACTGGCAAATAACAAAACCTTAAAAATGATCATAATGGATTACATGTACTGCAGAAAGTTTCAAATTGAATTAGTCATTAAAGCTATTTTCAACAATCAGAACATTGCCGGTGAGTGTTGTACTGATAGCTTACTAGTTCATGTGTCTACTTTAGTCTTCTGTTCTGATTAATGTTTATGGGACTGAAACCCATATTCATGTTGCATATTGATAAATCAAAAGAGCATGCAATGCTCACTTTCTCCTAACACCTTTTCCTTTGTTTCATCAGTGGATTATCCCACTAGGACCTTTGGCATTTTTTAAGGAATTGTTTTTGTTTTCCATCTATGTGATGAGTCGTTCAGAGACTAGTTTGCCCCTGACTTACTGCTTCTTAATTTTCTGATAGCTCTGTTGTAGCAGTCTGTGTCCTCCCAGTCTGTGTTACCTCTGCTGGACTCTGGTTCCTCGCCAGTTCAGACCTAATTATACCATCCGTCTGTTGTGTTTCATCAAGTTCTCCTGTGCCAGGAACTAAGACTATGCGTTGTAGCAGTATTGGACATGCTTCAACTCCAAACACTATTTCAGTTATCCCCCACCTCCACCCCACTCTCTCTCTCACTCTTTCTATCTCAGTACTCTCTCACAGCACTACCATACACAGACAGTGTTCCATGTTTGATGTACCATGGCTAGTGTGGGTTGTTTGCTGGCTCAATACAGCCTGGGTCTGTTTTGGACATTCTAAATGCAGTTTTCCTTTGCCAAGCATTAATGGACATTGGGTAAGAAACAAATGGGCTTTAGGATATCTCAAAGAATTGGTGAGATTTTAGCTGTGAAACTAAGCAAACATTCAGTAATTGCTAAACCAGCCTGAATGAAGACCTCTCACCTTGCAGACAGGATGTGGTTGCAGAAAAGTGTACTTTTCTGCATAAGTATGTTGAAAACCTTAAAATCTAGGTGAAATAGAAAAAAACGTGCATCAGATCTTTTATATGACTACAAAACCTCTGCCCTCTCCATTGATATATGCATATGTATCATATAGATAGTGTGATGATTCGTGTGTGACCTCACAAAAAATCTCTTTTTCATATCACTGATTTTCAACAACTAACCATCTCCCCCACTGAGCTGTATTCTTCATCTTCTTCTTCATCATTTCATCTTAATAAATCTTTCTCAAGTTTATCTTAAAAATGACAGATTTTGCACTTTTTGGGGGGTGGGGGGAAGTGTATAAATGCAGTATGTAGTTCTAAGATTTAATCACCATATGAGATATTGAAAAAGTTAGATTGGATTTGCAGTTGGCATGGTAAAGGAACTGACATGTGAATATAAGAAGAGGAGATAAGATGTGAAGAGCTGATGGCTTCATTTGGTGCCATTTAAAATTGAACATGTAAGCCAAAAGCATAAAACCAAGGTGGTTGTTAGCCCTCATCATTCTCACTCAGTAATTCATGGGAACTGATTTACCAGGGATTTCTTAGTTAGCAGTGGATTCGGATTGGATGGGTGTCAATATAAGTTGGTGTAAAGTGTGTGAGTTGCTGGCAGCATACACACTTCATGCTATTTTGCATAACAGTGACCAGGCAGGGGCAAGCACTGGGGTGGGGTGACATCCACCTTCAGTTGAAGCGTTCCCTCCTTCTTTCATCTCACCCCTCACAGACATCCCTCCAAACATCTACAATATATTCAGTGACCTATCAAAGAACTTATACAGGTTTGCAGTGGAGTATATTTATTGAGAACATGACCTTCAGAAGATATGGCTGATGCCTAATGCATATAGCTCAAATTTGATCGTGACCAGGGTCAAAACAGATTACAGCTAGGCGTGTGCTAACATTTAATACACTGCAGTGGTTATTTAAAATCTACACTTTGGCCCCCTCCATTCTAATCTATTGCGCTTAGAAAGGTCTATGAACTACCCTGACCACTATAACCTCTATATTGCTTGACCTTTCTCCTGCTGCAGCTCTATTAAATTTGTTGGGCATTAAGGAGTAGTAATATAGTTGCACTGTTTTATTTCAGCAAAATTTATTTTCTGTTTTGATCTCACATCACAATTTTACCCATGTATGATATCAAATAAGAGGGTGGTAACTGCAAAAGTCATTTGAGTCCTCTGACAGGTCCATCTTCAATGAGCCAATCAATGAGCATCAACAACTGAACTTAGCGGTAATCAGGCTTCACATGGCAGCATGGTCAGCGTCTTTTATTTAACATATGTACAGCTGACAAATGGAAAACTGCATATGTGACAGCTCCATTGCTGAACATACATTATATTACATATAATGTTTACTAAACAAAATATAATATATAAATGTATACTAAACAACTGTGGAAATGCAAATAGAATATATATACAGAGTAAAAATGAAACTTTTATACACAAAAATATAAGATATACAAAATATATACATAGATATGGATGAGCAGAGTAGTGTGCAAAAAGATGCCTGTGCAATTATGCTGTCACTGACTGTTTAAATCTGGTGGTTTGGGGAATGTTTTTGAGTCTATTTGTGGGGCCCTGGATGCTCCCTGAGTGACTACTCACCTTGATTATCTTTTTGGCTCCTCTCAACATTGTTTCGGGTAAAGGGCCTGTGGGGAACCTTGTTTCCTGCTGATGATGAGCTCAGCTGATATGACTGCAGTGGTCGCCAGCAAAACAGGATGTTATGCAGCCACCAGGAATGTTCTCAAATATTCAGTGATAAAAAATTTTTTTTGACAATGTCTAGAGCCATTACAAACCATCTTAGTTTCTGCTGGAAGTACAGACAGTGCTTGGCTGTTCTTTCCACTTGGTGACTGCAGATGGACTGTTTTAGGTTGTTGGAAATGTGGATGCCAAGGAATTTAATGTTGCAAAACCCCTTCTCCTCTGTTCTGCTGATGTGAACAGGGCCATGCTCATTCTCCTGTGACTTCTTTAAATCCACAATCATCTCCTTTGTTTTTGCTGACATTCGGGGAGAGGTTGTTGTGTGAGCACCAAGCAGCCAAGGATCTGTCTTCCTCTCTGTAGGCCATTCCAACAGCATCTAATAGGAGGCCTACAATGGTGGCCAGCAAATTTTAGAATAATATTTAAGCTGTACTGTACTACACAGTCATGTGTAAACCAGGAGTACAAAAGGGGGCTGAGCACACAGCCCTGAGGATTTTCTATGCTGAGGGTGTGAGAGAAGGACTTGAGGTTGACAGTTTGGGCTACCTGTGGCCTACCTGGTGGAAATTCCAGAATCCATTTGCACAGGTTGTAATCCAGATCCAGGTCCTATAACTTAGTGATGAGCTTGGCAAGAATGATGGTATTATATGCTAAACTGTAGTAAATGAGCAGAATTCCCATATACTTATTCTTCCCCTCCAGGTGGCTAAGGGCAGTGTGCAGTGCCTGGGTGATTCTATAGTCGGTGGATCTGTTGGCACTGTATGCAAATGGAATGGAGGAACAAATGCTAAAAGCATTTCTTAAAAATAGTGTTTAGTGCCACGGGGCAGTAATTGTTCAAGCAGGAGATGTTGGATTTCTTGGGGTTGACCTCCCTGATTAACCATCTCACAGTTGCTAGAATTAGAAGTAAAGGTGAAGGTAGTTGGGACAGCTGGGAGCATTGCAGATGTGGTTTGTGTTGCTTACTTAAAAATGGTTGTTGATCTTATTTGCTATTGAATGTTTTGCTCCCTTTGTACTCTGTGATAATCACTCCACATGAACCAGATGTCAGAACTTGGGAGGAGAAATTCCACATTGTTCCTATTGCTCCTTCTGGCCTTCCTGATGACCTTCTGAAGCTTGTATCTGGCCTTCTTGTATACTATTGGAACAATTAAATATAAATATAAATATAAATATAAATATAAATATAAATATAAATATAAATATAAATATAAATATAAATATAAATATAAATATAAAAACTTATAGGAACTTCTTCTAAGGATTGGGAGAGTCCCAATCCTTAGGAGAAGCTCCAATAAGTTTTTATATTTATATGGTTGATGAAAATAATTTTTTAACAAAGACTTTTATATCAAGATGGCAAAACAAGTGATATTCTATATAATGAAAAAACATTTTATGTACTAAAATCTAAGTTAAAATTTAATAGAGAGAATATTGAAATATTCTTAATAAAACCATAATTTGCCATTTTCTTACTTATTCTTTCCTGCCAACGTCTTTTGACATTCAGCTTCAAACGAGTGCAATTTTCTGCTCACAAAAGCAGTTTCATCCAGAGGTTAAAATGTCAAATAGTTTATGCTAATTTCATCCTCATGATTTCTGTGCTGCCTTATTACCAGTTAAGCTTACATTCTCCTATAATTTGTGAAGAGATTTTTTTTTAGCACATTGCTTTAACGGCCAGTAGCTGAACGAAAAGTACTTATCAGTGATAAAATGGTTGAAATAAACTTAATCTGTGTATTTAAATGTTGCACACTGTCCAGTAAAGTTCCATTTTAGCTCTTTTCACATCACTTTTCACATCTTTACTGCAAGCCTTGTTATTTGATTCTATATGTTACCAGTGAGGGATGTCTTCCTGGATTGGCTATGGTAAGTTGCCCCTAGGTGTGAACTTATGTGTGTATAGTGCCCTGCAATTGTCTGGTGTCCTATTTAGGATGTATTCTTGTCGCACATCCAGTGTTCCAAGGATAGGCTCTAGATCCTTTCTAGCTTTAACTTGGATAAAGCAGTTACTGCAGATGAATTAATGTGACCAATGTTACCAGAATGCACAAGTATCTATAATCAGTAGCTATTTTATTAGAAGTAACTGCCATTTGGGTCTCTAAAAGGTGTTTCATTACTGGCTTCAGCCCGTCTGTTTCTGTGTATACTATGGCACTCCTGGCAATCCTAACCCTAACCATTCATCAGTGGAAAAGGATCCTGAGTACCTCTACATTATTTAGGTGGTGGACCATTCTCAGAAGAGCAGTGACTCTTGTCTTGTTGTGGCTGGTTTTATCTGGTTGGCAGCAACAGTACATTGTTTATTGAAGTATGTTTCTAATTATTTTCTAGACTAGTTCATGTAGTGTTTGACTTTATTTAGTGTACTTGATTTAATATTTTTTACCAATATTTTACAGTGATGAATGAAACATGGAATGAATATGAGAAGAAAGTATAAATAACAAGAAAATATATACATCTCAAAATATTTTTTCTTGTTGTATCCAGATTTGGCCTCAGGCTTGTGTAGATAAAATATAGGAAATCTGGCAGCATAAAGAAGGTCAACAGTAGAAAGGACAGGAAGCATAAAGAACACTTTCTGTCTATTGCTCTGTTTCATACTCTTAGCCCTTTGCTACCAAACACACGTTAGCTGCCTCTTCGCATAAACTTCTCTTAGATCAAGATATTATTTTCTGGCAAGAGCCTCCGGCAATTGAAAGGAGAGTTTGCCTGTTCAGTACGCTTACTCAAATTGCTGTCATTTTTATTATCTAAATGTGGCCCTGAGGCGTGAACACACTCTGTAAGGGTACCCCATGGACCACTTCTAAAGAAAGACTCCTGGTATTAACTGGACTGAATTAAATCTCCAAATGTGTATAGGGGAAAGGATAGGACCTTTAGGACCATCTCAATCAGGGCCATGATTGGAAGTGGAAGTAATGAAAATAATTAAGGTGGATTCTCTTGAGTCTCACTGACATGACAGTGAAATATGATGAGGTTAGTCTCAGTATTAAGGTCCACTTTGTTCTCTATTATGTTTGAGAACTAAATTGAAACAGAACAATAAATGGTTAGTTTGGACAGCTAAACATTTCTGGATATTTACTTTCCTGAGCCCAGGACTAAAATGATGATTTTTTTCTCCTGTTGATAAAATAAGACAAATATGAGCATAGAAACTCTTCTTGCAGTTTCTCAGTGAATGATGAAATTAATGGAATCATATTTTAACACCCCTCCCCCCCCAAACACACACACACCCTTTACCTACCTAAGCCTTAACAGAACCAGAGCTGATTGCCAAAAAAGAAAATGAAACATTTGTTCTGGGCTCTTATACACCACCTTTATGGGACAGGACGTTAGTGTGAGCTAGGGGATTGAAGACATGTGATTGATGGCCAATAGGGGGAGGCTAACTTTAGCCCTTAATGGTTTAAAATATGCTTGTATCACTCTCTCGTGCTCGGGCCAAATGAGCCCATGTGCCGATTTATCAAAGTGCCTAAGCTGCAGCTGAAAATTGGGTGCTTGCCTCCTAATGCCCTTGATAAATGTTCTTTTCTTTTAGTTTTTTTTCTTTTCCATCACCTGCTGATGGCTGGATACATTTAGCAAAGACTTTCAATCAATATATATTTTTTACACTTTGGAAGCTTCCCTTATCATAGAGTGTCTTTTTGCATATTCCATCATGAAAGTAAGAAACTTTGGGGAAAGTGATAAAATGATGAACTGTGGCAGAGCATAAATTAGTCAAGAAGCAGCACTTTTCACTCCAGAATACAAATTTCTTTAGTTTGAAAAAAGGAAAAAAAAGAAGTTAAAAAATGCCTTGCTGTAACATATACATATGCCATGTATAGAATGATTAACCATTAACCAGGATTCTCTGTTTCTTAGTTACATTTTAATTTATTTGCTGCAAATCTTATATGCTATGTTAAGTTTTAACCATCACCAGATTTGGTTTCATAATGATATATGTGTAATGCATTCAGTTCAGCCAGAAATAAATGAATGACAAAAAGAAACATTTGACAGGAGGTCCTCAGCTTATGTTACTAATAATTGGAATGTTTACAAATTATACTGTCCCAAATATTAATTTATGGAGAGCAGAAGCATCAAACCTAAATGGTTTTGTTTCAAGCATACATTATTTCTTAATGTGTTGAACTGGTAAAAAGGTTTCCAGCAAGGCTATATCACAAGTGTTTGTCCCTGTATCACAAGTGTATGTTTATTGCAGCCTACAGGTGCTGTAATGATAAAGGTCAGGTTTGTTGGCACTGTGCTATTAAGGTGTACATAGTCAGATCCACCCAGATCAACTGCTTGGCACTCAGGATCCTATTTATATATGCATACACTATGTAGATTATTAGGCTCCACTAGAAGAGGGTTGCATACATTACAAGGTTCAATCCTAATTATTGGAACTTTCTAAATATACACAGAGTTAAGAAGGAATTTATCCTGATAATGTTAACTGCTTACTACTGAAAGACAAATTATACATTCAGTTATTACTCCAAATTATTCAATAACCAAAATAAGGTTGACTGAAAAGCTAAAATACTCTATAAGATGTAAAAATGCTTCACTACTAGTGGGAATGAGACAAATATTGTGACCTGTCCATTAAACTTTCAAAGTGTTTATCTGCAGCTCAACACAGAGCAGCTAACTGACATTCCACATGATGAAAAATACACATCCACTATTCAAATATGTAAACAGCTTCAATCAGTTTAACTCACTGACATTAGAATTCATGCTGTGTTTAGTATACATGAGCACTCTGTAGGCTTGTACATCATGTCCGATAGTTGTGCAAGAAAAATCCAAGCCCTTTCTGACACCTTAACCTCTGGAAAGGTCAAGAAATGTTGGCTGGATGTAGGAAATGTAGGAAATGTCATTAACCTCTGCCAGAAGGAGCAAGTGTTAAGCACAGTCTTGCAGAAACACATCAGATTCAGCTCAGCCACTGAAGCTTATGAATTAGCTAGATGCAGGTACATTTTTCACAGCTCTTGACACTCTCAGTGGACGAGGAAAGAGGCCATTTACTCAGCAGTGAGAGCATTGCCAGAATACATTCAGCCAATGTCACCTGAACTTTGATTTAAAGAGGACCAAGAGAGTTTAAGGATTCGTACATTACTCTATAACAATCAAGTGAAAGCAAATATCACGTGTCAGCAAATATTCATCATTATGCTGAATAAACAAATATAACCATCTTGGCGTATGGTTATATTTTGTTTGCATATTTGTATGTAAAGTCAAGTGTGAACAGTCTAATATTTAGCTTTTGTTATTTGCTGAATTCAACCCTTCTTTTTTGAACTGTCTGAATGATTACAGTGTGAACTATGTTACCATACATCCAACATTTAAAAAAAATAAAAAGCATTTCCCTGCTTTTACATTCAATTCCCCATTCACACTTTGTTTTCAGTTTCAGAATAGAAAATACTCTCATAACAGTCATCTCTCTCTCTCTCTCTCTCTCTCTCTCTCTCTCTCTCTGCCCACAATTCTTCCATAAAGAGCACTTCTATCCAGACTTCTCTCAGGACAGTAGATTGATGTACCTGGGTCCCACAGGTTTCTACCAGTTCTTTGTTGATGGCACTGTTGGACATCTTGCAATGTTGAAGGGAAATATGATGATGTGTCTTTCATCTGCTGCATTAAGTTTCCTTGGTCGACCACTGCATCTACTTTGCGCTTCTTCAAAATAGCATGAACAGCACATCTTGAAACCCCAGTCTGCTTTAATATCTTTGGCTGAAAGAGACCTTCCTGATGCAGTACAACTACTTTGTGTCTTGCTTCTGTGTCTTGCCATGGTGTATGACCTGTGACATGAAACATGTCCTCCACAACCTCACGTTAGTAGCAGAGTTTGGCTGTTCCTCTACAAGTTTTACGCCTCCGACACAGCTGTTTCTTTTTCAGTTAATGACTGTGTTTCTACCTACATATGAAATCATTTGCATCTGCTTGGCATAATTGCTTAATTATATGCCAAAATCACTGACTTTGTGCAAGTGTACAAAGTGTGCAAGTTTAAGAACTGATACTGGTTTGCCAAAGGGTAGTCATACCAAATATTGATTTGACCTTAGACTTTTCTTCTGATTGCTTACTTTGTATTTTGTAAACTGATCAAAATAAACAATTAAAATATAAATTATTTTAGACAGCATTCTTACTTTAGCATTTATATATATATATATATATATATATATATATATATATATATATATATATATATATATATATATATATATATATATATATATGTATATTACATACATACATGCAGAGTGGAGACATAGCTAATAGAGTATTGTGTGTGTGAGAATTGAAGGCCATGAGAATGAAATAAGCCTGGTCACAATTTCTATACTAACCAGCTTTCTCCCTATCTCCAGTAAGATCACTATTCCACATGATGAGTCAGGCTATTAATCAGTTGAATTAATTCATTATTCAGTTGCAAACTGTCCTTTTAAATATTATTAATTATAATATTTCAGGGTTGTACAGTAGTCCTACACATCATCTGTTCTTATGTTATGGCCATTTTTACTTGCCAACATACTCACACCCAGAGGCATACAGAGTGGCAGAAGCCACTAGCTAGACAGAAGCAAGCTAGACATTTAGCTATTTCCAGAGAGTCTGGCATTTTTTAATCAGCCCAGGTGCCCAAGGACTTTAACTTTCATAGAAAATGGACGTTTGACTGATATTTGTGAAAGCGTAACCAAATATAGTTATTTTCATTTCAGTATGTGGAAGGGCACTGTGACCTGCATGAAATGACCTGAAAACAAAGTGGTTTAGTATGGTATCTGCGTCAGAAACCTGCAGTCTGTCTAGGCTTTCCACTTAACTGGCATTAGCTTAAATAATTTTACCAGATCAAAGAAGCTCAGGTTTGGCAGGGTCACGATTTATATGTCAGATGAAATTAGTTTCAGTACAAGGTTTAGAATGAAAAGAGGAAGTACTCAGATGGTGTTTTGCTAGGTTGGTTTAAAACTATTTTATAGCCAATTAAATGAAATTGTTTGAAACTAAATGAAACTAATGTTTGCAAGAATAGTGCAGACAGTGAATCTACAATGTGTACATTTATAAAGGCATGGATTGTCAAGACTGGAGTGGGAGAACTTGAGTTGCCTGATAAAACAAGTACAACTTTGTAGAACCCCAGTGTGTGAGAGGAAGAAGGTGGAGGAAGACTCGGAAGGCAGGTGGAATTATAGCTGAGCTTTGGGCTTGCCTTTATTCAGCCCATGCTTTCAGAGCTCTTTTGAAACCTCAACAAAACAGGACAACAACAGAAAACAGGTCAGTCCGGGACTCACAGCTTGCTCTATCAAGTTCTAATTCACTCTCCTCAGCTTGTGTATGGATGTGAGTGGAGGCTCGACCATGGTCTCACTACCACACCCATCTAATTCATTAACATGTATAACCACATTTAGTAACAGTAACTTGAATTAAAAGAATTAAAGGAGTTGGAGAAATTTTGGCCACTCTTCTTTAGAACATTACTTCAATTTAGTGATGTTTGAGGGCATTTGTTTGTAAACAGCTCTTAAAGATCCCACCATTGCATCTCATTAGGGGTCTGGACAGTAACAATGGCCATTCCAAAATCTTGATTGTCTTTTTTTTAGCTATCCATATTATATTCAATTTGCTGGTCTGCATGGGATCAATATCCTGTTGCATGGCACAATTTTATTCCGGTTTAAGCTGATGGACAGATGGCCAAACATTATTCTCAAAAATATTCTGGAGTTCATCATTTTTAAATGACTGCAGGTTTCCCAGGTCCTGTGGCTACAAATATGGGAGCAAATCACACAACCATCACCACACATCACAGAAAGTATGAGGTGTTTTTGTGGTGATATGCTCTGCTTGGTTTTCAGCAAACATGATGCTGTGCATGATGGCCAAACATTAACACCTTCGTCTCATCAGTCAAGGTATATTATTTCAGATCAATTTGTGGTTTGTTTAGATGAAGTCATGCTGCCACATTTTTTTTGGAGAGCAAGAGCTTTTTCGGAGAGATCCTTCCATTGAAGCCATGCTTGTTCAGACTTTTCTGATTGTGCTGTCATGAACATGAACATTTTTTTACAGTGGACTGTAGGTCACAAGATATAGCTCTGGGGTTTTTCTTTATATCTCTGACTATTAAACGGTTTGACCTTGGACTGAATTTGCTGAGAGACCCACTCCTATGAAGATGGCAACTGCCTTGAAGGCTCTTTATTTGTAAATCAACCTTCTCATTATAGAATGAGTATCAAATTCCCAGACTGATGAGTAGCATTGAGTTCATGACTGATGTACTTTCTTCTTGGCATGATGTAGACACACCTGATTCCACCAGAGCACTAAACAGCCAGCATTTTTTTTTTTAGATGTACCACCTGGCTGTTAATTGCTCTCTTAATGATTGTAGAAGTGTGTACTTATATTTCTCACATAAAACTAAACAACTAAAACAGAAATGAAGATGTGTGTGCTTTCTTTTTCTTGCAGGTACTGTAGATACAGTATACCCATGAGCAAATGAAAGTACACTCTTTTTTAGTTCTCTGTTGTCTATGTGGTTGTCCATGTTTTTGAAATTACACCACTAGCCTTTGAAACATCATTTAAAATATAAAAAAATGCTAAAATTGATACTAAAGTGTTTTCACCTGTTTTGATATATTGCACAATAAAAAAGAGTGATTTCTGACATACTTTCCTGATTTTCCCTCTTAACCTTCAGAGTAACAAATGAAAGGGGAAAAAAATAGTTAGTGGCCCTTTATTGCAATCATTTTGATCATGTTACCAGAAAAAAAGGATACTTTGGAGAGAAAAACAATTGTAAAAGTGCAATATGAAGCCAGTGTGAAGTGGTTCAAATAGTCAGTGCTCACTAGAGTATTGCAGAGTTATGTGGCAAGACAGGCTCTAATCAATCCCTGTGTGTTCATTCTTCCAGTCTCTTCCACACTCCATCTTCAACAAAATTTAGACCCCGTATTGATTTACAGCAGTGTCTAAAGCCGAATGGTGCCCCATCTCCACGCTAGGCGCTCAAGCAAAGATAGATTTACACCGACTAGAATAATTTCTTAGACTAGAACTTGTGGGGGTCCCATATATCCTAATGCTAACCCAATTTAGACTTATATCAGGCTTCACATCTCAGTATGTGTGCTTGTTTGTGAACTACTGATTGTGTTTGTTATTTTGTTTTCACTTTGATTTACTCTCTTAAAAGTATAATATTGAGCAGCATTTGGCAAAGCACTTAACTTTCAATGAGATCCAAATATTTTGCTTTTATTTTGTATTGGACAGGGCACTGGTATAGATTTTGATTAGTAAAAAAAAAATCTCTGTGCAGCCCTGGTGGTGCTTATTATATACATGCTAAACTAAATTTCACTGTTGGACATCATGGTAATGTGGTGCATAGCTATAGTCCACAGCCCAACTCTAAGGCTGGGTTACCGTCTGTGTGGAATTTCTGTTCATGTTCTTTCTGCATTTCCTCCCTGTATCCATGTAGGTTCCTTACATGTTTCCTCCCTTGGTCCAAAAGCTGGTAGTCAGAGTGGTGTGAATAAATGTGCAAATGTACAGTATGTCTGCCTGGTGCCCTGTGATGAACTAGGTGAATTCCCCTACCTTGTGCCCCAGGATAGGCTAAAAATCCACTTTGACCCATGTGCAGAATAAAGCAGGCCATCTAATTAAAATGGCAAAACTATCCTGAGATCAGCCTGTCAGGTCATACATCAGTTGAAACTGAATGTAGGCATGTGATTTTGTCTTGATCCATTTTCAGTCTTTACTCCAGTCTTATTTCCCTCATGTATCTGGATTTCCAGCTTAGTTCCCGAATTGTGTAAGAATTTAAACCATTATGTGTTTTTATGATGGCAGAGTGTGTGTTCCTATGATATGTTTTTGAAGCTGTGATGAAACTGAGCCTTTTGTCCTATGATTGTAGCCTTGATTTTGCCATGTTTTTGACCACAGCCTGTTTTTTATTTCCTGTTGCCCTTGCCTAGACCTTGATCTTCTGTTTTGCCATGCTTTTTACTGCCTGTTTTTGGATGTGACCTGACTTTTTCCTTCAGATTTGTTTTTGGAATTATCAGTTTGAGTTAAATAAAAAGCCCACCTGCACCTCTGTTCAAATGACAGAAAATTCCATTGTGTGTATTTTGCTGCAAGTGTTTTGGGTTTTTTTCCCCTGTCCCAATGGAGCAATTCCAAAACTGAAAAGGGGACAAAAGACTATGACTAACTTCAAGCACTCTTTTAATTACCCGACCAATCAGGTGGCAGCCTGCGGGTGAAATCCCAACATTGAGGATTAAGTGCCAGTATAAAAATTAGTCTTCATGGTGAGAAAATATAATGAGGCTTACAACAACGCCTCCTTCGTACAATAGTTAGCAATATTAAAAATAGTGAATATTGAGAAATTGACCTTTCATCTCTGCACAAATGATAATTTACATAAAAAATAAAAATAAAAATAAAAAATTGTGTGAAGGCAGCATAAGGCTGCCAAACAATGAGATCATTGCTGTCAAAGAGAAGTGTTATTTTGCACTTTGTTTAATGCATCTATCTTGCTACTTTGGAAATAACTTAGACTACCACTCGAGGTGTAAAAAATGTGGTCTTTTTGGATGAACAGAGAGCAAATATGAGTAAATACTTATGTTAACAGGACATTTTACCTAGCAGTGTGATCTTCATTTGAATATGTATTCCAGGGTTCCTGAGAGAAAAAATATCAAGTCCTGTCTATTTTCCTTAGGTAATGAAACTTGTAATACAACCTTGTGTTCTGTTTTCCCTTAAAACATGTCATTATTGTCAGTCTTGAACAAAAAATACTTTGCATATGACTTGTTTGACCTATGGCTTCAACTCATCTCTTTTGGCTTAACGTTTTTGAGACACATAGATCTGCTGTAGACATCGCTAAATATACCTCACAAATCTTCCTGCCTGCTGCATACCAATACTACAAACAGTCACCAAACTATGTATGGATCATATTCAATGCATTTAAGATGGGTTTTATGGACTTTTGAGTTGCCATTTAGTCCAACAATTAGCAAGCCGTCAAACCAGGAGTGCAAGGAAAGATGAGCTGAACACCAATCATGGAAGTGATGACTTACTCTGATAACCTTATGAGGGAGGGAAATGAGATTTGACTTCATACATTGAATTATGGATAGGGAAGAGGCAATCCTCATGGGAATCATTACATTTTTATCTTCCATTCCATGTAAATGTGGGTAATCATTTTCTTTATGGGTAATATTTCCCTTTAGACCACTTTAGCTTATGAAGATGAGCATCTGCTGTATTCATACTTGCATACTCAGCACTTGTTATAACCAGGTGCACTGTTTTGTGATATACAATGCCTTACATAACCTCCCCACCCCCCACCCCTGGCCCTCTTTGCAGTTTTCCATATTGTGAAGTGGTATGACCTACAACTGAAATGGATTTCCTTGAGATTATATAGCATGAATCTACACACAATAATAATGAAGTGAACCATATATTTAATATTATTATCCTAGATTATATGTAACAATTCATGACATAAATCTAACTGAGTCCATTTCAGTTAATGTAAGGTAATGTACACCTAGTGTCATTTTCAATGCCAGAATTAGCATCTAACTAGAATTCCAAGAATTCTGCACAGCCTACAAACTGTGGCACTGAGGACTACAAAACCCAGACTCTGTCATGATCACACACCTTCACAGAAACATTCACAGTTTGAAAGGACTCTAAGGTTACACAGAGAGTATATTGTGAAGTATACACTTTGGGTCATTTTGTACCAGAAAATAGCAAGTATTTTGACTAAAAAACTATTTTTGTCTTTGCTCTGGTTTAGTTGTTTGTACTTGTCTGCCTTAGGCAGTGACTATTTAGATTACACATGTTTCGTTTGCATTTAAATAACATGATTCCATACCTGCTCTTGCATCCTCATCTGCTTCCTGACACCTAGCTGGATCATTAAAGGATGCCTCACTACTAATAAAAAAGCCATTAGATGATAGGGAAGGATATGCACTGTTTAAAATTTTATGATAATGTGCAGTTGCAGTAATACTTCTTAATGCATTTCCTGAGATATAGATGAGCCTAGAAAAATAAGAGATTCTTACTCAACAGATTTCCTCCAAATTTCTTCCACAGAAATGCCTCTGAGAGGAGCTACTGATAGAAATATTAGAAATTATGGATTGGTGATGCATTTGAATGGTTTTCATCAATCATGAAATGTTTCATATATAGTGAGCGGAACATGAATATATAACAAATCCAAACATTCTGCCTATGCCTTTAACACTGGTGTATGAAAAAGTGACATTTATTTAATTCCAATTATTTCCAAGTCCTCTGATCTTCAGAATTAGTTTAGTTAAATTTAGAAATACAGTACAGATGTTTTTATGTTGACACTATTCATTTTTGTATACTGCTATATGAAAGCAGTAGAATGTGAGAGGGCAGAAATGTTATTTGCTATCTTCATGACCTTGATGGTACTTGTGATAACACGCTACCATCATGTTTGTTGTTGCACTAAATTGCTACTTTATTGACATGTTAAACATAGAGTTGTTGTTTCGAATTCTATAAACAGTCAAATCCTAGCACTTCAGTGGAATATTATAGATTTTCTAATTTATTTTATAATATGTTATATTATAATTTTTTTAAATAAACAACTAATAAAATGTATCAGTAATAAGAATAAAATTTATTCTTATTATTGACAATTTTGTCCGATTGCCACCACCTCCCCAAAACAAAGAAGACATAACACATGAAAGCAAAACCTCAGTGTTAATAACAATGCTGCTGGACTAGTCACACAGCCAGCAATATAATAGCAATATGGAGAGAATGAAAAATGTATTGATTGCTCAATCCTCAGTAATATCTGCTGATAAAAAGATTATGTCAGCTGATGTTTATATTTTATTGTGTCACCAAAGACAATAAAAGGCATTTCTATTACCTTGATCCACACCTAATCCTGACCAAACCAACAGGGAATAAAATGAGCTTGCTGGTCACATGGTGAAGAAAGATCCTACCTGTTCTATAGTGCTTGAATTAAAAGCCTCAGATTTCTTTAAATCTTTCTAAGTGCTTAGATTCAGTAAAGAAAACCAGTCTGTCCCGCAGGACAAATTCAATGGGTGTACTTGTTTTATTCTTTTTTTTTTTTTTGGACAGGCCTTCTGGGCTTCGGTGATTTCATGACACTTTTCTCCCAAGACAAAAAGAAAGTGGAAATTACTTAAGTATACCCCTTAAGATTGAGTGAGCTTGTTGTAGTCTCTGTGTTTTTCTACTTTCATTTCCTTACCCATATTTCTTGGTGCTTCTTTATTTTTCTGGAAGGCCTACAGTGATTTATGTGTCCTCATTTCTCACCAGAATTGTGGAGCAGATAGTGTCTATGCACATCTGCTTGTGTGTGCTTCCAGTAAACTTTGTACAACATCTCTTCCTCTAAGTTAAACACATACACACGTTTCAAATTGTGGTGCGATTGACTGAAGAGTGAGATTAACAGAAAACTAAATAAGGCCAGTAGGATGCATTTTGGGATAGAGGCAACATGATACAGTAATCCCCCGTTTATCGCGGAGGTTACGTTTCAAAGCACCCCCGATAAACGAAAATCCGCAATACATGGACGCCACTCCCAAATGCTTTTTTCTATTGTTTAAGCCATAAATTACCCTCCCATACTCTTTAAACACACAACGAAAACCTTTGCAAGCATATAGTGAAATGGATTTGGGGTAAATTCATAGAAATATCACATTTATAGTGAGTACTGTATGTATGTATGTTCCTTGCCAGCAGCCTTAGAAGGTGCAGAGCGTTTGGGCGACATAACAGGGTTTGCAGAAAAAACGTAAAAACCAAAAGTGACACGCAAAGAATTGGGCTGCTGGAGAATTCTGCATCCCCTTCCCCAACTGCACGCATAGCCAGCGGCCAATCACAAACATGATTAAATGAATAGGGCATTCCAATTGGCCAGACTCGTTCCTCCAGCAATGCTGTATTTTGATTTTCAGCATCCCTGCACCGCGCTTTCCTAAACAATGCTACGTCTTCTTATTAACTTTTTAACGGGGGATTACTGTATTAATTTTTAAAAGAACCCAGAAATGCGTGTCGCAATCCCGGATGTGCGTGCCACAATAGGCGAAATAGGACACGCAAGCTGACACTCACAAGTGTCATGGAGTCTGCTCTGGCATCATTGCACCCCAGGGCATCCATGTACTCATTAATCCAGATGACTGGCTCATCTGGCTTAGTCAAGGGACATGGCAGCCGGGCATTAATATGTTGTGCTTGCCCACATGAGGTCCCTAAGCCTTAGACTCAACCCTTACTCCCTTTTGGAAAACCACCTTCTTGGGGATTCAGTTTGGGATTCAGCCACAATGCAGGCACATCTGTCTCCTACTCGGGGGGATTCCATCCTTTCTGCCATAAAGGACATCTGACTAGGCCAGTGCCCCATTGCCACCTAGGCACAGAAGATGCTCGGCTCATGTTGGGAGCGGCCAAAGCTATGTCTTTGCATCTGCAACTCAGATCTTCAATCTTCATACCCTTCTTATGTGGACAGACCCTGGTTTCTTGCCTTGGGTCCCACTATTAGGGTTTGTCATTGTCACAAAACTCTTTTGATGGACGCCCCCCTCTCATGTTGGAGAGCGGTCCTAGGTGGCTGTCCCACCCATGGCATTTGGGAGGGCTACTGTCTCTCATGGCATACAGATTGCCTGAAAAAGGGAGCTGTGTTTCTAGTGCTGAAACACTTTCTCCTGAAACTCAGGGGCTACCTTTGGTGGTCCCCTTCAACAATTATTAGGGCGGTCTGTGTTTGCACCCTTTGTTCAGGTTGGCGCACTAGACCTGGCCCTAGAGACCAAATATCTCTCGGTGAGAGTGATTTACACTCCAGAGTGCATGATCAGGAAGCAGTCTTCCTGCTGAGGCAGGGGCTGAGGCCTGGGAAATGGCATCTCCACCCGTAGGCAGTGGAAGGTATATTTCAATTTTTGGCCAGACGGAAGTGGCTTTGTTCACCTCTGAGGAGCTGACCCACTATCCTCTATAGCTGTCTCTTTTCACCAGCCCCTTTGGGAGCTGGATGCCATGTAGCAAATGTAACCTAGGCTTTGTCTGTATGCTTTCCCCGATAGCACTGCTCATGGGGGTCCTAGCCAGGGTATGCCATGACAGACTCTGCCTGTTACTGGTGGCTCCTCATTGGCCCATCTGAGTCTGGCATGTGGACATAATTTCCTTTCTGGACAGTGCTTCTTGGGAGATTCCCATTAGAACATATCTCCTCTCTCTGGCACTTTGGGCATTTTTCCATCCCCGCCCTGAGATTTGGAACTGGTTCTATGCAGAACCCTTAAAGAGCAATACACATTTTATATTAAAGCATTTCTATAATTCAAAGGATTCATAAAGTGTAATCAGTGCCATTACTTTTTGGAATTGTATCTGTATGAAGTTAACAATGCAAGATGTTTTGAAATGACGTGTTTATGAATTATAAATTTTAGAAAAGATAAAATATTTTATTGAATTTGTAAAATAATTAAAAAAATATAGGATAAAAGCACTTTATGTAGTTGTTTTGCTGTTATCAATACAGTATATAGTGTTTTCATTGCACAATGTTATTATTGAAATAAATTTATACTGCATTTGAAATGACTGTATTGCATTGTCTAAATAAAAATAACAACAACAACAACAACAACAACAACAATAATAATAATAATAATAATAATAATAATAATAATAATAATAATAATAATAATAATAATAATCACTAAATGGTTCCGAAAAGAGCTGTCTAACTGCATTCCTCATTCTATATAAAGATTCAGTTTGTTGTTCCTTATATGAAAAAAGTTATAGAACCATTTTAGGGTCTATATACAACCATTCCATATAAGACTGTGGGCTAAAACAGCAGAAGTCCACATCCGGTTTTATTCATGGCAGCAGGAAACTGGGGCTAACTGGACAGTGGAAGAAAAGCATTGCCTGGTCTTTTTTATCCATCAAATCTGCCATAGGCAATGGCACTGGGATCAAATTTCTCCCCATTCTGATGTTTGATGTGAACATTAACTGAAGCTCTTGACCTGTATCTACATGATTTTATGCATTGCATCACTGCCACATGGCTTAAAATGTTTCAAACCTTTTAGTGTGTCTGCTTTCTTATGTCCCAGGTGGACTATTAGGTGTGCAAAGAGTGTAGAATTAACATCGCACATGGATTCTGGATTGAGGCAAGATCTAAATAGCCAGTAAAACTGCCAATTTTCCCAGTGGGTAACTGATGGTTCTTAATACAATACAAATTGTTCCTCAGGGAGCAGAAATCAAATGCTCAATCAGATGACACTGAAGTAAAGTCTCATCTGTATCCGATGAAGGCTGTGAAAAGAGATAATAATATCTGTAATGGTTTGTCTAATTTTGGGAAAATGGTCTACTTAATCTCTTCACTAGTATGTCTTAGAGTGAAGCACCAGTGAAGGCTGTTTGTGATATATCACTTATTTATCAATAGCTCGACAATGAATCATATTTGGAAAACGTGTTATTATCACAAGACTACACTGATGGTCTAACAGGAAAGATGTTGGACAAGCATGCATCATTCTCATGAACACTTCACGGCAAATGAAGGCATCTGCATTCATGATCTTTAAGTTTTGAAGTGTTTGAAGTCTGTAATGCTCTACTGCATTCATACCATGAACCCTGTGGATAAACTGTAACCAAAAAAATCCCACTTAAGTTGTGGCTTTGCCACCAGTTGTTTTGTGTAATTTGTACTTGATTGGACAATTTGGAATATCGAATTTTTGTTTCAAAGATGACAAAAAATCCTTCGTATATTATTTTATATATAAGCAACTGTACTATACGTGCTTCTTCTCAGTCACTGTTGATGAAGTGTAATGAATGCATCAGTGATATGTGATGAAAACTTTTAGCCTCACAGTGCATGTAATCTAAGGGACATTTTACTTTACTGATTTAGTGCAATCACCTGAAATGACCATCACTGATAAGCTGCATGAATCTATTCTTACATTTATGGCATTTGGCAGATGCCCTTTTCCAGAGCAATTTAAAAAAAGTTCTTTGAAGTCTCCATCAAAGAATATATCAATACTGGTTTGCTAGGACACAGACTAAGGAAAGTATGTCTAAAGTTCTCTAGTCTAAACTAGAAAGAAACCAGTCTTTTTATGACTTCACATGATAATGTGCTTGGTTATACTGATGTCCTTTTATCTTTGAAAGGCAGAGGGTTTAACCCTGCTAGCTCATTTATACCAGTTGCCCCTTCCTGTAATTATTCTTCAATCTCACAACTAACCTTTTGTTTCCTAAGTGTTTATTACCAGCTTTTTTAGTAGCTCTTCAAATGACAACACTTGAGAAAGCTGACATTTAGACAGTACACATGGGTTCACAATCCTAGAGGAATAGAAATAATTATGATGTACTAATAATTTATGTCTTATCGCTGAGATTATCCTGCATCTTTTGGTACTTTCTCTCTACTAGTCCACCCGAGTAATTATCTTCAAATCTCACAACTAACCTTTTGGTTCCTATTCATTTATTATTGGCTTGTCTCACCCCCTAATTGACTACACCCAGGTACACTGACATTTAGACAGTGCATATGGATTCACAATCCTGCTCATTACACATATTAGTTCCTAAGAAGGAGGAGCAGGTGACTAATGATGATTATGATGTGCAGTTTGAACCTGTTCATGACACTGTCATAGGCGGTGGACCCAGGGGACTCCAATAAGGAGCTTGGTTATTATATTTGCTCAGTACCAGATGGTGGAGAAGCTGCAGTTTCTGTCCAAGGGTCAATATTTCTGTGTGAGATCATTTGCTATGCTGGGTCAGGAAAGTGAGGAATTAATAATTAACGTGCACAGATGATTAAACTGGGTTCAGAGGAATTGCCAGGGATTCCAAATTTCCATCAAGGGTTATCATGTATCTCTATCTGCAGGACCCTTGACTTATGTGAACTACACATTTACATTTCATCACACCAGCCCCAATTACACATAACGTCTAATTCTATTTCAAGAAAATCTTTACTGCACTCCTGGAAGACAAACCAGACAAACCATTATCAAACGATATGACATCAATAAATGTAGCATTTAATATACACATAAAGATATGCAAAAGACCTTTATATAATTTTAGAAAGAGAGAAACATTAACAGTTCATGCTTGTCTTAGACATGTGGATGTGCGTCATTGGTTCCAGGCTTTAGAGTGGAATACAATGGTGAATGTGGTCAGCTATGGCTATACACCAATGAAAATAATTTACTCTAATAAACTTAGCTTCATTAATTTCAGGGTCCTGAGACTACAAAAAAAAGAAAAATGAAAGACTGGGGTGGTATGTTTGCTCAGTCAGTCTGCTTATATCAAAAAATTAATCAGCAAACTAAACAAATTATAGCATAATATAGCATAAATGGGAGAATTATCAGGAAAAAATCATTTGATATAGTCAGGCAAATGGTTTTGTGCAAGTAAACAATGATTATAACTGTCACATTTGCATTTTTTAAATTTTATTTATTATTTATTATAGAGTACACTTAATGAAGCTGTATAAAAAGAAAGGTATAACCTATTAAAAGCCATACTGTCAATACACTTAACCAAAAGCCAAGTTCTGATTTTTGCTTTTCCGTTTCCAACATTCTGCTGCTTCCATCTCCTTCTCTCTTTCATACCTCTTGTTTTTGTCGAGCTGAAAGGAAGCCTGCAGGCTTGTGTTTGATGTTGTAAAAGGTGCTCACAGAGTGCTGAGTTTGCACTGAATCTAAAGATAGTTGGCATCAGTGGAGGAGGCAGGCAACCCAGCGGAGCTTGTTCATGAGAATACTTCTGAACTCAGCCAGCTTCAATTTGGGCCATGAGAAAGCCTTCAGCTAGAGAGAGAGAGAGAGAGAGAGAGAGAGAGATTTAGCAAAACATATTGATACAATAGACCATATACTGGTATTAAAACATTTGATGAATTATTCAGCGTGAAATCAGTATAAGATACTTTTTCACTCCCAGGACACTTTACTGAATCCAGATTGTCAGACTACAACAGAGATGAATCCAAATGCAGGGAATGATCAGAGTGAAGAAGTTGAGAGTGCAAAGAAAACTTAGATGCTGGCACAAGGACTGGCGATCAGCGAACAGACGATAATAAGCACGAAGAGAATCACAGTGATCAAAAGAAAGCAGAGTGAAAACTAAAATAGCAGTTGCACACATCGCAGTTGCTCAGTAAAATGCACAGTAATGTCACTAGTGAAAACCAACTATTTCACTAAAAGTTTGAAATAATGCCTTTGTGTTATTTATAGGCACGTGTGATTGTGAACAGGAGAAACTCATTTTAAAGTGAATGGGAATATAGATCATATGACTGGTCATGTGATGTGATTTATAGTTCATCATTGCACTGAGGATCTTGGGAAATACTGTTTCAATGTGTATTCAGACAATGAAGTCTGAGGTACATTTCTTACTCTTGTAACTTCTGACATTTCTTACTCTTGTAACTTCATTTATTCCTTGCTAGTTTCACTGTAGTTACTGAATATTAAGATTTAAGATGAATCACTGAATAATAAGCTGGGGCTTAAAGTGGCTAATTTTTCCATTTCTAATGAGACATGAGATACTGTAAAGGTTTCCTAGCATACATATAATTATTTCATCCTGTCTGCTGGAGTGGATAATATAGAAGGGAGAAAAGCACTGAATCAAAACCATCAAAAAGCATGATTACAGGCTATTTAGTACATTTCACAGACCACCAATTTATATATACACATATATTTGTAAATTAATCTAGAGAAAAACTTTCTTACAACTTTGACAGACGGATTATTATATACATATGATATCTTGTATGCCAAATATAGAGGTTTAACTTTCATACACACCAATATACACACAAACAAGAGTTAAGGAACTTTAAATCACGAGCTCTCTTCCATGCAGAGCCAAGCAAAAAACAGAATTAGTGAGACAGAAGGGAAATGTTGCTGGAGTAAGCCACTGGGCTAAGATCAAAATGGAAAAGAGTTTACCTTAGCTGCAGAAATTGTGCTGGTTAAAGTTATAAGCTCCACATACATATACATTATGACAGCTTAAAAAATATTTCAAAAGGAAAGATTAGCTTTTTTCTGAGCAACTCTATCCTTGGGCTTATCTCTTACCACAACCCCACCCTCCTCTCAATATGCATAGCATAGATTTTATGCTGGTCATAACAGTCATGCTAATATTGTTCAGCTACAGCCTGAAAAAGCTACCCTAGTTTGGTCATTTTCTCAGCTCTAACACGCCTCATTTAATAATTTCATGATTATGATTTTTTGAGACCAGTTATGTGGTATTCTTTATCTGTAGTTACTGCAAGCACTTATTTCATCATTTCTATACCACACTTAAGATCACATGTGCATGTAAAGATTAGCTGAAGCCAAGTTTTTAAACATGCCAGAAATATTCCCAAAAGCTGGATAATTTGATTAAAATGGGACAGTAGAGACTTATTCTCAGTGAAAGCCTTTGTCTTATCTATGCTGTCAGGGGCTTCATGCCTAATAAAGTATACTTTTGAAATTAGGACACTTTGCTTGATTAGGCTTTTTTCCCCCATCCTTTAGTGCCACTCAAATGTGGCAGCCAATTAGCTTTAAGAAGTAGTCACCATGATGGTTATTAATCCAAGCCACTAACAGTGTGCGTGAGACGGAAAGCAAGGACCTAATGATAGTAATCAACAATAATTAAAGGAAAATGATCACTCACTCACTTAGACAAGTCATTAAGATGAGTGTTGTAGCCTCCTGGGTGACCTTTAACAACTAGACTAATAGACAAAGAGGTATAATTAAATCTCCAGTAGCATAGAAACCGTCTAAGGTGTGACTGAGTGCATATGTACTGAATGAAGCAGCATATAAGAAGACATTTAACCTGCATTAAAGTTACGGAGAAAAATTAATACAAGCTGTACAGTATATAGCTGTATACGTACAATTTTTATTTTTTATTTACTTATTTATTTATTCTTTTGAAGAAATTATATTAGAAAGTAATACAAAAACATATTCCTGAAGTTCACACACAGTGGTTACACCCAAGTCCACAATAACACATGTAATCTGAAATATGTTTTAGATACTTAGCTTCACTGAAGTTTAGTCAACTTGAACAGATTAATCTCTGATTTTAATAAGGAAACAATGTACCGTCAGTAGAATCCATGTTTGAGTATCCTTTTGATACATTCTAATCCATAATTTAATGGAATGGAATTTCTCAGTGAAACGGCTGCTTTTTATGCTTGTCAACTCCTATTATTCACTGCCTCGAGCAATTTGTACTGAAGACAGTTTATGCCTGAATATAATATTTTGTTTCAGATGTAATTGAACCTGTTATGTGTGCTAAGAAATATGCAACGTGAGCAAATGCAGCATAATGCTCCTTTTCAAAACACAAGTTGTTCCCCCTGTTACTCGTGTCTAATACTTACTGGGTTTTAAAACACCAAGCCACCATATGCTAATGTAACAGTGTCAGAGGCATTCATATTAAATGCTTATCAGATAATACTTTGTAAATAACATATCACAAATTCTTTACTTTTATTTTTAATGTGAAAATAATCCTAATAGTAATGCTCACATAGTTCAATGAATAATAAAATCCTTTCATTTATGGTAAGGGAAAATAGCTAGTGAATTGCAGAATAATAAAATAAGTCATGATTATGTGAGAAATAAGCTGGATTAATTCTTTTAAACATTTTATGTCAGAAATATATATATATATATATACTATATTCCCAAAAGTTGTGGGACTTCTGTCTTAACATGCAAATGAACTTTAATTACCTCACATTCTTAATCCATGGGGTTTAATATGGAGTTGGCCCACCCTTTGCAGCTATAACAGCTTCAACTCTTCTGGGGAGGCTTTCCACGATGTCTAGGAGTGTGTTTATGGGAATTTATGGGAAATTCCTCTAGAAGCACATTTGTTTTGGATGAGAAGGCCTGGCTCGCAGTCTCCACTCTAATTCAGCCCAAAGGTGTTCGTTCTACATTTCTGGACAAGCAACTGGCAACAAGATCATAAAGTAAAGGTCCGCTGACCTCAGTACAGGCAGGGAATACTGACAGAATCAAGAGTGGGGGATACCAGTCCATCCATTGGAGGAACTGACTCTGAGATTGAAGACGATCAGTAAAACCTCCACCCATACTCTGATGGAACTTCCTAAAATACCCTATGCATGGAAAGAATCCAATATGACCCTCACTAATTGGGGTCCTTATGAATAGCTGAAGAGCAAACATGTCAGAAGATCTATATATTAATGTGGGCAAGATCAAGCATAAGAAGAATTCACCAAGATGCATATGTTATCATATATCATATCATATATCATTGCTAATGCCTAGCAAAATGTGAAACAGAAGACCAAAAAAAGTTCAAATATCTGCTGTCTGTATATGTCTGTATTAAATGCTGAAACTCATTAATTAACTCCTTAACCATAAAGATCAAAATTTGCCTAGCAAACAATGCGGAGATTGAAAAGTTCCTGATAGCAGTAAACACTGTGTAAAGGAGGAATTGAATTACAAGGATGCAACATGAGCAAAAACACATCATGTACACTAACACACAGATGCCAGAAATTACTTTCTGACCCAGAGAAAAGACCTCATATGAGGCTAAAAGGGGAGAAGAGAGTGTCACCAGGGAAAAAGACAAAAGAAACATCATAAACACAGACACCCAAGCATATAAAAGGAGCCTCCTCATAGATGGCTCCCACTGTTATCAAGTACCTGTTGTTTTCACTACTAATTAGCACATAAACATCAAGTCTATGACATCCTAGTATACTGCGTAACCACTGAGCACTTGCATCTTGTATTAATGTATTCAAGAGTAACTCATACACATATCACATTCCTTGCTTGAGGCTCACACAGCCTGTGGTATACTCTTTAGATAAGCATTGCACATCTACCAAGAAACCGTATGTATATTTACATGCTGAATAGGCCAAACCACAAGGCATGTAAAGAGGTTAAGAAGGTTTCTCAAGCATCTATAAATGATGGTGTATGTATACAATATATTCTTTGCATTCAAATAGGAACATTTTTATCTTATAATCAGTACTAAAACAGGGCTTTATACAAAAAAAAATACATTTTAGACAACCCCTTATATAAGTTTATTACTATGCAGTAATAAACCCTTGTAAGATAATTGTCTACCTGGATGGATGTATACTGTATATGAATATATAGTGTATGTAAAAGATGTTTAAGAGCTGGTGAGGTTTCACATGTATAATCTGCTATAAGGCAATCCAAGGTCATCCAGCCATCAGTGATGTTCACAACTGTAAGGCTAAGCTGACTCAAGTCACAGAAGCATGAAGTGATGAGGCTTTTAGAAGGATAAAGATGCCTGTCTTTCTCACACAAATCAATGAAAACTGCCAATTCTCATTGAATAGGCGTGCAGGAGATCACCCAAGCCTGGGAGAGATTGGTGAAGCAGCAGATAGCTGATTGGTTGATTTTGAGCGAAAGTACTGCTGTTTACATTTACATTCCTTTGTTGTGCTTCTAGAGGAGATTTGGGGCTTGTAATCAATTTTGTTAAGTAGGAAACCCAAAAGTCAAATCCATAGAGAGAAAAAATGCTGATTTGTTGTGTTTTGAATGCTGGGAAACTAATCGATTTGGAGGTTTCACATTCACAATATATTCTACAGAAATATTCAGAGAAACTCTAGCTTAAAAGATATTTTAAATTTATCCCCTTATCAAGCTCTGAAGATCAACACCATAAAGATTAGCATGATGAGAGAACATAGTGCTGACTTTCTTTTTTTTAGAGACAAATGCCGTAAAGCAAATGGGAAGGCTAAAGATCACTGTGAGCACTACCTAATATGATGAGCTCCTCAATTAGTTTTCTTCATAAAAAGACACATTGTCCTCTTATTTTTTTGGATTACCCCTCACTTATGGGGTTTGTGGACTCAAAGGAATACAGTTCAACTCACCTTAAGGAGATCAATTTATCTTTTGTGTCCAGTGTCCTCTCATATTCAAAAGAGTTCACTTTATTAACTGCCTATGTTACTTTATTCATCTGGCTTCTAACAAATGAAATCAATCCACACATATAATTGTTATATTCAGGTTATTATGGCTCATCTTATTTCCAAAATGGCATCCAGTATGCTGTACACTGTATAACATTTCAAGATGGTTAAACTGCACCTACTGCCTTAAAAATTCACAAGTAGTCAAGACTCTTGAGATCAATACCAAAAACGTGTCATGCCAATTAGAGCTAAAGAGAAGAAATAAGTTCACATAACTTAATCAAGCTATCACATTTTACAGTGTTTTACGTAAGTTAGTTTTGTTATATATAACATCAAAACTAGGTGCCCAAACCTGTTCCAGCATGACAATGCCCCTTGCCTGCACAAAGCGCTGACCCACTGAACACCTTTGGGATGAATTGGAATGTCAGTTTTACATCAAACCATCTTGTCCAGCATCAGTGCCTGGCCTTACTAATGCTCTTGTGGCTGAATGGACAAATCCCAACTGTCACTTTTCAAAATCTAGTAGAGGAACTTGCAAGAAGAATTGAGCTTATTATAATAGCACAGGGAAACTACATCTGGAATGGGATGTTCAGCCAGCTCATATGGTTGTGATAGACATTTGTAGACAAAGTTTCAGCATTTTAATATTGGCAACTTTTTTTCTTTATTCCATTTAGAGAATCGTCTTCTATTTATTAAAATAACTAGATCTTTATTTGATTAACGCAGGAGCATTTTGTGATGCCTTGGTTAAATTAATAAAACGGCCATGCATACAACATCGTATTGCCACTGGCCATTAAACATGAAATCAAAACACTAAATAATATGTAATATATTACATTTTGGAACTAATTTCATCAACATTGCTTATAACATCCATAGAGCATATTTAGCACTGAAGGTGAGAGCGCTCTTGGAGACAAGTGTATATGAAAAGTTATGAGAATCACTGTATTAAAGGGTGGGCAGTGAGGTGTAAAAACCCCTTAACACTTCAGGCTCACCAGCTGATGGGACCCATTACACTTTAAAATGAACTTTAATGTTCTTTTAGAACAGCAGGCTATTTCAGATGGGCTGCTGCAATATGAGTGAGGAAGAAAGAGCAGAGGTGGGGATGTACCGAAGCATATTCATATGTGAGTACATTAGTAACAGAATATATCACAGTAACTGTGTTTATGCATGTGTAATGCATGTTAGTTAATTTAAAAACAATATTATTACTGTGTCACAGTCTGTTGTTTTACATATTTAAGTAAAGTCACGGAAAAAAAGGAATATTATATATATATATATATATATATATATATATATATTTTTTTTTTTTTTTTTGGTTGGTAGTTTGTTTGTTTGCTGCTGCTGTTGTTGTTATTGTTTTAATTTAAAGGGACTTACTTCAGATATGCCACATCTGTTATTTTTGTGCATTTTTCTGATCACAACCTTCAGAATCTTGAAAGATTACAATCTGACCGGCTCCCTGCACTTTCATACACCAATTTACAAAAAAATCACAATTTTGAACAATTAAACATGATGAGCTGTTTCCAAGGACTATAAAGTCACTGGTTAAAACAAATAATAAAAAAAACTTCACAATATCCAGACTTATTTATTAAATATTTTTGTTTGAAGCAATCTGTGCTGAGTAAACACAAATAATCCTGCATGTTTGCCAAGAGGTTGTGGGAAAAGTCTGTCGTGTCAGTTAAATTGCCTCTTTCTGTAAAAGTGGGCATTTGTTAGTCACATTTATATCCAAAATATACCACAGATTCTAATGAATAATAGATATCTGGTGAGAATGTTAAATATCTAATAAGGAATACAAATAGCAATTTATAAACTTAAAAGAGATTTAAAGGCCAAGAGTTTCAGAGTGGTCTGAAATTTGAAGGGTGTGTTAAGTGACTTCTCATTGCTGAGGCAGCTGTTGTCATGGCTGAAGAAGCTGAGCTGATATTGCAATGTGTCTGATGAGTTTATAATGAAACTCAAGTCCAGGACCTCCAAAATGCATCAGCTAGTTCTGCTGACCATTAAAATGACACAGACCACTGTTCACACTACCCTCACACACTCCAATCCCCAGCCCCTACACACACACACACACATTAAAATAATCTCCCTTGCAGTGTCAGATGTAATATTATACATATTATCTTATCAACGCTAATGACAGTAATAATAGGATGATAAGAATGATGCTGATCATATGTGATGTGATCTCTTTTGTTATCTTATGATATGATATTCAGATATGCTTTATAATTAGGATGCCATTACAGGATCATTTCTGTATTTTTGCTGCCAAACTGTATGGAAATTGTCTCATAGCTGCATGACACATACTGTATCTGCTATGAAAATGAATAATTATTATACAGCTCAGTACTGATCATTGTTCTTTGTGGTGCCATCAGGAGTTTTTATGTTTGAAATGATGACATGGATAAAGTTGGGGTGGAATATCTCTTTGATACCAGTTCAGAGTTTAACAACACCAAAGAGAATTTGTGCCAGGGTCAGAGTAGGCTCAGAGGTCCCCATTATATCAGACACTTTATCCACCAGCCTTCACTGTTGATCCTGCAACAGAAATGCGAATTTCTCCAACTCACTCTCTCTAAGGACATGTCCAGCAGGCGATTGGCACTGAAGAGCATATTAACCTCTAAGCAGGTCCACTCTTGGAGCTTATTAGGCTGGACACCTGCGTGCTTCCAGGGCCTACTTCAACATCATTTAATCCCACACTCCTCTACCTCTCTGTGTTCTCCCTCTTCTTTCACTCTCTATCTGTGAGACAGTCATAATGTTATGACTTACACTTACCGCTACCGAGGAGATACCGGTGCTAAAGGGGCTACAGGAAAATTGTCTTGAATAATAATAATAGTAATAAAAAGATGCCTGCTAGGTCTGAAGGGGCATCCTACTGAGAGCAGGAAAAGAAAGGGGGAAAAAAAGAGAGAGAAGATAGCGAGAAGAGAGAGATGGTAAACTGAGCTCCCCCCTCTAGGCATCCACCAGTTAATGAAGGCCAGGAGGGGGCCATAGCAAAAGAGCAAGAGCAAAGGCCTTGTTCATGGCAGGCCTGCTGGGTGTCAGGGCATGATGGAGCCATCTGAACAGCCTCATCCACAGGTTTCTCTTGTCATGAGGGCCACATCTCGATGGTAATAGCATGAATAATGCAGTGGGGCCTAATGACCTATGAATACAACCCACATGAACCATAATATGGATGATGGCTCATTGTGGGGAAAAATGCTCAGCTGGCATATTCAATACAGCTTTCCTTATAAAACAAGACTATTAAGAAATAAATGGGAAGTTTATTTAATATCCATTTAACACTCAAGATGTGGGCTTGAGCAATAACATTATGTGACAATGTCAATACTTTCTGCTGAGGTCCTGAAAAACTAAAAAATATATTGTTGGCTATTGTATATGTACAGTGACATCCATTCATTTAATACATTTGTTAACAATTTAGTGAAATTTCTACTTGATTACTGTTTGGTTATATGACTAGATTAATTAATTTTTCCTTTCCTTGGCTGTAGCTTAATGCACCTTAAATGGCAATTACAGTGCTGAATCAATCAGAAACTGTATAAGTCAACAGGAGTTTAATACTGAGTTCATCAAAACACGTGGTATATTTGATTTAAATAAAAATGGATGAGTTGTCTGTCCCATATTTTCAATTTCACTGTACAGTGATTTGTGACAGTGATGCTGGGTGTGCCGTGGCTTCTCTATGTGGTGTGTGTGTGTGTGTGTGTGTGCATGTGCGGGTGATGTGTGTGTTTTCCCATCAAAACATGAACATTTTCCTCTTACTTTTTCTCATTCCCATTAAAAAACCTGACAACCTGTACACAGCGATTCATGCAACACTGTAGGCACTTTGTCCAAAAATATTCTCTTACATAAAATCACATCTCCTTTGGGGTGTCTAAAGCAGTGTGGTGAAACTGCTTGACTGAAGAAGAAGACTTGACAGATCTCCCTCATTGAATGTACCTATCATTGCCCAAATGGAAATGATTAATGATTACTAATTTGCATGAACACTTGCAGCCTTTTATATTTGAGAGTTTTTTAAGATTCTTTTATTTTCTTGGTAATTTTATTTTATTTTATTTTTTACAAGATATTCACTATGTGTTTATGTATTTATTCATAAATACCAGGTATGTAAAATATATCTGAAAATAACTCATAAATGCATAATGATAATGTGTAATAAACACTTCCTAAAAACCTTGTCATATAAAATATTGTGCATAAATTAGTAACCTAGGCCTGTCTAGAGAAACATAAAATGTATTGTTTGCTTTTGTTAAGTGATATAGTAACTGTGTCAATTTCTTCACAGTTATTTTGTAAATGAAAGATGATTTTTTTATTATTATTATTATTATTATTATTCCAACAGATGATGACATGGACATTGCACACTTATTGTTCTGTTGTTACTAAACTGTAAAACAAAATAGTCCATACATAATTGAAGTAAATCCATTTATTTTCTTTAACTACAGTTGTCACGACAACTGAAGTCTAGTTTTTTTAGTCAAGTTTTCAAAAATGAACCCTCAAAGTAATCCGACCACTTGTGAGATGAAACAAAGGCCATCTTCAAATTGAGATTACTCAAGCTTTCGAGGCAGCAGGTGAACTTTCATTTCTACATTGAACCATCTCAAAATGTTTTATACATGATTAAATAATGTACAAATAAGTAGGATAGCAAGCCAGTTAGTAATATGAAGTTTACAAGCAGATAGTTTTAAGTAATCTGGCTGGTTTACAGCTTTAGCCATTACAGCTTTTTGATAGTGTGGGTATGTTATTCCTTGATATCCTCTGACTCACTGTGACTGTCCTAAAATGCAATCAAGAAAGGGAAGATTAAAGTCTGTGCCCCTCACACACCACATGACTTTATCCCAGCTTTATCCTAAAGATCGGTAGATACGCACAGGCTAGCATGGAGTCGACTATATGACTAGGGAAAAAAATAATATAGTGTAACCAAGGCTTAAGAAGGCAAGATAACTTCAGGTTAACACAATTGCATCATAGCACCTCAACTTCCTCAATATCATTGTTGAATTCTATATCCTATCATAATTTGTAACAGAACATATCAGAATGATGGGTATCAAGGTATATCACATAAACTAACAGCAGAGACGTTTCTAAGCACAAAAAGAAACATATCTGATAGACCTAGGGAATCTCATTACAGCTGATCTGCCATTTGTAGTTCTGAAGTACAGTAGCATGCATTATCAGCTTGCTAATGGCTCCCTTAGTGATGCAGCTCCAGGCAGGTTGCTATAATTGCCTCTTCCACCATGCCCAGGGGAATTTGGAAAGATCACTGCAGCTCACGTTTCGATTCTTCCATCAAACTGTTTTGTCCTCAGGGTATATTATTTACCTTTGTCACAGGATGGAGTAAGAGTAGACCCTCAGATCTTAAGGGTTTAATTTTTCATGCATTAAGGAAATAATGGTGTCAGAGTTTAGGGTTTTGGACCCTTTTTCACACACACACACACACACACACACACACACACAGACTAATACAGTATATACATAAAAACACCATTTCCTAATACTTATTTTCAGACTTCCAGAGGGAGTCTCACAATCCCTATGCTGTTGTTTGGCAGATTTGTAATGTCGCCTTCTACAATATTTCCTATTAAGAGCAAAAATAGACTGAGGAAACAATATTATATTATCAAATGGTAAGGTAAGAGTGAGATAAGCATTGGCCTTTTGAGAATTGCTAACAATATTTGGGCCCTTTACTTTAAGGGAACGATACCTAGTTACGAAAAGAAAAGACGTGTAAAGTGGGGAAAATATTACAGTGGCTTGCAAATATTCAACCAGCTGGAATACACCAAGTTTTGTTTTAAGTTACCTATGTACATAATAGTGACAATGTTGGAACAGACAATTGTATAGGGTGACTGTGTGTGCTGTAGCATTATAATTTCACTTCACTGGAAGAGGCCCAAACACATTCCAGCATGACGATGCCCCAGTGCACAAAGCGAGCACTATGAAGACATGTTTCGTCAAGGTTAATGTGACAGAATTTAAGTTTTCTGCACAGAGCCCTGACCTCAACCCCACAGAACACCTTTGAGATGGTTGGAAGGTTTACTGCATGTAATGTAGTCAAATATTAGTACATTTATCTGCTTTTTTCTCCTACCGTCATGATCAATACCATCTATTATCACATAATGCACATGCAGTAAGTGAAAAACAAAACCTAAATGGATGTAAGCTCATTGCAATAACATAACAAACATTAGGTGGAATCAGATTGGCAGCAGGACATGTTTATTTCCATTTACATCACTTGCTACATGCAGAACTGTATGGCATGTGTGGCAAAACCAATTTAGTCAAAATCAGAACACAAAATGAATTTTACGATTTTGAAGAATTGATGTATGTATGATAACAAAATCCACACAGTTCATTCCAGATAACAGCTCTCTTTATTATGAAAGAAACCAACTACAAAAAGCAAGCAGGATAAATTGGCCAAAAAATGAAAAATGTAATTAAAACTTTAGGGAAGTAACCTTTCATCTGTGCATTCCTTTGTTCTTCTGTGGTTGTTTTGAGAGCTTGTCTCACTCTCCTGAAACAAAGAAACCGTTGCTGCTGATGGAGTGTGATTTGTTTTTGATGTTTACCAACAAATAAACCAGCTGTTAACATGTGCAGACAGACAAGGCATGGCGAGGGAACTGCTTACCACTCGTAATCATAATTGGCTCATGAATAATCATGTTTGAAAAATTTGCTACTTTTCTGACTAAAAATAATGAAAGTTAGCTGATTCTTATTGTTCTTCCTTTTAATAATCCTAGACAGTTTGACTGAAGAATATTTTAAACTGTGTCTTGCTGTCTACTTACTGTTTTTTTTTATTAAAGCATTAAATTAAAGCATTCTCTTGCTCAAATACCACGCTACCTGTTCCTATGATTTTCCCTGAAAGTTAACCATGCAAAAGGTCGACAGCACCTCTCACAGACCTTTACAGATGGAAAGATGTGGTGCATGACCCACGTCTTTATCTCGTCCATTCTCCTTTGAGTCCCCATTGTGGAGAGGATGGTTCAATCAAACAACATTGTGTCCAAGCACAAAGGAGGAAAAGACAGAGGCTGGTGGGCAAGTGTGGAACTGGCCTGAGATAAGAAGTGACAGTGTGATGGCTTGACAGTATGACCAGGTAATGTCACCTTCCCCAAGCTGCACCTGGTCATTATAGCTGAACTGAGATTCGTTAACACATTCATTCTGTTTGACAATAACTGTTTTTAATCACCTCAGCAGATGTACCTCTTATTATGTGCTGTACAGCCATTCAGCTGGGCCTTGATGAACACTGTGAATATTCTGTTAACAAGCCAATATGATTCACAGAGGAAATAGGAGGGTTTCCTTTTTGTTTTGTTTTTTGCCTTTGATTAAAGACACACATAATGTTGAGTCTCACTGTTTGGGAATAATATGGAAATGCTGGATATAGTGTGTGCTTGTCAAGACAGTTTCATATTGAATAATAATATTAATGCTGATTATTTTGAAAGCATAAAGCAAAAGCCTAAAAATCAGCATGTTGTTTATTTGGGATAATTTACTTATCATTATGAATATTCCAGATAAGGGTCACAGACAGGGGTGGACTTAGTGATTTGGGGGCCCTAAGCGATTCCAGGTATGGGAATCTTGCGCATGTGCAGTACGATAGGAACGTTCCACTATTCATGAATCATGGTGGCGCCCTGCATTTGAAAAGATGTAATAATAACATTCAAATCTTAATCAAATCATATATTATATGGTCTTATAGACAGACCATACAATATATGATAAATAAGTATTATATGATTTATATAGACTTCTTGGTATTGGTCGGGGCCCCCTAATTCCCCAGAGCCCTTAGCGGCTGCTTACCTCGCCTATTGGTTAAGTCCGCCCCTGATCACAGAACAACAGACAGCAACAACCTGGAGTGATCCATAATCAAAAACCAGAATACAGGCACTGGTATAAATATAGACATAGAACTAAAACAAGGAAACAGAGAACGCAGGAAAAGAAATGCTCGTGGCAACGATAATGACTAGAATACAGAAGAAAATGAGGGCATATAAAGACAAACTAATCATGGTCTTAACCCAGCACACCTGGACCAAAGCAGGAAACACAGTAATGACAAAACAGAAGTGGAGACAAGACTTCAATTGAAAAAGGAGGGAGCTAAAATACTAAAATAAAATATGAGAACAGCGCTCATCATGCTTTGAAGAGCACACTGTGCTGAAAGCGGAGAATTCGTGTCAGTAATCTTCTTACCTCAGCTGTAGAGAATGTGATCTGTATCTGTGTTTCTAGTATATCAAGACATTTCTTTAAAAAAAAAAAAAAGAACACCATATCTGGAGGAATCCGTCATCCAAATAGATAATTATCATTACGTCTTTGAAGGACTGATTCTTCCTGATACATTTGAGGGTTGTTTGTTTGTTTGTTTGTTTGTTTTTAATATAAATGGCATGATATATAAAGTCTTACAAAGACAAAATTTGCATTATGTACCATATTCAGAGTTGTGAAGAATAAAAGTTTTTTAAAAAAGGGTTTCTTTCCTCACTGTAGCCAAATGATACAGACTCCAGGAATAGTCTAGGAATAAAATCCTTTGTTATTTTGTGTGGAGGAAGAGAGGTAAGAAAGTTGTTAAAGTTTTCTTTACTACAATTCACTCCTAATATAATAAGGTATTTATTGTGAATTTTGCCGCAAAGTTAGCTGAATAGTATGTATGTATGTATCGATTTGGCTGACTGCAATATATTTTGAATCTGTTGACATTTATTAAAAGTTGAAGACCTTAATATTATAGTATACTTAAATACTGTAACTGCACACAACACTATCTCCAAACTTTCTACAGACATAAGACATGACTGTGCTGTTGTGTGCTACTCGAGGTTGAGGTACATAACACCACTGTTAGGATATATGATGTAAGTACGGCATTAAAAAATAAGTTATCTATATTGGAGAAGCTACAAAAGACTTGAAGTGGACAACATTATTTTTTAAATGGTGTGAATTATGATACAATTATAAACTGTAGTTACAGTACTTCAAGTACACTTTGATCATAGTAGTTGTTGATCTTTTTGCTGCTCCCTTCATCTGTGTGGGGTCACACAACCATTTGACACAGGTTTTATGCCAGATGCCCTTCCTGACACAACCCTCCCATTTTTTTCCAGGCTTGGGACCAGCACTGTAACCAGTGGCTGGGAATCAAACCAGGGTTTTCCATATGGTAGGCAAGAAACCTACCACTGAGCCACCAGCACCCTTCACACTTTGACTATAGTAGATGACTGGATATTTTCTTAAAAGACTACCAATAAACTAAATCATGGCTAAAAAAGCTCATATTATTAAGACAAATTTTTTATGATTGCAAATGAATGTAATATTCATAACAAGTATTACATTTTCATTATTGACATGTGGTTGAAATGACAATAAAGCTTCTTGAATCTTAAATCTTGTTAATGACAGTAAGGCTTGAGATATTAATTTATTCTTCTTCCCATTTATATATCAGCATTTTCATCTAAAGTGTATTTTATTGGCTGAAGCCTTTGTTACCCTATGCTGTAGCTGACAGCAAAGAGCAATCTATTTTATAATATCACATCAATTTATTTCGGGCTTGAAGACTAAAATGTTTGACTTGGGCGACTGGGGGCAACTTGACACTGATGACAACCTCCAGGAGAATGTTACACAAGAAAAAACCTGGCAACCTCAAAGGTGTGAACTGCTCCCAGTTAATTTTGATATGTGCCAACTAGAAATTCAACATCAACACCTGTGTAGCGTAAATCTGAATGCAGCCAACCTTGTATATTTTTTCAACTCCAAATCTGTATAAGGCTGATAGGGAATAATCCAGTCACTGATTGCTCCTTCCATTTATACAGCCTCAGCATGGGGCTGCCAGACACAAGTTTATAGATTTATAAGAAATGGAAGAGTTGGGTAAAGTCAAAGAAAACTATTTTTGTTTTCTGTTTGTTGGAAGAGATTAGAATAAATGGCTAAATGGTGTATCTGCAGCTAGCGCTGAATGTAATCTCCCATGGCAATTAAATAAGTACCAAGAGCACTTAAAACATGCATTTATAAATGTTATGAATATGACAAGTCGAATGGGGCCCTTGATGATTAATGTTGTAGTATTTTTGTCCCTCCAACTTCAGCTCCCTCTGAAATATTAGTCCTGGCAGGATTCAGTATTTAATAAAAAATTGGAAGAAGGAAACAAGAACAATGAATTTGTTTTATATACTGTAGAGCTGTGTATGGCACAATGAGGTGGTGGTTGTGTAAGAAAGTGTTTTTTTTTTTAAGTTTTATGTACCTGGCAATGATAATTTAGGTCACTTATTAGTGTAAAATAGGAGGACTGGAAAAAAATGGATTTGACTACACAGCTGAGAATTGCATCATCACTTTCTTCAACCACTAGCATCAATTAGATTCTTACACATTAGATGACTAAACATAACGGCAATTCCTAGGATACACAATGACAATTATGTGCACAAATGGTTCGGCCTAGCATTATTATTTTCTTCCTTCCGGCAAAAGATAGAAGACATTATTCAAACACCATAATTCAAACAATTCATGCTGCAAATTGTCACTGTAGATCAATTTCCTCTAGATGGCTTATGTTCTTTAATACTGTTTAAAGCATGCCCATTTGTCTCTGTCTCTCACCTAATAACCTTCTAAATTTGTTTCTATCTACAACACTCATTCTCTTTCTCTCACTGCCCTTGTTCCCTCCTCTCTCTCATTTTTATCTTGCTTTAGAAGCTGGCATATGTCACGTTTCTCCCCCAATTTTTTCCCAACATGTCGCTGTGTTTGTTTTTTAGATGTTTGAGGAAAGAAGATTTGGAATGAGTTCAGTCAGGTCGCCTTGCATCCTCGTCCCTCCTGGGAAGCCTTTGGTGTCCTTCATCTCTTAATGTAGTTCTTTTTCTCCTCATCTCTGCACAGATGGAGAGAAAATAGCCCTCTCACAGGCCGCCCTGCTCTTCCATTAAAAGAGAAAGGGAAGGAGGTGATGGAGAGAGGGAGAATGAATTGCTCAGATAAATGTTGCTACAAGGCAATGGATGTCTAACCTAACAGTGAATTGTGGACAAACTTGGAGTGTAACATAAATAAACATCTTCTGCTTTTGCCTTAGAACTCTACAATACATGCAAAGAAAGGTTAAATGTTTTAGTTCAGCTCAGTTAACTCGGTAACAGAAAGAAGGTCAATTTTAAAACTTCAGGTTTGGCCAGAGATCAGTTCTGGATATTTTTCATGGAATCATCAGCTTTGAATTTAATCTTATGAGAAATGTGAACAAATTTAAACAAGTGAAGCTGCTGGGTTTGAGCTGGGTTTATTTGATTTCATACAAAAGAAAAAGTAACATTTTAAATGTTGCCTCTAACCTTAGCTTTAAGGTATTCAGTTGTAAGTATAATTTACACATATACCATATACATGGATTTTATAATTTTTTTTTTTTTTTTCTTAGCGTTTTGTCCCGCACACTTGCAGGGTCTGCTGTTTGTAGCAGATCAATCGACCCGCGTGATTTGGCACAGGTTTTACACCGGATGCCCTTCCTGTCGCAACCCTCCCATTTTTATCCAGGATTGGGACTGGCACTGAGAGTCAACTCTTCAGCGGCTGGGGTGGCGCCCTGCCCAGGAATCAAACCCAGGCCGCGGCAATGAGATTGCAGGATCCTCCAGGAGGCCTATACATGGATTTTATAATGATTTTATATAATTATATTTCTAAAAATCAAAAGCTAATACAGTGAAACTGGGACAGGTGAAGCCATGCTTGCTGCAATCCATGCTATTCATGGCATTAAGTTGGACATCACAAGCTTCCTGGTCCTCACTTGTTGTTTAGAGAAATGGAGTGGACTATACAACATGTTTGTCATAACGTCATCTGCTGTTCCTGAGTGATGAAAATAATTATATTCATAATGATATATATTTTATATACATTATATATAATTTGACACTGTGGTTAGAAACAGAAATGTGTCCCCTAATTTGATTCATCTTTATCAGTGCATTTTCCAGAGTCTTCTGTTTTCCTCTCTCTCTCTCTCTGTCTCTCTCTCTCTCTCTTATTCATCTACAGCCAAATGATTGCAACACATAAATTAAGCATTTGAATTATATTAACCAGTTATGTAGTATGTATTCACCATTCCAGTGTTACACAGCTCAAGTGTTAGCTCTAAAATTATTCCAGTGTAAAAAAAAAAAAAGAGAACTGTCCAGAAAAAAATCTCTTTTGCGTCCACTTGTATTGTGAACATCAAAGACATTGAAGAAATTTGCAGCTCTTTCATTTAAAATATAACTATTTTTAAAACACCCTATGCACTCTTCTTTTTTATCTATTTCTTTCTTTAACAATTCATTCTTGAATCATATCACTGTTCCCTACTTCTGCTCACCATCTGTCTATCAATCTATCTTTCCTGTTCTCTTTGCCACAGCCTGCCTGAGTGAGATGCTTTCAGCTGAGACAGTGAATAAAGCTTAACTTCAGCACCATGCCTGAGCCTGAGCCTCTTCCGTCATTCAGAAAGCCCTGCTGACACAATCCAGCACAGTGCCAATGCTACCCTAAAGCCTTCCTACACACACACACACACACACACACACACACACACACACACATGCTTACATACTAAAAACAACAAAGGGTTTTTGGCCTGACTCATTCATCTTCTCATGCCTCTTCTCTCACACATGTGATGCATCTGTCTACCAACTGTGCTCTCCCACACACATATAGATACACACTCCCAACCCACACTCCAACAGCCAGGGTGCTCTTTTGCCCTGAATAATTTAACAGCCTCAGCAAATCTCACAGCAATTTACACCTGCCCTGGCACATCCAAACTCACTTTCACACACATATATATATATATATAAATATCAAAAGATATATTACCTGAATATCACATCGAACACATTTTACAATGCAGACACACACACTTTTACAGGTTATTTCTGTACATGATAAATATGTTGGTCTGTTGTAAGCAGAACCTACTGTAGGTAGCACTGTAACTTAGCAACTGGATAATGATTAGGACCACTCGAAACACTCTACAATAAGGGTTTGCCCATCTTTGGTAGATGGCAAGTTCGAATCCTGGTGATGCAACAGCCATCCATGGCCCACTTTTTGTGTGGGAGAGATGCCATTACTCTCTCCCTGTCAATCAAACCAACACTAAACAATGGTGGGTGTCTGTGAGCTCATGTATGCACAAGAGGACAGTTAATACTTTCATCCCAGTGTGTTCAGCTACTCTGTGATGTGGCATGAGTAGCTGAGGAAGCTTGTGTTGTGTATAGTCTAGTATTCACCTTCCTGGTTGATAGTGAGATGAGGAGTGGTTGCTATTGAATTGGAAGTGGCAAAATGACCCAAATTAAAATTATAATTAGTCTGTAATTGTAATATGGAATTACATAATGGACATGGAATTGTATTGAATTTGTAATGATGTAAATAATCTATATTTCTCATATTAAAGAAGAAGTAAGCAGAAGAGACAAATGTTAATTTTTTTTTTTAATGTAATCTGTACAAAGAAAATGCAACAATATATAGTGTTTATTTCTGTTACTCATTCTGGTTGGTTGGTTGGCTACACTTGACTCTTTCACGACAGCACAATGGAGCCATTTTTACAGAATCATTCTTAAAACACCTAAAAAAATTTAGGTTTTCCATTCAAGTTAAGGTGTTAGCAAGGAACAAGTTGAAAAAGAGTCATACAAGTTAATCAACCTCTGGGTGAAGTTCAGAAGCTTCAAATGAAGCATTTTAATAAATGTCTGCTTTGAAAATTACATTTTGTATTCTGCTTGATCACATAAAAACAGCAAGAGATCATGTCGTGTTGTTCGATAGACAACTAAGATCCTCCTACACCTGTGTGCTAGTCAGAGCTGTATCACTGACTCAGCTAAATATAAAGCTATGGCTATTATCCAAAAATGCAGTTCTGTTTGATGTTTCTCAACCTCATTGCTGCTCCTGTCACTTAAATCATGTCAGATACAGTTAACCGGCATAAACGAAAGAACCAGTGAAGTAGAATGAGCAAAGCTTTATTCTTCTATCTTAGCAAATAAGACACTTGTTAAGTTATTATCTTCTGAAAAACAAAAAATGGTTCAGTTAAACAATTCTGAAGACTTCATTCGCTTGAGACGTTGCTGCTCCTCTGGATGTTAAAAGTGCACAGATTGGAAATTCCGGTGGGTTTTGGAGGGAAAGCCTGTAGGCGTAACAGCTTTTGAATTTGTTTTCCTGTAATTCAGCACCAAGTTTTTGAAAGACCAAATGTTTCCAAATGTGTATTCTCATTAGAGATCACAACAAATCCTATTGTTACCCCATGCACATGCATATGTATATGTTTTGCTAAAATATTTATCCAGGATCACATGTAACTTCATCAAATGGTTATATTTAAACAATAAAATTTTATACACAATGACACAATGCAACAGAACACATGGGACTGTGTGAACAATCACACTGTGAACATCTACACAGAATAGTACATAACAGAGCAGTACATAAGTACAAGATAAACTAGAGCAGTATAAGCGATATAAGCGACGAGATAAACACTATTAAACAGATTATGTATATGATCTCAGAAGAAATGAATACGAATTTCAGAGAACATTGCAGAAGTGCGTGGGCTACATTCAATTTCATGTAAAGGAAGAAATACTTGTACACATGTATTCAAATATTTATAGCAAATATTAAATATTTATGTCAAATATTTGTTATCAAAAATTATAATGGTAAATCTTTCTACATTAAAAAATACTCTAAAAAAATAAAAACCACCAAATTCATCAAAGTCATTATTGGGCACATGCTGATTCATTGTCTCAAACAATGCATCAGTAACTTTAGTTTAGTTTTATTCTTCTTTTATTCACATAAATCTGTTTTGGGGTTTTGTTGTTGTTGTTAACAAATCCAAACAAACCACTTTATTGTAATGACAAGTGATCTATTACAGAATGTTACAGTTACCTTCATTATTGACATAGTAAGTAAGTAAATAAATAAATAAATAAATTTTTTCAATACATTTTGATTTGAAAAATGTTGGAAACTGACCCAATAATGCAAAGGTCAACAAATAAACAAGACAGAATTGTAATGAAAAAAAAAAAGTCCCTAAGAGCAAACAAGAAAATGCAAAAAGTAGAGTTTATTTCTGCTACTCATTCATTAAAACAATTTAACATCTTGGTTGGTTGGATATGCTTTATTCTGTAATAAAGCATATCTTAAGTCAGCACAGTGGAGCTGTTTTCATGAATCATTCTTATGACACCTTCTACATTTTAAACTTGTTCAGGATTAGGTGATAGCAAAGGACAAGTTGAAAAAGTGTCGAGTTAATCAAGCTCTCAAAGAAGTGCAGAAGCCTCCAATCAGCATACTAATAAATGCCCCCATCGAATATTAAATTCTGTATTATCTCCCTTGGCCACATAAAAACAGTAGCAGATCATGCCTTGCTGTTTAATATCCAGCCTGTTGTTTGAGGGACAGCTAAGATTGTCCTACTGCTTTGAAACACCTGTGTGCTAGTCAGAGCTGTATCACTGACTGCTAAATATAAGGCAATGGCTATTATCTCAAAATGCAGTTTTGTTTGATTTTCCTCAATGCTGCTCCTATCACCTCACTCAGATCGGGTACACATAGCATGTTGCTTAGCCGGCATAAATCAAACATCCAGAGGAGAAGAAACATAGAAGAAAATAGAAACACCATGTTTTCACATTACTGAAAGTAAGTCTAATAGATTTAATAACTCCTAGGACCTGCTGTGAGCTGTAACAAACTTTGATCATGTTTTTACCATGCTGTAGCACAAATTCTGAAAAAGCTTGATAATTAAGGGTTCAATAACAAGTGCAGAAAGAATGTAAAAAACAATAAGCCAAAACAGCAGACAAGATCCTTCTCAGATTGCAAGCACAGCCCTGAGTACAGCTATTCAGGGCTGTGTTTTAAAAAGATGAGTCTGGTTGTATGTGTACAGTGCAAATGTTTCCATGGATCTCATGAGTGTGTCTGGCTGTTTGACTCTGTCTCAGGTACAAGCAGGTTTGTGGGGTTGAAAATGCAAATGAAGTAAAGCGTATGTGCTCTTATGCATAATGTATGTAGCAAACAAGTAACCCAGCATGGCTTATTTAGTTTCCCTTTGACCTTTTAGCTTAGGCCTGTAATGATGACTCACTTCAATATGGCATATGCCCAGCATAAACTTCTTTTAATGGCAATATGTGTCGAGTTTAGTTCCTGCTAATGTACAAAACATTTACACTTTACCAGTCTGGAATACAGAAAGGCTAAACAAATAAGCATTTTTTACACATTATTAATCATTAAATATGCCATCAATTCCATAATTATTGGCACCTTTCAACAAACTTATTACAAACGACTTTATTTTCAAATAATATTCCAGGCAATGAATTATATTTTAATCGCTCAAACAAGCGGAAAGAAAAATTACCTTTCATCTGACACTCACTATAATAATAACTTTTTTTTTTCTCAAAATAATTGCTCTCAGGGAGCAATTTGTTTCATTTGACCGAAATCACTTTGATAGAATTACAATTAAGCACAGTCAGGGAAATGATGATTAAAAAAAATGCCTGTACCAGTTGGCAATTTGCCTGAAAGGTAATGCATGTTCATACTAACCCAGGCCATCATGTTTAGAAGAAGGACTGCATACAAGAAAAAACATATGGCAGGCAATGTTCAACCTTTTTTGTGTGTGGTAAAAGTAAATGTAGAATAAATGTTCCATCTGAAAATATCACTCATTGTATGAGTTAAAGTTTTATTTCATTACAAATGTTCTGTAATATGTATGCAGTGCCATATAATCCTCAAATTACATTTAAAAATGTAAATGATAAAAAACACACTTGACATTTTTAATGTGCATTCAATTTTATGAAGATGCAAAACAGACAAAGAAAAAAAATCAAAGAAATAAACAAACAAACAAAAAACAACCAACTAACAAAGAGAAAAACAAAAAAACATTGTTTTTACATAATTGTAATTGTTACAAAAAAATGTAACTGTCCTTAAAGAAACAGTAGAGTTCAGATCCATAAACATCCATCCATTTTCTGTATCGCATATCTATTATAGGGCCTCAGGGAACCTGGTGTCTATCTTGTACTCAGGACACAAGGCAGGGGACAACCTAGTGCCAGGGCATCACAGGGTACAACACACACACACTAACCCATTCAAACACTACAGACAATTTAACCCTTGTGTTATGTTCACTCTTTGGACCCTTTGCTAAGTTAAACTTTCCCAAGACATTACCCAGGACAAATATATAAACAGTAATTTATATGTATTGTTTTTAACTAAATCTGAGACCACTTATAGATAACATCTGTGATAACATCTGTTTTTGTAATTAATAGATTACATTTAACAATGAAAGTGTAATTAGTTTTTGTGATAAGGTTATAATTTGTGTAACAAAATCTACTAAAATAAAGACCTTGGTGGCATAAATCCAGAACAAAAATTGAAATGGAACAATGTTTCAATTAATGTTTATTACTTTGAACTGATTTATGAAAAACAGGTGATAAGCAACAACAAAAGCACAAGAAACAAAAGATGCATCTTTAAGATCTTGCATGTCTTTGTACAATTGGAGGAAACCAAACTACCCAGAGAAAACGGCCAAAGCACAAGGAGAACATTCAACCTTTCAAAAAGACAGACACAGGAATCAAACCCCCAACCCAAGAGGTATGAAGCAAACATGTAAACCACTACGCCAACCATGCTATTACTTATGTTCCTTGAAGTTAATATGATGATTAATTTTCTCTGCATACACATGGTAAACTTGCCAGATAAACACAATGTTCATAAATCAAACATATCCCACCTTGTAACTATAATTTACCCATCAAAGAGATAGAACTGTAAGTGTAATATCTGTGTAGGCAAAAGCTTGTTATTTTTAGTGGTCTTTTGCTCATTGCTAGGGAGTGAAAACATGTATTCATCTCCCATTATTAATTAATATCCTGACAGGTGGCATTAGTATGTTCCCCTGTTGCAGGAAAACCATCTGTTAGTCAGGATTATGTGATTAACAGCATATGCTGAGAGTCACAATTCCATTAACACACACTCAGTATACTTAAATTGTTATTTGAACAATTTCATTAAATATTTCTTCATCACACAGTTCAAAAGAATGACTGTATCATGTAAACTTGTATACAAGATGTGGAGTTTTTATTCCATGTGATACTGAATGACAACTGAATATTGAATGGGAGAATATTTTCCAAAATCTACTCTTTTTTTTAACTTTCATGAATCATGAAAACTTTGTACGTGTTTATTTGTCGAAAAGAATGTAATTTAAGTTCAAAAACAAAAGAACGGGAAAAGAAAAAAAAAATCAGAAGTGGTGTAGCTAGTGGTGATATAGACAGATTGGCAGGGGTTGACATACTGCCAGAGTTCTTTCCTGAAAATCAATAGCTAAAATGCAAATGAATCATGACTCTTCCTCCATGGGAAGCTTTGCTGTGAATATATATTTATGTCAGAGGCATTTGTAATTTGAGCTTCAGAGTGAAGCTATATTGTATTGTGGAGGTCACATCACAGTGGGCAGGAGGGTTAGACCAGTCTGAAGCATCATTAGCATACTGAAGCCTGTTGGGAAGAGAAAGAGATGAACAAGTGGAAGCGCACAAAGTCAAAAACACAGTCTTGTGGTTTATAGTACTCAAGCAGGGTAAAAAGTATGTTAATATTTTTTTAACGCAGCATGGCCTTTAGCAGCATGTTTTGGTGCAGGAAAAGGTTTGTTGAAAATCAAGGTCTGTAAAATTGATGCACAAACGAACAACTGAGGTGTATGTGGACTTTTCAAAGACTAAAAAAAGGTCAAGTATAAGGTGTTTGTGTGCATATGCTTATTTGCTGTTGGAGTAGTTAGGATTTTTACTTTAGTTGTTTATATGCACAAAGATATTAAGGCCAGGTTTTTGTTTCACTGCAAGTTGACCTTACTGCATATAACATGTAAAATCTTGACACATCTGTCAGTAGCGATGAAGATGAAGCACAAATTACACACATGGACACATGACAGAACCATAAGTGTAGGACTGTTGGTTTGAAAAACCTTTGAACACCTTTTTCCATGTTTTATTTTCAGCATGAACCCTGAAGGAAATTATGGACCTGAAGCACTTAAATAATAGAAATTATGCATGTAGCTGCCTTTAATGTGAAGATGGTACTATCCCACTTTCATTTATCAAATACTGATAACAAAGCCTTGCGCATCAGCTGATAACTATACTGCTCCAGTTTCATTCTCTTTAAAAACTATTAGGCTTTAAATGTTTTTTTTTTTACCTGAAGCACTTCACTTCACAGTTGGAAAAGTCTTTCTGACAAAATTCACTTACATTGGGTCAGTGTCATTTCTACAGCAAAGTGTGTGTGTGTGTGTGCATGTTTTAGTGTTTTACCATATTTTTTCCTATTCAGCCACTGATGAGACCTTAAATGAATTGTTTGAATGTTGATCTGTTATCAGATATATTATAAATATTTAGATTTTTGTATATAAGTAAATATTACTACCGACACAGACCCAGTGTGTGTGTGTGTGTGTGTGTGTGTGTATGTGTGTGTGCGTGTGTGTGTGTGTTTGATATTTCTGATTCTAAACAATGTGTGTGGCACAATCTATGTGGATGTAATCATGAACAATTACAATTAGCAGACTAACCTTCATGAAACTAGAAGAGTAACATTCAGGGCTATTAGATTAGTAAAGTGGGAAATTCCTGCTTGTGCTGCAGTCAAAAGTGTATTTGGCTTTAAGTAAGTTGTCTCAAGCCGGGTACAAATAAATAGAGACTTTATTGGTATCGAAAAATTTATTATTTATGATTTTGAATTTCACAGCTCAGATGTGGCCTTGCACTGTAAAAAAAAAAAAAGAAAAAAAAAAGCAAGCTCTCAACATTGTGAAAGGGGATTTCATAATCAAAGCATGGAGTCAAAGGCAAGAGATAAAAGGAGAAGGGCTGTGAGGCCTGTCTGACAAGAGTGCCAAATCTCTTCTACCTCTTCCCTTTGCTTCTTTCTTTTTTATTTCATTTGCTGAGAGTGAAGGGAGTGACATGGAAGAAGAGACAGAGAGAGAATAAAAAAACCATGCTGTGAATTTTGCCACTTATTAATGAAGAAAGAACGGCATCTCTAAGGAGGGATGGTGCATGGTGATGATCAGTGAGCACTCAGGCGACACACTTCACAGCGCCTCTAATTGAAATGTCCCTTTCAGGTCTCCAATGGGGGTTCCATTTCACACACACCATGGTCCACCTCCCCACTACTTAAACACACAAACACACACACACACACACACACACACTGAACACTTTTGCCTTTACCCAAGGGTCTTGAATGAGGTGGTCTTGACGGAAAATTTGTTCCTGTCAGTTTGTGTATGTTTGATAGTGTTTAGCCTACTTGTGCCAAAACTGTGTGTCAGCTGTATTAAAAACTGTTCTCAGCATGGGAAATATATGAATTTGCAAATTAAAGATTCATGGAGATTCTTGCCACAAGTAGCAGCATATGAATTGATACTCCTCAAAATATGCTATGCTCCAAACATTACAGGCCGCTTTTCTCAGAATACATGCTAGTTATGACTCACTTTGAATGTTTGGAGCAAATGTGTGAATGAATGAATCACTCTTTCCAAGTCTCTCAGTCCTCCACCTCTTTCTGTGTACCAGCTCTTTACTGTCTGCAGTGTTTCTTTCCAGCTGTCAAATACTTTTGTGATGTGTGGGTTTTAGCAGGCCTGTCACATGGATAAGCAAGCTGATGCATATTTTGTAACCATGCAGACTCGATACTTAAAGTTAAAAAAAAAAAAAATGAAAAGAAAAAAAGAAAGAAAAAAGCAGCATAGTAATTATGTCGACTAAATGACTAAATGTCAACAGATATAATGGCTACTGCTGTTCTATTCAAACTCAACCTCTCAAGAAAAACTTTCAACAAAATTTAAATGAACATATCATTTAAAACATTTCTGACATTCTATAATAGCTCATTAATACATCATTAACAACTATAAACAGATATTTAGTTATTCAGGATTTAAACATTAACAAATGTTTATAAATGTGCTTAATGTGCTTTCTCAAAAATTCTTAAAATATGACTTTTCACATTTCATTATACTTTATAAAAATGAAAAAAAAAACATATGGGTTTAATTAAGATTTTGTTCTTTATTCAATAAAGCCCACTTAAATAGTTCTTTCACAATGAAATAGTTCTTTCATTACTGGTCACCTGTTAAAAGCAGACTATACTTACAGTATAGAATATACTTACAATATACTTAGTACTTACAGAAGTCTGCAGCACTCACTTTATGCAAACTACAGATGTAGCATATCACTAATTAAATACTAACAAGCTGTAAATTTAGATGATTAATTAACTCACAAAAAGAGCATCTAGGTTTAAAGCTCAGATAAATAAGTAGCCATTTCAACCAGCACAGTAAAGGTATTCATTTACTTGTACAATCGATTTTAAAATGTGGGAAAAAAAACAATATATATATATACATATATATACAATAAAAATACACTAATCAGGTATAACATTATGAGCACTGAGAGGTGAAGTGAATAAGACTGATTATCTCTTCATCATGGCACCTGTTAGTGGGTGGGATATATTAGGCAGCAAGTGAACATTTTGTCCTCATAGTTGGTGTGTTAGAAGCAGGAAAAATGGGCAAGCGTCTTGTGGGGAATTTCCGGTCTGCAGTGGTCAGTATCTATCAAAAGTGGTCCGAGGAAGGAACAGTGGTGAACCAGCGACAGGGTCATGGGAGGCCAAAGCTCATTGATGCATGTGGGGAACAAAAGCTGTCCCTTGTGGTACAAGCCAACAGACGAGCTACTGCTGCTAAATCTGCTGAAGAAGTTAATGCTGATATAAAGTTAATTCTCATATAAATGTGTTAGAATACTGTGTATGGGACTGCATAGCCCCAGACCAGTCAGGGTGCCCATGTTGATCCCTGCGCACTGCCGAATGTGCCAACAATGGGCATGTGAGCATCAAAACTGGATGACAGAGCAATGGAAGAGTGTAGCCGAGTGCGTGTGCGTCGCTTACCTGGGGAACACATGGCACCAGGATGCACTGTGGGAGGAAGTCAAGCCGACGGAGGCAGTGTCATTTTTTGGGTCAGGCTATTTTGGAAGCAAAAGGGGAACCAACACAATTAGGCAGGTGGTCATAAAGTTATGCCTGATCAGTATATATATATATATATATATATATATATATATATATATATATATATATATATATATATATATATATATATATATATATACATATATATTTAAAACACTAATTTATTGATTCTGTTTGATAAATGATGCTGTTGGTAAAGATTTATTTGTTTACCTTTTTTTTCTTTATGGGAAATTTGTCACAGGTATTACTGTCACTGGTGCAATGGTCTGTGATTTTGACATCAGTAACAATTAATAACTTCAGTGACTTAATAAAAAATGGCACCACATTAAATATCAAGAATATTGATTATTCTTTCAAAATGTATTTTTGAGAATGGCCCACTTGCTAATGTGTATTTACACAGATATTGAGTCATTGATAAAAATGGACAAAAGTTCTTTTAAATTTGAAATTGTTTGTAAATGAGACACATGCATTCTCATGCATTTAGATTCTCATAGATTCTTGTACCTTTACATTATATTTGTATATTTGTCTTTATCAAGGATTAACATACTCTTTAATTATTGTAAAATTTCAAGTAAACTGTTAAAGTAAACTGTTACAAACTCAAGAATTTATTTATTTATTTTTATTTTTATTTTTATTATTATTTTTTTGGGGGGGGGGGCACACAAGAGTAAAAACACAGTACACAGAATTATGTTGTAGACTCAAGGCATGAGCCTCCAGAGGGTCATTCATCACAAAAGAGTATTGCATGACTGGCACATGTTTAATAGTGAAAAATGTCTGTAAGGGCCCAGCAAAGCCTTTTACTGTTACAAGCAACATATACGCATCTACTGCAGATGGAAAAAACAATGAACAGTGATAACCCTGTGTGGAACCTTAGACCTACATGACAGTTCCAGAAACAAAAGCTCAGCAAGAAGAAATTCGTGTTTTAAGCAGCCAATCAAGAAACTGTTCAATGAACCACATCTTCAATCTCGAAGAATAAGACATAGAATGTGGAGAAATACAACATATTGGGATAATGGTAAATAACAGATGTTGTTGTTCAGCTAGGAGTGACACTAATGATGCCCTATTGTACTTCTGTACAAGAAAGAAACTTGGGATCATGCAGATGCAATTTTTTTCTTCTTTCTCATCTTCTATTTAAAAATTCCATCTGCCATTATTTTACCCTAAACAATTGTCTATACAAGTAAAGCTGCCGATACACACACACACACACACACACACACACACACATACATACATATAGAGCATTAGTCAGTGCTTGAACTACATTACTTATCAGCCTCTGCACAATTCCTTGTTACATTTCTCACTAATCACTCACTCATGTTTCTTGTTTCTCCTTAATTTATGTGCTTTGTTTGTTGCTTTGCCTTCCATAGCCTTGCTCATAGTCTGTACGTTTTGCTATGTTGTTGTTTGTACACAGCACACAAAAATCGTCTGCACTTGTTCTACTGCTTTCTTGGAATCCCTGGGATCTGGTGTGTTCCAGTTCATCCTATAGGTGTTCAGTGGGGTTGAAATCAGGTGTTTGTGCAGGACACTCAAGTTCTTCCATTCCAACTTTGCCAAACCATGTCATCATGAAACTCACTGTATGCACAGGGGCATCCAGGAACGGGTTTGGTTCTCTTAGTTCCACTGAAGGGAAATTGTAATATAATGCTACAGCATACAAAGATATTCTATACAGTTATGTGCTAGCAACAGTTAGGGGGAACCACATAACTGTCATTATCAGGTGTCCTGAAAAAATGGCCATATATGCACAGTAGTGTCACACAACTGAATGCATGAAAAGAAAATGAATAAACAGCTAGTATAAATTAATTACCAGTCAGCTCATTTATATTTGTTTATTCCTCCCAGATCAGCCTTTATAGAGAACTGATGAAACTCTTCATAGGCACTTAGTGGCCTGGCCTAGTGCTGCTCGTGTTCAGTCAATTTCACACAACACACAATACTAACCAGAGAAAAGTCACAGGTTTATGCTGCTTGTTTGGACCAAATATACAGTGTAGCATATTTTGTGTGACACCTGAGTGCATGCCAAGGCAATATTCATGTTGTGCTGTTTGTAGTTGCAATGTGAAATAGTCCTGCACACAGCTGGAGCTTAAAATTTAAAAGTGTTCTGTTGCACCCAGTTCACCTAACGCTATGTAGGTTCTGAGAAATACATGGGAACTTTGGATAAAATATAATAAAATAAAATATCTTTTTTTGAGTTAATTTATCCACTTTATTATTCATTATATTTTTAGGTAAACATTGAATGATGCTAATTTCATCTTCAAAGCATAGCTAAAAGTGATTCAAATCAAATCACTGACAAATTCAAATTTTATTTGTTACATAAATAATCATACACAGTACGTTTGTACACAGTTTGTTTTGACCCTTGAAAAGGAAAAAGGTATAAAATAAATTTAAAAAAAAATATATAAAATAATATAATATAAAATATAAAAACTACAATTCCCCAATAGGTAAATAAAAATTAAATATAATATAAATAAAATAAAATAAAATATAAATAAAGTAAGGTAGGGTATATATGTACACAGAATATGTATATAAAATATAGAATATATATAAAGAAATGTAAAATGTAAACAGCTGTATTATACAGAACTATATAAAGTGTAGTGTGTAATAATGTGCAAGGTACAGACAGCAGCAGTACGGGGTGGTCAGATGATGAGATGATGAGAAGCAGTGGTATTGTCCATTTTTAAAGTGCAGATGTGCACTTTAAAAGTCCTCTTTGTGTATAAACGGGAGCAGATGTTTTATGTATTGTGTGCCACAGTCCTGTAATGTGCAAATGTACGGTGTGGTTGGTTTGGTGTTTTCTAACACGTGTGTAGGAAGCATAGCAAGTCCAATTAGTTGAGTCCTATGTGGAGTTCTGATTGAGAGACCATATAGCCTGCGGGAAGAAGCTTCTCCTCAGTCTCTCTGTGTTGGCCTTCAGGGAGCAGAAGCACTTCCCTGGCCTCAACAGAGAGAAAAGTCCATTGTTGGGGTGGCTGAGGTCCTTCACGATCTTCCTGGCCTTGGTCCAGCACCGCTTGTTGCGCTTAGCTGATCGCACCACCCTCTGAAGAGCTTGTCTGTCCTGCACGGTGCTGTTCCCAAACCAGGTTGTAATGTTTCCCATCAGGATGCTCTCTATGGTGCATGAGTAAAAGTTCCTTAGCACCTTAGCGGGCAGTCTATAGTCTCTCGAGTGTCTGAGGTGGAAGAAATGCTGCCGGGCCTTCTTCACCACGGTGTTGATGTGATAGGACAGGTCCTGTGTGATGTGAACACCGAAGTATCTGAAGCTGTCCACTCTCTCCACTGGGCTCTTGTTGATCGCAGGGGTCTGGTAGTTCCTCTCCTGCTTTTTGCTGAAGTCCACTATCAGCTCCTTAGTCTTGCTGGTGTTAAGGTGGAGGTTGTTCCTCTGGCACCAGTTCTCCAGAGTCTTAATCTCCTCCAGGTAGGCCATCTCACTGTTGTCGGAGATCAATCCGACCACAACGGTGTCGTCAGCAAACTTGATGTTGGTGAAGTTGGTAGTGGCCATGCAGTCATACGTGTACAAAGAGTACAGCAGGGGCCTCAGAACACAACCCTGGGGGGCTCCAGTGCTGAGTGTGAGTTAGGCTGAGACATGCCCATCCTTACTGCCTGTGGTCTGCCAGTCAGGAAACTGGAGATCCACTGACAAAGAGATGGGCTGAGTCCCAGGTGCTCCAGCTTGGTGGTGAGTGTGGAGGGGACTTAGATAAATTTTCCAGTGATTTTCCATGTTCTACTATTTTTCTTTCGATGTATACCATTCACTTAATAGTATTTATTAAGAGAAATAAGATAACCAGAACTCAAATCCAGCAGTATTCATGCTTTACCGTTCTCTTGAACAGAATCATATAAGTGATTTCAAAGAGAATATGGTTTGTTACAGCCAAAGTGTTACCTACATTACAGGAAATATAGCAAAACAGTGCAGCAAAAGTACCAATCTGTGGGATCAGGCCAGATGGGCTAGGCTTCACTCCCCATGCTTATCAGTGACCCATGGCTGCCCAGGACCCTGTCGATGGTTCACTGGTGGTCTGAGATTAAGTTATGGGTCATGTCTTCATTGTGATTGGTTGATCAGGGACCAATCAGTAACTAGGCATGTGGCATCCATTCCAATGGACACAAAGTCTGAGTGCTTTCTGTTAAAATGCTGAACACAGGTTTACTTCATAAAATATGTGCAGTTTAAACGAATAAGATGCTAGAGTTATCACACAGTGAAATCTTGTGAAATCATTAAACTTCCTTTAAACATCCATGTGCTCTTAGTACAAATAAAGTATTAAGTTAGTTACTAATGTACTTAGGAATTATATGTTAGTCTGAACTAATGTGGGATGGAACGTTTTGAGACATTTTCTCACAACAGACCAGACTTAAGAGGAAAGTGTGCATCTAATAAAGAGGCACTTTATTATAAAATCAAGGCAAACAATGTTAACACAGTACATTACTCAAAATGGAGAGGCAGGTAAATATCAAAACATGAACAGATAACATAGCCAAGGGAGAATCCAGAAAGTAGACCAAGGCAAAGGATCTACAGTAAACACAGGCACTGATAAATAGTAATGTTATTCTTGATACTGAAACACACCACATTTTATTTCAAACCACTGTATGCTTGATTCATTCTGCTATAAAGCAATGACATCCATAGCATCATTCACGCAGTCATGTGACTTCTTTGGAAACTGATTCTCAACTTCTTGTGTTCACGTCAAGAGTTCCTTAGGAGATGGTAGAGTGGGATGTTGAGATATATCATTGATATGGGATAAATAAAGAATTAAAGAAAAAAATGTGTTCATGTCCTGTTCTCTGGATTTTTTAAAACTACCTGTGGTGTTTGTGCGTGTCAGTAGAGTGACAGGCATGACAAGATGACTAGGATGCAGTTAGCTCAGGTGTTTACTGATAAGCTTAAGCAGAAGAGCTAGTACTCACCAACGCCGTGGGATAAGTGACAGAAGATTTAAGGTACATTCACACGTGCAGTGATTTTATCATCGCAAGTCACCAGTCGCTATACTATGAAGTCGCCAGTGGGCATTCCTACTACTGGTTGCCAAAGTAATAACATTTATCACTGGATGCAACTAGTTGTCCATATGTTTACTGATGCCTACAATTACTCTTACAAGCCACTTTATAAGTCACTCCTGCCTCATAGTGTACAGTAAGCTAATTTTTCTTCCATGCACATTGTGTGTTAATCTTCATTTATTTATTCATTAGTGTCAGTTTTTGTCCACAGGTCTGCTATTAGTTTGACATGTTTGTTTGCTGGACTGTTCCTTGGATTGTTTCTCAACCCAGCAGTGACACCAGTACACTGGTGTACCGTTTCGCCAGCGGAATGGATATCATCTTACAGTATGGGACTTTTTCAAAAAATGAATTATATTACTGATATAGTCTGATATAAAATTAGTCAAGACACTGTTGGCTTTCAGTGTGAGACATTTTTACTTCTGGAAAACCTTACATAGAATTTTAGTGGTTGAAGATAACACCTTCAAATTTTAAATGCTTATGAACAAGCACTTGCAGCATCTAAGAGAGCATTTGATATCTGATTATTGCATCTGATAGCAGTTGATTTCACAATTTTTTTTAGACATAAACCTTTGTGTGAAAACAGTTTTTGTGTCTTTTTGGAAAAACTACAAATTCTTACAACCGCTTTCTTAATATCTTCATATGACTCATTTACTGTGGAGTGTGACCTGACAAAAAATGTCAATGCTGAACATGGACACAACCAAAACAAAGAGACTTTCCATTTTTTAGCCTCTGGTAAAAAGGTACCACGGTGCTGAAAATGGTCCACTCCCCAAATTATATCTGATCATCTGTGGTTCAATAGTGGTTCTCCATTAGTGGATAAAGTTGAGTGGTGCTGACAAATTGTTCTGAGCAATGACTTTGTACTTATATGGTGAGTCAACTCCTTTTCCCTATGGATGCTACCTCTGGGGATAGTTACTCATGTTAGCTTCCACTGCTATACCGATGACTCACAGTTGAGCGTTTCAGCAAAGTTATATGACATATATCAGCTTAATAATGTTGAGGAATATGTGAAGGACATTAGACACAGATACTCAGTAACTTTCTTCTACTTAATTCTGACAAGACAGAAGTTCTTCTAATAGTGCCTGAGGCAGCTAGATGTCTGCTTTCTGGTTAGGTAGTAAATTTCAGTTACATTATATAGAGCAAAAAGACCTTGGTGTTATTGACTCTAGTTTCTAGTCTCTTATTTTCTTTGTATACGATACTGCAAATCTGAGTCTATTTATGCAGAAAATCTAGTTCATATTGTTGTTATGTCTAGGTTGGACTATTGTTATGCCTTGCTGTCTAGAAGCTCTCAGGTTAATTCTTAATAGAACAAAAAAAAAAAAAAAAATCCACACTACACTGGCTCAGAGAAAGATTTTACAATGATAATAAAAGATGAGTACTGAGCTAGAAAGTACTGAATGGTCTCAGTACCTGAGCAACCAATTGGTTTATTATGAGCTGCTATACCTGCTTCTACCTAAAAGTACAGGTTCTTTATCATATTGTAAAGATTTATAATCCTGCTATGTGGTGTCACCCAGAAAAGAATGGATTCCATTTTAAATCTGGTTTATCTCAAGGTTTCATTTTTCTGTCACCTTCGGCTTATGTTAAAGTGCAATACAAATAAATCAGAAATTTATTAAAATGACTAAGCAGTATAGCCATAAGGTGTGTGTGCGTGTCAAAGCTGTGACTCACTTAAGCTAGTTATAAGCATATCCAAGAAAAAGAGATTTCATTCTTGCTGACACCATTTGACTATAGAGCACTCAGTGGACATTTTAGGCAGGAGCTAAATGGTGTTTGGCTCTGCAGTAGTATGTGTGTGTATATCTCTGCATGAATCCTCTGGCTGCCCTACTGACAGATGTGTATTTCTGCTGACAACGCTGATCTACAGGAAGTCAGCCTGGCTTCACACTAAGCTATTACTTAATTCATTGACGTTGGCTGTAATTGCCTTGGGGCAGTTTGCTGTGAACGTATGGGGTCCTAACAGGATTAGATTAGAAAAATAGAATTACCATTTCAGATTTAAGGGGTAATCTGAAAGATGCTTCGACATGGCAGAACAGAGAAAAGGCGTGGGAGGCCTCTGGAAAGGTCTGGCAGGAAGCGTGGAGCAAAAAGGAGCTGATTTTCCTGAGGAAATGTTAATGCATTAAAGTTAACTCATTGAAAGGAGGTATAGAGCGACAGAGATGTGAGGAGAGGTGTGCAGCTGGCCGTTATGGATGGCTCCCCATTTTTCTCCCCTGTTTCTACTTGGCTGGCGCTTTATCATGGCAGCTTGCTGCAGTTCCTGCAGAAATGGCCTGTCAGGGCTGCTTGGATGTGTCGATTCAGAGATAATGACATATTGAAGGCTATGAACCACATTCGTGTCACCCTTCTGGTAATTGGTTCCTCCACCAGTTTATTGTCTCCTGCAGCAGTGCACATCACTTATAAAAAGGCAGGAGACATGCACTGTGTGTGTGTGTGTGTGTGTGTGTGTGCGCGTGCATCATGGGGATTTCAAAGAAAATCTTATAAACCATTCATTCAATGGCTTTTTTTCCTTTTACAGCTTGCTAACTGCATATTGTATTAAAAACATTTTACAGGGTTTTTTTGTCATTCCGCCAGGGTAAAGACCTTCTTCTTTCATAAAAAGGTTTTTCTATAACAATCCTGATTTGATGCATTTATAGATGAACATACCCATAATAAAAGATCATGACACAACTACATCTGCTAATAATACATGAATAAATTGGTTAAATTAAGTCTTTGGAATTTATTACTAGTAGTAAGGTCTTGAAAACGGCTAGCACATTCAGATTTGCATTTACTGTGTGCACTGATTAAATGTCACTGAGCACATCAAACAGCCACAGCTGCATCTTTCTTTTAACAGTGGAACTCTAAAGCTTTTTTGTGCTTTAGTTGACCTTGTAGTCTTTGGAAAAAGGTTAAGGTTCACACTCCCTTGATTTAGTGAAAATGGAGATTCTCACGGATAATTCATCAAGCCTGATATTCATTTTTCAGACACAAATGATAGTCATGAATCAATCCAGTCTGTGGACACACCTTTTTGACCTTAGCTGATTCTTCCACACGTTTTTGAACCAACTACTACCTCCCAACCTCCAAAACCTGGTCACATTGAAGTTCAACCTTTTCTCGCCATGGCAACTGCACAAGAAAGCTTTATCTGTCTATCTGTCATGTGTAAAAAAGAAAAAAAGTATTATTACCTTTGTTTAGTGTTAGCTTTAGTTTTTTGCATACACCGCTGGTTTCATCAATCTCATGAGGCAGTATAAGATTGTAACTGAGCTGTACATGGAATCATCTGTCTAAATAATACTTGCACTATGAGAAACTAATCCAGGATTGGGATTAGTTTCATTGGGAACAAAAAATGATCTATAATCCATGACATGTGGTGTGATACAACCCCCCACGAGGTGAAGCAAAGTTACCACAAAAACAGACAACGCAAAGACTTTTGTTCTGATTGTTAGGACTGATTGTTGGAAAGTGCCCAGAGTTTTTCTTTGTCACATTATTAGCCTTAGACTGTAGATTGAATAGTGTAATAGAACTAGCAACATAAATGTGTGATTTGAATCATAAGCAGAACAACTGTCAAAGCAGCTTTTATTGAAAATGAATCAAAACAGTGCTCATGTATAATTAAAATTAAACTCATTAGAAATGACTGGGGAAAAAAACATGGACTTAAACCTAAATCTAATGAATTTGTTTTATTATAAGTAAAGTGAAAGCATTTTACATGGCTAAGGACCTTGTACTGTTCACTTTTCAAAAACCAATTAATGCTGGAATGTGTAAAGGTTATGGCTCAAATGCTTAGAGGTGCATAATAGCACACACCGTGTCATGCACTGAGGCCACAATGTGTCATTGAGTGCTGCTGGCAGTCACTGACTTATCTGGCCTCCATTCCACCTGATTTATCTTCCCATTTTCAGAAATGAGGTTGACAAAGATGTTTGAGCCATGTCCTCAGGTTAAGCTCTTTTTCCAGTGCTAAACTTGTGCTGTCAGCAACTCTGTAATTTAAATTCAGTGGAAGTGGCTTAGGCTTAAAAACAAGAAGGCAAAAGTAGACTTTTTTCTCTCACTCACTTTTAGTAATCGCTTTATCCTGGTCAGGGTTGAGGTTGATCTGGGATATGTACATTTATAGCAGGTTCACAAATAGAAATATAATAATAATTATATTTTGTTCAATACAAATGGATTGTAGAATATAAAAATATAATTTTAAAGATTTTCGTCTAGTTGCAGATTAATTAAAAGTGAATTTTGTTTCCAAAAGTATAATGAAATCCACTTAGCTGTTATCAAACTATTCTTGGCACTGGCTTTGATTTTTTTTATTCTTATTATTTTCAATTATTTAAGAATTAATTATTACATTTTCTATTATTTGGTTTCATGATTGCAAATTAATTTGCACTAATTTGCATGGATTTAAAAAAAAATAAAAAATTCTCAACAGAACCTGGGTGTAATGCTGATGAACAGAGTACTGTAGTTTGGATAGTTCTGGTTTACTTTGGCTAGTATGAAATAAATAAAATAAATATATAAAATAAATAAATAAAAAGTTCTAAAGTTTTAAAGTAATAAAGTAAATTGTTTATTACTATACCAATCAAAGCTTCACTACTGAAATCATTCTTCCTAACTAACTGCATTCTAGGATTACTTACTGTTATACAGTACAGTTTTGCAGTACAGCATTGTGTTGCACTATTTTTCCTCACACAATTTGTAATATTTTTTTGAAGTTCCATATTCTGTTCAGACAACCCACATGTACAATTATTAAAAGACGCTTCTCATTCTTCTCACATGTCTATACAAAATCATCCACAGCTTAAAATGCCTGCTCTCCTCCTTCTAGACTGATCCATTTCATTTCTTTGCTCAGCCATTCGTTACTAGTTTGAACTCACAAGTTCAATAACATTGGTGTATGTTATCAGCCCAAAAGAGAAGGGCCTTGTACGTCTAAGTGCATGTATATGGGATTGTGTAAAGTGGCAGGGTGTGCTCGCTATCTGTCACTCACAGTACCACTGCAGGGCTTTTGTGTGGGGCTCAGAAAAAAAAAGGTGTTGCGTTCTCCCTGCACAGCAATACCTCTGCAAGCGAGACAGATTCACAGTCAGCCACTTCCCCCTGATAAGTTGGCACAAATGCCAGAGTGAAGCATTTCCATTAAAATAATCAACGGGAGAGAGAAACAGCTCTGTACTTTCGTTGGACACACAAGCACTCTCTCCCACACACAAACTCACACACATTCAAGAAAAGATGCATGGTAGGAGGTGTCTGTGTGCGCTGACTCCTTTGGTAATTGCAAATGCTTCAGATCAGGATTTTTATACAAGTGAAAACCTTAATCTTATGACCAGTGGATCCAGTGTTACAATTTTAGATACTTTAATCCTAATACTGCAATCTGAATTCTTTCATGTCGCCCCAGACAAAGAGATGTTCTGAGAAATGATGTGATGTAATGATTGTATGATGTGCTTATCATGGTAAGCTTTGACTACTTGTCAACAGACAAAACAACCCAGTGTCAACAGTGATCAATACAATGGAACAACTCATTTCTCACAAGAATACAATACCTATTATTTGTGCCCCAAAGTTTCTGCTCATTTTTGCTAACAGGTCTCAGACACTGAAAACCGGCTGACAAGCATCACTAAAAAAGAAAACCTGCCTCATCAAACTCAGAGCTGCTTTGATGGCTCACATCCTTGAGATTTACCCCACCCAGCCTGCCACTTCAAAGGCAGGAAGCAGGGAAATTCGCATACAGACACACACTGGGTAGACACAATATAGAGACAGGTGTGCCTTCATTACTGCTTCTCTCATGGGCAGACAGGACACAATACAAGAAATAGATTAAACCAGCCTGTGAAATATATTTTTTATAACATTGATGTTACTGCAACTGATATTCGCAGACTACAATACTGTATATATTAGGGATAGAATTGAATACAAATACATACTATAATACTAAACGGACGCAAATAATAGATGTCCATTTTTTTCTATTATTTCTGTTTTTAGAAAGCTCAGAAAGGTTCAGAGGACAGCAGATTGAGACAAGGCATGTATCAGGACTGAGATCCCACAGGATGCAACCAACATATGCAAGTGAGAGTTTTTTACTTTGATGCAGTGATGAGATAGGAAGCTCATGGGACAAACAAAAGTGCAATGTATGCTGCATTTACAGCGTCCTTAGTAATCGGGTCAGAGACACAGTGGTATGAATCAGGATACTAGTTTATTTTTCCAAAAACATGTATTAGAATAGATGACAGGCAGGCACAAACCAAAATCATAACTCTGGATGCACAAAGTAAAATAAAGTGACTTGAGACTGTTTATGGACCTTAGCTGAGGCTGTGTTAGCATTTTGTACAAGCATTTGTACTGCTTCCCTGTATTTCTAGGGGTATAGTTTGTCTTTCACATATGAGTTTGGGGTTTGAATCCTGTTTGCATGTTCTCCTCGTGGTTCAAAGGATTTCTCAGGGTGCTTCAGTTTCTTCCCTCAATCAAGTGACATCTGTTGAAGGCTGATTAGCATCTCTAAACGGTCTGTAGTGTGTGTGTGTGTGTGTGTGTGTGTGAGAGAGAGAGAGAGAGAGAGAAAGAGAGAGAGAGAGAGAGGTTGGCACACCATCCAGGGTTAGCCTAACCCTAACCCTAACCCTAACCCCAGGGATATTCCTTTAATTGGCGTTTAATGATGGAGGTGGAGATTTTGTCAGAAATGCAGATCTAAAATGTCTTCCAATATCCTTCGGGTGTTGATTAGCTGCATTACAAATAATGAAAAGTTATGCTGATTCTATTACGTTTTAATCAGAAAACGTCTTTCGCATGTCTGTCTGGTCACAGTGTTTTTGGTTTGGTTTAATATCTGACACATTGCCTCTCCCTGTGATTCCTCAAGATGCCTGTGTGAGGCTGAAGCTGAGAGCTAAACATGAGAAGCTGGATTGTGCTCTCCCCCGTCTGCTGGCAGAGGAAATTATGGGCAAATCAGCTTAGAGTAATCCACAGGCTTGTTGTGTTGGATCAGCTGAGGCAACTTGACACCATTGTGTACTTCTCAGCATGTTGAGCTTGTTTAAATGGAGCAGTGACAGCCCAGTGCTTTCTGCTGTGTGGACTCAAGAGTTTGTTGTGTTGCTAGTGTTGCTGAGGTAATAAAAGATATTTACTCATGTGAGCTATGTATTTAAATATTGCAAGGCTTTAATTATTATTATTATTATTATTATTATTATTATTATTATTATTATTATTATTATTATTATTATTATCAGTCCCTCCTGGTTTTCTGAGTTTTTTGGTGATTGTTGTGGCCAAGAATGCTGGATTTTGCTGCAGCTTTTTCCATATTTTTTACTTGTTTTTTTTCAACAGAAAACGACTCCAGCTAGTGAGTTGAGAATTGCAAACATAAGATTCTTCCTTTAAACTACTGCCATTGAAGGAACATATGTAATTACATTCTGTACTCCACACGTGTTCCACATATGAATTGAAAAGGGCATTGGCTAAATGTGCGTTGTGATGATCACACAACGTGACTCTGATCAGCAGAAAATCTGCAGTAATTTTGAAAAATTGCAGTCACCTCTGAATATCACAGTTAGATTGATTCTGTGTTCATTTCATAAAATTGTTTTGGGTGCAAAGGTCTTGCAAAAAATAAAACCATTTAAAAGACAGAAGAATTACTTTTCAAACTTATTCAAAATGAAAAATACAATATGTCTAATAAAATGTGTGTTGTTATTTTATTTGGTTTAGATAGTTTTGCCTCTTATAGTTTCCATCCATTTTACCCATTCTTATACTCATATAACTCACTGGACAGTGAGTATACACATGTATATGCATGTATTTTTGAGATGAAAGAAACCCATCTACAGCTACAACACTGACAGTTTATATTTTTGTAATGTAAAAAGGAATTTTAGATTGTATTTTTGGATTCCCCTTGCGTATAAATGGTGAAATTTAAATGGTAGGTCACGCTTCCAAATAAATTTATTTCAACAAGTTTCAAAAAGCAATCTTCTTCTACTGCTAAGTAATAGTGTTGAGATGGATATATGCTCTTTAAAAGGTACAGTCCTTAATTGCTGGAGGGAAGGGAATTAAGTTTGAATCATAACGTCTTTGTTTAATCATACCACATATTCACATATATTCTTTGCTCATCAGAGAAATGAAACATTACATTCATAACACAAATACAGGGAGAAAAAAGTGAATTTTCTCAGTGATGAACAGAAAGTTTTTCTTTACTACAAGGTCATTTCATCAGGAATAATGTGATGTAGGATTTCGAAGATAAGAGTGAATGTTTAAGCCGGAGATGATAAATTTAGTGATAAATGATAAATTTACTGATAACACATCTGTCTTTGAATTTGGATTGTATTGAAAACCCATTATAAAACATCACATAATTCAATGAATTAAATGTGTTAATTCTTGGTTTCAGGTTTGTCTTTTTGGGTTTATTTTTTTGATGAATGCTAAATTTGAAAAATGAGTTGCTTGAATGATGTACTGTGCTGTGAGGATTGCAAGCCTGTAGCAATGTGAGGAACTTCTTAAATGCTGACAGTGCTCATAAGGCTGCATCTATGGGAATATGGAGGACACCATCTCAAAGTCATTCAGTTCTCCAGGGCTGTTAGAAAGCAGATTGTTCTAAACACCCAACGGACACCACACCCCCACTAAGCCATTTCCTCCCTCTCCCAAGCCAGAGTGCTCTGTTTATTATTTTCTCGTCTCTGAGTTAATTAGTTAAATGAGAAAAGGTTTGTTTTTTTTTTTTTGGACAGTGAATCCATTACAGTTGCCACTATGTGGCTGTAACCAGAAATCACTGAGGGGACTGAGTGGGTTTGCTGGCATACACACTGCTGAGTTCATTGACATAATCAAAAATAAATTATTATTAACTTTTGAAGCTGTAATTCTTGTCTCCCTAGCTGATTCTTTCTGTTATAAACCTCATACAGTAAATAGTTTACACCAATAATAACCTTCTCCATCTGGCCATGTTTAAATTCTAGGCAGAGGTTTGTATAATTTGAGACATGTCTTGCAAGGTCATTGTTTAATTGTTTATTAATTCATCCTCTGTGTTAATTGTGGCTCATTAATTAAGTTTCAAGCCACACTGGGTCATATCACTTGAGCATAGGGATTTTTTAGGGTGCAGATAAGCAGCTCAATCAAGGGAGCTTTTTCCCATTGTAAGAATCCATAAATAACAACTTACACAAACGATCTGTAGGTGCCGCAAGCTTTTCACTGAGGATCATCATAAGCTGTTTAGAGATTTCTCTAGCTGCAATGAAACATTTGTCCCAGTTTCAGCGTGTGGTGGAGTATTAGATGAAGTTATGACAAGATTTAAAACTAATCAACTTTCTAATGCCTCTTGGAATGAGGTCTGATAAATCAGGCTTCTAGCTTTCTTTTAGTCACTTTCTACCAGGTCTAACAGCAAACAGGGCTGCACTGGTTTTTGGATTTACAATTACACACATAATTCCCTGTTCACAGTGCCCAGTGCACTCTGGTACTGAACCCGAAACCTCTGAGTGTAGGAAGTGGTCTGAATTCAGGTTGCATTGGAACGGTGCTGTGATTTCTGTGACTGTGAACGCAACTCGTATTCAGGTCTGCACTTGTTCAAGTAGTAAGCTGCGCATTTGTTTTAGTCGAGGATGACATCATTCATTTCCACATCAGACGTGCACCAGGAGTGACTGGGGAACATTGTGAGACGCAGAAAAGGTGAGCCATGCTGCACATAATAGCACTAAAATAATAAACTGAAAATATGGTGAGTCACATTGTATTCTCCATGTACATTTGTGATGATGCAAGATTAACGCAAATGCACTGGGGTTCTATAAAATCTGAAACCAGACCAACGCTGCAGGTGGCACCAGGAACAATCACACTTGGATTCAGACAGCAGCAAATATTCCTAGTGTGAAAAACACCTTAGTCACCACCACACTTCTAAGTATACACACATTTTAAGCTCAGTACTGACTATCCCAAGCCTTTGTTCTTTTATTTCTGTGCCTAGTTATGTGTTCTTGCCTACCTGTGTTCTTGTTTATCTTGTCTGTAGATCACCTGCCTTGTGCCTGTTTTCCCGACCTCGAGGATGCCTTACATTTTGGATTGTGTTCTAAACTTTCATTAAAACTGCATTACATCCGTCTCAGCATCACTATCATGTCTTACATGACCAAGGATCTTTTACTTTGGGAGGAGGAGGTGTCTGAAAGACAAACAACCTGTAATTTTGTATTTCAACATGGAAGGATGGTTAGAGGAATATTCAGTGTCCTAAAGGATGGGGACAATTCCTTTGGCAGATCATGATGGAAAATCCAAGGTCCACTATTGACCTACTTACAACATAGACAAAGTTTGGGATAAAGTCTTCTGGACAAGTTTCAGTGAATCTTTACAAGAGTTTCTGCTCTACCAGCATAAAACATTTTTATGCTACACCATTTCTTCCCAAATTAGCAGTATTTATGACCATATACACTCCCCTCCTGCTTTAATAGGAATAACTGTACCACTGATCACTTGTTTTCCATTCAGCAAATTGTGTGGCAATGTAGATATAGGTCAACAGCTTCATTTAATGTTCACATCAAATATCAGAATGGGGGAAAATGTGATCTTAATGATGTTAATTCTGTCATGGTTATTGTTGGTTTGCATATTTCAGAAATTGATGATCTCCTTGGATTTTTCCATGCAATAGTCTGTACTCTTTACACAGTATGGTGCAAAGAAAACAAACAGCTAATGAGCAGTTTCATGGAAAGAAATGCTATGATCTGATTGGTCAGAAGAGAAGAGACTGGTTTGGAGTTGACTTGAATGCTATGGTATCTCAAATAACAATTTTGTACTATGTGATGAGCAGAAAGGCATCTCAGAATGCTTGTCAAACTTTGATGTAGATGAGCTACAACAGCATAAGACCAAATCAGGTTCCACGCCTGTCTTCCAAGAACTAGAATCTGATGGGTTCATGAGCAAAGACTCACCCAAATTGGACAGCTGAAGATATAAAAAATCAACTGGTCATTTTTCTTGGAACCTGAGGCTACGGTGGGCATAGGTTCACCAACGATGAACAGTAGAAGATTAGAAAAAGATCAAGTAATATTTTTCAGCTGTCTGTTTTAGGTGAAATTGTGCCTACTGTAGCTTCAGATTGCTGTTCTCTCTAATTGGAACAAAATTTAATGTAGTATGAGTGCTCCTATTATGGGTTTTATTTATTTTCCTTTTTTTAATTGATATAATAGAAATGACTATTTACTAAGTTTCTGAAGATAGTCTAACTACCATCTACCAGGGATGATCTGGAAACCTCCTTGTGAGCTCACATGCAGAGCCTTTCCAAAGTCACTTATTTACACAGGATGCAGTATATGCAATAAATAGAACCTTCATGCTGTCATATGTCCCTTTTTGCTTCTCACCTAACACACTTCAGATCACATGGTGCTATCACATTAGCAGCTTGTGACCACAGTTGTACCAGGTATCCTGTCCTCTATCTGGTGATAATCTCCTTTCATTACCTTCTGCCATGGTGACTTTCTTTATAAAAGTCTATGGAGCTGTGTAGCATTTTGTAGCATAGAGCTGCTTTTGAAACATTAGCATCATGAGGTCTTATTAACTTCCACTCAATATGTTGTTCACTGCATTATTGCGACAAGATTGTGGTGTGTAGCTTTAATCTCTGTAGCTTTTACTAAGCAGTAAGAGACAAGCATCATGTTTAAGCCTAACTAGGCTGAACTTTTCACAGTAGTCGGCTCAGGAGAGTGCTTGTAAATATGCAGCTGTAAGACTATGTTGGTTAAGAGGCTGTAGGGCAGAATGGAAGAGACTCTGACAGTTTCTTCCAGTCATCATCAGTCTAGAAAACCAAGGCAGTCATATCAAGCAAAGACAAATTGACTCTCTGCCTCTAACCCTTCCTCTGTTTCAGTCACTGACATCCAGGCTGCCCAAGGAGTCCAAGAGACTTCTTTAAAGTCTATAAATCTATATTATGATGTGTCTTTAAAATTAATTTTCTCTTGGGAACATGAATCACATGACAGATTCTTGGCATGCCATACATTTGACACTTTGTATGCACATTTCACCAAGATGGATTAAAATTAGCCCCTGCTGCCTAAATTATTGACATCGCCCTGGTTTCTTCGGCCACATCTGCAATTCATTTCTGGAGACAAAGGAGAGGCTAAATGAAGAACAAAGTAAGTAAGCAAGTAAGTAAGTAAGTAAGTAAGTAAGTTAGTAAGTGTGTGTGTGTGTGTGTGTGTGTGTGCCAGAATTGACAAAGAGGAAAGGGAGTAAGAGAGAAATGCTTTATGAAAAATTGTGAGGTTAGAGCGAGTCTGGTTTAGAATATTTTACCTCAAACCTTTAAAAAGTCTCTTGAGGCTCTAAGGAACATATGTCTTGTTGATTAATAATTATCCAAATTTTGCAGTACTGTAATTGTGAAAATCTTGTTCCATTACAGGATACTGTTCAATAAGCGGAGTTCATTTATTCCGAATAAAAATTCTGAAGGCTGTAAATTTTTTATGATAGCATTTATTATTAAAGTGATCCCTATAAAAGTTTAACATTCTAATCATATTAACAAAATTGAAATGTGAGAATAGTTTTCGCTTTCTCTGCACTTTCTAAGATGTCGTTACATTTGTGTTTATCTACGATAGGCCTATTTTCAATTGAATTTGAAATGGTCGCTTTGTGAAAATAAAATTAAAGCTATAAGTACATTAATGTTTTATGAAAACTGAAAGCTGATTGAGATAACAGACACATCAATCTTGAAATAAAATAAGGGCATTTGCATGTACAATGAGGTGATTGTAGGGACTACTGGGGCCCACGCAAGGAAAATGCGGCCAAAATCCTGACATTTTTTTTCCCTATTTATTGGCATTACGTTACCCAGATGTCTTTATAAACACAGTCACAGAAAGAGATCCACTATGATGAAGAAATTATAGGACAATATTCTAAAAGTGTTAGTGTTATATTCTGCGTGTTAGATGTTGTGCTACATCAAGCTTCCCAATTAGACAAGCCATCATTTCATAACAAAAGAACATTTAAGGTAAAGTGTTAAATTTTATATTCTACAGTATAAAACTCTTAAAGAGCTGAGATTTTTAGCAAAATTTGAAATTCTTAAAACTCAGGGCCCCAAGCAGTTTCCTGCCTTCCTGTCTTACACCTCACTAGAACACCCAACTGTCACTCTTTGAACGTCAGAAATATTGCATAAACACCGAAAGGCTTGATGAATTACCTTATGATCTATTGTGACAAATGACAAAATCATGCACTCATATAAATGTAAGGGTTTTTTTTGTCATCTTCTTTATCTTGGTCTAACCATATCAGTGAGACAGTAGGACACAATTTTGACAACTGTTACATCTTTAACAAGGAAGAGATTCAAATTCAATATTCTCTCTCCCTCCCTCTTTCTCTCTCTCTCTCTCTGTCAATCCTGACTTCTCCGAAAGGTTATTCTTTCAATTATCTGAGACATCAAAGAACCCTCAAAAGAGAGAGCAAAACTGACAAAGCAACTGCAACTTGCTTGTCAGGAAAATAATTTTGTGTCACTCACTTTCCTTCCTCGGTTGCCACAGACTTTAGCCAAGGAATGCTCATGGGTCTGATTTAGAAAGAGCATCAGTATGGTACATTATGGAGGTAAAGACAGATGAAAGAAAGGATACAATGCTGTCATTGTTTCATTTTGGAACTGGTGCTCTGTGCTAATTAACAACAGTTGGAATGATTGTGTTTGTGTGTGTTTGTCAATGAAGGTGCAAAAACGATTTCCTACCTGATCTTCAGTTCAGTCAACTTTCTCTCTCTCTCTCTCTCTCTCTCTCTCTCTCATTTTACTGTGAATCTGAAACACAAAAAACACCCTTTTTAATTTTCCTCCCATTTGGATAAAATTAGGCACATGTTGTAGAACATATTCCGTGTTAATCAGCATTCTTTAATCAACATTTTCTCTATTTTTCTGTTTTTCTGCTTTATTCTCATCATCTTTGTCTTTTTGCTTTCACCTGATCACGGACAACAAGGCATTAAGATGACGTCATGTCCACCACCATTCCATGAGCCTCTGCTTCAATGTACAATCCAGTCCAGACATTATAACTCTCCTAGTCAATTGACCTCTAACACACTCTGAGAGTGTGAGATTCAAACTTTCTGTGTTTAGGCAGACATGTTTCTCATATTTTACAAGGTTTCTTTCTTTTGACTGACTCTGAGGTCTTTTCTCATGTGTTTGTATTCTGGCTTTGGCCTTGTACCATTTTGTATTATGTCTTTGTGTATTCACACAATCATTTGCCCTTATTTTGTGATTTGTGTGTGTGTAATTTGGGTTTAGTATTGAAATTTCTTGGGTTTAGATTTGAATTTGGTTTTAAAGATTTACAAAAAGAGTTACTCAGATCTCATTGTGGCATTTCCATTCACGCTAGGAAGCGAAAAGTTTGTGTCATTTGTAGTTTGTAGTTTGTTGTGAGTGTGTAGCATTACTACAAATGTTGCTTGTGAGCATGCATTAGCCTATGTGCTTTTTAATGTAATAGGAAATATTTGAAACAAAATGTAACTGTTTCTGATGTTACTACTAAACTAGTTAAACTCACATTGTTTCTTTTGACTGCTAACTCTCACCTGTTTCCTGTTTTGTGTATTTGATTTGGTTTATCCTGTTGTAGTATATTCACAGAAAGTTTGGTCCCTTTTTCGGCTATTTTTCCATCTTGGATTTGGATTTGATATTAAAGATGTACTTAAAGAGTTACCCACAACTACTTGCTGTCTGACTGTTCAATGGCAGTTGAAGCATATAGGAAAGAAAACATGACTGAATATCAGAAAAGACATTAAAAATCACAAGTTACAAAAATGCCACTGGAGTTTGTTCTCCAGTTTAAGAGCTAATACGTTCTTTGACTTAGTAGCTCATTTAGTCTGTGCACCATCATGATGAAGTTTTGCTCCTCTTTCGAACTAGAAACTGAACTCCACTATATGATGTGCAGAAATGTCATGGTAATTTAAATAAATGCAAGACTGGTAATGGTCAAACCAATTTTAAACTTCTTCTAACCTGGTATACAGTACAATCATTACATTTGAACATCAGGACTTTATAGTCTTTTGCTGAAGTTGATGTTCTTAAGAAAGTACAATTACTGAGCTGGCACTGAGGAAATAGGGAGCATACAGATTTTTTGCTTGTGTATGTGTGTGTGTGTGTTGTATACCATCTGACAATCAAAGCTGTGAAGGAAAGTTCGATGCAGGGGTACATTTAGACATGTTCCAAATGTATGAGTGTAAAAATGATTGGAAAAACAAAATATGGACAGGAAAACATTTCTTTTTCACTATTGTTTGCAGTTTTCACACATGCGAACTCACAAACACATGCACATTATCCAGTCCAACTTTCTCTCGCACGCTTTCTCTCTCTCTCTCTCTCTCTCTGTCTCTCTCTCTCTCTCTCATACACACACACACACTTTGCAGACTCACACATCGTGTCCATATATCTGGGGCAGGCAGTTTGCAGCATGTGCTTATTTCATGCTTATTTCATTCAAGGCTTTATCTTTTTGACAAACACATCCCAAGGAAAATAAATCCAGCAGTGAAATGTTTGTATATCTGTACAAACATCAACAACAAACAAGAACAACTTATTTCAATGTCTGCTTTTAACCACATTTAGAAAAGCCAACATTCACACTGCATTCATACTGATCTCGAAGGGGAGATGATTCAGAGTGATAAGTGGTAAAAGGATGACTGACAGCCACTTTTAAGCATCTGTCTTTGTGTAAGCATAGGGTGCTTTCAGTCGTCATAGGTGGTCTCTGTACACAATACTCAAACTCATTAGTAGTCCTGTGAATTTTCAGTAGATTACATTGGTTAGCAGAATTTAATGAGAATACTGTATCAGTTTTTTACAGCAGTGCAAGAAATAAATTTATTGTACAATTACTTTTCTTTCCTATTTTTAGTAGAGGCCCACGGATGCCTGTGCAAAGATTTAATTAAATACAATCCAATATCATAATCATAAAGCAGGCAAAGGTCAAAACACAATTAGCTATAAGACTTCAAACAGACTTATCCAATAGAGTAGTCAGGCATGGGTTAGTCAATAATCATACACAGCCACAGCAGTCAGGATTAACACAGTTCACTTAAGCAACTGCAAAGACCGTCAAGACTTCGCAAAGGCAACCGTGCATGTTTTATATGCAAAAAAACAGGAAGTGAACTGGAACTGAATGGTAGAACTGAATGCGATAGAATTCTGATGTGATATTGATCTCCTCTCTTGGCAAGGAGAGGTATTGACCTAGACTGTTGCGATGCCATTTCCGTTCACCCTCAGAAGCATCAAGTTGTCTCATTTGTAGTTAGCTGTAAGTGTATAGCAAATGCTACTAATGTTGCTTGTGAGTGTGCACTTTCTAATCTTTTTTCTAGCTAGAATACATTCATAATCAAGAGTACTATATGTGCAATAACTCCCACTGTGTCACTTGGAATGCGTACACAGTTTACCGTTTACTATTATTTTTACTTGTTTTTCTCATGAATAATTTTTTATGATCTTTTGTTCTGTGTTCAGTCTTTATAGTTTGCTATAGGTAAGAGCTGACTTATCTCTGCACTGTGTCTAGGTAGGAATATATAATTGTAGCACAAGAATTGTGTCATATGTAAATGCTTGAAGCACATGACAATAAACTTGAAACAAGCGAACAGAAATGAAACAAATCTTCATTTATATATTTCTTGTAATGCCATCTCTGTTTCATGTCATGTACATACACAGAAAATGAATAGTCACCTGTGGCTTTGTTGCTGTCTAGTATAAGACTAGGGTTACTTATAAACAACTGTGTAGCAATCACATTGGCCTTCAGTGTTCTGCATTGCACCATGGAGCTGAGATACCCAGGTGTTCTGAAGTCTCCATGGTCTATGCCGACAGTGACAGATCAGCTATGGGTCTTTGTATGGTTCTCCTCTCTGCCTTGCTGCTTTCATATCCAATGGAGGGTATATTTCATTCCTCTGCATTTGAGCTTATCTGGGTCACTAGCATACTCTGCATACGTGTCTGATGAATGGCCCATGTCTACAGTGTTTAGACCAGTAACACATCACACCCCATTATTCTATAGGAGCTTGCCAAAGCCACCATTTACACGATTTAATTACTCTCCCACTGAGCTGTGTTAAAGAATACAGTTAACGTGTTAGGGGTCGTGGGGTCATTTTGAGTATATGCTGTTTACCTGAGGTTTTGTTAGTGAATTTTGTGAAGTAACTTTTTTTTAAAAAAAAGACAAAACAACTAAGAGCTGATTAATTTTATGTGCACTGCTTGAAAGTGCAAGGGATGTTCGTATTGCTTTAATAAAAGCTACTTTACAGCTGTCAAGTCAAAGGCAAAATCCACCCGCAGAAATGTAAATTCTAACTGACAGGTGACAGCCCTGCTCTCAGCTCAAGTGTTTCTTATTTCCATTTTTTGCAGGATGAGAGAGATATTTTACCTCCAGTGGTGCCTTTTAACTGGCAAACAAAACTAAAAAACTTCACCAGCCTGGATTTTTCACAGTAAACATTTGACAGGAAAAAAATGAAACAGTTTAGGGAGCCGTAGGGGAAAGGTGCTACCCTTGTTTGGTTAATAAGAAAATGTTTTTCAGTTTAAAGAGCAAAAACCTCAGCATTGACATATCCATTAGTGTCTCCATTTTTGTGCCTGTTAAGTTTATTCCATAATGTTTCTTTTTTTTAGGATTATATCATGTTTCATCCAGCTTGGTAGGGTATTGAATAAGAAATGACATACTTATGGGCTAATATGGTGGTCACTTTTTTTGTCGAGAGTCTGTTGCTAAATTTAAAAGACCTGAAAATCCAGCTACAAAGCAACCCTTGTTTTATAACCTTGCATTTTGCCATTTCACTTGTTCTTTTGTGGCTCATATTTCCCCTTTGCTGCTTTGTTCATTTTTATTTAAAGTGCATCTGTTTCAATACCGAGGAGGGCTGTTACACTATAGGCTACCTATAGAAAAGTGTTTACTACAGATGCACTTAGAGTTGGCCATTAGAGCTTTAGTGTGCTTGATTGAGACGCAACAGCTGAGCAAAACAGTTTGGTAATAAAATGCTGCGTTGCTTGCCACTTAAAGTGAGCCTGTTACAATGACATAATAACAGAGTGTCCCTAGTGCCACTAGACCATATTGTCACAACGGAAATTAATGTAATGGCTAGCTGTTAATGGAAAACTGAGACCTCTGGCCAAACCTGTTTATATTAACCCCACATTACCATTTGAATGCTATTGTGAGTTTAACAAATGAAAAGCAGGCCGTGACAGCATTAGGATTTAATTCAAAGGTGTGAATAAACAATAAAGCTTGCATTTAGATATAGTCAAAACACATGAGCACCTGCAACACACACACACACACACAAACACTGAAAAGCAATGATTCCTACACAATTCAGCTATTCCATCTGTTGAGTCTTCAAAAGAAATCAACACTGTTGTCATGGCCATGTCTCTACACATTATTCTATTGAAAATAAAACTCAAAATCACCCCAGCTAGAACAACAGTCTCTACAAAGAACAAATGAGTTGTTATATTCATATATCATAAGATCTAAAAATAAATAAATAAAAATAAAAAGTTGCTATATACATATTTATAGCAAGAAATTTAGTAAGGTATTTTTTTTCACAATTGTTTGCATACAATAATTACTACTGTGTTTACTGTTTCAGAACTCTTCACACAGCTCTCTTTACCAGTATGTAGTTCAGCATGGCAGTAAACGTCACATCCAACACGTGCTGAAACTAAAAATTAAATAAAAAATTCATATATGCTTCAAAACTAACTCGTTCAACCATTCCCCTAGCAAAGGTCACATCTCTAGAAGAACACTTTATCATTCAGTTAGAACTGCAAGTGCTATGATAGCATTAAGACTGCAATTGCTACAGAGAGTTGCACTCAAGTCTGAGTTTTTGTTTTGTTTATGTTAAAACATGAACAAATTTCATGGTTATATAATTGCACTTTTTAATTGCCCATACAGAAAACACAGTTATAGAAGGAAATTATTTATATTCATACTTTCCAGTGTCACCAAGGTGGGTTTTCTTTTGAGTCTGATTCCTCTCAAGGTTTCTTCCTCATGTCATCTCAGGGAGTTTTTCCCTGTCACTTCTGGCTTGCTCATTATAAATAAATTTATATAGATATATACATTTAGAAAATTAAAATGTCATTGGAAATTGAGTCGGAGTCCTCTATGTACTGATTTAACATGTAGGGAGTTAATTGAGTCACCCTTACTATTTCATCAGATCATTGTGTTGTGAGTGATACAGGGTTCTTGTTGAGCGGGAACCTTTGCTATTGTTCTGGTACAATAATTAGGCATGGATATTAGAAGTGTTTTCGTGCTTTCATAGTGCATTTTGGGTATTAGAAGTTAACTGCTGTATTCTGTAGGCTGGTAAAGCCATGTGAGTGAAGAGGTTTGAAAAATTGAACACAGCATTGAGAAATACATGTAGAAAAATAATTCAAATGAGTACATCATTCACACATGGTATTAGATCAACACAGTGGTGTCTTGAACCAGGGTAATGCCACTGCATCACTTTTCAGTGCAGGGCATCTTTATTGGAGATTAGGTTTATGTTCATTCATTCATTTATCCTCAGTAAGCACTTTATCCTTTTCGGGATCACAGTGAATCTGACTCCAGTGATGTGGGAATACAACCTGGATTGAATGCAGTAGACTGCAAGACGCCTTGCACACATACTGTACATTCACACCTAGTGGCAATTTACAGTCACCAATCTACCAATTTGCATGTCTTTGAAGCTGAAAGGAAACCAGAGAATGTGGAGGGGAAAAATATACAGAACAAACAGAAAATCCACACAAACAATACCTTGAGCTCAGGATTGAATCAGGGACTCTGGAGTCGTGATGTAGCAATGCTACCGCCTAGGTTTTACTGAATAGTTTTGTAAACAGTATGTGAAGAAACAGGATGTATGGAAAGTGTGCTGTAGATACAAAAAGTTTTGTTGGAGATTGAAAAGAAAAGTCAGAAAAGAATTTGAGAATTTTGAAAGATGTGTTTTTTATGTAATAGCAATCAAAACTGATCCACATTCCAGTCCACTTTTTAAAGATTTTTTAAAAAGTGAACTTAGTATTGCTAAATGTGTAGCTAATTATTAATAAAAACTGAAAATTAAGAGATTTTAGTGTCGCCTTAGTAAAGAAAATGAGATGGTATTGGGGCAAATGGAAGGATAAGATTTAAGTGCCTGACTTTGGGGATTGGAAGGATGTGGCTTTTAAAAGAGCTTAAAATAAATGTTCTGCTCAAGTCATGATGAGAGAAAGGAAAGATCAGTCTGAATCACCATCTCACCAAATATCTCTTCCTCCCTTTCTCTGTCTCTTTCTCTCTCTCTCAAACACACACACACACACACACACACTTTCTCATTTTATCCAAACCCTATCCTTATTCACTGAATATAACCCATATACATAGAAATTTCAACCCCACAGAGAGGAGTGTGGATCTCCTAGTGACAGAAAGTGCAAGTCTGTTAGCAAACTCAGCTGCATTAGATCAGTAACACAATACACACTCCATGTGGCTAACTTGATTTCTAAGTCTTTTTGTTTAAATCTTGCCCATTAACCACGGTGTGCTCAGTCAGTATGAAACCTTTTATTTATTTACTTATTTATTTATTTATTTATTTACAGAGAGCACCCACAGCCAGCCGTGACATCTCCTTTTCCAGCGCTTTCTCAAACTCATCACAAATTACCACTCCACCTCCACCTCAACCACCAGGAAGTAGCACTGTTGTATCTCAGTACATTTGTTTATACCAAAAGCATTCTCAGTAATTAGCTTTAGGGAATTTATTTCTTTTATCTTTTCTCGCTTCCGATTACCTTCACTCTCTGGGGAGCATTATTGTCGACAGAACATTGTTCCTTTTATTTGGATGTGTAAATAACAGTGAGTCAGTGACAGATTCGGAAGATGGTGGTGGCTAGTGGTTTGAAACTTCATGGGAACAGGATAAGAGCAATTAACAAAATCTGACAGACGAATACACAATACACACAAGCTCACCCCTATCAGCCTTAATTGCTATATTGTCAAAAAATATATAAAGTTTTTCACAAACTGGAAAGAAATACTCTTGAAGGGTTTAACTTCAGCAATCTGGAAAGTTATCTACCATGTATGACTTTAAAAAAAAGTTTGAGAATTTATTTCAATTGTTTACCCAGCAGCACTTGGTGCATAGATTATCTAAATTCCATATTCAGGCTTTGGCTATGTCTTCTGTAAAAGTAAAGCTTTCCATACACAGAGCTTAAACACATCTGATGACATACACCTACTCAGTATAGGAAGCGAGCTGTCATTTTAATACATACAATATAATTCTGTAAATTCAACAGAAAATTCATGCTGAACTAAGGAACTATTGTTTTCAAGCTAAAATAAGACAGCTTACATTTCCTGGGTGAAAATTCAAAAGCAATTGAATGCATTTTATTCCGAGGCATGCATCTCCTCTTTAAAAATACATGGATTTGCAATGGTTTGTGTTGGCTGTTTCTCCACTTGATGCAAGGTTGAGTCGAGTTGTAGATCACTCACCCACACAATAGCACAACCGTGTCACACGCCTCACCGTGTTTATTTCACACATTATTCTTTAAGAACAGACCATATCTCTCTCGCAACATATCTGTCACCTCACATCCCTCTTGTGTTTTATGTACACAAACACCTACTGCTCTTTGTGTACGTGTGGAGACTTCACTCAGCATGCAGCTGACTTCTTCAAACAGCATACATGTATGTGTTACACACATTCAATTACATCCAGCAATAGATTACCTTCAATCAGCATAGTAGTTCTAGCATGTTATTTAAAACTGTACTGTATATCTACCAAAAAATAAATAAATAAATCAGGCAATTTTTAGATTTAAACATGACATAAAATGTCATGTGGGCCAAATATAATATCACAAGATAATAATTGGAATCGCTGGAGTGTCTGACCTTGAATTATTGAGATAATGAAACACAGCACAGTGTCCAAATCATAAATTCATGGTATTGAACAATGTGTTCCACAACATGATTGAATTCTCCATTCTGATTGGTCAGAAGGTATGGAATAATTTTATATAGTGGCTATGACCGTCGTTTCCGGCTGTAACATGAATGAAAGGTTTATATTATTGTACATGTTCTGATGTGTTTTTACTGTTTCTATAGCAACAGCTCATACACAGGGACGTGCTACATAATCTAAGTCTAATGGGTTTTAAAAAGTATTGATGCAAAAGGAGTTGAAAAGAGCTGAGTGCTTTAAAACAGTCACAGTTCTTCACTGCAGTCAGACAGGACAGGACAGAAAGGTTTATACTTTGCAGTTTTATGGTAGCTGCATTTTTGGTCTCATTAACTTTAAGAGACAGAAATCAAGATGCTATTGAGGGAGTATCAGGAACTAAGCTGTTTCACGGTCATTCGACAACAGTAAATATTAACTAGTAACTATTAACTGTTAAACAGTCTTGTGCAATTCAATTAATAAATTAAAAATTAACATCATTGGCAAATCATTGTGTTATAAGCAGAATAACACACTCATCACACTGTTATAGAAAAATAAAATAGCTCAGGTTGTAAAAGGCATTCAGTACCCCAGCATTTATTATTTTCATATAACAGTATTGTAAATTGTATGCAATTCCTTTATGACACATGGTTGAATGTTGTCCTGAAAGGAGAATCCCTGAAACACATGACCATTATTTTACCCAATCAGAACAATTGCTAAATCCTGCTGGCTTGTTTGCTGTTAGCAGGGCCTTTATAAATGTCTGCTCTTCAAACACACCTTAGTACATTTCTTCAGTCCCTAATGTGTCTCACAAATACAAAAATCAGTAATAGAAATTATGCTTTGGTCAGTCTGAAAAAATCCTTAAGAGATTCATGCAGAAATATTTCAAATTACTGTAAATAAAAAAAAGGAAAGAAAGAAAGAAAGAAAAACACATTATGACATATCTATCCTGATCTCTGTTCTGAGATTTGCATGTACGCTGTCAGTTTGCAGCATTGATTGACTTATCTGTCAGTACTTCAGGGGAGGATGTATTTTAGAAGATCATTTATGAAAATTAATGAATAATTACTTTCTTACTTTGTGACACCCCTAACAAATCTGTAGCTTAAATGACTGCCGTGAGCGATCACACATCAGACTTATCAAAATCAGAATTAACTTATCAAGTTTCCTTATTGCTGAGAAACTCTTTATCTGTATTGGGACTTCATTCAATTTTCCAATCACGTAGTACCGTGATGATCAGTAGCACCACTGGCTCTTAGAATTCACACTTATCCAAAGAAGTGTTTTAACACAGCAGTTGGTCTTCCATCAGTTTTGAAAAATACATGCCATTTGTTTGAATCAAAAGATCACATTAAATGACTGAAATTAATTCAATTTCTCAGAAGCAAAAGACAAATAAAAAGAAAAAAACAGGCACTGGTTTAACCACGTGGATTGCATTCCATTTCATTTGTTTTGATTTGCATAATTATAAGCATCTCCCAAGTTAAGTGCAAATATAAATGTTCCATTACTTATATTAAAAGTGTTGATTACTGGAACTGTGGCTAATTACACAGTAGACATGTTATTCTTAATCAGAGATTAGATACTGATGACTTGTAGTGCATGTAATTGAATTGTAACGACATAAAATATTACACCATAATATTATATATTCATTGTTAAACATTTACATAACACAAAATAAGTGTTTATAATATTTTAGTAGATCTAAACAACTTCACAATGAAACAATAAGCTGTTTGTGCATCCCATTTCTGCATGTGCATGGATTTGTGCGTGAGTGCATAAGAGAGAGAATAAAAATCGAACGAAATGATGTTGAAAAGAGAATAAGGAAGGTCACTTTGAGAAAATCAGTGTTGAACACATAGATAGAGAGAAAAAAGAAGAACTATACAGACTGAAAATGTGGCTGTGACAAAATGCGGGCTTGGGGCTAAGATTAGGAATCCATCAGTCTGCCATGAAATATTCAAACACACATGGCGAGGCTCAGGATGTTATGAAAGACATGATGAAATGATGGCTGTCTGAACTTAGAAAGAACAATAGGAGTAGTGGGCTTCCAAAAAATGTCCTTGAATTTATATGTAGTGGCTTAGGAAAACCCTTCAGATGGGTAAAATTCGATATTTTCCATATGTAAAAACTAAAACATATTTCTGATTTGTACATATTTCAATGGGAAGTAAAGTGATAGCTTTTTAATGTCTGGCTACCCCCAAAAGTAAACAAAAAAAACAACAACAAAAAAGAAAATGTCACTTATAGGAGAATATTCCACTTAAAGTCACTAACATGTCTAAAAGCAGCTAATATTTATCACTTTACTATGGATTTATTAAATATCCACATTATCCATCCAGTCTTTTCTCCTGAGGTAAATGTCAGTCTGGGTATTTAACAAACTGGAGCTTCGTTGTCACTCTTGACTCAACTGATCACTGTTTGGTTTTAATTCAGAGAGTTTTGACTTATCAGGTAAATTTTCAATTGCTTGGTAGAATTAGATAGTACACATTTGTCTGCTGCTACCTCTACATTGTACATGACAGAGCGCATGCATCATTGATAATTTGACAGATGGTATTAGAACAATTTACAAACTGAATCTATTAGGATTATGTACCTTTCACTATAACTCACAAAACCTTTATAGAACAATGAGAAAAGCACACTTAACTAGCAGGTTAGCAATTAAACAGCTTCTGTAGGCAGAATGACTGTTCTGACAGCTTCCTATGTTGCATATACAGTACGTACAGGATAGACCTGGACATCAAAGGGATATGTATTTGCAGATCAGTGCATTTATTGTTCAAAACAAACACATTATTTTACCCCATAATTTGTGCATGTCATGTATTATCACTCACCAGTGGCATCCAAGATAGTTCAGGTCACATGAAGACTATAGAATATTCTATAGCTTTTTAAAATAAATAAAAAATGAAGGCTGGTGGTGGTAGCTACACAGTAGCAACAATGTTGGTAGTATGCTTGCCTTTGTCATGATAGTAAATCTTAAAAAAAAACAACTATAGCTCATCTGCCAACACCTCCCTGTACAGACCGACACTAAACAACAGAACTGCTACAGTACACACAAGAAAACCACCAAAAATGACCAAAACCTTCCTACTTAGAGTACAGCTCTTCTCAACCTAAACACTACAAAAATTCCATTCCCTAATCACACCTAATTATATTTTTACACTTTTACAGTGGCAGTGAAGTTTAGAAACACAAGAAAATATAATGTGTGTAATTTTGTTTCATAATTGTATATTCCCTAAGAAGGCCATAGCGTCACAGCTCATTCCATTTCACTAATAAAACAGTGGTTGATCCTCCAGTTAGGTCCTGAGACTGCTTCCTTTGTTAAGCTATTTCCAATTGCCTCATACAGACAGCACAAAACATCAATTACATCCTTTATAAGGGGTGATTTAAAGCCAATTAATAACTATGGCCCTTGCATGCAAGCATCCAAGTTGTTCCACTTGTAAATGTATTAGCACAGCCTCTAAACTCACAGGGCTTAAAGCATCAGTTTTTGTCACCCATCAGTTCTCATGCATCAATGCAGGATTTGTTTATTGTCTTTCCTGCAAGAGATGCAATCAGCTGTACATCAGGGAAACACAGAGGAGACTGGCTGATCATTTTGTCAAGCACCTGTGTACCATTAGAATGAAGGATTTCTCCTTTCTGGTGGTGAGATACTTCAAGAGCAATGGACATAACATTAATGGCATGTCTGTTTGCATCGTGAGTTGTAGATATGGGGTGAAGCTGTTTAAGGAAAAAGAGATAATCTCTAAGCTTGGAACTGTGGTATCACATGGAATGAACATCATGTTTTGATAAAAACTACATCATCATCACAATCATCATCATCATCATCATCATCATCAACTCTTTCAAACAGATTTCAACTGATTTCATGCCCGAGAGCATCAGAAGCACTTGAACAGCTGATGACTTGTCTAAAGCATCCTATTTCTCAAGAAACTTTAAGGCTTTTCATACTGGAAATAGTTAACCCTGAGTTATTGTAAAAAGTTATTGAATAAACATATTCCTGGCTTACCTTGTTTTATGTTTCACCCAGCTCATACTTTACCCTTTAACAAGTTAACAAGTAATCCTTTCATAGCTCAGTTTTCATGGTGGACTGTAGCGGTTACACAGTGATCCTTAGGTCACTGGTTTGAATCTGGCTTTAAGCAAACCTGTGTTGGGGTGTGGTAGCTTAGTGGTTATGGTGTTGGACTACTGATTAAAATGTTGTGAGTTTGAATTCCAGGTCCAACAAGCTGCCACTGTTGGGCCCTTGAGCAAGGCCCTTAACCTTCAATTGCTCAGTTCTACAAAATGACATGTCGCTCTGGATAAGGGCATCTGCCAAATGCCAGAAATGTAAATGTAAGTAATCCTGGTTCTTCAGTTTGACATATACTGTGCATTCCTAAACCCTGGGTTAACCTTCTTATTTGTATTATAAATGCAGCATGTGACCATTTAAAATAACAGCTTGTCCTATGCTTTCACATCCATGACAAAATTAAAGGACATGTCTGCCATTCTGAGTCCAAGAAGGCATTGTTATCTTTCACAGCTTTGTAATGTTTTTGCGGTCTTTTTAAATTTTTAAGTCGTTGACCAGGCTTCACTGATATTCACATATTTCCCCTCCACTATGCCATCTACATTCTGGTTTACAGATATATAAGGTACACATTGTTCAGTTTCTAATGGGTGTTGTTGCTAGCAATCTAGCTGTAACATTCTAAAACCGTATAATTTCACACTGTACACGATTAGCACCACAAAAGGGTTAAAAATAGGGTTTAGAATGATGAAAAACTAGGGTTAAAAGCATTTGTGAAAAACCTTTTTGTGTACTATGCTGAACTTTATATATAAGCCAGTCTCACAGTCTTTACATGCAACTCATTTGCAGCAGACCCTTTATAATGAATATAAGCACACTGTCCCATGCAGACAATAAAATTTGGAATACGATCACTATATAATACCTCTTATACCACCTATACCTCTTGTAGTACTTCTTTTTTTAAATATATTGAGCATAGCCCAGAGATATTTTAGATATCTGCATGCTACATTCACACATACAGTGACACAAAGACAAAGCGACTGGTGATCCTTCATTTTCGTCACTGAGAGCTGATGACCACTGGTGACATGAGTGACAGCAACAGTTAATGTGGGCATGTCCAGCAACCAGACAATGTTGAGAAAAGTGTAACTTTATGCAAATAAGACTGACTTAGTGCAGCGACTCTCAGTGGGAGTGCAGACAGTAGAGCGCACACTGTTTCTCCTTCATCTCATATGATATGAAGCATATATACACTGGTGAATTTGTAGTCAAGTGGAATGCTAGTTGTGCCACCCACTGATAAACATTGTTACCATGGCAACCAGTAGTAGGAACGCCTACTGGCAACTTTATAGTACAGAGACTTGCGACGTGCAGAGATGAAATCACTGCGTGTGTGTGTGTGTGTGTGTGTGTAGCATTACATAGCATTACTGGGTTCATGTATACTTGCAAGTCACATGGTAATGCAAATCAGTGACATGGATATTTTGAAAAAGTGTATTCTCTATACCTTCTCTATAGTTCTTTTTGTTTCATTATTCATAATATATAAGCTGCATGCTTTACACTGGGTTGTTATATATGTATGTATGTATGTATGTATTTAATGGTAGTATGGTGAAACCCAGTATGTATTAAAGGTTACATTAAATTTCATGTGTTGCAGTGTTAACTGCTGACGCAACATCCTCATAAAAGTCACTGTCTCTTCAAATTTGAAAAGCGGAATAAATTTACAAACCAGGAGACATTTAAAGGTCCACTTTTCATTGCTTAAAAATCAGAGGATGAACGGTCCAATTTGCATGCTTTAAGATAATTTGGAAGTGACCTTCAAAGTGTTGAGAAAGTGTGTGCAACAAATATAGAATGTGAAATGTCAGGATGATTATGGGAAATGGCTTGTTCATGAGTGGCACAAGGAACAGTATAACGAGTGCCTTTACCCAAAACTACATCAGATTTTGACAGTTTCATATCTAAGCAAAAACATTAAGCAAAACTTACTGCTCATTACTGCTCAAGAACATACTCCAGAAGTGAAATAAATAACGTAAACAACCATAATTATGTAGTCATTTTAAGGTTTTGTCGGTCACATTATGCAAATCTGAAAATGTATCCAATTTTTTTTCCACATCTCCTTAACATTCAATGAGTTTTGAATCTGATATCATGTTCTGATTTGAGTGTGTGATCAGGTAAGTTTTAATCCCATGACATCCCCTGGAAATTACCCTGACATTGTGCACTGTAGAGAGACTCTGGGGCACATATATACACTGCATGGCCAAATGTTTTTGGACACCTGACTATCACACCCGTATGACCTCAATAAACATCCCATTCTAGAATTTGTCTACTTTGGTGTTATAGTCAGCTACACTCTTCTAGGAAGGCTTTCCATTAGATTTTCAAGCATGGCTCTCACATGGATACGAGAGTATTAGTGATATCAGGCAATGATTTTGGGTGAGGAGGCCTGGGATGCAGTCAGTGTTCCAGTTTATCCCAAAGGTGTTCAGTGGGGTTGAGGTCAGGGATCTGTGCAGTGACACTCAAGTTCCTCTGCTCCAGCCTTGGCAATCTATGTCTCCATTGACATCACTTTTTGCACAAGGGCATTGTCCTTATGAAACATGTTTAGGCCTCTTAGTTCCAGGAAATTGTAATGCAACAGCATACAAAGAAATCATATACAATGGTATGCTTCAAACTCTATGGCAACAGTTAAAGCTAGAAACACATATGGTGATGAGGTGTCCATTAATATTTGACCAACAAACTGTATTCATTTGGACAAGATATCATTTCCATATTCATTCAGCATCCTCATTAAAGGTATAAATATTTAATATTATTCAGAAAAAAAACAGCAGCTTTCATATTCACAGTGGCATTTTTGTTTCTTCTTTCTGGGTACACTTCATGATCCAGTGTGGATATATCAATAGCGGAATATCAGCTGTTACCTTTTTAACATTAACAGTGTGTGACAGGCCTTACCAGCTTTATTAATTCAGAGCTAGAGAATAATTGAATATATGGACAATCATATTATTAAATGACACCAAAATAATGAAAAATACTAACAAAGCAATAGCAATACTGAACAGCTGTAATGTTAACACCACCAAAAAAATGAGAAATTATGCTTTCTAAAATTTAAATATAATTATTATGGGCATGTGGCCTAGTGATTAACATGTTTGCCTCACCCCTCCAGAGTTGGGGGTTTGATTCCTGCCTCCTCCATGGGTGTGCAGAGTTTGCATGTTCTCTCAGTGCTTTAGAGGTTTTCTCTGGGTGAAAGGAAATGTGTTTGTAGGTTGATTGTCATCTCTAAAAAGGCTGTAGTGTGTGTCTATCAAGGCTGTGTTCCCAGCCTTGTGCCCAGAGTGTCATGGAATAGACTTCATGTTCCCAGTAACCCTGTGTAGGACAAGTGATACAGAAAATGGATGGAAATTATAAGGTAATATAGCAGATATATGCATAAAATCATTTTCTTTCTTTCTTTTGTTCTTTTTCCCTTATACTTCTATAACATGCTAATGCATTGTTTTGGAGTTTTTGTTGATGTTGCTGTTTGTAAATGTTTTCTTTTCCCACCGGTAATTAGTCCCTTTTTTCATTTCAATAATGCAATTATTCCAAGCTGCCATTATGGATCAGAGAGCTAGGTGAATAATTTCAAGGTGAACTATTAGCATGGTGAAATGAATAAATTAGCAAGATCTAATTAAGAGTTGTTTAGAGTGAGAGAAGACAGTGGATTCACTTTTACTTTGTAGTGGGAATTCATGAAAAGAAAGGATGTGGTAAGATGTGTTTTTATATTTTGAGACGTGGGTGTTGAAAAATAAATCTACACTGGATATAAGGCAAAAGCTATATTAAGTAAGATTCTGTGTCAACCAACACTGGCAGATATTTGATCTTGCTTAGTAACTTGGAATAGGCACTGGGATCTTCTGCGTACTGCAGAGAGATGCACGATATTCGATAAGAGTTGAATAATTATGTTAATAATACAAAAAATAAAATAAAAATATATTTAAAAAAAAAAAGCATTGAGAAATTATGTATTTGTCTCTGCCCAGTTTTCAGCTGAATCAAGGACACTGCATGAATCAAAGCACTGAACATATGTGCTAGCCGCATGATTGTGCTTTCTCCTGCTCTCCAACCCCATGCTCTACACTCCTCCCAATCCAAAAACCACAGCTAGCAAAAAAAAAAGGAGAATAAAAATTCATACTCTCTCAGGTCCAGACACAAGGCTTAAGGTTGCATGGGTCTGGAGATGGATAAAGGGGGTAAAAACAGTCAACCAGTTATGCTCAAACTTGAAGGATGTTGATCACTAGCAGCTTATCGCAGCCCCTGAATTCACCCACTGTGAATTAAAGAAGAAATAGTATCTCCCTCGCTCATTTTTCAGGCTCCAAGAGATGCCGCAGAGCCCTGCATCTTTTCTTTCGGTAGCACTGCTGTTCAGCAGAGATAATCCAGGGCGCATTCCGAGCCACCGAATCCATCTTTCTCCAATTGGTGGACTGGAGTCCTTGGCTGCGGCGAGGTCATTGCTTTTATGAACACATACACAAACACTTTTCCTATCTCTCTTTCTCTGTCTCTCTTTTATTCTTTTCGTACACAGTTCTGGGATTTTGTTTCATATTATCACTCTTGCCTTGAGAAACGTCAAACGTAGTAAAAGTAGCACAAATAGCGTGATGACTTTTCAATTGTTTGAGTATGAGAAGCCTACTGTGAATGAAATAAATTCCATGTTTCAAAAAATCCCCTCTGGGGGCTCACATTAAAATTTGGTGATGCCATGGCAGCACTCGATTCCAAACTAAAACGAGTGTGCATGTTCCAGAGGTGTGGCAAGGTTGGCTCATGGATAAACCCCTGTGATTACACAAATCCCTTATGGCTGGTGGGAAGAAAAACAGGGAATAAAAATGCATTTTGCCAGAAGAGAAAATGCTGTACACAGAGCTGTAGCAAGTTTGCACATGTCAATTACTCAAACACTCTCTGCTTGTTTCTTTAGATTACATAGAGAGATGGTAATGATCTACCCAAAGCATAAACACCCTTAAACATTGCCACACTTTTTTTTGCACATAGGATAAACATCCTATTACAATCTATTGTGTACAACTGTGCGTACCTTTATATTATGCGGGGCAGTGGTGGCTCAAGTGGTTAAGGCTCTGGGTCGTTGACCGGAAAATCAGGGGTTCAAGCCCCAGCACCGCCAAGTTGGCACTGTTGGGCCCTTGAGCAAGACCCTTAACCCTCTTTGCTCCAGGGGCACCGTATCATGGCTGACCCTGCGCTCTGACCCCAACCTCCAAGGATGGGATATGCGAAGAAAGAATTTCACTGTGCTGTAATGTATATGTGACAAATAAAGGCTGTTTCATTTTTTTTTTCATTAGTATGCATACACACTGTAAAATGCCATTGCCAGCGGTTGTATATCACTAGTATACTATACATTGTATACTGACTGCAGAGTGAATTCCTCTTTAATACTTGCAAACAAAAATACAGTATGAACAAAAACATCATCCACTACATTTGCTTGATGCTTTTATCTAAAGTGACTTACAACTGAGGCATGACTCTGAGCATTTAAAGGTTAAGTATCTTGCTCCAGGATCAAAATCAAACCATGGCGGCTTGGTAGTGCTGGGATTTAAACTCATGACCTCCTGACCTGTAGCTCAAAGGCTCAAACAGTTGCACTGATTTAACAACATCTATACTGTTAAATTAAATTGCACAGAATGACTATTTTCAATGCTTTACAAAACCGTTTTTTCTTTACACACACACAAACACACACACGCAATATATATATATATATATATATATATATATATACATATATAGTCACTAAAAATGACAGGTTTCATTCTTTTTTACTGTAATAGTGCACTGTTCTATTTGCTCAATCCCTTACAGTACTATCTTCTAAAATAAAATGTGTTTATACATGTTTATGTAACATAAATACTTTGTATTAAATACTAATATTTATATTGTTACAGTGCCGCAGAGCTTCAAACTCACTGTCTCTCAATCCAGACAGCAGAATCTGTAACAATCCTCGAAAAATCTCCTCTGTCCTCCTTCCATCTAGACAGCCCTAAAATCCCTCCAGAGAAATAGGTTTTAGAAGGTTGTGTTTTCTATGAACCCATATGTTTGCGTCATGTTTCCATTCTCAGTGTGTCATCCAAGCAGTCATACGGGCACTGGAGTAGAAAAGAGATACTAGCTCTTATTTCAGTTTGGGACAACAAAAAAAAGTTCCAGCAATTTAAAAAAAACAATAGAACAGTAACCACAAAGTATACACAAAGCATCCATTTTTGGTTTTGCAACTCGGGAAGTGTTTAATATCTAGGAGAGCAGCACCAGTGCGTTCACTATTAGACCAAATATGGCAAATAGCAACAATCAAGTATTTTTTTTTCCATCTCAAGGTGACAACTGCATAGAAATTCATGCAAAGGTATCCAGACAGAACTAAAATTATCAGACTAGTGCTGAGTTTTGCAAAAAATAAATAAACTGAAGGTAATTTGACCTGTAATTTTCTCAGAGGAGGACAGAGAATAACACAGACAATGGCCTAATCATAACAAAATAAAGTCACAGAGGAGCCCCTGAAAAATATGAAATTACCCCAGGACCCTAAGCAAATTAAATCCCTAGGGCTATAGACAATAAAGACAATAAATAGTTGTTGTTACTGTAGATGTACATGTAAGATGCCTCATTTGGATGTTTGGTGTTTTTTCTGTAACTCATGTTTACTTCATGCTGAGTTATCAATTCCAAACTATTCTAACAAGACAACCTTCACCACATGAGCAAACACTCACATGGGGAAAGTGGGGATCTAAGCCAAGAGAGAAAACCTCAATTAATTTCACATGCACCATGCAGGTAGTTATAGTTTTGTTTTTAAATTGTTTTAAAAGCAGAATGATACACTATCAAAGATGGTTCCTTATTTAAGAACTTTTAAGAAATCATAGATAACTTATTTTGTAAAACTGTTGAATAGCGTTGTTTTCTTGCATACATCATATTTGTACCAAGAATAACCTATTCACTGATTCTAAAGGTAAAGGCTGTAGGTTATAGAGAGAAATCAACCTGTAAAGTGTTTTCTTTTAAAAAAAAAGAGTCTCCATGCCACAGTCTGAGGCACTATGTTCAGTCCACAATTATATATATGACTGATGTTTGATTCTGGGTAATAAACATGAAAAATATTACTTACATTCATTCTGCCATACATACATACATACAAAGTTATTATACAACTTCATAATCACGTTTATTATACCAAAGTACTGTTCATGCTAGTCAGTGGGTGCCGTGTGGCGAAGGAGCTAATGAATTTTCTGTAATAACATGATAGTAATAATATCGACTGCATGGAAAATTACAGCTTTACATCAATTTACTCATTCTGATGTGTTATTATTTCTGTAGAAACAAGATGATTAAATAACATTTCCCAATGGTAATTTCATCCAATATACTTTTATAACTATGATTTAATATAACAAGATCCTAGAAAAAGTTTAGCTTTTCTGCCTGATAAGATATGTGTAGGTGTGTCAGATCGCATCCTGATTGACAGGAGCTTTCCCCTTGGCAACATGAAGAACTAACAAACAGAGTTGGTTCTAGAAATGCAGGCAGGAATGACTAAGTGTTGCCTCCACAATGCTTTTATTTTTATATGTGTATCATGAATGTTGTGGGGTGTGCTGCTGTATTTTATAGACACCATATTTCTAGCAGAATGACGCTCACAGAAAATGTTGAGGAAGATGACAGAGGATTGAACACACTGACCTCTCTGGGACAACTTATCATCTCAGCTCCACTGCAAAGGATCTGAAGTGCAGAACTCTCAAGTCCATAAGAAAAAGGCCTTGGAGAAGATCTCCGTTCTTTTGTAGTTATATAATAGTTCATGCACACAAAACTCTCTTAATGGTTCATAATAGAAAGTAAAAGGGGAAAAGGGCACACTAATTGTTCTGAAACAGCAGCAAAATAGAACTTTGGGATGTATGTACTTTGTGATAGACAATAGCAAATTTTCTGAAATGTAGACACATTGTTGTCTGTGTCCTGTGATGAGCAGTTAATGAAAAGTAATGAGTATGAGTCACTGTAAGGAGAGGCCAGACTTGTTAATGATAGTGATATGAACATTCATTGTTTATTTCTAATCTCAAATCAGCTAAAGTCGTAGATATAGAACTACTTTATCTTGATGTTGATGTATCCAAAGCAATACTATTATAGTCATATTTTAAAGTGGTGTGTGTGGGCATGTTGATATGATAATGTGTCACCCAGATAAGTCTGGTTCTTCTCAAGGTTTCTTACGAATATCGTCTCAGGGAGTTTTTCCTTGCCATCCTTGCTTCTAGCATGATTATTATGGATAAATATAAATTTAAAAGGTATCATTTATATCCTGATTTTATACATTTCTGTAAAGCTGCAAAGCAACAATGTCCATTGTTTAAAAGGCTACACAAATAGAATAGAATTGAATTGAATTGAATTGAATTGAATTGAATTGAATTGAATTGAATTGAATTGAATTGAATTGAATTGAATTGAACTGAATTGAATTTAATTGAATACACTGAAAACCTCCTGGATTTCTGAGGAATTCCAGTTAAGGGGTTTCTTTGATATTAACATGTTGGAAGCTGGAAAAAAGCAAGCTACAGATTTTCACTTACCACAGTAAAACATGTAAAGCTACTTCTCCACAAAGAATCTTTAGGTAGAAAGGTACAGCAGCAACAGGATTCAATAGTTTGATATACACAAGCAGAATCACAAAGTAATATAACTTGCTGGCCCAAGAACAAAACACTCACACAATCACTCACACATTAACACTTAACAAGTATATGGAAATGCCTCATCAAACATAGTTGTATACAATGGCCAAGCTGTACCTAATTCTTTGTAATTGATTTTACATCAAATAAGCACTTTATGAACCACTTTAGATAGACCTATTATGCAATTATCCAATCATCCAATCATATGGCAATAGCACGATGCATAAAGCCATGCAGATACAGGTAAAGACATGAAAATTCAGCATTCTGATGACATCAAAATGATGAATAATGTGATCTCAGTGACTCTGACCATGGCAAGATTGTTGGTGCTAGATGGACTGGTTTGATTACTTCAGAAACTCCTGGGATTTTCACACATAACAGTCTCTAGAGTTACAATGTGTGAACTGGCATTTCAAAACCTTTGTCAATTAAACGTGTTGGTTTTTGGACCATTTTGGAAAGATTTATGTGTTAGATTAATGTGTTAATTTGGACAGTATTACATAAAGTGTTCCTTCTGCTGTATGTGTTGTCCTGCACTGGATTTGTGTCTATTCAAAAATGGAGAAAAGGATAAAAATCATGCTTAATATTTCTGTTTATACTAGATAACTGCTGTTGACTATCATATAGAAAGTGTAGGGGACAGGAGAGAATAACAGATATGACTGTCCATATCTTGAATGATTCACACAATTCTTCCATGAAAAAATAGACCAAGGTTAAAGATTTATGAAGGTATGAAAAAGAATGAAGAATGAGAGGCATACCTCGATGTTTGTGTGCTTGTGCATGCCTGTGTTTACACAGAAAAGGACATATGTAAGGTTGATGGTGTTAGTTGCTTGGAAAATATACTGTTGAAATGTATCTCTAACTGTGTGTGCAATTTTTTAGCAAAAAAGAAAAAAAAACTAGAGCATATTTGTCTTGGCTGCACTTGACAGGATCTCAGACTTTGTGTCATTCGCTCATAAAACATTAATAATGTTTTAGTCAAACAAAACAAAGAGGAAAAACATGTCACTAATGTTAAATAGTAAAATGCTAAAAACAAAATTATAACATTAAGCAGACTATATTTGATGGATAGAATTATTACATATTTACAGTAACTTCCTGTATTCAACCCACCTGTCAGAACACAGAGCTACTATATTTATTAGGAAATAGATATCCCAAGTTTATTTCACAGAGACTTGAGTGAAGCTTCTGGAAGATGTATTGCTATTTTAACAAGGCTCTGACTCTCCTTCTTACCGTCTGACAATCATTAAGTTTCTATGGGTTCTGGAAAAGTTTGAAAAGCACATCTTGGCATTCTTTTTCCAAATTTCTTTATAAAAAAGTTGCATGGTATTACTGTTTCTAAGGATCTTGAGTGGCACAACAAAAAGTGTTTGGCAGATCGCAAGTTTAAATCCTGTTGATGCCACAGCCATCCTTTGCTGGTAGTCCAAGAGAGCAAAACTGGCAGTGCAGTTGGTTGGCTTCTTGTGACGCAGAGGTAGCATATGCTACCCCTCACCATCCCTGGTTAATAGTTTTTGTGTGATTAGAGAGCAGTTAGCAAGTGGAAGGTAATTGGGAAATGACAAAACCAGAAGGAAATGGGGTCTGAAAATCGTGTTATTTAAGTGTGTGGGGCATTTGGCAGTGGACAATCAGTACATTCAGAGGACATTCAATGTGTGTGTGTCTTAATAAGATTTTGACCAATATGAGTCTCCAGTAGACATTAAATTCACCTTTGAACACAGATTCTCTGGAACTATATTTGAGGGATAACCATCATTTTCCAAACCATATTCTCTCAACTGATGTTTTGATGACGGTAGTGGAGAATGATAGCTCTCTAAACATCATTCTCAAAACTCCCATAAGTCTAAAATGTGGTCATTTTCCACTGATTGCCATGGCCATAGCATATGGAAGAACCACTCTAATGGGTACACCCCTATGTCACAACCGACATTCCCAAGCTGTGGTCAGTAAGTGAAAGAATAAGGTCTTGAGCAAAGGGAGAGGAAATGAGGTCCTTCCATGGCATTGCTAGGCTTACTCTCCATTAAAGGGTGAAGAGCTCAACAAACTGGAAAAGCCTTAGAGTAGAGCTGCTTTTCCTCTGAATTGAGAGAAGGAAGTTGAGGTTGATTGGCCACCTTATATGGATGCCCCTATGGTAAGCTCCCATTAGAGCCACAGACCCACTGGACTGTAAACATCTCACAGTTGGCTTGGGAATGTCTGAGGATCTCCCAGGAGGTGCTATAATCTGTGACCTAGGGTAGAGACAACTGGACTTAATTTTTATCCTGTTGCAACCATGACCACACCAAAAAAAGTGGAATATATGAAATAAAATAATATATACTAATGCATAAGTCCTATAATCTTAGACTTAGGAGGAGCAGAAGGTTATTATTTCCACAAAACTCAAAACTCCTTTGACTCATGACAGCTACAAAAATATATACGATTCACTATAAAAGACCAGAACAACATATTAGAATTGCACCTGTTTAAAGAGGCATGGGGCATCACTAGTAATCCAAGCTTCAGTGGTGAATGCCCTGAGTCTAGCTCAAGCACATCTTTTATTAAGACTCTGAGTCAAATTTTAGCTGTCCATTATCAAGGTAGACTACTTTAGTCAGTGCCAGCTAAGTGCTGTAGAAGAGTAGTTCCTCAACCAAAAAAAGATGGAGTTAATATTCTCAAAATAGAAACAAGTAGCCTACACTTATTTCAGAAAGGCAGAGCACTAAAGAAAAAAAGGGTGGGGGGTCCACCTTAGCAAAAGAAATGTAATCAACGTAGAGACCATTTAGACAAGACAAAAATGGTAATAAAAAAGTGGGTCAAATAGCACCATAATTGGGAAAGAAAAAGTAAGCACTCACAGGTACAGAATGTTCTCTTGTTAGCAACTGGAAACTTCAATTTGCCCAGTTCGCAAAATTCACACATCATTCATACAAAGTTACATTAAATAGCATTATATCACTAGTTTTTGTTAAAACCATGTCCATTAATGTTGGTAAACCATACAAAAGAGTTTGACCAATTTAAACCTCATTGTTAAATGTTCATTGTGATTAATTGGTAAAATTCATAAATGATTTGTTTTCATGAATGATGTAAAATCTCTTATGACAATTTATGTGGACCAGGCTAATAGAAGTAAAAAAAAAAAAAAAATAATCAAGTACAAGAAAAAATATGTATCTATAAACAGAGATGGATGTTTGAGTACAGCTTTAAATACTTTACTCAAGTTGAAGTACAAGAAGGATTCACGATTAAAAAACACAAACTGACTGCTTTGTTGTCTTTTCTCAAGCAAAGAAGGAATATGAGCATGCGCTAAACACAGCTAACTAATCAGTATCATAGGATTTCACTGATTTTTTTTTTTTTTTGCACCCATAAATGCTGGATTTCACAGTGGCTTTTTCAATATTGGTGATGCAAATATTGCATCACAAAGGTTTTGTGTGTGTGTGTGTGTGTGTGTTTTATTTTATTTTTAATTAAGGAAAATTTGAATACTTGAATTGGTATAACTGCAAGCACAAGATTCTTCTTCTAAACTTCAACAATTGAAGAAACATATGTAATTTCTTTCTAAAATAGTTTTTACTCACCCCATGGTTGACACACATGGATCAGTGAGGTCTTTGGCTGAATGTGCATTGACGACACACTTTGGCCCAAATCATTGGAAAATCTGTATCAATTTTTTTTTTAAATTGTAAGCTCCTCTGAATATGAACTTGTAGGTGATGATATAGTCAAAGATTTTAGTAGCCATTCTTGTCCATTGACCATTATAGAGAGAGCTTCATAACAAAAGTGTTCTGACCTAAAAATCACTGACCCACATTCCAGACCCTTAATGTAAAGTGTGTCTAAGTGCAGCTAAAAGCAGAAGTACCCATACCTCAGTGGCTAAAGCATGAGTGGGTCTGAACTTACACAAACACTGATGGAGACAAGTGTGTCTGGTTTAAATATGGAGGAAAGCATTAAAAGAATATGTAGGAGTCCATTATTTGTCACTATTATTTTATTGTAATAATGTAATGTAACTTATCCATGTGTGGTAATGCATCATGAGTCATCAGCTGGTGGAACACGGTCCAGATAAAGACACATTAATTTATTACTCCGGAGTGTACCAAGCTTCAAAAATACTGTGTCAGACCAGTCAGTGTAGCTTATGTAAAACAAAACATAACAACTTCCAATGGGCTTATTAATAACCTTGAACTAATCATTAATACTTAAGCATTAAATTGTAATTGCTGTTGCCAATCTGCCATGTTAGGTTTTGAGCATGTGAGTTTATAAGTTGTCAAAGCTGTCATACCTGTTTTGAGCCATCAAGCATGAGTGTAGATTTGGTTTGAATATTTGAGGGGCAATCAAGCGTGAATGGGTATGCTTCCCGGTATTCTAAACTAAATAATACCACAAAAAAATTACATAATTTCCCTCTGCTTATCTATCATTCTACCTATCTAGCCGTCCATCTCTAATCATATGCACTTATGATTAAATGATTATTTAGGGCATGACAGCAATCCAAATGAATGAACAGTGTAACTTATACTGTCAACAGAAGATGGTACAGCATAAAGTGCCAGCGTGAACAGTCTTTTTGTCAGTAATAATAAAGGGAACTATTTAAATACTAAGGAAGCTATTAAAACTTGTTATATTGATAGTTATGGATAAATTGCAATGAATTAACTAGATAGCTAAAAATATATTTGTGGAGTGATGTTAGCTAGATTACACCATATTGGCATTTCATTTCATTGACTTTGTTCATGTATTTTGCACAATGACAATAAAGTTGAATCTAATCTAATCTAATCTAATCTAATCTAATCTAATCCAATCTAATCCATCTTTTTTTTTTGCTCAGACCCGCTCACTCTCAGAGCAGGAATGCAAAATATTCCGCTGAGCAACACTTCTCTTCATCTTCAAAGCTATATGTGCTTTCTCAGTCACATGACAGTAAACAAGTGATGTGTTGGGTGATACAGTACCAGCTTGGCGCTGATTTATTATGACAAACTCAAAATCGATTCCGATTTTCAATAATGTAAAAAAAAAATTCTTATACATATGTTTCTGTTGATCATGGCATAAATATTGGGGGGCTTTAAATAGTTAGTTTTGATTATTGTTGATGGACCCCAATCCCCCTGGTGTCAAGCAGAATATTTTAGAAACAACTGGAAAACTAAATGGATATTCATATACAATGTATTATTTGCCTCAATCTGTACTTGTATTTACTATAATTATCAATCAGGGAACGTTTGTAGATCCAAACCTGATTGTTTTGGCTGGTAGGACGTTAATGTCATAATGAATCCATAAATGACAGTGATATTTGAAGTTAAAAACCTGCTGCTGCTTCTTACACTTCAAACACACACATACATATACAAATACACGCACAGACGTCTGCTTTGCAAAGTCTTTTCCTGTCATTTATATTCTTGTCAAACCATCTGCATAACATCATCATATTTCCACATGCTTTTTTTTTCCATTTTCTTCTGCCATGTTTTTTTTTTTATTTCAGGGGACCTGATTTCTTATACTCGCAGAAGGATGGCTCAGCATTCATCATCTCTCAATTTGAGCCAGAATATTCACCCTCCACAATGTGCTAATGCCCCAATGGGAACATTAGAGAAAGATTTGCATGCTGATTAGGAGTAATGCACATCACCAATCCAAGTTTGCAATCAGTGCCACATTGCAATATATGGTTCAAAATGCATATGCTAGAAAAGTGATATAGAAATATAGTAAAAGGAGAGAAGAAGATAACAAATGTCAGAACTTTCTGTGTTTGCTGACCTTTGGCCTTGGGGTTTTACTTTTTAGCAAGAGCTCACATCAGTGTGGCCTTTTCCCTTGCTTTTCTTCAGCTTTTCCCTAGCATGAAGAGTGGCAAAATTACAAACTTCAGCAACACTTTGTTTGGATGATCCAATGTAGACACTCTACAAACAGTCAATACAGCATCTACAGATTGTCAACACTTTTTAATCAGAGTATAGCATCGAGTCAGTTAAACTCCTGGGATATTGATCTGGTCAGGAAAGTAGCAGAGGGGGTTGTTAATCAGTTTCAGCTGCTTTGATGTTACTGAAATTAACAACAGGTGCACTAGATGGGCAATAATGAGACAACCCTCAAAACAGGAATGGTTTTATAGGTGGAGGCCACTGACATTTTTTCCCTACTCATCTTTGCTGACTGTTCTAGTTTTCCATTTGGCTAGGGTCAGTGTCATTACTGGTAGCATGAGGCAATACCTGGACCCTACCTGGTCCAACTCCTCCAGGATGGCACATGAATACGTGCCTTTGCCAGAAGGTTTGCTGTGTCTCCCAGCACAGTCTCAAGAGCATGGAGGAGATTCCAGGAGACAGGCAGTTACTCTATGAGAGCTGGACAGGGCCGTAGAAGGTCCTTAACCCAACAGCAGGACTGGTATCTGCTTCTTTGTGCAAGGAGGAAAAGGATGAGCACTGCCAGAGCCCTTGGTGTGAATGTCTCTGACCAAACAATCAGAAACAGACTTTATAAGGGTGGCTTGAGGGCCCAACATCCTCTAATTGGCCCTGTACTCACTACCCGGCACCACAGAGCTCGACTGGCATTTGCCATTGAACACCAGAATTGCCAGGTCCGCTACTGGCTCCCTGTGCTTTTCACAGATGAGAGTAGGTTTACCCTGAGCACGTGACAGACGTGAAGGGGTCTGGAGAAGCTGTGGAGAACGTTATGTTATGGGTCAGTAATGGTCTGGGGAGGGATATCCATGGAGGGACACACAGACCTCTACAGGCTAGACAATGGCACCCTGACTGCCATTAGGTATTGGAATGAAATCCTTGGACCCATTTTCAGACCCTACATTGGGGCAGTGGGTACTGGGTTTCTCCTGGTGCACGACAATGCCCGGCCTCATGTGGCAAGACTATGCCTGCAGTTCCTGGAGGATAAAGGAATTGAATGGCCCCCACACTCCCCTGAACTTAATCCAATAGAACACCTCTGGGACCAGGTCTGGGAGGAAATACCCCAGGACACCATCCGTTGTCTCATTAGGAGCATGCTCCGATGTTGTCAGGCATGCATATAAGCACATGGAGGCCATACAAACTACTAAGTACCATTCTGAGTTGCTGCAATGAAATTTCAGCAAAATGGACTAGACTGCTGCAACATTTTTTCTCTTTCATTTTCAGGGTGTCTTTGAATTCAGCCCTCTGTAGGTTGATAATTTTCATTTCCATCAAATGATGGCATCCTTTCGTTCCTGACACATTACCCAGTCCATATCATTATTAGATATCCAACATGATATTTTTCCCCATTGAGATCTGATATGTTTTCAAAGTGTTCCTTATATATATATATATACATACATATATATATATATATATATATATATATATATATATATATATATATATATATATATATATATATATATATGTGTGTGTGTGTATATATATATATATATATATATATATATATATATATATATATATATATATATATTTACTAGTTGCTGAGTTGTCACCTACTTTGCGTAGTTAAAAAAATGCAGGCAGATGATAAAGAAAGCAGGCACAACTATTAAAAGTCTATACTGGGAAACAAAATTCCTTAATGAAATTATTAAGTGTAGACTTTTAAGTTGTTCTGAATTCCACTCACAGTTGGTTTTGTTGTCCTTAAATAATATCACTGCACTCTGGTATAGTGAACAATATCATGAAAATGTGCATTTAGTGCCATGGGATGCACTTCAGTTTCCAATCCCACTCAGCTAGTTTAGAGTCAGATGTGGAGTGTATGAGAGCAACAACAGGTCACTCCAGATTTGTTTTTGGATACTGTTGAGACCAAAATTAAACAGAGTATCGAGGGAAAACTTACCAGATGCTGTAAGGAAGAATGGCTGGTCACTGCACTGTGAGGAGAGCTCTTCTGACAGATATGATCTTTTGAACTGTAGAATTATTTAGCTGAGCTGCCAAATAATCCACACAAGTTAAAGTGATAAATCCTAAATTAAAAATTCATTTGTTATTTTGCTCATTTATCAAACTGATTTATTGGTCATTGCAGCCTACAATCTTTGAAGCTGCGTTTTTAAGCTGAATAATTTACATTTCAAATTAGTTTGGCTGGTAATTGACATTCTTCTGTAATCTAAAAAATAGTCAATCTTTGCTTTTACTATGGAAATGACAACTAGTCAACTATTTTATTAATTACTGATCAACTATATTAACAGTGATAAAAGCTGTTACAGTGTTAGATACATAGCCAAGTTGATGAAGTTGATTATAATTACACGATTTACGAGACTATAAGCTTGTCTTTTTTGCTTTATGTTTATGGATGCTCTAGCCTTAATGTTTACTAAGTCCTATCACAATTTCAACTTCCAGACAAGCTGTATGCTATTGAGACATTTTATGACATGTTGCTGAAAGATAGATAAGCATTATCTGACATGTTCTTGAGAGAGAGAGAGAGAGAGAGTCTTGGTAAGGGCTGTAAAGGTAAAGAGAGCGGACCAATCGAATAAAGTGTTACCCATCTTAAATCAAATAAACCGAGTCCTGATCGATAACCCCCAAGTAAAATAACATCTGTGGTGCTAATATACTCAGCACCCACACTAACATAGCTAACTAATAATAATCTCTCTCTCTCTCCCTTTTAATTAGAAGCATGTGGAGACAATCAGAGGCATAAGCTACAGGATTTATTTACACTTAGTTAGCGTCACTCCTGCTTACTCCCTCCTGTGCTTTTCCGGACCTTGGCTTCTGTTTATCTTGGGGCATTGTTTTATTACCTTCAAAACTCTGCTGGGAGGATGTGTGCGATGGTGTTGCCTAGCAACAAGAGCACATCGATGAGCTGCTGGATTTGTGTTGAGCAAGGAGGAGCGAGGAGGAAGTGCTCTCACAGAGGGAGGGAGGAGGTCAAATGTGTGGAAGTTAAAGTATTTGACAACATTTAAAGCAAATAATGTAATGCATAGTTTTGTTTTCACGTCATAGACAAATATCAAATCAAGCTGTTGAGTAATTTACCAAGCTTTTCAGTTAAAACATGCTTTAAATGGCATCGTAACTCACAAGCAGCTGTGAGGAAAATACTAATGTCAATACTACTACAGCTATGAGGAAAATACTAATGTCAATCAACTTTGAGCTTTAAGAAAAAAAAAGAGGAAGTCCATTTTGGAAGACACTACAAAAAAGACAAAGATCTAGCGATCAAAATGGTTTCATACAAATTTGTAACCATTTGCATGACTGAATTCAATATTAAGGTGCTAATGAGTGGTACGTTTCTATATTTAATTTATATAAAATCCAGTAAAATCCAACCGTATGTACATTATTTATATGAGTTTTTAATGTCTGGTGACAATATGTATTATAAAGATTAAATACAGTATGAAAAAAGATTTAAACAGCATGGAATTAGCCACTGTTAAGAATAAGCAAAAAGGAACAATAGAATTTTTTGATCATGTTTATAATTATATACAATGGAAAATGTGTGTATATTAATTGTTTGTTGAAAATCAATTTGAATGTTTGACAATTTCTTTTCATTTCATTTTTAGGCAGTACTAAACTTTTGTTATTCCTCTTTGCTGTTTACAAGGATTGTGATGTTAATAACACTCCAGGGCAGTGCATTTGAAATGTTATTGTGTATTTAGGATGTGCATAATTATCGAGACTCTTTTTCCATTTCAGCTTTTTCCTCTGCTGCTGGACGCGCTTAAAGCTAACTGCGTGTGTTTGGTTTGTCTACAGCCCACACTCCCCTGCCACTCTTGTGCAATGTGGAAAAAAAAAATGAAGATGCTAAAGTTACACAGGAGAGTGCTTCCCTGGCATCTCACCAAATGTTTAATCATAATTACTGTTACAATTATATAGCTAATTGTTATTAGTGAGATTGGAACAACACTGAGGGAAATGTCAGGCCAATTGGCAGGAGATTATGTCTCTGACGTTCTCTTCAGATTCATTTTCTTTTGGTTTTTTAACCCCTTTTTATATGCGCACACACACACACACACAAACTCACACACACAAGAAATAGACAACACTGGCAATATACAATATTGCTTATCAGTACAGTGTACACACAGCTAAAGACAAAGCTGTAGATGTAAGAGAGCATCCACTGGCCACACAATGAGCATGCTGGAGAAACTTCACAGCAGTAATAAATCACACTGTCTCAGGAGGTAAACACTATAGTTTCCAGAGTCTGCTATCTGTGTGATCCATTGATTATTCACCTTTTGAACTCAGAATGTGTGTGGTACTCTGCGATAGACCAGCATTCCATCCAGCATGTATTCCTGCCTCGTGCCTGCAGTGTTCCCTGGATACACTCCAGACCCTGATGAAGCAGTTACTGAAGATAGATGACTTAACTCTACATGTGAACTCTAATATGACTACTGAGGATGTTTGTACTGTTAGGGATAGATTACAGCAGTACATCCTACTCAGACACTCAACACTATGTGTATCTGTCTATTTGCAAATATTTTATTTATATTCGGACATTCCACTGGAAAACCCTAGACAAAGACAGAGGTAGAAATGTCAATATTGTCTGTGCAGTCAGCCTCTGAGAGTTCCTAAATCTGAGATGTGTCCAGGACTAACATTTATCCATACATACATACATTTTCAGAACCACGTATCCTGTGCAGGGCCACAGGAAGCCTAGAGCCTATACCAGGGGCCTCAGAATGCAAGGCAGGAGATACCATGGACATCATCACTCATTCACATACTGCAGACAAATTAGAGATGCCAATCAGTCTATAACATGTGTCTGTGTATTGGGGAGGACACCAGTGTACCTGAAGGAAACCCTCCCAAAGCACAAGCAGACGTGTAATCTCCACATTGCTGTAGGCAGGAAACTCAAACCCCAGAGGTGCGTGGCAAATGTGCTAACATCTAACTCACCATGCCAATTTTTATACATTGTATCACTATTAATATTAGATTACTTTATAGTGCCTTCCTCATACCCATGATACATCATAAACATGATATATAATTAAAAAAAACCTGAAAGCCGATCTATTGGATTCACAAAGTGAGTAAAGACACACTGCTGAACAGAGCACTGAACAGTCCAAAACTACAGAAACCACTCAGAATGATCATAAAAACTATCTGATATTGATGTGAGCAACAGGAAGCAGTAGTCCATAGCGAGCATGTGTACACACACCATGCATGATAAATCACAGCCTGGTGAAACCCAGGGCTCAAGACAGGGTGCAAAGCTCAAAAAGTAATACTCATAATATATAGCTTCACCTGTATGTAAATACCCAGGAGTTTATGTCCTATTAATTATCAAGAAACACAGTATGTAAACACAGTTTATCTGCCAGATCAACACAGTGTCCATTGACTTTCTTACTCTCTTAAAGACAATGTTAGGCTCATCATGCCTCCATACACAAATGATCATGAAATCTCATCATGGTGAATAATAAGTGTGATTAGTTCATTGTATCAGCACTGCTTGATTGGGGCTTGCTGCAATTTGTAAACAGTGGATTCGAATTATCACAAATTAGAATTGTAATTTATTCCAAGAGCCACCGTGATACTCTAATTGGATCTGTTGTTCAGTGAGTATACCAATTAATCAATAAACTATACATAAACAACAATCATGAACAATTATAAATCCATATTTAAAGCAAGGATGTGTTGTGACAACAGTCTTAGATATTAACACCAAGAATATGGCAATTGGGCCCTACATTACAATAATAATAATAATAATAATAATAATAATAATAATATTGTTGTGCTGAACGTTCTTACTTACAAGTGTGAACATTCTGTATTTCCCTTAGTACACAGTGAAACAATGCACTTGTTGTTTCTTACACACAGCAAACATTCCTACAGGCCAGTCAATATTAGATATTGCAAGAACTTAAATGCCAGAAGGCTCTTGTGTAATTGTAGCAGTCTTTTATCTGTTTACACGTAGCTGTACACATATTACAGTTGCACAAATCAGCACAGTTTGGATTTGAACAGTTATATTATTGGGGGGTAAATATAATAGAAATATGGAATATATATATATACATAGTATATAATATAATTTTAAAATAATGGATGAAGTAAAACAATGGCCGTTTCTGAGCCCACCAGAGTGCAGTTTAAACCAGATGAAAAATTATTAAAATTAACATTAACATTCTTTCACAGTTCCCTAATTTTAGCTTTAGAATTTAATTAGGAGAAAAGTGGCAAAGGTACAAGGCACCTAGAGTAATTGTTAGAATTTTTCACTATTATTACTATTATACTTTCTCCCCTAGGGAGACTATGGCATCCCATATATAGCTTTGGTGGATTTTTATGAAATTTGACAGATTAATAGAGGAAAGTCCAATGTATCCAGGTATAAAATTTAAAGTAAATCCATCCATTTCTGTAGTGCCACCAACAGACCAAAGTTCAAAGTACATTTTTGCTTTTTCCTGATATTTTTTTCCTGAAACCTCGTTTCATGACAATTTGAATGGACCTATTGGCTTTAATTTCTGTCATATTGGATTTTTAGCTATAATGATTTTTTTATCTACTTCTGTGAACTAGTCCTAGATTATATAGTATATCAAAACCAAATTTAGTAACATCCACAGCAGAGAGTAACGACCAAAATTTATTCAAAGAATTTTGCTGGTGAAAAAAATTTTTGTCCAATGACTTTTATGGCGAAGGCATCAAAACCAAAAGTTCTGAATATGTTTAGCATTGCTTGGTGATGAATCTTGCCGAATTTGGTGTTCTTAATTAATAGGGGGACTATTGGCTACTTACCAAGATTCCTGAAATTTGAGCATGCAGGGGCAATATAACAGAAAAACAGAGAAAAAAAATCTTAAATGCTTGGAACCAAAGCAGATGTTTCAACCAAATTTCTTGTGTATCGTAATGGGAAAATTCCTTAGCTGGGAAAGCATGAAATTTATGTGTAGGCCATGTTGTTTTTCGGCCATGTTTGTTTCATTGATTTTTTCAGTGGTTTTCCGTGGCATACCATAGAAGCCGTGGTTGTATGTTGGTGTAATCTGGTACCCTCAAAGAGCACAGTCTAACGTATCCAGGAACCAAATTTGGAGTCAAACTGTAAATCACTGTAGTACCACCAAAAGGCCGAACTTCAGAATACATTTTTGCTTAAAACTTTTGAACCTTTTGTCCTAGAGTTGTGATCCTTATTTTGTCCAAATCCGTGGCTTATGTGTCTAATTGTATAGACCCATCCACTCTATAGGATTCATGAAAAAATTACTATTTTAAAATTTTCAAAAAACACATTAAAACATACAAATAATTATTGCAGGGCAGATAATGTGGCCACAGTTGACCAATGAATTTTCATGGTAAGGGCATAAAACAGGAAGTAAGTCATATCTCAGGAGTGCTGCCAAACTCTGTACACTTTGTTGGTCTTAGCATGTGTATGCCAAGTTTTATGTAAATTGATCTCTTGGGTGCGCTATACTGAAAAACAGGTTTAAACACCTATGTGTCCATATGCTTAGTTGCCTACCTGGTGGCCCTGAGGTGCTTGGCCCCTTCCTTGGTACTTGTTATGCAATATTATTTATTTATTTATTTATTTATTTATTTATTTATTTATTTATTTATTTATTTATTTATTTATTTATTTAGTTTATTGTTAATAAAATTATTAGGGTACAGTATAGCAGTACATAAAATTGTTTAATTCATGTTCAGTATCTACTTCATCGTGTTCATGGACATGGTGAATCCATTTCTGGACAGAGAGAGGAAGCCAGAGACCCTAGAGGAAACCCACAAAAACACAGAGAATATGATCTGCATCTTCGAGAACTTAAATATGCACTTTTTATTTAAAAAATATTGCTATGTCTATGTGTGTTTTTCATTCTAGAGTAACTCCCCAGTAGAGATTTCAAAGTACCCCTATAAGTTGCTTTGGAAAAAAATGCTTCTGCTAAATATCATAAATGTGAATGTAAATATGTGAACCTCCACACAGTCAGTAACCTGAGCTCAGGACTGAACCCAGGCCAGCTGTAATATACCACAAAGCAAATAATGTTTCATAAAACTCTCTTGGTACTTAACATCTTTTTATCTAATATTATCCAAGAATTATCCACTACCTTAGAGTTTGTATCACATACTTGATTATGTGATACCCACAATTCAGAGGACTTTAAATGTGCCTTAAGCACTGGCAGTGATATTTGTTTTGCCTGTTTAAAGCTGAACAACATCCCTTAATTACTTTCCTAGTTAGTACACATTCCTTTAAAACTTGCCCACTGACCACAAAAACATAATCTTCAGAGAGCCAATTAAATGTCAGGTTTTATAGTTAATTTTCTTTTATTATGTACTTCACGGGTTTTAGCTCACTTTGAAAATAGCACAGCGATGTAGGAGGGCGAGGACAAAGTTCTTAGGAATGCCAGAAGAACAAATTTTTAACTGTATGATTTAATCCTGATTATGAGTTAATACACCATATGCTCTTTGCAATTAAGCTGTCCATGAATAACCCATCTCTAATTTGTTAAGTGTTCAATGCAGTGTAAAATTTGAGGCAGGTCATTCCCCCGAGTTTAATCTAGCTAGCATGGTGCGGACTGAGTCCTGCTAGCCATGGCATCTAATTACTAATTACAGATGAGAAAGTACTACTTTATAGCATGGTCAGCTTTGTAACCTGGCCAAACCTTTTCAGCCATTTATAATTAAAAGACAAAAGAGAGAAGGAGAAAAAAAGAAAGGGGGTGTGGTGAATAAGGGGGAATGATGAGGCAGAAAGACAAGACGGAGGAGGTGGTGGGTGGAGAGAGGGAAAGATAACACAAAAGAAGATTCATACAGCACGATTAAAAGTTTGAAGGGAAAAGAAAGACAAGGAGTTTAAAATGTAAACAGAGCAGTTTTTTTTTTTTTTTTTCAGCTTTTCGCAGCTGTGGAACAAAAGACAGCGATTCAGAAACACTTCTGATGATGCAACTTCTTTAATGCAAGGTATGAATTATGAATTACATCAATGGGTGCGAGTGGAAGAATTCTTCAATATCAAATTGCATTTAAAGTAACAGAAGATATGTTTGTTGAAAGCTAGCACCTGTTGACTGATCTCCATGTTGTACTCCTGCCATTAGATCAGTTAATTGTTCTTGATATACAGTATTTCCTCTTTGCCCCTTGGATTTGTTCTAATAATAAACTGCAGTGAGGAGAAATAATCATTCAGACACTTTTGCACTTTTCACTTTTCACAATAATGGATGTATGTACAAGAAAATATGTTCAAAAACAAAATATATAAGTAGTATAGGGTCTGAATGCTTTTTTTAATCTGTTTTGATTTTTGAATCAATGTGTGAAAGTCTTATAGTGCTTAAGGCACATGCAAAGAAATGATGTAAAGCACCATATACTATACTATATATTATAAAGCATATTAACCAGTAAAAAACAAAGGCTCAGGTACGATGTGTGAAGTTTTATAATGACATTATCTGGTAAGATTTAGTGAGAATATGGGAGAATTTGCCTAACTGACTAACAAGACTTGCTTCTTGTTGTGTGCAATGCAAAACCAAACAGCCTTTTTTTTTTTCGTCTGAAAAGTGGTCTCTCATGTAATGTTGCTTTTTTGTTTTGTTTTTACTGATATACAATTTTTTTTTCTGTAACATTTATTTTTTGTTTTGTATTTGTTTTGTATTGCATTTTTAATACCAATTCAACAATGCAGAAATCACTTCTATAACAAAATTTTGTCCTGTATAAGTCCAAATTAGAAGTATAGTATAAGATATACAGTATAAGGTATAAATGCTGATATATTTTTTTTCTAACACAAATTGCATGTGGGTTGGGAGTTGAGTCTCACCTCCACCCTGTATGTGTAGTGTTTGCATGTCTTCTCTGTGCTTTAGGGAATTCCTCCACCAGTCCACTGACATGCGTTGTAGGTTGATTGACATTTATAAACTGTTCGTAGTGTGTGAATGAGTGTGTGTATGCGATTGTGCCCTGTAATGGGTTGGTATCCTAGTCAAGGTGTCCCTCATCTTGTGCCCTAAGTCCCCTGGGATTGACTCCAGGTTCCCAGCAACCATGTGTAGGATAATTGATACAGAAAATAGATGGATGGACAAAGAACAATAAATAAATAAATAAATTAATTAATTAATTAATTAATTAATTAATTATTAATTAAAGATAATATGAATATACAGTAGGTGTACATAGGATTAATTTATAGGATTCAGTGCTTAGTCTATATGTGTCATTTAAGGTGTTAGAATCAGTCAGAAGAAAAAATGTGAACTGGTAGTAATTCTTAAATATACTTTTCATCATTGTTAAGCAGAATCATAAAGGCAGCTAATGCCTGCAAACAGAGCTGCTGCACATAGGCCTTTATCACAGATATACTTCTGTTGTTCCTTTGGTATTTTCTTTTTCTAACTGACTATAAGAGTCGTGGACTATATATTTATAGAAACAGAAGTACATAATTGTTTTAGTCAGGCTTTATCTAGCAAGTTCCATACCAAATGCACTTGTTCCCTACCTTCTCATTAGGTAGTTGGATAATATTACCGCACTAGATTTGGAACAATGACAGAACTCAATGTCAGAACAAGTGTAGTACATAACATCCTTTCTGCATATTGATGCCGCAGACGGATGATCTTCAAATCCAAACAGGACTAACAGAATATTAATTGATTAATTAGTATTCACATCGCTTATGCAGAAAGGCTTAATTGAAACTGGCAAAGCAGTCTTCAGCAGTGGAGTCTCGGTAATGTTAATAATGTTGTTTAGATAATTATGGCTGTAATTAGCCACTGATGGAAATACAGTCTGAGAGTGAATCAGGAAGAAGAAAGTCAAATTAGGAGCTGTAGAAACTTTCTTACATTTGAACTAATATGTCATGATGGATGGAAAGAAAAATTGCCTCAACATTTTTTTAATAATTGAATTGAATTTACAGGATATTAACTTTATTATACAACAATGATTTATTTTAACTTTCACAGACTTTATTACATTAAGTTTGTTTGCATCTGGCCGAAACAATACTTTGTCAGCAGCATTATTCATCTATGACTAGAAACTAGAGCACTGTATGTATTTTATCATGGTAGTAGTGAAGGACATTTTCTATATTAATGCAACTCTGGCATTATGATAACATCCGCTAAAGCTGTTTTCTTTGGACAGTATATGGGCATGAAATACAATAGTCGTCCCCAAGTATTTCTAGTTTAATTTCTCTCTCTCTCTCTTTCTCTCTCTCTCTCTCTCTCTCTCTCTCTCTCTCTCTCACACACACACACACACACACACACACACACACACATACACACACACCTGTTGGGTTTGATGTCCACTTGCTGCTGACTTCAACAAAGGAAGGGATTTCACTGAAGTTAGGAAAGGTGCTGACATTAAGCATATCTGAGTGACAGAGTTTGAGACAGGGTTGTGTGTCCGGTTGCCAGAATCAATAAACACATTAAAATCAAAGCCAAGGGGTTTCACCCTTTTTTTCTATTGTGTTTATCTCACGTTAATCTCCAGAATGCCTTTTAGCTTACCGTAGCATAAAAAATGCTGGCAAATGTTTGTCTAAGCAAATCCAATATTCCTGTGCAGGCCCAGGCATCATGGCCTGTATATATTTCCAGAACCACTGCTGAAAGATGTATGCCCTGACCTCCGTTTAAATACTTTTGGCCTGAACTTCCCTTGTTTGACCTCAGAAAACAGACACCATCTGTATCAAACAGCAATGTGTTCAAATCTCAATAAAAAATAACTCAAGGCTAGACATATAACAGTTACAACGGTGAAATGATTTGACCTTTTGAGTGCGGTTTAATCATAAAACAGCAGGAATAGCAGATCTGAAGTAAGACACAAGTTTCACATTGTTTTGACAAGCAAAGTTTAGAAATAATTAACAAGATCTTATAATGACTTTACAAAAAAAAACATAAAACTTTAAACTTTTCTTTTGGTTACACATAAATTGGAAACATTTTACTAAATATTTTAGTTCAGGAACCTGGAACTATATATACCGATCAAGCATAACATTATGACCTCTGACAGGTGAAGTGAATAACACTGATTATCTCCTCATCATGGCACCTGTTAGTGGGTGGGATATGTTAGGCAGCAAGTGAACATTTTGTCCTCAAAGTTGATGTGTTAGAAGCAGGAAAAATGGGCAAGTGTAAGGATTTGAGTTAGTTTGACAAGGACCAAATTGTGATGGCTAGACGACCAGATCAGAGCATCTCCAAAACTGCAGCTCTTGTGGGGTGTTCCCGGTCTGCAGTGGTCAGTATCTATCAAAAGTGGTCCAAGGAAGGAACAGTGGTGAACTGGCGACAGGGTCGTGGGCGGCCAAGGCTCATTGATGCACATGCGGAGCGAAGGCTGGCCCGTGTGAGCCGATCCAACAGTCGAGCTACTTGCTACTTACTTCTTCAAATTGCTGAAGAAGTTAATGCTGGTTCTGATAGAAAGAGGTCAGAATACACAGTGCATTGCAGTTTGTTGCGTATGGTGCTGCATAGCTGCAGACCACTCAGGGTGCCCACGCTGACTCCTGTGCACCACCGAAAGCACCAACAATGGGCACGTGAGCATCAGAACTGGACCATGGAGCAATTAAAGAAGGTGGCCTGGTCTGATGAATCACATTTTCTCTTACATCACGTGGATGGTGCATGTGCGTCGCTTACCTAAGGAACACATGGCACCAGGGTGCACTATGGGAAGAAGGCAAGCAGGCAGTGTCATGCTTTGGGCAATGTTCTGCTGGGAAACCTTGGGTCCTGCCATCCATCTCACTCAGTGTGATGGTTAGTTTGAGATAGAGGATGCGAGGCAGTCCAGTGCGAGGCTGAGTAGGGCTGAGGAAAAGACATAAACGATCTTAAAACATGAGTCTAACTCTATACTTATACTTTATTCTTGACTTGAAATCGCTCCATGTCCAATCAACAGTCCAGGAATGATGACAATGAATCACAAACTGCTAAACCCAAGTGAGTTCTTCCTTAATTAGTGTTAATTAGATATATCATATTGCCGTTTGCTATGCCATTAAGCAAGTATTGTATACACTTATTCAAAATAAATTTTTTTTTTTTCTGAGCACCTGCCCCTTGCTATAACTTTATAACCCCCAGGATAATAACTGCTGATCTACAGTATAAATGGGAAAACTGAAAAGAGAGATAAACAGCTAACTGTGACAGTATAACTCAGTATAACTGCTAGCAGAGAGGTTTTTAACTTTCAAGAATGACTGGCACTACAGGAATCACAGAGCCTACAGGCTGCATATATGAATAATCACAGTGCATTATTAATTGCTGCTTAGTAGTCCCAAAGCACCTATTTGTGTGAGATACAACAGCATGGCAACTAGACCTGCAATCCAGTAGCTAAATGTCCTATAATGTAACAAATAAAATATTTTATCTGTTCCATATGGATCAAGGAGGAAATTTGCAATCTAAAAGTTTTCCAGTAAGCACTATGGATTTTTTTTTATTTTTATTTTATATTTGGCTCTATATGCTACATCTTATCACAAGTTCCCCATAGGTTCACCTCAATCAATAGCTATATTTACAATACTATGGCTATGTTTGAACTGTTTCAATGCACCCTACATTTGGCACTTTGAGATCAACATATTAGCTGAGTGTAACTCTTGACTTAGTTGATTTTTCTCTTAGTCTTGTTAATGTTAATTTAAGCATATATCCTCCAAATGTTCTTATAGAAGAGTCAGTATATCAGAATTCAATATTTATCTTATTATTTTTCTGTTATTTTTTCACCATTTTTAACAAACATATCTTTATGCTGGTCCAAATGCTTCCAAACATTAGTCTGTCGCTTATGCCACAACTCATTAAACCATTTTAATTATTTTTTAAATTGCTTAAAATGTATGAGTATTGGTCAATTTGTTATGAACAATTACCAAATCCCAAATGCTTGAGCTCTTGTATTAACAAACTACTTGCTAAGAAATGGTTACTTCTTGGACTAAAATCATACTTTCCCAGAAATAACGATACAAAATCTACATTGGCAAATCTATTTGAAATTAGGATCACTTATTATGTGCATAAAGATTTTTGCCAGCAGCTTGCAAGATGCTAACAGCTTCCTTTACTGGTTAGTTATGCTAGCCATTGAGCTTTGAAGCAAAATCTGAATACTATTCATTGGATGATTGCCAGAGTTTAAGGCCAGAGAATTTTTTGTGCAAGTCTGATTTTTCCCTGCAGTATTTGCATTTTCCCTATCCTTGTGAATTGTCTTGAATAATAATAATAACTTCAATATGTTTCAAGTATTCTGCACACTAGCAGAAAATTATGCCTATTGTGCCTAGCAATTTACTCACACACTCCCCATTCCTGACAGAATCAAAGCAACATAAATTGTATTTCATTAACTTGCAATTAAGGGGGACTTTGAAATCCCGCTCTCATCTTATCAGCGCCTCGGCTAAAAGAAAACCAATCATTTTGTTCTCCACTAAAATGACCCTGCTCCCTCCTTTTCTTTTTTGAATAACAAGGAGTAAGAAGGCCCTTCCATTGCTTTCCCTCCAGTCATCAATAACATTGCAAGCATGCTTGGTCAAAAGCCAATTAAGCTTGAGTCAACAATTCTGCCCCCTTCTTATTTTTTAAGTCTAAAATGGAGGCATTAGCATTTTAGCTGCTGGATAAGAGAGGCTTGATTTAATTTCTTGGTTTAATAAAGACTATTTCATACACAAAGCCCTTACAAGAAGTGTGCATGAGGAGAAATTTGGTTTTAGGGGTTTGTAGGATGAGTCTGGGAAGAGAAGAGTACAGAACCACACTGATATGGAGCTTCTCCAGAGACTCAACACTCAGATCACACTTAGAGGCTGATTTGCTATCAGTCTAATCTGTGGAGTAGAGCAGAAAGGTTGAACTGATACTAGGTGGGTGTATGTGTAGTGCTCTTTCACGGTGGTTTCATACTTCTGCTGTTCAGTGCTGTTCCCAAACTGTGGATCATCCCTCATCCTCCACTACACTGGATTGTATTACATGACACTTTGTTTCTTGCTGATCGAAAGCACCAGGAGGACCATTTGTGTGGGCCAGGTGACACTTCTCTTGAGTCGACAGCATCAGTGAGACAATGAACACTTAATCAAAATTGCAGGGTTTCTTACAAGACAGCCTACACGCAAGAATCTCCAACGAGAATATCAACACTCTTGATGTGCTGTTATTATTTGCCATAACATGCAAATTACAGCTTGAAAACCAAATATAAAAAATGAATCGGTTCATCCAGAGCAGAATCAATATGTTAGTTTCAATACTGGTTTAATTTCATTCCTTTTACAGGCTATATGTAGATCTAATATAATAAAATGGAGTGTTTGTAAAGCACAAACTGTGCAATGTCTAAAATATAGATTATATACCATTAAAGTCAGTCAACTCCTACTATTGTTTTAATCTTCAGTTAATTCACAGAAGTATGTCTGCTACAGTCCTTTCATTGCAGCATTTGACTTTTTCATTAAACCATTTCTTCCCATCATTTCTCTAAAACTCATTCTCATGTGAGTAAAATTAGCATTTCAGAGACTATACTTAATTACATCTCTCACATCTACTGCAATCTTCTTATTTACCTTCCCATTCATCACGGCAACCAAATGATTTCGTAAGATCGGTCGGTTAATCAACTCACATCATTTCTGTGCAAATTAGCCTTTGAACAGTTTGTCTGAGATTTTATAAAATAGTTCTTGGCAAAAAAAAACAAAAAGAAAAACTGTAGTCTGGTGGGACAAATTGCTAATTGAGTTCACATAAGGGCTAGCAGTAATAAACATGGATTAGAATAAATAATGAAATAAGATAATTGTGTGAAATCTGATGTGAAAGGTGAAATCAAGTTAATATGACATAAAAATGAGGAAAATACAGTGACCAAGCACTGAAATAAAGGAATAAGACCAAGTCTTTTAAAGTCAAGGTCAATAGTTCATCTGACTTGCACAATACTTACTGATTTAACCTCCTAAGACCTGAGCTTGCATTTTAGATTTCTTCTATCTATTTGGGGTTAGGAGGAACCAATAAATATAATAACCAGATATTATCTTTGAACATGAAGCCAATTCTTTTGTGTACAACAGATTCCAGTTACAAAGAATTAAGTATTATGGTGCACACAACCAAAAATGTGATGTCCACTTATGTGGACGCCAGGTTGCAGGAGGTTAAGACTAATTGAGAAAGTCACTAGAGTATGTCTACCAGTGTGATTATTATGTTTTACATACATTAGGGATTTACAATTCCAAAGCTTTCAGAGCTTCCTGTAAAGATAAACAGGGCATAACCTGAACAAAACCTTTAAGGAAAAAAACTTTAACCTTAAAAACAAATGAATGACTTGACAATTCCTCTCCTCACACTTCTGTCAGTCCAATGAACTATTTGTGCTGTTAATAAAGCATCACATCCTCATGAAGAGTATGTGCAAGGGATTTCAGACCAAAGGTCTTATACTTGACTCAGTCAAATGAATATTTTATGAATCATGCAATACCATATGTCTTTTTAACTTTATTTGTAGGATTTATGTCTTAAAACCGTGGTGTGACACGTCAGATAAACTACTACAAATCAAATTATTCATCCATCCATTTGCTTTACCACTTATCCTGCACAGGTGGACAGGGTGTCTGGAGTCCCATGGGACTTGAGGCACAAAGTGGAGTACACTCTGGACAGGGTGCCAATACATCACAGGGCACAATCACACACACTCATACACCCATTCACAAGCCACAGCCAACTTAGAAATGCCAATCTTCCTATGTCTGATAGAGAACAAAAGGTGTATGTTAATCATTATAACCATAAATAACCAATGCATGATGTGTTTCAGCTACTCACAAGTCACTCATGACTGACAAGGACTGGTTTGTGTAAGTATGTTCTAAAAAAACAGCTCAAGACCTAAGGGTGAGGGACAGTTTAAAGTGAGTGAATGTTTCTGCAAAGAAAAGATAACCATCTTGTAACAGTACAAAGGTGTCTGTGGAAAATAAGTTCAGGAGGTGTTCCGTGGACCAACTCAGTTTTGTTGATTAGCTGTAAAGTCTACTTTTGACATCAAATCCCTGAGACTCTGAGAGCTTTTGTGGCAGAAGACATAAAATATTCTGTGGCCACAACACAATGTATGTTCTCTGACTATGGGAGGAAACCAGAGTAACCCAAGGAAACCCCGGAAGCAAGAGGAGAACATGCAAGCTACACACACACACACACACACACACACAGACACACAATGGAGGCATAAATATCACCCCCAACCCCACAGATGTGAAGCAAACATGCCAACCACTGAGTCACCATGCCCATGTCAAATTATAACATGACATCATAATTTATCTCTGTTCTCAACAGATTTATTCTCCCTACGAAATAGCATGTGATACTGTGACACTCTCTTATAGAACCTGTTTTTTTATTACTGTCATCAATGTCAACAACACTTTAAGTCAGTGTAGTAATGTTTGTTGCAATCCTGCACATTTCATTTCAGCTCTGCTCTTAAAACTTTGCAAGCATCTATGGTTTGACATTTGAAAAATTCATACTTTACACAACGTGGTTGGAACTGGTATAAAAAAGTTAAAAAGATTAAAAAGCACTTTGAGCAGCCGGTGTAATCTGGTGTTATGCCCTAGTGTTCAAACAGCATCTATGTCACTGGACACTGCACACTATAACACTGGTAGAGAGACATGCTCCTTCTTATTCTGTACAACACTGATTTTGATGTCTTTCTTGCATTTTCATTTTCACTTTTTGCTTAAATGTGAGGTGATGGTGTGATGATGTGCTGTAGAAAAAAAAAAGGTTTTAGAACAAGTGCCAATAAACATATGCTAAGCTTATTTTGTCAACCGTATAACTTATAAGTATTTCTTATTTAGAACAATTTATTTTTAGAATATTCTCTAATAACCTGTTAGATGCTAGGCACAAAAAAATAGGTTCTATCATAGTGAAATAAAGGGTTAGCATGTATACCTCTTCTTATGATTATATTTGTAATGATTTTGAATGAAATCCAAACTCATAGCACGATGACTCATGTGTGACTCACCTTTGCTTATTCCAAATAGTATGAATTTCCCATGAGCTTGGCAAGGTTTCAGAAAGAAAGCCATGATCAATGCTTAATACACACAAAAGTGAGTTCACATTTCTCACAAAAAAGGGAATTTCCCAGTTGGACATGCTGCAGCTGCTCTTTTGTAAAACACAGGTCAGGTTTCATTTTTTGGAATATGACCCATTCCACAGCTAAAATGGATAGATTCAGTGCACCTGTAGAGAAGGAAATCTATCTTTTTCCTCTTTTTTTGTAATAAAAAAGTGTAAGCAACCACAAGTTAAGCAAAACTTAATCAACTGTGTTGACTAACAGATATGGAGCCAAGTATGGCCACCCCAGTAACACTATCATTATTATTATTATTATTATTATTATTATTGGTGGTGGTGGTGGTGCTGTTGTTGTTAAATCTGCAAACAGAATACAGACTCAATGAAATACACATTCACAGATGCACTACTGAACTGATGATGAACTGTGGTGCTGTCTGTTGCTCCTTTGACATTTAGAACATGTCAAGATGATGTGAGCCAAATTTTTTGAAGACTGGACAAAATTTTGAGGAGCAGCAAAATGTTTCCTCTCCTGTGTTGCCAAAAGATGTTAGTTCTCAAAGGTCTAACTGGATGTGTAAGGGCGTTTGTTTGAAGGCTTCAAGAGCTTTTTACAAGAGACATCCTTTGCTTGAGTTGCCATTTCAGCATCACCTTTACTGCTCCCAAGCCAGTAGAAACACTTGAACTGACATCTACAATCCTGACTTGCAGAACCTCTGAGAGTCTGCAGTAAACCACTCCAAAATCTGATATGTGTCAGTAAAAGCATTTGGTTCTTTTATACTGAGGTTCTATTTTCTGAGGTCAGTGCTTTTTCTTTATTGCTAAATGCTTGAATTTGGGAAGACACCCTGGATGAAAATGAAACAGATTCTGCTCAGCAAAGTGCAGCCAGCCGTGGACTGCAGACTTGTTTTCTCTTGGTTTGTCTTTTTCTGCCACTGAAATGCTGAGATTTGTCTTTAGACTGCCACCATTGCTATCATCTCCAACTTGGCCATGAAGCTCCAAACTCACAGACAAGGGTGGTTAAGTGGGCACCAAGCTGTCTATTCAGTGGCCCATCCAGCCCTGAAGATCACCAGAGGCTTCTGCAGATGTCATTTTCTCAGAAGCAGGGACTATACATGTCAGAGTAGGTTCTTTGTGAGTGGGATCAACACACATAAAGGGCTGTTTCAAGTGTACTGGTTGTGGGAGGATCGGAATGAGATCAGTGTTGGTCTTTGCCACTGACAGATGTTGTCAGATGATGTTTTTGCAGCATTTTTTGCAGGCTAGTAGCAATTTCAGATGCCTTTTTCCAGTTATTGCAAGGCTACATCACTGAGCATAGGATTTAGTGACTCAAGCACTAACCCTAGCATTTTAAAAAAACAATCACCAGTAACTAACCCAGTAGGTATATACAATATGTATGTGTGTATATATATACAGAGAGAGAGAGAGAGAGAGAGAGAGAGAGAGAGAGAGACAGAGACAGAGACAGAGAGAGAGAGAGTTAAGTTCAAAGCGAGTTAAATTAGTATGATTCAGAAAGGTTGGTAAGTGGGTAGACACCTTTCTATCAGAACCAGCATTAACTTCTTCTGCAATTTGAGCAACAGTAGCTCGTCTGTTGGATCGGATCACACGGACCAGTCTTTGCTCCCTATGTGCATCAGTGAGCCTTGACCGCCCATGACCCTGTTGCTGGTTCACCACTGTTCCTTCCTTGGACCACTTTTGATAGATACTGACCACTGCAGACCGGGAACACCCCACAAGAGCTGCAGTTTTGGAGATGCTCTGATCCAGTCGTCTAGCCATCACAATCTGGCCCTTGTCAAACTCGCTCAAATCCTTACACTTGTCCATTTTTCCTGCTTCTAACACATCAACAAAATGTTCACTTGCTGCCTAATATATCCCACCCACTAACAGGTGCCATGATGAGGAGATAGTCAGTGTTATTCACCTCACCTCTCAGTGGTCATAATGTTATGCCTGATTGGTGTATGTCCTTTTAAGGCAAACCTTTTGTTAGAGTCTTTTATAAGGACATTCTCTGAGAATTGACTACAATTATTTTTGCTGTTGAGATAGTATTACTGTTCATCAATGAGTGTTAAAATCCACTTTTAAAAGTTATTCACAATATGTCAAATAACTGTGTGCAGTGAGACCAGTCTTTACATAAAGATTAGATTGAGTAAATAGGCAATTCGTTCTAAGAATGAAAGTGGACAGTTGACTGATACTCGATAGCATACCAGCCTGTTCCAGGTTCCATCCACTATTCACTAACCCAGTGCAGTAAATTGAACTGTTAGTAATAGTAATACGGTTAATGTAAGGTTTTTTGTGATACCCCAGATCCTGGATGATCCCCATGGCTAACGAGATGGCAATCCAGCCACTTTGAACTGGATAAAATAGCTCTGTGAGAAGAAACTGACATTGACTTCACTTTCCTTGGACACTGTGATGGTGGGTGCACCACAACTTCCACACACATAAACTTTAGATCTGTTGAAACACACACATACATTTAAAAAACGCCAACATACACTGCAAAGACTGACCGATACCCAGGATTGACCATGCATTTAACAGTTAAATTGAAAATTGAAAATTTTTCTCTTTTCTCGCCTTTTCACTTTAAATACAATCTATAGTAGAACCAAACCCTGTGACTCCAGAATCTCATTTTGTTCAATTCCCTGTTTTTAACCTTTATAAAGCTAGACATTGGTTCCTGTGCCTCACTCACTCCTCATTCTATGTAGCATATGAGCATTGCCATGTTACAGCTTTTTTTTTTAATATGGACATTTTTTTTTTTTTTGGTAAGACATTTCAGTAGGCAGTGAAACATATAAGTAATAAGAATATTTGGAGCATACATTATTATTTATTTTTAATTTAAAATTATTTCTTAGTTTATTCATAAACATAAGCCTTTTGACTAGTATAAAGGAAATTTGTTACATGCATGTCACTGCAGTCACAATTCAGCCTCATGCAAAATTCACTGGAATTCTAACAAGTGTGAGCAGCTTTGGATTTCCAAGTTTGAAGTTACAAAAGCTACAACCACTAAGGCAAACTTGCAACCAAATATTTTACCAAAGTAAAACTAATCAATTGTTTTGCTTACAGGATCCAACCAAAAAGTGAATGCAATTGGGGGAAAAAATGCAAGACTGTATTTCACTTTGAGGAAGATCATTGATGGTTGTTCCTGAAGTATTTCCATGTTTCATTCTGACATTTCTGTTAGAAGATTTCTTAACATTTCTGAATCATGTGACTTATTAAGAATGAATATAACACTTGTTATATTCTAAGTTACTATCAAGAAAGTCTGACAGGGAGAAAAGGAGAGTAACACAGCAGATGATGTAGAGTTAGTGAGAAAGAACAAAGTCAAGAAAGATAAGGAGAGATGAATTAGAGAGAAAACAATGACAGATGGAGAAATAATGAAAGATGCAGGTGCTGTAGCAAACTCAAAAGGGCAGGCTGCGATGAGAGAATATGGAAGGAACAAGAGACGAGGAGGTACAAGAGAAAAGTGAGAGAGAAAAGAAATTAAACTCGTAGTTTTATTTTCTTGAGATATTCAGTTTTTATTCTGGGAATATGTCAGTCCTTACCTATGACCTCAGAATAATTTTTCTTTTCTTTTTTTTTTTTAACCTGGCCGATGTCACTGAGTGACCATCGTCCAATTTTCTCATCCAAGTTCAGCTAAGTTCCCAAACATCATATCAGCAAATTTGCTGTGCCACCCAGAAAATGACTGACAGATTCCCACACGAGAAATGACATTTAAAATAGGTGCAGAGAAAACGGAGGAAAAAAGGTCTACACTTATGAGTGCAGCTGTGTGCGAGTGTCACATTCCTCACCCAGGGAGCGGGAAGCACTTAACTCGATGCTGTCATGATTCCTCCAATTACTGCTGCCAGACGATGGGAGGTGGCTCACCCCTGGAAGTACTCGTCAGAATACAGAGTCGCCACAATATCAATTATTTAGGCAGCCTTTGAGTTTGTGCACAGCCTTAACCACCTCAGTTTTGTCGCATTAGAGTTAAAAGAGATAAAGGTTCTCAGTCAATGTGCAGAGAGGTCTGTTGTAACTTGGAATATCATCTTTGTGGGTGCATGTGTCATTTCATAACAGATGATGTGAAGAGAGAGAGACTGTATGTTAGATGTGTGTATTTTTGTATTGGGTCCTGGAGAGGGAGACCAAAAGAGCAGGAGAGGTGAAAGAGTGGATGGCTTGAGAGAGAGGGAGCAGGAAAATGATGTTAAGTTTTCTCTGAAAAACACTTGCACTGTCAGGGTAAAAAGAGAAGAAACTCCACTCAGATGTACTCCTCATAAATTATAAGTACATGATCAGAGAGAGGAGATTAATGGAAACAGAAGGAGAGAGATGGAAAGAAAGAGAGATGAGACATCAGTCCCCTTTAAAAGTTAGTACTTAAAAAGGCTACATCATGTAGAAGCACTGAGATTTACATTTTACAAAGTACACAGATGAAATGTCATCAATCTTTCCTCCCTTTTTTTTTTTACATGGTTAGGAATCATTCAAAGCAGAAATTGTTTGTCAAATACCACATCACATAACCTATTACACTATTAAAATAATAATAATAATAATAATAATAACAAGAAGAAGATATATATATATATACACACACACACACGCACACACAATGCATTATGTTGTTTGAGGCACTTCATGTGAAACCCATGTCAAAGCACAGTCAAATCAGAGAAAGTGTGTGCTTTCATTGGATAAAAGAGTCATGGTGACCATTCCAAGTTGAAATCCTTAGCAGAGATCGAAAATGAAGAAGCAAAAAAGAACATAATTCTTAAAGCAGAAGAAAAATCCACCCATTTAAAAATTCTAAAGTCACGATCAATAGAAGCCACAGCAGACAATGGATTTTAATAATAAGATTTCTTCAAAGGTGCTCTGCAAATCTGGACACTTTTACATTTCAAAGGGATAAAGACCACTTTCATTTTTATGAAATGTTTTCTGTAGAGATGATTTTTTTAAAGAGATGTTTTTCTCTTTAGTTTATTTCGGAATAAATTGGCAACCATGTCCACTTTTAAACATTGTCATTTTCCCTCCTTCCCTTTTCAACCCAGCATTAGTTATATAAGACAGTAAGTTCTACGAATTTTTTCCTTACCCCGGATGTGGGAATATTTCTTATTCCTATAGCACATGCTATTATTTTATACTGTTATATAAAGAAGGAGCCTTTATTTGTCACATATTCATTATAGCACAGTGAAATTCTTTTCTTCGCCTATGCAAGCTTGACAGAAATTTGGGATCAGAGCACAAAGTCATCCATGATACAGTGCCCCTGGAGCTTAGAGGGATAGCAGCCTTGCTCAGGGGGCCCAACAGTAGCAGTTTGACAATGAACACCCAACCTTCTGATTAGTAACCCAGAGCATTGAGATACCACTGCCCCAACATCAACCACATAAATTGTAAATTATATATCTTATGTCGGACTATTTATTTATTTTTTATATGTTCCCACAAATACTGACTGATCAAGATGTAAAGTTTTAACTAAACACAAACACAGAAAAATACTTATATTAATGATCTTATGTCAGTATGACTTTCCATTCCATTATACGATTTTGCCATGCCAGCAGTAGCACAACCTGCTCACGAGGTTGTTTGTAAAGATGGATGTGCTACAACTTAGTGCTGAGCACTAGATGCGATAAATACATAAGAGAGTAAATAGTGAGATAACCTGAGCACGTAGCGGTCAGCTGAGTAATATGAAGTTCCTGGTGGAATTCATTTGCATAGGTTAATTTCCAGCAACGCTGCAAATTAGACTTGAAAGGATAATTACTTAATTTCCCTCGTCCATTCCTCCCCCATCTTTTTTTTCCCCAGCATAGGTTATGTAAATTTCACTGTTCACCATTGCTGCTGCGCTGAGTGTTTAGACAGTGTTACATTGGACAGACTGAACTCTGTTCCTATCTCCTCATTTTGATCTGCACAGCCTTATTGATTTAGATGTTCTTTATTTCCCCTTTATCACTAAAATGATGGAGAGCAAATTGTTTTCTGACACTAGCTAATTTCTACACTAGCCTTTACATTTTACCTGGGTGAATAGCTAGGGTTTTTTTTCCTCCAAAGATATTCTGAGCCAGTCTTCTAATATAAAAAATAATGTTGTTGGTGTATTTTATTCACTTCCGCTGTGTACAAATCAGCGGGGCTCAAAAAAATAACAATGAAAATCTATAACTACGAACCCCACTTCAAGATACTAACTTCTTTAGATATTAATTATAAAACAGCATATAGAATTGTATAACTGCATATTATTAGAAGATTAAAGTCGCTTCCACACACTCCTACTCAGGGACATCACTGGTTCAGTTGTAATGTTGTGCACATGTTGTAATCAATTGCCCCAGAGACATTGTTAAGCACAAAGGGAAAGCAAACATGGCTCATTTGCTAAGTTTGTCCACTTTGTTTCATTTATTAGGTTACAGATCTCTAGAAGGAACAGAAAACACAGTGCTAATAAGTAGTGGGTGTTGCGCCTCAAGTTATGTGATAATGAATTTCCCAGGCTCATGACTCACTTTGAGTCCTATGTATCAGCTATAATTGTTTTTGGTGGGATTTTTTTTTTATTATTATTTTTTTATTGTTTTCTTTAAGATAAGATTTCATAATGATAGAAATCTGAGGAAGAAAGTTGCAGTTAAACTCAATCTCATGCACATATTAAAGGAAATATATTAATAAATATAATCAAGAACAACTTTTAATGAAAACCTATGACTGCTATCCACAAATCTGAAATGCTAGGGCCAGTATGTATCAAACCTCTGAGAATAACTCTTGCAATTATTATTAGAAGAGGTTGAAGTGTGAAAAGAGGTCCACTGTATTCATTATTTTATGCCTTGTGTAATTTTACAGTTTGGGTCAAAAAAAAAAAGTTGCTGGATGCCAGAAGGATTCTGTGATTACAGAATATCACAATATAATTGGCTAACAATTGGTATATTTCTTAACTTTTGACCACAAGGGGCAAATTTCCAATATTCCAATTTGGCATAAAGGACTGAAGTATAAAGCTGTTACTAACAATCCCACTGTATTAATAAATCATTCACCCCATGTTTGGGCTATGATTTTGATGACTTGGATGAATGGAATACGGAATCTAATGACGGACTTATACTGTGTTGGGTTTAAGCATAGCATTTCATGCTGCATGGATGGGCACCATAAAGAAAAACAGAAATGCTAATATGTAATCAAATAAGAAAGAGAGGGAAGTGTGGAGATGGGGTTCCGTTCAAGAATCTAGGCACAAAATGCATCTTTACATACTATATAAGTATAGAACAAAGTAAATGTAGAGAACTAAAAAATATATATTGTTTCAATAGTCATTTTAGTTGTGGAGTAGTCACAAGACCACTAAGGGGTCACGCTACTTTCACACTGGCAGTTTAGTCTGAAACAAAGCATGTTGAAAAATTGGTAATGTCAAAGCTGCCATGTGGACCAGGAGGTGCACCATGGTACTGAAACCAAGACTACCTGTAGGAGTTAGTCAGTTGACTGTACTGGAACTGTGCCATGATTCCCATGAGTGTGAACACAGCTCTTACTGGAATCCGCACTTGTTCAGAAAGTAAAGTAACATACGCATGTGTTTTAGCTGATGACGGCATCATTAGTTTCCACAAAACACTGTGACCAGGAGTGACAGGGGAATGTTGTTGGACACTGAAGAAGTGATTCAATTCAATTCAATTCAATTTATTTTGTATAGCGCCTTTTACAATGAACATTGTCTCAAAGCAGCTTTACAAAAGAAAAAAAAACAGAGAAAGGGGAGGGGGAAAAATGAAAATAAAAATAACTAAATAACTAGAAATAAGAGTAAATCATTAAATTTAATAATTAAACTATTTTATCCCTAATGAGCAAGGCTGTGGCAAGGAAAAACTCTCTGGGATGGAATAAGGACAAAACCTTGAGAGGAACCAGGCTCAGAAGGGAACCCATCCTCATTTGGATGACACTAAACAGTAAATAATGTAACTGTAACTGATTAATGTGCTTTCTACAACAGAAATCAATGGCCCATGAGGAACTATTAGGTCAGTGTAGTTTCTATGGTCATTATAGACACTAATTCTTTGCTGTCACAAGCTGACAGATGTAATGGCAGATCTGTGACTGTATGAAAGTCCCCAAGTGGCTCTGTCCACTGGTCCACACAGATCCATCCACAGCATCAGTGGGCACCACCAAGCGACGGGACTCTGACCAGGGGTAGGGCAGTGGTCACAATGGAACTAGCAAACAGTGGGAGCAGGAGCAGGGTGTATAGCTCGACAGAGAAAGACAGAGAGAGAAAGAGAAAGATATTAAGTATGATTCTGATCACGTGATGTTTAAGACAATGTAGATTATGTGTAAAGTGCAGGCAGGGACATCGGCAAGACTAGCTATGACAGCATAACTAAAAGGGAGAGCCAGAAGGTGACAGACATGAAGGCTTCCCGGGACATAAAGCGTCCAACCACTTCACAGTCAGCAAACCTGAGCGACTTGCGGGGGTGGTAAGATGACAGCAACCAAACATCCCAGTACACCAAACACTCTATGACCATGAACCTTCCAGATCTGCTCCTTTACCTAAGAACTATACATTAAAAGCTTGACTAAACAAATGTGTCTTCAGCCTAGACTTAAACATTGAGACTGTGTCTGAATCCCAAACACTAATTGGAAGGCTGTTCCATAACTTTGGGGCTTTGAAAGAGAAAGCTCTGCCCCCTGCTGTAGTCTTTGCTACTTGAGGTACTACCAAGTAACCAGCACCCTTTGATCGGCGTAGGCATGGCAGATCATAAAAGACTAAAAGATCGCTTAAGTACTGCAGCGCAAGACCATTTAGTGCTTTAAAGGTTAGTAACAGTATTTTATAATCAATGCGAAATTTGGCTGGGAGCCAATGTAGTGTGGCTAAAACAGGAGTGATGTGTATCTTCGTATCTTCTGGTTCTAGTTAGGACTCTAGCTGCTGCATTCTGGACTAACTGGAGCTTGTTCATGCTCCTACTGGAACATCCAGACAGTAAGGCATTACAATAATCCAACCTAGAGCTAACAAAAGCATGAACTATTTTCTCTCCATCATGAAGTGACATCATATTTCTTATCTTAGCAATATTTCTGAGATGGAAGAAGGCTACCCTAGTGATATCATCTACATGAGCTTCAAACGAAAGACCAGAGTCAATAATCACACCAAGATCTTTTACTGCTGGACAAGATGAAACCGAAAGACCATCCACCGTTACGCTGTAATCAGAAAGCTCACTTCTAGCTGCATGTTGTCCTAGTACTAGCACCTCTGTCTTGTCCGAATTAAGCAGGAGGAAGTTAATGGCCATCCAATGTCTAATGTCCTTTACACATTCTTCTATCTTAAAAAGCTGGTGTCTCTCATCTGACTTAGCTGAGACATATAGCTGTGTGTCATCGGCATAACAGTGGAAGCTAATACCATGTTTGTGAATAATTGCACCAAGGGGTAGCATATATAGGGAAAAAAGCAGTGGGCCTAAAACAGAACACCGAACATATCTTTGGTATGCATAGAGAAGTCACCAACTAGATCTACAAACTGATAACGGTGATCTGCCTTAATGCACATAATAGCACACAAAAATTGACACCTATCCTACCCAGCTGCTCTGGGCTCTGTTACATCTGAGAGATGAAAAAGTACATCAATAGACTGCCATAAACTACATGTACAGGTGTAGATAATCACTTTTTACCCTCTGCAACTCCTTCAATTCACAGCTGGTGACTGACCACACCTCCATTGCCACAGACTTCTTTTGTTTTAATGTCACTGAAAATTATGCAACAAAAACACCTCTGTATTTCCTCTATAGATTAAATTACTGTAACATATTGCTGTTTTTGAGTTTGCGCCTCTTTATCATTTTGTGTTAATGAGAGCACACTTCCCTTAACAAATTCGCTGATGTTTAAACATTAACTGAGATGTGCCTAGTTTAAATTCAAAATCATTTATTTCAATTTCAATATTATATTTTATTTCATTTATATAGTTTCAGAATAGTAATTTCTTTAATTTTCTTAAAATTTCTTTAGTATTTTGTTTTTCATTTAGTCTGTGTTTTTTTTCCAGTATAAAATACCTGGACTACTAACAACGATGGGTATTCTCTGATTCTGTTTCCTGAGAAGGTAATGAAAATGAATGAGCACATTCATCTGATCATAATAGTAAACAAAGAGTTACAGAGAGTTGTTACGTAGACTTGGTGTAAGACAGTTTAATGAAGTTAGAATGTCTTGTCTTGGAGTGTCTTCTCTTTCAGAGTTTATTCTAAATCAATTGGTCAATTTAATGTGTTTACACAGCTTGTTTTATTGCACAGCGACACATTAAATGGAGCTTACATTTCATTTCATGTGTAGTCTGACTTGTTTATAACTCAGGATTTAGGACTGTATACGTGACTTAGAACTTGAGGCTTGAGGCACGTTATTTGAAACAATCATTTGTTCCCATCTCTGCTGTCTGCAATGTTTCCCAAAAATATTTTTATTATCACCCTACTGTGTGAATTTTAGATTTGTTAAAAGACGATTAGTGCTTACCTTGTCAAATGTGGGAAAATCTCATGTTTAACTGCATGTCACACTCACACCTGCAGTTGTGAACTCAGTGTCATGATCTGAAGTGCTGAATTACTCAGGGGTTGAGATGAATGTGGAGTTTGGTATATTTTTGGACATAATTAGATGCAAGTTATTCACTCAGTGAAACATTGTAAAACTATGGCGTCAGGTGTTTAATTGATATTGTTTGTCATGCATTTAATCTGCTGTGCTTTATGTATATCATTTTAGCTACCATTTGCAACTATCATAAATTGGAGGGGTGTTCCTTCCTCAAGTGGAGGAGTTTAAGTATCTCGGGGTTTTGTTTACAAGTGAGGGAAGGATGGAGCGTGAGATTGACAGACGGATTGGTGCAGCGGCAGCAGCAATGTGGTCTATGTACTGGTCTGTTGTGGTGAAGAAGGAGCTGAGCCAAAAGGCGAAGCTCTTGATTTACCAGTCAACCTACTTTCCTACTCTTACTTATGGTCATGAGTTTTGGGTCATGACCGAAAGGACAAGATCCCGGATACAGGCGGCCGAAATGAGTTTTCTTCGCAAGGTGGAGGGGCGTTCCCTTAGAGATAGGGTAAGGAGCTCTGTCACCTGGGAGGAGCTCGGAGTAGAGCCACTGCTCCTCCACATTGAAAGGGGCCAGTTGAGGTGGCTTGGGCATCTGTTTCAGGACCCAGGATACGCTGGAGGGACTATATCTCTCAGCTAACCTGGGAATGCCTTGGAATTCCCCCGGAAGAGCTGGAGGAAGTGGCTTGGGAGAGGGAAGTCTGGGCATCCCTGCTTAGACTGTTGCCCCCGTGACCTGGCTACGGATAAGGAGGTGACAATGAATGAATGAATGAATGAATTTTTATTATCACCCTACTGTGTGAATGTTAGATTTGTTAAAAGACGACTAGTGCTTACCTTGTCAAATGTGGGAAAATCTCATGTTTAACTGCATGTCACACTCACACCTGCAGTTGTGATTTGTCATGATTTTAGCCACCATTTGCAACTATCATAAATTTTTCAAGGGGTTGAAACCCATTCAGGTTGTCTGGCCCTGAAACCTTCTCATCGGCATTCTTTTCCATGTAGAACCTGGGGAAAATGTGCTATGACACAAAGGTAGATGCAACACAAACTTCTGAGGAGAGCAGGCATGTCATGGTAAGCATGTAGCATCCAGTCCACTTATAGGCCATACTGATGACATTCACCACCCTGTAGAGTAGTATCTGTTTAGGCAAGGGAACCCTCCCACTATGACAGATAAATTGTGCAACCAGTAGATAAATCAGAAAATGGTCTTCTCTTCATAGAACACTGTAAAGGCAATCTAGTGGTTTGGGTAATATGACCTTGATCACAAACCCTGAGCTTAACCACATGGTCACCTTACAGTCATGGCCAAAAACACATGCAAGGTGAGTTTATTGGCAGATAATACTGTTCTGCTGTTCTTTTTGTTAAGTGATCACTGGCAAAAAGGCATTTTTAGACACATTCAATTCTGCTCTGCAACTTGCATAAGATTGTAAAGATGGGTCTTAAAGGACTTAAAAACAAGGAGGGATAAGTCCCACATTTGGCTCATGGGGAATCATGGTAGGCACTACACCCCTTTCAGAATGGTGTAATATGTTAAAAGCAATTAATGAGATGGCATCCATGGTGCTGTGACAGAGTTCACCACATACACATAGATGGGGATTTGACACTGTCTAGCGGTCCTTGAAGAAAGATGATTTTAGAGGGGGGACTGGGCAGTGCACTTGATCCAGAAGAAAATGTATAATATTAGCACCAACTTAAGCAAATATGAACCTTGTATATTGTGGGTCTCTACTTGTACTCTTGTGCTCCTGGTTCCTGGTTCCTCAGTTCCTGTATGTCCTGAAGGGCCAAAATCAAGGTACAGGTAACCTGGTGGGGAAGCCTAATCTTTCTATATTAATAGCAGGAAACCAAGGGCTTGCAGGCCTTTTTGGAGGTTGCCTGTGGTTCTGTGGGAAATTTCTGAAACTTATACTTATCCTACATCTAATCATTAAGTACGTTTGATTTTAATCAGTAAGGGAAGGTTAAATTACCTTAACCAACTCATAAATTTGAATGCTCTCCTTTAATCATTAAGACAGATACGATTCAGGTTTAATCATTAAAACATAAACAAAAGAGACGTTACTAGTTAAATCGTTTAATCATAGATAATGATTAATGATAAATTGTTTAATCATTAGACTCATGCAGTTATGTTTAATCATATGATGATTTTCATTTTGATAACTAAGTTAATTTAATCAGTACTTATTCTCATTGTTATACACTGATATGTTGCCTATCTAATTATCGTCTCTAATTTACTGATTATTTGATAATAATAATAATTATTTGATTATTTGGTTATCTAATAATCGTTTCACTATTAAGCACCTGCCATAATCATTAGTCAACAGTTAAGCTTATGATAAATAGATAAAATTAGCACAAACGTAGACATATAATCTGAGTAGGGAACCAGTTGGTTCATTATAGAGGACAAAAAAAATATATAAAATCACAAAAATAGAGATGAGCAAAGCTGGCTGAGTCATCGTTAGTGGGTTATTATTCTCAAACTTTCTGGCTTTGGCGTAAACATATCAAGGGTATAGGCTAGTACATCGTACCATATCATGGAGTTGGCTCCACTGAGACCGAGAAAACATGTTGATGAAGTTCAGAATCCTTGGGCTTTGGGGCAAGAACACCATAACAGTCTTATTTGACCCAACTCTGACTCGAGTGTTTATTTTAGAAAAATTTAAGTTAAAACTACCTTTATATAATGTACAGGTGTTATATTACGCCTTATCATCTTATGCAAATAAAAAGTAGCTTACCGTAGTAAGTGGAAATTTGGTAAAACTCCTTGTGGCATAAGTAAGAACAAAACAATAGGTACCGAGACGGGAGGGGGTTTGGAGAAGATGTTATTGAAGTGCCAGCAAAATATTATTGCAGTGGCGGATGTTAATGTAAACATAGGGACACAACACACTGAGTAAGTGAAATGGAAAATCACAGACTTTAAAGGGCTTGAAGCAGTAGAGAGGATTTAGGAATTTAAATTAAATTAAAATTAAAGTAAACTGACTACTCCTAGCCTAAATAAATAAATAAACTAAATGTAAAAGAAACTAAACTACACTTCATTAAATGCAGAGCTATTTTACTCCTTTTAGTTTTACCATATTAGCAGTATCACATAGGTAACCTGATGTAAAATAAGGGTAGCGTCCGCTCCCTAAATAGTGGCAAAAAGTGATAATAAAAGTGGTGATAAAGTCCTCAGAATTCTAAATAAATGCCAGACAGTCACCATGAACCACACAGGAACAACAATCAATTACATGGAACATGTGGGTGAATGTTGAATTAAAGGTGTAATAGATGTAATGAAACAAATGTGTTTTTGGGCTAAATAAGGTTTGAAGTTTAGATAGATCAACAACTAATACGTGTCAATATTAAAACTTGTATCCCATAGGTTGTATGAAGGCCACAGAAGGGTGGGGCTGTTTTTCAGGGGAAAGCTTAGTGAACGTCAAAACAATCCATAGAAAAAATCGACCCCAGCAAGCCTAGGTAGTGGGGCTAGAGGGTATAAATACTGGGGGAGTTGTGAAGGGGGGTGTGCTTGACTGCATCGATTCATGAATCTGTGTATTTGAGTGCCAGTTTCTGTGATATTTTTCTAAATAAAACCGGTTGCTTTTTCTCATCCAAGCCTGGAGGAGTTCTTTATTTCTTTGTTTTTCCTGCAATTTCTAATTTGAACTACAAGACTATTGGATAATATTGGTAATTGAAGAAGGCTCTAGGACCACCCTGAAGTGTCCACCCAGAGGGGGGGCTCCAGGTTTCCGACAGTTCTCATCACCCAAGGTTTTTAAATGTGGTGTAATAGCACCTAAATGAGCATATTTCCTAAAAGTCTGTGTAAAATTGAGTTCCATTTGACCAGGATCCTGAATTAACATTAATCACGTCTCTCAAAACATGAACTCAAGTCAAGCTATATGAATAGATGAATGATATCCTTTTGTGCACTTTTTAGCTCTAGATATCCAGTCTCAGTTGAATATTTCCTGTACCCATATATGTTTCTGGCCATTTATCTTTGCTTTAATTGAGGCCAGTTATGTCTTTTTATTACTCCACGTCATGGATGCATTCGAGAGTAAAAGCTTTTAAGCCATATTTGAATAATGTTCTGCCAATCCTAATGTTCAAGAAAACTTCACATCCTTGTTATATATATTGTGCTTTCTGTTGATTTTGTGTTCACTTTGCTTACATTTTTAACTCAGCTCTGAGTGGATCAGCAGAAACTAACACCATCCTGGCTACATAACCCTTTCAAGCATGTTCGATAAAACAAGCCTTCTGTTGGATAAATATTTAGCAGAGCACTTGTAGCTGTGGACACCTCACTATGTCATTAAATGGGTAAAGCTTCACTAACACCCTCCATGTGTTCTAACAACTGGGAATCAAAATAACGGCTACATTTCCTTTTTAAAATAAACTCAGAGAACCAAGACAAGCACATTTGTTTCTATATCGATACAGTAAAGGTACAAACTTTCAGATTTGCAGGTGTTTGTTTCCACCAGTTTAGTGCAGTACATTGTTTTCAAGATGGCTGCATTCTTTGAGACTCAAGGACCCCAGGGCGAGCTGGGTGGATTCATGTATTTAGCTCAGTGGGGAGGCCGACGCCATGCAGATGCACTTAATTCACAGTAATTAGTGTGCAGGCGAGAAATGGAAAGCTGGGAGCAGGTGGCAGCAGCCTAAGTGCTCAAGTGCTTATAAAACCAGCCAAGCTAGACAGTAGCATGACAAAGAGTTGGAATTATTGAGAGTTCATTTTAATATATGTAAGAGGACAAGGTCATTTTTCTCTGTCAAGCATCAGACAGTACTGAAACCTTTTCAGCACACTATCACAAAGAAAATGAAAATAAATGCAAAATTATATACATACGCACCTGCATAAAAATTAGAACTGACCATTTTTCTTTCCTTTTAGTCGGGCCAGTTATGGCTTTTTATACTTTCTGTGTTATAAAAATTGACTGAAAAATCTACTATCTGGACAGATTGAAAATACATTAAACAATTCATTGCTCAAATGGTATTTGCTGAAAATTTAAATAAAGCTGCTAAAATTCACCGTTTGAATGTTCTAAAGATAAAACAGTGTGCCAGAACTATTTATTTATTTATTTATTTATTTATTTATTTATTTATTCTATCACTGATAATATTCATTGTGTTTTATAGTGTAAGTGGTGAATGCACTCCCTTGACACAGGGCTGTAAGAAATGTACATTTCTTACAGAATGTGAAGCGTCCCTTATTAATTTTCATTTTGTGTCTTAATGTATAAATGTTCTCTGTCTGTTTATATTCCTCCCATCCTTCACTTTACTCACTTTAGGCAAATCTGATATTACAAACCTGATTCGGAAACATCAACTCCTGTCTCTAATGTTGAACACTTAAGTTCCCAGAAGAGTGTTCTACTAATCTGAACATAAGTGCAAATGATCTAAATTTGTCTTCAGCCTAATGCTATCTTAAGTGATCTTCAGTTTAGTTTCTTTAAACCATTAACATTTTCAAATTTTAATGGCCACTGTTTAATATTCAAACATGTCGCTTGATTCAAATGATCCTCTATTTGCAACACAAATATTGAATAGGCTCTAAAAACCTGTGAGCATTTTCTTTTCCATTTGCTGTGGTAAGTTATGGAGATGTTAATATCCCTGTTTGTAGAAAAGTACAGGTCTCTTAATATGTTTCATCACCATCAGCAAACAAATACAAGTGAATGCTTTGATGTTCAAGTGGTTCTGAGGCACAAATGCAGTACTGGAGTGAAGAGTTTATGAAAAGATTTCTTTTCTATGAAAAGATGAACATTGGTTTATTTTTTTAAAATTGTGATTAAAAGTATTTTACCAGTGTGAATGATTTATAACCACATTATACTTCATACCATCAATGCAGCTGTATCAGTAGGCATTCTGATCGATGCCTCAAGAAACTGAAGCAGTCAGTACACCCCTGGAGATTTACAGAATGATGTTTTGATGTAGCATTTTGATATTTGCCTCAGACATCAATCTAAAATTGAAGTGGTGTTCAAAACGGCTGGATTACAAAAAAAAAAAAAAAAAAAAGTTCAACGCTCTGTTGTCGACCTTTCCTACATTTATTACTAATAATAAATGGACTATAAAGACAGAGAGTGACAAACAGTGAAAATATGTCAAGTATAAGCAATTTTGCCTAATTATTTCCTTATAAAATTATACATGATTTAAATGGGATTATTACTAGTTATAAAAGTATGTTCTGTGGGTAAATTATTTTGCATTTAAACCTTTATCAAACACTTAACCAATTTAGTATTATTTCAAAATAGGATTTTTTAAAATAAATCTTACTTCTCTATAAGATTTAATTTTTACATTTATCTTTACACTTTCTAAGATATTTTTACCTGCTAAGATTTTAGTCATGTTGACAGAGTTTACATGATAGCAAGTATAGCAAGGCTGAGCAAATAACAACGCAAAAATGCTTTTCTTTGCCTCGTTAAAATATGACCAAATTTTAAAACGTAAATCGAAAAAGTACTGCTTGAATATCTCATCAGCAAGTGAACTGTAAAGTCCCAGTACAACTTCATTCAAAACTCTCCACAGTTTCTCCACAGATCAAACTAAATTTCATCCAGCTACCATCCACACTCTCAGCATTTCCTCTCTCCCACTCTCTCTTCCTGAAGCTCTGACAGCCCTGGAGCAAGTTTGCCTCAGCAGTGAGACAGTGCCTCACTGGAGAGCTCATGCCCACGGTCCTATCTACATAAATTACTTGGATGGCGGGGCACGTAAGCATGCTTGTTAAAATCGCAAATGAAAGAAATGGCACTGGGAAGGAGGGAGGCTCAGTGAGGAAGAAAAAAAACAAGAGTAAAAGGAGAGTTGATATATGTGTGAAAGAGAGGAAAGGCTTGGAGGGCGGATGCCGTTACACCCACATGTGAATGTATTAACAAGGTGAATGAGATGCTTGATACAGAGGATGAGGAAGTTTCATTGAACATCAAAGTTATTCAAATGAAATGCTGTGAATTCCAAATGAAAGTTTTGTGAGTGGGCTTGGGAGGAATGTTCTGGGTCTTTCGGAGGTTATGGTAAGTAAGTGTCTTGTCAACAGATGAGACAAATCATTGCTGTTTCCTGTCCTGTTGATTCCATTCCATTTAGCATACTTTACATTGACGAACTGAGCTTTACAGTTATTCCTACCGGAAACTCACAGCATAAATTGGAGGTGTGTTATAGATGTGTCTTAAAACACTTTGCATTTTTAAATGTTTTAGACAAATGTGATAATGGGTTTCATAGGAATGTTAGAGATCATTTTTATTAGGGCTACATGACTGCATAACCCCTGGGAACTAATCATTTATAGAGGCTTATTCTAGCTAAGTTTCAATTGTGTAAAATGTAATGCAAGCAATTAATGTAAGCTTATGCCATTTTCCAGCCTCGACCATCATGACAGCTGACTGTATACTACTTGTGTAAGTAACATTATGACATAATATTATAGAAATTATCACAAATTTTTTTTTTAAAAAATCTTCTGAAATGTTAACATTAAACTTATTTAAGAGAAATGTGTATAACCCTTGTGTAATGTTTGTCACTGTTAAACAATTCACTATTTAACAGTGCTATGAAAGTTATCTTTGTCATCTCATTCTTTTTGGGATTAGCCTTAATAAATATTTACAGTATGTAGATTTATATCATTTGCCTGAAGGGCTTATGTAGGTGTTATGCAGACTTGTGAACACTGCCTGAACATAAACCTGCAGGTGTTCTTTTATTGTATTTATTAATGGCCCCAACTCTGCTCAGAACTAGACACCAGCCAATAGTTGGCTGCTATATTGGTATTTAATCATCAAGTCAAGTGAGTGAGAAATCTGAGAGGGAGAAATGGAGCAGAGCTGTAGGAATGAAAAGCAGGTTGCAAGGAGCACCTAAATTATGCACTTCTGTTGGAAAAGTTGTTGGTCACACACATATAAGTTGTTTGGTTATTCTGAACATCTACACATATTGAATCAAAGTTTGCAATCCAAAATTTTCTGCCTCAGTCAGATTTAGCCAACCATGTGATTTTCATTAAAGGTCCTAAAATCGCCTTTCCTCTTGTCCAGTATGGCTACATTGAATAATAAGCTCAGATCAGCATACACATGGAAATGTAATCCTGCTATATATTATTAACAGATATGGCCAAAGCACTTCTTCCATATAGGCCAACTGGATGACTTCATCAATAGTTCTTAATAGAGTTATATTTCCATACCGCACATAAGATACAAGGTATGCACGCCAAACTTAATAAAATTCATTAATGAAATAATGTTTTAAACTGTTTCTGCACTTGTACAATAAAATGATCTCCAAATGAGAAGTCCTGCTGTATTGCAATAAAAGCTATTGCCACAGGCTTGCTGAGCAGTTTGAGCTTTCTCTCCCCCTCTCTCAAAATCAATAGGCCTTTAATTGATTGAGAATGAGTCATCAGTGGTTTGCAGGGCAGCACAACCACTGAGTCTTTAGACAAAGCATTCATAAAGTACAGACCCACAGTGGGAAAGAAAGAACTTGCTGTGATTAAAGATTTAGGAGAGATTTGAATCTCAGCTGCACAGCTACTAACTTTATTGGGAATCTACCAGTTTAGTGTTGGGGAGCTTTATTTCCTTTGACATAGATTACTAGTTTAAATCAATAGATCAGGATGCCTTAAATTGTGAATTTGTTTATCGATTCTCAACTAGCACCAAACAAGTATTGTGAGATGGTTTATATGTGTCAAGCTAGGCTGTTACATGTTTAAATGCAACTGTTTTTGAAATAAACCAATTCAGAGCACGAATGAGATCAGAAATATATTGACAGTTTTTTCCTGTACCTCCAAAACAATTGACCTTCGTAGCAATAATACCTTTAATGCTTTCTAATCCATGACAAACTGTACACTGTATTTTGGTATTTTGGTATTCTGTTTTGTCCAAAACACCATGTACTATCTATTGAGACTAAAAGCACTCTGGATTTACATTTCTAGGTAGGCTACTGAAAAACAGAGAGAACCATAAAGCACCATGAAGTGTGAAGTTACGACCAAGTCACTACCTCTCTTTCGCTCTAAATGCTGAAGTGCAGTCAGAGAACTAATCTTTGGGTAATTTACAGAAAACCTTTTACTGGCATGTGTCTCATGGCCCGAATAGCAAAGGGATTTATTTTGTATTCACCACCACTGGAATTAATATCTGAGCCTGGCAGAACCAGTCATGTCACTTAGCCTTGATAAATGGGAGAATGTCTCTGTAAGATATTGCTCTCTCTCTCCCTCTCACTCTTTCTCACTCTCACCCTTGCTCTTTAAATGGCATTTTAAAAGTAATCTCACCCATTTGACAGTTTATGAGTTTGCACTGAAAGGTCATCAAAGGTTGTATTGATAAAGAGTCATCTTTAGGTGCTTAACTAATATAAGTTTTGCAGAAATCTACCATGGTGTGAAATTTTACAAGGCATTGTTATTTTTTTTTTATTCATATATCTATAATTTCCATCTATGGGAAGTCAAGGGCACCAGTGCTGTGCTTAAATGTTATTAGGACACAGTGTGATTTCTCAGCCTAAATACTCATCTGTAATTTAGAATTAGAATTGGCAATAGATGGTTTTGAAATGATAGGTTGGTTTCAATGAATAATAGTTTAGTTATATTCTTATCCTGTTCTGTGTAATTAGAGGAATGGGTCTGAGAAAGTATAAACTAATGTTGGTATAAAGTAAAGTTTATAATGTCTAATGCACATGAATCTATCATGGACTCTCAGCAAAAAGTATTTATTATGCCTTAACATTCATATCATGTAGGGGGTGCTTAAGGATTGTTTGCAGAAGGTAGAAAGGTAGCTACGGTTGAGAAGCCAATGGTGAGCAGACTGCCTGTTGATTACCTTGGTAGCACTGCAACCAGCTCCCCAAGATCTAAACCAAACAAGAGAGCTGAGAGGAAGGAGCCGGTAAGAACAAATAAGGTCACATGAACAAGGCCAAGGCATGGTATAATCTGCTAAGAGTTGAGCACATCTTTTCTAAGACATCTGCTATCTTGGGAATGCTTAGTAGTTCACCGACACTGCCATGGAGTTTTTTCAATATACTTCAGAAGCCAGCTATTTTAAAGGCCCAGGAGTGCGTTTTGCTGAGCAGGACTTCAAAAATAGGTGCCAGCAGCTTGCAGTGGGAATTACTATTGGATGCTCAATGATCCTAGTTGTAGTAACCATCAAGATTATCTGCATTGGCACAAGGCAGATGGCTGCAGGGGTGAAACTGCCACAAGGATAGAGACCATCCATTACAAACCTATATGGTTAAAGTCACAACTATCTTGTGAACAGTTGTGAAACATCTTGTGATCAGATTCCAATATCTATTCCAATTTGTGGAGCCTGTCCCACAAGAAAGGCATCATAGGTCTCTTTTGCAGGTGATGGTAGTCCATCCAAAGCTTGGGGATGCAAGACTCCATAACTCAATCTCTAACAATCAGGTGGGAAAAGCTGTATTAAAGCAACTTCTGGAATTCATTGTCCCTGGGATATAAAAGTTTAGAGTGACCAATTAATCCCTGTAACAACTGCAAGGTTGAAGAATAATAAAGCCAACAAATACATCCAAAATCGGGAAATTAACAATACACTAACCTGGGATTACCAAGATTCCTGTCCACAAAGACCTCAATGTGAGGAACAACCTTCAGCTTCCTTTGCAATTCATCAGTCAGGGGTACATGCAGGATCAGGCCAAGCTGATTCCAGTAGTCAGGTGTGTAAATGGCAAGGTGTGCAATAGCTGGAAGTGGAAGCTGATTTGTTGGTGAATAACGTGAACATGTGGAGAATATCAGAAGCCCTAATCCTTATTTTCCTTATTAGATCAACCTACTTTTAGCCTACCCTGTAACCTCCTCTAGTGGTATAGCACAGGGGAAAATTGCACTCTCTGTAACATTAAATAATACGTCTGTGCTACGTAACAAGGGCACTAACATGACTCCTCCCCTTTGCAAAGGAGTGGGAGATGAATGTTTCTTGAAAATAAATCCATTTATTGTAAGAGATCAAACCTTTTAAGGGTCATGTGGGTTATAGGAGGGTGGGGTTAAATCCGTGGATAACTTGCAAAGAAGGCAGAGAAGGACAGATTTTGGCTGTGGCTCAGAAGAAAGATTAAGAGCAGGACCAAAGACCAGCTGCAGTGGTTAGCAGGGAGACATCCCTACCAGTGTTCCACAACCAGGAGACATACCAGGGTAAGAAGTAAACACGAACGCATCAGTCGACCCCAGCTAATGACCCTACAAGTGGCTGAAAAGGCTCTGGTGGCAGTGCATCAGGGAGAGTTGATCAACAGGTAGGAACACTCACCTCTACAACTGATCACACTGACTAATTAATAAACTGCTGAAATTCCTGGATATCCAGATGTCAGATTTTATATCAGCACTCAATTTCAATGGGCATTTAATTTGTAGAAAATATCTACCTTTTTATATAATAGAGCATTTAATTCCCTGCAGTTGGCTAAATCAAAAGTCTGGCTTAGTGAAGTACAAAATGTATTATTTTTGTTGGAATCCAACAAGGATAAACTATGTTCATACTGTCAATTACTAATTTATTAACAGGAACAAAATCCAAAATCATGCCTAATGTTTCAGCGGTTCTGTGTGCTTTACATATATGTGTAAGAACAAAGGGTGTTAGCATATGCAAACGGTAAGTAGTTTCATTTTATCATTTATTATCAATATCATTTATTATTTCCACACATTAGGAGAATTTATGTACCTGTAAAAATAAGATGTATTATTCTCATGGAGCCATATGTTGAGTCATACTCAATGTGTGCATATATTTATAATTTCAAATATTATTCTTTAGTAGCCTGTCTTTGTTATAGGTTTTCATGTAAACTATATAACAATAAAATGTCATTACGGTTTCAAGAAGACAGTGGTGATGTATGATAACTACAAAGAAATGACCTTAAAAATTATTATTAAAAAATATGTATAGTCTTACACAGTTATCATTTGACTTTTCTGTTCCCTAATAAGATACATTATCTATTTCAGTTATTTCACAAGCTGTTTACCAAACCAGGTAAAAAACCTTTAATACATTGATGGCATACTTCACATGAGTCAGAGTAACATTTCACTGCTTAACACATGTCCATTGCCCAAGAATTATTTTATTTTACTTTTATTTTTTCAGTAGAGAAATGCATAGCAGTGGGCACATCAGACTCAGCTCACTGTGCCCAGAGTCAATCTCTGGTTTTGACGTGCAGGAGTTGTAAACAGAATCAGACCCTTGAGAGCTGGTGAAAAATGGAAAGAAAATGTTTGTATGTATATGCGTTTGTGTGTGTGTGTGTGTGTGTGTTTCTACGAACGTGTGCAAGTGGTTGAATTTCTAAGCATGAAAATGTGACGAGCAAAGTTGCAGGCAAGCGACAGTCCCTGTCTTCTACTTATTTGAAACGACTGGAACACTTAATGCCTTTCATTAAAATCTCATTTTGGAAGCATGGACAGTCCTCACCCACACTCCCTCATGCACACAGGGAATGTCCGAACTAAACAACATGATTTGCTTTAGAATGTAGCAGCATATCACAACCATCCTGGGACCTATTTCCATGCGCAGCATATACACCACTTCTTTCTGCAGTTACATCGAACTGCCTATATCAATGTTTAATGTATTGTAAAAAGAAAAGGAAGTTCTGCTTTACAGCACATGGCTAAGAGAGGGCCAAACAAGCACAGTATGTAGACAGAGGAGGCCGTTTAACTCAGCAGGTCTTTTGCAGCCCCCTGCCAGCACTGCACAGGAGAGCTGTTTGATTTACCTAACACTGATGTGGAAGAGAGAGCAATGGTAACCACTGCAACAATGCTATTGCTTTGCCTATAAAACCTACAGCAGACATAAGCATGGAACTGACAGTTTGAAGATAAAAGCAGAAAAGTTTTAATGTATCTAAAACAACCAAGAGAATAAACTTCAGTAAGTAAGGATGACCTGAATGATTCTGTGATTCTGCAGTCTTGCGAGTACCTTGTACTATATTTGAAGTTTAAGTGAAATATGAACACATGACTATAACTGTGAAGATGATGTCTAAACCTTCTGTTTTATCCAATGATATTATTTGTTTGCTACTATAATTGGCCTGAGGAATTGGGTAAAATAAAGGTAAAGAAAAATATAACAAAACAAGGAGGAGGAGGATGGAGGAAACATGAAGAGAATGAGTAATTTAGAATAAGATTTGCTATCGTTGGAGGGGGGAGAGTAAGTAAGAGGGAGGGCTGGAAAATAGTGCTGAGAAGTTTCCTTTTGCATCAGTAGCCTTTAGAGGGAGCACATGGATAGTTTCTGCATGCACACCTCACACACACATTATAGTTTATGCTCTAAATGGACAGTTTTTGCAAACTAAGATTTTGAAAGAAAATTGGGGATAATAGCTACTAAGCTTTTGTGTCAGAATGAATGCAATGGAAATCCAAAACTTCTTTCCAAAAAAATTGATGACAATTAAATTAAAAACATAAGATGCTATATACTTTTTGTTTGCTCTATCAACAGATGAAGGGATTAGTAGTTGGGTAATTGCCTGAACCATGTCTTAGTCCATATCATAACTCTGATGGACTGGTGTGCCACCTAGGGTGTATTCCCATCTCACATTCAGTGTTCCTGGGACAAGCTCCATATCCACAGCAACAATGACCAGGATAAAGTGCTTTACCGAAGATGAATGAATGAATTCATCGAAGAAAAACTTTTCTCAGAAAGAAGTCTGGTGCAGCAGAATCTTTTGCACACTTCCCCACTATACAATCTTATTATACTGTTAGCTTATCTTCCTGGTCAGCTATGGTAGAATGTAATTGCTTTTATCCAGCACTCTGTGTATTCAAACCCATAAAGCATGCTGCACATATTCACAGTCTTATTCACAGGTGCACATAAATATGCTTCCGTTGAGCACACAGACACACAGCCATGAGCCTGTTACCCCATGTGCCAGTGTGTAGGAGGTGTGATGTGAGGGAGTAGCTCCCATCTGGTATTGTATAAAATAGGCCAGGGAGCTCAGTATCTCCCCTTAAACACACTCTTTTCAGTCTTTATGTGTGCAGTCTCTCTCTCTCTCTCTCTCTCCCACACACACACACACACACACACACACACACACACACATGCACATACACAGAGTATATATACATAGTTGTGTGATAGCTGCCTGTTATCAAGGTTTTAGGCACAACAAACAAATGCATGTTTGGGGTTTTTAACGCATTCAGGATATCTATTCTCACCTCCTTTAATTAGAACAATTGGTTCAAAAGTAGATTTTGACTGAACAAGATTGAACTCACTACCACAGTACTACACTGACACCTGATGGTCAGGAGGAAGAGGTACTGAGATTATTGTTTGGTAAACTAATATATACTTTATATATTCCAGTGGTTTTGAGACACATATTCTGTTAATAATTTCTATGTACTAAAATAAATACGACTGAATCATAACAAAATAAGTATTGGGTTTTTCTCCATCTTCAAGGTGTTTATAAATATGAAATACATGAGTTCTGAGCCTACTGAGATCTTTAAATTTCCATATAACCAAGTAAACATATAATAGTGTGTAAGTGCAGAATAAAAAGAGTAAGACAGTGTGAGTTTCTGGCTCTTCTTTTCTATCTGCATGCTTCTTGTCATTCCTGTCATTGCTTTATCACTCTGGAGCTAACAATCCCTTTGCCATTCTCTCCCTCTATTTTCAGTCTCTCAACATCTCTTCAGTAGATTAAGTTCAGAGTTGTGTGTGTGAGTGTAGCTGATTCAGCCATATTCTTCCAAATGACCCAAATCCTTGCTCACCCCAGAGAAACTTCATCCTCAAGCTTATATCTTTTTCTTTCTTTCTTTCTTTCTTTCTTTCTTTCTTTCTTTCTTTCTTTCTTTCTTTCTTTCTTTCTTTCTTTCTTTCTTTCTCTCTCTCTCTCTCTCTCTCTCTCTCTCTCTCTCTCTCTCTCTCTCTCTCTCTCTCTCACTCTCTGCTCCTCAGCCCTCAAGCAGATTTAGTCTTCTTCTTTTCCTCTCCACTATCTTCAGCTTCATCCGTTTCTGCTACTACTCCACCTGCACCCCCCACCCCCCCTTTGCTCTCTCTCACTCTTTCTCTCTCACTCACACTCACACACACGCACACTAAGCACAGTAATTTCATACATTGCCCATTCTTAATTGCCAGCAATTTCCGTTTAAAAACAAAAAAACACCAAGCATATCACACAGAGCAGTGTGAGCGATCATGTGTGTAACAGAGCATGAACCCAAAACAAATGAGCCTCCTGCTGACAGCCCAGATTATCATATGCATGGCAAATTACAGCACCATATTTACTGTATGGCTCAAAAGAGGGAATGGGCGTTGCTATGGCAACCGCTGGTTCTGCCTCCCTGTTTTGCATAATTAGGATTTGTTTGCATTTGTAAAGAGTTATTATAGAAATCAGCACTATAATTCCTTTGCAAGCACTCAGTGTGTCTGATGATAGCAGGAGTGGGATTGTACTGAAATCACATTCCAAATTGACATTGATTTGCTTTGTGATTCCGTGTACACCGATCAGCCATAACATTAAATCTACTGAAGGGTGACGTGAATAACATTGATTATCTCATTACAACGGCACCTGGGATACATTAGGCGGCAAGTGAACAGTCAGCTTTTAAAGTTGATGTGATGGAAAAAGGAAAAATGGGCAAGCATAAAGATCTGAGTAACTGTGACCAGGGCTGAACTGGATCAGAGCATCTCCAACCAAAGGTTACCTACTGTACCAAAATTCTCCAAGGAAGGTCAACCAGTGAATCAGTGACAGGGTTATGAGTGCCAAAGCCTTGTTGTGGGGAGTGAAGACTAATGTGTCTGGTCCAATCCCACAGAACAGCTACTGTAGCACAAATTGCTGAGAAAGTTTAAGCTGCTATAATTGGAAAGTGTCAGAACACACAGTGTATCATTTGTTGCTGTTTGTGGGGCTTTGTAGATGCAGATTGTTCAGCTTGCATGCTGAAATCACTCCATTTCCAGAACTGGACCAAGGAACAATGAAAATGGTGGTCTAGCCTGATGAATCATGCTTTCTTTGGCACAATGTGGATGGCCAGGTGCATGCGCATTGCTTACCTGGGGAAGACATGGCTCCAGGATGTTCTAGAAGAAAGCAAGCTAGTCGGGGAAGTGTGATGTTCTGGACACTATTCTTCTGGGAAACCTTGGGTCCGGGCATTCAGGATACTCTGACACGTCATCTGCAGACCAAGTACACACTTTCATGTCATGGCAACGTTATTCCTTAATGGCAGTTGCCTCTTTCAGCAGGGTAATGCACCCTGCCACAATGTTTGGGTCTGGTTTCAGGAACAGAGTTCAAGGAGTTAACTTGGCCTCCAAATTTCCCAAATAAAGCGTCTATGGGATGTGTTGGACAAACATGTGTGATCCATAGAGGCCTCACCTTACAAGTTTTAGGACTTAAAAGATCTGCTTGATAGCTACAGAGGTCTTGTGGAGTCAACACCTTGATAGATCAAAGGTATTTTGATTGCAAGTGGACAGTGTCACTTCAGTGTTATGTTGAAAGCAGGAAGAATAGTCCAGTGTAAAGGTCCAGAGTGACCAAATTGTGATTGCTAGACTGGGTCATAGTATCTCAAAGGGAACCTACGATATATGTATATATATATATATATATATATATATATATATATATATATATATATATATATATATATATATATATGTGTGTGTGTGTGTGTGTGTGTGTGTGTGTGTGTTTCCATCAAGGTTTAGATGTACATCTGTATTCTGACATGGACCAGCCGTTATGGTACATTGGTTGAAACAATTCTTGTAGTACATCCTGCAGCCCTGGCTGGATAAATCTGAGGAGCAGGATTGCGGGATATCCCCATTAGAGACACAGCTATAAAGGAGCCACTTTCTATCGCCTCACTGCCTGTCTAAAGCCCCTCACACTGAAAGCCTCATTACCTTGTTTCACTTAAACCCTAGTAATACAGATAGACTTACACACACACACACCCTAAAACCACAACAATACTTCAACATTTCATTTAATGCTTATAATAATTACTGCAAATTTAACTTTACTAGCTGTGTGTTTACTGGTTACTGATACCTGCAATTATGGCGAGACAGCAGTCAGGCCTTCTGGCTCATCACAGTGATTGGTGTGTGTGTGTTTGTGTGTGTGTGTGTGTGTGTGTGTGCATGCTTGTCATTGAGTACCAGCAGGGTGTGAGATTGTTTGAATATAAAGAAGCAGCGAGAGCGACCATGACTGCTTGTTAATAATGACAAAGAGAAGAGGAAGTAAAACACCTCAAAAAGTTCACATAGAAAAAGAGAGACTCTCAAGGCTAATGCTGGTTTGATTTTAGTTTACATGAGGCAAGATAGCAATGCTGAATGTATTGTATAAACTTCAGACAAATGGAAAAAGTATTGTGTGGCTTTTTTTTTTTTGTAAACTAAAAATAAAATAGTGAATAGGAAAACCAGTGAATATGAGATTTAAAAAAAAATACAGATGTATGTGATATTTTGTAGGTCATTTTAATCTCCTCTCCTTTTCTTCTTCTTCTTCTTCTTCGTCTTCTTCTTCTTCTTCTTCTTCTTATCTTCTTGCACTCCCCCTCCTTCTTCTGATGGATGAGGATGGTAATTGCAGGTCGATTTGAAGCTTGTATTGTTTCCGTTTTGGCTGATAGGAAAGGGAAATCATTTTGCTGCAACGTGGTAGCTGGGAGAAATTTCAGCACAAGCTTGTTCTAAAGGTGTGAGTTAATGATGAGAGCCCTCTCTGATTACCCCTTTAATAACGAAGAAGTGTCATAATTAAATTCCCATCAATCCTAGCTCCTCTGCATGCTAACGAATGCTGAAGTCATTATGCAGATTAATAAGTCATATTCACATAATAAATTTCGTTGAGGATTACTGGATCCTGAGGCACTTGAACTTCATTTCTTTCAATGGTGGACATTTGCATCATTCGTATAGTTGTGTGGGTGTGTATGTTTATGCCTGCAGTGCTTATAAACTAGTTCTGAAACCATATTGTTTTTGTTAAAACAAAAAATAAAGACTGAAGAAAGGGGGAAAAAAATGCAAAGGTCATTATTGGCAGTTATTTCTACTCAAACTAAAGCAAAACATGAATAGTTAAAAGCGTTTTAAATCTCTTTAAAAAGTTCTGATTTAAAGGGTAATTATTCTGTACTTATTTATGTAAATAAATGTTACTGTATGTTAATTACTATGTTGCGCATTATGTATATTTAGTGTTGTTGCTTGAATTCAAAATGGTAAAATTTAAGCTAATTTGCCAGTAAATATGATTAAAAATGTACTGGCATTCAGTTTAGCCAAAGGGTAAGTAGCTGGTATGTGATTGTGTAGGTACACACTAATTAGTTGCTATGTACTAGGTAAGCTTGTGATGGGTACAGAGTATGTATTGGGTAAGAATATAGTTACTGCTAGTTAATTAGTAAGTTTGTGGTAGGTAGTTGTTATGAAATAGGTAAAATAAGGTAAGTAATTACTATGGAATTGTTATGAATGTGTTAATAATTGGTATTTGCTGGGTAAGTTTGTACTGAGTAATTATTTGGTAATAGGTAAGTGCCTATTAAAGGAGAAGTTCACTTCCAGAACAAAAATTTACAAATAATTTTCTCACCCCCTTGTCATCCAAGATGTTCATGTCTTTCTTTCTTCAGTCGTAAAAAAGTGATGTTTTTTGAGGAAAACATTTCAGGATTTTTCTCCATATAGTGGACTTCAATGGTGCCCATGAGTTTGAACTTCCAAAATGCAGTTTAAATGCAGCTTTAAAGAGCTCTAAATGATCCCAGCTGAGGAAGAAGGGTCTTATCTAGCCAAACCATTGGTCATTTTCTTAGAAAAAAAAAAAAATTGTATACTTTTTAACAACAAAAGCTTGTCTAGCGCTAGCACTGGGATGTGCGTCCACAACACTACATATTACTTAATCACATTGAAAGGCTCATGCGTGACGTAGGCGGATCTACAGACCCAGTGTTTACTAGTGTGGAGAAGGTGGACCACTCTGAAGTTATACCGAGAGATATTTTACAAAATGAATGTTTTATTTTTATTTTTTAGTATCTTTAAAAAAAAACTAATCTGTGGGAGAGGATTTTAAAAAAAATAAATAAATAAATAAATGAGGGAGTAAGTCATTTTGATCCACACTCCCTACCAGTTGGTGGCAGAAATACACCATTTTGTTGTTTGTCAACCGCCAATGAATCTCAAAAAGTAGAAGACCACTCCAGTGTTGTTGTTTTTCGTCTGTTTTTTGTTTAAAATGGTCAGTTCATGTGTGTACCCTAGATGCAGAAATCGTTTTAAACCTAAAAGATTACGTCTGCTTGGAAATAATGTGACTGCTCAAAAATTTGAAAAAATTTGAGCTGAGCTATTTGAAGCTGTGGTTGCTCACTCTGCACCTGGATATCAACACACCCATACATTTTTGACCGATCGTTTCACTAGATAAGTCCCTTCCTCCTCGGCTGGGATCATTTGAACCTGCTTTTCAAACTTGTAGGCACCATTGAAGTCCACTATATGGAGAAAAAATCATGAAATGTTTTCTTTAAAAAACATAATTTCTTTATGACTGAAGAAAGAAAGACATAAACATCTTGGACGACAAGGGGGTGAGTAAATTATTTGTAAATTTTTGTTCTGGAAGTAAATTTCTCCTTTTAGAAACTGGTATATAACAGGTAAGTGTATGGTAAGTAACAAGTATATAATGGATAAGTTTGTTGTAGGGAATTGTTATGTAACATGTGTTAAGTAACTCTTATGTAATTGTTCATTTTGCCATCAATTACTGGTATATAATGGTTAAGTAATAGGAAAGTTTGTTGTATGTGACATTTACTCTATTTGGTAGATGCTCTAACATTCATACAACTTAACAAGCAGTTGAGCGATAAGGGCCTTGTTCAAGTTCCTAACAGTGTCTGTTTGGCAGGGCTGGGATGTGAACTCACAACTCACCACTTACAGATCAGTAATGCAATGAACTGTGTTTACTCTAATAGATGACTGTTTTATAATAGATATATGTGAAATTCAGATTTTTTTTTTCCAGTACATACCAAATAGCACTTTATTGGATTTACATAATAACTTTTAACATCTCTAAAAACTGATCAGGTTTCCATAGTTGCACTTACAATATCCACAAATGAATTAGCACTGATGTAGTACTTTGCACAATGAAATATAAGTACATAGTAACTAATGTGGAGAAATACTGTATTTGATTAAAATGTATTTTCCTTAATCCATTTGTTCTTCCAGATACCCTGTTCTTCCCTGTTATAGTGTGGTAATAGGCCTTGAAACTAAAGTGCATTTTGTATGTTACTATTAAATACTAAGCACTCAATTTGTTATTTTCAGAACCCAAGAAAACATTAATGTATGTATATACACTATATTGCCAAAAGTATTCGCTCACCTGCCTTGACTCGCATATGAACTTAAGTGACATCCCATTCCTAATCCATAGGGTTCAATATGACGTCGGTCCACCCTTTGCAGCTATAAAAGCTTCAACTCTTCTGGGAAGGCTGTCCAGAAGGTTTAGGAGTGTGTTTATGGGAATTTTTGACCATTCTTCCAGAAGCGCATTTGTGAGGTCACACACTGATGTTGGATGAGAAGGCCTGGCTCTCAGTCTCCGCTCTAATTCATCCCAAAGGTGTTCTATCGGGTTGAGGTCAGGACTCTGTGCAGGCCAGTCAAGTTCATCCACACCAGACTCTGTCATCCATGTCTTTATGGACCTTGCTTTGTGCACTGGTGCATAGTCATGTTGGAAGAGGAAGGGGCCAGCTCCAAACTGTTCCCACAAAGTTGGGAGCATGGAATTGTCCAAAATGTCTTGGTATGCTGAAGCATTCAGAGTTCCTTTCACTGGAACTAAGGGGCCAAGCCCAGCTCCTGAAAAACAACCCCACACCATAATCCCCCCTCCACCAAACTTTACACTTGGCACAATGCAGTCAGACAAGTACCGTTCTCCTGGCAACCGCCAAACCCAGACTCGTCCATCAGATTGCCAGATGGAGAAGCGCGATTCGTCACTCCAGAGAACGCGTCTCCACTGCTCTAGAGTCCAGTGGCGGCGTGCTTTACACCACTGCATCCGACTCTTTGCATTGCACTTGGTGATGTATGGCTTGGATGCAGCTGCTCGGCCATGGAAACCCATTCCACGAAGCTCTCTGCGCACTGTTCTTGAGCTAATCTGAAGGCCACATGAAGTTTGGAGGTCTGTAGCGATCGACTCTGCAGAAAGTTGGCGACCTCTTCGCACTATGCGCCTCAGCATCCGCTGACCCCGCTCCGTCAGTTTACGTGGCCTACCACTTCGTGGCTGAGTTGCTGTCGTTCCCAAACACTTCCACGTTCTTATAATACAGCTGACAGTTGACTGTGGAATATTTAGGAGCGAGGAAATTTCACGACTGGATTTGTTGCACAGGTGGCATCCTATCACAGTTCCACGCTGGAATTCACTGAGCTCCTGAGAGTGACCCATTCTTTCACAAATGTTTGTAAAAACAGTCTGCATGCCTAGGTGCTTGATTTTATACACCTGTGGCCATGGAAGTGATTGGAACACCTGATTCTGATTATTTGGATGGGTGAGCGAATACTTTTGGCAATGTAGTGTATATATATATATATATATATATATATATATATACGTATATATATATATACACATATATATATATATATATATATATATATATATATATATATATATATATATACGTATATATATATATATATATATATATATATATATATATATATATATATATATATATACGTGTATATATATATATATATATATACTAACAGTTAACACAAATAATAGCAGTTAACACATGGAATATATGGTACAATATACAGTAAATTCCTAACCATCACTTTTTCTTATGTAGAACATAACCACTATTACACAATAGAAGGCAGCACATATTTGGAAACATGCCTAGTTAACCTGATTTGCAGATAACAGATTGTGAACATATAAGGAACAGTTCTAAGACAGGCTCAGAGCAGTGTTTTTGGGGTTTATTATTGTTGTTGTCCTGTCATACTAATTGTCTTTTTAATTTTTCTTTTCATGATTGCAGAGAGAAAATTAGTTCATTCAAGTGTTTATTTCTATATTTTTTTATGTTTATTATCATGTGCGTCTGTCTCTCTGATACTTAGCCACCTTCTTCCAAAGCCTGTTCCATAAATGATATGATTTCTGAATAGACTTCAGTACAATGTTTACTTGCCTGAACAATAAAGCCTTATTAAAAGCACTGTCGTGCTTCTCTGCCTCTCTTATCCCTTTCCTTCTCCCTTTAAAACCAAGTAAATCTGTCTTTTTGCTGCTCACTGCTTTAGTTGCCAGTATGGTCCCTTTCCCAGCTTAACATTAACAGATAGCCCATCAGGGAGTGGGATCTCAGAGAAGAAACATGGCAGATATTATTGTTGTTTTGTCTTGAGCAGTATTTCATTCTAGAGAGAGCCTTTAAAATGCGCACACACCGATCAATATAAAGGGATAAACCCAAATAAGGAATAATTCACATAGTTAACCACAGTATGGGCAGTGTTATCAGCAGCAAATTTATCATTTTAACAGAAATTAACATTTAAAATTGTTTTTCCATTTTATTTCTGACATCTGAATATTTTATTTCATTTACCTTGTAACATCTGAACATTCATATTTTATTGACACTGTGCAGGGTTTGTTGTTTAGATAGTTTAAAACAATTATATCTTTAATTATATCTAAATTAGTGGAACCATATTACATTATTATTCTGTGCAGCTCTGGGCCACCATACTCAAGAACAGAAAAGACCATTTTCATAAGAGACCAGTAGAATTGTGGGGGAAAATGTATAGATCAATGTGTTGAGGAGTAAATTGTAGACTAAAAAGCACACTGCAGTTTTCACTGCAGCTTCATCTCTGGAAAGCCATTAAGAAACATTTTCTTTGAAGAGGAAACATTTGGAAAATTGGAAACTATCATTTGTAGGCATACAGTGACAAGGTATTGTAGTCTGATATGAGAGTTAGGCTACTATGTGATTTGAGGCTTTTGTATTTTATTCAGATTTTGTCCAGGAAACCATATCATACAGCAAGTATCTCAGGTACTGGTGGTTAGAATAGTTAAACTGATTTAAAATAGAAAGAATTCTTTCACAGTACTATCAGATATGTACGTAAATAAATACATTAACAACTGTCTAGTACTGTATTGTGATGAGATAAACATTAATACACATTCACTATGAAGCCACCATTTCAGAGGTGTTGGATAATAGTGCACAGTATCAGAATTTATTTATTATTTATTTTAATTAGTAAAACTAATGTTACTGTCAGTCATTTTGGAGGTAGGCCACCATTTCAAAGTTTCTTAACTGCATCACTATGTTCATTCCAATTCATCTGAGGAAAGTAGCATACATTTGGTTGAAATTTTGGAGCTGATGAGTAGAGTAGAGTAGTAGAAAGTACTTTACAAGGGGAAAGTTGGTGTTTGGAGGCAACCCACTTAGACAAACTGGAAATGTCTGTGCTGTAGGCTAAGCAAAAGATCGCCATAAATAAACAACTTCATAAAATGTTGATTTTCACAATTATTTATGGTACCTAGGTATGATGGACGCTACACAAGTTCAGCGGCCTAATAGTGATTGCATGTACCACTGTTCACTAATCATTATTCCTAATTTCATAAACAGAATCTTAAACTCCTTCACTATAGATATAGAAACCTGGCTTTTTTTTTTGTTCTGTTTGACTGTACATTACAGAGGAAGAAACCTTGCCCGTGTCAAACTAAAACAAAGTGAGCAGGGAGAGAACCCCAGGGGTCTGGTCAGAGGAGTCTGGTTTCTTTGGAAGAGTCTCTTTTGATGGTTGGTAGATGTTAGCACTGTTATCATTCACTCTCTGCTCCTACATATATCACAAATGCCTGCATTGTCATATCTGTGAAAATCTGTAAATCTGCTATACATCCCTTTTACCCACAATTACTAGTCAACCTATCCTACTTTTGTGGCAGTTGAGAAAGTGCAGAATTGTGACTTTTTGATAGTTCCACTGCTGCCTCCCACATTACTGTCTCTGTCTCTCTCTCTCTCTCTCTGTTTGTGTCTTTGTCCCTTCTCTCTTATTGCTATCTTTCTATGAAGAACTGATCAAAAACACTCAGCATAACTTCCACTGTTTTCTTTATTGGTGCCATTGGATCTTATCTTCCTCCTGTCTCTTTTTTCTCCTGCTCGGTTTCTCTCAACTCACATCCTTACCTTGCTTTTCCACGCACGCTTGTTTTCATCTTTATACTCAAATCATTTGTGGGATGAATATTGAATATTTTGAGAGAGAGAAATTGCTGCACCAAAATGAATATTAGCTGAATATTTCAATCATTTTTTTTTTACAAGGAAACAAGATACCCTGCAAAAGCCTAATTTAAAATTCAGTTAAAAGCTAGATATATATTCAGATATTCTGTGAAAGGGAAAACAAATCACTGTCAGAAATAAAAAGCAGTAAAATGTTTAGCTCTTAAGCCCATACTTAACCTTCCCAGAACTACTGAGCAGCATATGTAGATGTCAGAAAAGGTAAAACAAATAAACTAACATATAATCAACAGTTAAAGAAAATCATGATATCTATGACATCTTTGAAAAAGCCAGAGACCATGTCTGTGCTCTTTGACCCAAACTGACCATCTCTAATACATAATAGGAAAAAGAAAGACCTTAAACCAAGGAAAATAAATGGAGCTATGGACCAATTATTCCAAAATGGTACAACTGAGTTCACGCTTGGTTTCTTTTAGCCCTGCAGGGCTGCATTGTCTGGTAACTCCAGGTATAGATTTCATTGCTTTGATGAATACAGTGTTAGCACAGTGAAGTTATGGTTGCCCATTTGTGATGTTTAACTATGGCATGTTTTGGTTTAGTGAATTGTTTACTGCGCCTTTCCATCTACAGTATTATAACTTCATGAGATGTACAGGTGCAGGTCAGCACCCCTGGTGTTCATACAGTGCAACTGCATTATATGTTTAATTATTAGAACACTGACTTCTATTAATTGCACATTTCCACAATGCACATCGTCACATTTTTGCATTGCGATGGATCTTTAAATTGTATCGTTACACAATACTGCTCATTATGAACCATTTGTGACAAAAAAGCAGCTACCAACATTTTCTTAACCCACAATTTACTTTCTTTTCTGTATCATTTTTCTACTCTATATCCAAATCTCAATTCAAATTGTACTTATTTCTAATAGTCCCTAGTTTTATCAGATTAATTTTGGTCACAAATACAACAATATGGTTAAACCGTTTGGGGATGTAGCACAGCAAACCCTGCTAGCCTGTTAGAGTGTTTGTGCCCACCGCTTCTCTCTGAGTGATTAGATCAATAGAAAGCATTCATCTTGTCAGCAAATCATCACATCAACCACTTCACAATTTTACGAGCGAGCTGTTTCCACAAATAGTTTGCAGGGTGCAGTGTGTACAAGATTAATACTACAGCAGATAAATTAAACTAAACTAAAAATAACCTCATTCTCTATGTGAATACTGGCTTCCACACGGGAGACCATTTGAGAGTCAGCTTTGGGTAAATTTTCCTGCTATTTAAATAGCCATGCTGGCATTTCTGTTTTATAACTGTCATGTTTAGACCTCATGAATGTATGTTTCATTTCCCCAGTGAATTATAATTCCGTACAACAAAGCCACTTTTCGGTACAGTAATGACCACTTGTCGCAAGATTCACTTAGTCGAAGATTTACTCAGTTATGAGGAATAGTAAATATACATAATTTATGTATTAATGTGTATGCATATATATCCTCTCTCTTGCATGACCATCTGCAATCATGACACTGCATCCCTTCATACACACTTACAGGAAACATCACCTAAAGTACATTCTTCAAATCTGTAGAAATGATAAGAATGATCAGAAATCAAGGGTGGAAAAAGTCAGCTTTTAAGCTGTTTCCTCTTTGTAAAAAAATAAAATAAAGGTGACACCACTGCAGAGCCTCATCATCTCTCTCTCTCTCTCTCTCTCTCTCTCTCTGTCTCTCTTTTTTCTCTCTCTCTCTGGACATTAAATTCAGTGTGTCAGGTGCTATGCGAGTGTCATAAATTCAGGCAGGCTTACGTGGGTGCATAGCAGGGGGATAATTTGTGGCCAAAAAATAGGGTGTTTTTTTTTTCAGCACAGCTATAAAACAGGAGAGAGGAGGGGAGGAGGTGACGGACTCAGCACAATAATCTGGTCAAGCTCTCTCTTAGCCCTTGACTGTTGACATCACCTTCGATCATGTGTAAACTATTACAAAGCAAAGGGCTACCATTTATTTAGGCAGCCCCAGGAGGAAAGGAAGGATCAAGAAAAAGATGGAGGAAGAGAGAGTTCAGACAGACAAATTTCAGCTACTCTCGATGGATTTGCTCTTTCATGCAGTTTCCCTGTTTTGAGATCTCTTTTTTTAGTTCTTCTTCTATTTCTGTTGTTTTTTGTCAAGCTAATTATATACACTGAATTTTCAGACTTATTAAATGTGTTGTTTATTGCTTTGTTTTCATGCCAAAATATAAAGGGTTAACGCACAATGCAAGAATAATACACTAAGTCACAATCATCATTCAATATATTATGCCATATTATATTGTATCAGATATTCAATGTTTTTTGTTTTTACTACAAATTTGTTAGTAACTTTTCCTGTTCAGAGCCAAAGCAGCATAGGTACAGATCAGCTCTGCTCTAAATAATGCAAATGTAAACAGCTCAATAAAGCCTTTAAATTGGAATCTTTATGTCACTGGATGTTGCTTCACCTTTAACTCACACCTCTGAAGAAAGCTATAAAACAGCATGGGATAGAGTGATCTCTGTGAGCACTCCACGTGCATCTATGCATTCAGCCCTGCAAATGACTGGAACAGCCGGCAACTGAGGGAGCGAGTGAATGAGTGCATCGCTGGTCCACCTTCTTCAAACCAAGAAACACTCCTGATGCTCATGCATTTTTAACACGTCTACAGAAAATTTTCATTTAACAGTCTTAGCAATGAGCTTCCCTACTGACTACACAACAGCATTATCCCTAACCCCCTAGTGTTAAAACTCGGCTTTAATACCACTCTGTGTGTGTGAGACAGAGATATCCGACCATCATCAAATGCTGAGTACTGTTCCTCACCTTTGATAACCATTTCTTTATAGATGGCCAAATTAAAAGGAAAAGAGGACAAAATAAGGCTCTTTTTTCACAATTACTGCAGTCTACAGCAACCATGGCTTTATTCATAGAATTCATGATACTCTCATGTTGTCAATTATAAAAAAGGCCAAAAATGTCTTAAAAAACATAGCTAACTAAAACAAACCCAATGAGGCATCCACAAGTCCAAGAAGTTACACACACAAAGTTCAAGTTACAGGATATTGAAAAACAAATGAGAATTTATGCCGTGCACACATCAAATATGCCTCGGGCCACTGAGCAGGAAAAAACATCGGCCTGTCATTTCTTCATTTCTGCATTTCGCACTGTCGCTCTGTCAGCATGTTCCCTGTGAGCTCCAGGTCTTTGTCATCTACTCTTCCCTCATCTTCTCCCCCACACGTTCTTCACTCCATTTTTCTCTCACCATCTTCCCTTTCAGCATTATAGTTAAACTGGAGCTATAATTCAGCTCTTCCACACTAAGTGCAAAAGTTTTCAGAATGAGGAGTAAAAAAAACACACACACTCACACGAAAGCGTCTCTTCTTTTAACTGTGTCCAAGTTGTCTAAATTATGGTTATTTGTGATACTCGTTGGTTTCCTGCCTGCATGTGAAAGCCTCTCTCTGTTACAAGCTAATGGTCAACTGGTTAAAACACTCATTAATCTCAATATCACAGCCTCCCTCGTGACTGATAGTTAGTGTTTCTGTGCCTCTGAGAAAATGGCTTCGAAAATTGCAATGATATGGCAACAAATCATATTTTGACAGAGCAGAAAACAGCAAGTCTGAATATACCAGGCCCACTGTGAACACACAGTATATAATGCATGCATAGTTAGATATCTGGTGGGGAAAAAACCAGGATAAATATTGGAGCTTCAGAAGTATCCTATTGCTGGGGTGTGAAATAAAGAGATGGAGAGGAAAGAGATTAAATGAGTATGGTTTGTCTGTGTGTGCTCTGACTAGTGAGTATGGAATCTGCCACAGGCTCTTTCTGTCTCTGTCTCTAATGAAGCATGTCTTCAGCGCATGGGATGTTTGGTGGCACAAAAAAACTGGAGGCACTAAGTATCTGCATTTTTTTGGTTGTTTTTTTTTTGGCCATATACTAATTCATTCTATGATTCCTTAGCACATTGCCATGAGCTGATTGCTACTTGAACATTTCACAAAATGGCAATGGAGTAAACTAGACAGTTTGGAGAAAGTTGTTTTTCACTTGAAAACACCTACCTGCATATTTGACAGGTCCATTACACCACATATCATGTGCTTTTGATCAAAAAAAAAAAAAAAGTAAATAAAAGTACAATTTTTCCCATTGTAAATGTAAACAGTGTGTTAAACTACAGCGAGTAAAGACAGTTTGTAGTCATGGGTCAGTATTAGTGCATGAACACTTATGGAGTAGATCATCTAGTTATCCATTCAGCCATATTCAGCAGAAAAAAAAGAGTTATTTTAGCTGAGAAAGCTAAGCACACATACAAACCATTTTTATTGGAAATAACAACCCTGCCAGCAGTGTTTTTCATTTTTCTCCTCTTTGTCCGTTTCTGCATCCTTTTCCATTCTTTGACTGATTGTTTTAATTTAAAAACACACTTATCTATTTATTTTTTCTTTTCCACAGACTTCCTATCGGTCAGGACCAGGTCAGCCCAATCTAATTTTGCCATAAAATAGAAAAATGCAAGAAGATACTTCTTCTCTCTCACTCGGCTCCTTTGTTCCTGCTTTCTTTGGTGCCTCCATTATTTTGACCTCCAGATTTTAAAATAAGGTGAGGAGAAAGGGTAAGGGGAAAAAAAGCATGGAGAATTTATGCAGTCTGGGTGGTGTGAAATGAATTGTAAGAAGTGCCAAACATGAATGTGCGACGTGAAAAGGACACGATGGGAAGCAGTAAATTTGAACTGCAGATGAGCTCTGCAGATGGGCAAATTATGGTAAAAGTGTTACCCACAAAATTGCATTTTTCACAGAGGTACTCGTTGAGATGCATATACAAACAGATATGTGCCACACAAACCCCTGCACGCACTCACACCTATCCTTTGAACCGACATAAAGCCTTGAATTCTTAATAGAGATCCCTGCAATTTCTCTTTCCACGCTGAGCTGCCAGCACTTTACATCCCTTTATGCTTGCATTAGGTCAGAGCCCAAACATTTGCCCCTGTGACACACTTGTAGAGCTTTAGCTAGGTGATGTAGTAATAACAGCATTGCATTTACTCATATCTGACTGCTATTGCTACAGTTTCATCTAGTCTGGAATGGACATGGCTCCTTTGGAATCAGACTTGGGATTAATATGTTACAAAGTAGCCTGAAGGCAGTAATCCACTAGAGTCTGTCTGGGCTGTCTATCAGAGTTGTAGTAAAACCCTCACATCATTGTCATGTCCTCTATCTTGTAGTGTGTGAGGATGAAAGATGGTCAGGGAATAACAGCTCCAACTAGTGAGGTGGGTTGATTTTTTTTTTTTTTTGACTTGCCAGATTTTTTTTTTTTTTAGACAGAAATTCTAAAGTGGTAGTGGTGTTAGAAAGGCCCTTGTCAATAGCCAGTGGTCACTTTGTGGGTATTTGTCATTGTAGAAGATAAAGCATTTCTCTCAAGTCAGTACTCACAGTACATCAACCATCAGCTGACAACAACTATTGTCATTCCCTGCATCAGATGGCTTTTTTTTTTTACTTAGAAACACTTCATGTATTTTAATATCTTAGAAGCAGCCCATTAACAAAAAAAGTATAATATAAAATATTTATATAGGTCATATACAGGTATAGATTTGTAGCTATAGGTATTTTATTGGTATTAAATAGGTATGTTTCTAGCACACATTTAAAAACTGAAATGACCCACTGGGGACCCTTGAGGCTGTATCTGAGTTTACTTGTTGCCTATATGACAGTTCCTCCAGTCTTACTGACAACAGTACAACAGCATTTTATGCCGCTATTATGTAAAAAATGTAAGAAGGGTTTAACACACAAGAAACAGCTCCGATTCCAGTACTCTGGAGAAAAAAAAATTCTTTAAGGTAGATTACTAACACTACTGTTTGGTATCATTACTGTAAAAGGCAAGATTATTTTTATATAACTTCATTATCACTTTATATGATGGCTCCTAGGGTGGCATGGTGGCTTAGTGGTTAGCATGTTCGCCTCACACCTCCTGGGTTTGAATGTCACTCCCACTCACTGTGTTTTTGGGAGTTTGCATGTTCTCCCCGTGCTTAGTGGGTTTCCTCCCACAATCCAAAGACATGCTTCTAGGCTAATTGGAGTCTCTAAATTGCCTGTAGTGTGTGCCCTGTGATGGGTTGGCACTCCATCCAGGGTGTATCCTGCCTTGATGCCTGATGTCGCCTGAGATGGGCACAGGCTCCCAGTGACCTGAGAATAGATCGGATAAGCGGTACAGACAATGAAATGAAATGAAAAATGATGGCTCCTGATGTCACCAGTAGGCAAACAGAGGATGATGGATTTGAAAGAATGAATCTCTGCCTTCCTTGTTTTTGTTAAAGCCTATTTTCAATGAGGACTGTGTTTTCAAAAAATTATTTGATATACTCACACTACACAGGAAAAAACTTCTATGTTGACTACTTCACAATCCATTTCACAAATCTAAACACAACATATAAACAAATATAATACAGGTACTGTATAGTATAGGCATATTTATATTGTATCATTTTAATATACTGTATATGGACGGTCTTCATGTGTTTGTATTGGTTTCTTCCCACCTCCCAAAAACATGCTGACCCTGACCTGGATAAAGCACTTACTGAAGGTTTTTAATATACACTATGACCAAATGTGTTCACCTGACCATTACACCTATATGTGCTTGTTGAACATCCTATTCAAGATGTAGTCTCTCTTTAATGTTATAATAACTTCCATTCCTCTGAGAAGGCCTTCTACTAGATCTTGTTGTGTAGCTGTGTGGATTTGTGCTCATTCAGCCACAGAGCATTAGTGAGGAGGTCAGGGGGGGCAGTCAGCATTACAGTTCATCCCAAGGTGTACACTGGGCTCTGTACAGGACACTCAAGTTCCACACCAGCCTTGACAAAGCATATCTTAATGGACCTTACAGGGGCATTGTGATGTTAGAACAGGTTTGGGCCTCTTAGTTCCAGTGAAGGGAATCTTAATGCTGCAGCACACAGAGATATTTTATACAATTGTGTGCTTCTAACAATTTGGCAAGAGTTTAGAGAAGAGCCAAATGGGAGTGATGCTCTGTCTGTAAATTTTCAGCTTTACAGTATGCAGTATATCCACAAAAAAAAGCAGAAAATGTTTACATGTATAAAAATCATTTTTTCTATATATTTATATCCTCAACTTCCATGAAAAAAAAACGAATGTAGGAATGAAAGAATACATTTTCATACTTTTCTGACCATCCTGACATCAGGCCTCTGTCCTGATCCCTATGCGCTCCACTGTTTTGATCCCCATACTCTCAGATGTTATTTCAAAAGTCATGGTCTGCCACTGTCAAGTGAAGTGACAGTTTACAGCAAGTATATCAAAACACTAAACTAAAAAAAAACATAAAATTGTCATTTAAATCAAACAGTTTCCTGTTGACAGACTGAGTTGCCAGTTAAATAGATTTTTCTTATATAATTCATTAGCTCTAATAGCTGTCACAGCTGTTTATCTACAGAAATGTGTAAATTCTCCAGGGCAAGAGTATTACAAAATGCTGGAAATGTTGCACATTTCATACCATGAGAAAATGATAAGAATTATACAGTTGATTCGAACTGGAAGGCTGAAAAGATCTATTTATCCACATCCCAAGGATTCTTTGTAGGTTTAATGTCCACACAATGATCCTGTAATCATTCACTGACATGCTCCTGGGTGCATCAGTTGGTATGTGCCATGTGACAACATACTTAATAATATTCAATAATCTACTTTATAGTAATGATAACATGTAGCACTGGGATTAACTTAGATATGATGTTCAGGATGTACTTTATCATTCCCCAGATGCAGGTATGTTAATCGTAGCAAATCCATCTGCATAATGTAAAATATTTGCTCTGAATAATGAAACATTTTCACTTTGGTTTCCTAGCTACAGTGTGAGCTCTCATATACTAAATATATTATACATATATACATATATATATATATGTATACATATATACATACTAATTGTAGTATTTTAGTATTTACAAGAGATATTCGATAGAATTTGACCATTTAGTGATCACTTGAATGTGAAGTGGTTATTTTTCTCAGTGGCACTTCCCATTACCACTTTTGTCCATTTTTTTGTACAGACTTAAACAGATGAGACATTTGTTTTGAACTTCTTCTTTTTTTTAAGTCATATCATCACTTCACTAATTAGGCCAAAGACAGTAAATGAATAAAAAAGATCTAGGGAAGCCTGTGCAAACTCTTTTCTCTCTAGACGAGCTGCCTTGAGTTAAATAACTGATGTAAATGCATGTGATTTAATAAGCTACATCAGAGGATCTGCTAGAAGCAGCGATGGTTCATTACAGTCAGTTTTTTTCCCCAGAAGATGATCGGTTCTCCTGTAGTATTTTGTGAGTGCTTGATTCAATCCAGACCACAGTCCACCAGTTGACAAGCCTGGTATATTCTAAATAGTTTTAGGCATATGGTCATACGCTATTTGAGACAATTTATTACAACGATCAGAATGATAAAGGAAACACGTCCACTCTGTTATGAGTCAGCAACCTTAGGGTGCATTTATAATTGCAATCACTTTTCTGCTCACTTATACTTTGGCAGCATTGGGCATTTATAGCACATTAGTGAAAGCACTCATTCATTCAGAAGTGGATGGCTGTTGCGACAACTTTTTTTTGGTTTTACAAGGGAGTGTAAAAAATCAACCAGAACATGGGCATTACATTATTAATTAACTCATGGTTAATAAAATAACCTTCATCCTGCACGCATTTTACAATTTCCTGATAACGTTTTATTATATTATGTCTTCATTAGGTTTTCTGCACTGTCTACGCAAGCAAAATAACAGAATGAGCCAAATCAAGTGCTATTATAGAAGTGATTAATGAAAGTGAAAGCCATGCTTGTACATATTTATATAATATTTATCCTAGACTCTGTTTACATGTTTATGATCCTTATTAAAACACATTTCTTTTTTCACATTTCACAGGCAAGTGCTTGTGTTTAATGCTGGTGGTCTATTGAAAAAACCCTTCTCAGACACGTCTTCTCAAGAAAACTATGGCAACCTCTAGGATATGAACCTGCATAACCCAGTAACTTTGGAAATTAAAGTCACAAGTTAGCTATATCTGAATTTGGCCCATGGCAAGGGAGAAAGTAGACAGCTCTTAAAAGAGAAAAATCACATAGTTAAAGTGCCAGAGGTACTCAACAGTGTTTCCTGACAGGTGTTTTCAGAATTTGTGTTCAAAGTTCTAAAGATTCTATACATCCTATTAATTTACTTATAGAGTTTTGCAGTTTATTTTAAATTCACAATGAATAGAGTAAAAAAAGTAAAAAGTCTTTATTAGTTTTTTAGTAAAAAAAAAAAAGTCTTGCACTGTTAGGTCTGACTGTGCATAAGTTAACTGTTAAGTTCTGTGTGTTTGTGTGTGTGTGTGTGAGCGTGTGTGTTTGTGAAGCACTGTGAGTAGAAATATCACTACTGTGAGCTACATCTACTAAGTCTTGACATAGGCTATTCTTTTGCTGCTTGACTGAGACCTAAAGTGGGGAGCCTAGAAATAAATTACTTTCATTCCGTGAATATCTTTTTGTACGTCAACTCGCACCCACAATATCAATGTTACTGCTACACTGAGCACTGCAGATGAAATAAAATTAAAAAGAGATTCACATAAAATCCGGGGCACGGATAACAATAAAGGAAATACCAAACAATGTATACATACATCAGTTATAACGAGCTGCTATGTCTTTTGTCTCCTTGCTGATATTAGTTAGATAACAGACCCTCCATTCAATTGAACAGTTGGAAACAGGTAATGTGGGTGGAAGTCTTTCTGAAAGAAAATCTATTTGCATCTGCTAAAAAAAATAACAGAGTATGTCTCATCATACCACACTGCCTCCTTCTACTGCTCTGAGATTGAAGTTTTGCGCTGATTACAGCAGGTTCCACATAGCGCTGCTTGCAGTGGTTTCCAAATGGCAGCCCTATCATAAATCTTACCGTTGGGAAACTAATGATGTGCAGTTTTGGTTGAAACTGAGTGGGGGGATGGTTTTACTTCAGCCCTGTGCTGTTTTTTAGGCAGTTGTTTCAGTATTCACATACAGGCCTGTCAGTGAGATTCAGATTTCAGCCCTTCTTCCCACCCAAGGCAGCTTTTCCATGTTTGAAATATGCTGTCATAATTTTGGACACTGTCTCTCTTGACACTTTTTTTTCTTTTTCTTTGACTGGCACGCCTGCAATTTGCCACCCAACTTTCTCTTCTTTCACAGTTTGTCTCAAACTCAAAACTCAGTGTTTAAAATGCCTTTAATAAGAAGAGCATATGGAGATATTTTTAAAAAGAAAAGAAATGTCTTTTCTTGCTCTTCATGTCATTCAAATCTAAAACCACAAATTGTTTGTACATTATGAGTAATTTGTTGTTTGATATAGTGTTTCATCATAGTTTCATTACAGAACGGAAAAGAGCACAGTGTCTACACTTTTTACATTCATAAAGTAGTGCTTAAATGATGCCTCAAAATTGGAAACATCCCCAATTCCCAGTAAATCAGTTTGTTTGCTACTGAAAGTCATGTAGATCTTGGTTTATTTGATATAAATTAGTAGACAAAGTTAAATTGCTTTTAGAAACATTTAATACACTTTGAGATTATATTAAGATTCAATATTCTTTCTCTATTTTTCAACTTATGAAAAAGCATGATAAAGAACAGAACATTATCTTTGTCAATTGGGACTTTTTTTTACAGTTTCAGGATGTAAGTTGCTACGCTCTTCACAGACACACTGATCTTCAATTCATTATTATCTAAAGGTGCATTGTGTATATAATTTGCATATCACTGGGTATGCACAGCATGGCTTCAGGTCTGGTCTAATCCCCATGTGAAACACTTAGATCTTGCCTCCTCCTTAGTGAAGTGAAGTAAGTGAAGTGAACTGAAGTAAGCTGAAATACTTATGATTAAACCTGGTATCAAGCTAATGGGAATATAATAAGATCATGATTTAGGTGACCTAATTAGGTGTTTTTCTGTGAATGTGTTAATCAGTAATTTTCACCGTGACATCCCCTGTGTATATATTGACTTCAGGGGTTGCTGACTCATATCGCCTATAGTTATGACATGAGAAAAATTCTTTTTTGGTTTGGTTTGAGCATTTTGAACCTAAAACTGCATACAATCCTGTGGCCTGTGGAAGGTTGCTTATTTTATTGTGTCATTTTTGAAGCACACACCAAAAACACACACAAAACATATTTGTGGTACAGTAATCCCCCTTAAACAATAAAAAAAAGCATTTGGGGGCAGTGTCCGTGTATCCTGGATTTTCGTTTATCACAGGTGCTTTTGGAACGTAACTCCTGCGATAAACGAAAATCCACGATACACGGACACCACCCCCAAATGCTTTTTTTTATTCTTTAAGCCGTAAATTACCCTCCCACACTCTTTAAACACACACCAAAAACATTTGCAAGCATATAGCAAGATGAATTTTGGGTAAATTCGTAGAAATATCACATTTATAGTGAGTACTGTATGTATGTATGTATGTATGTTCCTTGAAAGAAGCCTTAGAAGCCTTAGAAGGTGCAGAGCGTTTGGGCGACATAATAGGGCTGGCAGAAAAAGCGTAAAAATACAGCGTACTCGGAACAGTGACACGCAAAGAACTGGGATGCTGGAGAATTCTGCTTCTCTTTCCCCAACTGCACGCAGCCAGCAGCCAATCACAACCGTGATTAAATGAATGGGCCATTGTATTTTGATTTTTTTAGCATCCTCGCACCCCGCTTTCCTATACAATGCTACGTGTTCTTTGTCTCTTGAGTAAATACACTGTACAGTATTTTACATTTTATTAATATTTTACTTCATTTTAATTCATGTTTATATTTTGTAATTAATAATTGTATTTTTATTAATAAACTACCTTATTTCAACATGAAAAGAATTCATTATAAGGTTTGTGGATACCGTGATTATCCCGGGAAAATCCTCAAAAAAAATTTATGTTCCAAATAAAAATCTGCGATATACCGGGACCACGATATATGAATTGCAATATAGAAGGGGATTACTGTAATATAATTTCCAAATGATTGTAGGCTATTATTTCTTAGCAAACTACTATTTTTTTTCTTTATTAAATATTACTTGAATGATGAACATGCTTAGAAAATGTGTCAATGTTGTGGGATGGGTTTTAATTAACACTATTCATTAATTATGAACTTTTGAGGCCCAATTATTTTTAAGGTAATTTTAGTGGCCTCTGTGTTATTTTGTTGATCTGCTTCTCACTGCTCTCTGGGTCATATTCAGAACTGACAACTGAAGTCAAAAAGTTACATCAGTATGTACAGAGGGAAAGTTTTCCATATTCAGATATGAGTTATGCATATACTTAAGTTGATTTTCTGGTTATGCTGTTGAGATTATACAAATTACCTGCATATAGTCTACGCCTCTGTGATTGCCAATTTTTTCTTGAATAGAAGTGTCCTAACTGTAGCACAGTGTAGATTGTTGCCTTTAATCAGACTTGCCTTTAAGCCTTAAATAATCCTGGCTATTAAATTTGGAATGAAGAAGGACATTATGTCTGTGTTTTGGGGGTTTCTTCTTTGCTGTTGTGTAATATGATGTAACTTAAAAGCAAGAGATCATTTAAAAATGAAAATACTAGCACATTGGCATTACTGAAAACATAACACTGGGATAAACTAAATTCAAGCCTAATGTATTTGCAATAAATTGCTATTTGATTATGAATTTAATTAGGAAAAAATGTTTTTGTTCACTCAGTGTTAGTTATTATAATAATTATTATAATTTATATAACCCTGAAAAAAACACACATGCCCAGGTATAAAGGATAAACTGCCTAAGAACAGCTCGCTTAATAAATTTATCCATAAAAAAAATCAGTTCTCTATTTTACTTGTAAATAATTCAAAAAGCCTATGGTTTTGTATACATGTTGAAACAGAAAAATGAACAAAAACAATTCTTTCAGGGTGATCCTCATTTATTCTATAAAAGTTTTATTTTCAGGTGATTTTTTTTATAGGTGATTTTTTTTTGTATTCTGTTATTTTATTTATATTACAGCACAGCAAATTGCAGTAAATTTTTGAAAAAATTAGAAGTTCTACTAAAAAAACTATGATACCAAACATCTGGGGTACAAAAATAAAGTTTTTAAGTTATAATGCTGCAAAACTAGCTATGGCAAAAGGTTGGCAAACTTTTTAATAGAAAAAAATCTCTTAAACCACCGGCCATAAAAGGGTTAATGTAATCAGTGTCTCAGATTAAGATGCTCTCTCCTCCGCTGTCCTCTGTGCCCCCAAAAAGCTTTTACTGTTTACAGCTATAAAAATATATGGAATATTAAGAGCATCCATTAACAATTATGATGGCATGTCAGTGTCTTCCATATTAGCTAAAGAGATGCCTGTGACATAGTTGAGGCATAATCTGTGCATTTTGTGCGGATGTCAACTAGATGTGTGTGTGCTGTGTAGCATTAACCCAGTTAACAACACGCTCCAACCAGAAGCCGTGGATGACTGCGAAAGTGCGTGCTCTCCTGATGTCGAGAGACTCTGCCTTCAGATCAGGGGACAGGGCGGCCTTAAAAATAGCAAGGGCCAAACTGTCCCGAGCCATCAGAGAGGCGAAGCGCACACACGCCCAGAGAATCCACGGCCACTTCCAGAACAGCAGAGACTCCCGGTGCATGTGGCAGGGCATCCAGGCGATCACCAACTACAGGACAACTTCACCTGCCTGTGACAGTGACGCCTCCCTTCCAGATGCGCTGAACGACTTCTACGCTCGGTTCGAGGCACAGAACAACACAACAGCGAGGAAGACCATCCCTCCTCCTAATGACCCAATGCTCTGTCTCACCACGGCTGACGTGAGGAGAACTCTATGCAGAGTTAACCCACAGAAGTCTGCTGGACCAGACAACATTCCTGGCAGAGTTCTCAGGGAGTGTGCAGAGCAGCTATCAGATGTCTTCACTGACATCTTCAACATCAATTCATCCCAACGTGCCTCAAGACAACGACCATCGTCCCTGTGCCAAAGAAGTCTACAGTTTCCTGCCTCAATGACTATCGTCCTGTCGCACTCACACCAATCGTGAGGTCGAGAGGCTCGTCATGAGGCACATCAAGTCACATCTGGCCCTCACACACTGTTCTGGTTGATTTTTTACACTCCCTTGTAAAACCAAGAAAAAGTTGTCGCAACAGCCATCTGGCCCTCACACACCTGGACTGTAAGGACCCCTATGTTCAAATGCTGTTCATAGATTTCAGTTCAGCATTCAACACAATCATCCCTTAGCAGCTGATTGAGAAGCTTAGTCTGCTGGGCCTGAACACCTCTCTCTGCAACTGGATCCTGGATTTCCTGACTGGGAGACCTCAGTCAGTCCGGATCGGGAACAGTATCTCCAGCACCACCACACTGAGCACTGGAGCTCCTCAGGGCTGTGTGCTCAGTCCACTGCTGTTCACTCTGTTGACTCACGACTGTGCAGCAATGCACAGCTCCAACCACATCGTCAAGTTCGCCGATGACACAACCGTGGTGGGTCTCATCAGTAAGAACAACGAGTCAGCATACAGAGAGGAGGTGCAACATCTAACAGCCTGGTGCAGAGCCAACAACCTCTCCCTGAACGTCGACAAGACCAAAGAGATGGTTGTTGACTTCAGGAGAGCACAGAGTGACCATTCTCTGCGGTTCATCGACGGATCCTCGGTGGAGATCGTCAAGAGCACCAAATTCCTTGGTGTCCATCTGGCAGAGAACTTCACCTGATCACTCAACACCTGCTCCGTCACCAAGAAAGCCCAGCAGCGCCTCTACTTCCTGAGGAGGCTGAGGAAAGCCCATCTCCCTTCCCCCATCCTGACTGTGTTCTACAGAGGGACCATCGAGAGCGTCCTGAGTAGCTGCATCACTGCCTGGTTTGGGAACTGCACCGTCTCAGATCGCAAGACCCTTCAGCGTATAGTGAGGACAGCTGAGAAGATCATCGGAGTCTCTCTCCCCTCTATCACAGACATTTACACCGCACGCTGCATCCGCAAAGCCATCAGCATTGTGGCTGACCCCACACACCCCTCACACACACTCTTCACCCTCCTGCCATCTGGGAAGAGGTACCGGAGAATTCGGGCCCTCACAACCAGACTGTGTAACAGTTTCTTTCCTCAAGCCATCAGGCTTCTCAACAACCAGGACTGAACTGTTCTAAACTCTCTCTCACACACACACACACACACACACACTCTCACTCAGGACTGAACTGTATACAACTCTCTGTCTCTCTCACACACAGATACACACACTCTCTCTTGACTGTGTGGACACACACACGCACACATAATTTATATTATTCATTACTTACTGCACTACCTCTACCTGTCATCCACTGCTATAGTTATATTTATGTTTATTTCTATTTGCACTACCTCAACCGCTGCTGCTGTATTTTTGCACAATATTTTTGCACAATATTTTTTTTACATCATTTCATTTTATCTTATTTTATTTGACTTATATTCCATTACACATGTTCTTTTCTTTCTTTTTCGGCGCTAACTGTCCTGTGTTCTTTTTGTGTTGTCTTTCTTGTATTTATTGTCTTGTCTATGCTCTGTTTGCACCTAGCTGCACACTGTGCACTTTACGTGGCTAAGACAAACTTCTGTCCTAGCTCTGTGGTGTTGTTTTTTTTTTTGTTTTTTGTGTTGAACTCTTGTTGTTGTATGTTTATGTAGCACCAGGTCCTGGAGAAATGTTGTTTCATTTCAGTATGTACTGCGTCAGCTATATGTAGTTGAAATGACAATAAAGCTTCTTGAATCTTGAATCTTGAATCTTAAACCTCACTCAGTATCGCCCTTAAACAAGCACACTAAACATGCAGGGATAATAGCAAGACACATTCTTAAAACACGTTACATGTGTGGTTATATCCTGGATATCTGGTTATATGATTATGGTATACTGCTCTGTGTGTATTGTAATGCATAGCAAATGATTTTATGTCATTAAAGTAACTACTTTACTGTACCTTTGTACTGTGTATACATTCATTGTGATAATTATAAATAGTCTGAATCAGCTGCGCTTCCACTGTCCTGACATACAAAATATTTGTCGCAAAGTACACTGGAATGATATGGCTAATTATTTTCTTTGTTACTTCTCTCTTGTCAGAAAAAAAAGGTGCAAATCAACACCATGAAATGACGAACACAATGCACTTCTGGAAATATAACACCTCTCATTTTCCTTCTTTTGTTGCTGTGTGTATTTCTTTCTCTTCTCACCCTCTCAGGCAGTTTATGCTTAGATTTTATTCATGTTTGTTATCTATATTTGTATTAAAGTTTCTTTAAAACTAATCTAACTGGCTGCCATAATACACCACTGATTTCCATAGTAGCTTGCAAAAGAGCTGAGCAAAAGGAAAAAAAGAAAATAAAATGCACCATGCCAAGCTCTGTGGTGTTGTGAAAGAGTGAATTTCACAGGTTTATTACACTGGTTCTCTCTCTCTCTCTCTCTCTCTCTCTCTCTCTCATAAGCATTAATATGGAGTCTCTTTTGTAACACAGTGTCACTGCTTTAGTACTTTATGCAACCCAGTGTCAGTACTTTAGTTGTTTATGTAACACAGTGTCAGAGCAATAGTACGTTATGTAACACAGTGTCACTGCTTTAGTACTTTATGCAACCCAGTGTCAGTACTTTAGTACTTTATGTAACACAGTGTCAGTGCTATAGTACTTTATGTAACACAGTGTCACTGCTTTAGTACTTTATGCAACCCAGTGTCAGTACTTTAGTACTTTATGTAACACAGTGTCAGTACTTTAGTACTTTATGTAACACAGTGTCAGTACTTTAGTTGTTTATGTAACACAGTGTCAGAGCAATAGTACGTTATGTAACACAGTGTCACTGCTTTAGTACTTTATGCAACCCAGTGTCAGTACTTTAGTACTTTATGTAACACAGTGTCAGTGCTATAGTACTTTATGTAACACAGTGTCAGTGCTTTAGTACTTTATATAACACAGTGTCAGTACTTTAGTACTTTATGTAACCCATTGTCAGTACTTTAGTTGTTTATGTAACACAGTGTCAGAGCAATAGTACATTATGTAACACAGTGTCACTGCTTTAGTACTTTATGTAAACCAGTGTCAGTACTTTAGTTGCTTATGTAACACAGTGTCAGTGCTTTAGTACTTTATGTAACACAGTGTCAGTGCTTTAGTACTTTATGTAAACCAGTGTCAGTGCTTTAGTACTTTATGTAACAGTGTCAGTGCTTTAGTTTATGCAACACAGTGTCAATGCTTTAGTACTTCATGTAACGCAGTGTCAGTACGTTTGTTGTTTATGTAACACAGTGTCAGTGCTTTAGTACTTCATGTAACGCAGTGTCAGTACGTTTGTTGTTTATGTAACACAGTGTCAGTGCTGTAGTACTTTATGTAACACAGTGTCAGTGCTTTGGTTGTAAAACCGTACTTTAGTACTTTATGTAATCCAGTGTCAGTGCTTTAGTACTTTATGTAACCCAGTGTCATTGCTTTAGTACTTTATGTAACATGGTGTCAGCGCTTTAGTACTTTATGTAACACAGTGTCAGTGCTTTAGTACTTTATGTAACAGTGTCAGTGCTTTAGTTTATGCAACACAGTGTCAGTGCTTTAGTACTTCATGTAATGCAGTGTCAGTACATTTGTTGTTTATGTAACACAGTGTCAGTGCTTTAGTACTTTATGTAAACCAGTGTCAGTGCTTTAGTACTTTATGTAACAGTGTCAGTGCTTTAGTTTATGCAACACAGTGTCAGTGCTTTAGTACTTCATGTAACGCAGTGTCAGTACGTTTGTTGTTTATGTAACACAGTGTCAGTGCTTTAGTACTTTATGTAACACAGTGTCAGTGCTTTGGTTGTAAAACCGTACTTTAGTACTTTATGTAATCCAGTGTCATTGCTTTAGTACTTTATGTAACATGGTGTCAGCGCTTTAGTACTTTATGTAACACAGTGTCAGTGCTTTAGTTTATGCAACACATTGTCAGTGCTTTAGTACTTTATGTAACAGTGTCAGTGCTTTAGTTTATGCAACACAGTGTCAGTGCTTTAGTACTTTACGTAACAGTGTCAGTGCTTTAGTTTATGCAACACAGTGTCAGTGCTTTAGTACTTTATGTAACACAGTGTCAGTTCTTTAGTACTTTATGTAACAGTGTCAGTGCTTTAGTTTATGCAACACAGTGTCAGGGCTTTAGTACTTCATGTAACGCAGTGTCAGTACGTTTGTTGTTTATGGAACACAGTGTCAGTTTTTTAGTACTTTATGTAGCACAGTGTCAGTGCTTTAGTTCTTTATGCAACACAGTGTCAGTACGTTTGTTGTTTATGGAACACAGTGTCAGTTCTTTGGTTGTTTATGTAACACAGTGTCAGTGCATTAGTACTTTATGTAACACAGTGTCAGTGCTTTAGTACTTTATGTAACAGTGTCAGTGCTTTAGTACTTTATGTAACACAGTGTCAGTGCTTATGTATTTTATGTAACACAGTGTCAGTGCTTTAGTACTATATGTAACCCAGTGTCAGTGCTTACGTATTTTATGTAACACAGTGTCAGTGCTTTAGTTGTTTGTTACACAGTATCAGTGCTTTAGTACTTTATGTAACACAGTGTCAGTGCTTTAATGCTTTTTGTAACACAGTGTCAGTGTTTTAGTTTATGTATCACAGTGTCTGTACTTTAGTACTTTATGTAACATAGTGTCAGTGTTGTTTATGTAACAGTGTCTGTGCTTTAGTACTTTATGTAACAGTGTCAGTGCTTTAGTACTTCAGTGTCAGTACGTTTGTTGTTTATGGAACACAGTGTCAGTACGTTTGTTGTTTATGGAACACAGTGTCAGTGCTTTGATTGTTTATGTAACACAGTGTCAGTGCTTTAGTACTTTATGTAACACAGTGTCAGTGCTTTAGTACTATATGTAACCCAGTGTCAGTGCTTACGTATTTTATGTAACACAGTGTCAGTGCTTTAGTTGTTTGTTACACAGTATCAGTGCTTTAGTACTTGATGTAACACAGTGTCAGTGCTTTAATGCTTTTTGTAACACAGTGTCAGTGCTTTAGTTCTTTATGCAACACAGTGTCAGTACGTTTGTTGTTTATGTAACACAGTGTCTGTACTTTAGTACTTTATGTAACATAGTGTCAGTGTTGTTTATGTAACAGTGTCTGTGCTTTAGTACTTTATGTAACACAGTGTCAGTGCTTTAGGACTTCATGTAACACAGTGTCAGTGCTTTGGTTGTAAAACCGTACTTTAGTACTTTATGTAATCCAGTGTCAGTGCTTTAGTACTTTATGTAACCCAGTGTCATTGCTTTAGTACTTTATGTAACATGGTGTCAGCACTTTAGTACTTTATGTAACACAGTGTCAGTGCTTTAGTACTTTATGTAACAGTGTCAGTGCTTTAATGCTTTTTGTAACACAGTGTCAGTGTTTTAGTTTATGTATCACAGTGTCTGTACTTTAGTACTTTATGTAACATAGTGTCAGTGTTGTTTATGTAACAGTGTCTGTGCTTTAGTACTTTATGTAACACAGTGTCAGTGCTTTAGTACTTTATGTAACAGTGTCAGTGCTTTAGTACTTCATGTAACGCAGTGTCAGTACGTTTGTTGTTTATGGAACACAGTGTCAGTTCTTTAGTACTTTATGTAGCACAGTGTCAGTGCTTTAGTTCTTTATGCAACACAGTGTCAGTACGTTTGTTGTTTATGGAACACAGTGTCAGTGCTTTGGTTGTTTATTTAACACAGTGTCAGTGCTTTAGTACTTTATGTAACACAGTGTCAGTGCTTTAGTACTTTATGTAACACAGTGTCAGTGCTTTAGTACTATATGTAACCCAGTGTCAGTGTTTACGTATTTTATGTAACACAGTGTCAGTGCTTTAGTACTATATGTAACCCAGTGTCAGTGTTTACGTATTTTATGTAACACAGTGTCAGTGCTTTAGTTGTTTGTTACACAGTATCAGTGCTTTAGTACTTTATGTAAGACAGTGTCAGTGCTTTAATGCTTTTTGTAACACAGTGTCAGTGCTTTAGTTCTTTATGCAACACAGTGTCAGTACGTTTGTTTTTTATGTAACACAGTGTCTGTACTTTAGTACTTTATGTAACATAGTGTCAGTGTTGTTTATGTAACAGTGTCTGTGCTTTAGTACTTTATGTAACACAGTGTCAGTGCTTTAGGACTTCATGTAACAGTGTCAGTGCTTTAGTACTTCATGTAACACACTGTCAGTGCTTTAATTGTTTATGTAACACAGTGTCAGGGCTTTAGTACTTTATGTAACACAGTGTCAGGGCTTTAGTACTTTATGTAACACAGTGTCAGTGCTTTAGTACTATATGTAACCCAGTGTCAGTGCTTAAGTATTTTATGTAACACAGTGTCAGTGCTTTAGTTGTTTGTTACACAGTATCAGTGCTTTAGTACTTTATGTAACACAGTGTCAGTGCTTTAATGCTTTTTGTAACACAGTGTCAGTGTTTTAGTTTATGTAACACAGTGTCTGTACTTTAGTACTTTATGTAACATAGTGTCAGTGCTTTAATACTTTATGTAACACAGTGTCATTACTTTGATTGTTTATGTAACACAATGTCAGGGCTTTAGTACTTTATGTAACACAGTGTCAGTGCTTTAGTACTTCATGTAACAGTGTCAGTGCTTTAATACTTTATGTAACACAGTGTCAGTGCTTTAATATAATATATAACACAGTGTCAGTGCTTTGATTGTTTATGTAACACAGTGTCATGGCTTTAATACTTTATGTAACAGTGTCAGTGCTTTAATACTTTATGTAACACAGTGTCAGTGCTTTAGTATAATATGTAACACAGTGTCAGTGCTTCGATTGTTTATGTAACACAATGTCAGGGCTTTAGTACTTTATGTAACACAGAGTCAGTGCTTTAATGCTTTTTGTAACACAGTGTCAGTGCTTTAATACTTTATGTAACACAGTGTCAGTACTTTAGTACTTTTTTGTAACATAGTGTCAGTGCTTTAATACTTTATGTAACACAGTGTCATTACTTTGTTTGTTTATGTAACACAATGTCAGGGCTTTAGTACTTTATGTAACACAATGTCAGTGCTTTAGTACTTCATGTAACAGTGTCAGTGCTTTAATACTTTATGTAACACAGTGTCAGTGCTTTAATATAATATGTAACACAGTGTCAGTGCTTTGATTGTTTATGTAACACAGTGTCATGGCTATAATACTTTATGTAACAGTGTCAGTGCTTTAATACTTTATGTAACACAGTGTCAGTGCTTTAGTATAATATGTAACACAGTGTCAGTGCTTTGATTGTTTATGTAACACAATGTCAGGGCTTTACTACTTTATGTAACACAGAGTCAGTGCTTTAATGCTTTTTGTAACACAGTGTCAGTGTTTTAATACTTTATGTAACAGTGTCAGTACTTTAGTACTTTTTTGTAACATAGTGTCAGTGCTTTAATACTTTATGTAACACAGTGTCATTACTTTGATTGTTTATGTAACACAATGTCAGTGCTTTAATACTTTATGTAACACAGTGTCAGTGCTTTAGTATAATATGTAACACAGTGTCAGTGCTTAGATTGTTTATGTAACACAGTGTCAGTGCTTTAGTACTTTATGTAACACTGTCAGTGCTTTAGTACTTCATGTAACAGTGTCAGTGCTTTAATACTTTATGTAACACAGTGTCAGTGCTTTAGTACTTCATGTAACACAGTGTCAGTGCTTTAGTACTTCATGTAACACAGTGTCAGTGCTTTAATACTTTATGTAACACAGTGTCAGTGCTTTAATACTTTATGTAACACAATGTCAGGGCTTTAGTATTTTATGTAACATAGTGTCATTACTTTGATTGTTTATGTAACACAATGTCAGGGCTTTAGTATTTTATGTAACACAATGTCAGGGCTTTAGTATTTTATGTAACACAATGTCAGGGCTTTAGTACTTTATGTAACAGTGTCATTACTTTGACTTTTTATGTAACACAATGTCAGGGCTTTAGTACTTTATGTAACACAGTGTCATTACTTTGATTGTTTATGTAACACAATGTCAAGGCTTTAGTATTTTATGTAACACAATGTCAGGGCTTTAGTATTTTATGTAACACAATGTCAGGGCTTTAGTACTTTATGTAACACAGGGTCAGTGAGTTAGTTGTTTATGCAACACAGGGTCAGGGCTTTAGTATTTTATGTAACACAGTGTCAGTACGTTAGTTATTTATGTAACACAGTGTCAGTACTTTGGTTGTTTATATAACACAATGTCAGTGCTTAAGTTGTTTATGTAACACAGTGTCAGTACTTTGGTTGTTTATGTAACACAGGGTCAGTGAGTTAGTTGTTTATGCAACACAGGGTCAGTGCTTTAGTATTTTATGCAGCACAGTGTCAGTGCTTTGGTGTTTTATGCAGCACAGTGTCAGTGCTTTAGTGTTTTTATGTAACACAGTCTCAGTGCTTTAGTATTTTATGCAGCACAGTGTCAGTGCTTTGGTATTTTATGCAGCACAGTGTCAGTGCTTTAGTGTTTTTATGTAACACAGTCTCAGTGCTTTAGTATTTTATGCAGCACAGTGTCAGTGCTTTGGTATTTTATGCAGCACAGTGTCAGTGCTTTAGTGTTTTTATGTAACACAGTCTCAGTGCTTTAGTATTTTATGCAGCACAGTGTCAGTGCTTTAGTGTTTTTATGTAACACAGTCTCAGTGCTTTAGTACTTAATGTAACCCAGTGTCAGTCCTTTGGTTGTTTATGTAGCTGTCACTGCACATGCTGCAGCAGAACACCAGAGGGAGCCATCACTCGAGTATTGACTACTATGAACTCACTTCTGGTGTGCTAGGGTATTTAAGCAGCGTGATTCTCTGTGTTCTTTGCGAAGTATCGTTCCCTTGTGTTGCATAACGAGCCTTGTGATTTCTCTTCACTGATTGCCACATGTACGATCCTAGCCTGTTCTTCTATCGACCTCGAATTTCACTTTGTGATTTGGTTTCGGTTTCTAGTGCTTTTGTTTTTCCGGTTTTTGCCCCTTTAGCCTATCCACATCGTTTATAATTTTGCCTGCCACTTTTGTGAATAAAGCTGATCTGCATATGGATTCCAACATGCCTCCTCCAAGTGCTTCCTTACAGGATACTTCGCCCAACGAGAATCCAGCGGATCTGCGTGCTACTATTGTCCGCCAAGGACATATGATTCGCGCTTACCAACATCAAGTGGCTGAGCTACAAGCTGCCAATGCCCAGCTACAGCAACAACCTTCAGCAGCCAGAAGCGCAACAGCCAGAAGTCTACGACAGTGAGACCCTCAGGTGTGCCTTCATGGTCTCTTTGTTGACAGGTAAAGCACTAGACTGGGAAGTCAAGTAAGACTTCCTCAAGGAAGTATTCGAATACCCAGCAGGGGAAAAGACATTTCCGTTCAGTTGCTGGAATTATGTCAGGGGTCGGATACAGCCGCTGATTTCGCAATCAAGTTTCACACATTGGCGGCTCATTTGGGATGGAATGAGAGAGCACTCGTGGCGGTGTTTCGTGAGGGTCTTAATCCGGATCTGAAAGCAGAGATGGTGTGCCGGGAGACCAACGTTACACTGTCCCAATACATCACAACTGCCATTCATCTCGACAACCTACGACGCCAGCACCGACCTCCTGCCTCCAGGCCACGTCTTATGCCTCGCCGCGCTATGGAATACCAGTATCCCAGGGAGGAAATGGCAGAGCCTATTTCAGAGTCACGTGTCTATGAAGTGGAGTGCGAATGCCTTACACAGCTTCGGCTCTGTTTCTACTGTGGAAAGCCTGGTCACCGAGTGTTTGAAGGCCCAGAGAGGCCAACCACATAACACGTAGAGATCAAAGGTTTCTCTTCCTGCCCTTTTTTCCATAATGATTCTCGTATCTCTGTCACAGCACTAATTGACTCCGGTTCTGCGTTCAACCTAATGGACAACAGCCTGGTGCAAGAACTCAGATTACCCATCATTCCATGCACCCTGCCATTGAGAGTGACCGCAATCAATGACCAGCCCATTGGGAGGGGCCTTCTCACCCACCAGACACCACTCCTGGATGTTCAGATCGGATTATTTCATTTGCGAAAGGCTGAGATTTTTCATCATCTCCTCACCTTCTAACCCTGTCGTCCTAGGCCTTCCCTGGCTACAGCTTCATGATCCAGAAATCTCCTGGAAGGAAGGGGAACTAAGAAAGTGGTCTACCTTTTGTCTAGAGAACTGTTTTAACGATCATTGCTCCCACCCCTGCCTCTCAATGTCCATCGAGAGCCCTGAAGCATCCCTCCAGGTTACACTCCGCAGTGAATACAACGATTTCCAAGAGGTCTTCAGTAAGGAGAAACCACCAAGTTACCTCCACATCAACCATGGGACTGTGCCATTGAACTTCACCCCAATGCCATGCCACCTAAGAGTCTTGTTTACCCCCTTTCACTCCCAGAAAAAGTGCTATGGAGGAATATATTGAAGATACATCCGTCCGTCCACATCACCGGCTGCTGCAGGGTTTTTCTTTGTGGAAAAGAAGGATGGGGCCTTCATCCATGCATAGATTACCGGGGTTTGAATGCGATCACAGTTCCTTATCCTTACCCCCTTCCCTTGGTTCCCGCGGCCCTCGAGCAGTTACAGGTGGCGAACATTTTCACCAAATTAGACCTACGCAGTGCGTACAACCTTATCCGGATAAAGGAGGGTGATGAATGGAAGAGAGGGTCCCACACTACACACGGACATTATGAATATCTGGTCATGCCATATGGACTCACTAATGCTCCTGCCGTCATCCAGTCCCTCATCAATGAGGTTTTTAGAGACATGCTCCATAAATTTATAGCATACATAGTTGACATTCTAATCTACTCCACCAGCCAGGAACAACATATTTCACATGTTCGTGCTGTCCCCCAACACTTTGCAGAACACATCCTGTATGTAAAACTACAGAAATGCGATTTTCATCATCCTTGCATAACCTTCCTGGGATATGTCATCTTGAATATGGGGGTGGAGATGGACCAAGTTAAAGTATCCACCATCACATCCTGGCCCGAACCTACCACCACCAAAGGACTGCAACATTTCCTGGGGTTTGCAAACTTTTACAGACGCTTTATCCAGAATTACAGTGCCATAGCAATCCCATTGACTTCCCTGCTGAGAGGCAAGCCCAAGAAACTTAAATGGAATGATCAGGCCAGAGGGGCGTTTCAGAGACTCAAACAAAGTTTTTCGTCCGCCCCCATACCCTGCCATCCTAACCCCGAGCTGCCATTTGTGGTGGAGGTGGATGCCTCAAATTGTAGTATCGGGGCAGTGCTTTCCCAGCATCAACCAGGTTCTGGAAAGTTGCATCAGTGCGCCTTTTTCTCCCGTAAACTCACGCCAGCTGGACACAACTATGACTTGGGGAATCGGGAACTACTATCTATAAAGGAAGAGACACTGGTTAGAGGGGGCGCGCCACCCGTTCCTGGTTCTCACAGATCACCGGAATCTTGCATATCTTCGAGAAGCGAAACACCTCAACCCTCATCAAGCCAGGTGGGCTCTGTTCTTCAAAAGATTTAAATTCTCTGTCTCCTATCGTCCAGGTTCTAAAACGGGAAAGCAGACGCCCCATCATGTATTCACAAGACCCTCGAACTACCAGCATGCCCGGAACCCATCCTCCCACCGTTCGTCCAAGTCCTCAGTGCAATGGAGCATAGTGGAGGAGATTGAATGAGGCCATTCGGCTGAAGCTCCTCCCCCAACCTGTCCACCCACTAAGCTCTATGTTCCTTCAGGCCTCTGCCAGAGAGTACTACAGTGGACCCATGAGAGCCCTAGCTCAGGACACCCTGGCATCCACAGAACCATCCAGCTGCTGCGCCAAAGATTCTGGTGGCCTTCACTCAGCCATGACGTTGAGGAATATGTATGATCCTGTTCTGCCTGCTCACAATCACGTACGAGCCACCAGCTACCAGAGGGTCTGCTAGAGTGACTACCAATCCCACGTCATCCCTAGTCTCACTTATCTGTGGATTTCCTCACTGACCTCCCAGAATCTCAGGGCTTTACCGCAGTCATGGTCGTGATAGGCCAGTTTTCTCCTGCAAGCTGATCCCCATGAAAGGTTTACCCACGCCTATGGAAACTGCCCAGGCCATCTTCCAGAATGTCTTCCGTAATTATGGCCACCTCGAAGACATCGTCTCGGATCAAGGTACGCAGTTAACTTCTAGAGTGTGGTCTAGAGAGTTCTGCAGGCAACTCAGCGTCAGCGTCAGTCTCAGCTCAGGATACCATCCCCAGTGAAACAGCCAAACTGAATGGCTTATTCAAGAACTGGGGAGATTTCTAAGAACCTACTGCAGCCTTGAAGAGCATCGTTGGAGTCTTCTATCAAACTAGAGTTTCGCTTTGTGATTTGGTTTCAGTTTCTAGTGCTTTTGTTTTTTCTGGTTTTTGACCCTTTAGTCTATCCATATCGATTTACGATTTTGCCAGCCGTTTTTGTGAATAAAGCTGATCTGCATATGGATTCTATATGAACACGCCTCCTGCTAGTGCTTCCTTACAGTAGCACAGTGTCAGTACTTTAGTACTTCATGTAACACAATGTCAGTACTTAGGTTGTTTATGTATCCCAATGTCAGTACATTAGTACTTCATGCAAGACAGTGTCAGTGCTTTAGTACTTTATGTAACACAGTGTCAGTGCTTTAGTACTTTATGTAACACAGTGTTAGTGCTTTAGTACTTCATGTAACAGTGTCAGTGCTTTAGTTGTTTATATAACACAATTTCATTGCTTTAGTACTTTATGTAACACAGTGTCATTGATTTAGTTGTTTATGTAACACAGTATCAGTACTTTATGTAACACAATATCAGTGGTTTAGTACTTCATGCAACAGAGTGTCCGTGCTTTAGTACTTTATTTAACACATTGTCAGTGCTTTAGTTGCTTATGTAACACAGTGTCAGTGCTTTACTGCTTGGGTAACAGTGTCAGTGCTTTAGTTGTTTATGTAACCGAGTGTCAGTGCTTTAGTACTTTATGCAACACAGTGTCAGTGCTCTAGTACTGCATGTAACACAGTGTCGTTGTGTTAGTTGTTTATGCACCACAGTGTCAATACTTTAGTACTTTATGTAACACAGTGTCAGTGCTTTTGTTGTTTATGTAACACAGTGTCAGTACTTTAGTACTTTATGTAACACAGTGTCATTGCGTTAGTTGTTTATGCAGTACAGTGTCAGTGCTTTAGTACTTTATGTAACAGTGTCAGTGCTTTAGGTGTTCATGTAACACAGTGTCAGTGCTTTAGGTGTTTATGTAATGCATTGTCAGTACTTTAGTACTTTATGTAACCCTTTTTCAGTTCTTTAGTACTTTATGCAATGCAGAGTCATTTCTTTATGTAATGCAGTTTCAATGCTTAAAACATTTATGTTATGCACTGTCAGTGCTTTAGTACTTAATGCAGTTTCAGTGCTTTAGTCATTTATGTAATGCAGTGTCCAGGCATTAGTACATCATTTTAATTTATTCTTAGTGTATTAAAAATTTGAACCAAATGCCCTCATTATAATCGGCCTACATATTCTGTTTTTCTTGCAGCATTGCAGCATTTTTGATAAACCGAAAGAGCCAAAACATGCCTTTGAATTATATACCTAAAGTAATACACAGGTCAACTGATTTACCTTAAATAGTAAAATATAATAGTACAGGGTGTGTGTGTGTGTGTGTGTGTGTATGTGTGTGCTTCAAATGCTGCTGGATAATAGTATTGATCTACTGCCTTCTTATTTCACACACAGTCAAAAAATGTTTTCTCCTATATCTCTGATGGTTTCTTGACAGATGCCGTATCATGTTTTGAAAGTTTAGACACTACAAAAGGTTTTCTTTCTTTCTTTTTTTTTTCAAAACCTACCTCACTGGTTTTATAGCAAGCTCATGAGAAAGCTTTTTTTTTTCTATCAGTGTTGTGTTCTATCAGTGTTGTGTTATGTTGTAAGACTGGACTGAATGCACTGAAACAATCAGAACAGCTAAGACACAGTAGAAACTAGTGAGTGATTTAGTCTGTGTTCTCTGTATTTTTGAAATTTCATTCAAAGACTGTCTCCTTTAAATGAAAGTATTATTTGAAATTAGTTCTCAAGCATTGCCAGGGCCATTTATATTGGTGGTTGAGGAAGTTGTTAGGGAATTTTGAATTACTTATTTATTTGTTCATTCTTTCCATCTCAATGTCTCCTTTTTACCCTCTTCTCCTTCTTTTTTTCTCTGTGCTCTTTATGGAACAAGTGTGCCATCTACTGAGAAACAGAATGTTACAAAAAAAAGTCGGTACGCATTCAATCCACTCTGACCTCACACCCACGCCCTGTACACACACACACACACATGCACGACCAACCAACCCACACATACACACCCACCCACATAGAGACATGTGTTGATAATGAGGTGCCTGCACAGGATAAGGACTCTGATCTCTCAAGGTATACCAGCTACACCAACTTCAAAGCCAAGAAAAAAGCAGAGACACTATGCAGACACACATATTGTGAAACTGAGCATTTTTGGTGGTATGAATTGAGCAGTGGGCTATAGTGCAGGTCATATAACTACCCTGCATTAAAAAGACCCAAAACCATATTTAGTCCCTTAGACTTCCTTCTGACCACATTAATATTCACTTTACCAAAGAAATGTGATATACAACTATCTCTCTCATTCCCAGTCCTCTTCCACAAGCTTATGGTAAGGGCTCTTTATTCTCCAGAGGCCCTTACAGTGGGCAGAAAGTGGAGTCAGAGCCTGGAGATTGGGGAAAGGGGGGATGGAAATGGATTCTTTTAATAAGGATGGGGAAGTTAAAGGATCACCACATGTATTATTCATACACACTCATCCGCTGAGCTCGCAAAAAGTCCAATAGAAACTCCTGTTGTTTGACAGGCCTAGCTCTTTGACACATGGAAGCGCTTGAATTTCTCTCTTGGAGGAGAAAGGAGATGAAGGAAAAAGGAAAAGTTCGTGGCAATAGAAAGGGAGAAACAAGAGCATGAGAGACAGAAAGAGAGAAAGTGGGAGTGAGGCTGTGATACATGGGGTGCAGGAGGAATAATGAAAGAATAAAAAAAATAACAGACGCTGTCTGTATCTATATTGTTCATTTTTATGACTCACTTCCATTTCTCCATGCTTTTTCCTAGGACGTCAAACCCTTTCTCGTATTATGTCTTATATCTTTATCCATCCATCTAACTATCGTATTTATAAAAAGTTTTTGGCACAAAACAAAAAAAAATGGTTTGTTATGGTATGTCTCTTATAGTTGCACTTGTACTGTGGTCATTATGTTATATCAATATTAAACGCATCTAAATCTGACTGTTTTGTAGTATGTGGTAAGGGTGTTTTTGTTCCTTTCTCCCTCTAGTATAGATACAACAGAGCAGAGCTGTACAAGTGCAGAGAAAGCCTTTATTTTGTTTTCTTTTATTAATGTTTATTAATGTTCAGTGGCTTGCCTTGGTTTGAATGTGTTTTATGAGTGGGTTGCTCACAAATTTGTTGCACTGACTTTGATGGAAATATTATTGCAGCTCCAGAAATATTTGGTAAGGTTTTGTAAAATATCCTGCATTATGAATTGGACAAAATGGTGGGATATAGAATGGTTACTGTAACATTCTGTGATATAGTTTTTAATCAAACAAAACACTATACTTGATCAGGGAAACTTGAGGAAAAATCTACACTAGGGTTCTCTCTTCAATAGTACATCTATTAAAATTAAAGTATGTTTTTTTTTAACTATATACTATAGCAACCTGTGATAGCAATATTACAGCTAACTTAAGTACCACAGTAAAACACCACTGTCACAGACACAACACACCTCTACAGACCTCTGCATAACTCCCTACACCACACACCTCAGAAAAATTTCTACACACCTCAATTCACACCCTCTTTACCCACTCTTCACTCTACTTCACTCTTTTCTTTCTAAAATCCTTTAACACACAGTATACAATCAAATGTCTCTCTATCTCTCACAGAACAACCTCCAAGATCCCAAGTAAACAAATCTTCAAAGTGGCATATTCCACAGAGACTGCCCTTCTGGCTGTCACCGAGAAGCTACATGCTGCTAGATCAGCGACAGTGTCATCAGTCCTCATCCTCCTTGACCTTTCAGCAAAATTTGACACAATCAACCACAAGAGTCTCTTGACAACCCTCAAGAGTCTTGGAATTCGTGTTGCAGCTTGGCAATGGTTTGCTTCCTAGGGGTCCATATTTGCTCCATGGAGACTCTCCACTGGTGTCCCACAAGGTTCAGTACTCAGTCCTCTACTGTTCTTCCTATACACTTGTTTTTTTTTGTGAAGTCCTATCCTTACAGGGGTTTTCATGCCATTGCTCTGTAGATGACACTCATCACATTCCCTCCTTCCCTCCCTCAAAAACTACTGTCAGATACTGAGGTATGTCTGGCAGATCTCATTGTGGATGACAGCTCATCAGCTGAATCTTAATTCCAGCAAAACTGAACTGCTGTTCATCTCCACTGATTCACCTCATTTCAGGATCTAGCAAACTTGCTGAACTCACCTTTTGTCACTGTATGAAACCTTTAGGTCACTATGGGCAATCAACTGTCCTTTTCTTCTCACATTGCTATTCTGACATGCTCATGTTGCTTTCTCTTTTACAATACCAGAAGAATTTCTGTCCACACAGGACACTCATGTGCTTGTTAAATCCCCTGTCATTTCAAGACTGGACTACTACAACTTGCTTCTGGCAGGTCTGCCTCTGAGATCTACTCTACTCTTTAGACTGATGGTATTCTTAGTCTGTAACCTAGAGAACTAGTATTGATATATTCATTGATAAAGACTTCAAAAGCACTGCTGCCAAAAGGGCGTCTGCCAAATGCTGTAATTGTAAATGTAAATACGAACTTCTACACACTTCAACAAACCTCACCACACAACTAAACACCTTAAAACCTCTCCACACACCTCAGCAAACCTCTACACACTTCCCCACACCTCAACAAACCTCAACACCCCTCCACATCCCCCTTACACCTCTTCATGTCTACACACCTATCACACCTCACCACATAACAGTAATAACAGTAATATCACGGTAAAGAGCACAACAAGCATTACTATACTAAAAATACTGTATATAACAGTCAAAAACTTAACAAATGTAGATAGCATATTTACCATAAAGGTAATATTTATACCGTGATTGACAGGAACATTCCAAACCAATATTGTATCAGATGCAAGACAGCCATCATCTTTGTAAAGGTTGTAGTGTAAGAGTGTAAAACATTCACATGACTGAAGCATTATTTCAGAAGGAGCAGCTTTCATGGTTGATTTTATCCATTTTGTACAGGAGGGTGAGGAGGGGCATTGTCTGCCTGTTATTCATTGCTAATATTTTTTAACTACAAATCCATTTCATTCGAAGAGATTTATTTGAAAGTCAAGAAGCAATGATGAATAGTTATTCATCATCAATCCAAATACTCACCAACCAACCTATCTGTATTATTATCATATATAGAATTAATCATGGTAGGATTCTTCTGAGTGATGATTTCAATTTTCATGTCTGACATGAAAAGCCTCTAACAAAAAAGGCCACAGAATTCATGCAACTTTTGAGGTTTAGTCACCTCAAAGGGTTTAGCCATCAATAGAAATGAAATTTTGGGTGTTGTCATCTAAGATCACTTTTTTCAGATGGCTTCTGATCACATGAAAGACGGAGTAACAATTAATTAGCACTTTCACTAATGCTCTACATTCTAATCCTTTCTTGCATGTAAACTCAACAGTGCATGATATGATCGCTGATTTTAATTTTAGATTATGGTTTATTTTAGATAGCGTGGCACCATAATAGGTAAATGCATAAATAAATAAATAAATAAATAAATAAATAAATAAATGGAAACCCTTGACTACAAAAATAATGTGGAAAAATGAACATACTAAAAAACTAAAAAAAAACCTGCCACAAAGCTGAATGTCATTGGAGTCACATCAAACTAACTATTCACTATGAAAGGCTTAGAAATTCTAACATTTGTAATAATATGTTAAGAGCAGACACATACCTCTTTCTCAAAATTTGTAAAAGAACACCAAACCCAAACCATGAACACCAACCAAACTCTTTTCAGTGATTGCTTTTTCAATCTTAAATCAAACAGTGACTGAAAAATCTGCAAAATATAATCCATTTCTAAATACAAAATGACAATCATTCAGGCATAGAAATGTAGGTTTACTCAAAGCCAAAACACTGTGGATATATGTTTTTTAATAAAAATAAAAAAAAGCTGCATTGATTTATGAAGCTAAATTCATCCACTTGTATTTATCTCCCTATTCAACCTTTTTCAAAAAGAAATGTTTGACAGTCTTTGTGTATAAGACATCTAGACTAGAAATAGCCAACTTGCCAGACACACTGAAAATAACAGTTATGAGACCTTTACTGAAAAATGACCTTTATTCCTCACTCAGCAAATACAGACAATCTGTAATCTTCTATTTCTGTCATTTCACAGCTATACTCATCATCATCATCATCATCATCATCATTTAAAATTCCAGTTTGGCTTCAGATCAGATCACGGCACTTAACAGTATTAGAGAAAAATAATAAATGCAGGCCATACTTTTGCATTTAACTGCTGTTTAAACTATAGACTATACATTTTTTAAACAGCTTGTGAACATAATTGGTCTTTCGGGCACTGTGTTAAACTAGTTTTCCTATTATTTAACAAAAAAAAAGCAGTATGTATACATGGTGCATTATCATGCTAGAAGTAGCCTTGTATCTAAAAGATAATAAATTGTGGACATGAAGGGATGCACATGATCAACAACAATACTCAAATAATCTGTGACATTCAAGTGATGATTGGTGTTAGCACACCCAAAGTGTGCCAAGAAAACATTCCCCCACACTATTACACCACCTCCACCAACCTACACTGTTGACACAAGGTAGGATGGGGTCATAGATTCATGCTGTTGGAGCCAAAATCCAATCCTAGCATCTGTGTGCCTCAGCAGAAATCCAGATTCATCAGAATAGGCTTATTTTTTCCTGTCTGTCCAATTTAGGTGACCCAGTAACCACTGCAGTCTCAGCTTTCTGTTCATGGCTGACAGAAGTGGAATGGCATGGTCTTCTGTTATTGTAGCTCATCTGCCTATAGGTTTGGCATGTTGTGCATTCTGAGACGCTTTCCTGCTCACCACAATTGTAAGTTACTGTTCTCTTTCTGTTAGTTCAAACCATTCTGGCCTTTCTCCTTTGATCTCTCTCATCAGCAAGGCGTTTCCATCTGCAGAACTGATGCTCACTGAATGTTTTGTCTTTATTGCATCATTCCGAGAGACTGTTGTGCGTGAAAATCCAAGGAGATCTTAATCCAAGATGAAATACTCAAACCAGCCCTTTCTGACACCAGCAATCATGCCACAGACAAAATCAATGAGATCAAATTTTCCCTCCATTCTGATGGTTGATGTGAATATTACCTGAAGCTATTTTACGCATTGCACTGCAGATACATGATTAGCTGATTTAGATAATTGCGTGAATGAGCAGGTGTACCTAGTAAACTGCTCTGTGAATGTATATAACAGACCTGGCTTAATAGACAAAAAGTTACAAATCTTGGTGTAATTCTGGACTTTTATTTATAAACTGCAAATTAATAATGTTACTAAAATTGCATTCTGTCATGAAAAGGTCTATAACGTGGGTGAGACCCTATCTCCAATTACAAGATGCCATGAAATTGATCCTTGTGTTTGTTTTCTCTCTTCGACTGCCGTAATGCATTGCTAACAGGACTACAACAAACTCACTACAACCTGTGCAAAATGCAGAAGCGAGAATTACCATGATTTTTATCATCACCTCCACTAGCTGCATGTTTCCTTTAGAATTAGCTATAAAATTTTTATTACTAGTCTTCAATTCTCTTAATGGTACAGCGCCTTCATACATCTCTGACTGCCTGATCATCTATCTTTTGAATCATCTAGTGCTAGCCTTCTCCATATTCAATGTATGAAACTTTAAACAAGTGGTGAAGCAGCCTTTTGTTTTTATGCACATCAACCACCTAGAACGCCATTACACATCTGTGAGCATTCTTTATGTGTGCGTTCATTCAGTGCATGACTTCTCACTCTCAAATGCTGAGCCACTGGAAAGAAACTAAAACGGTGTGACACTAATAAAATAGAAACATTCACTTTCCATCCTCTCACCTTTTCTGCTTCTGAAGACTCATCTAAAGGGTTCATGCAGGAGCTGAGCTTAAGCACGCATCTTTCTGAAAGTGCATCAAAATGTGTGTGTACGAAATGTGGAGGTAAGAAGGAAAAATGCTCTCATTATTCTCGTCAGCCGTGCAGTCTGTCAGGAGCTAGTCACCAGCTATTAACCTTAGCGCACGTCAGCAGAATCTCACTCTCTCTTACTGTTTCTATTTTCTACATTTGACTCTCAATTTTTCTTCCTCCGTGTGCTCATCAGTGTTTCTGAATGTCATTCCTGTGGAACCACTGTATTTACTCCAACACTCCTGATTCAACTTATAGCACACAGTGTACCAGAAATCTCCATCCTGAGGTAAATTAACACTTTTTAGCAAAACATCTTAACATCTTTAACGTTTAGTTTATATTACTTTTTTTTTTTTAAAGAATGCATTAGAGGAAATAAGACAGTATTGAAATGGGGAAGCTGTCAACAACACGGCTGTGATGGACTTCAGCAGGAAACATTGGCAAGCACATCATACACATGACACTGTTGCCAAGTTTGTTAACAATTTCAAAAAGACTAGAAGTGTCGCACCAGCTGAGAAGTGGACGTCCACAAACACCCACTGACGAAGGCACAATCGACATGGTGCTGGCATCCATAGTACCCTATACATGTAGACTGTTTGGGCATTTAGATTTGGTCATTCAAAGATCAGTTACCACCTTTCAGTTTTTATCTTGGAAGTATCACTAATCTGAATCATCTGAAATCAATGATTATCAATAAGTCATGCGGCAAGAAATCAAATGCCATTGATTTGATATTGCAAACTTCACATTTACTTATGTGCCAAGTGTTCAGTTTGTGTTTAAGACCATGCCTAGTGTTCCACTTCAGCAGAACATCACTGCCATCTACTGCTGAAGGAGCCACTGCTATTAACTTCTCTTTATCCTCGTTTCTATCTCTCCCTGATAACGTCTGGATTTAAACCCTAACAAATGAATAGAGCGCCCACAAAAGAAGCAATAAAAGGGAAAAAAAAATAGTCTAATAGCTTAGTTCTTTATTGATGAGAGTTAAACCACATTTTTTATTAAGACTTTTTACAGTATACAAATATTCACACAGCAAATTTGGGGCAGAAAATGACATTTATATCAGTATCATTAATCCATATATGTGGGCACTGAAATTGGGAGTTCAATCTAATATCAGAAATATACAGAAATATCAGAATTACGATTCATCATTCACTGGTCAACCTTAATGCATAACCCTAAAAACCTACAAACCTGTGACTTTGCATGAAATGTGAAATTTCACTTAAATAACACTTAGGTTTTGTGTAAACATTGCTTTGTTATTTAATATCAGTAATATTCGAGCTCCTTATGGAAGAGGAAAATTAAAGTCAATTGCTTGTTCTGTTTATTTCTGTAAAAGCCATTATCCAATTAGCCTGAAGACTGCTGCTGGGTCTACACCATTCCAGCACCAATTCCATGCATATTTAGTCCTGTGCTCAATCCCGAATGGGGAATTGATATAAGTGCACTCTTACAGTACGAAATAAACTCAACTCTATCGACTCTCTGTGTATGGGAATTAATATAGGATTACTTTCTTTTCCACTTTATTAACAGAATAAGACTGTGATAAATGGCAGTAGTATGTGTCCTAATTGCTAAAAGCCAGCCAAAGCCCTAGTCATGTCATGGTGTGTGTAATGGCTGCCACAGATCTAAAACAGCAAGCTACATTTTACTCCTAATGGCCGTGCACTGTTCTGACACAGTCTAATGGTTAGCACGAGCGTATGCATTTCCGAACATATCAGAAATCATTTAATTTAATGTTACTCCATTTTAATGAGTTTGACATTTATGATTACAGTGCAAATTTCTGAGGTTTTATGGACAGCTTATTGGCCAGATCGTTCCCTAATCAATACGATATGAAGCTGCATTGTAGGCTGTTTATGTTTATTCTAATCACCAAATCGGATTGTGTTACAATTGTCTGTAAAAACATTTTTAAATATCAGGTCAGTTCTTTCATGTCCTGTCTTGTGGGATGCAGGTTGTACACATTTGGCAACCTCTGAACTTTCCATGACCACGGAATTAACCACTGTACCACAGGAAGAGGACCAAGATTTTTAAGTATTATAATTAAACAGAAGATAGGAAATTGTATTATGCAAGAATCAGATGAAGCAGCGGTGTTTTGGTGGTAGACTGATGCAATATCAATGATCCTCATTCAAAACAACTCATCTGATAGATCATCAGTGTTTCAAAAGCAACCAATCCTGGTCCTCTAGTATCTCTGCAGTGCACAATTTACTGTTTTCCCTGCTCTCAATGCACCTGATTCATCTTAGAATCTAAAATATAAAAGCCCTATATAAAAGCACTCGAAGTCTAAATGGGTTCATTAGAGCTCCAAAAACATTAAAATGTGAAGTGGCTGAGTACTGCAGGAACAAGATGGAGAAACACTGCTCCAAAGCTATGACCTAACAGGGATGTGAAGTGGACTTACTTTGGATTTCCCACTATTCCTGCACAAATGTGTATGGACGGTTTCAGACTTTTTAATGATCGTGTTGGTGTGTGTGCTCATGTAGGGGTGGAAGCATAATGAACACAGTAGCTGAATGAACACATTCTCATTCAAAAATATTATAGGAATTGTGCGGATGTGTCAGGATTTTCTCTACTTTCACACGAATGATGTGAGGAAACTACAAACCCAGTCCTTTCTGTAATCTTAAACATTCATAGCGTGTCATACAAAGTGGCTTATACAAATATTTTATTCATCTGAAATCATGAGAAATAGTTCACTATGATCATACCTACTGAGCCCCATTTCCTCTTACACTTAAAACAGTTTAACTAATGGAAGGGCATATACACCGTAGACATTTATCATATTGACGCCCTTAGTCTGGTGGATTTTCCGTTGAATAGGTGTACACTTTTACACATATTTAACATGTTTAGTTTTCCAACAGGGTTGTACAATGTCCTTCATTAAGTGATGGCTTCAGGATGACTCAGATTCTCATACGAGACACTTTATAAATAACAGTAAAATAAAAGCCTGTGACAATGTTTGTCAAAGTAACATAAGTTTAGTGCTAGGCTATGGGTTACAGTGCGTGAGGATGAGGATTGTGATCACAGTGATGGTTAGGCCCTTGAAACAGAGCATTCAAGGAATAGGCGTTATTAATGGGCTGTTAAAATTTGCATATGCATATATAAAATACAGAGTCCTTCCACACATTACAAATGCATGTTTGACAGTTTAAAAAAAAAAAAAAAAAAAAAAATTCTCTCTCAACATCGTTGTCATGGGAAAAAAAAAGAATGCACTGAAGAATAAATAAGCTAAGAAGCATAAAATGCATCAAATCATTTTGGCTCCATCAATTTATTACTTTTTTAGCGCTTGTCTTCTCTTTATCTAAACGTACTGTTACTCTGCGAAAAAAAAGCAGCCCTTTCCAATTCAGGAAAGCAGTAGTGCAACAACCTTTAGCAGGATTTTTGGTAGCACTTGATCTACAGCAGTCATTTTGCCCTTATAACTTAGTCATTTATACAGCTTATACATGTTGGAAGAGTCATGTGTAAATCAGAGACCTTCATTTTTACTTGCTTAAATATTTCTTCCGAGCTGGTGCTCATCGTGCTCGTGACTGTATTATTCAGGCATTATGACTGTCTGTCTGCTTGACACTAAATGCTACCTCTGTCTTACCTTTTTTTTTTTTCCTTACCTTAGAAGGTAATTAGTCAAGTACAGGGGCTCTGAGGCATCAGTAAACAGGAAATGATATAGAGCTGAAAGCCCACATTCAACCCTACATCTTCACAATTATGGGCTCTTTTTGGTTTTCCCTCCAGAACACTAGAGCCAAAGTGATCACTTCTATGATCCAAAAGAAACAAACAAACAAAAACCAAAAAAATAAAAAATAAAAAAAAATAAGGTTTCTTCATGTTTATCATTATTAATCCACCAGCTAAGAAAGCAGTTGACATTGTTGAGGTGGATAGGCAAAAGGCACCAAGATTTATGAGAGTGGCACATAAATTACCTTTCATAAGTATTCACGTTCCTCAACTTTTCCACATTTGGGAGTGTTATAACCTAGAACTCAAACGGGCTTAATTAGGATTATATGCAGTAAATCTACATAAAAAAAGCCCATAGTATTGAAGTGGGGGCAAATGTTAATATAATCTTCAAAATTATTTACAAATAACTATTTAAAATGTTGTGATTACACCCTGCTGTGAAATGAGTTCTGGTGAAATGAGTTCTGGTGGAAACCAGTTGCCTTTAGAAGGCACATCATTAGTTTAATGGAGTTCAGCTGTGTGCAATTATATGATCATATGATATCAATTTAACTACACCTGTTCCTGGAAGGCTCCAGATTCATTAAAGCTTAAAAAGCTTAAAAAAAAACAGCATTATAATGACCAAGAAGCAAAACATGTCCAGAAAACATCTTGGGAAAGTAGCAGTCAGGGTGAATGAAAGCGATCTCGAAATGAAGTTTGAGCATTCCTGCAAAGCAATTTTAAATCCATTATCTAAAAAAATGGACAGAATAGGGTATCAGTGGGATTTTGCCTAAAGAAATGTATTCACCAAATGTCAGCACATTGTTAAGGAGAGCACTAATCAGAGAATCAAGTGTGGTGAGCCATAAGGAAATCCCTTTTGGAGTTTGTGGGAAAAAAAACAAAAAACTAAATGTTGGGGACTAAAATGTTCTCTGGTTTTATGAGATTAATTTTTCTTAAGTGCTATTTTTAGTGGAAACCCAAAACTGAGAACAGAATCCACACAGTGAAGCATGGTGATGGGAGCATCATGTTGAGAGTTGCCCTTGCTTCTTCCTCTAATAGCTTTCTCTGTCTATTAGACCATCTCCAGTTGTGACATAACCTTTCCATTTTTAATAACGTATTTATTTATGCTGTTTGGGTTGATCAAAGTTTAGGATATTTTTACTGCCAAATCCTATTCCTCACTCTGGGGCCTTCCATTAACATTTGTATGAGATACTTATTCTGAGATCACACAACACATTAATTAAACCCAGCTGGACTCCTCTGGACTAATGATATGATTTCTGATAGCAGCTACACCAGAACTTCTTTACGGGTTTCACATCAACATTTCATGTCGATTTATGACATATAATCCAAATTACACCCATGACAGTTTCAATTTATACTAGAAAATGTGGAAAAGATCAAGGAAGGCACATACTTATGCATTGCCCTGTATATTATATACATCATTAGCACTTTTCAAATTTGACTATATTTGTAAAGTAGGACTTTTATTGGTTTATTACTTACACAAACAAGCTTTTCAAATGAACAGTTATCCATAAGTTACGGTAGAGATGATGTATTTCTTATAAAGTATGTTATTCTTTGAATAAATAGGATTTTTATTACATCGTATGTTAGTTTCATTTTTTGTTTGGTGCTTTATGATGATCCAACTCTTGACAGTCAACCCTAAAACCACGACAGAAAGAAGTGCACAGTTCTTCTTTAGTCATTTTAAAAAGACCAAAAAGACCCTTGATTTTTGACCATTTGTGATGTTTGAATGACAACATGCCAGTCCGACTGGACTATAAAGGCTTCCAACCCAGGATAGCACCTAGCCGGAGCTACATTCTGTTTTAATAAAAATAAAATATAAAAAAAAAAAGAAAGAAAAATAGAACTAAACATTTTGGCATCTGGTTGAAAGTCCATTCATATTTTTTTTTATTTGTTTTAAGGCTATTTTATGTCTTCATCTGATACTACTCTCCTTTCCTTCATTGCTTTTTGCTCTTCTTGAATAAGCTCTTGATTTTTGAGCGCTTTTTCTCAGGGTTGTCGCAGGAGTCTGGGGGACTGGAGGAAGACAGGAGCTGTTTGGCCTCTTTGCTTGTCTTTCCATCCATGTCTAGAGAGCTTAGGGAAGTGTAACGTCCCTCTGGGGGCGTCCCGCCAGCAGGCAACTGGCCCAAGCTGTATGACTTCTCCAGCATGCCGTTATAAGCTGCCACCTTAGTGGCAGGGTGAAAGGTCAAACTCTGGGATTCTGGGATAGCAGAACGAGTGAGGTCAGGAGAGCCCTTGCGAATTGAAGTGGGATCAACGGAAGATGAAGCTGGAAGTGATGAGGAGATGGTGGCCTCCAAGGCAGTGGCTTGTGCTTCCTGAGCCAACAAGAGGAGCTCATCACGGGAGATCTTCCGCTGCGGTGTTTCTGATCCTTGAGTGCACGAGCTGGACAACTGCTTTCTTCCCACGGAGGAACTTAGAGAGTCTGAATCTGAACACGTGTCCTGAGAGTCTCTGTAGACCAGAGAGAATAAACCATACCCCGATTTCAAAGTCAGTAAATTTTACATATGGCCCCTTCATCTGATCCTTCTACAGTCCCCTTCGAAAGTATTGGAACAGCAAGGCCAATTCTTTTGTTTTTGCTTTAGACTAAACTCCTTTGGATTTGAGATCAAAAGATTTTTACATTTAGACGTGTTAAATAACAGACCATGGCTGTTTTCCTTGCAGGCCATTCAAATTTGATCAAAAGTCTTAAACAGACTGCCTTAAATAAATATTACTTAATATTTGGTAGCATATCCCCCCTTATTTGCAATAACTGTATCAAACCAGCAATCCACTGACATCACCAATGATGAGTCAATCGTCTTTCTCTACACTTTCTATTACTTTCTTTCTATTTCAAATCAGTCCTTCTGGTTCTTACCGCTGATGATCGGTTTGCATCTTGTGGTATGGCCTCCATATTTCTGCTCTCCAAGTGTAATTTGATGCCTTCACCACTGCTTTTTCAATGTCTAGTTTCTTTCTTTTTCAGAACATTCCAAATTGTTGTACTTGCAATGCCCATTTCATTTCATGCTTTTCTATTATAGACAGCCCTCTGGTTTTTTGAGTCTTCAGTGGTGAAATCCAGGCCTCAAACCAAGAGTAGCTTTTCAAAGCTATAAATGCTATCAGTCTAACAGGGCACATAAACCGGATTAACCAAAATGTGCCATGTTCTAAATTGTTTAACACACCTCAATGTAAATATCAGGAAATATTTGACCTACTGTCTCATACTCAGCTCTTGATCATAGATATCTTTAGTGTTTAGCCAAAAAGAAAAAAAAAACTGGCCTTGCCATTGCAGTACTTTCAGAGGAGATGTTACACATACACACATCACCAATAACATTACATATATACACACCTACAGTTTTTTAAGGTGCTTTTTAAATACACTTTACATTTTCCATGTATGTATTTTAATATTACTTGACAGAATAAAAACAAAAGTAAGGAACGAGGCTATACCTTTTTGTGTCGACGCTGAAGAAAATGTGTTCGTCGTCTGGCTCTGGTCTGTAGATGCCTGGTGCTGAGGCCATAGACAGCAGGTCAGGATCAGCTGAGACAATAGAAGCTTGGTGGGAAAGAAGACTCCGCCGAGAGCGACACAAACTGCTGTTACGCAGCAGAGGAGGACGAGCCAGTGGAGCTACAGAGGAGATGAAGACAAAGGCATATTTATACATCTTATACAAACAGAACACATAAAAAAAGCACAAGAACACCACACATACACATATAAATATAATATACACTGTATAATAGATAGATAGCTGGATAGACAAGATGCATAAAGGAACATTATGTAGATTCAGAAGATTAAACATTTTGTATTTTCACTATACTTTTTAATTACTTTATTAATTATTAATGTTTTTACTCTTTCTCCTTTTATACGTGTAATTCAATTCTTTTACAGTGGTACCTCAGTGTTCGACCTTAATTCATTCCAGAAGTCTGGTCGAATACCAATTTGGTCGAAAACCGAATCATTTCCCATAGGAAATAATGTTAAACGAATGAAACTGTTTCAACTCGATGGTTGATCTCACAACTTCCCTCATTGGCAACATTGCCAGGGTACGCCTCATGGAAAGCGTGAGCGGCATGGGCGTCGCTAGGCAATTTCTACTCAGCCCCCTTTTTGTTCTGCGTTTCTCCATAAACTGTACACAAATATGTAATCGCCTCAGTCCCCTTTAAATTTCATATGAAAACAGCGGCAGATTTCGGCTCTTCCCCGCCTTTCAGCGTGTTCTTCAATCCGCAGACCGCAGCGCCGCAGAGCGAGGATCACAGGACAAGTGTGTGTGTGTGCACATCTATGCAATACAGTGGAATGCTGCAATAAGTGTATCATCCTACCCTGTTAGTCAAATGTTTATTTTATTTTATTTTTTTTACTATTATACCCTCATTGGGGGCTGAGCCCCCCCTTAAATGAAAATCCTAGAATCACCCCTGGTGTGCAGTCACAATAGTTGTTCTCAGGTCGGGTCGGAATGTTGATATTCGTTGCAATCCTGTATGAAACAAGAACCGGCGTTCCTGACGGTCGAGTCATACACTGAAAATATTTTCGTACACCAAGGTGAAATTGACTTGAAAATTCGAACACAGGGGTGGTCGAGGACCGAGGTACCACTGTATTTCAAATGAATTTTCCGAAAGCAGTAAGGACTGTCAGAAGTTCTCACAGTTAAACTGTGGGACGATGGGGGGCGTGTCCTCATCCACATCATCCACTCCTCCTGCAATGGGGTAGGGGGGAAGTGACATACGTGGCATCACCACCCAGCTGTGCTCCGAGTACAGCGATGCACTCAAGCTTGGCAGACCCGAGTTCTGCACCACAGGAAACCCACACAGTCTTTCAATCTGCTGCCAGCGATGAAGACGCTCACGCAGACATGCTGTCACCTCAGAGAGGGCCTTCCTATACCACACACACACAAACACACACAAACACAGCCAAACACAAAACATAGAAATCAGATACACATAAAGACAATACAGAAAAATCACACACACACAGCCAAATGCAATACAGAAAGATAAGAGACACACAAACAGCCAAACATAATACAGAGAGATCAGAGACACACACAGCCAAATACAAATCGGAGAGATCAGACACATACACACACACACACACACACACACAGAGCCAAACACAATACAGATATAGAGAGACACAGAGTGGGTTATTTGTGTGTGCATGTACACTTACTTGGCTTCAAGTATTTTATGATCAACCTCATCCAGTGATGAACTGTGAGCTACATGGAGAGTACCAAAGACAGAACCTCTCTTCTTTTTTATCTTCTCTGCCTGTAATAGATAGATAGATAGATAGATAGATAGATAGATAGATAGATAGATAGATAGATAGATAAATAAATAAATACACACACTCTTGACTTTTGTGTCAGCATTAAACTCTCCAATTATATCAAACTCAAATTTCATACACTATATGCACATTATCAAATAAGTGTAATAAACATGTTTTTCTAGTAATTATAATTCATAAAAAATTATAATAAGTGGAAAATAGACAATTATGAATAACAAAATAGAATGTTTTTTCATACAGAACTTGCAAAAGTATTCATATTTAGAGTCTTAGGCTCACAGCAGTGTGTGCTAATTGCTTTGTCTAATTGCGTAGTGACTCATTCCAAATGTAAATGACAAAAGGCAAAAACAAACTATCTAATTAAAAAGTAATTTACCCACATCATTAAATAGCCAAATTAGTGTGTGGAAAAAAAAAAATCTGCTTCATTCTCTTGGAGTGTGCATGTGTTGGATCCATGTAATTCTAGATGAATAATGAAACGAGCTGAAATCAGAAAAAAAAGTGTTCGCTCCATTAATTAACCATGTGATTGGGTTTGAGCCGGGTCAGGTACCTCTGAACTTTAGAAATATTTCCTTGGTACTGCTTAAAACGTGAAAGAATGGATTAATTATAGAAAAATAATTAAAGTGTTTATTTGTGGTTTGGTGTGCTAGTTTGTTTGTTTGTTTGTTTTATATTTTTATTTAACGGATGAAAACTAGTTTTTTAAGCCCAAAATCATGTGTTTGCATTTACAAGCAATTTTCATAAAACATTATTATAATTCACACAATAATTTATCTTTATTTAATTATATTAAAAAAAAAATACTGCTCTTTTAAAACACTTCTTTGAGATTTTGTTGCAATACTATCATTTGACATTTCATCATTTCACACACACTGTATACACACACACACACACCGACACACACACACACACACTCACCTCTTCCTTGGCGACGGTGAGCTGTAGCTCTGCATTCTGTTTTTTGATATTGTAGTACTGGACCTCCACCTCATGTGTGAGCTGCAGCCACATCTGTAAAGCTTCAGGAACTGACCGCTCTGACTGTAACTCTTTCTCAGCTCGCTTTAAAGCCACACGCACCTATGCGCACACACACACACACCATTAAAATGCCGTTAACCCATTAACAAACACAGTTAAAACCCTGTCCTATTCCTAGTCCATGCAACACAGGGACTCTCTACATTAATACTAAAAAACAAGCATCTATTACCAGAATGCTAAACCAGGATCAGATGCTTACAAATACACAATATAAAAGATTTGTTGATAAAATAAATAAATAAAATAAAAATTATGTAAAAATTTAAAAAAATTCTCTCTTCTCTCTCTTCCTGTGCATGTGTGTAGACTGAACATGTATATATTTAAGTCCACTGCTACAGACTAAGAACTAGTGCAAACTGGATCTGTGAGCTGGTTATATTTAATCTTCTGACTGGCTCACAAACATTATGGTAGACAGAAATCTGTTTTCTGATTCAGCTGAATTGAATGCCAAGAGAAAAAAAAAAATAGATGGAGCTGCTGTATGGAAGATGGTGACGATCTCCCTCTCTGGTAGAAAACTGGTAGTGCATGTAAAAAAAGCACCAGAAAACTGAATATAGGCTTGTCCTTATTTAAAAACATCTTGTTCTCTAACTTGAACTAGCTAGAGGTTATTTTTTTCCACAGAGAATACAAAATACTTTCAGAAATGCTCTAAAGGTAAAATCAAATGTTGTGCTTAAGCATTGTGTGTATTTAATGTATATAATTCCCACTTAGTAGTATGCTTAAATGGTGTCATTATTTAACATGGTAACATGCAGTTTGCAGTGCAGTTGAACAGTCTGTGATGCTGGAAAGCTTATTATTTGCTGCCATTGTCTTAACATTGCATAAGCAAAATGACAATAAATACGTTACACATGAACGTGTCACACTTACTACCAGAGAAAAGAGTAAAACCTCTCAGAGTGGATATGGGGTTAAATGTTGAAAGGTAGAATATAATTGAAATATCGGACAGATGCTGAGAGAGTCTGTAGAGAAAATGTTAGTATGCAAGTCCTCAGCTCTCGCTCCTACCTGCACCAGTTCCTCTTCGGCATATTTGAGTCGACTGAGTTCGCACTCGGCTCCTTCGCGGAGCTCTCGCAGACGGTACGCTTCCCTCTTTGCACCATTGATCTCGTCTCGCATCTTCTGCTCCAGGTTCTGCTTCTCCACTGCCACTGTGCGATTCTCCTCTTGTGCTTTCTCTAGCCTGTAACAGCCAAACACAGAGCAGAGCTGAATGTGACTATTGAGCATCATAGGATAACTAATTCTTTGTATTTTGTAAGCCATTAGTTTTTTATCCCATATGCCTTCATGATCATGATGATATTAAGTCCAGAAATTGAAACCTTTCATTAGTCATGAAAAACTAATCAGATTTAACTACGAGTCTAAAACACCACTAATGTAAGTGGTGTTAAACAGTGATAAATAGACAGACATCTAGATAGATAGATAGATAGATAGATAGATAGATAGATAGATAGATAGATAGATAGATAGATAGATAGATAGATGTCTCTATGATTATTAAATGTCTCTATAAAATGATCATTATAGGTAATAATTATCAGCTGAATCTGACCAAATATCTTGAATAAGCTAATAAATGATTAGATAAAAAGCAGAGGTTGGCAAAAAAAGTAACTTACAAAAATGTGCTTAATCAATCCATCTATTTTCTGTAACGCTTATCCTACACAGGGAGTCTATCCCAGGGCAGGTTGCTAAACCATTACAGGAAAACACAAACACACACACACACACACCAACTCTAGACAATTTAAAGATGCCAAACAGCCTACAAGGCAAGTATTTGAACTGGGGGAGGAAACCAGAGTACCCTGAGGACAGCCCAGAAGCACAGGGAAAACATGCAAACTCTGCACACACAGGGCAGAGGCACAAATCATACCCCCGACCCTGGAGGCAAACATGCTCTCCTGTTTGTTAGCAAATCCCCTCAGCAAAACAAAATACAGTGAGACTTTCAGACCTGACAGTATAGGATTTCTCTGTATACCTGCTCTGCAGCTCCATCAGGCTCTGTTCAGCACTCTGCAGGCTCTCCAGGTCCTTCATCATGCGGGCGATGTGGATTTTGGAGGACTTGTTCTGCACATAGGCGAACCAGCAGCCGCCTACCCCGATGATGATGGACACCATGAGGACAAAGTCTTTCAACCAATTATGCTGTGGCCCTGCAGGATGGATGAGTCCAAACAAACAATAATATCAAATCATTTCATTACAAATTGTTTGCTTGAAAGATTCTTGGCACATCTTTGTATATATTCACTCACTGTCCACTATATTAGGAACACCTGTACATCCATGCAGTTATCTAAATCATCCAATAATGTGGCAACAGTGCAAAGCATAAAATGATGCAGATGCAGGTCAGGTAATGTCTACAACCAGCATCAGATTGAAGAAAAAATCTTGTGTGTGGAAATCTGAGGAGATCTGCCATGTCTGAAATACTCAAACCAGACCTTCTGGTAAAAAAACATCCATGCTTAATGAGATCAAACTTTTTCTCTAGTCTGATGTATGATTTGATCCTTAACCGAAGCTCTTCACGTGTATGTGCATGATTTTATGCTGCCACAGGACTGACTGATTAGATAATCACATAGGTGTCTAGGTGTTTCTGTTCCTGAGCCAGAGTATATATATAAAAAAAAGCTGATGGTAACTTTTTGCTGTATAACAGAACAAATAGAATATAATAAAAGAATAAAACAGAAGAATAAAAAGATTGGATAAGTTTAGATAAGTCACAGCTGGGCACACAGGAACTTGAATGGGTATAAAACAAACAAGACAAGTAGACTGTAATAAACAGAAATTCATTTTAATTTTAACGGTCCAGTCATACTCTGTGACAAACCAGGACACCGTAACGGCCCAACTTATCACACAGGTTTATTTACTGAACTGTCTGATGTGGCACTCATAACTACATGAGCACTTACGTAACGGTGGTCCAAACAGCACAGCATCCAGCGCCTTCAAATTTAATTTCTGTTTATGTCGTTGATCTAATATCTTTAGTTGTGATGACATAAATGACGGTTCATTAGCCGCTATTCTGCAGATAAAAGAGAGACATGGTGAGAGAACGAGTCAGAGAGAGTGCACTATGTAAAACAGTACATAAAACGAATACATCTTGGCCAAAATGAAATCATTTCTCAAATAATTCCTTTACTCTTTGCTAATGCATTAACAAGGAGTTTCATCAGCTGGACTTAAAATATTCTATGGTAATTCATGTTGAACAGAATCCATTAAGGTGTTACTCATTTAGAGACATCAGGTAGTAAGTTGGGTGCATACATGTCACCAGGACAAAAAGATATTCAGTCTGTTCTGGTAATAAACTGTGGGATATTTAGACCATGCAGTTTAAAATGAAGTCACATTCATTATATAAAAAAAAAAAGAGAAAAGGAGTAAAAGAGGGTGAATATGTATGTGCCTATTTAAATACAAAGTACAAAATGGCTGAAAGACCATATGTGCACAGCTTACAGAATAACAGAGAGAGCGAGAGAGAGCGAGAGAGCGAGAGAGAGAGAGAGAGAGAGAGAGAGAGAGAGAGAGAGAGAGGGCGGGATCTGAAGCTGTGACATCATTTCATGAGTCAGCAAGTGCTACTAGAGGGATGAAACCCAATCTTTAAATGGTGCTTCACCTCCTTTTCTCAATCCCCCCCCCTCTCCCTGCACCTGCACACATCTAGCAGAAGGGGGCAGTGCCACACTAATATCTCCAACACTCCTCCTGTATCATCAGTTCAGTTTCTGATGACTTTTATTGGAATACAAATTATGATCGGGATGCTTACAAAATATTTTCCCTAGTTCATACGGAAGCTATGTTCAAGAGACATGTGACTGTGTGTGTTTACACGTGTTTACCGAGGTAGCGTATTGCCATTAACTCTGAACTCTCTGAAGTTTGTTTCATACTGTGGAAGCTCTACTGATTCCTTCAGCCACTGGACTGCATCGTCCAACGTCCAGTTATGAACTGAGAGAGACAGAGACAAAGTGTTAGTGTGAAACATTCAATATGTTCTCGTGTGTTCACATTTTTGTGTTCATATTAATAGCAGTGTGCTTTAAAGTGGATACAAAAGTAATGATGGTGCTTAAAGTACATTCTTAAAGTAATTATTAGATATGTTCATTTACAGTACACAGTCCAACAAGTACACCCTGGACTCTGATGATGGACCATGATGCCAGTGTATCACAAGGTACAAATACACTCACGCACCCATTCACACACTATATATATATATATATATATATATATATATTTATAGTTGCACCAGTTTTAAAGAAAATCTATAAACACTCTAAGACTACTAATGTGTCCCTTTGCTACTTTCTTTATATTGTTTATAGTGTATAGCTTTTGTTTTAATTTAAAGACTATAAATTCTTCCTTAATCCTAGCACAGATTCAAACTCTATACATAATCTGATGAGGAGACTGAGCTGATCAACTGCTCAGTGATGGTTTATAAGGTGTGTAGAAATTGGACCAAATAAACTGTTACTGATTATTTATCTCTGTTTACTCTGATTTCTTGTTAAAGCTATAGTGTCTATATGATTCTTTGGTGGTTAAATGATTATGATATGATTTTTGAGTCATTTGAGGATTAATCAGGCCTGACAGTCCTGTAGTAATAATAATAACAGTCAGGAGCTTCTGATTGGAACTGGAGGGAGCCCTGTACACATATCACACACAATTTCAAGTACATCAAACACTGTCATGAAAGAAAAGCAACCCCACTGTGACTGACATGAGCCACAAGCAATCAGAGGAGTGAGAGAAAGTGAGAGCAATGAGCTGATAAAGAAAAAAAGAAGGAAATGTGAATGATGACGTTCAGCGAATTGTCGTTGTGGAGTTTTTATTATAAACCCAGCTGAAAAATGTGTAGAATATAGGAGGTGTTGGTGATTGGGTGAGATGTTTGTATTTCAGTCTCAGTTTTATTGGATGAGAGTGAGTAATGTGAGCAGCCTGCACACTGATGTGCACAATAAAGTTGTGTTATACTCATCATTCTTTTGCAATATTGAGCAATCACAGATACTTGAGCCATGACTCAAATTGTCAAATTTCAAAATCTTACATGCTAAAGCTTTTATGTAGTCCTGTGTTAAAAAATCATGTGCTGTATTTGCTTGCACGCTTAGATTACGTCTTCATACACGTATTACACAGTAATGTAATACTAATGGTACAACTAATCCTTTATCCCTGTCTTTATTCCATCATACCATTATATCACCCCCCCCCAACACACACACACACACACACACACACACACAAACAATTCCTTGTTTCTTCTCTTACTCAGACACAGTGGGTTGACCGAGTATCTGTCAGGTTGCATAACACAATGCAGGCTACAATTCAGGAAAATGTCATTTCGTGTGATTCACAGTTGTGTAGGATGCATACACTGTTTTCAGCTGTTTATGATGGAGTGAGGCTCTGTTCTGAGCATGTTAGCACATGTGGTGTATTAATTATACAAATATCAGAGGTCAAAATCACTGACTATTAAATATCCTTCATACCATCATAGTTTTATGTGTTTCATCAGTCTTCATTTCTATTTTGAATAAAAATTCGTTCATCACCCATTTCTACTTTTTGTCCGGAAACCACGATCAGTGGTCTCTGTCTCACCTTCAGACGTCTTCCATCCTTTCCACAGCTCCTCGACAGTGATGTGCTGGTCCTCTCTGTGCAGGTTGCTGTGTTTGTTCGTTTGTTGCTGCTTCATGTCCTCGATGATGAACTGAAAAATAAAAGCAGAAGACAAACTTTAATCACACAAACGTTCACATGATTGTTTGCTGAAAAAAAGATGAGACACATGCAGATTTCAGGGCTAAGATCACTTAGAAGCTCAGTGTACATGAGGGGGTCTGTAGGGTTTATACTGTTTAATAACTTTATTAGAAAGTGACAGTTAATTAACCAGTCAGCTTATGATTTCTAATAGCTGGAGTTTGCACTTAGTGAAATCTCCAAGCCTCCTGGAAGACTGTGATACATCACAGAGTGCCAGCACTAGCAAGAGTCTAATCATTAGCTGGGTTCAGTTTACACACTCACACCCTTTATATCATAAGCCCTATTCAGATGGGACTAGTTTTACATGGGAAGCTTGGGTGAAGCAGTAAATACTGCAATATCTCTGAAGACTTTACAATGTCCGTCCATTTTTATAGACCGTTCATGTGCTCATCTGGAAGGATATTTTGGAAACAACCAAATATAACCAGGTTATATACTGTATGTTATTTATATACCTCATTTGGTATAATGCATCCTCTGTGTTTGCTCTTCCTTTGCACCTTGTATTCTTTAGCCATATACAGTATTTGCAGCATATATCCTTTCTTTATCCATTTGCACCTTGTATTGTATTCACAGTCATTTGCATCTAGTTAGTGCTTCTGTTCCTTGTAATTCTGCACTCAAATCTTATTGTATATACACAAATATAACTATATTTATTTATATACATAACACCTGCAATTCATTAGCCCTGTACTTGTACTCTGTCAATGACAATAAAGTTGACTCTAATATAATATAATATAATATAATATAATATAATATAATATAATATAATATAATATAATATAATATAATATAATAATATATAATAATATATAATAAAATAATACATATGTATGTATGCACCATCCTAACTAATTGATTACTATTGTGCTATATCCTGTACAGAAAGAGCTTTCTAAAAAACATGAAGACATTCCAGGAAGCATTCTTCTGTTGTCCTTCACCGAAACAGAAACTAGACTCTGGACAAGAATCAAAAGGCAAAAACAACAAAACCCAGACTGCTTCAAATGGACTTGTTTCTGGTGGCTTTAGGAAAGTTATCATCATCCTAGTGTTGGGATAACCTACATAATTCACCTTACATAAATTACCTTCTATCAGATTATAGTATAGTAGCCCTGATGGTACGTCACTTCCTTCTGCTTTACAGTATAATAACCCTAGCTAAACAATGTTTTGCATTTCCTGCTTCTATGGTATGATGACAATGAGCATAGTATGCAGCTTCCCTGAGCTGGAGTTTGGATGGATTGTGAGATCGCTTGTCCTGTGCGAATCATTACATACATCATCTGGCAACAATACTCAACAGATGCATGTCTGGAAATCTTATCCCACCCAAACAGTACTTTATCTAATCATCATGTCTGTGCTCAGGACTATTTGATTCAAAAAGCAGGTTAAAAAATAAATAAACAAATTACCACATAAGCATGTGTCCATTAAAATCCATTATAAAGTCTTGTCAGAGTAGAGGAAGAGAATCGGATTTGCATTCATACCCTGTGTTAGAGGTTTCATAGTGGTTGGATAATGCAGGTTTTTCTAGTAGTTCTTTAGTGGTGTTTTGTGAGTAGAAGTTAAAATGTTTTTTTTATTTTAATTTGCGGTGTCCAAGAAACGATCTATTCATTTAAATGTACGGAATGTATTTCCTCACCGTTATTAAATCTGATCATATTTGGAACAGACGCTGCGTGTAAAGTTTAATCTATCTTTATAAACACCACATTACATCAGATCCAGACCTCTTTAACACAAGCTTCACTTCAGCCCAAGCTCAATATAAAACCATAAAATTGTATAATCAGGTTTGATAAGTCAGCAGCCAGCTGTCATTACAGACCGACAGTTAGTCTACTGTGAAGGGATGTAAAGTGGCCTCATAAACTATATCTGCAGTTATTTATCTTCAGTCCCAGTGCCTTCTGTACACAAGTACTTACATGCACAAATGCAAAACTTCCCAGGATATCATGCATATCACAAGAGTTTCGAAACACACATGCACAGACACAACACACACATACAGGTACTGGTCCTGTGTAGATTCCAGATGAGTTTCTCAAAGGTGTTATTTTTGGCACATTAACGGATGTATACTGGGAACAGCACCAATAGGTGTGTAGGTGTGTGTGTGTGTGTGTATGTGTGTGTAGGTGTGTGTATGTGCGTGTAGGTGTGTGTGTCTGTGTGTGTAGATTTAATGCACAATAACCAGTTGAGCTACCAGGTAATCAGTTATCTGTCTGTATCAGCTGAGCTCTCTCTCTCTTTATCTCTCTTTCTCCCTTTCTTAGGAAATTTCATTTTCTCTTTTGCTCTCTGTCATGTTTACTTCAAGTGATAAGGTATAACAACAATTTCAGACATTAACGGATTGAATGGATTGCTTGTATGATTATTTTTTCAATAACACTGGAGAATGATTTTTAAAGAATGATGACAAACGTGCATTATTGTTACAACATTAATACATTAATACATAAAAGTTACATTTTTTACATGAATTATATCTCATGTTTAGAGAGTAGAGATCTGTTCCCCTTCACACAAGCACATGCTCTGTTTGCTTTATGTGGAGCTCTACAAATAAATCAGAAACACATGCACATCACATCACCATAAACTTGTCTCCCTGAGCCACAAGAAGTGTCTGAACTTTTCATCCTAATCTCATCTTTTAGTGAGGTTTTTTGAGATGTAGGTTAGGTGGGAAATTTGCTGAATATTTGGCAACCCTGCCTGCATGCTTTGTGTTTAAACTTGCATGAAAGTAAAAACCTGTAGAAACACACACCTAGTCTCAACATGAAGCTTTCTGGTATACTTTAAATAAAACTCTCTTATTAATCTGTGTATTTGTATTTGTGCAGCAAATATTATCAATAATAATAATAATAATAACAATAATAATAGTGGTTTTGTATTCAGTTATATCACTACTCTGTGTCCACAACACAGCTATTAAAAAACAAAAATTTGAACCTAATTATTATACAAGCTGTTGTTTTAATGATTAATATTACTATATTAATAACCTGATCTTAAATATCTGTCAGCTGTGCTCTGCTGTTTTCAGCGAATAAGATGATCATCTATATATTTTTTTTTTCCACCCAGACAGCTGAGTCTTGCTCCAGATCTGAATTGTGTATTTTTGTACATTAGCTGTTAGTGTTTAAATGTTGATTTTCTACTAAAGGAAGAGTGCTTTTAAAGCTATTCAGGTTTCGTTGGAACGCTGACACACACATACACATGCACACTCTGGAATTTGCTGTGGTATGAAAGATGACACCATGTCCCACTGGCTGCAGAAGAGGGAAATGCTTCAATCTCCCACGAGGCCACCTCTTAAAGTCGATTCCAGTGGAGACGATCGCTACGAGAACCTTCTATATATATGGAAAACACACACGCGCGCACACACACACACACACAGCACTTCACAAGCTTCAAGCTTAGTATATCCGAAGCATATCATCAAAGGAATTCATGCATTCTCTGTCTCTCACTCACACATACACACACATTCACAAACTTACAAACTCACACACACACACTCATACATGCACTCACTCACACACACACACACTAACACACACATACACTAATACATACTCACACTAACACATACTCACAATCACAAACTAACATATACACACACACACATACACGCTCATACAGACACACTCATACAGACACACTAACACACACAAACTAACACACACAAACTAACACACACTCATACATACTGACATGCACGGGTATAGGTGACAGGTGTCTTGCAGCTGCCATGCCCAGTAACTATGCATGGAAACACTGAAGAAAAACTTATCACACACACCACAGACAGACAGACACACACACCATATTTTGCAGGACATACACAGTCAAACTAATACCAAAGGGTTGGGCGGGGCAGCAGTAAGACCTTGCCAGAGAGTAAAATCCTACAACACAAAACCACAGATCTTTTGTTGAGTGTCATTTTTCAGGGGCCCGATGATGTCACACCAACCTACAGAACAGCACGCAGAACCCAATAACACCAGTTTCTGAATAACGACACACCTGCTGATCCAGACTCCAGTGTTAGAGTTTGTTAAGTTCTAGATCCCACCATGTCTGCTTGTATGTAAGAGTGTGTGTGTGTGGTTTTGTTATGTAGCATTCCTGAGTAATTACACTCAATCAAACTCTTGGGTTTAGATGGTGATCAGGCTGTGTTTTTCAGCGTGTTTTTCTGGTACATACAGTGTACACTTGCATCTGGTTGGCAGACGGAAGCTCAGTTCTGTATCAGCACCATACTTCTAATTGATTAATGTGAATGTATTTGTTTTTGATTATAAACTCAATTAGACCCAGGATGTATCTGGCATTATTTAGGCACTTCCAGACTGAGGCTTTAAGCAGTGACGTGAATGTTGAGCTTAGCTGAGGAGTAGAGATTGAAGGATGGGGCTTTTCCCCTTTAACCCTTAAGTGCATAACTTTGGTTGACCTGTGACCTCATTTTCTTCATCTACACTGATAAATACAATGTTTATATGCTAGCACTATATAGTTATTGTTTGATTATTTATGTCTTTGTTTATCTAATTATGTCTTCATTGTTGTTATCATTGCTACTGTTCTTCTTTCTATTATTATTATTATTATCATTATTTATATTATTATTATGTTGTTGTTGTTAACAATTTTAACAATTCACAGTATTTCTCCTCTCCATCACAGTCTTCTGAGCACAGAGCATCTCTTCCTCGCTGTATCACGCTCTCTCGTCTATCGTTTTTACTCCTTGTTTTTCCCTCACTTCCGTTCTTTCATACATTAAATGTCACTTATTTGTTCTCTCCATTTACTTACTTTCTCATCTTCTTTCCATCCCTTCAGCTCTTTCATCTCATTGTGCTTTGCATTCAAAGTCCTCGAAATTCTTAAAATGCATAACCCCTTTTTTTTTTTTTGCACTGAACACATAACATGACAAAATTGTTAAATTAAAAGTTAGCTAAATCAATTTGGGTCACTACTGACCTGCAGTGCACATGGATACTTGACAAAACACCCGTACATTCAAGTACAGGTTTAGACTAGACTTTTAGTCTATAACTGCATGTATGTAGGAGTATAAATGTGCACAGTGCAATGTAATACCAACCTACACAGCAGGGGCAGTAGAGCACAAAGGGAGGCAGTGTCTTTCATAAACTAGAGCTGGGACTCAAATTACATACTTATGGTTAATTCTAGATATTAATTTTTCACACATATTTAAATATTAGGGTGGTGTATGAATTGTAAAAACCTCTCATGTAGACTAGGCCATTAGATTTGTCAGTACATGTGGATGGATGCAGCTCATGACAACAATCAAGATAACAGCGGAAAGTTTTAAAGACAAACTAACACACAGTGTTGGTGTGTTTAACGTCTCCAGTGACAAATATGGCATGACCACTTGATGGATGAAGTTTGACAGACAATTCAATGCTCAGGATTAAAATAATAATGATCATAATAAATAATAAATGCAGGCGAATCTATGAGCAATGCTGATATTGCCACAAATCCATGCGTAGTCAAGAGTCAAATAAAAACCAGGCCAAAAGGTTAGTTGAGTGACAGAACTGAACTCATGAGCGTTAGCTGAACATGCATAACAGGGCCGCCTGACCTCCACGCTCTCGTTGACTTCGATGCCACCATCGTTGTCATCGTCCAGCTGCTTGTGGATGTGTCGCAGTGCCTCAAGGCTGAAGCGATCATCTTCATTCATGCAGGGCGGGATCACGGTCAGGCACGGATCTGCACAAACACAGACAGGGCGTGTCACAACAACAGAAAACAATAAGGTTAATTGCTCTGTTTCCTATTTATAAGCCGACACGCGAACGTCTATCGTTAGAACAACAGGATAAAGAAATTTTAGAAAGATAATGGAGGAAGCAAACAAAAATGATTTCAAGCTGCAGCATTTCAAATGGTCCTGTTTTTTTGTTTTTTTAAGAATAATTATAGCAGGAAAAATTTTAACAAAAATATATTGCAACGCATTTGTTTTGAAATGCATTACGTCCATACTTAAATTCTACTATGAGTTTCAACTTTTTGTAGCCAGGGACCCTTATAACTGTTGAACAAATTCTATGAACCTCATATGCACATGTTTATTTATGAAGGTAACCTGATCTGAAGCTCCTTGTATAAGTGTGTACAATAATAATCAGACTATTTATTGAAGCTGCAGATTTTGTATTCCTGAACTTTCCACTGAGTGAACACTCCAAGTTGACGTTTATAAACCTACCTGTTTTAGATTTAATGAGGTTTAATTTAATCTTTAAGTGACTGGTCAAACTTCAGTAATAATAATAAGAATATATATATAATAAAATAATAATATAATTGATAATTGTGATTGTCATTTTAAACAACAAAAAATAATAATAATAATAATAATAATAATAATAATAATACAAGGCTGCATGATTATGACAGCATAAATTTTTCACAGAATGCTGAATGTACTGTATGTGTGAGTGTGTGTTTGATGTAGGATCTGTTTGCAGCAGTGCACTTTCCCAAGTCTCCGCACACTTCTTGCGTTACACACTGTTGATGTGGCGAATGGTGCTGTGATGTGATTGGATAATAAGGGAGGTTGTGCAGAAGTTTGCTCAACTAGATTAACAAACAAGTTCTCACAAAAAGGAAAGCAAAAGGGGCCATTTAAATGCACTCAAATCAATCAATCAATCACACATCGACAGTACATTCGAGTGAAATGAAATAGTTTTGTATCAAACGGAGAAGCCCAGCGAGGTCTGTGAAGAGAGCAGGTGAATTTCGCCTGCATAAACATCTCCTTTGTTTTGCATGGTGCCTTGCATGTGTTTCCCTCTGCTTACATAACACCATTTGCATAGCAGAAGTCCCTCGCCACACTCATTTGCATGGGATACTATTTACATAACAATCACCCACCTGGGCTGAGAGATGTTTTGAACACAATGTAATGCTGTGAATTTTAAAGTTATAATATGGGTATACATGTGTATAAAATCTTCACTTGCTAAACGGTGTCTTGATTGTACACAATTGTACACTGTCGACTGTATAAATTAGAAAATTATATGTTTACGTGTGATCTTGTGCCAAGCATGGCATCGATGTTGGTGCCAGGGAGGTTCGGTTTTCAGAAGCTGCTGGTTCAGGAGTTTATGCAAACAAAAAACATCTAATAGGTGGCAGAAAGAGGTCAGAGGAGAATAGCTAGACTAGTATGAACTGATAGGAAGGCTACAGTAACACCTGTTACAAAATACTGAGCTGAAAATCATCACAGAATGCATGAAACCAAGCAGGAAACAACACAGGATTCTTCTCCTGTCAGCCAAGAAAAGGAAGCCGAGTGGTCTGGTCTAATGAATCTCAATTTCTACTAAAGGGTAGAGTCAGAATTTGGCATCAACTTCATGAATCCATGGACCCAATCTACCTCAGTTAACAGTTCAGGGTGATAGTGGTGGTGTAATGGTGTAGGGAATGCTTTCTTGGCACACACTGGGACCCTAAATACCAATCAAGCATTTTAGTACAATGAGTTCAGTGTACTTTAGCGATCTCCCAAGATCTGAATCCATATGAGCATGTTTAGTAGAACAAGAGGTTTGCAGCAGGACAAATCAGCAGCAATAATGTGATGCAGCCATGGAGCAGAATATTAAGAAATGGCTCTTCTACCATCTATGGCATGGGGCATACACCTTTATCCAGAGCATCTTATATTTATCTCATTTGCACAGTTAAAGGCCTGTTTCAGGGCCCAGCAGTTGCAGACAGGTGGTCCTTGAATTTGAACTCACGACCATCCAATCAGCAGTCCAATACCTTGACCACTGCACTACCACTACCCAAAAAAGAAATGGGGTCCTATACAGTATTAGTATTAGTATGGTGCTCATTTATTCATTTATTTACTTTCTTTTTAAAGCCCAGTGGATGTAAGGTTTGTGGACACCTGTCCATCACACCCATATGTGGGCCTTCCCCAAACCGCTGTATTAATTATGAGTTTTACAGTCAGGTGTCCACAAACCTTTGACCAAATAGCATATACACACTTTCATATATCCTTAGCTGATACATAAGTCAGGCATTATAAGTTATAAACTGTTTATATATGCCCTTTAAGTGACTGACTGTATATACAGTCTTAACATGCATTAATCAGAAGTTGTTATACAATGTTTATATACCCCGTAAAAGATTAACAAGTGTAGTACTAAGTGTTATACAGTCTTAATGAACAGTCTTAACAGATCCTTTCACTGACAGATGCTTTCCATTAACTGAATACTGACAGTGAATCTATTTTCAGTCGCACAGGAACCAAAGAGGTTTATGCTCCGTCCAGAGTGTGTGTGTGTGTGTGTGTGTGTGTGTATCTGAGTTAAGTACACAGCGGAGAGACCCACGCAACAGGAAATGACACGCATGGGAAGAGATGTTAAGCAACACCATGTACCAAAAACAGAGAGGGGGGAAAAAGAACAGTGCTAAAAATAGAACAGAGCCTACTATGAATAGAAATGGAAATACATGACAATAACTGGCTGTCAGGATGCGGTTTGTATAAATGCTGAGCAAGCAGACAAAAACACAGGGGCTGTTCTCACAGCCAGGAAGAAAAGCATAATTTAGCGAGTAATTAAACATCTATAGCCTCATGTATATATGCAAAAGGTTATTAGAATGGCATTACACAGCTCTTCATGAAAAGCTTGCTTTCTAAAGGCTGATTCATACTGAAGATATCTTGAAGTGGTTTTTCGACACACTTCAGGAACATGTCTGTGTATGTGGCTCTTCAGACCCAGCTAACTGCTTTACATTTATAGAAGCTGACTCTTTTAACTAAAATCACTTTTCATGTTACAATAACAATAATAAAATATATAAAAATGAATAAAATAAGCACAGAATTATGCAGTTACCAAGAAAAGCATTAACTGTTAGCTTCATTTACTCGACGTTTACTTGGAACCACCAGAAAAGTTCCCAAATTGACCAAACACTTGTTGGATGCTCCTCTTAAATACTATTAAATTTCCATTTTGAAATAAATGTAATGTATACAAGTGCACTAATTAACCTAATCAAACTTCAGTTACCATGTGTGATCCAAAGCTTTGACTGTTAAGTGTAACTATGTAGGAGTATGAGCATGTATAAATGATATAAATGTGTTCAAGACTATTTGTGGATTTACCCAATGGTGGAGAAGTGGTAGTTCAGTGGATAAGCTGTTGGCCTACTGATCAGAAGGTTCAAAACCCTCAACAGCCTGGACATTATAAATATAAATAAATCTAAATAAGTTGCTACTTAAGTTCTACCTTGTCCTAGAGTAACCCTACTCCTACATTACAAACATTTAAACAACATCAGAAATCAAACTGAGAAGAAAGAAGTTGAGTTACTTTATTAGTGGGCTGAAGCTGATAATCTGGATGATAATTACTGCCTGGTAACAGACATGTACCTTCTAATTATCCTGCCAAGAAAGACCAAGGTTTTTCTTCAGAAAAACCTGTTTTGTGCCTGAGAAGCATGGGTTTCAGTATATATCTGTGTCACGGAAAATTCATTGCACAGAGAGAGAGAGAGAGAGAGAGAGAGAGAGAGAGCATGTGATAAACAGACAGAAAGACACAGCTGTACCCAGAATTTATAGATCCATGAGATTACCTAAATAAATTAGGTATAAATTAGGTTTGGATGACTTTATCAGAAAGCCTCTTTTTGGTGTAGTATATCTTTGACTACCACTGACAACTGCATTCATTTATTTTTTTCTTACTCATTTAAAATAGAAAAGCGTTTAAGAGCAGTTATTGAACTCTGAAAATAAACATACAAAATAACCATAAAGGTATTTGGATGTACAAGGGACAGTTGTCTACACTGGAGGAATACAGTAAGAAGTCATTCTAATAGTCACGCTATTATGTTTACTCTGATCCATTATGATCATGTTGGCAATTGAACTATAAATTCTTCCTTCTGAAAAATAAATCCCATTTCAAGGTCATAGAGATTTAAAGATTATCCCCTTATATACACCTGTTTCTTACGGTTCATAAGGAAACTGTTCTCATATATAACAAAAATTTGTTTACAAAATGTGTTATGAACAATTTAGGTTGTTTTTACAATTCTGTCTACTGTTGTATTACATTTAGAAATTGGAAGGATGCAGGCAAGTGGGAGCTCAGTGATTAAGATGTTGGACTGTTGATGGGAAGGTTGATCCCCGGATCACCGAGCTGCCGCTGCAGGGAGACTGAGCAAGTCCCTTAACCCTTAAATGCTCAGCTGTATAAATGAGTTAAACGTCACTCGCTTTGGATAAAGACGTCTCCCAGATGTCGTGAATGTAAATGTGTCTAACTGAAAAAAAGGATGACGTAGAGGAAGAAAATGAGGTCACTAGTGTCCTGGAGTATACATTTAAAGATTAATGTAGAAACACCTGAGTGAGAAATTTTAGACACTGAAACACTAGAGTTGCATTACCAGCTGAGTGAGTGTGGACAGAAACATGTAGGTGCATATATATATACACTATATTGCCAAAAGTATTCGCTCACCCATCCAAATAATCAGAATCAGGTGTTCCAATCACTTCCATGGCCACAGGTGTATAAAATCAAGCACCTAGGCATGCAGACTGTTTTTACAAACATTTGTGAAAGAATGGGTCGCTCTCAGGAGCTCAGTGAATTCCAGCGTGGAACTGTGATAGGATGCCACCTGTGCAACAAATCCAGTCGTGAAATTTCCTCACTCCTAAATATTCCACAGTCAACTGTCAGCTGTATTATAAGAACGTGGAAGTGTTTGGGAACGACAGCAACTCAGCCACGAAGTGGTAGGCCACGTAAACTGACGGAGCGGTGTCAGCGGATGCTGAGGCGCATAGTGTGAAGAGGTCGCCAACTTTCTGCAGAGTCAATCGCTACAGACCTCCAAACTTCATGTGGCCTTCAGATTAGCTCAAGAACAGTGCGCAGAGAGCTTCGTGGAATGGGTTTCCATGGCCGAGCAGCTGCATCCAAGCCATACATCACCAAGTGCAATGCAAAGCGTCGGATGCAGTGGTGTAAAGCACGCCGCCACTGGACTCTAGAGCAGTGGAGACGCGTTCTCTGGAGTGACGAATCGCGCTTCTCCATCTGGCAATCTGATGGACGAGTCTGGGTTTGGCGGTTGCCAGGAGAACGGTACTTGTCTGACTGCATTGTGCCAAGTGTAAAGTTTGGTGGAGGGGGATTATGGTGTGGGGTTGTTTTTCAGGAGCTGGGCTTGGCCCCTTAGTTCCAGTGAAAGGAACTCTGAATGCTTCAGCATACCAAGACATTTTGGACAATTCCATGCTCCCAACTTTGTGGGAACAGTTTGGAGCTGGCCCCTTCCTCTTCCAACATGACTGTGCACCAGTGCACAAAGCAAGGTCCATAAAGACATGGATGACAGAGTCTGGTGTGGATGAACTTGACTGGCCTGCACAGAGTCCTGACCTCAACCTGATAAAACACCTTTGGGATGAATTAGAGCGGAGACTTAGAGCCAGACCTTCTCGTCCAACATCAGTGTGTGACCTCACAAACGCGCTTCTGGAAGAATGGTCAAAAATTCCCATAAACACACTCCTAAACCTTGTGGACAGCCTTCCCAGAAGAGTTGAAGCTGTTATAGCTGCAAAGGGTGGACCGACGTCATATTGAACCCTATGGATTAGGAATGGGATGTCACTTAAGTTCATATGCGAGTCAAGGCAGGTGAGCGAATACTTTTGGCAATATAATGTGTATATATATATTATATATATATATATATATATATATATATATATATATATATATATATATTTATTTATTTTATATATATATATATATATATATATATAGGGTCTCAAACAGAGCTACTTTGTTCTACTCAAAACCAACCTTCTAATGCTAACCTACTAACACTTCTGCCTTGTATTGCTAGGACAGCATTAGCATACATCATGTGTACTTCAGGACAGGGTCAAGTGTCAAGTGTTTAAAAACGAGACACCAGACTCTCTTAACTCAGCATGTTATAAGGTCAGAGGGAAATTGTTATTTATGAAACGTTCACTGTAACGATTACTGAGTGTTCCTGGTGGTTATATGAGAGAGTCGATGATTGTACAACATTCCCAAGGCGGTCGAGTTTATCGTTCTGTTTCACACAATCGTTCATCGGTCAGTGACAATTAATGCAAAGCCCACACCAACACTCAGTCAGTGACTTCCAGTGTGACATGCATTGCGACATGTCCGAGAGGCACGGTGCATATGTAGCATGCCGGCCTTACAGTGCTAACAGAGCTCAGGTTTCACATCTTCTTCTCTTCCTCATCAAGTTCAGCCGCAGGCCTCCAGAGATGCTTCACCATCAGCTCATTTAATCTATATTAAGCGCAATGTAAGGACTGCCTAGGCATTTACTGTTTAATTCAGAGTCTGGCAAAAAGCAGGGTTGTAAGATGACACACTCAGACATTGTGCTATTACATAAAGTGGATTTACTGCCTAAATGTTATAACAGGCTGCTGGATTTGTGTGTGAAAGCTAAACGGAAAACAATTACGCTATACAAATATGTTTCAGCTTTCAGATGGCAGGTTTCATATGACAAAGCTCCAAAAAAAAAAAAAACATTAAAAAATTTTAATCTCCAAAATACTCCTTGCATAATATCTGTCCTGTCTTTTTTCTCTCTGCCTCCAAAAAAGGTGCAGTGCTGGACAACATCATCAGGACTCACTCTAAATCCTCTGTCTGGGGTACAACATAACCAAATGTAAGAAATGACCAAAACTGACTTTAAATCCTGACTGATTCTGTGAGCCATAAGCCCAGACTTCCAGAAAAGGAGAAGCAGCTCGACTGTGTAGAGCAGGAATGTGCGGATCAGAGATGAACATGAGCTGACCGCAGACGAACTCCAAAAAGAGCAGAAAGAGAGAAGAAATAAAGAATGAAAGGAAAACTGTGGCTCAATTAATGTTAAACGTGCCTCAGTACTAAAATGTGAAGACTCTAAATATATTCTGTTACGCAAGGAGTCAGTTGCTATGAACAGTTTAAACACACGCACATACTTTAGAGTAAAGAATCCTAGGAAAAGTTTATTTACATAATTAATTACTGGCAAAAAATCAGCAAGTAATCTGACCTTGCACCACTGACTCATGTTTCCTCACTAGTCATTTCTCTCCCTAACGAACTGATGGCATTCAGCACTAGTGAGATGATGGATCATGACAGTGCAAAACAGTCTCAGCTGTTCTGGGAAGATGCCAGAGTAGAATAGAGTCGGGTCAGTAATCAATAGAAATCTGGATCGATATTTTGCAAACGATCAAATTATTATTTCCGGAGGTTTGTGAAGGCATAACAGCTTCCCTTCTCTCAACTTCATTAGCGCTTCTGTTTCCCAGTTGCCGTCTGTGGTTAGTTCAAAATCTTAACCAAAAGGGTAGACTGTGTATAATTATTTACATATGTACATATTAGCTTCTAACAGGTTTTCAGTTTGGCGAAGAACGCTGTGGTTTATGCAAAAGAAGCAAGGAAACACTGGTACATACATATAGATTTGAATAAGCAATTAACAGAATGTGACAGAGTGTGTCAGTGAGGCTGGAGGAAACAAAAGAAGAACCTCAACTGGAATTCTCATCTATTTCACCTTTCCATCAGTGAAATGCTGAAATGAAATATAGGAACTGGAGCCAGTGGTCAACTGAGTAGATAAAAATTATGTTACACTATAGGCAACAGTGCAAGTGTGTGTGTGTGTGTGTGTGTGTGTGTGTGTGTGTGTGTGTGTGAGAGAGAGAGAGAGCCATTCCATTCAAGTGTGTATTTGGCACCGTCAGCATGTTTTTATGCAGTCATGCTTTCAGAGTTAACAAACTTGTCTTTATACTGAGTGTGTTGTCATAAAGTCACTGGTAATGACAAATTCTTATTCCATTCCTTGTGGTAGCTTTAGTGGTTAAGGTGTTGGATTGGCCAGAATGTTGTGTGTTCAAATCCCAAAAAAGTAAGTCACTCTGGATAAAAGCATTTGTGAAATGTAAATGAAACACTTACTCAGAGTTCAACTTATGTATTTTTTTATTATTATTTATTATGTCTAAAGTGTTCTTCTGGGTGCTGAACTGTCATCTGGCTCACGCCCAAACAAATAAAATAAACCATAAGTCAACTGATTGGACGCATCTGCACATAGTAGACATTTATCTATTTTCCAAATAAAACTGATAATGTCTTTAAAACTCTACAATAAAACTCCACACCAGAATAACTACTAGGTTTAAGCAATATGTATATAGACACATGTTGATCTAGATAGAAATGAACTTCACTGTGTACATATTCCTTTGAACACACCATTCTGTGTAAACTCTAGAGACCACAGGCTAAAGTTCACAGCCTCCTGATCTCTCTCTCTCTCACAGCCTCTCTCTCTATCTCTATCTCACTATCTCTCTCAATCGCTCTCTCTCTCTGCTTCAGAAACTTTAAGTACGAGCTTTCACAGCTTGGATCAATGAACGAATCAATTTCTGAAATACTCAAACCAGTCTGTCTGTCCCCAACACCCAGGCCACGGTTAAAAACACATGGTTAAAGACAAATGTGAACATTAACTAAGGCTCTTGACCTTCAAATGCATGATTTTATGCATTATGTTGCTGCCACATACTTGATTGATGTGATGGGTGAATGGGTATATTCCTATTAAACTGGCCAGTGTGTGTAAATACATAATCAACCTGTTGTTTGTACTTTGGACTTGTAATGTACATTAGTCAGGTTTCTCAATGAATCAGCTCTGCCGTCAGTGCACTCATGGGCTCCGGCTTGCGGCAAAGAAGACAAACCATTTGGGAGATCCGTTTCATCTTCCCATGACACTAGCTGGTATTATGAGGGGGAAAAAACGGTTGCTTTAACAACATGACTATCATAATTACTAATCACAGTTCATCGTAATGAATATTAACTAACATTACAAACAACTACAGATTGTTCGTATTTCCTTATAAAGGGAAAATACGTCCATTACACATAAATACGGTTCTATAACGCTAGCAACGTTTACTGTAATAACTCCGCAGGAAGACTTTTTTAAGATGTTATTGTCCAGGCCTTGTGTTTCCTCAAGTGGTTCCACCATGACAGGAAATAGGATGTCTCTCTGCTTGGTCTAAGTAAACAAGGCCACTCTGGTTATGACACAAATCACTGTGGAAGCATCAGAATGACTGCAGGCAACAAAAAAAAGGCCACGACTCTGTGTTAGGAACTGCATTCACGTCTTCCCTTCTCCAAAAATTCGGAAGAAATCAGAATCAGAATCAAGTTTATTGGCCAAGTAGGTTTTTACACACACAAGGAATTTGGTACCGGCTATTGGTGACCCTCAACAGTACAGATATTAAATAACTACAATATCCATTTCATTTACAAACAATGATATACAGAAAATAATGAAATAAAGTCCAGATTATGAGGCAGGGTATAAATGTATATAAAGTGAACTAGTGCATTAGTTGTGCAGCAATAGTGTGTGGGGATGAATTCCTATTTCCGATGAATTCCTAATTCCTATATCATTCCTAATTCCTATATCATTCCATATAATTCCTATATTAAAAGACAAGGTTGTGCTATAGTTTGAACCATGAATTAAAAACTGTGTGATCTGTTTACCTCCCGTAGGACAGTGCATCATTAATCAGTATCACTATTAACATACTAAATATCTAAGTACTAATACTGCTATCAGTAATAGTAACAGTAGTCCACTCCATTTATTGTCCAAAGGGTTTTAGTTGCTAAGATAACAACCACTAAAATGATTTCAACACTTTGGGAGAGATATTTGGACAGCAAATAATGCTGTGTCTAATGGACAGGCCTGCTTCTTTAAAAGAGCTGCCTCATTACTATCATATACCTCGGAAAACTTCAACTCCAAGCCTTTCATCGCCATGGGTAAAGGTTTCTGTAGTTATTAATTCAAATAATGACTTAGTATATGAGCTTGGTGTCTCCAGTCTTTCTACAAGCTGTGTGCAAACCTGCTTCAACAAGGTTTGATTAAATTCTTGAAAAAGTAATGAAGGTCATGACACTCTTTTTAATAAACAAAAACAGCCTAAAAGATGAACCTGACAAAAAAAGGAGCACATATGAATGATTCAAGCACTGCTTCATAGAATGATGATGGGAGGGTTGCAGCTCTGTTGTTGTTGGAGGGACAGGAGGGTCTTAAAAAAAAAAAAATCACAGAGTGCAGAAGAACTGCTGACAGCTGTAGCATTGCATGCTTGCCTCACCCCGCAAGGTCCCATGAAGCAGCCCTCATTAACACAAGCTGCATAGCCAGCCATTTAGAACCGTGAGAACAGTACTCTAAATACCGACACACTCATGAGACTCATAGAGCACACCTCCAGACAACAGGAGCCTGGATGGTATGTACTCTATGATAATAACTGCAATGAAGATACCACAGTCTCTGAGAAATGTTCAAACAAGATCTACTGCAGTCTCATAAACACGTGTCTTCACACTTCTGCCGGAACTGAACTTCCTGTGTAAGAGCTCTGACGTCCTTGCAGTCAGGAAGCACTTCCTGTGTGGTGTGCCACATGGCCATCTATAATCTGATTTTGATTACTAGAAGATCCTAGGAATACCAATAGGGACAGATTTGCATTGTAGGAAGTACATCAGATTAGTATAACGATGGCTCCACTGAGCTGAGATCAGCGTCTGATCACCTCAGAGGATATGAAATAAAAAATCTTAGCGCGTATCCATGTAGTCTCAATGTCCTACTATAATGAATTTGACAGCATCATACGAGGGAGCACACGGAGGTCATCTTTTCATAGGTACACAAGTGGAACAAAGGCTACTGTTAAATCCTTTCAGAGCACACCTGTCTCTCTACAGCTTAGCGATGATTTATTGTATAGAATCGAGACGCACACTTCACCTAGAAGCCTAGTTACTATTACAAATGACCTTAACGTGTCTCATTTACCGAAAGCAACGCTGTGTCCCTGAATTCCAGTTAATGGACATATGGATTTCTGGCTGTTGGCAAAAAATATTGGAGCGCTAGAAAATACTGGATTTTCAACCTTGTTTTGGTATCGATTTTTTTTTTTTAACAAAAATACTAAGATTGCAATGTTATAATTCAAAAAGCCGTCTAAAACGCAGACCATCACTTTGGATGTGTAAAGCTTTTGTTTCTACAGACAGGATGATATAATGATATTTTATAGGGGCATAGTTATTTATTGAATATTCCAACCACAACATCGTGTCGCATGTGAACTATAAACTAAGGTTGACACAATATAATGGTCAATTTCTTCAAGCGGCAGTACTGAGTGGTCCTTTATTTCTTCTAAGTTAGTACCTAGGCAAAGTTATACACTACATTCTCTTCTTTGAGCACAGCCATTATTTTGCGACTGCTAAGAATCAGTAATACGGCAGGTAACAGCACAACATGGGAAAAATCAGAGACGCCTATCTATACTGGACTCAAATAATGGTTGACGTCTCAATACAACCACGTGTTTCAGCCTACATAACCAGTGTGGAAAGTGTGGTGCAGCCGCATCCCTCTAACTGAATGCACATCCCTTCATCAGCTAGGGTTTAAGTAGAATCATTTAACAAATCTTTTAAAATGGCAGAGATATATAATATTCTAGCTACAACAATCTAAATAGAAAGGGATTATTTGATATCTAACTAGTCTGCTAATTACATCTCTGTCGCTGTGGTAGTTTGAACAGATATTTAACAGTTTTTCTGGCTCCAAGAAGTCTGGTTTGTTAACAAATCTAGCATCCTACATGCCAGCCAGTTGATGTGCTGCAATGAAAGGGCTACTCTTACAATATTATATTATACATCTTATATTATCTTGTTGATTTTTCTATAGGATTTTTTTTGGAAGTTGAATATGCTGAGTCACGGAGTCTGCCTTTAAATCTAATAAAGCGTGGTGGAAGGAGAAAACAGCAGCTTTTTATTTATCCATGTTTCTACTTGCTTATTCATTTTAGTTCTTATATTAAAAATGTCAGAGACGGTCTGACACACTCATGAGTAATAAATAATAAAATAACAAGATAGCACTTGTAAAATATCCAAATCACCTTATCTGCCCATGAAACTAATCCCATCTAAATAGGGCTAAATTCTACATGATCTGCGGTTTATGTAACTTCTGGAAACATTCAGGCTCTTTCCCTAAAACAGGTTACCTGCCCTGACCCTGAGCGTGAACTTGGTTATGCAAACTTGCTGTAACCTCTGGTTGAGGTAAAAGTACTTTTGCATTTTGCATTCATTGCCATGGTGCTCCTGCCTGTATCACTTTCCCCAGCCAAAAGAGACTCTAGAGGAAAAGCGAAAAGGATGAGTCACACAATTACGCCAGGCATGTGATGCAGAGGGAAAAGCTTTCCGATTCCTTTACTGTGCAGGCTGAGAATCCAACACCAGCCTTAACTCAGCGTAATATACCATATATTTTCCTCTCTGACTGCTTCGGTGGGTTTTGCAGTGATTAGCCTGACTCTCCTTCTCCTCTCTCTCTTTAGATATGCATGCCCCCTAAGAGCAGTGTGCAATGCCTTGCAATGTGAGAAGCACTGGGCAAGAAGGAGAAATCCAAACCAGTCAGCTCTCCCTCTCTCTCTGTCTGGGACTTTCCCCTCATTGAGAAATAAAATGGTACAGCTATTTGTTACATCCAAACCACCCCTCCATCTCTCTCTCTCTCCCCCTCTCTCTCACGTGAGAAAGCCACTTTAGGTTTTTTATTTTAGCAGTCATAGAGACAAGATCTCTCTCCTCAGACATAGTGTCCTCATATTAACTGCTGTACATACCTCATCTTACCTCGGTGTATAAAATTGCGTTTCATTACCTGCCTGAGAACATTACACTCTTAAAGCAGCTGTTTGAGTGTTCTTGGGATAGATGTTCCGTTCTAACTTCCTAAATGGGTGCTGCTTGGAGCTTTAAGTGTTTCCCTTGAGTCCCAGATAAAATAACTCGAATCAGACGAAGCAGAAGATGATTTTTGGATTTTTAGGTGTCTCGAGAGAACACCAGCTCGATTTAGTGGAGCTTTACTAATAACAAGACACCTCTGAGTTCTCACTAACCGAGAAGCAGAAGTAAACAGGAAGAGGCAACAAGTGAAGTGTCTTTCTGAAGTCTGAACATTTGACAGTGCTCACTTTGATAACTACACGCAGTTTATTTACTTCCACCATAGCTACTGAATGATGCACTTTGACTTGAATAAGCTGGCTGTTTATTTATAAAGATAACGCACATGTACCTTGTATGCACAACGTATGAAGTAAATACATATGTTAGCGAGATAAAAAGGCTACATCCCATGGCATGTTGTATGTGTGTGTCCTGCTGAAGGGCATGAAAGCGTTGGTCCACAGCTGAATAAATACATAGTGTGCATTCCTCTTTAGCGGGTCTTAACACTTGTAATGCCCTTCCTCTTTTAGCTCTGTCCTGGTCACTACCGGAAGTCAGTGCTGTGCCACAAAATCACACTACACTACAGCCTTTACTCTAACCTCAGAATTTAGCAACAAACACACATGGCTTAAAATACAGCGTACACTGCAATGTCTACCAACAAGTGCTGAGCTCATTAACCACACGGATTTTCTGCCTGACTGTACTTTTTATAGTAACTGATGTACTAATGTCAATTTTGCTTTTCATTGGATGATGCTCTAAAAAGCTGTAATCAACCCCATGATAAATATGAATGGCTTTTTACTTGCAGATGAAGCAACATATAAGGACAAGATCAACACCTGGCATGCCTCAGAGCACAAGTAAGGGTTACTGTTCTGTTCATAGGTCAAACACATGGCCGTAAGTCAGCATACGTTTACATGGTGTGTGACTCAAGTAACCATTTGCAGGACTTGTGGCGATTCCGGGACACTGGGATTATGCTCCATTTCCCTTTTAGAGATGCTCTAATAAAGGAAGGTGATGGGGATAAGACAGAAGTGAGAATCAATATTTGGTATTTATGTCGATGCAGAAGTTCACTATAAGCAGACAAACCAGACTGACTTATATATTCAATCACTGCTGTATTTAGCAAAAAAAAGAAGTGGCCAGAATGGAACTTCTGTTCAGATAAGAATCCAGAAATAATTAACAGAAATTCTATCACTGAAATAACTATAGGTGTCATTATACTACCTATATCTGAACAAAAAAACAGTCTGATTTTTCCCATCGGAATAATATCGTATTTAACCCGTCACACTCCCAGTTTGATATTTATGTTATTGTTATTAGGAAAAGTTTAGTGAGAAATAAAAGTATGGACACACTGATGGATCCTTTCTAGTTAATGAGGGTAACAATGATGACTGAACAATGATATAAATTAGGGATGGGTGATGTAGGAAAAGTATAGGAAAAGGCATTTCTATGACATGTGATATGTACTGTATCACCATATATAGGTTTCCTCAGCAAAAACGGTAGCTTTTTACTGCTATACTTTTTACTGTGTTAGTACCAACATCCACTTTAATAGGAACACCTGCTCAGTTAAACAAATCATTGGATCATGCGGCAGCAGCAAAATGCATAAAATCATACAGTCTTTTCTGACAGGAGTGTCCATCCATCTCAAGGTGCAATGTTTTGTGCATGCTGAGATGCTTTTCTGCTCACCACGGCAACATCAACATCTGTGCAAACTCTACAGACTGTTGTGTGTGGAAATCCCAAGATCTGCATTGAAATACTGATGTTTAATGTGAACATTATCAGAAGCTCTTGACCTGTATCGGCATGACACTGCATCACTGCCAAATAATCGGAAGATTAGATAACTGCGTGAATGCGCAGGTGTTCCTATTAAAGCGGACAGTGTGTATTTTTAGTTAGTATTTTAACTACAAATTATAAAAACAAAAATAAAAATATGTAACCCTGATGTTTAAAAAAATTTTTTTAATTTTTTTTAAAGAGTAAAGAACAAGATTTTAACATCAACAGCTTAATTTGGTTAAACCTGGTTTAATTTGCAATATTGAAATTGTAAATTTATGATCGAAACCTGATTGATTTCATCACAATCTCAATATTGCATGGTCATCTTGTCCAGCACTAATTGAAATCATGTTTAAAGTAGAAGCAACTGAATTCAGGAGAAAAGAATGGAAATAAATCAGATGAAATGATCAGATTAGAATGATATTACTGGTTCTCTTCACACTGGTGCTCAGATGATTCTCTCCATAATTAGTCCATCTGGTTCATTACAGCTCAGAGTGTGTGTGTGTGTGTATGTGTTTGTGTGTTTATGGCTGTTTTAGATTTCAGGTGCAAAATGAATTACCCTTAAGGCCAAGCTGCCGTCTAGTCTGACAGAATTGCTTAGCTATGAAGAACATTCGAGAGCCAGTGACCGTGTCGCTGCCGTCATCCGCTGTCCCTGGTCCTAATGTGGTGTGCACACACATTCACACTCACACACACACACTGTTCTAGCAGGTCATATCTTACTGGAAAACATGACCATGGTCTGTAAAAATACTCTCACATGTAGCAAAGATCCTGCTGCTTCCAAATGGTCATAATGCTTGAGTGGAAAGTCATCACTTTACTGGTAGTGTCAGAATGAAATGAGGTGATATCACACAGGGAAGTGATATAATCCTTTATAAAATTATAAGATGAATTACTTTGGTATCGAGGTCTCGCAAAAGGGACGTGGCAAAAGACTAAAGGATAGTCAAATAGCAAAGTGAATAAAAAAAAGAAAGAATACAAGAGTTACTTGGTTGACAAAGATAAAACAATGAGTTAGCATCATCACAAGCAATTTTTTAAAAAATACAATAAATAATTCTCATGACACACTTTTGTCAAAAGAGTTGGATAGCGACAGACTGATTAACATCATAATTACGTATTTAGATTTTTTTAAAAATCACACACTTGTAATAAAAGTAGGCCACAGTCCCGAGTAACTGTAATAAGATTCCAGTGACTTTTATGGTGTACTTGATTACATTGTGACATCAATGATTAATGGTGTATTAATAGATCGTTATAAGCTGCATGACAGCTGTCACCGTGACTCAGATGTCGTCAGCTGCATGTAGTTTACTGTAGCAGATCTAAACATCCCAGCTACCTGTCAATAGTAGGCGGCGATGGGAACTGTTAGCCACAATCACATGCTGTATCCTCTCTTGCTACAGAAAACTTACCTTCCATCATTGGGGCAGCACTGAGCAAATGTTGGGGCAAAAAAGCTAGTGGACACCTGACCACCACATTCATTTGTCCTTGCTAAGCATCCCATTTCAGATTCACTCTTCTCTTTACCGTCCAGAGTGGTCCGTCATTCAGCTATAAGAGCATTAGTGAGTTAAGGTACTGATTGTCAGGTGAGGAGGTCTAGTGTGCAGTCAGTGTTCCAGTTCATCCCAAAGGTGTTCAGTGGGGTTGAGGTCAGGGCTCTCAAGCTCTTCCACTCTAACCTTGACAAATCATGTCATCATGGAGTCTTGCTCAGGGGCCCAGCACTGGCAGCGTGGTGTTCCTGGGCAACCTTTCAATCAGTACTCCCAACATCTTAACCACTGAGCTACCACTTCCCCCATGTTCCAGCAAATATTACACACACTATAATAATTTATATACCAGACATAGCATTTTGACCACCTGCCTAATACTGTGTTGGTCCCCATTTTGCTGCCAAAACAGCCCTGACCCATCATGCACTGTGTATTCTGACACCTTTCTATCAGAACCAGCATTAACTTCTTCAGCAATTTCAGCAACAGTAGCTCGTCTGTTGGATCGGATCACACGGGCCAGCCTTCACTCCCCACGTACATCAATGAGCCTTGGCCGCCCATGACCCTGTTCCTGGTTCACCACTGTTCCTTCCTTGGTCCACTTTTCATAGATACTGACCACTGCAGACCGGGAACACTCCACAAGAGCTGCAGTTTTGGAGATGCTCTGATCCAGTCGTCTAGCCATCACAATTTGGCCCTGGTCAAACTCGCTCAAATCCTTACAGTTGTCCATTTTTCCTGCTTCTAACATCAACTTTAAGGACAAAATGTTCAAAGGACAAAATGTTCACCTGCTGCCTAATATATCCCACCCACTAACAGGTGCCATGATGAGGAGATAATCAGTGTTATTCACTTCACCTCTCACTGCTCATAATGTTATGCCTGATCGGTGTATAATATGAGACATCTACATTATCCTTATGAATAAAGACTCAGTGTAACTGTGGTTCAGCTCCCTGTTGTGTGGCAAATGCTTCAAAGAGAATGTTTTAGTTGTAAAATGTAAATGAGAAAACAGGAAATATGAACACATAATGGGAAAGGAAAATAGTAGGAGTTGGTCTTTGATAAAGAAGAAGAAGACGACGAAGACGAAGAAGAAGAAATATTTAGTGATAAATAATAGTAAAAATAGGGACTATTGCATAATTGTAAAGGCTAATGCAGAAATTTTGCCAGTGGTGATCTTGGGACAAAACCTGTGTAAGAGTCTTGTGTAAAATCCAAATGTTGTCTTTGCCAGACGGGTTTTCTATTACATGTTTATGAATGTTTTGTCGGTAATTTTCAACATACGCACTGCACAACTAATCAAGTAAAGGAAATAATAAATGTGTGTTTGTTTTAGTATCTCAGATGTCTTATACATTTCTTGTCCTCGATTTTTACCAAACGTATGGCAGCTAAAAAGACTAAACAGACTGAAACACACAAGAGCGTAACATTTATTGGCCCTGTTCCTTGAAACTAGTTTGATAAACACAATAACTCAAACCGGTGTTAAGCATATGATCGCGTCTCCAGGCCAATGCTATGACACAGGCAGCACGCAAACATTCACCCCGGTCCTGTCTTCACACACTTTAGAGAAGAGTCAACACACACACTGCTGCACCAAATGTTGACTTTCCTGTTCAAATAGCCTTTCTTCTTACTGTAAAGGCTCCTCTGACACCTAGACACACATCATGTGTTTGCAGGTCTCTAAATAATAAATATCACATGTAATAATCATTCTAAAGTGCATCATGCATTGCAAAGCGTTAGTGAAGTCTCTACGGCACAGAGTGTCTTGTGGTTAAAGGTCTTTAAGCATTAGAGGAAGATTTCTTTTAACTGTGAGCTCAAATCACACAAAACTGACAGGAAGTCACTGCCGGACCCTCGAGCGAAGCCGGTAGTGCTCATGTGTACGCCTCCACCTTATTACTCCTTACGCTTGGATAAAAAGGAGCTGCTGAATTATTCTGCAGAGTAGGTGGTTACACTCTCGCAGCTCTAAATTGCCTTAGGATCCTTTGGCGATATATCACCGCTGATAATGTTTCTTTAAACTTACTGTTGTAAAATTAATACCAAGATCATTTGAGTACTCGAGCTAGAACAGAAATAAAGGCCATGCTCACTAAAATGATTCATTAATGATGAACCTGTTGAAATCACCTAAAACGAGTCATTCATTATTAAAGAATCTCTCCATGAATCTGAAATGTGCATGGGCTGACATGAGAATCGTTTCATTTTTTGAGGGAGGTAAAAAAGAAAAAGAAAAAAAGAGCACGTCGAGTTAGCGTTAACTCGCTAAAGCAAACAAAGCTGAACCCGAGTTGCGCGAGAGCGTCGTAAATGTGGGTATATGAAGTGGGGTCACGCTATAGATGGAACCTTAAGACTTAGTAATGCATGAGCTCTGTTTTTAGTTTAGTATTAGTCAATTAAATCATCACTGATCATCATTTTCTTCATGAACTTTTAGTGGCTTGGACAAATGAGCGTCATACTTCAGACCAGTCAGACAAGCCGCCGAAACTCGACCGTGTTTCTTTTGTATTGCTCTGAATCAGTCTGACTGAACAATAAGATAATACCTAGCTTCTGCTGCACCCACACTTCGACTAATGCTTAAAGAGGAAAAAAAATGGAGTGGCTCTGAAAGGCTTGACATTGCTCAAATGCCAGAGAGGCTGAACGTAAATACAATGTCAATAAAACGTGGCACAAGTTCTAACCGGTTATGGGATAATGTGGTAAAAGGGGACTGATAAGAAAAACATCAAGGAACTCAATGTAAAAATAGGGATTTTATGTACTGTGCTGCTGCCACCTGATTGGCTAATCAGAAGAACATGCAGTTGTCCAGGTGTTCTTAACAAAGTGTTCACAGACCAGGTATAACATTATGACCATCTGCCTAATATTGTGTTGGTCCCCCATTTGCTGCCAAAACAGCCCTGACCCATGCACTGTGTATTCGGACACCTTTCTATCAGAACCAGCATTAACTTCTTTAGCAATTTCAGCAACAGTAGCTCGTCTGTTGGATTGGACCAAACAGGCCAGCCTTTGCCCCCACGTGCATCAAGGAGCCTTGGCCGCCCATGACCCTGTCGCCAGGTCACCACTGTTCCTTCCTTGGACCACTTTTGATAGATACTGGACAAAATGTTCACTTGCTGCCTAATATATCCCACCCACTAACAGGTGCCATGATGAGATCATCAGTGTTATTCACTTCACTTCTCAGCGCTCATAATGTTATGCCTGATCGGTGTACATGTAACCATCAGTATCTTATGAACCTGCAGAGCACCACAGTTGTCCTGGATGAGAATTGCCAGTTTAAAACCCTCCTGAGGACTCATCCTGACAGTAAAAGAAGAAATTGTAAAAGACTATAACCACTCTGAGCAGTGTGGTGTTTTTTTAATTGTTTGTGGAAAAAAAAATATAGGAAAATGGTTCTTTTTTTTGCAGTTTATTCAGTACAATGCAGCTAAAGTTTGCTAACACAACAGTATAACAGATTCATTAACATTCCGACGCATTACAATGAGGAATAGTTAAAGTATTTAAAATTCAAGAGATTTTAGAGAACTAGCTCACTTAACCCTGCATTTTTGTTTATATATCATTTTAAATTCTTCTGCCAAAAAGTTTGAGTGACTCAAGAACCTTTTATTTTGTGACTTGAGCATCGAGGCTAAAATCTTCACCAGTCCAATGAGGCATATGTCTGTTTTGCTGAAAATATTAGCACAGTCTATGAGGATTTTATTTTTAGACATATCAGGTTTACCCTCCCAGACCCTGTACTAACCCTCACACAGTTCTGAGAATTCTACGCTTAATTAATATTGTGTTTTTTGGTCAGCAGCAAAACTCCTGATGAAACTCAACATCTAAACTGCAGATGTTCAAAACCAGTGTTTATACATCAATGGAGAATCCTTCATCGTCCTTAACTTGACAAGCAACTGAGCCGTGAATACAGAATCTCCGCCATTATTCCGATATAAAGAGGCAGACAAGCCGATGTTTCACTCACAGCAGTCTGTATGATAGGCATCGAGGAGCAGCACAGGAAATTCCATCAGCTCTCAGTTTGCAACCAGGAGCCCTTTACTGACCCGCATCCCTTATTTACATATATACAAATACTCTCTCTCGCTCTCTCAGTCCCCACCCACCCACACACACACACACACACACCCACCCACACACACTTTGCTTTGTCTAGTTCTTATATATTCTAAACATGTTTTTTTTTTCCTAAGGCAAAAGAAAACACTGGCAGTTGTTGTTAATTGTTTTCTCTCTCTTTCACACACACACACACTCACTATCTCTCTCTCTTTGTCCAGTTGTCATATACACTAAACATGATTTCATTTTCTAAAGTATTAGCAAACACTGGATGTTCTTTGCATAATTGTTTTCTCTCACACTTCTATTCCCATGCACAGAAACACACACACACACACAGGCACTGTGCATAGCGGCAGATGACCCTTGCAAAGTGCCGGATGGGAAATGGGTTATTCCCAGAGTCCCAGAAGGCCTTTAAAACACACACAGACAGGCCCTCTGGGTATTGTGAATCTCTCTGCCTCTCTTCACACACACACACACACACACACAGAGCTTTCATACTAACAAGCATTAGTACTGTAATTGACCAAAAAGGCCCTGGCTGATACACTGAGCTCATGCAGGAGCTGTAAACACACAGCGTGTGTAAAATAACTTAAGTAAATACATCAAGCAATGAAGCCTTGATAAAAGTGTGGGAATCAAACCACAGGGTTATGCAACACATCTCACAGTCATTTACATTCTGGCTTAACCCTCACAGGCAGCTCTGCTCTCACACATAATGCTGCGACGCCTCAGGAATTCTCTGTGATCTTTAAAAGCAGATGCTAATCATTTTTTTGCCAAGAAGAGGCTTAACTTTACCTCACGCATCACAAAGAGACCAGAATGCATTCACACCTCGCTACTTGTTTGTTTTGCCCCATTTGGTTCTTTAAAACGGGGGGGGGGGGGAGAGAGAGAGAGAGAGAAAGTGAGAGAGAAAAACCCAAGCTCACTAAATATTTACTTACATACAAGAGAGCATGATGACAAATTGCGAAAACAAAACAATCGCCCATCACTCTGCACACTTATTTTTCCAGTAAATTTGTGTGACACACCTTGTTGCATGCGTGAGCTGGAGCAAAAGTTCAATATGTCTCTTTTCCTAACAAAAAAAAACTGACAATAGATTGTAAAATCTATCAGAACAGGCTAGAATGGACTGACATGTAGTACATGGTTATGTGTGTTATAAAGTGTATTATACCAGTGGCGGTGGTAAAAGCACCAAAAGTCTTTCCTCAAGTTAAAGTGCAACTAATTGATTTATATATAATCCTAAAGAAAAATATACTGGTAGTAGTTCTTTACCCATGTTAAAGTAATAGATCTTAAATTTCCTTGGAGTATTGTGGCGTCTTAGGGGATGAAGGAAGGAAAAAAGTTTAACCAGGAAGTAAACACAATGCACTTGCTCTGAAATTGGCAAATGAGCACTCAGAGCACAACCCTGGCCTGGTGGTTAACCACAGAACAGCTCAGCTAGGGAGAAATGACTGGAGCAGAGGTGCAGGTTTAGGGGTAATGTAACCCCCAGAAGAATGGTCGGTATAAACAAACACCAAAAAAACAATCTGGTGTAACACAGCTGGAAAAGATCCCATAAACACAGTTGTTTTGCAACAGTAAACACTTTTTCGAAGGAATTAACTAGCACATTAATGGCAGCCACGGGAGTCAGGCTCAGGGATACACAAATAAGCTACCGCTTTGCAAAGGTGCAGCAACGTCGCAGTGTGAAAATAAAAGTACATGCCCTCAAATCACGCAAAGACTGCAGATAGTGACGATAAAAGCCAAAGGAATGTGGCAAAACATCAAAATGATAACTGAAAGCTTTTGCTAGCACACTAGATGAACACTAACAGCTAGCTATAACGAGCTAAACGACAGCAATAAATACACATTTGTTAAAGTTTAGCCCAACTAGTTATATTATAAAAGTAATAGTTATATTATCACTTCTTATTTATGTGTATATAGTTTACTTTGTGTTATAAGCTAAATATGAGCTCTTCCGAAAAAAGAGAGAGAGCAAAAAGAAAATATTTAGCTTTTAATATAACATGTATTTATCACGTAGAAGGTGAATAGAAGTAAAAGTCAAAAGTAGTACATGAAAGAATAAAGTACTGCTACTTAAAATCAGACTTAAGTACAGAAACCAAGTAATAAGTTCTCATGATTCCATTATTAATCTAAAAACGTACACATCTCCTTAACCCCCAAAAAGGGAAACCTGTGTACATTTCCACCTACATACAGGAGTAGCTCAGGTATTATCTGATTACGTCTCTTTTTCATTTCTTTTGGCAGTCTTCCAGAATTCATCCACAATAACAGCCAACCGGTTTACCCAGAGTGCCTCATATACACCACCAGACTTACATCACCGATACCTATAGCACATCATTGTTGGAAATTTCCCATACCAAACCATTCATCCATCAATTTTTGCAATTGTTTAACATTTCCGGTGATCCCTGATTCAAGAGATGCCGCTAGACATCGTACAGTCCAGGTGCATTAACCTGCCTGAGGTTCACGCTGCATCCATCATACTAAATACCATTAGCGTAGAAATATGACTTTAACGCCAAACAGGGATCAGCCGAGCTCATATATTAAGGAGGTCATATATAAAGTCAGAGTGAGTGATTACACAAGCCGCATTTATCATTATTAGTCATTTTAGTGTTTTCACAGGCTGTAGGTGCCGTCTGTGGTAGTCGTATAGACAGTGATGAAGTATCCTGTGCTGCAGATAAATTACCATGCAAATTAAAATCTAAGAGTTTTGATAGTCAGGATTTAGTTATAACCACCTATCTACGGCGTGTACTTGGCAGGCTAGAGGGGGTTCCAGCTGGAGAGACAGCAATCTGTCAGGTCAGCCTGATTCGGGCCAGACGGCTGAAACGATACACTGTCATTAAATCCTGGCCCGGGATTGAGAAAACAGCTGTGTGTGACAGATCTAGCCAAGACTATGCAGCTGAATTTGGGCCACATACATTCAGCCATGTTAACCATGACCCTCACTATCCTATGGCCCATTCACACAGACTCTTGGAGTTCAATGACAGCAGTGTCATGTTGCAGCAACTCAAGAGAAACCTGGGCTTAAGTGTTTTAATGCTATGCGTTACAGCAGAGATCAGAGCAGCGACATCAGAAATCGCAGGCATTTCGCGCCAAAGTCTATATCCCTGACCTAAACGAGTTTCAAACCCGGAATCCTCTCTAACCGCTGTTTCATTCAGTCATGGTCCACAATCAGGGCTTTATTATCAGATAAACACCCATCTCAGTGAGACAAAATTACTAGAAAATGAAAACAACAGAGATGTGACAAGGTAAATGTCGAATGTTGCATGTCACTATTCATCATGCCATACGTTATATGAGCGCAGTCTGTTTGTCCTGTAGTTCTAGTGGATTTGGTTAATACTATATAACTCATGTCATATGATGTTTGTATTGCATGGACATAATGAATGCAACACTGATTACATGCATTTCATTAATGTGATAACATTCAGGTCTACATGACTAGATGAGTGATGAATAATTAAATACATGAGGTATACACCATTATAGATTTTTTTCGTGTTTTGTTTGTTTGGGTTTTTTTGCATGTTATGATATTTATTTGTGACTAAACGTGGGGGAATAAAAAAGATTAAATGCAGATGCAGCATGATATAACACAGGGCTGAACTCCTACATATGGACAACAGTTTTTCAAGCAGGAGTATTTCCTCCAGGTTCTCCAGTTTCCTCTCAGCTCTCAATTGCCCGGCCCTAGGTGTGAGCGAGTATGTAAATGTGGTGTGCATGGTTGTGCTGTGTTGGACTGGCATCCCATCCACACTGGCTTCCCCCATCACGCCAGGTGTTTCGGAGACGTAATCCGGATCCGCCGTGACCTTGACCAGTGGTTGACTGAAGATGATTGAACGGCTCAGCGGCAGATGCTTGCAGCATGGAAGCGTTCGGTGATTGGATGGAGGGGTTTGCACATTGCAGCATTCTGTCTCAGTGTTGCAAAGATGCGATAATATATAGAAACATCATAGCTATTTGGCTGTGTGTGTGTGAGAGATGAGGAGATATGAGAGAGAGAGAGAGAGAGAGAGAGAGAGAGAGAGAGAGAGGAATCCCCTGCACTGTGTTGGGAGTCCTGAGGGAAGGATGGGGTTTACCTTCTCACTCCTGCCTGGAAGAGGAAGAGTTAGTCCTCTTCTCGAAGCAATGACGATGTGAAACAGTGATAAACAGAGCAATAAAATGATGGTCTACTGTAAACTGTAATTAGTTGCTGATGGGAATCTCCTCTCTCACACACACACACACACACACAGGCGATCTTTACCCACAGCACATCAAAGCGATTTTCGGCTTCTCGTGCCTGCTGTAAGGATTAGCCTTTAAAGAAACAACGATGTGTATAATACCTTTACCAAAAAAGCGTTTGGGGGCTTTAAACTTACCTGGAGTTGACACGATGGTGGTGTCTGGAGCAGCCAAAGCTCCTGAGAAGATCAGCTCTAATCCCACAAGCGCACAGATGAAGAGTCCACGTAGCACAGTGCGCGCTAACCCAGACAACTGAGACATGATGGACGAAAAGCTTTCAGTTCCTCCCACGGCAGGAGAGGACACACACACACACAAAAAGAAAGGCTTAGTGAATTTTCTTTTGGGGGAAAAAGGGCAAAAAATAAAAAAAAATAAAGCCACAGTAGCCGTCCAAAGTGTCGGGGAAAGTGAAGCCTTAATTCACCAGAAAGCAAGGCCAGACACAAGAGTAGTCAGAATACCATCGCATAGGAGCTCGCGCGCAATATATTAGCTATAAAAAAAAAACCAACAGATAGTACCATTACTTTTTCTAAAGGTCTCTGTTTCATAAAAGTGTTTATATGTAACATTAAAAGAGCGTTTCAAAAAACCAAACTCTGTCCGAATTTGCTCATACTGCGCCACACTGACTCAAAAAATAAATCAAGCTTTATTACTATTAGTAGTTTAAAAAGCCGGTTGCTTAACTAACACCATAGTCACTTCCTTAAGTCAAGTCCCAAAGACAAAAGTGTGAACAGATCAGGAAGAATTCCCAATTTAGGAACATCCCTTCCAACAAGGTGCACGCAAAAAAAAAAAAAAAAAAAAAAAAAGGCGATAATCCCCCCTCAAAAAAGAAAAGGCAGGTTAATATGCATCCAGTGCGTTTTAGGAGTCCGGACTGGCCTCAGCCAAAATAATCGGTATAGTTCCACAGAGAGGAGGCGAACATCGTGTGTAGTCCCTCCAGCATAGCGAACTGAATACACGGTGTCAAGAAGATCCGCCTCCACGAGTTCCACTGTCACATCCCGTCCTTAGTGTCCATGCAAATCCAAGCTGAAAACATCCAAATAATTATGGGCTTCTAGGACACATCTTGCTCGGGTCAGCAAGGTTGCGTGCCGGCTCCTGTGGTGTCCGTGTGTGGCATCGTTTCACCAGCTTCGCAGTCGATGCAGAAGTGGAAAAGCAGGGGCGGAAGTCCTTATGCAAATCGCTTCACAACATGAGGCGCTGCAAATTAGAGCTGTGACGCTGCGATCAGCACGAGACTATCAAGGAGTCCTACACTTTAACTGAGCTCATATTTAGGCTGGGGATTCTTTCCCAATTAATCCCAACACCCACTGCTACCCTTCAGTGAATAGCAGTGTGCATGTATCCAAATGATCTTTAGATGAGGTGAAGCAGGACAGTGGTGGAATGTGATAGAAAGAGAGCACGCGCCAGAAGTTGTGTTTGTGGGAATCCTCCTCCTGGCACACTGACGCGCAAACACGGAAACACACCTCACTGCTCTATTGTCCGACACTTCCTCCTTTATGTGCTCTCGCCGGCAAACATGTTGCATGTTACACGGCCGAAGAGTCACTTTACATCAGTCAGCAATGTTCGTTTCAGTCATGTTAGGATAAAAGGGCGACGTTTCAGCTCCAACAAAACGGTAGCAACTTCCCCCCACCCCAGCATCAACACAATGCCGCTTGGCAAACCAGACAAGTTTTCCTCCGTGAGCTGAGGTGTGATTGGTCAGACTGTCCCAACATGGCAGAATCTGATTGGTTGCTGCTGGGAGACACACTAACGCGTTCGAAATGCAGAACGCGGGAATATTAACATCCGTGTAATTCGGTTTTCATGTTACAACGATCAGCGTTTTCCACTGTGGAATTATTGTTAAACTGATACGTGTCGAATTAAAATCTCAGAATATTTATGTATAGAAATGCATAAAAATGAACAATGGGTTAGCATCTTGTTCCAAATCTACGCATGTATACACTGATCAGGCATAACATTATGACCACTGAGAGGTGACGTGAATAAGACTGATCTCCTCATCATGGCACCTGTTAGTGGGTGGGATATATTAGGCAGCAAGTCAACATTTTGTCCTCAAAGTTGATGTGTTACAAGCAGGAAAAATGGGCAAGCGTAAGGATTTGACCGAAAGGGCCAAATTGTGATGGGTAGACGACTGGATCAGAGCATCTCCCAAACTGCAGCTCTTGTGGGGTGTTCCCGGTCTGCAGTGGTCAGTATTCATCAAAAGTGGACCAAGGAAGGAACAGTGGTGAACCGGCGACAGGGTCATGGGCGGCCAAGGCTCCTTGATGAACGTGGGGAGTGAAGGCTGACCTGTGTGATCAGATCCAACAGACGAGCTACTGTTACTCAAACTGCTGAAGAAGTTAATGCTGGTTCTGATAGAAAGGTGTCAGAATACACAGTGCAGGACAGGTCAGGGCTGTCTTGGCAGCAAAATGGGGACCAACACAATATTAGGCAGGTGCTTATGCCTGATCGGTGTATCCAGCTTTAACATGGTATTAGCCTAGAGAAAAATTAAAATGACCAGAAAGGGGCATGGTCTCAGCTTTTCAGGGGAAAGTAGAAAGTGCGTGCTAGCCTCTAGAAGTCGTCAGATGACACCACAGACTAATTGCATATTCATTGAATCGCCATGGTGATTTGTATATTTGAAAGAGTTACGTAAAGGAAGACTTCTGTACACATTTACTGTAGAATAGAATAGAATAGATAGTGGCACCACAAGCTAACTATTTACAAAATCAATTAAAAACTATTTTCATATTTACAAAATAGTATCATTTCTATATAACACAGAAATTAAGAAAATACAGGGAAAAAAGAAGCAGTGGTAGAAAGTGGCAAATAGGAATAAAGGAAACAATTACAGTTATCAGGAATACCTCATTTTTAAAAACTGGTAAACATTGCAAAGAAAATAATTAAAAACAAAGAATAAAATACGTGTTTGGGTGGGACAAGCAATGGTGATCAGTGATTGGTCAGTGGGGTAATAATTATCAGTGGTTGGTTATTGTAAACAATGATGATACATCGTTATTCACTAGGAACATATGCTTGTGCTAGTGTAATTCGGTCAGGCTTTACACCCTGGTGTTGTATACAAATACAGTAGCAGCTGTTTAAAATCCTTCACCTAGGAATCAAGAATTAGTGTCAGGTGGCACAACATCTTGCTGCACAGCATTCTTCACAAAACTATAGGCACGCTAGATTATTGCTGCTTTCCTCCATTGTGTCTGCACTTGTTTAACTCGCTCTGTAAAGCAAGGTATATGGCTCAGTGAATCAATGGCTGTATGTGTATGTGAAAGGACATGGTAACAGGGTAGAAAAGAGAAGCAGCATGAATTATATGATGATAAAATAATAGAGCATGGTTGATGAGGTAATTGACAGATTTGTACATTGTTTTCAAGCTTCATGAACTCACACACACTTTTCAACACACACGTGAGGCTGTGGAATGTTCTATAGAAAAGCCGGAGCGAGTTCTTTGCAGTGATGACATAAACCAAGGCAGCTTACATGGCTACATTTCATAACACTCAGAGGAACTTGGTAAGTGAGCCAGTAACTTGTTTTTAAAAGTGTAAGAGTTTTCCATCAAAAGAACAAGAAAATCATAAGAACACACTTCACGCAAAATGTGGGATGTGTTGAATATAAATGATGAATGCTGCTTACCAGTTTATTTTCAGTTGCTACTTTACATCAGCTACTTACATTACTTTGATTAACATGATGGCTCAGCCAGTGTCATCTAGCTAGCAAATGGTAGCTCTGAAATCTTTTCCTGGCAACGGTGAAATCAATATACTTGCAAAAACTACAGTTCAGCATTTTGCATATTAATTAATAATGCTGTACTTAGAACTTTGAGATAGCATTCAATGATGCAGCATCTTAAGTTGCACTTCAGGTAATAACCCTCAAAGTGTGCGCTACTGGCACGAAGCGGGGGCAATACGGGTGTCTAGACAATCTGGTGCGCAGACTCTGGCTAAAACTTTTACCTACTGTTCAAACTCAGACAAGAAGATGACAATCAAGTGAACCAAGCAAGGCTTTAAACCTACACTATGGGAATACTTGGCTGCAGAGAAAATCAACACATTGTTCACTCAAACTGTGGAAATGTATGAAATTTAAGTTTAACTTCTTATCTTCAACAACAGAACCCTGCTAATGTGTTTCTGCACTCAACAGACCTATTAGATTAAATCTTTGACATTTGATTCACTAATAGTGAGCATAACACACCCACTGGAATTGTTTTTCAAAGTCCACTTACTTCCAGGTTTATTTTAAGTTACAGTGTTGCTACTAACCTTTAACAGTATAAAAAGCTTAATTCCTGGTTATTAGTAATGAAACATAAATGAAAACTACAAGAAAAATGCAAGAACGAAAAACTGATCTCATTTTGGGTTATAACCGATTTGGATAGTGTACATTTTTGAGTTTGGAGGGATTTTGATTGTCAGGCTGAAAACTCCCAAACCCTCTAGGCAACAATGAGTGAAGTTAGACGCAAGAGTAACAGAGCTTTAAAAACAAGCAGGGATTCATAAGTGATAAGCAGGTCATGGCGTGGGAAGCTGCACAAACAGGTGGCAGATGGACCCAGAAAGGCCACCTTGCAGAGCTGTGTGTGTGTGTGTGTGTGTGTGGCACAAGGAGAGAGAAGCAGCTCAGAAAAAATTGAAGAGAGGCATAATTTGATATGAGCACACAGGCGGGAGCGAAGGAGGCAGACAGCCAAGCAACAAGCAGGGGGATATAGACAGGCTAAGCACATGGCAAAGAAGTTAAGAGAGTGCTTTACTGTAAGCCAGGGTGCCTCACTGCTAAGTTAATGATGCTAACATTAGCTATGTCTAAACCCACAAAGGAACGAACTAAATATTTTGTCATAAACGTCAGCATAGGTATGTGGCGAATGGTGGACATATTAGTGGTCAGGGCAGCACGCCCAGTAATATGTTTCTGGTCATAGCCAGTGTGAGCCAAAGGTTGCACACTATATTCTAATCTAAATTAGAATGGTAGGAATGATTTTGCTGATTTCTCAATTCTGATGAGTCAGAGGGTGTTTAATACTTATTTTAATACTTTATCGTTTGTAGTATAGTAACAGCTAATTCATAGGAACTTGTTTAGTGGACACAAACAAATAAAGAAACATGTCATTATTGATTTGGTTAAGTTTTTCATCAGCAGATGTTTATTTAGCATTTTTTGGAACACACATCCAGCGTTTTCTTCTTCTTTTAAATTAAAGGCTTGTTATCTTCAAGAGATTAAAAAAAGGGAACATCTGTTTATAGCTGCTATAATGAAATGAAAACAGGAAGTCACTTACTTGGCAAAGATTAAACATCATTATTTGTGCAATAACAATAAACACAAAGGCGTACAGCGTGCCATTCCTAAATACATAAGAATTTGTTCATTTTGGCAAAGTGCTGTGGTATAAGAGGAATAAAGCACATCTGGACACGCTTTCAGGTAAGAAACTTTCAGGTAAACATTGTTTGCTGAAGTTTGCAAAACAAAACAGTAGTGTAGTTTCAATAAAAACTTCAGATGGTATGTTGAACACATTATGCAGCAATACAACATAGGACAAAATATCATCCAAAAAAAGAAGACTGTAGGATCATTAGTGTTGTGAGGATACATGATGAGGGATTAATGTAATGAGCCATTACAAGCCAAATCTGTATCATATGCTTCAGGCTGATTCATTTGTCACATAATAACATGCCTGTTTTACACAATTTGTATAATATAACATGACTGTTTTTCGAGCACATGCATATGGCTTGCTTATATAACAACTCGGGTCAAAATAAGCCAGGATACGTAATAAAGAAACAGCAAAGGCATTAAATAGCAAAATTCTTGTGCGTAAATCTTGTGTAACTAGTTATATACTGACATTTAGTAGAAAGCTTTTATCTTTATCTCAGCATATAACTTTAAAACGTCTAGAACAATACATCATGGGTGAGTGTATGGCGCTAATTAATTCTTACAGCTTCCCAAACCAATGAACTTATTTCTGATCTTTTCTATTACAGCATGATTTTTTTTCCCTTCTGCTTTCAGAAACAGTTTCTAGCATACTATTATATGTTTGCAGTACATTAATTAAGCCAGTTATTATTTATAGACTTACTGCAATTTATAGTCCTTTACAATCCTTCTTAGAAATAAAGACAATGAACAGTATAAAAGAAAGGCAACACACAACGTTTCCATTCAAATTAGTTTCCTAATGAAAAGCATGGCCTTAGGAGCTACTATTTTTCTCTCGTAAATATGTAGTAATAAACATAATCAGCTTGTTATTGTTGAAAAAAATAATAAAGAAATTCATTTATTCCTTCATTCATATTTGGTATATGCTATATCCTTGTCAGTGTCATGCTGGAGTCTATGCCAGGACACTGGGTGTGAGGTGGAGATGGGAAGCTTTTCAGCTCCCAGGAACTCCGCTACTGCCTTTTGATAATGCTCTGTTTACCTCGGCTATAAAGTATAAAACCCCTTTGTTATTCATGAGCAGGGATTAAACTCAGTTCTGTAATACTCTCTATATCGGTTTTCACCCGATTTAAACTGCAAGGGTGCCATCATTTTTGACAGTGTTTTGATTAGCTGAAAACAATGCACTACTCATGTAAACTACACAATATCAGGATATTCTTTTTATGCATATTAATTACGCTCATTTTTAAGAGATCATTCTGAAGGGTGCCGAGTAAGTCAGTTCAGTAATACATCTTTCACTGGTGAAAGCAGCTGCTATTACAAATACTATTAGGATAATAATATGATGCAGTCATTCATCTGAAGAATGTCAGTATTACATCCTATAAAGCGGCAGATTCACTATAGACCTGCTGGAACGTGCAGACTGATTAAAAGCCGACCTTACTGATTTCATGGCAAAGAGAACTTGTACAGTGAGGGAAAAAATTATTTGAACCCCTGCTGATTTTGTAAGTTTGCCCACTAACAAAGAAATGATCAGTCTATAATTTCAATGGTAGGTTTATTTGAACAGTGAGAGAGAGAACAATAACAAAAAAAATCCAAAAAATGCATTTCAAAAAAGTTATAAATTAATTTGCATTTTCATGAATGAAATAAGTATTTGATCCCCTATCAATCAGCAAGATTTCTGGTAACAGGAATCAGGTAACAAGCTGACATTGGGAGCCCTCTCAGCTTGTTACCTGTATAAAAGACACCTGTCCATAGAAGCAATCAATCAATCCAGATTCCAAACTCTCCATCATGGCCAAGACCAAAGAGCTGTCCATGGATGTCAGGGACAAGATTGTAGACCTACACAAGGCTGGAATGGGCTACAAGACCATCGCCAAGCAGCTTGGTGAGAAGGTGACAACAGTTGGTGCGATTATTCGCAAATGGAAGAAACATAAAATAACTGTCAATCTTCCTCGGTCTGGGGCCCCATGCAAGATCTCACCTCATGGAGTTTCAATGATCATGAGAACGGCGAGGAATCAGCCCAGAATTACACTGGAGGATTTTGTCAATGATCTCAAGGCAGCTGGGACCATAGTCACCAAAAAAACAGTTAGTAACACACTACGCCGTGAAAGACTGAAATCCAGTAGCGCCCGCAAGTTCCCCCTGCTAAAGAAAGCACGTGTACAGGCCCGTTTGAAGTTTGCCAGTGAACATCTGAATGATTCAGAGGAGGACTGGGTGAAAGTGTTGTGGTCAGATGAGACCAAAATCCAGCTCTTTGGCATCAACTCAACTCGCCGTGTTTGGAGGAGGAGGAATGCTGCCTATGACTCCAAGAACACCATCTCCACCGTCAAACATGGAGGTGGAAACATTATGCTTTGGGGGTGTTTTTCTGCCAAGGGGACAGGACAACTGATCCACATCAAAGGGAGGATGGGTGGGGCCATGTACCGTCAAATCTTTGGTGAGAACCTCCTTCCCTCAGCCAGGGCATTGAAAATGGGTCGTGGGTGGGTATTCCAGCATGACAATGATCCAAGGCAATAAAGGAGTGGCTCAAGAAGAAGCACATTAAGGTCTTGGAGTGGCCTAGTCAATCTCCAGACCTTAATCCCATAGAAAATCTGTGGAGGGAGCTGAAGGTTCGAGTTGCCAAACATCAGCCACAAAACATTAATGACTTGGAGAGGATCTGCAAAAAGGAGTGGGACAAAATCCCCCCTGAGATGTGTGCAAACCTGGTGGCCAACTACAAGAAACGTCTGACCTCTGTGACTGCCAACAAAGGTTTTGCCACCAAGTACTAAAGCACATTTTGCGAAGGGATCAAATACTTATTTCATTCATGAAAATGCAAATTAATTTATAACTTTTTTGAAATGCATTTTTCTGGATTTTTTTGTTATTGTTCTGTCTCTCACAGTTCAAATAAACCTACCACTGAAATTATAGACTGATCATTTCTTTGTTAGTGGGCAAAGTTACAAAATCAGCAGGGGTTCAAATAATTTTTTCCCTAACTGTACGTTGCCTTTCCTTGTTTTTTTTAAACATCATCGGTCTAGACAATTGACTTGGTTGTCATGGACACAGCTGACCCCATGGAGACGATGTTCTTCCACGCAACATCCTTAGATGTCTGTAGCAAAGAGGAATATCTGCAGGAGGGGTATAACCTTAAGGGTTGAGAGGTCAGCAAGGACAGCCTGTGACAAAAAAAAAAAGAGGACACGATAAATAACCAAAGGAGACATTAAACACTCATTTCAATGTAAGATTTATGAACAAAACATTGAGACATGTCACACTAGGGTCAGGGAGACTTGTAAGGCATGGAAGAAGAAGAACAACAGCCATTTTATTCTTTCTAATGTGAAACAAAATGCATGTCAATGTGTTAGAAATGAGTAGTTATGAGTTTTAGTTATTTAATATTGACTTGTTAATAAAGCTATGGGTGTGACACACACCTCAAGAACTTTATGTCTAGTAGATAGATAGATAGATAGATAGATAGATAGATAGATAGATAGATAGATAGATAGATAACTACTTTATTGATCCCATGAGAGAAATTCTTGTTACTTCTGTAAATACTGTCAAATTAAAAAAAAGTGACTGGTTTATATTAATGCAGTTCAATCGTTTCCATAGTAACGACTCATAATAAAAGTATTTCAGAAAAATCTCATTGTACAACAATAGTCTGCAGTGTCAGAGTATTGTACTCTGACAGAGTATTGTACTGTTCATTAGTAGACAAAAACTGGCAATTAATTGGGACATAATGGAAATAATTAGAAATGATAATGAAAATAATGAATTTCCTGGAATCCTCCTGGTAATCATGTTACACCAGCGAGTTCTTGATTGTTTTCCTAAAACAGTACACCTCCTTGTGTTGTATTCCTTACTGAGTCACGTCAAAACCATGGCATTTTGTATAGCCACCCAAAGAGGGCAAAAATGAGAAAGCACTAGAACTATTGCCAGGCTCTTCAGACTCTGATGCTGAACAAGTGCAGGAGGTGTTGAAGTGGAATCAACTAATTTACCTGCTATAAAGCCTTAAAGACTTGAGAAGAGCTTGAGAATGGGTTGTGCGTTTTACATTAGCATTCTCAAGCTCTGGCCTTTTAGGCTTGGTGGCGAGTAAATTTAGAGGCTCCTATCATGTTTGCAGGCTTCTAAAGTTTCAGACCACAGGCCCTAGGTGCTAAAAATATTGTATGTTATGATACGTTCTTTAGCAGGGCCAGGTGCTACGTGAGCAAGCAGATAGAGCGCAGCAGCATCTTCCTTTCCTCGCCTCAAGGCCGTGCGTCAGTGTGTTATGGCCAGGGACCTCCGCCAACGGCTCAGATGAAGTTTTACTACAGCTGTCAATCCAACTGTCGCCTGAGACAGCAACAAATGATGCTGCTCTTAAAATGTTAGCTATTCATGTGACTGTCCACAATATTAATGTGTTACTAATTAAAACACAATGTAGGAATCTGTTTAATAGTTAGGAGAAAAAAAAGGAAAACACACAAAACATACACACATTCTACATCAGCAGCAAAATAAGTGTAATCCTTATAAAATCACACGCCTCAGGAAGTAATGTGTTACAGAAGCTTTACTGTAAAGAGAAAACGTATATGTTTTAGCAACATGTAATGCATTTGGTTTTGGACATTTAGGGGCCAGGAGGGAGGGAGCGTGGTCTGAATTTAAAAATGTCCAGGCCAGCGATTCTAAGACGTGCCTTAGGGAGACTGGGTTACTGGTGCTGGCTGTAAGTCAACACGCTATTTCAGTACCTTTCTGTGCCTTCTCTTATGCACACACTCTCACCTCAGCCGAGGCCAGTGACGTCACCTCCATCAGATTTTCAGCCCGGAACGTGAAGACAGCAGCCGCCAGAACTAGAGGGGAAATCAGAAGGACAGCCAATCAAATGTTAGAGTCAAAATGACAGGCGTTGTTTCTGTTTAAAAAGCGCAGCAGATTGATTTAAATCTAATGAAAATTATATAACAAATATTATTCAGTAAAGAAAAGAAGTGTTTAATGTGTTCAACTTCAAAACGGACTCACCTGCTACTATTTCTAAGCATTCGTAGCCAAGGATACGGTCCCACAGCAACAAGAGTTGGTCAGTGGACAGGTATCCCGAGAAAGCCCGAACCATCCACTTAAAGGCGATACGCAATCTGGAGGTGGAAAACTTCATTTATCACCAGTATGAAATCTTAAATATTTTAAAAAATATATCAAAAGTAATCCTAGGCAGCTTGATGGTAAAAGTGTTTGCCTTAATGTCCAAAGACTTTGAGTTAGTCTTGTTTAGTCCCAGGCCTGGACTATTCTGTATGAAATGCTGTATGATAGGAAACAATTGATCATTGCCTCTGGAACAAAAACAAGGTATAAATTTGGTATAAATTCCAAAAACATTATTTAAGAAGTACCAATTTGTTCTGTATGAGAAAGAGAAACTTGTATGTGAGAATCATAAACACTAGATGGCGCCATTTGAACAGTGAATCCAGGAAAGTGAGTCCAGTTTCTTCTGTTATAGATTGTGTCTGACTAATATGGCGAAATATTAAATAGCAATCTTAGCATTTCATATAATATTAAACAAACACATACAAACACAAGAACCTAGGCAGCACTATAAGTCATAAACGTTTCTACTAATGGTCTCTAATGCGAATGTAAACGACTCTAAATGCACTAGCCCAGGATTACTCATGAGAGTCTGACTTATCTTAATGCATATAAATGTGCATCATATATTTAATGTCTGACATAATACTACACATCATATAAGGAGGATATACTAAGCTTCAGACTTACGGTTGGGCTCCTATGTCCTGCAAATGATAGAAGAGCTGGGGAAGATGGGTTTGGAGTAACCGCTCAAACTGCAGACAAAGAGAAACTATACCCTGTAGCAACACACACACACACACACACTTACTTTCCAGACCTTGAAAACCATACCTACCCGCCACATAGTAAGATATTCTGTAACATGCTTACTGAGGGAGAGGAGGATATGGAGTGCAGTCTGAAGAAGTAGCGCACATACATCTCTCTGAATACGCTGTAGAGTTTAGATGGCTCGTTGTACAAAAAACACAGGGGAGCCACTGCAGGACACACACACAAAGAATATTGCTTACTTTTACCTGTAATGAATAAAATAATACAAGAGCTTAAGTTAATGTTCACTTCAAACATCTCTGTGGCAGGAAACAGCAGTTGATGAGAGAGATCAGAGAAGATTGAGAGTGATCTGAGCTGACAGAAAGGGTACGACGACTCAAATAAGCACTCTTTACAACCAGGGTGAGCAGAAAAGCATCTCAGTATATCGAACCTTGCTGCAAATGGACTAGAATAGCAGAAGACCACATCAGGATTCACTTCTGTCTGTACCTTCCGGGTAAAACCTGGTCTTTTTGTAATCTTTGTAAACTGTCCAGTTTCGGTGAGCACACGATGGCTCTGTTGCATACTGGCACAAACAAGCAATGGTACTGGTGTTCCTATTAAAGAGTAATGCACAGAATTAAATGTCCTCACACTCACCATACATTGAGAAGCCATGGAAAGGAATAACACCTAAAAGACAAAAAGAAAACATGTGATATAGAGAGAGTTGTGATTAAAACAGCACTAAGCAGCATCATGTCTATAAGAGAGCCTTGTTGCATGAGAAACAGATATATAAAGGAGGATATAGGTTACTTAAAAGTACCATTTGGAGGATACACCACAGCAAACTCCTCTGCACCAGACTTGCCTGAGGAACACATTTTATTGATTATATAAGGATAAACAGTACAAAATAACGACAAAACATCGATTAAAGCATGGTGATGTTGAATTCTCGTTTCTGATTGGTCAGAAGGTGGTGACGATTACATTTCTAGGGGAGCTCGAGTGAGACACTAGTGCTTTTTGCAAATCACAGGTTTCAATTAATGCACTTATAATATCTATAGTGAGAGCTAATTTACAGGAACTTGGACAGCATATGATCTACATAATTAAAGTCTCTGTATGTGACTGTTATCCATCATGGGAAAGTCATCAGCACAGAGGACTTTACACATCACGGCTGAGCAAAAGCAAAGGGGTGGCTGTTTGTACCTCCTACAATGAAAGTGATAACAGGAAGAAACGTGGATTTCTTGGATGTTGCACAACATTAAATACTAAGGTGAAATGGTTGAAATGCGTGATCTGTCATTTATTAGTAAATTAAAAAATTGTAACTGTGGTGTAAATAGAATAAACGACACTTATATATGTTGTTATAATCAAAATATTAGTCAAATAATAGCTTTTGGGTGATATCAGTAAACTCCATGCCATATTGTGCCACATCTCACCTCATGTTTAACGCCTTACTTAACACATTGTTTGTTGTAATACGCCAACACAATAATCTAACATCATAATGTAACTAGGTAACACACAACTATACACACTCTAAATGCACATTCAAACACACTTATAAGGACTTTACCCTGGATGTAGGATTTGGGAGGAGTGGCACTATTGTAGCTAAAATGCTCCAGAACTGCAGTGTCTCGAGAAAAACACAGGAGAACCTTGTAAAGAACACACAAATTGTCATGAATTACTATCATTATGGGTACATTGTGTCCTCATAACCCTGCCCAGATACACACATACACACGCGCACACACACAGCAAAGTCTTCAGAATTCTATTTTAAATGATTTCTTTTAAAACGATGGCAAATTGCTCAGGTGCAATTTGTAGAGTGGTGTACTTAAGATCACACGCACGGCCTCCAGTTGCAGATGTCATTTATCATGTCCTAAGAATTCTAATAATAGGAAGAAAAGGAAATTACATTTTCCCCCATTTGGTGCATTGCCGTTCTTTTACTATGCTTTAACCTAACGTTATTGAAAAAGTTTGTAAAAAAAAAACAAAACAAAAAAACGTGCATTTCTTCTTTCAGTCCCTTCTGCAGCTATACTGTTGAAACCCTGGCAGTGACCAGTAATGCTATTACACAACATAGCTTTATCTACTCGGAAAAAAATTCGGAGAAAAACCAATATTTATGCTCAGCCTGCTGCTGTTAATCATTTCACACCTGTGGCCTGGGACAGAGAACTTGCTCTTGTAACATGTCACTATTTTTGTTCGGTGCGACACTTTCACTACACATTAGCACATTAAACTACCAGATTGCGTTGGTTCTGTAACTGTAAATGGAATCAGGATGTTAACTACAACTGCCTTCAGTGCTGAGAGAAGTAATTACAAAAAGCTGAATTTGGGTCAGATATATTTAATCCATCATAAAAAAAAATGAACTGTAAGTGAAACAATTCATGAAAAATCCTAATGTTTGAGTCTTTCTCTATGACTGAAGGGATTCTGGGATATTTTTAGGCTACATCTACTTTCTGGCATCAGGGCTTGAATGGATGAGGTTTCGTTTATTATGCTGTGTGTGAAAAGAAATACACATTTCTGATAACGCAATAATATCTCGCAGAAGAAAGGAGGTATGAAAAGTGAAACTAGAGTGTAATTTTTATAAACTGTTATTAAAACAATGTAGAATTATCACACACAATGATATATAAAGTCAAACACATCATTCAGAAGTAGTCTAAAAGTAATGTGATCATCACACTATTTAGGTATTTCCCCCATATAATCTGAGTGTGTATAACGTGTGAGTGTTTGGTAGGGAGGGTAAAGGAATATCTGACAGGTTTGACCTTGTCGGGACATTTGGCTGGTCTCCAACCAGCTATTTTTTCCTCCAGCAACTATATGTTGTATTTAAAAAAGTCAAAGAAGAAAAGGTTTACTGAGGATAAAGTTAGGTGTAGGAATAGCTTTACATATGGGCATTAATAATTCCTTGTCACTAGAAGTCCTTACAAAGACAATCATGCGTCTCTCAAGCAAAAAACAAAAAAGGTGTCCAAAAACATGATAGGAAAAGACATGTGTTGTTAGCACTCACTCACCTGATATAGAAAGTCTTCAAATACAAAGTAATAGTCATCATTACTTGCAGTCAGCTTCACATCCTGAGTTATAAAAAAGGAAGCACAATTGCATTCTATATTTATGCAATTATCCAACTAATTATCAGTTATGATATGATAAATGCCTAAAAAATCTAATCGAAATCTGATCAGACTACCAGCCACTGAGAAGCATGCTAAAAATTAAGAAAGTGTTAATTCTAATGAAGTGATTTCTCTAATAGTTTAATCATATTTACATTTTCTGGCAGACGCTCTTATCCAGAGCGACATACAAAAGTGCTTTAAGTCTCTATCAGTGAATACATTAACACTGGTTCAATAGGTTACAGACTTAGGATACCATTAGCTTAAAATTGGGTGGGTTTTTTCTATATTTCCTATGTCCATATCTAATCTAAAGAAACCATTTCAAGAAAACATGACCTTGGAACAACACATGGCTCCAGACTTTGGTTAAACTCTAAACCTAATGAAGAACATGTAAAAAGCCTATTTCAAGCAAAGATAGAAAATGTACAATTCAACTAAAACGTTGTATAAATCAAAGAGCCACAAAATCTATTTTTATTCAATAAACTGCACCTTTTAAACCTTCTTAAACGTGTAGGAGTGCCTGCGTGTGTACCTTGTAGATTAGATTATCCACCAGCAGGTCATGGTGTATGACTGCAGCCTTCAGTTGCTCATAATGCATGATGTCCTAGCATAAAGAAAGAAACAGCAGGTAATTGAATCAAACCTGAATGATGGAATACCATAAAGTTAAACCTAAAGATGGTGCAGTTTGACTTTTTCTTTTAAAGAAAGAGTTGTGAGGCCAAAATCCAAAGTGGTTGAAAGCATTACCTACAATTACCTGACTCATATTACCACCTTTTAGAGTTACACTGTATTTTTGTCAAGAGCAATTAAAATCCAATAGAATAAACAACCTGAGCACATTGTAGAAGCAGCTATAGATCAGTTATCAACCATATATACATTAATAGAGGACTTAATTACAGATGTGGAACCCACTTTAGGTCTAACATTATTTTTCTAACAAGTCAGTCATTTATTTGCAGATAATAGCACACCAAAAAAAAAATTCTTGCAGTTGAGAAATTACAGGTAATCTATTATCTTGGCTAAAGCATAAAGACAAGCAGGGAGCAGGAACTAACAAAGAACATTTCCTGTTCTTTTTTGGCAGTCAATGAAGGATGAACAAAGATGTGGAAAACTGTCAGTACAAATCGCTCATATGCCGACCTACAAATTACAGCCTCCATGTGTCTGGTTTATGTCAGAACAGTACAACTGCAATTCACCCAAGAAAAAAAAATCTCAGCTTAAAAGTAGTTAATGGTTTTGGATGTTTTCTCAAATAAGGGTCTTGTCACCTGATATGAAACAGTGTAAGAGAAAACCAGCCAGAACATGTCATACGAGGGTAAATGTTCCTATAATTAACAGGAAATGTGTCGGATAACTGCAGACTAGATGGGTCTGGCTTTAGACTGTGTGAATGTGTTTTTTTTCTGGAGCTTACAGTTTGATGTACATTTAAAAGTAAATCGAGCCTACTCTGTTTATGGATCCTTAAAACATTGAGTAATTATTACTGAAGTCATTGCTTCTAGTTTTGAGAGACAGGTCTAGACATTAACAGTTAATTTAAAAAAAAAAAAAAAAAAAAAATCTATACATTTGTGGGTTGCATAAGCATTCACCCCCTTGGGTTAATACATGATAGAACCACTTATGCCTGCCACTATAGCTGCATGCCTTTTATCTCTCTATAAGCTTTGTATCTGGATCTTTATTTGTTCCTCATACTTCATGGCAAATCAACCAAGCCTAAGACCACAGCTAAACTACTGAGTCTGAGATCAAAGTCTGAGGTCAGACTGAAGTACTGTTAGAAAGTAAACCTCCACCCCATACTCAAGTCTCTTGCTGACCGGAAAAAAAAGTTTTCTTCTAGATTTACCCAGCATTTGGCTGCATCAAATTCTCGCCCTCAAACCTGAGCAGTTTCTCAGCCCATGCTGATAAAAAGCATCCACGTAAACTGATGCTTCTACCACCGTGCTTCACTGTGAGGATGGTGTTCTCAAGGACATGAGCAGTGTTGGGTTTCCTGGGACATAGCATTAACTGAGTATTGGGCTGATACCAGCAAAAAACGGTAGACTGGATATCAGAGAAAACGTGTTAGATACTGGATCCTTAAACTTGAAAAACTTCTTCTTAGGAGAGGAAATGTTTGCTCATAAAGAGACTCATCAGGTTTTTTCTTTTGTCAGGATTTGTTTTATAATTTATATATAATTTAACCTTGAAAGAATTGCAAATTGCTTCAGTTAAAAAATCTTAATGCTTAGTAGTACAGTATTTAAAGACAACCGATTGGGATAGCAGTATCTGCTGACACTCAGGGTTTCTGTATCAAAGTTCACTTCAGTTTTGGTCTCAGAACATCTTCCACATGTTTCCTAAATCAAAAGTTTTTCAACACATGGAATTTCTTTTTCTTTATTATAGTTTTGATCACTATAATTGACACGGACCAAACTAAACAACACAGAATAACAATTAAATGAAACACATCTTTGTGGAATTAACTGGTCATTATCAGGCCCTTATGGTACTCTAAATCAGTGCTTTATTAAAAGCAGGCACATCTGGTAAACCTAATAAACCTATAGATAAAAGAGTTAGTGTTAATATTAACAGAAAAACATAAAGAAGAATTTTTTGATTATATTATATTCCAGATGATAACATGAAAACATATAGAGTATTTAAAAGCTTTCTATATCTAAGACACTCTTTGTGGTTTTGTTCATTTGCTTAAATGATTAACCATAAGTTGAACCCTCTAGTAAGAAATATGCATTACCTCTGGCTCATTAGTGGCATTGAGGATCAGAGCCCATAACTGAGCTCGGAGGCCAGTGGGACATCCCTGTCTGCTGTACTGCTGAGCAGCTGCACTGTCCTGCTCACTCAACACTAACACACAGAAAAACACTCACTGTACACAGTGTGAAAAAGGTTCACGAGAGCTAGTGTGTTCATCTATACACTTCACTTTCACAGACTGTATGAACGACAGAAAGAACCAGCGTAACACGAGCCCCTTTCCCTCAACTGTACTGTTAACCTGTCTGCATGAGAGACCTGAAGGTATGTGTAGGGTTTTAGTTGTGCACTGAATGAAAGAGAAAGAGAGAGAGAGAGAGAGAGAGAGAGGATGTGTGTGATGTATGTTAAAAAAAAAAAGCAGGTCCATTTGTTCTCTTTTCTAAATACCAGGTAACCAGCTGGGTCATGTATGGTTAAAACTGGGCTGATGGACATTACAAAAACACTCTCAGCAAAATATTGACATCTAACTTCTATTAAACACACAGCCACTCAGGAACAGTACAAATAGACTTAAGTAATCCTTTTACTTTATGTTATTTATTTATTTATTTTTTTACCTTTCTTTCCAATACGAAGGTGTTCACTTTCAAACAAATCTGTGTGAAATAGAGAAAAAGAGTAGACAGTAAGCAGGGCATGTGATTGATTAGAAATACTGTAGGCACTATTGTCTAACTAGTGTTAGATAAGTGATTTTTCTCTCTCTCTCTCTTTTTCAAAAATTCTTTAAATTCTTAGACAACCTGTTCAATCAATAGAACATTTTTGAATATTGTTCATAGCCACCTAGCATTCCATGATGTGAGCTTTCCTTCTAATTTCACAGAAACCCAACATCAGTCCTTGGTTTTCCTACATAATTGCAAGTCAAATTATTCTTTCTATCCCATAGTAACTGCAGTCTAGTAGCCAAATAGAAAGGCACCAAGCCGTAATGACTGTGTAAAAGCTTTCTTCCCCCAAGCTATCAGGCTCCAGACATCAATACCCAAAATCCAGGAGGATACCATCCCCACCCTCCAAAAACACACACACACACAGACACTCTCACACAAACTCACTCACACTCAACTGAACATCATTCTACTCCATGAACAAAATACTGTATTTTTGCTGCTAACCAGTATGTTATATACATTTACAACATTTATTATAACATTGTAATAACTTTTTGCACTTTATCCCACCCTTGAACTGTGCATTGGTCAATCAATGCTATACTGTCCTTCGCTGTGCCAATTGTCCTGTTTTAGTAATTATTGTGCTGTCCTGTGCTGTTTGCACACATTTGCACAGCGCTTTATGTAGTCTAGTGTAGCGTATTATTTTTCATTCCTGATTTAGTGAACGGATAGAACTATAGAGAAATGCATTTATTAACGTTATTCAAGTCATTTTTTTAATTGTGAAGAAATTAGCAAAATAATGCATGCTGCATTTCCAACAAAGAGTCAGTGTTTGTTTTTTGTGCTGTGATCTCAAGGATCCGTGTTAAATGACTACACTGTAAGAGACAAAGAATTAGATGGCTTCAGGTCAGAAGCTAGTAGATCACAGGCCTTTCACAGACGGATGGGAGGAATACTGGAATACCTGGAGGGACGTGTGCGTGATCGTCTATTCCAAGTTGGCCGCGATTCAGGCTCAATTCTGGATAAGCCTCTCTCTGGAAAACAGATGCAGTGCATCAGCTTGCTACTTTGTACATGTGTGACATCAACTCTAGCAAATGTGGAACAGTGCAATGAAAGAAGATTTACTCTGATCACAGTGTGTAAATGTGTTAAGAACAAAGGAGGAGATAAAAACCTCACCATCTGTGGGATATCACGGATGTTGAGGGAGATCTGAATAAGTCCCCAGTGGCTCCTGGCTGTGAGACCCTCACTACAGTCATGATTGGGGTTCTTCAGACTAATCAACACCTTCCAAAGAAGCCACATGTTCATATCTTATCCATTACATCACTTAATGCAATGACATTTGTGTGTGATAATATAATCTTTATTTTAAGCTGTTTACAGATAGATCCTTTAAAGCCTTCCTTAATTCCTAACTCCACATTATAACATTATGCTCTGACCCTAGAAACAGTGTGTATGTAGATGTAGCACATTTATCACTGGTAATCATTAAGTGTATGCTCAAAGAAAACATCCTGTCATCAGGAAGCATGTGTCTGTAGCTGTCAATCACAGACAGCATCTCTCACACCCTTCCAGAGTTATTTAGAGAAACATTTCCCTCTGGAATCTAATCAGCTGTTTCAAACCCAAGCTCCTCAATCTCTTAAACATGAACGGATGTTCTCAATCAAGACAATCTCACCTCTAGGAAATCTTTGGGTGCATATACAGGCCTGAACTTGCTGAGATCTGCAAATGGAAAAAACCTGTAATGTTTAGACAGGAATAACTTGGCAAGAATAGGTTGTTTAAGCAATATATTTTGCAATGTATGCTACTTTAATAAGATAAGTATTAAATAACTGATACAGTAATGTTAAACCTAACTCGGTTAAAGAATTCTCCAGTGGCCATGTTCTACATTTTATATTCAAGACCAGATGAGAGAGCGAGAGTGAGAGAGAGAGAGAGAGACAGGCAGTAGTTTTGGGAGGTGAGCTCTGCTTATCGGGACTCATTCCAACAGTCTGGACATGCTCCGGTTTCACAAGCTAAGCTGTTTATGCCCGTGTCCAGCAGACAGCTGCAAATGTTATCATACATGCAGCGGAGTGATAACACTGTTATGGAACTGTTATATTCCACAAGACAACTGTAAACAAGCAAAGGGCAAAAAATAAACACAGGGGGATAGAGCCAAACACGCATAGGGAGGTAGCAATGCTAATGTGTGAAAGGATTGTGAGGGTGTCTGGAGGTGCAGAGAATGACCATCCTCATGCTACTGCTGTACAATCAGCACAGTGCCAGAGCAAAGAGCATACACTGCTGCTGGTGGAAAGATGTTTAGTACATCTTAGTACGTGCTACCCCTACCTCAGTAAAATGTCTAAAATATGATGGAGCAAGCAAAGACTTCTTTGCCTATTTAAAAGACATGAACTCTGTGTGTGATCTAATTTGAAAAACCATCTTGAGGGAAGTTTACAGGAACATGGAGACAGTGTTGGCTTAAGTGGTTAAGGCTCTGGGTTGTTGATTGGAGGATCGAGGTTCAAGCTCCAGCACCACCAAGCTTCACTGCTGGACAAATGAGCAAGGCCCTTAACCCTCCCAGCTCCAGGGGTGTTGCATCATAGCTCTGACCCTAACTTTTTCAGTTTGGATATGCAAAGAAAAGAATTCCACTGTGCTGTAATGTATGTGTGGCGATAATAAAGTCAAGGCAGTTTAGCTAATTTACAAACATTAACTGACTACTATATATTTAACTAAGTATTTTTCTTTGCTATTACCAGGTTAGACTAGAATGGATTCTAGTAGCTAATGTAACTGGACAGGTAGCAATTCAAAGTCTGGCAAATGGCAAATATTGGATATTTACAGGATATTTTACTTCTGAGTAAACCTAGACAGACAAAACAGCATAGTAGCTTACAGCAGATTTATATCAATAATAAAAGTTAGTTTTCACATGCAAACATGACATTTATTAACTTCATCAGTTAAAAAATATTTCCTCTTTCCCTTTGTAATGCTTAAAAACATTCGAAAAGCAAGATTTTCACTTGTTTATATTTTTTCTCTCTGTATTGAAGTGTGATTTCTCAGTACTGCGTCCACCCCTGACCACATCTGCAAAAACGGGTGGCATGAATTTAGGGAAAATGTGTGCTTTATTTCCAAACCCTTCCAGCATGTGCTGCTCATTTATTTACAATATCATCAATTAGCATCTGCAAAATAAAAGTGCAAATAGCAAACAGTACTGCAATTTAGGCTAAATAAGAAGATGAGATTGAGACACATGGAAGATAAAGACTACTGGGTGGATGTGTGCAGGCTTTGTGTCTAAAATTGTACTTGTGCATTATTTATTGAGGTGTTACCCGTCTGAAATTCCACTCTGTTACAAACCAGAGAAACTCCCTCCACTTTCCATCACCAAAAAAGATAAAACTCAAATCTCATACCACCATGTACAATGGCAGAATACACAACCTAACACTGTTAGAATTAAAAAATGATGTGAAAACTCTGCACTTTTGCATGACAGGGGTTAGGTGGAAATCTCAAGAAAATTTGACCACTGGTTTCCTTTGAACTTCATTATGTGCCTTTTATAGATCTTTTATAGACTTTGGAACCCTGTAGCGACACACGAGAGACAGAAGTCGAGATTCAAGTCATTTAGTGACTGTGTCTTTGGTGTCCATATGTTTTGTCGCACGTGTTTTGAGTTTGGCGATTCTCCGGAATGCAATAGCAATTAAAAAAAAACATGAGCGGCATAAATAAAGCTGTCCCATGTTTAAAGGAGGGCTTTAAGATCGTCTAAGCATTGCACTGATGTACTATTATAAAGGCAATTTATAAAATCAGATCATGTATGTGTCACCTGGTTCATCTGTGCCCATCTCGTTCCATTTGTTTGTTAAATGTCTCTGTTCTGCAACAGGGCGCTGTGGAATAAATGTCAGATTTAATAAACAGCCCAGAGAAGAATTCCGTTAATAGAGTTAATGCTTTGGTTTTTCTAGCTGTGGTTCTACAGTCTTCTTCTATTATTTATTTATTTAGGTTTTATTAGAAACACTTACAGGTTCTATGAAGAAGCATATAATGATTGTATTAGCATTTATGGATTATATAAAGAGATATATTTTTAGTTCTATCAGTTAAAACTTTCTTTCTAGCTTTGGTTTTAGGACAGGTTTGAAATTTGGGTTTGATGAAAAGTCAAAGCTTCTATTTATGAGAAGTTAAACATACAGTTCTATGACAAGTTAGAACTCCGGTTTAGTGAAAAATTTGAACTTTGGTTTAAATCACATAAGAAAGTAAATATACAGGTCCATGCAAAGTTTTGGGTCTAGGAGAAGTAAAATATAACTCTATGAAAAGTTTTTGTCCTAAGACAAGAAGGTAACCCTGGAGTTAAGCTGTAGTTTGAGTATTTGACTAGCATGTGGTATGAGTATTTTTGTGTGACCCGTACCTTGCGGGCCAGTGGAACCCCCAACTCTGTACACATGCTGTTCAAACTCTTCAGGATCCTCTTCTCCCAGCATGCCTGGGAGACACCACACATACAGACACACACACACAGTGGTACATATATGCAATGAGAAAAGCATTGCCGGAATGTGTAGACTGAGGGAGAAAAATTGTACCTGTGCTTTGCGCATGTATTCCAGCGGCTCTTTCGTGTGCTCAGGGGAAGCTGCAGGGTGAGCAGGTGGAGGCAAACTACACACACACACACAAAATTACGAAACACCAAAAAGTCAGTCATCAACATGTGGAAAAAAAGGGGCACCACAGTGACATCACCAGGAACAGGACATCACTCCAAAAAATGATGAAAGGAAAAGATGAAAACTTATCAAAGAGGCTGCAAAGAGACCTATGGCAACATTAAAGGAGCTGCAAAAATATCTGGTAACTACTGGTCATTCCCTGAATGTGTCAATAATCTCTCATATTCATCATATGTCTGGGCTATGGGATAGGGTGACTAGACAGAGGCCTGCATAAAACACGTCCAAGTCTGCCTACATTTTGCCAAACTAAGATGGTAAGCCCAAGGCAGACCTTTTTAGGCATAATTCCAAAAAAATATGTGATGCAAATCAAGACGGCTTAATACTCCAAGAACACTGTGCCCACTGTGAAGCATGGTGGTGGCAGCATCATGCTAGAGAGCTGCTTCTTTCAACTGGGACTGGGACTCTAATAAAGGCCAAGGGAATTGTGGCCAGTTTCATGTAATGATTTATTTTGGCACAAAACCTGCAGGTCTTTGTTTGACAGCTGAAGAAATACTTCCAAATTTCCAACACAATAATGACCCAAAGCACAAATCCAAGTCAAGAAAGCAATGGCTTCAGAAGAAGATTATTTCTGGAATGGCTCAGTCAGAATCCAGATATTCATTTGCACTGTATTCATTTGGAATGACTTGGCCATGCAATCCAATGACCTGCTTTTCAAACATCCATAAAATAATCAAATCAAGTTGATTCTTGATGAGAAGGTTAGTGATTGTGATACAAAATACAATTCTAAAATGGACAATAGTGGAGACCTGTTAGAGACTGCCGACCTGACCCCCACTAGGCCCTAAGGAAACCACCATGAAGTTCCTCCAGAGACCAGAAGAACCACATTTAGACAGGACCTGTCCATTTTCTCTTGTTAACTATACTTGAAACCTGTTTGTTTATTTCCAGACGTGTGGAATGGAAAGATAAATAAATGAGTGATTTTGGAGGACTTGCAGATGGTCACCCTATCAGAATTATTTAGCCAAATTTACTACAACCTGTCAGGAAATAAACAACCCGGCTGCCAGATTCCCAGCTTATCATGCTTCACTGGAGTAAATAGTAGAGTCTAACATTGTAGAGTCACAAAAATTGCTCGCACATGTAAACTGGGAAAGATATACTAGACAACTAGAAGTACAGTTAACAAGAGAACACTGGTGTGTTTGCTTTTCAGACTGGCACACCATGCCAAGGGTAAGTATGAGCTATATGGAGTTATACATATCAGTAGGTAAGCCTTTAACTATATTCTCCCAAACTAGATTAGATTACTAGATATTAAAATAAATCTGTAACATAAAACTGTACAATTTTGATATTCAGCAGGAATAGCTGAACTATAAACTATCATGAGTCTGCTTCACATGGGCAGGAAACATGACACAGTTACTTTACCTCCATCCATCACAGTCAGTGACTGAACAGCAGCAGCACTGGACCATTTGCACTTCTCCTGTGAGCTCCATTACCACTGAAAACACTGGCTTCTGTATAAACATGTCATCTTAAAGCTGACATGGAAATAAATGACTCCAAGCAGAATATCACCACTTACTTCTTCTTTTACATCGCTGGTCATTTTAATAAGAGCTACCCTCATGCGACTTACATACTCTATGCAATAGCACAGAACATACGTAAATTTGCTTTTCATACTCACCACAATGCACATTTCCACCCACTGAAGATGAAACTTCATACCATTGTGCATATTAATGACAATATTTGCATCTGGTTTGTACTGGGCTGTCTGCTACAGCTGGCACCAGAGCCAACTGACTACTGCATGTACCATAATGATTTAGGGGTGGGGGTGGGGGAGGGTTGGGTTAGATTTTATTCTCCAGCCATGAAACATTATTATTAGGCTATTAAGCTAGTTGGATATGACGTCCCATTTTGGACTACATAACATAACCAGTACTCTATAACTACTTTATATATAGCCAAAAATATGTGGACACCTGAGCATCACGCCCATATGTGTTTGTTGAACATGCTACTCCAGATTTAGCCTCTCTTTACTGCTATAACAACCCAAATCTTCTCTCTTTTTTTAGATTCTGGAATGTGGCTATGGAAATTTGGGATTCAGTTACAAGAGTTCTAGTGAAGTCTGGACAGGACACTTGATTTTTTCCACACTGGCCTTAGCATGCTTTGTGCACAGGTGCACCGTCATGCTGGAACAGGTTTTGGCCCATTAGTTTCAGTAGAGATAAATCTTGTGTGCTTCTATCTACACCATTTAGGCATAACATTATGAGCAGTGAGAGGTGAAGTGAATAACACTGATTATCTCCTCATCATGGCACCTGTTAGTGGGTGGGATATATTAGGCAGCAAGTGAATATTTGTCCTCAGTGTTGATGTGTTAGGAGCAGGAAAAATGGACAAGCGTAAGGATTTGAGTGAGTTTGAGAAGTTTGCCAAATTGTGATGGCTAGACGACTGGATCAGAGCATCTGTTCTCTGTGTTCTCGGTCTGCAGTGGTCACTATCTATCAAAAGTGGTCCACAGTGGTGAACCGACGACAGGGTCATGGGCGGCCAAGGCTCATCGATGCACGTGGGGAGTGAAGGCTGACCTGTGTGATCCGATCCAACAGACAAGCTACTGAACTTAATGCCGGTTCTGATAGAAAGGTATTAGAATACATAGTGCACGACGGGTCAGGGCTGTTTTGGCAGCAAAAGGAGCCAAGGATCAACACAACATTAGGCAGGTGGTCATAATGTTATGCCTGATCGGTGTATGTGGTAACAGTATGGGGGGGGGCACATAGTTGTAATGATCATGTGTCCACAAATTTTTGCACATATTGTGCATTTTAGGTCATTTTAAGTTGGATGAAAAAACTCCTTTACCATGTGCTCAGATGAAAACACTTTCTCATCTCTCACTTTCTCATTCTTAATCACTCACTGACAGTTCAAGAGTATCAACAGTAATTCCAAGGTATGATGCAATTTTTCCGAGAAAACTGTCCTAGCTTCTAAAGATCATAAACACACTCCACACTTTGCTTAGATCAGTCATGGTTCTGGCTATTAATAACATTAACAAGTATAATAAGTGGTTCTTAGCTCCAGTTCCAGAAAGCCACTAGTATGTGCAAGTTTTCATTAAACAGTGCAAACATTTTTATGACTTTTTTTTACTTCTGATCCTGCTCTTGAAGAGCTTCACCTGCTGAATCAAAGAAGGAGAGAAAATGCAAGACTGCAGCTAGGAACCCCACTGCAGTCAAATGCAAAAGTTAGGAGAGCAGTGTTTCAGTTTGTTATTATTCCAGTTGTTTAAACACTGATATTAATTCAGAGTGCTTTGTTTTTAAGTAACTAACTTTAGCACCCTAGAAGACATCTGATCCAATACATGTTTTGAACTTGAAGCTGAGAATAAATGCATATTCTGTCCTTTTCTCTATTTTTTTAATCAAGTCTTTTTTAAACAATCCATATTGTCAGTCTGCTTAATTAGACCAGAGAGATAAACAAAGAGAAAACTCTAAACTCTGTAAAGTCTCCTATCCAAACTAATGCTAGTGAAATTTAATGCTACAGCATACAAGCTCTACTATACAACTGTGTGCTTTGGGAAGACCCACATATACACTATACAGACCTTGCTTTGTGCACTGGTGCGCAGTCAAAGGTGGAAGGGGCCATCCCCAAAGTTATGGAGAATGAAATTGTCCACAATGTCTTGGTATATTGAAGCATTAAGAGTTCCTTTCACTGGAACTAAGGGGACAAGCCCTGAATTCAATGATTTGGAGGAGTGTCCCAAAACTTTTGGCAATATAGTGTAGGTGTGATGATCAGGTGTCCATATAGAATCTCATTCAACTAATCAGATCATTAAAGGTCTTCAAGGATTAAAAAGTGCAGAACAAACAAAATACACACTCTAAGAAATATAAGGGGATGTGGTAGCTTAGTGGTTAAGGTGTTGGACTATTGATCAGAAGGTACTGATCAGGTCCATAAAGCTGCCACTGCTGGGCCCCTGAGCAAGGCCCTTAAACCTCAATTACTCAGTAGTATAAAATGAGATAAATCGTAAGTCACTCTGGATGGTCGTCTACCAAATGCCAGAAATGTAAAGGTATCAAACTGTACTTTCTTGTCACGGGGTGAAAGCATCAAGTGTACATCTTTAGTGCCTGTGCTCTAAAAAACTAATTCATGCATCTTCCCCAGGTACATTTCCCAGTCTTACTAATAAGGATAAAGAGAAATGAGGACAATATATTTGGAGATAAATTTCAACTTACATGTGCAACTCTCTGTACACTGCATTTTGTAACTTCCTCTCCCAACCTAAAACAAAGAGTTTTAAAATAAAATAAATTAGCTTCCTAAAGTAATTATTTAGGTAATGTAGAAAATAAAAAAATCTCAGCGCCTCTCCATCATGTTTGTAGTGTAGTCTCTGCAGCACCCGGATGATAAACCCGGCGCACCCTGGGTACCTGAGGCTCTAAGGAAATTCCGGACGTCTTCTTTTAAAGATTCTAGCTTGATCTCCGGCCTGTGTAAACATTCCTTCAATAAAAACAAGAGGGATATATAGTAGTGAATAGTTTTATCTACTGTACGACTGATGACAGATGAGAAAAAGAGTGATGTTAATATGAGCTGAACGGGATGTGCTAGGCTAGGCTACTCACTTTGGCTTGTTTTTCCAGCTGGGAGTGTAAATGAGTTCCTCTGAGCCGCTGGACAACTTGGGCGATGGTGACAGATATCTCTGTTCCTTCGTCCATTTTAATAAACACAAATTGTCAGAAAGCTCAGTGATTATTTTAGCGTCATTTAGTAGAGCAGCATCCAAGCATTAAGAACACCGTTTCTTAGCAACTGACGAGCGCACGCGAGGGAAACAAGGACCCCGAAACACGGTTCCTACCTCCAGCGTCTTTCATACACACGCTCGTAACCATGTGGTCAGAAAATACCACATTTAATTACCATAATAAAGAACTAGCCGTTCATTCTGATACATCATTTCTGTGACATAAGTTATACAAGAGATAATATTTGTCACTTTTATAAATATTATCAATATTACATTGTAGGCTTGTCAGCATTAGCCTAATTATTGTTCTCATACATGTAGAATAAACCCTATTCAGTACAGATTTATTTATGAATACATACAATAAATACATGGTAAATGTGTTATAATAATATTATAATATTTTTTTTGTAATGGCTGGAGATTTCTTTTTCTAAATAAATCTGCGATATTTATAGGCCTACTTGTGTTGAGTTATTAAGGTTTAAACCCCATTCGATTCAACTACTTAACAACTATTAAAACCTATAAATATAATGTCATAAATATATTCTGTTTGTATTCATAGGTTATAATTTCCACTTTTGGAACAGACGTGGCTTCACTTCACAGACTCCTCCACTTTCCACCTGCCATACTTGTTATATGCCATAATGCCTTTGCCACAAATTGTGTGGTTATAATTCAATTGAATTTGATTTGTATGGTGCTTTTAACAGTAGACGTTGCCATGAAGCACCTTTACATAAATCTGGAAGTAGATTTAGATTAAGACCCCTAATGAGCAAGCCGGAGGTGACAGTAACAAGGAAAAACCCCCTGAGACAACAGGAAGGAACCTTGAGAGGAACCAGACTCAAAAGGGAACCCATGCTCTTCTGGATGTAAACTCTGTGGGCACTTTATTATCTAGAGTTACCTTAGAATTATCTAGCTGCACTCATTGGCCAATTTTGGAATTTTTCCCTGCTTTATTTCAACACTAATTGTGTTTCTATCAGTTCAGTCTCAACCTGTTTAATGTATATTAGACTTAATTTTTTCAAATATTTAAAAACAATTTTTTATATACTTGATTTATTGGAATGAATTGATATTGATTAATATTCAGTGTGGCCATCTTCAGAGCCTCAGACAAGATGGATCTACTGTTTTAGTCAACATAGAGTGATTATTTAGAAATCAGGTTCTTTTTGCTTAAAAAAGCTCAAAATTGAATTATTCAGGATGAATGGTAGAATGAAAATAATAGTGTCATAATTGTTATTAGTTGGGGGCATGGTGGCTTAGAGGTTAGAATGTTTGCCTCACACCACTTTTTGATTCCCATCTCTGCCCTGTTCATGGAGTTTGCATGTTTTCTCTGTGCTTTAGGTTTTCCTCCTCTGTCCAAAGTCATGTCTTGTCACTGGCTTATCTAAATTGTCCATAGTGTGTGTGTGTGTGTGTGTGTGTGCGTGTATGTTTGCACTTTGTGATAGATTGGCACCCCATCCAGTGCCCTGCCTTGTGTCCTTAGTCCCCTGGGATAGACTCCAGACTCCCTGCTACACTGTGTAGGATAAGCGGTAGAGAAAATTAATATTCTTGTTAATACCAAGAAAACATTGATTATCAATAATTGTCAAACACAACATTCAAATGATTGTGTTAAATAGGCTGTCTAGCAGCTAATTAACAATGTTACAGGAAGCATAAAGGATGGAAACTGTCAGATTAAATGATTTGTCGTTCAAGAGATCCAGTTGGATTTCATTTTTGTTTTCAAATTGCCTCATACAATTTCATCTGAAATCATTACAGCTGCCTGGTTAGGAAATGAGTACTAAACACTGCAGGCATTTATTTTTGCAATGATCAGTGTTTTATGGTTTATAACAATTTTGACATATTTACAATAGATTTGCCTAACATATGCATTTACTGAATAAACAAAAAATCATTGAAGGCATTAGAAAATAGTGTGAAAGTGCACAGTATGAACTCTTATGATTTATTTTGCTCTTTGTATGCTGAGTCTAGACAATGAGACAAATAAAAGTACTGTAATTGGCTTAAGGGTAAACCACAAATACTTTCATTTGTCATTATTAGAAGTTCTTTGATGCTCAATGTTTGTTGTGTCGTCTTCTTTAAGAAGAATCTTCCTGGAATAATTTACGTAATGTATGTTGACATGGTACTTACAAGCTGGAAGCATTTTCGTTCCATTTTACACCTGTCAATTATCTGCTTCTCATTCTCCCCTCTTAGACTCGCTTAGGCTCACATACCAGAGCTGCTTACTAATATTACTGTAGGCTTAAATGGTGTATATAGTTGTTATGATTAAGTGTTTTGCAACACAGGATGAAACACATGCTCATGCATTAAAAAAAACAAACAAACAAAAAAAAAAACTGTCCAGGTCTATTTCACAAATCATTTCCTAGCACTGCCTAGGAAATGGATAGAGGAAACTGCAGGCTTTTAGACAGAGACATATTTGGATGATGTATCTTTGGAAAGAATATAAGGCTGCATACAAAACTGCATCATCTACAATGATACACTCTTAAAAATAGCTTCAGTTTGGTTCTATATAGAACTTATGGTTATTAAGAACCTTGTAAGCCGAAAAGGTTGTATAGTTATAACTATACAAGAGCACTTCTGGTACAAACATTTCTTTGGGCTAAACTTTGCACTGTGCATGTATTTTCATTATTCTGATTTTCTTTTACATTGCATTGTAAACAAAATAAATCTGCATTATTATTATTATTATTATTATTATTATTATTATTATTATTATTATTATTATTATTATTATTATTACAAGAAATTACTCAACAAATTTACACATCTATATACATAGATAATTAAGTATATAGTTTATGTCCATAGCCCATCTGTTCCTATGAACAGTCTTTCCACCTCACTCCACCAAATCCCACACTAGAAAAGCGGTGGTAGCTCAAGTGGTAAAGGCTCTGGGTTGTTGATCCGAAGATCAGGGTTCAAGCCCCCTCTGCCAAGCTGCCACCATTGGGCCCTTGAGCAAAGCCCTTATCCCACCCTGCTTCAGAGGCGCTGCATTGTGGCTGACCATGCACTCTGACCCCAACCCTTTAAGGATGAGTTATGCAAAGAAACAATTTCACTTTTCACTAATGTATATGTGACAAATAAAGGCTACTTACCTAAGGACCACCATAGTGCCACCACTAGTTGTAATGGTAGATCCTGACAGTGCTTAATACTGTACTGTGCTGAAAACCCAAACAATATATGCTAATGGACAAGTTCGAGAGAGACTGATGAGTTACAGCAAACAGATTAGTCAGTAATCATATAACAAACCTATAGCTTTATACATAAAAAAATGTAAGTGGACTTTGTAGAAGCCTGTAATGGAATCTTTTCCTAAGCTGGGAAAAAAACTATCAAAAATCAACCTAATAAACATTGAATTTTTTGAGTTATTTTTTCTAATAGTAAATGGCAGAGCTTACGGTATAAATGGTCTAAGTTTGTACATACAAATGTAAAGTAAATGTAAGCTTCTTTGATAAAGTGTTGAAATACTGCAGGAAACCAGATAGGCGAAAAAAAGTTTTAGACTTAACCTTTTAACTAAATTAACCTATTTAGTATCCCTGCTGTGAAATCCAGCTACCAGCTACTAAAACACTGGGCAAGCTGGTAAACCATCATAACTTTCAGCTATTTTCTACTTTACTCAAGTAAATTGAGCAAAAACAAATGGTTGAGATTGTCAAAATGCTTTACTGTTTATATTGTACCACTGGTAATGGTCATTCTGAACCAATTTACTTTCTAAAAGCAAGAAAAATTAATCAAAAGGATTTAACAGTTCGACCAGTTCTGGATTTGGGCAGTTGCTCATTGTATGTTTTATTTTTCTTTTAGGCTGTTTCGGACGTAGCCTTTGCATCTAGTGATGTCTTTAGAGCAGGCAGTAAAAATTGAAGTACATGAGCTTCATGCACAGAGGACTGGTAGGACCTCTTCAGCAAGGCGTGGTCTGTGGTGTCCTGCCTGCGTGCGCGCGCGCGCTGCTGAAGAGAGGAGATGCCGCTGAACACTTCAGCACTTTCACTTCATTACTCCTGCACCTTTCAGCACACTTCCCTCCTCTGGACACCTTATTCCTTCTTTTTTTGTAATCATTCATAAGCAAAAAAGAGCCTTTGTTATTATTATTATTATTATTATTATTATTATTATTATTATTATTATTTCTATTTTTTTGTTTGTTTTGGGAGGGGGGCTTATTTCTTTTCTTTTTTTGTTTTAAGAAATAAATCATGACCTGATCCTGAATTGATGGAGAAATGATGGCACGTCAGGAGTCGCTGCTACCCTGTTTTCTGTATTCTAGTCGATGAAGACTGTGTTTTTTTTCTCTCTCTCTCTTGAGATCTGGACAAGAACCCAAGGCAACATGGAGACATTCACTATACATGACATGCTCATTAACAGCACGGACTTTTACAAAATCTTGTGTGAAATCGCCTTCAGAAACATATCCGAGTGCGAGAACACCAGCGACCCGGGCACAGCAGCGCCAGCGCCGGAGCCTAAAGGTAAAAAAAAAAAAAAAAATTAAACTCATTTTATAAAGCTCAGGAGCCTAGTTTGTACTATTCTATCATTTAATCTTGTCTGTTATACAATCATAGCTATTCCTAACTTTGGAAAAATAATTACGCACCCATGTGCCGGATGCATCACCAAAATTACGCACTAATCTCCATTGCGCACCAACGAGCCCCTTCAACACTTAAAGACTTTCTTTAAAAATAAAATGTTAAAAATATACAAAACTATAAGCAGAAGTCAGTCAGCTGACGCAACACAATGGAAACATTGCAATGAATCCATTCATAAATGTTTCAAATCTAGAAGATTTGATCCAGCTGTTGGCCACTAAGTTTTCAGCAGCTGTAATTCTAAATATTACTTAAACGCTTAAACTGCGCATGGAATTCACTGTTTATTTAATACATGCCCTGCGCTCTGACAACCAATAAGTATCCCCTGGTTTGTTTCCGTGTAGTTTAGAGTTCTGTACAGGTTCTGTACAGGTTTCCCAGTAAGAGAGGCTTCCAAGTTCAACCTTTTTAACAAGAACCCGAGCTACAGAAAGAATCCTTCAGAAAATGAGTTTCGTGGTGCGCAGATAAAAAATGATCAGGTCATTTTTTCATCATCATCATCATCATTATCATCATCATCATCATCATCATCAACAACAACAACAACAACAACAATAACACTAATAATAATAATAACAATACTACTACTACTACTACTACTACTACTACTAATAATAATAATAATAATAATGATAATGCCTTAAAATGCATGTGATAAGTATTTTTGGTTTTTAGCATATGGTCAGCAGATTGAAGAGTGTTGAAGATGGTTCCAATTAAAAGTAAATCCCTTTGAGGAAAAGAAAAGAAAAGAAAAGAAAAGAAAAGAAAAGAAAAGAAAAGAAAAGAAAAGAAAAGAAAAGAAAAGAAAGGAAATGAAAAGAAAAGAGAGGAAAGGAAAGGAAAGATAAGGAAAGGAAAGGAAAGGAAAGGAAAAGAAAAGACTGGAAAAGAAAAAAAAAGAACAGAAAAGCAAAGAAAAGAAAGGAAAAGAAAAGAAAAGAAAAGAAAAGAACAGAGTAATGAGCAGTTGTATTATTAGCATTTGGCCACCTGATCATTTAAAAAAAGATTTTTTGGTTGTTTTTTTCACATGCAGTCCTACAGTGTGTATATATTTAAGTATAGAGCGAGGATGTTAGAAAAACTCTGTACCACATCCACATTATAATAAACACATACACCTGTATAAGGTATAGAAAACATTATTTCACGAGTTCATTTTCCCCGGTTTGGAATGGCAGACATAAACCAGACGGTGCGGATTATTCTCTACTGTGTGATCTTCCTGCTGAGTGTTCTGGGGAACAGCCTGATCATCGCAGTACTGGTGAGGAACCGGCGCATGCGGACCGTCACCAACCTCTTCCTGCTCTCTTTAGCTGTCAGTGATCTGATGCTGTGCATCTTCTGCATGCCTTTCACCCTCATTCCCAACCTGATGAAAAACTTTGTCTTCGGGAGCGGCATCTGCAAAGTGGCCACCTACTTCATGGGTGAGTAGCGCTTATGGATGTGTTGTAAATAAAATATTCTGCCTCCTGAGATCAACTGCAGTGTAGAGTTACAGCTGTTGCTCTGAGAATGCTGCAGTTTGACAGGATGTATAAATCAAAGGAGGATTTGTGGTAACTGAAGAGTTTAGGGAAGGGGGAAATCTGCTGTATACAAAGTTTCTTAAGAAGGGCTTGAAATATCTCTGTCATTATGTGCTCTGGTTTAGCAAGCAGGGTTATTGGTGATCTTCAGGGGTCGTACATATGTATTAACAAAGCAGTGCTGAGTGTTCTTAGCACTTGTGTGGTCATTTCCATTGATACTGATAACGAATTTGATTTAAGACCCCGACGACATGTTGGTGAAGTGGAAATGCAGTGCAGTTTCAGTTTGTGTCCTACAGCTGTACATGTAACAGCTATCCTCATGCTTTACATGTTTAGAATTCTCTAAAGTATGACATAAGTTCATGATAAAGCAGCCTGGACTCACCAGCCACCTTGTTATAACCATGTGGGTCTGTCATGCCTGAGAGTTAACAGATCATTTTGTTGATCATTCAGAAGAACTACATCTTAGATCAAAGTCTGGCAAGTTCTGAAATAAGTAATGTCAAATGTCAGAGGCTCTTAACATACCGAGTACAGCATACTTTTCCCATCAGCTCAGATGGTTATTATAACTTGCAGTTAAATGCTTTGTACATGTCTATACATGTACAGTGTAAAGTCAGATCAGTGTTGTTATATTCTTGACCCTTCTGTTATTCCCGGTGGTAAAGGTCACTGAGTGCACCAGCAGCATATCAGTGATTACTCAGCATATCATTTTTCTTATTTGTGTGAATATATTTAGAAGTGAGATAACAGGGAAACAGACTCAACTAACCGAGCCTTTTCTAACATTTGTAACACACTCAGGTATCTCAGTAAGCGTGTCCACCTTCAACCTGGTGGCCATCTCTCTGGAGCGCTACAGCGCTATCTGCAATCCACTAACATCACGCACATGGCAGACCAAATCGCATGCCGCCAAGGTGATCAGCGCCACATGGCTGCTATCCTTTCTGCTCATGGTGCCATACCCAATCTCCAGCACGCTGGTGCCATACCGCCGCAACAACAACAGCACGGGCAACATGTGCCGCCACATCTGGCCCAGCGACATCATCCAGCAGTCATGGTAACGTTTACTGACACCCCCAGGCCGGATAGCACAGGACTAAAGAGCTGAACATGATATAAAGTTACACCAGCTACATCCTCTATGTAGGAGTTGTGCTGCTTGCATACTGTTTGTGTTTCAGACACAACATTAGGAACATTATACATTATGCCGTGAAAGCGCACTGGAAATTATTGATTCGCCGGCCTGTGCAACTTTCCTTTTTTCTCAGGTACGTGTTCCTGTTATTGATCCTTATCCTGGTGCCAGGAATTGTGATGATGACAGCATATGGACTAATCTCTGTCGAGCTGTACAGAGGAATCAAGTTCGAGATGGCTAACAGAAAGGCAAGCCAAGGTAAACATCTCATTATTACACGCTTATTATAAAAGCCTTTATCTTAGAAGCTTTTCACACTTTATTTGAAGCTAGAATTCTGGAAGTTCAACATAGCAGATTAAATATTAAACTATAAACAATTTATATAAGGATAAAAGAGTCAGAAAATAAAAGATCAGAAGATAGATAGATAGATAGATAGATAGATAGATAGATAGATAGATAGATAGATAGATAGATAGATAGATAGATAGATAGATAGACAATCAATCAATTAATAAATCAATTAAACCAATAAACAAACAAATAAATAATAGCAAAATGGTGCCCTGCAATTGGTTGGTACCTCGTCTAGTACAGAAGATGGATGGATGGATGGATGCATGGATGGATGGATGGATGGATAACAGGCAAGAAATCACAGTAAAATTCAGTAGATTGATGACAGTCACAGAGTTGTTTAATGACAGGGACATTGAATGAAGCCAGTTTAAAAAGAAATCTACATTTATATATTACGAGTTTTTAATCTTCCTAAGTGTGTACTACTTGGAACTCTTTCTAAATTGCACACTGATAAAAATGATAATACTGTTAATAACTGAGCAGTTTCTACTAGAATAAGTATAATCAGTTTTAAAGAACAAGGTTTTTAATGTCATTTCTGTACGTTGATTGGGATCAGGGCTTCTGATACATACTGTAAATGTAGTGATTCTCAACCCTCTTCTTGGATTATGTTCTCTTCTTGGATTATGTATTCCCCCCATTATATCTAGATAATGTATAATATTATATACTCACTGAGCACTTTATTAGGCACACTACACTAATACAGAGTTAGACCTCCTTTTGCTTTCAAAACTATCTCCGTTCCCCATGGCATGTATTCCACAAGATGCTGGAAACGTTCCTTTGAGATTCTGCTCCAAGTTGACGTCACGTAATTCCTGCAGATTTTCCAGGAGCTTTTTCATGCTGTAGTTCTACCACATCCAAACATGTTCTACTGGATTCAGATCTGGTGATTGGGAAGGTCACTGAAGAACACTGTCATGTTTATGAGAAGACTTTTTCTTTGTGGCATGGTGCATTATCATGCTGGAAGTAGCCATGTAGCTAGAAGATAGTAAATTGTAGCCATGAAGGGATGCACATGATCAGCAACAATACTCAAAGAGTCTGTGACATTCAAGTAATGATTGATTTATATTAACACACCCAAAGTGTGCCAATAAAACATTCTCCCACACCATTACACCACTTCCACCAGCCCAGACTGTTGACACAAGACAGGATGGATCCATGGATTCATGCTGTTAGATTCATGCAGATTCTGATCCTAGTATGTGTATGCCTCAGCAGAAATCCAGATTCAACAGACCAGGCTACATTTTTCCAGTCTCCACTTGTTCACTGTTGATGAGCCTGTGTCCAGTGCAGCATCAGCTGATGTGTTTATTCTGAGTTGATTTTCTACTCAGCACATTAATACAGAGTGGATATCTGAGTTACTGTAGCCTTTCTGTCTGATCAAACCTGTCTGGCCTTTCTCCATTGATCTCTCTCATCAGCAAGGTGTTTCCATCTGCAGAACCGATGCTCACTGGAGATGTTTTCTTTATTGCACCATTCTGAGCATACTCACGCACACTCCCCATTCTAATGATTGATGTGAATATTACTTAGAGCTGCTGCATGATTTTATGTAATGTTCTGGTGCCATTTGATTGGTGGATTTAGATAACTGCATGAATGAGGTGTACAGATTATAAAGTGCTCAGTGAGTGGGTATATAAGTAATCTATACTACACGTTTTCATATACCTTCAAGAGTCAAAATTTAATACAATAAAATTGATTGCAAATTGAATACATTTGATAGTCATCAATGTGAACAGAATTTCACACATTTTCTTGCTAACATTACACTTGACTTAATTCATTTGTTAACATCATTTGTTTATTTAATCCATCAATTAAGGACACAGTGGACACAGTGGACAATGTTGTGTTAATAACAAAACAGGAGCCACTAAGCTAAATTAGTGCGGGAGATTCCAAATGCACACGATGAAGCATATAGGTTTATTTAAAACAATAAGTCTTTGGCTCTTTTGAAATATAATGGGCCTGAAATTGTATTTAAAATATTTTTTTTTAATTATATTATGTGATAATTCAGCTCCACTGACCCCTGGTTGAAAAACACTGCATTCAAATCTAAGAGTTTCTAATTCAGTATGTCTATGATCTTATATTTTGATATAAATAAGAGTGTAGTATTTTCCAAGAAAGGACAAAAATATGATTTGTGCAGATTTTTTTTTTCAGGCACACTTTCCAACTATGAATCTCCTGTTCTACCGTATCCCAAAGGTGTTTGGTGTACTGGATTCAGATCTGGTGACTGGGAAAGTCATCGCTGAACTCATTGAAAGCAGTTTGAGATAGAATTTTCCAGAAAATGACAAACAAAAAGTAGTATCAGCTACCCAAGCAAACCTTTTCAAATGATTTCATTTTACTTTTTCCATTTCCAAAGGTGTAGGTTTAAGTATAATGTGAAGCATTAGCATTTTTATATACATTTCCTGAATGTTTCTCAGAGAGACAGAGCAGCACAGGAAGCCTGAAGCCCAGCGAGTGTGACGGCTGCTATCTTCAAGCCTCCAAGAAGAAGCGCTCAGACGCATCCACCAATCAGCAGTCGGCACTTCTTGCTTCCAACAGCAAAACCAAGCTAAACCGTGTGTGCAGCAACAGCCCCACAGCCAACCTGATGGCCAAGAAGCGTGTGATCCGCATGCTGTTGGTCATCGTGGTGCTTTTCTTCCTCTGCTGGACGCCCGTGTTTGCGGCGAATGCCTGGAGGGCATTTGACAAACGCTCGGCTGACCGTCTACTCTCCGGAGCTCCCATCTCCTTCATCCACCTGCTCTCATACACCTCTGCATGCGTCAACCCAATCATCTACTGCTTCATGAACAAGCGCTTTCGACAAGGCATGCTAGCCACCTTCTCCTGCTGCACAGGACACGTAGACAGAGAGGGCCGGGGCAGCGGGCGCCTCAGCGCTGGAGGAGCAGGAGGAGGATTAGGAGGAGGTGGTGCACTTGGAACTCTGGGAGGTGGAGGGAAGGAGAACACGCAGTCCAGCGGGATGCTCACCAGGCTGACGTACAGCAGCATCCGAGGGTCAGCACAAGCATAACAAAGAGGTCTGTGCTCAGAGTTCAGAGAATTTCACACTGCTGGATTCCTTTAATAATCATCTGCTCTCCTGTAAAGATTCCAAAGATTGGTACGTGCGGAAAAACATTTGCCTACTGATTTTTTTGTAAAGAGGAGCCTTTTTCTTTCTAACACTTTTAATCCAGGCAGCTCAATGGCAGTTTTTCGGAAAGGTTTTTCGAAAGACTACTCCCGAAACCCTAGAGCATTAGCTGAGAACTAACCTGCTCACTGATAAACGAGACATAATGTCTGCATGCACTGCTGGACGGATGTTCTTGTCCAGTGTTTAAATTTGAATTCATGTCACTGGTGAGTAAACAGATACATCAAATGGAGCATGACTGTGCATGGCTTGAGAGTCATTCCAGTCTGCATTAGGGCACTGACTCGTGTACGAGCCTTTTATGAAACACAGGAGTTGACGGATTGATCCTGGTATATATCCAGCTCTACGTGCTGAAAGAGAGCAGAGGAGGTTCATTAAGGATGAGGAAATTTATCTGTTCATCAATACGGTTTTATCCTCTGTGTAGTTCAATAGGTTTTGAAACCGCTCGTCTAGCAAAGATGACAAGATGTGGAAAAAAGTTTGCAGCTTAATGGTACTTATTTCCAGCGGATGAATAAAATAATTAACACTCTGATAAAGCAACTCCAACCAGTTCTTTATATTGTTTCTTTCCCTTTGGATAATTTGCAGTCAGTCATTTTCAAACTAGACAGAGAAAAAAAAAAAACAATCCTGATCATTTCATCTGATTTATTATAGTATTGCAGCATTAAATTTCCACCACTAGCTGTGTTTCAAGGTTTTGTGGCAAACGCCAGGCTTTACGAGGGACTGAGGTTGTCCAGATGCTCAGAAAAAACACACAGCTAACACTTTCCGAGACTGTACAGACCTCCAGCATAGCCGAACCTCGTGCAGTCGTTCAGAACGATGCCAAACGAACATACCCAGAAGTCAGTTTCAAGTTGTGTGTACATAATATGAATCACATATAACTTACTCCTTCGGGCCATTTTTCAGATAAAAAAAAAAAAACCCACACAAATATAAATTATGTTTGCATCTGTTTATATGTAAATACACTGAATCATCCTGGCAAGCCTGCATACCTCTGTAGTTACAATCGATTGTCATTGCCACACAAATATGTAGAAATGTGTAAATATAGCTTTGGTCAATTTCATTGCTGGCGCTCTTTGTACAGCTTCTGTGCTCATGGCGTATGTCAGCACAACACGCTTTTTTCTTTTTTTGCCTCCCAAAGGTACACAGTAGAGTCTTTATCCAAATACTGTGTGTTCTTTCAACCTGTACTGATTGTACTTTTTATTTGATCTGCCGCTCTCTCGCTTTCTTATCTTCCCATGAGACTTTTCTCACCTGTCAGCGACACGAAAAGCATCAAGCCAAGTCCTGTCACTCACACCTGGGCCCTTTTCCTTCCAAAGCATTTTGTATGACATGCATTTCTGGATTAAATACTGTATTATTTTTGTTTTCTTTGTTCACTGAGTGTATGTAGACCGTGTGAAATACACTGCATTACTCCACACTTTCGAGATAGTGTAATTGCTCATGTATGGTTTTGGGTGGTGACTAAACACTGAACATAATAAAGGCTTGATTACACGTAAAAGCCTGTCACTATATATATATATATATATATATATATATATATATATATATATATATATATATAGATATCTGATATACCCAGCCTATAATTTCTAACACAAACACTGTCATTTAAAGCAATGTGCATATTTTTTTTATTTCAGCTTAAAAAAGTCTGTGACTCTAGCCAATTTTACCATGTGCACATCTATAAATGTAGCCCGAGTGCAGTGTAATGTTTAACTTTGCATGTCTTATCCTTGGAAAAGTCAGAATTTTATTTCAGAGTAGGTAAGAGTAAATATCTCTATTTAGGACAGCTATCTAGCCTCCTCCAAAAGTATTGGAACGGCAAAATTATTACGTATTTCATTTATTTATTGGCTGCTAAACGTTGAAGACGTTTGGGATTCTGGTTAAAAGATAAATATTAGCAGCTTGATCAGAATTTCAGATGTCCTGATGTTTACATCTAGATGCATTAAACAACTTGGCATCTTTTGTTTGATCTGTCCAAGTGATCAGAAATATTGGAACACGATTGATAGGAGTTTGTTGTTGCCCGGATATAGTATGTTAATATTACTGTATAATTAATAAAGCGCTCTGACAGTCTATTCTTGGCTTGAGGCCTGGGTTTCACTAGTGAAGACTGAATTTGTTAAAAAGGATAAACCAAAATGAAGACCAGTGAGCTGTCTGTGAGAAAAAAAAAAAGCCATTTCAAGCTGAGATAAGAGGAAAAATCTATCAGAGCTATTGATTACACATTAGGCATAGATAATACAACAATATGTAATGTCCTGAAGAAGAAAGAAACCATTGGTGTACGAACAACCAGACATTAAACAAGTTAGCCAAGAAAAACAATAGCAGATGATGATAAGCATTGTGAAAGCACAAGCAGGAGTAACCAACAAAGTCTACAGCACAGGGGTGAAGGTATCACAATCCAAGTAGACTTCATGAGCAGAAATACAGAGGCCATACCACTCCTCAGCAGTAAGAATCAGAAGGCCAGAGTGGATGTCAGAAAGAAATACAGAGATGATCCACAAAGATGAACCTCTAGAAAAGTGATGGAAAGGCCAAAGTGTGGAGAAAGAAAGGATCTGCTCAAGATCCAGAACATACCGGTTCATCAGTGAAACACACTGGAGGTAGAAGACATGGCCTGGGCTTGAATGGCTGCTTCTGGAACATTCTCACTAATATTTATTAATGATAGGACTCAACATGGAAGCAGCAGAATGAATATTAGCAAAACATTCTGTCTGCCAATTTACAGAGAACTGCATCCAATCTACTTGGAAGCATCACACACTCTGGATCATTCATCACACGGCAAGGAAATGATCCAAAACAAACTGCCAACATAACAAAGGACTTTATCAGGGAGAAAAGTGGAACATTTTAGACTGGCCAAGTCAATCACCAGACCATAACTCACCTGAGCTTCCATTTCACCTTCTGAAAAGAAAACTGAAGGAGGAAACCCCTAAAAAATCTAAAAAAAATTCATCTAACAATTGAAAGAAGCTGGGGTAAAAGCCTGGAAAAGCGTCTCGGGTTGATGTCGTCTGCGGCTCATCGACTTGATGCAGTTATTTCAAGCGAGGGATATGCAACCAAATATTATGTTAATGTGATTTAATTTGCGTTTGTTCCAATACTTGTCGTCGAAGGTGCCATGTTCTAAATTGTTTGACGCATCTCGATATAAATAACAGGAAATGAAAGCTGATCCATCGTCTTATATTAATCGTTTGATCTCAATCCTAAATGTCTTCAGTTCATTTATTTATTTTTTTGTTAAAGCAAAAAAAAAAAAAAAAGAAAGAAAAAGAATTGGCTTTATTGTTCCAATACTTTCGAGGAGCCTGTATAACGTAATCTGTCAGTCTGATTTTTTCCTCCAATCTATCAACAATACAGGCTGGAAAGTAAAATGGCTACCTTCTGAAGGGCAAAGGATTAAATAAAGCTTTTAAGCGCTCTGAATTGGGAGCTCGTGTATACACACACACAAACCAAATAAAATGTTTGGGCAGCTAAATGGAAACGTGTCTGGGTGTCTGTGGAACGCTTAGCGCCGCTCGTGTGCTCGTGTGGAATACTTTCCCTTGCACTGAAGTAATCATAAGGTGCAGAATATGGCTTTTAATGGCCTTAGTGGAAAGGAGGTAAAGAGTAAAGGATTAGCATGGCACTCGGACAAGGCACCAGTGACATTACCCATGAGTCAGTGCACCTGTGAGGATAACAGCTTTTTTTGTGTTTAGCATGCTGAGTGGCTAGTAGGCTGAAAGCTATCTAAACACTGTCATGTGGATTAAGTTGAATGTGTGCTACTGTGGGAAATTTATCAGGCAAACCATCTGCTTGAAGATGAAAACATTTCTATTTTTCCCAGAGAAAAAAAAAAAAAAAAAAACACATTTCAGGAAGCAAAGAAAACACAATGTTAATATTTCTCAGGTTTTTTTTTTTATTTCTTGATTTTTATGCCAATATTGCAAGTTGTTTTATTCCTTTAATGACATATGAAACTGAGCAGGTGCAATATGCACAAAAAACCCTCAAACAAACAGACAACTGAAACTAAAGTTCTACAAAAAAACTGCCCCATGATTCATGTTATTGCTAAAATATCACAGACGGCACAGGATCCTACTGGCAGGACTGATATCACTACCATACCAACACCTCGGCTTATTATCACTAGAACGATACACTCAGAGATGGGGCTTGTACTCGGGTAAGAATGCGAGTATTATGCAGACGTAAGCTAGGCTTTCAGCGCGCTCACACACGGACACAGACACGGTTGTAGACTTGGACACATGACAGTCAGCGAGAAGGAACGAGAGAAACGAGAGCCTTTGTAGCTATAATGAATAAGTGCAAAAGGATCACAGAGCAAACCCACAAAGAGATGAAGATAAAGTGTGCAGTCTGTCTATGTTATATGAGAGAGAGAGAGAGCACAAGGGATATACAGTGGAAGAGTGAGAGAGAGAGAGAGAGAAATTGATATAGTGGGAGTCATGAAAAAGAGAGAGAGAGAGACAGAATGGAGATTTTATATTTACATATATATATATATATATATATATATATATATATTTATATATATATATATATATATATATATATATATATATATGAGAGAGAGAGAGAGAGAGAGAGAGAGAGAGAGAGAGATGCATTTTGCATGTTGTTTATTATTTTGAAATTGTAACTTGCTTTTCAGCTCATCATCTAATAAAATGAAAGGGTTTTTCCCCTCAAAAGCTGCCTCTGGTGCTATTTTTTTTCTTGGGCAGTGCATGAAAGTCAAAGTAAAAAAAAAAAAAAGAATCATTTGGCATATTAGAGGACATACACGCAATACACATCCATCAGAGCTCGTAAAAAAACAGCTGCATTCGGAAGAGCCAAGTAAAACGTGGAAAAGGCAGGGAGGCCACGTGAAAAACGTTACCGCTGGAATATAAAAGCTGAAGAACACGACGAGCTGAGATTCTGAGATGCTCACAGCTCGTACTGTGGAAATGTGAACTGAAGCTGGGATACTGTGACCATGATATGCAACACTGTTGTGTGTGTGAGTGTGTGTGTGTGTGTGTGTTTTCCTATACGGCTGAAGTCTCCAAGAGACAGAAAGATATTACTTAATGGACATAAGTAAAAGATATGTTTTGTCAGATTATTCATTCTTTAACTTGGTAAATAATGTAAAGCACACCCAGTTCAGAAAGTTCCTTCATTCTAAAGCTCCGCAGCAAAACAATTAATAAAAAAAAATTAAAAAAAAAAAAGACAACAAAGTCAATGTAAACAGCAAAAAACAGCTAGGATTGTCATAGAAGCCTGTTTGGAGAGCAATACAGATGAAAGTTGTTGCCACTGCTTCAGGTGATTGCTGCGAATCGACACTTTTATTTATTTTCTTTATTTACAGGCCAAACTGCTTAGAACGTCCTCAAACAGCTGAAAACAAACAGGATGGACGGCCGGTTCTCGTTTCTTAAGCAAATTCAAATAATAAGGGCTTTTTTTTTGTCTACTAGGAAGCAAGCTGGCCTTAAAGCACTTCAATGGTGACGCCACACTAAAGAGGGAGGCGGTTTTATTAATAATTTAAAAAAATACAATATTAGACTTTAAAGCTACTTTTCATATTAGTAAAAAAATGGAAAAAAAGGGAAGAACGCTGTCATTTAGTTACGCTTTGTAACTTAAAGGTTTCTGTCAGGAATGGACAAACAGCATGACTAACATTTTCTTCACTAATCTTTGTTCTAAACACAATTCTCTGAAAACATTTTCTATTGGTTTCAGATCTGCATCGGCTCTCTCTTTAGATTGAGAAGGGAAGTTGTTTTCATTGTCCTTAAAAAATAAAAAAAATAAAAAATCAGATGTTGTATTAGTCGAAAGTAAAACGTGATGAGCAAAGTGAACTCGAGATGAGCGTGCTGTTGATCGTAACCACTAAACGTGGCTCAAGGCTGGTGAAAAATCAGTGGTTAATCCCACAGACCAAGACACAGAACCTATACAATATTGCTGTATGCATATATCTTTGAACAACGAACGTACATCTAAAGGGCGTAAAACTTCTATCTTCTCTAGGTCTCCAGACATCAAATTGCTCGGAAAAACAGATAGCACGGTTGCTAGGCTACGAGCCGTAAGACGCAGGCGCAACGGAATACAAATAATGGTCTTAGCAAAAGGAAGCATAGTGATGCTCCGCATAAGTTAATCTACTGTACAAAACTACTACAGCAGGCTGATTTGTTAGTTTCTCCTAGCTGGCATTAATAATCTTCATGTACATTAGTGTGTTAGCAAGGCCACGAGGAACAAATCGATAAGTGACGGAAGTAAAGCTCTACTTTTGGTGTACGAGAGGCCACGGCTGCCAACACACTCTTCGGAAAGAAATTCCGTACAAAAACGGAAACGCGTCACAACATCTTTGGGTATGTTAATGTGAGAGCATCTAAACGTTTTTTGACCACATGCGGAAGTTAAGGGGTCAAGTCTGAACTTTAAACAGCCTTGTTAATGACTGTCCAGAAAGATAAACAAAACAAAAAGAAACAAATAAAAATAATAAAAAAAAACCTCACAAGGCTGAGCTCAAGAGTTTACAGTCACAGGCCACGGTCTTAAGGTGTGAACTGCATTTCAACTAAAAGTGTTGTTACAGTAAGGCCACGTCTAATGGAAGAATATTATTCAAATAATCCAGTCGTTTTGTAAAAAAAAAATAATAATAAATCGAACATAAAATTAGAAAAATTAAAAAATTAGGAAGACAAAGGAATTTCAAAAAGGTTTTAGGAGACAGCATGAATTCAGAGCACAAACTTGGAAAGAAAATCTGTCCAGTCCAGACTTATGACACACTGTTGGTAACAGCATCCAAACACAGCAGCGCTGCTTCAGATCGTTTGCGTGCGTGAGAAACGAGCAGTACTGAATGGCTACGGTTTAGTGGAAACACTCGTTCCACGCCTCGGTATTGCAACTGGTGATTTCTGGTTTCACGGTTTTGAACAGGAGGAGAGAGAGAGAGAGAGAGAGAGAGAGAGAGAGAGAGAGAGAGAGAGAGAGAGAGAGAGAGAGAGAAGTCGCTGCTCCTCCTGCGATACCTAAACACACACTATCAGAAGATCCTCAAAGGAAGCATATACACGTCATATTGCAGACAAGGCAGAGGCGTTGCTTAAAGCTTTTTTGTTCTTTTCAGAGAATTTGTAAAAATCAATAATAAAAAATAGACCCTCTGAGTTTCTTCCCAAAGCAAAACAACTCCAAAAAAAAAAAAAAAAAAAAGAACGAAAATACAAGTCCCATATCAAAAATTGAGAAGTATCAAAAATGAAGTCTGAGCAAATGTGAAAAGGATATACGTATACAGATATCTATACGTATATAGATGAAATAAAAAATAAAAAGAAAGCTATACACAAAATCCATGAGAGGGCCACAGCACCCTGCTATGCCCACATCCCTAATGAGAGGGAAAAAAAGAAGAAAAAAACAAAAAACAAAAAAAAAAATTAAAAACTCAGAGTAGAAACTATTTGGTAACAAAAGCATACTATATGTTTAGATACAAAAAAAAATGTATGGAGGAAAATGTACCTTTACTAAAGCTTATACAATAACCTTGGTCCATAAAAACTACGTTTCATTTACAAATTTAACGTGACCCTCGTCTCATAAGTCCAGACCGAGCCACAGGTGATTTTTTTGTTTGTTTTTTTTTTTTAACCATTTTTACTCCTTCACACAAACACAATTCAGGAAAGTGTTGGGGGGGAGAGGGGATTCAAATAAAAAGGTGGAGTAGAGATGTCTTGCTTAAATGCATCGTTGCTAGGGTCAGATGTTCTCGGCTTCTGTATGTCGGAAGGTGCAGGTGTTCTCCACTGTTTCGGTCATGTCCGCCACCAAGCGCCAAACATCTCATCTCTTCGCCTCCATACCTCATTGCTTTCCCCTTGGTTCATCGTTACTCTCCATATTCCTCGTCTTTGTGTTGCCCAAATACTTTGTTCAGTTTTGAAATCTATATGCAGCACTTTGTTGAAATGTACCTGTAGTTTTTTTTCCCTCCCACCCACAAGTTCTCGAGTGCTACCACGTGTGTTATGAGACCACGGCGGCTGTGGCGTTGGAGGAGTTTGCCGTGACTGAATTTGGTGTGTCAGTGTTGGGGGTGTTATTAGCGGAGCGCAGGATGGCTCCGGCTGCGCTGCAGTGGGGCCTCGGGCCCGGCTCAGGCGTGTACGTGAACGTCAGAGTGGTGGAGTAGATGATGCCGTCGTTCCGCACCAGCGTTACAGGAACCTGGACCGGCTGTCTCACCCACCGCCAACCCTCACGGAACGCTGAAATGTCCGGTACAACACACAGCATGCTTTCTCCACACCTGCAACACAAGCCGGATTTACAGTGATTAATATTTCAAACGCTGCACCAAGTCCAAATGAGTAACACTGCATTAAGTTCGACTTCATTGCGTAATGCTGTATTATATATATATATATATATATATATATATATATATATATATATATATATATATATATATATATATGTGTTCCATCTCTCCTAATTTGCTCTCGTGTCTCCAGGCGACAGGGAGGGGGCTGTGTCAGGATTGTTGCATTCAGGAGCCCTTTCAGAACCTTTGTTTTATTCCTTTTTCAAAAACTAATCCCGGAGCTGAACGTAGACCCTCTCATTTGAGAGGCATTATAAAGAAGGGGGAACACCAGGGCGGCTCATCATCATTTATTAAGTCAGAGCACTTAAAGCATTGTGATACTTCACTCTCACCTGCACAAAACACTTTTAACAGCTTCATCTTCTCTAAACATTTCAGGCAGCATTTAAAATCTGTGTGTGTGTGTGTGTGTGTAATAACTTTTCAGATCACCAATAAAAATCCTACCTGTACATTGTCTCGGCTTCCACTTCCCCGAACCACACACGTAGGTTTGGAGCAAAGTTCTGCCCTGTTAGCTCCAGCATTGCTACATCTCCTCCACCGTTCAGCTGGGTACATGCAAACACACACACACAGACACACACACACACACAGGCAGTCCATTAGTTTATGTGAAAGAATGTGTCCAATGGTGTGTAAAGAGCTGAAATCTGGCACACTGTGCATCTTTCTCTAAGGAAGGCTTCTTATTTTCCAGTGCATTGTATGTATAAATAATGACTAAAAATTTCTATTGATAAAACTCAGATGATTCTATTCAGGGAGAGTGTCCTCATGTGTACAGTTGTGTGTGTACCTGTAAGCTTTCAACCACAGGCACAGGGGTGACAGATGAGTGGACTGGACCCATTCCCTCATAGAAGGTGTATTCTGCTTTATCTGTGCTGATGATTGTCCAAGAGGCACCGTCGTTAATCATCTCTTTATTTGGTTCTTTTGGGCATGGAGTGGCCTGAGAAACACACACACATACATGCATACACACACGTTAAAGATAATGCAGCAAATGGGTGCATACATTATTAATGAAACAATTATGTATATTTAGAGACGAGGCAACCGAGGAAAGCCGAGGAAATAATTTATGAGCTGATAAACATTACATCACATCGGAATAATGCAGACTGAATTCTCTGGGTGAAGGAATGTGTGTATATGCGTTCTACTGGATATACAGAGCTCTGCACAGGTCATCCTGCTGTACCCTTTGTAGTGAGCATATTTAGGTAACAGGAAACAGTTTAGGCTTCAACCTAATTGTGTGACGGGGCTTAAATTGGGGGGAGAAATGTTGCATGATGATGAGTTTAAGATGTATTGTGGATTTTGAGATCCTTTGTAAACCCTAGCTACACACCAGCAGAGAGAAAACTAGATAGATAGACAGATAGATAGATAGACAGATAGACAGATAGACAGATAGATAGATAGATAGACAGATATATAGACAGAGAGATAGATAGACAGAGAGATAGATAGACAGGACAGATATATAGAGAGAGAGATAGATAGATAGATAGATAGATAGATAGATAGATAGATAGATAGATAGATAGATAGATAGATAGATAGATAGATAGATAGACAGGACAGATATATAGACAGATAGACAGGACAGATATATAGACAGAGAGATAGATAGATAGATAGATAGATAGACAGAGAGATAGATAGATAGATAGATAGATAGATAGATAGATAGATAGATAGATAGATAGATAGATAGATAGACAGGACAGATATATAGACAGATAGACAGGACAGATATATAGACAGAGAGATAGATAGATAGATAGATAGACAGAGAGATAGATAGATAGATAGATAGATAGATAGATAGATAGATAGATAGATAGATAGATAGATAGATAGATAGATAGATAGACAGACAGAACAGATATATAGACAGAGAGATAGATAGACATAGAGATAGATAGATAGATAGATAGATAGATAGATAGATAGATAGATAGATAGATAGATAGATAGATAGACAGACAGAACAGATATATAGACAGAGAGATAGATAGATAGATAGATAGATAGATAGATAGATAGATAGATAGATAGATAGATAGATAGATAGATAGATAGATAGATAGACAGAGAGATAGATAGATAGATAGACAGATATATATAGACAGAGAGATAGAGAGATAGATAGATAGATAGATAGATAGATAGATAGATAGATAGACAGACAGACAGACAGACAGACAGACAGACAGACAGATAGATAGATAGATAGATAGATAGATAGATAGATAGATAGATAGATAGATAGATAGATAGATAGATAGGACAGATATATAGACAGACAGACAGATAGATAGATAGATAGATAGATAGATAGATAGATAGATAGATAGATAGATAGATAGATAGATAGATAGATAGATAGATAGATAGGACAGATATATAGACAGAGAGATAGATAGATAGATAGATAGATAGATAGATAGATAGATAGATAGATAGATAGATAGATAGATAGATAGACAGACAGACAGAACAGATATATAGACAGAGAGATAGATAGATAGATAGATAGACAGAGAGATAGATAGATAGACAGATAGATAGATAGATAGACAGGACAGATATATAGACAGAGAGATAGATAGATAGATAGATAGATAGATAGATAGATAGATAGATAGATAGATAGATAGATATAGACAGAGAGATAGATAGATAGATAGATAGATAGATAGATAGATAGATAGATAGATAGATAGATAGATAGATAGACAGGACAGATATATAGACAGAGAGATAGATAGATAGATAGATAGACAGAGAGATAGATAGATAGATAGATAGATAGACAGGACAGATATATAGACAGAGAGATAGATAGATATATAGACAGAGAGATAGATAGATAGATAGATAGATAGATAGATAGATAGATAGATAGATAGATAGATAGATAGATAGATAGATAGATAGATAGATAGACACAGATATATATAGACAGAGAGATAGATAGATAGATAGATAGATAGATAGATAGATAGATAGATAGATAGATAGATAGATAGATAGATAGATAGATAGATAGACAGGACAGATATATAGACAGAGAGATAGATAGATAGATAGATAGATAGATAGATAGATAGATAGATAGATAGATAGATAGATAGATAGATAGATAGATAGACAGATAGATAGATAGACAGATAGATAGATAGACAGGACAGATATATAGACAGAGAGATAGACAGACAGATAGATAGACAGATAGATAGATAGATAGATAGATAGATAGATAGACAGGACAGATATATAGACAGAGAGATAGACAGACAGATAGATAGATAGATAGATAGATAGATAGATAGATAGACAGATAGACAGGACAGATATATAGACAGAGAGATAGACAGACAGATAGATAGACAGATAGATAGATAGATAGATAGATAGATAGATAGATAGATAGATAGATAGATAGATAGATAGACAGACAGACAGACAGACAGAACAGATATATAGACAGAGAGATAGATAGATAGATAGATAGATAGATAGATAGATAGATAGATAGATAGATAGATAGATAGATAGATAGACAGGACAGATATATAGACAGAGAGATAGATAGATAGATAGATAGATAGATAGATAGATAGATAGATAGATAGATAGATAGAGACACAGATATATATAGACAGAGAGATAGATAGATAGATAGATAGATAGATAGATAGATAGATAGATAGATAGATAGATAGATAGATAGATAGATAGATAGACACAGATATATATAGACAGAGAGATAGATAGATAGATAGATAGATAGATAGATAGATAGATAGATAGATAGATAGATAGATAGATAGATAGATAGATAGACAGGACAGATATATAGACAGGACAGATATATAGACAGAGAGAGAGAGAGATAGATAGATAGATAGATAGATAGATAGATAGATAGATAGATAGATAGATAGATAGATAGATAGATAGATAGATAGATAGATAATTTTTTTTATCGATTTTTTTAATGCTATGTTAGTTTCAATGGCTATATTATGGCAAAAGTTTGAATGTAGTTAAAACATAGGGTGATATTCAGTAGATAGGGTTACCAGACAGAGAAATAGACAGACAGACAGACAGACAGACAGACAGATAGATAGATACATAGATACATAGATACATAGATAGATAGATATGCAGACAGACAGACAGAGAGATATATATTTTATTGATCCCATGAGGGAAATTCTTGTGTAAGAAAATACAAATCTAAAACAATTTTATGCAAATATAATTTAACTGCATTTTTAAAAAGCTTTCCAATTCCCTCCTACTAGCTAATTCACAGCAGCTATAAAACTATAGACAGTAAATACAGAGAGAGACGAACACCTGCTTCCTCTGAGACACAGGAAACCACAAAGTTTTTAAAAGCATCTGACAGCCGTAATGTACGCATATGATTTTATTTCTGCAATTCATATGTATTTACGTGTAGCAAAAGCGACACACCTCAAGAATGATGTGTATAAATACAAATGGCTGACGTACATGTTCAGCTTATTTTCCAAATTCAGTTCTGATCATGTGACAATTTCCCCAAATCTCACATACCCTCTCTGATATCTGAGCCACCATTTTAAGCTGGCATGGACCCAAGATATCGATGTTGTGTATCGGATCAGTGCCAACTCTACTCGTACATTATATGTTATACAGCTACTACCCGGAACTGTTATTCTACATGCGGTTAGTGGAAAAATCGACTAATCAGGACTTTTTTTTCCCTTTTATTTGACTATATCAACTACATAATGTGTGCTCTTACTTGAAACTGGATGATCCTCTCTTGGGAAAGGCACAGGTACATCCTCTCTGTATCCTTTAGGTAGAAGGCACACTTATGCAGCTGAGACACGGGGTCATCTGCGTCCAACAAGGCCGTCTGCTTATCCACCTTACGGATGATCTGTACAAAAAAGATACACAGAATTGATATTATTATCAATATCATGGTAGAAATAATCCAGGATTTCTTTAACTAAATCTCTACCTACTGCACTACACTGTATGATTACTGAGTTTCCACACTACAGGATATAAAAGAAAATTTTATTCCATGTTCTCACACCAAAGAGATACAGTTCTTGCACTTTCTTTATATGGTTTTGGGTTACCAGTGTGCACCAGTGGCGGGCCGTGCATTTCACACCTAGGCATTCCTGAATTAATCCACCTCTATACCATCATTATGAGGCCGCAGCAATAGATACTAATCAACCGTTAAATAGCAAAGTAAAAAAGAAATTAGGCTAGAGTATTTCACACCTCATAAGGAATAGTCCATTATATTACAGTCCGCCTTGAAAATGCATTTGTAAGGGTGTCTGCAAATCGATTTCTTCTCCTCTGTCAGCCATTGTGAGTTAAAATATATATATTTTATTTAGTTTGTGCGGTTTGCTGCCTCTGACTGCTCCAATTATCCAGTCAAAGGACGGGAAATTGCTGGCATAATCGTATGCCTGCTAGATGGCCCCAGTGATGCCAACTCAAAATCTGATTGGTTAATGTAACAATTTCATTGCCACTTATTTTAAGCTATGGGCGCCTGCACTATTGATTCTGAAGGCCTTAAGGCAGATTTCTTTCACCCTGGCAACACATGATGTCAGCCGCTGGCTGAAATATGATTGGATAAATACTCTTATCATAAATATACACTACTGGAAGCAGCACAACCAAGAGTAAAGCTATGAAATGTAGAGAATAGATTATTGGGAATAATTTAATACACATTCATGGAAAAATATATTAAATATATTAAAATGCAAGTCAGTGATTCAGATCACTGCTGTTTAGGCCAGCAGAGAAGTCCTTGCTGGCCCTGACTGTCCACCACTGGTGTGCACTCAGGCTGAAACTAATATGCCAGACCTTTACTGAGCCTGATAATAATATAATTCGTCACATCTACTTTAAGACACTAGTTTTCACACATACAGTGAGTTGCACTGACAAGGTGACTGTCAAAGGGAATACTAGTCATGCCACCCACTTTTAAACATATTATTGTGGCAACCATTAATCACCAATATACCTATGTACAATCATTCATGTTTACTTTCGACTGTTAAAACTTCATCACATACGCTACCGTGTAAAAGCAGCCTCATCTCTTAAGGGAACCTAATGCACAAATACCTGTGGCTGAACAATTCATGAAAGCACTCTACAACTGTGTTTAACTGTCCATTAAATCAGAGAGTTTTGAGTAAACAGCTTTTATGTTTTGATGCACTAGACAGAGAAATGCTGAAAAACATTCATTAAGACAAAAAAAAAAAAGATTTAATGGCTTATTAGAAAGACAAACAAGGACAAAAAAAACCCTTTTTTTAACCACAAAAATCCCTAATGTATCTTAGTGGACTTTTCCAGTAAGAAATCAACAAGAAAGTCATCTGGTGTGACTGTAACTTAATAAGAAGCAACTGTGCCATTTTGTTTATGGACTATATATTACACCTCACCTTCTTGGTTTCTGTTGGCACATAATACATGTAAAATCAGAGGTCAAACTTTCACCTGCTCTAAAGTTGATGTGAAATGAAAATAGCAAAAATGTTAAAATGTGTATTTTTTATTTTTACATCTTCTGTCCTTTCCCCTTGAACCGAAAGAGACAGAGAGACAGACAGAGAGAGACAGCGAGACACAGCGAGACAGAGAGAGAGAGACAGAGTGAGAGAGACAGACAGACAGCAACAGGAAGAGAGAGAGACAGTGACAGAGAGAGAGAGACAGTGACAGAGAGAGAGAGAGAGAGAGAGAGAGAGAGAGAGACAGCGACAGACAGACAGACAGACAGCAACAGAGAGAGAGAGAGAGAGAGAAAGACAGACAGCAACAGAAAGAGAGAGAGAGGGAGAGAGACAGACAGAGAGAGAGGGAGAGAGCGAGACAGAGAGTGAGAGAGAGAGACAGAGACAGAGAGAGACAGAGACAGAGAGAGACAGACAGCAACAGAAAGAGAGAGAGAGAGAGAGAGAGAGACAGAGAGTGAGAGACAGAGACAGAGAGAGAGACAGAGAGAGACAGACAGCAACAGAGAGAGAGAGAGAGAGAGACAGTGACAGAGAGAGACAGACAGAGAGAGACAGAGAGAGAGAAAGAGAGAGAGAGACAGAGAGAGAGAGAGAGAGACAGAGGGAGATACAGACAGACAGACATTACCAGTCGTGGCAGGGCCATTCCTGTGACAGAGCAGACAAGTTTGACAGTTTGGCCGTAGTGAATGTAGCCATCACGCACGGTGAATTCCTCTCCCTCAGATTCATCGTCATCCACTGCATACACACACACACACACACACACACACACACACAGTTTGTGCATTCCTTAGCAGTTTGCTTCTTTCTTGTTTCGTTGCCTATGCCAGCTGTATGATGAAGATGTTTATGATTGCACGGGTGTGTATGCGTGTCTCACTGAGTCTGTCTGTATGATGAAGTTCTGTTTATGTGTTGGGAAAAAAATTCTTTACATGACCTTTTATATATGTGTGTAGCTCTTGGGAATTAAAGGCATAAAGCATAAAGGCATAAAGACACATTGTGTCCAGTGTTGGTTAGTAATGTGCTACTCTCATCTAGATTATATAACCAAGTACTTGTAATCGGAGAGAGAACTGTGAATACGTAAATAATCATTCTTAATTGAAATCCTGTGAAGCTGTGTGAACTCACTGATATAACTATAATCACGTAACTGACAGTTTTCCACAGTGAATGATAAATAATGACAGAATTGTTACTTAAATATAAATTCAGATTGCTGAGTTTGACGACACTTCACTTCAGCTGTATAACATTTCTTTAAAAGGAGCAATGCTTAACTACACAAGTTTGCTTTTGGCTAAACGTACGACAGGCAGCGTAAATAACCAGTGCACGCTTGTCTCTTCAATCATCGAGCAGTTCATTCAATTTTAATGCCATAATGTAAACTGCCAACATACCAAAATGTTTTCTTTTGTTCTAATGCATATAATAAAGTGTTTGCCTTTCGGGTAATAAAAGAAGTCATGCAACATTTAGTCCTCTTTGTTTCTGTACTTTTATTGAAACACTGTAAAAGGATCCTACACAGAGGAATATGAAGCCAAATACGCCAGTTAGAAGTAGTTCAAAAGTAATCTGATCATAATACGTGTGTGAGTGAGTGAGTGAGTGAGTGAGTGACTGAGTGAGTGAGTGAGTGAGAGAGAGAGAGAGAGAGAGAGACTTACAGAGGTGAATATAGAAGGCTCCCCATTGTTGTGAGCTGGCATGAAAGTTCCCTCCCTCCACATGGAGGTAGCGTGTACTGACCGTCTGAGACCGCAGTCTGTTAAACAGTGCCACTTTCGTTCCAGACGCTATGCACACTACACACACACACACACACAAACAGAGAGAGAGAGAGAGAGAAGCAGAAAGAAGCAAGGAAGTCATAAAAGGTTAGCTTGGCATTTTTAGACTTCATCAAATATTTACAGAGTTTAGGAGCCAGAGGGCCAACTATAAAATGGAGCTCTATTTGGTAGAGGAAGGAGCACCACAGCAAACACCACACTGCTCAGGGTTTGATGTTAGGATCAGGTTAAGCGTGCTTATGAAGCAATAGGGCAAAGATTTTGTCTCTGGCTCCCCTCAGTGGAGATGGATGACTTTATCTTCAATCGAAATAAGTTTTTTGCTCTCTGTAGCAAACTATGTGTGTATTTTTCACTTGTTTATCCATTTTCAAAGGACACTTTACATTGATCTGGGATTGCAGGGGGTCATAGAAACACTAGGTGAGAGGCGGAAATACTCCCTAGATGGGATGCCAGTCTGTCTCAGGGCACCATTTCCAAACATACACATCTCTACAGTCAAATTCAAGTAGCTAATCCAATATGCTGGTATGTTTTCGGTGGGAAACTGGAAAGAAACTCAGGAAGAACAATAACAGTACACAGAGAGTGTAGAGTGGCAATGCTACTCAAAGTGTCAGTATATCACTCTGTTTTCTTTTTTTTGTGATATCATTTTCTCCTTGTGTCATAAAAGACTAACAGGATAGAAAAATGGTACACCTCAAATCCCTAACACAGGAACACAAAGAAATCAGGCAGTTGTGTATGTAGCTGTGTGTGTGTTTTTTTGGTTTTAACACTCACAGTCAGCGTTCTTGAGCGACTGCTTCTTTTTGGAAGGCTTTGAGATGACCTTGATGCGCTTGCTAAGGAAGACGCCGATGTTGGCGCTGTTGCCGTAGAGCATGCGCACCGACAACATGAAGTGCTTGCGCTTGTCTGAGTCCGAGATGTACAACGTTTTGGCTGTGCAGTAATTCTGTAAAGGGGAAAAGGGGGAAAGTTAGAGATTAATATATATATATATATATATATATATATATATATATATATATATATATATATATATATATATATATATATATATATATATATACACACACACACACACACACACACACACACACACACACACACATATATATATACAGCTCTGATAAAATAAGAGACCACTGCCCAATCTCCAGATTTGAACCCTATTGAAAACCTCTGGAATGTCATCAAGAGGAAGATGGATGGTCACAAACCAGAGCTGTTTGCTGTTTGCTTTTTTGCATAAAGAGTGGTATAAAGTTCCCCAACAGCAATGTGAAAAAATGGTGGAGAGCATGGAGCCAAAACGCATGCAAATCAGGGTTATTCCACCAAATACTGATTTCTTAATGTTATTTAGCCAAAGCATTAACACAATTTGTTTACAAATTATTTGCATTTTGTTTTATTTGAGTTATTAAAGCTCTGCAAATACTGCATGATCTTGGGTTATTTTCATGTGTTGTCATTTCCTTTAAATATACACTATAAATAACAATAGCTATATTTTGAATTTAGGAGAAATATTGTCAGCAGTTCACAAATAAATGAAACAAAACTGTTCATCTCACCAATACATGCATCTGTATAATAGACTATGTGATAAAACGTCATATTACAACTGCGCTGAAGATGCATTTAGTTTTGAGTTACATGTAAAGCCCTTGAGGTGTAATGCCTGCTATAAAATCTGCTTAGTGGCAGCACTTAATGCCATACAGTTTTTCATTTAAAACCAAAAATACCCTGGCTTGCACAGGCCATTTGAAATGCTTTTGCTGAAACACTGTCATCAGCCTCAAACTACTCCAGTACCTTTCAACCCCATCATTATCCACCTCATCTGTAGAGTATTTATGATTACCACACACAATAACTTTAACATTGTGTCCTATTATTCAAGAGTATAATGGAAAACCCAGTGACTTGCACTTCACTACCAGTTTAAGGCATAGAGGAAGTAAAGGAATGTTTGTGTATTTCTGCAGAAATGGGTCTTCAGGATGGATTGTGAACAGTGGCTCTGGTTTATTCAGATTTCTGGGTCTTGCTGTATGTTTATCCATCAGTGTTTATTCCAATCTCTTTACAACAATTTGTACAGTATGTCTCGGTTACTGTCATGTCAGCTCCTAACTTCAGCACTTCTGGGTAATTTTCAGCTGCATCGTTTATGGGTGGATTTGTATTGTACCTTTCCCTCCAGGTTGAGCTGCTGCATCTCCTGGTCACTATTCCCAATGCCGATGAAGGCGCATGGCTGAGACTCCTGCTCCGAGCATCCGTCTCTCTCCATCTGTTCCCTCTTTTTCTTCCAGCCGCAGCCCATTAGATACACACATGGAGGAGGGCAAAAGAACCTGAGAAAAAGAAACACACAGAATACAGAGAAATGACTTCAGCACAAATCCTATTAATCCAGGTTTAAAATGCTTTTTGCTTTAAAAATGTGTTTTGTTATTGGCTTCACGTCTCCAGAAGATGGCAGCACACACCCTGATATTCTATGCGCTTGCATGAGATAAAACACATACTGTATGTCTAGAATGCACAAAGATAAAAAATATTGTAAACATTTAAATCAGTCTCAGCAGACCAGGGGTCCTCAAACATCCTGCACCTACTATGAGCCAAAAAAAAATCCTCATGTTTATCATGTAATAATGCTGAACATAAAGTATTTAACAAAATGATTACTATCCTATTATTCTCACAGCATTTTATGGTCAATCCCCTGGTTACACATCCTTGGGAGAACTAAACACCAATGTGTCACCCATCTACAGATTCCAGTAAATGGAGCATAAACACTCACAGAGGAACAGCTCTACATCTACTCATTAATGCAATTATCTAAATCGTGTATCCGCAGTGCAATGCATGAATTTGTGCAAATACAGCCAGCAGCTTCAGGTAACGTTCACATCAACCTTCAGAACGGAGATAAAATGTGATCTCTGAGATTTCGACCGTGGCGTGATTGTTGGTGCCAGACGGGCTGGTTTGAGTATTTCTATAACTGATGAAAGACTGTTGTGTGTGAAAATCCCAGGAGGTCGAGTTTACTCAGAATGGTATAATAAAGAGAAAACCTCCAGTGAGCATCGGTTCTGCAGATGGAAACACCTTGCTGATGAGAGAGCTCAGTGGAGAACGGCCAGACAGGTTTGAACAGACCGAAAGGCTACACTAACCTAGATAACAGCTTTGTATTATTGTGCTGAGCAGATCAGAATAAACATCACATCAGCTAATGCAGCAGTGGACACAGGCTCATTAACAGTGAACAATTGGAGACTGGAAAAATGTTGCTAGGATCAGAATTTGGCTTCAACAACATGAATCCATGGAGCCATCCATCCTGTGTCAATAGTGCATGCTGGTGGAGGTGGTGTAATGATGTGGGGAATGTTTCCTTGGCACACTTTGGGTGTGTTAGTACCAATGAATCATCACTTGAATGCCTGATCATCCCTTCATGTCCACAATTGATGATTTTCTAGCTACATGGCTAGATCCAGCATGATAATGCACCATGTAACAAGGCTAAAGTCGTTTCAGACTGGTTTTATGAACACGATAAGTGTTCTTGAGAGACCTTCCCAGTCACCAGATCTGAATCCAGTAGAACATGATTGGGATTATGGCAGTGAAAGGGAGATTCACTACATAAACATTACGTCCTGTAATCATGTCAACATGGAGCAGAATCTCCAAGGAACGTTTCCAACATGACGGAGGATAACGGAGGTTGTTTCATGAGCAATTGTTAGTGTAGTGTTCCTAATAAAGTGATGCCTGAGAGTATATCCATGTTAGGATACAAGATAAACAACAGAAAGCTTAAACAATGTGAAGTGATTAAAATTTGTGCGTGACAGAAATCCCCCCCCCCCCCAAAAAAATAATTTTACTGATCAGAAAGGAGGAGGAAACATTGCCAAGACTGAAAATCCAAATCTAAAAATGAACCCCCACACAGCTGTAGTCAAAATGAAACTGGCCTTATACACAAAAGAAAGAAGAGACAAACAAATCATCAATGAGTCATAACATTGTCTGGGTCAAAGGCAGATGAGTATTCATATCGATTGCAGACTTTTTTTTTTCTCGATGAAAAAGGCATTAACTAGTCTAGCACAGTCGTGTAAGTTCCTCCTAAAGGGTGTTGGTGTCTGCTTTCACATCCTGCTAGTGCGTAACACGCAAAACACTCATGATGCTGAGTGTGAATGTTTAAAAAACTGACTTCAAACCAAGTTTCGGACATTTCAAAAACACGCTGCGTTTGGTATAAGAGATAAAATCGAATGTTTGCACACTCACACACTTGAGCTTCCCTTATCTATTTCCATGGGTCTTCTGTAACTATCCCTGATGCAAACAGGGTCAAAAGTTTAAATGAAAGTAGAAGTGCGGTAACTAAAGTACAGCCAATTCATACAGACTTTCAACGAATATCCTGTAAGATCTCCAGTCATGGTCAATCCCTTGGTGTGTAACTAATATAACGGATAACAATTTCGCAGCAGGTTTAAGAGTCTGGCCTGTCTCCTTTCTGTTTTCTCCTTCTCTCAGCTGTTTCTCGGTCTGGCTGCGAATTTTGGATTAACAGTCAGGCACTTCTGGTGTGATCACAAGGGAAGCACTCTCCCAGCCAAGAGAAGCGAGCCAAGATCTAACCACGACAGGAGCTCCCCAGACACTGAGTCTTCTTCACTATGATCAATCTGTCCACACCTTTCTGCCTCCCTGCATTTCCTTTATTTTCTCCTCTACGTTTCCTCGCTCCGATTTCTCGACTCCGCTCACTTCCCGCTGTCTTCTTTTTCCCCTGTCTCTGAAATTCACTACGGATGAAGGAAAACCTCATTTCCTCCACTGCTTGGTATGGGAGATGGGGAGTGAGAGGTCAAAAAGCATGGCACGAAACATTCTTTTGCAAATGCAGTCACACCTCTCATGGGCTGGAGCAGTTGTTAGGTGTGTGTTACCTTTTTTCATTGCCGTAGGATTTCTGTGCAACTTTAGCATGGAGGATCAGAACGGTTTGGTCTCCTCGCTCCTTCAGATAGTTTCTCATTGCTTCTCTGGAGAGAGGGAGAGAGAGAGAGAGAGAGAGGAGGCAGAGAATTTAAGAACAAAAAAACAGATAAAATCCAATGTTTTTATTTTTGTTGTTTTCCACAAAAAAATAAATCAAGCAACATCAAAACGGATAAAAGGTATATTCTTTTTAACTTTTGAAATGGAAACTTTACCCAAAAAAAGTAATTTTTCAAAAAATAAATAAAATAAATACATAAATAAAACCCCTCATTATGAAATACATCTATTTTATAGTTTAAGTCAGGATAGATTTTTTTCATTTAAACAGCAAGGATAAGTATCAGTTCATGTTTTTAGATTATGTTTCCATCTTTCACAAAGTGTGACATGTTTATCGGCTGAAATTCCCGCTTTTGTTACATCAATGGTATTTTAATGATATTCGCCATTTTCATCATGCTGACTTTCAACAATTTAACAATCAAGTATTTTCTGTCGAAAGAAACACCTCGCTGCTTCCAAATAGACCATAGCAATCAACTTATTGCTTAAAAAAAACAACAACAACAAAAAAAAAAACTTTAGCTGCAATTACCAGCGTTCGTGACGTGTCATGTTCCTTTTGTTGTTCTGGGACTGTGTGTGTATATTTAAAGAGAAAGCCTGCAGAAAGGTCGCATGTGCTTTATAGCCCAAACCTCAAGAGCTTGACTGGAAACACAAGCCCAACTTTGATTAGCCAATTCTCTGGTGAGCACAAATATGTGTTGCTTGCTGAGAGCATACGAGCAGCATGGCCAAAAACCTCAACCTCCACAGCTGGGGGGTCTTTATGAAAGAGGGGAAAAAATATGTGTGTGCATGTTTGAGGGGGGGTAATGAAGAGGGCAAAAGGACAAATGAAAGTTCCTCTGCGAGTGTGAGTGTTTGTGTGTGTGTGTGTGTGTGTGTGTGAATAGAACAGAGGAAACACTAAGAAGGAAAGATTGGAAAAACAAGAAAAAAATCAAACCTCATAACTGAAGAATTCTGATTTCCAATTACTTCAGCTAACCAACACAAAAACAGTCCTGCACAAGCACACTTATAATCTCTTATAATCTGGAGCCTCTGGCCATATACATATAAAGCATTTTACAAAACGAACTACACTATACTATCTCTGCTTCAAATGAAAAAATATTGAATGAAGGGGAAAGGATTCATGCACATTATATATATATATATATATATATATATATATATATATATATATATATATATATATATATATATATATATATATATATATATAATAAAAGAAAAGAAAAACTATACATGGCTAAACCTTATCGTTAGATGTTAGTGACACCTGACACGCCAGAGTGCCCGAAGTGACAGAGCTGGAGTAATGTGGAAGAGTGGGGGCAGAACACACACACACACACACACACAAACGTCCTCCACACGCTCAAATTCGAAAGTCCTTTGTTATGGAAAGCATGGGGGCCCCTGAGACGTGAAAGAGAGCGAGAGAGAGAGAGCGAGAGAGAGCGAGAGAGAGAGATGTAGGGGATGAGATGTAGGGTCCGCTCACACTGCAGTCTGATGAGCTCATCTCCAACCCATCACTCGTCTTACAAGCACTCTCAGACAAAACAATCTCCCGTTTCAAATGGTCTTGAAGTTTGATGTAGCAAAACATCACAGCTCTGAAATATAAACTGCGTTATTTATATAACGCAATTTTCGCACTCCTTTAAATGAGACATAACTTGCGCTCTAATGGAGCGAATCGTGAACCCTGAGGAGCGCCACTCTGCCTGGTGGGAGGAACGGCTCTGACTGATTCCCGAAGTCAAACGATGTTGTCATCCTGCTGCAGCCCTCGTCAACGGATACCTCTGATACGTTGTATGACCTGTCCCGTGTGCATGAGCGGTGCGTGGGCGAGAGAACAAGAGAAAGATGCTGCTAATAGCTTTCACATTAATGCGAAAGTCTCTTTTAATGCTCTGATTTGTTCATTGTGTATCAGCAGACAGCCCATGACACAAAGTACGGAAAGCTAGACGTAATCAGACTGATAACCTGAAATAAAGCTCACGTCATGTTAGAGCAGATCAGTCAGAGTCTGAAGACATCAACAGACCAGTGTTTTGAGGAACGGCACATTAAACCGATCTGTATATTATGCTGAGAGGGTTGGAGGTGCAGGCTGGTACAGGTGCAGTGTGGGTAAATTTAATAATCACATCTCTGCAGCTGATTTAGAGGAAGTCCATAATGTTTGAAATACATTTTACCCATAATTCAACTGACTGTTTCCCAACAAAATAAACACAAAGGACAAGACAATAAATTAACTTGGACATTGAGGGTAAATGAGTAAAAGCCAGACATTTCCAGTGTATAATTACATTAAATAATTGCTCACATGCTCAACTCATGACTAAATAATTCTTTTGCGATGTGTGATTTTTTTGTGTGTGTGTGTAAAAGCAAAATCAGGGTGAAAATTGTCGCTTAAACCCAGCTTAACACAAAATTTATTTCCTTCAAAACGGAAGAGGCCAAAGTCATAGCCCTCACACATTCAATCAGCTGTTACAAGCACAAGGAACTTGTATTCCAATGACATGCTTGATCACTTTTGTACCAGTTAAATACACTTCTAAAAGTACAGCAACTTTCTTGGTTCCCTTGGCTGTAACCTGAGGCTTTTGTTTTTACACAGTACCACACTTCTGACTCAAAAAATAACCCACTAATGAAATGCGAACTAGTCTTCTCTGTTTCAAGTAATTCCATTTACACAAGCCAAAGCTTGGATTAAATTGATCATTGTATTAGTCACTAAGGTTGCTCTTAACTGAGCACTAATATTGTCCAGCTGCATAATTGTTACACCATATGGTCACGGATCATGCCAGACCATGCTGCATGCAAGCCTCAGAAGCACTGGGCAGTTGCTGTGGTGTGCGAATGGATGCACCAGATCACCAAAGACTGCACGGTTGCAGGGGCTGATGTGGTCATTATGGATGCTGTATCCTCTCATTAATCTTCCCATTAATTAAAGCTTTTGCACAATGCCACGTGGACTATTGCGAGCGGTGTATCGCTCCTTCGGTTCGGTTCTGTGGTTTTCCCTAGTGCATATGCACACACTGCTTGCACGCAAAGGGAAAGCCACGGCAGCACGTGACCGTGTGTGCTGTAGACAAAAACCACATGCACTGGGCTCGGATAAGTGCTCCCTAACGGAATAGGGACACAGGCCAACCTGCACCCACATACAAGGAAGCTCTGGTTACTGGAACCATTATTTTTTATTTCTCCCAATTCAGCCAAGAATATATATAAATTTAAAACAAAACAAAAAACACAAATAAATACAATAAATGCAGATATGAAGAGTGGTAAAAAGGGTCCTTGGTGAGTCATAAGTCTTCAGAAAGGATATGACGGACACGGGCACTTCCACAGGAAGACTCTGTGACACACAAACCCTTAACACGCAACAGCACATGCAATCATTTAACCAGGGGAAAAACGTATGTTACAGTATATAATCCCCCATCATGGAGAATTAGAACAAAAAGACACATGCGACACGCTACTGACTCATAACCAAAATGTCATCCTGCACGCAAAAGCTCAGCAGTCATACAGAGTTAAAAAGCATGTCTTTCTAATTATCAATGAAAAGCATATGCAGGCTGATTCTGCTATGAACTGTTTCACATATTATTGCTAAATTGCTTATATCTGTTTTTTTTTTTTTTTAACGATACAAACAGGTCCTGAGACAAATCCCTGTGATGTCACTTTTTCCTAAAAGCAGTACCAAGCTTCATACATCCAACTAGATACATAAAACAAAACACACCATGTGTAGCTACAGGAAAATAATCAACCTCACACCGCATCACACCAGCTAGTCATTGACCAGTAAATTGCACATGCTGCATTTTAGTTCTCTTATACAACAGCAGTTGGGCAATGATGTGGCTTTGTATTTATTAAAGAACAACACATGTCACTTTCCATTCATGCATAGTTTCACACAATATTGTGGAACGCCTGTGAAACAAGTTAGTTCCTGGTATCGCTTTCATGATAGCAGCATTAACCATTCTCTCTTTAAACTCTCTCAATGTTAAGAACATAAAAACACACCTTGTTATGATAGTGACAAACCACAAGCCTTCATCCTGAAGATTCTCTCATGTCAGAAAACCTATAGTTACACTTTCAACCTCTAAAAGCAATGACAAGGTTCACCATATAACCAACTGCACAGATTTCTTGTATGTGAAGGGTCTCATCATCCAGGTTATTACACAAACAATAACATTCATCAGAACGAGCGTACTGATATAAACCTGTGATCTGCTGAAACTACTGTCAGGGCCACGGTTACAGAAAATGAATCGACCTTCTGACCTATTAGAATTGAGCAATCAATAGGCACAAGCTGAAGATAATAGAGGAAATGAGACTGTTTTTTGTTGATGATCGACACAGAAGTGGTGGTGGAGGAAACACACAAGAAGGCTACACACAAGCGCCCATAACATAGTGTCTATATAAAGCAGGACTCCTCACTATTCATTACTTACATCCCTTCTGCACCTGTGATCTCAGATGGTAATACAGTGTAAAAAGCATGACTGGCTAAAATTCAAGGGAAATGACCACAAAGTAAAATCTGAGGGGAAATCCTTAATGGCTTGGAAATGGTCATATAGTGCGCATAGGGTTTACATTACAATATATACAAGCTTAAACAAAAAGGTGTTGTCTTAGCCGGAGCAGCCTTGTGTTATTCTACCATAAATTAATCCACACTCAGAGGCATAGTGGTTAGCATGACTGCCTCGCACCTCCGGGGCTGTGGGGTTCGATTCCCGCCTCCATCCTGTGTGCTCAAGGGTTTCTTCTAGGTAATCCAGTTTCTTCCCCCAGTCCAATAACCTGAGGCTGATTGGCATCTCTAAATAGTCCAAAGTGTGTGTGTGTAAATATCTCCTGCAGTGGCTTGGCATCCCCATCCAGGGTGTCCCCCGCCTTGTGCCCCATATCCCCTGGGATAGACTCCAGGTTAAATGTTAAATGAGATCAGGTTAAATCAGCTCAGGCTCTCTGCCATCCAGTGTAGGATAAGTGGCACAGAAAATGGATGGATGGAAAATCCACACACATTGAGTCGTGCTCAGTCATTTACTTCAAGAGGAATGAACACAAACTTTATATCTATCAGTGTGCGTTTTTTCTTTTTTTTAAATAAACGCTTCACAAGACTATGTAGAAGCAAAGAAAACATCTAGAGCTAAGAAAATTGCTCTTTATTCCATTAATCATGTATGAATACTAAGCCTAAGACATGTTCAAGCCTTCTTAATCCTTGTGTATCTCACATTATCGTTATTAGATAAGATGATCATTCATGTTCAAAGACTTGAGTTTTTTTTTTATATATTCATCAACAGAGGTATTGAAAGTAATCAGTTTGGTAGAGCACTGTTATATTTTAACAGTGATATTGATCCCATGTGCCTGGAAGAGCAGCCAAGATGGCAGCCGAGTGGACAGATTTTCCTATAAGGACTTGGACATCAGAGTTAGTAGTGACAAAAGTGATGGCAAGACTACACCTGTGCACACACACACACACCTTAAAAAATGTGGCGACAGACAAACACAAAAGTCCTCACCTTCAGAGCTGACATTACATTAGGCACATCTGATTACAGAACATTCAGCTTGAAGATGTACAACTAATCCATCCAGTCGTGTTGTTTCTCTTCTTTGTACAAATACAAAAGACCTGAGAAACTACTCGATTAAAGAGAGCACCCACATACAGGAAGACCTCTTTGCACATGCACAAACACAGACACATTCACACCCATGCAGCACATCGTAAATGCATGAACTATGCAGATCTACAGGAGTAGTACGTAGAGTCGACCTTTAATCGGTGAATATGTGGTTACTCGATCAGTATATATTCATTCGAACATATAGATGTTCACTTCTGCAGTCATCGTTACTGGTCATGTTGCTTATTTCAAGTTTTTCTGCTTCAGTTCATGATGGGACCAGTTAGTGTAAATGACACATTCCTTTGTAAGGTTTCATTTGTTAGGCAAAATACAGCAAACCATCTGTTCAAGGCTTGTTGTGTAAACTCGACAGTTATGTCTACTCAAAAATAAACTGGAAAAAAAAAAACCTACACAAGTATGAGAAACTGAGCTACAGCTTTTATCTGCACTGAAAACCTTGAGTCACACAGAATCCCTATAGGAAAGTAATTAGGACGAGGCGTGCACACAGTGTCTGGTGCCCTTCAGCCGCAAAGTGAACTTATTGAGAAGTAATTATGAAGACGAAACAGTGTGCACTCTGCCTCTGCTTCTTCAGGCGTGTATTTTGAGATCAGTCACACTTTGAGTCAGCTGCTGACTATCAGACCTGCTCTCAATTCCTCTTCCCTTCTTTTTTAACACCAATATTTTCCATCTCAGGGTGGCACAGCAGTGCAGCTGGTAGAGTTGCCACATCAACACCACCCGGGTTTCCGGTCACATCTAAAAACTCCGCTTATTGCCTTTGTGGAGCGCCGTATGTTCTCTCTGGGTCTGTATGGGTTTCTTCTGGGTTGTCGGGTTTCTTCCCTCCTCAGAAAAAAAAAAAACATATCAAGTAGCTGGACTGGCTGTGTTGATTTGTACCTGTGTCTGAATGAGTGTGTTTTGGTATGGATTCTGTGATGGACTGTGATCTGCAAGTGGTTCTTGCTTAACCTCTCATTTCCTCTCTGAAGGAAAAAAGACAGAAAAAAGAAAAAGAGAGTGCGCTCCACTGGCTAAGCATGGGGCTTTTGCCAAAGAACTTTTATTTTCAGACTAGCCGTGAACTCCAACGACATGACCACAGCATGGACGTCGTAATCACAACTAGCCACTGATCCACAAGTAACTCGTGTTTTTTTTTTTTTTTCTTTTTTAAGGAACTAAACACCACAAAAACAAGTCAACTGCACTGCGCAGGACACCTCGAGGCATCACAGCTCACGTAGACCTGTAACATTTCAGGGGTCATTAGGTCTTTTTGAATGAGTGCGCACTTACTGTTGAATATGTGCACTTAGGTTTTGAAAGGTTAGCCAGACTGCTTTGTCTGCGTTTTGTGTGTTTTATCGAGTGGTATTGGTTCGCTTACCTTGTCAGGCGCTGTGGTTGAGGGCGCTCCCCGAGCTTCCTGTAACGAGAGGACAGGAGACAGAAAACGTGAGGTACATAAAACTGATACCAAAACCACAAAATAAACACACAACAGTATACAATTGTGAGCAAGGTACCTGAGAAACCACTTGAGTCCTGGAGCACATTTACACAGAGTACAAATAAACGTTTTTTCTTACACAGATCATACACTTAAACAATCCTCACTGTGACTGGCAAACACACACACACACACACACAGCTGTTATGGCGACCTTGGGACCGTTTGGTCATGTGACTGTGTATAAACACTAACAGGTGGCTCTGACTGCTCAATCCTCTCATTACTCTTCCACGGACAGCAGCACTGCCAAGCGACCATCCACTCACCGCACTCTGCGAGCCAAGCACATCATGCCAAACCTCACATCTCAATCTCTCCAGGACTTTGCTTTGCGTTTCTACTCACATCACCCATGCGATCACAGAATATGATGTGGGATTGTGACACACACAAAGATTTGTGACTTAGACAACAGGCAGCGTCTACGTGCCAGGCTTTTTTCAACCAGTGGGAATCGAGGTGCCTTTTTCCAACCATGTTTCTTATTTCTAAAGTCTGAACAAATCTGATTCGGTTATTAGGGCTGGGCAGTGTGACAATATAATGCTGTAATCGTAATGTGCTCACTGGCCACGTTATAAAGAACATCTGTAGCCCTGCTCGGTCATGCAGTGATCTAAAATCAGCCAATGATGTGGCGACAGCTCAGTGCAGATCCAGCTCAAACACTTCAGGTAATGTTCACATGATAATCCAGAATGGGGGAGAATATGATCTCAGTGACTTTAGAAACCCTGTGAGCAGCACTTCTGTGGGAAGAAAAACAAAGCCTTGTTGAAGAGCTAGGTCAGAAGAGAATGGTGTAAACCGACAGGAAGGTTATGGTAATACAAATAACCACTCTTTAGAACTGTGGTGAGAAGAAAAGCATGTCTAAACATATGAACACTCGAAGTGGAAGGGTTACAACAGTGAAAGACCACACTGAGTTCTTAGCCTGTCAGCCAGGATCAGCAGTCAGAGGCTAGAGTGGACGCTGAAACTGGACTGCTGAAGACTCGAGAGGGGAAAGAAAATGAACCGGTTTCATTTTTACCTGTAACTACTACACTAATAATACCAATCAAATAACTGACTGATTTATGCAGCTGTACATTCAAATCATCTATGACAGTCAAACATGGGGATCTGTGACGAACAGCCAGGGAAAACCCCAGACGCTGGAAACCCAGACGCCGTTTCATATGTCAGTCTTTGGCCCAGATATACCTGGGGTTTCTTTCATTTAACCATATGACTAAATCTTGAAACCACAGATCATCAAAGCAAAGTGATTTATAGGAAATGCTGTCGTAATTTAAAGTCAGATTGCAACCAGACCACTCACGACATCATCTGTTTAAAGAGTAGGACTGTGGTGGTCACTAAGCTGGGTTTAACTATGGCATTAAACGTCTTAAAAATGTGCATTAGATGGCAGGATGTAGTTCAAAGTGTACGCCATTTAATACTACAACAAACTCTGGCCAATTGCCTGAAGCGGAATTATGCTATAACCAATGCTGCTGTAATTATTAGAATTATATTACAGCCTGTTTGACTGAGCACTTGTGAATATGTTTCATTCTATCAATATGTTACTACTGTAAAGCTCAAGAACTTGCATAAAGGTAACATCGACCTAAAATGTATTGTTTATATGATAGAAATGTAATGTATATAGATAAATTAGCCGGGTCTGATAGCACATATTTATCTAACATGACTGATATTTGAATAATGAAATAATACTGATGTTTTTCATGAAAAGGGGTCAATGAATGAAAACGTGAGAATCGCTGGAGCTCTGGGGTTTTTTTTGTAGCTGATGTGTACTGTAGAGTTAACTCTAACTACTAATTCATATACACTGATCAGGCATAACATTATGACCACCTGCTTAATATTGTGTTGGTCTCCCTTTTGCTGCCCAAACAGCCCTGACCCATCATGCACCGTGTATTCTGACACCTATCTATCATTAACCAGCATTAACTTCTTTAGCAATCTGAGCAACAGTAGCTCGTCTGTTGGATCGGATCACACGGGCCAGCCTTCGCTCCCCACATACATCAATGAGCCTTGGCTGCCCATGACCCTGTCACCAGTCCTTCCTTCCTTGGACCACTTTTGATAGATACTGACTGCAGAGCTGCAGTTTTGGAGATGCTCTGATTCAGGCTTCTAGCCATCACAATTTGGCCCTTGTCAGAAAAATCCTTATGCTTGCCCATTTTTCCTGCTTCTAACACATGCCACACTAACAGGTGCCATGATGAGGAGATCATCAGTGTTATTCACTTCACCTCTCACTGCTCATAATGTTATGTCTGTTCGGTGCATCTCGATCTAATATATATAGTCTTGTTTAACTATTATATCTTTTAATAAATTTGTCCGACTATTTCTACTCTATGCAGTCGTATTTTACAAAGCCCTTCTGTCTTACTGCATCTTGCAATGAAATTCTACAATGTTATACATTGTGAAAGTCAATTTGAAAATGTAGTGCTGGTTACATAATCAGGTCTGGTGTTAAAACTGTAAGAGGGTCCGGTGATGACTAAACTGACAGGAGCCTTGACTCCTGAGAGGTGGTGGCTAGAAGACAGGTGGAGACTCTGAAGGATTTGAAATAGAAGAGAGGAGAAAGAAATCAATGGCTGAATCTTCCCGGGCTGCTGGGACTCAGACAGACAGTCTGAGGGTCATGATGAGAAGCCGTAAAAGAGAGACGGACAAAGGCAATGGAGTAGGAGGGAGGATCGGGCATGCGTGGAGGAGAATAAGAGCGAGATAAGAAAGGGGGGAAAAAAAGAGGCAATTAAAGGGGAAAAAAGGAGAGGGGAATGAAGCTAGACTGAGAGCAAAGAGCTACACAGAGGAACACTGTGTTAGAGAGAGAGAGAGAGAGAGAGAGAGAGACAGAAGAAGGACAATGTGTGTTAGATGGTGTGTAAGTAGAATAATTATAGAGCCAGAGATCAATACGGTTCCCACAGTGAAACACTGATGTTTGAGTGGATAATGGATTCCAGCCCGCTCTAGACAAACGCTGATGCCCACATTCAGCCCTCTAAAACAAAACCGATAAGAAGCCGTTCATTCATGTCCAAAAAGTAACATGTATGGATGTACAAATCATGTATGAATAGGAGACTAAAAGAACCTGAGAGAAGCTACTCTGTCATGTAGAGCGGAGCTAAATGAATCGCAAAGATGGTATGGGAACAAAGTTAAACAGTCAGAACAAAACTTTTGCACCAAGATATAAAGAAAAAGATCTTTCTTGGGTAATGGGTATGAATAAAATTCAAGGGAATGCTACTAAAAAAAAAATAAAAAAAAAAAATAAATCATACTCATCAAGTTAGCACACTGTAGCCGAGTGACGAATACAGGATGTGGGTCTAATGACAGCATGAAAAACACAAATACTTCACTTCTGACACTCGTTCCTACGAAGAAGCTTGTATTTAAAGTCGACATTAGAGGGGAGGGAAAAAAAAGTCACGCGTGCATATCAGATAACATGAAGGTTCTTCATAATGACTCACAAAAACCAGATATGAAGTCAAAGCAAAAAAAAAAAAAAAAAGCTTTTCTTTTTCCTTAAATGATCAGAATACCATGATACTGTACACCGACATCCGTCCTGATGAAAAGCTTGATCAAGACGTGTTTACTCGCTCTAAAATCCACCCCGCGAGGATGTTCAAGTCATTAATGAGCTCAAATTGAATTACAAGGTGTTAGCATCTTATTAAATTGTGAGAGGAACGAGTGTGTGCTCTTGTTACCATGATGAGTGCCATACTGGAGAAAAAGCTTAACAAGAGGAAAAAAGTCAGGGAGGAAAAAAATAATAATAATAATAATAATTTTTTTTTTTTTAAAAAGGCACTTTAACCTTTTTCCTTTTCTAGTGCTTGTGGAGAAACATTTTTGCTCGTATTGAAGCTATTTGGAGAAATTGGTTCATTTCAGCTTGCAGGGACAAACAAGTCCTTCCCCTTCCTTGGCTCACATGCATGCTGATTAGAAAGTGTCAGGAAAAAGAAAAGGAAAAAAAAAAAAAAAGAGTGCAAAGATGGCAGACAGAGCCGTTTCCTGTTAGTTCAGTGAGATCATATGTTGGAGCTTTCTGTCTGTCTCCTCTCAACCACAGCCGTCCTGCAGGAAACGTTAACTTAAAGCTTAACACACGTATCAGGGAGAAAGCAGCCGGCACATGGTGTTCCTAAAGCTCTCACGTCTCAGGAGAGAACACCAGAGAGAATTCGGTCACACTCTCTCCACACAAAGGCCGCGGCAGTAATGAATGTAACTGCAAGGAAAGTTGAGAGGGAAAGGGGGGAGAAAAAGGAAAAACAAAACATAAGGCTAGATGAATGGCAGCTGGCGACATTTCCCCCGGTGAACACTTATGAGAGGAGCTCAATAGAGGAAAGGGAAGTTCTGTCGGAATTGTGTGTTAATCTGTTTTTCTGCACATTATCCATTTTTGCTTCCTTCCCTCCGGTCCTACTTTATCCCATAGCGCCAAGAAGTAAAAGTCCCAGTAACACAGTCGTCTGCTCGATTGGAAACGACTCGATAAACACAGTTTTTTTTTTTAGGTAAGTTGTGTGATTGTTTTTGTACCATTTGTATAAGATGATATATTTATTACAGAGTGGTTATGGTGATGAGATTTGACTGGGCACTGAAACGGGTTTAATCCAAACCCAAGTAAGCCTTTAAATGATAACAAACCACTTCTAGCAGTTATAATATATAAATTATAGTTAATGGATGTTCAGTCAGAAGAACGTTCAGGAAAAATAAATAAATAAATAAATAGTCCAAATATTATTGTACATTTTTGAAGAATTTTTAGGTGCAGGAAATAAACCTCTGCTGAGATTTTTTATTCAGTTAAATGCTTTAATTTTCCTTTACCTTCAGCATCCACACTCGCCATGAGTATTTACTTGGGTTTTGGATAGACATGTACACATTTGGCAATGTTTCTTAGAAAACAAGCACACACACACACACACACACACACACACACACACACGGATGCACAGACACAGAGACATACACACACACACACACAGAGACGCGCACAGACAGACACACACACAGAGGCAAACAGACACAAACATAGACACAAACACACACACACATGGAGAGACACTCACACACACAGGGAGAAAAACTCTTTCCAACTGTGTCAAACTCTTGTTGATGTAACCTATATCCACTCCCGCTGGCGGTAAGAGGATATATAACCCTGAGGTCATTATACCAACATGAGCTTTAGTGTCATTATGGGTGTTGACGAGCTAAGTGTCTATATTAAGTGATAATAGGGGTTTCCCTCTCCCTTTTCCAAGAGGAAGTGAGCGTGATGTAATGCCAGCACAAGCCAAACCTCTGACAGGATGAGCATTTCCTATATCAGCACTAAGATCACATCATGCCATAAATCAGCCGAATCTCAGCACAACCATGTGACTGGGACATTAATAATTACAAACGGAAATAATACAATCAGCCTCCTAGAAAATGCTGTGAAGGATGATGTGATCCCACTTCATAACATCGCATCAGCTCCATTCTATGCTCTATTGGAGGCTTTTTAAAACAACTGCAACTGTGTCTTGATTAATTTGCTGTAGCGCTCCGTGCTGTTCAAGAAGTTCTTATTGAGTTAGTGGATAAAACACGGCACAGCTGAGTGAAATTATACAGATTTAAACAGCCTTGTAATGTGTAGCCATGAACAGCCATTTCCTCTCCTGAAGTTACACTGATCAAGCATAACATTATGACCACCTGCCTAACATTGTGCTGGTGCCCCCTTTTGCTGCCAAAACAGCCCTGACCCATAGAGGCATAGACTCCACTAGATCCCTGAAGGTGTGCTGTGGTATCTGGTACCAAGATGTTAGCAGCAGATCCTTTAAATCCTGTAAGTTGCGAGGTGGGGCCTCCATGGATTGGACTTGTTTGTCCAGCACATCCCACAGATTGAGATCTGGGGAATTTGGAGGCCAAGTCAACACTTCAAACTTATTGTTCGGCTCATCAAACCATTCCTGAACCATTTTTGCTTTGTGGCACGGCGCATTATCCTGCTGAAAGAGGCCACAGCCATCAGGGAATACCGTTTCCATGAAAGGGTGTACATGGTCTGCAGTTTTGGAGATGCTCTGATCCAGTCGTCTAGCCATCACAATTTGGCCCTCGTCAAACTCACTCAAATCCTTACACTTGCCCATTTTTCCTGCTTCTAACATCATCTTTGAGCACAAAATGTTCACTTGCTGCCTAATATATCCCACCCACTAACAGGTGCCATGATGAGGAGATAATCAGTGTTATTCGCTTCACCTGTCAGTGTTCATAATGTTATGCCTGATCGGTATATCTGTAATTTGTCTCTTTATCTGTAATTCGATAGATAGATAGATAGATAGATAGATAGATAGATAGATAGATAGATAGATAGATAGATAGATCTGTCTTAAATTCAAATTTACCTGGTTGAATCATTCTTAGTGTCATTTAATCATGTGTGATGATTATGATGATAACACCTATTTATACACTACCTAGAAATACACTAGGATGAGACCCCTTATAATGAAAGAGTAATTCAAAAAAAACCCCAGAAAACTGTTTAACACACTCTTGATTTATTTCAGTACTTATTTGAGACCCAGGTCTGGCACACGCCCGTCACAACCACAGCTTATATACTGGTTACGGCAAAATCAAATCAAAAGTCTTATAAGAGGCTCGGACAAAAAAAAAAGCACCGAGTGAGTCAAAATTGTGCAATAATGATTGTTGGAAAAAATATATAAAAATAGCAGGGGACGCAGCCTGAAAACCGATACTGAACAAGATGTTTGGTGTTTGTTTTTTTCCGGTTAGATCACTTATCTTGAGTTTCCAGGGGGACGTTAGTGCTGTAAAGGCAGAGGCCCTGACCTGAGTGTGTGTGTTTTTAAACATCTTGAGAATCAAGAGTGATGAGATGAGAATTACTGCCTTTACAATTCTGCATCAAATCTGTACCAAGTCTCTACATCACTGCTGATATTTTGACAGCTGTGACTGATACAGTAATTAAGATTTTCACTCTCAATGTCAAAAAAATATCCTGTTCTAGCTAGACAACACTGATCTTTTACTGCCTGTGAAACTAAACACTAAGGAAAAAGGGGAACTGAAAATTTTACCAACTGAAATTTGCAAGCAGAGGAATGTTTAAAAACTCCGCACACATGCACAGAAACACGGACGCATACAAAGAAACAGAGACAGACACACGCACGCATACACACACCCACGCACTACATAAAACAGCCCATCAAGCTCGGGGTTCGTGTTTGAACACTGGTACTTTGACACCACACTGAGACGCATGCTTCTGAGAAACGCTAAAGCAGAGGGATCGAGTAAAGAATGTTGACCGTGTTATCGAGTAAACTGATCTAACCTGGCATTCACTCTCGTTTTGTCTGCTCCATCACTCCTTACAATAGCCTATGGAAGTATATGATTACATTACTCAGTTATACTGCAATGGATCGAAAGCTAAGATTCACTACAGGAAAAGAAGGTGATGATTATTCCTCAACAACAAAATGCATGTAAACGTTCTTCATTCCTCTCTACATGGAGATTTGTAACACATTCGCATTTACAGTAGAGAGAAATATTTTGAAATTCTATTCAACTGCAAAGAGAACTACCACAGGTCTCACTTTCTCACGTCCTGCTTTCACCCACGAAGGCAAAACAGTGGTGCTCTTCAATACACACTCAAACACACACAATAGATATGAAGGAAAACATCTGCACTCTCTCGTGCACATTTACTCATCTTTCATCATCTCTATTGCACACCAGTCTGTGCAGCTTGCCCTGGGATTTAAATCAGCAACATTATCAAACAGAGACAGAGTGGATTTAAAGTAGGGATAACGTTTCAGGGCCTCGGGGGATTGTCCTCACTACTTACACAACTGTCATTACCACTGCTGCGTGATGTGAGTTTGTAGTGTGAGGCTTAAAGGAAAAACCCAACGTGGGCAGAGAAAATGTAGCTGATATTGTGTGTGTGTGTGTCTTTAGTGTGAAAGTGTGAATTACACCGTGGTGGTGGGCAGTAAATTAGAAGCATATCCTGCCTGTCAGGTGCCTGCAGGCAGAAAGATAAATTTCTAAGAGCTAACCGCTGTGACTACATTTTCAGTGGTGGCTCATTGAGAAATACCATCTTCCTGATGTCACTCAGCGATACGAGCTCAGCCTGCCACCAGAAGCAGTTTGACACGTCAACAGCATGGTGGCTTCGCCTACAAAATTTCACCAAACTCCAAAAGTAAACTGCGATTTTTGTTAAACATGTGCCTGAAATACATACCACAAAACATTTGTTAAGAACGGTATGGAGTAGCATAAAAGTCTAGCATCTGACTAAATACCTGTCGAGAAGTAGTTACTGCAATCTGTAATCAGTGGCATCATGTGTATCAGATAAGTTAAAAGAAAAAAGATAATATTAAGTTATTACTAGGTTATTAGTAGTCATTAATAACTTAATATTATCTAGAAATATTGGAATTTATGTTACTGTATATAATTTTTTTACAGAAAATACAGGGACAAAAATCCACTTCAACATGAAGATAATCTATGTGCATTGGTTTCAACAAAAAATTATTCTCATTTTTCAGAAAAATTCTTTTAAAAATTAGTATTCTCCCTAAAAAAATATAAATGCCAACACTGACACCTTATGAAACTTGTTCTCAAGAGTTGCCTGGGGTATGAACATGAGGTCACACACATCACATCATTTGGTCATCTATTACCAAAGAACTTTCACCACAATAGAGCTGATTGTTAAATTACATTTTATATATATATAAAAATGCACACACAAAACACAGTTAAAAATACCTTTAAGGAAAATGTGTCATAAAAGGCTGCTGGTAAAGGAGGGGGAAAAAAGCTCGGTTTACCTCAGAACTGCAACGATCAAGTTGCAAATTCAACTGTTAAATGCCACTATCATAACTCTGCACGGTTAAATGCAGAACCTGAACTTCACCAAGCATCATTAGAATTACAATTGGCATTGTGTTTTGTGGTTGGATTAGACCAGAGTCAGTCATATACACCCTCAGCATGTTTCCATCACATAAAGCTGACTATAAAGGGGGAAAAAAGCAGCTCATATACTCTGAAACCTATGGAGGATGCTCAGTGATATTTTGTGGCTGGTGGTTCAAAAGTTCTTTAGAGACTGATAGTATCATGATTCCTGTCAGTTCCAGGATAGCTGCTAGCAGCTTCAGACTTGGCTCTCTCTCTCTGTATCTCTCTCTCTCTCTCTCTCTCATATATATATATATATATATATATATATATATATATATATATATATATATATATATATATAGTGTGAGACAGAGACAGATTATGTGTATTAGTTAGTTTGATGTGTATCAGTGTTTTACATGCCAGAATTTTTTTTTATCCAAACAAAAGATAACACAAACAAGCAAAAACAATCCAAATGCAAATAATGATTTTAATTATGATATACACTATATTGCCAAAAGATTTGGGAAATCTGCCTTTACATGCACATGAATGTAATAAGGAGTTGTCCCGCCCTTTGCAGCTATAACAGCTTCAACTCTTCTGGGAAGGCTTTCCACAAGGTTTAGGAATGTGTTTATGGGAATTTTTGAACATTCCTCTAGAAGTACATTTGTGAGGTCAGGCACTGATGTTGGACGAGAAGGTCTGGCTTGCAGTCTCCACTCTAATTCATCCCAAAGGTGTTCTATCGGGTTGAGGTCAGGACTCTGTGCAGGCCAGTTAAGTTCCTCCACACAAACTCACTCATCCATGTCTTTATGGACCTTGCTTTGTGCATTGGTGTACAGTCATGTTGGAACAGGAAGGGGTCATCCCCAAACTGTTCCCACAAAGCTGGGAGCATGAAATTGTCCAAAAATGTCTTGGTGTGTTAAGAGTTTCTTTCACTGGAACTAAGGGGCCAAACCCAACCCCTGAATTCAATGATTTGAAGGGGTGTCCCAAAACTTTTGGCAATATAGTTTATCTATCTATCTATCTATCTACATACATAATTCGATCATAATTGGATAGTTGAAAATAACTCTATAGGTTTTCAGAGATTTTATTGTTGTTGTTTTTTTTTTTTAAGAAAACCAAGTATAAGCAAAGTCCAAGTCCTTCCTGTTGTCCTTTACTGTCAAAATACTTTCACAATATGTTATATTTCCACATTACTAACACAATACTAAAAATCTATTGTTAACCAGCCATTGTGGTTAAAACAAAACTATGTTTTAAGTTCCTTTATTATTCAATAATTTACAAAGTACAATGGACCAATTCCTCATGTGGTGAAACATTGCAGGAAAGAGACTGGGTGTGTGCCAGCGCTGCGCCACTGTGCCAACATGGTCAAGGAGCCAACAGTGTCACTGCTAAGCGTGAGCCGTGCCATACAAGCATGCCCCATTCAACTTCCTCCAAAGACATCTGAACGACACAGAAAGAGACAAACATGATCTGAAGATGCGGGCATGTATGAGGAAAACGAGACATGATTAGGATAAACTTGTTCCACGCACTGGGTGACTAAGCCAAAGTGTGCCATATGTCTTTTCCTGGGCTCAGCACATGCTCATGTGTACAAGACTTTTAGGAACAGACTTGGCTCATTTGTTTTTGATGAATTAAGCCAGGTTACTTTGTGCCATATGTAGGGCCTTCCTCGAAATCCAGCTTTAGCATTAAAGACAACTAAATTAATATTATGCCCTTCCCGGGTACATTATTTTACCTATGAAAAGCGGGACTCGCTCTACAGTAGCAGCTCATTCACAGCAATGATGGTTCTTGGGTGTGCTTTTGGCTGTGTGACCTCACTGCACCCTAATTTCTTTCCAACCATCCCTTGGTTAAAAAAATGGTTTATTCATTTCAAAGAGGGAAGTAGCAGTTGGTTAAGGTTGGTTAGCGCGGTGTGCGCGGGAGATAGTGGTGGTGAGGAATCCTCCACAGCTGAAAGACTCTCTGCTGTCCTCCATATTTAATGTATGTAATTTACTAACATACTGTCAAGTTTGTTTAGATTTATCAGTGGTGTGGCGTATCTTAAAATGTTATTGGGTGTTTAAGCACTTCAAGGTTTCAAAACTTCCGACTTCCTCTTTCTGAAGAACGGCTTTCGAGCCATTTCAGTGGGACTTGAAGAAAGCAGAGCAATTTTAAGGACAATTCATTTCAAACCATACCACACCCTCCAGGAAGTAGAAGACATAAAGTGCCCTATTTTGGGGAGCAAAGGGATTACTGAGATGAGACACTAATTTCTGCCTTTAAATACCCTGACTAATGACACAAGGGTGGAGCGCATTGGAAAAGCAATGGCTCGGCATGGCTGGTTCTGTTTTGGCTCGGTCATACCGGGTCGCCTCGGGCTAGGCACATATGGTTGAGCCCACAGCACCAGCTCCTTGTTGTCAAGAGGACATTTTAATGACAGGGAAGAGTCAAAGAAAACACTCTCTCTCTCTCTCTCTCCAACATCAAGCAGGGCCATAGATGTTCCATATGGGTCTTTCTGGAGAGCCGTTTTGCTGCTGGCTGCTTGCCTAAAACAATCATGCATGCAAGCACACACACACACACACACACAAACAAAAACAAACACACCCCCCATGTGTACACTTTCAGAATGTTCTAGATGCTGGATGAACAAGGAAACATTGCTTTGCTTATTTTTATTAGCTTGCCTTGTGCTCCAATTAAAAAATAACACTTTTATCCTACTGGATTTGAAGCTGTCAACAGACTGGATTCAGTTCAGCTGGCCAACAAGTGCAAACATCTTCCTTCAGGCATGAGATTAGAAGAAAAAAGTACCATCATTTGCATCACCATCTTTACATTAATTATTACATCCAGGTTCTGGCCAGACAACGTTTGAAAGACAGTTGGAAGAAAACAATAACCAAAACCCCAAGGCTTTTTTGATCACTGGATTAGCTTTCTAATTTACAATGATTACATTTCATTACATATTATACAGAATGCATACTGGTGGGCGCTGTTTTGTCTATATTGCGTATTTTGATCTGTCCTGTACTGTTTTGTATTGTATTGTCTGTCTTTTTATCTTGCACTGTTTGCACTAGGTTGAACACGTTGCACTTTCAAACCTTCGCTCTGTGTTGTTTTGGAGCTCTGTGGTGTTCTGTTGTTGTATTATGTAGCACCAGGATCCTGGAGAAACGTTGTATGTGTCAGCTATACATGGTTGAAATGACAATAAAAGCTTCTTGACTTGATTTACATAATACATATTCAGCTTTAAATGAAACATAACACAAACCACATGTGCAGTGTGGATCATTTATTAGCAAATGCACAGAATCAGGTAAAGACTTGTGTACAAGTTCATGGGTGCCAGATTGGATGATGTGTTTCCGGGAAGCATTGAAATGTAACTGATGAATCAACATTTTTTCTTTCAACGGTTATTAAAAGCAGCCTGATGGTGCAGCACAATCCCAGTTTCAGGCTTTCGCACTAAATATCCGGAATCAATGCAGGACAGCAAAACCAGCGGTGCTTTTTGCCACCACCATTTTTAATTCTCAGGATGATTTGTTATATTGAAGTGTTATGTTTTGCATTAAATCACAAAAAAAGAAAGCTGCATCACTTTCTGGTCATAACTCAGCATTTTATTTCTTTCCCAAAACCCTTTTCAGCTGCCAAAACATCTGAGCTATTTTATAGTTTTATTAGTTACTTTTTATTGTTCTTTCTTTCATTATTGTGAATATATGAAATTCACAATATCAAATATTATATATATATATATATATATATATATATATATATATATATATATATATATGTATATGTATGTATATATATATATATATGTTTGTATATATATATGTATGTATGTATGTATATTTGCAACTCCAAATTCTAATCTTGACCTTGAGCCTGACCCACAGAGAGTGTATGTGAAGGCTACTTGCATAAGAGAAACATGCCGCTGAATTACACTCTCCTACTAATAAAGTCTTCGAGAGATTCGAACAGTAAGAAATCAAGTAAAACGCGATCCTCTTCGCAGAGGACAGGACTGTAAACCTATGCACTTGCAGTGACCCATGGGAACTTCCATTAGTTGGTAAACAGATGACTCGTGTGCACTAGAGGAAAAGGAAACAGGGAACAACAACGCGTGTTGTGGGGTCCGTCGTCATTCAATATGCGCCTGCTCAGATTCGCAACGGCATCGCCGTGCCTTCTGTCTCTCCACTAATAACACTCATCCCAATCACGCTACCGTGAGATCATATCTCATAGCCTCAGCCTAAGATGCTATAGAACATAAAGAAAGTAAGAGTAATAAAAAACCACATGTTTATCGAGAGGACAGAGAAGAATGAAAGAAAGCAGTTGGCTATTTTAAAAAGTCTCCTCTGACCTTTAGCACACTTGTGGTCTCTAGCAGGGGAAGAGGGGGGGGAGGGGGGTGCAAATGTGAGAGACAGAAGGTGTTAGCGATACACTGTCTGTGTTGCATCCTCACTTGCCATCTGCTTACTACGTGCTGCTGAAAATGTGGCGAGAGGGAAAAACACACATACACACAAACACTTTCAATACACTCTCTTGAACACCTTTATACTCACTGGCTTGCTTTACTCTCTGCTCTGAGTACTGAGATAAGAAGAGATGCCATGAGGGGAGAGCCCCGTCTTATTCTCACTTTGATGCTTCTTAAAGAAACTCCCTTCCTACATCATGGCTCTCTCGGCCTACTGCTTTAATACGTGACGCAACCCAGATACGTGCTCCAATATCAGTCCTGTTTACCAGCTTCGCAGAACCACATATTTTCATCTGCAGCTCGACTAACCCTGCGTCCCAATTTGCCTACTTATATTACACACTAAAAGTGTATACTCTTTCTGTGAAGAAAAAGTATATACTTTTTAGTGGGTAGCAAAAAGGGACATGTCATGTAATTTCAGCTTTTCTTCATTCATTACCATTATATCAAAGATTTGCACCCTTGCAAAGGTGCAAACTATCTTAAAATTCCTCATTCCCTTGCTAAGACACCCTTACCCAGAGCGACTTACAATTTATCTCCATTTATCCAACTGAGCAATTGAGGGGCAGCCTTGATTGGGGCAGCTTGGTGGACCTGGGATTTGAACTCACAATCAGTAGTCCTGCGCCTTAACCACTAAGCTACCACATCCCCCTAAGGTGAAAGCTTAAAAAAAAAAAGGATGCACAGATCAACACTCCAAAAATCTCAGAAATACTCATTTCAACATATACTACTAGACACTCTCGCTCTGATCTCAGATACTGTCTTGGATAGATAGTACGCTTGAGCGGTCAAGCCAAATGTGGGGTCAAAAAAAACGATTTTAAATAAAGCTGTGTACACACCAGTCACTGCACTACAAAGTAGCCAGTAAGGGGTTAGTACTACTGGTTGCCATAGTAATAGCACTGCTTATGTGGCCAGAAACCGGAGGATCTCGGGTTGCTTTGTCACTGCGAGTCGCAGTATGTGTGTGAATGTAGACCCTTAATTACATGATAAAGTGAAAACAAATGATTTGCAAATGAAAATGAGTGTGGGGAGTCCCAGGCATTTAAAAAGCATTAACCAAATGGTGGAAATCACCTTACAGCACTTGGCAGCTTTATCAAGAGTGACTTAAATTGATCTCATTTATAGAACTACATGGTTGAGGGTTGTAGCCTGGGGTTGGCATCTGAACTCACAACCTTCTGATCAGGAGTCTAATACCTGAACCAACTGATCTGAGCTTTATCCAAACCACACAACTCAATAACTCAACACCTGCAACTTGTATCTAATGTCAATTTTATTAAAAACACCTTCGGAGAGTGAAGTCCCTCCTACACAGTCAATACATCACTGAACACATTTAAATAAAGAGCCTGATATCTGAATAGTTGGATTGATCGTTGTACTGTAAATTTGTACTCAGAGGTCCCTGTACTTTTTATTTATTTATTTAGTTACTTATTTACTGTAACAGTTAATTAGGTCCCTGTTGGCAAAAAGTTTAAGAACCTCTTCTCCGGTCTGAAGGGGGGGGTGTCAAAGTGGTGTTGAGGAGAAAAAAAAACCACTCTGACCTTTTGAGACACAGGAACGAGGAACTGAAATAACACTGATAAAATACGCAAGAAGAGACTGTCGTGAAGGTTCGATGAAAAGAAAAAAAAAGAGAGAGAGAGAGACTAGAAGAATGACATAGGAGAATGTCCTTTGTTTTAATCATAACCACGATCCGTCGAAAGAAAGAAAGAAAGAAAGAAAGAAAGAAAGAAAGAAAGAAAGAAAAAGAAAGAAAGAAAGAAAGAAAGAAAGAAAGAAAGAAAGAAAGAAAGAAAGAAAGAAAGAAAGAAAAAGAAAGAAAGAAAGAAAGAAAGAAAGAAAGAAAGAAAGAAAGAAAGAAAGAAAGAAAGAAAGAAAGAAAGAAAGAAAGAAAGAAAGAAAGAAAGAAAAAGAAAGAAAGAAAGAAAGAAAGAAAAAGAAAGAAAGAAAAAGAAAGAAAGAAAGAAAGAAAGAAAGAAAGAAAGAAAGAAAGAAAGAAAGAAAGAAAGAAAGAAAGAAAGAAAGAAAGAAAGAAAGAAAGAAAGAAAGAAAGAAAGAAAGAAAGAAAAAGAAAGAAAGAAAGAAAGAAAGAAAGAAAGAAAGAAAGAAAGAAAGAAAGAAAGAAAGAAAGAAAGAAAGGTCATCCAGACCTCAGCTTACGGTGCCTCTGAGGAGATGATCAACCACTTTAAACTCCTTGTGACACTGGACTGACACTTGAATATTTATTTCTCAAATAGCTGTGGGAGAGCACTGCGCAATCTCCAGCAAGATTTCTCTTTACACAAATGATAGCTTGTTCATGTGCCGGAGAAAGAAAGAAAGAAAAAAAAAAAACAGATGTGAAGGTAAACAAATTACAAAATGGATAAAATAAGCCTGTCTTTATATGTAATAAATGCACTTCAGTGACGGTTAATCCAAAAACTGTAACAGAGCAGTGCATAAATTTATACAAGGCCTGGAACATTTGGCAGTTGATAAGTTTGGTGTTGTAATGAGCATCCTACAAGACGTGTCACTAGAGGGTTTTTTCTCTCTCTCTCTCTCTCTGCTTCAGCACATTAAAGCAAGCCAGACTGTCACAGCACAAAAGTAAATGTCACTGTTTCCAGTTACTAGGCAAACCTATATAAACAGCTATGCAGAAGAAAACCCCTTCACATCCTCCTGCGCCAGAAAGTATTCGCCGTCACTCAGTCACTCCGCAGCGCCGAGGCCTTCGTCTCCAGCCAACACAAACAACTCATCAGCGAGAGCCGTTTGCTGTCCCACACAATCACACAATGAGCATGTCTCCGCTCGGCTTTCTGCTGCAGCCAGACTCGCTCCACTTGTGAGGCCCTCGCGTACGTTTGCGGCTTATCTAATGGCCAAATAATCCTGAATCAAAAACACTGATCGTAACTGATAAAGTAGGACTTGATTAGGAAGGAATTTGTTTAACATCTTGTAAAAAAAAAAAAAAAATGAATAAATAAATAAAACAGGCCGTGTTTAGTTCTTAACATTTTCGGTGAGAAGAAATACAGCTGAATGTGAAGTAGGCTTGAGGGGAATCACTTCATGTTTTCTGAATGAAACATCCTGGATGTTCAAAATCTAGAATTGCTGACGCTGAAGAAAACAAAGTTCCCTTTGCCGGGCTGTAAACGTAGCCAGCACGAGAATCAGGAAACTCTGAAAGTAAAAGGCACTGTAAACAGCGCTCTTCTCCCAAGCTTGTTTTTTTTTTTTTTCCCCTTCTTATCCATGAGCCAAGCCAAAGCAAACACAATGAAGGAACTGGGATTTCTGTCCAGTCGCCCCAGTGTTGCAGAAAACTGCACTTCCCTCATCTTAACTCTGGTTTTGGCTGCACTCAATAAATACATTCTGATCCCCTACGATAAAGCTAATACTATTCAAAACATACCAAGTTCACCCGAGTAAACAGTGTGCTTCGTTTTCTTGGCGTGAAGAGCTCAACCTCACATTTGGCACGGAAACTGGCTACTTCACACCGAAGTTAGTCAAACATCAATACATCGAGAGGCTAATCAATCAAACCCGAGCGGGCTTCTTTACAGTAGTTTAACACGTTTTTGCAGTTGAATTTGACATGCAGACATCCGCTTACATCACAACTGTGAGCTCTAGTGTTCCTGCTCAAATATGCGCACGAACACAAAGACTTTCATGTGGCGAGGGACCAGAATTTACACTGAATGCCAAAGTCGAAGCGTAAGGACATGCTTCTTGTGTGGCTGGCACCAAAAACATCATCGGATTTCAAACCGTCCATGACTTGATGAAGGCTTCGCTGGATTTCCCCTTCAAACGATCATATTAACACTTAATTAAAGGCTTCAGTCCCTTCGCTAACGTTGCATGCATGTGCACCATCGAGCCCTTCGAGCTGAAACTAGACGCAGCTAATGCAACATACAGCTTTTGTTCACGGCTTCCTTTTTTCATCATGACTAACAGCTTTGTTGCTGCTGACAAATTAAGCGGCCAAAAAAAGAGAGACAGGTCACAGAAAGCCAGAAACAAATTTGTCTCCAATTCTGTAGCCTTACACCGCACACCTTTGCTCAGGTAACTGTGTAAGGTGGGGGAGGATAGAGGTCTCAGTCTGTGTCTCTCTCTCTCACTCACTCACACACACTCACCCTCCCACTTTTACTGTCATTCACTTTCACTCTTAAACACACACATACACACAGAGCAAAAAACTAACCTCTTCCACATCTCTCTCTCTCTCTTTTTTTTTTTCCTGTGTGTGTGTGTGTGTGTCTACTTCAGTGTCACTCTGTCTCTGTCCCTCTCACCTTGATACTGGGCATTAGGGAAGGAAAGAGGCCCTGTGGGAACATTTCTCTTTGAACACATCTCACCTCCCTTGTGTAGGGCCAGACCCCAGCTACATACACATGCGCGCACACACACACACGCATATCACCTAAGGGGTATAAACTTCCACAGAACAGCACACCCTGAAAACAAAAATAACAACAAAGACAAGCATGTTAAATCAAATCGTTAAGTCAAATCCTCTTCCCTCGGGGCACGTCGTGCAGGAACAGGTAATTAACACTTTCATGATTCCACACGATGCCGAGATTGCGATCCAAAACAGGTCATCTTTCACTGCTGTGTATATCGGATGACACAATAGGGTGTCTGAATATAACAAAGATTAGAGAGCTTTCTTTCAACAGAAAAAAGGAACACTTGCGTGAGTGTATTCCAGAAACGTGTAGAGTTTGGTTACTTTCCACCAGTACATTGACCACGAGTTGTTTCTTGTCTCACTATGGACAATCTGTCTTTGTCAAAGCAGTGTCGTTTTACTTCTGGATATTATCATAGCAAAGATGTATTTTTCTAGAAAAAAAATAAATGCACTTGCTGAAATTATGCACAAAATATCTTGATCAAAACACAGTGCACCGGTAAACAAAGCGACCGTGATGCTTTGAAATCCGTCATAGACTTTCCTTAATGTAGTCAGTTAACACAACAAATAAGAGTGAGTCCACTACCAAGAAGTGTTTGTTTAGATTATATTACATTACAGGATCATTTGTAAGAAAAGTTAGAGTCGAGCTAATCGGCATGTGATCCTCTTAAGTAATAAAATACTTCTTGGTAGTCAGCTTGAAACTCACACTTCAGTGTGGTAGAGGTGCTGTTCTGATGAGCGCATATTAACTATTACACAAGCCCTCCCCTCATCCCGCTTGGCCCCTTTCTAACACACCGAGGAAAAAAAAAAAAACGTCACTATTGTGGCACACTTCATTTCCCTTGAGCTTTCCCAACCAGAGGAACAGGTGGAAGAACCGACCCTTCGCTTAAAAAAAAAAAAAAAAAAAAAAAAAAAAGGAGCTAAAGGGGTAGCCGAACGCTCAACATCTCCAGCCGTTTACACATCAATATCCTGTCTCATGCTAATAAAGCCTCCTTATGGCCCTTTAATTACATTTATGCCTTTACACCCCCCCACCCCACCCCACCCAAAAACAGTATATGACCCCTCGTCTTTAGTTTTCTTCTTTTCGTGGTTCAGGGACGGGCCTCAGTGGATAAAAATCAGACAGACAGGTGGCCGTTCAGCCAGTTGCTGGCTTCTCCGAGCAAACAGAGGCAGTTCAGGTCTGCTGGAAAACCCCCATACAGCTAGCCCCCTCTATGCTGCTTCTCTCTCTCACTCACACACACACACACAGTCACCTACTGAGCTGCCTAAAGGATTATAAAGGGAAGCAAAGAGCTTATTTAAAAGAACGCTGTGCAGAAAAGAAAAATGAGACTTTACGTTCGATGCATTAAATGCGATGTGATACCGCCTTCTTCCTTCTACAAATAACTCAAGCTACACTGTCTTATGGGATGCCCTAAAATAACTAAAAAAAAAAACAACAAAAAAAAAACTGCTAAATTTCATAATCTCCTTATAAAATCCATGCAACAATGATTATGGAAATGCATTTTATTTTGGAAGAAAGTGTTCGCCTTATTGCTTCGCATGCATCAAAAAACAAGCTTGTGCTCTATGTAATCTGTAAGCCAGTGCTCAAAGGGGGGTGGGGTTTGAATGATGATGTACAGCCTCGAATGGAGAGCAAAAAAGTCTATAACAATATGTTTATAGCCTTAAGTTTATGTTCGACTTACATTATGTTTTACGTCACACCTTTACACGTTGTCACGAAAAAGCATACCTTTTCATGTCAACATTACCTAACATTATGATCAAAATTGATGTGTTTTAATATCAATACTCAGGCAATTTGTAAACACTGTAGAACATAAATCAGGTTTTATATATATATATATATATATATCTACATATATATATCTACATGTCATATTTAAGCTATTAAACCTTTCGGATAGCTTTTAAATCCTTTTCCCATAAGGCAAAAACAAAGATTTGAATTTCATTTCATTTCATGTTTCTTCTACATATCGTCTCTACAATGCAGAGGTTTATACAGTATTCTAGCAGGGATATATTGTATTTCTAGGGCTGTTTCTTCAACCGAATCTCAATTCTAACTTCTGTTATAGAAAATTATATTCATTATTATTCATTACAGCCAGTATAACTGCGACTAGAGAGTGAAATGAACCGAGTTGTGTGTGTACTTTATTATCAGACCAAGCACAAGATAAAGCAAACATAATTCACAACACTGTCCAGTTTTGTTTTGTTTATTTAACCAGTTTAGTAGAGTAACCCCCGCAAAAAAAGTAAAAGAAATAGAAGATTTTAATTTTTTAAAAATACTGATTTTATTAGAGAGGATTGAGCTTTCAGGTTGGAGCCAGTGTTAATGTCCTCACTTGCACTCAACAGTGCGGCGCGACCTCGAGTCACAGTGATAGGGCTTGTTTGGTAAACAACACTCAAGCCGAGAGCACGCGCACGCACACACACACACACACACACCACGTTTCCCCTCACATGTATATGAACTGTAGAAGTAACTTAAAAACACCAGATACACAGCACAAATACCGCCAATCTACAGCAAAGGCGCAAGTGGAGACGAGGCTCCCCGAAACAAAGCCACTGCCCCTGAGCTGCACATCCACCACATATCATTTCACCCATCCCCAGTGTGTGCTGTGAGTGTTTCCCCTTTAGAAAATACAACTCTACTCACACAACCCGTTTTACATTTTTATTACATTTCTCTACTATAAAGCCACCCCCAAAATAAGGGTCTTTTAATGGCTAACTGTTAGCTGGTTAGCCCTGAACTCGCATGCAGGCTCAGCCTACAACGCTGGTCCAATACAAATACACAGCCCATAATAATACAGCGCAGGGTAGCAACAGTCACTACACACGGGACAGAAGAGGAAAAAAAAACATATACACATAAACATGTAGCTTTATAAAGCTAAAAAAAAAACCCCGACATAAAGTATCAATCAATAATCGTGCGAAATATCCGACAGCTGAAGGTATGCCACATTGTTTCCTATCAAAGTAACCTACTTATGAAACAGTTTGGCTCCCGTCTCAGCACCAGCGCTGAATCTCGGACTTACCCTGTCACAACAGGCGCCATCTTCCACAAACTCTCACCAAAACTCCAACACTCGCGAGATCCGCTCTCCCACACCGACCAGCCGCCGAGACAACACAAGCGGACTGGAGATGAAGGGACGAGGGAGACAGAGAGAAAGGGGGCGGGCGGCGAGGAGGGACGGAGGAAGGAGAAGGAGGAGGATGAGGTGGGGGAGGGAGGGGAGCAGAGGGGGGGGGGGGGAGTGAGAGAAAAGGGCAGACGCCACAACAACAGGCGTGGGAAACTTCTCACATCTCGCGAGAGTAGGAAAACTCTCACAATAGAGTAGCGTGGAGCTGAGGTCATGTTATCGCGAGAGCTCCCGCCGGCGCGCCTCGCCTGGATGGTTGGGTTACACCAGGCTGTGGAAGTAGAGCTAGCGCTCCTTTTCTCACGATGAGCCACGAGAAACTTCATCGCTTAAGATGTGACAGTTGTTTTAAAATAGTTGTTCAGTAAGTCCCTACATCTTTACATTTTGTGGAACTTCCTTACACACCATGTAATAGTCCTTATGTGGAAATAAACCTGAATGAACTACATGTAATGCAAATTGCACGGATACACAAATAACAAGTAAACCAATTAAGACCATCCTTTTGCTTGTTATATATACATAAGAATTTCTTTCCTGGTTCTCTTAGGACCGTAGGATCTTCGGTTTTATTTGCTTGTTTTTTTTGTAGAAGCTGTTTTTCCTGATCTCATTTATTTTCACAAGATTATGTGCACAACATTTACCGTCATTAGACAGCTTAATGGAGTACATCACATAAATTGAATAAAGGAATTTATTTTCACTAACTGCTTCTGCTCAGGCTTGCTGTGGATTTGAAGCTTATCCCAGGAACACTGGGCTTTGGGTAGGATTCAGTATTTCCAGTCCACTTACCATCATGGTTTTGGACAGTAGAAGGAATATATGGATATATGGATGTGGAGGAAATCCACATGAACATGAGGAGAACATGGAGAGTCCCAGACAACAAGGAAAGAAGCAAACATCTATGGATTCTTAAATAAATATAAAATATAACTTTTGGTAATGAGTAAGTATTTTGTAAATAAGTGTAAATGTGTAATACACCGATCAGGCATAACATTATGACCACCTGCCTAATACTGTGTTGGTCGCTGCCAAAACTGCCCTGACCCAGCATTTACTGTGTAGTCTGTCACCTTTCTATCAAAACCAGCATTAGCTTCTTCAGCAATTTCAGCAACAGTAGCTCGTCTGTTGGACCGGACCACACGGGCTAGCCTTCGCTCTCCAGATGCATCAGTGAGCCTTGGCCGTCCATGACCCTGTCGCCGGTTCATCACTGTTCCTTCCTTGGACCACTTTTAATAGATACTGACCACTGCAGACCGGGAGCACCCCACAAGAGCTGCAGTTTTGGAGACGCTCTGATCCAGTCTTCTAGCCATCACAATTTGGCCCTTGTCAAAATCCTTACACTTGTCCATTTTTCCTGCTTCTAACACATCAACTTTGAGGACAAATGTTCACTTGCTGCCTAATATATCCCACACACTAACAGGTGCCATGATGAGGAGATCATCAGTGTTATTCACTTCACCTCTCACTGCTCATAATGTTATGCCTGATCAGTGTATGTGTGCATAAGTGTCTACTTTTGTGTTTTTCTCTTTTGTCTGTTGTCAGTGTATAAATATTGTGTAAGTATATGGAAATGTACTATATGGGTGGGTGCATTTATGCTGTAAAAGGTGAGAATTGTTTTAAATCATTCAGTAAAATTTGATTTAAATAAAACAAGCCCCACAGAGACAGCATACCAAGCTCAGGATTAAACCAGGGACCCTGTGTTATATAAAAAAAGGCTGTAAACTGTAATGAATACATGTAAATTAAATTATATAAATAAAATGTGTATGTCAGGAATGTCTTTAAATAATGAATCAATTTACAAGCAATTAATATGAAGTTCTGTATTCTAGAGAAATAAGAGGTGTTTTTGTCCTATTGCATAACAACCAAGAGTCATTATGTCATTTTTTTGCATTTAACTCTAAATATCAGAGACACATATCTAAAATGATATATTAATTCTGAAAATGCCGTGTAAAATGTCATAATCTTTTTCAAACACCCTAGATGATGCATCTGTCACTGCGGCTAAGCTCTGCTGTGTTTGTTTGGTGCTATGATCTAGTTTTGGAAAATTTACTGGCAGCCTGACTGCTGATTTCAAAATGCTGTTCCTGGTCTCCACAGGAGTCCAATACAGATGGGACACGACCAGGCGCATCAGACATAAATCCTCATGTCTCTGATCTGAAGCTGCATTATTCATTTTTTTATTACTGCGCTATAAGTCTGCCAGAGCTAGGAATGGAGGGAGAGGGGAGGAGAAGTTGACAGAGATATAGGTTGGAGTGACAGAGAGTGAAAGTGAGTGCTACAGGAAATGGTGATAGTATGATAGAGAGTGCAGAGAAATTGAAACTGGATAGAGATTGTGAGACCCCAAAGTCTGGAAGAAGAGAACCTCAAACTCTTAAAACAATTTTCCACTCTTTTTTTCCCTCTCTCTGTTTTATTACAATCTGAGGAAGACCTCCAGTCTCTTGCAGTTTTATAGGAAACATAAAATTTCCACAGATGAAACCAGTAAAAGACCATTCGAGAGCATTTACTACTCAGGCCCCCAAAAGGAAGCTCAAATACTACAGCATTTGCATATGTGCAGTTCAGAATTTAGTCTTTGAAAAAGTAATAAAATTATTATGAATATTCACAGACACAATTTAAAGTTTCCTTGAGAGCACATCTGGTATTCAGGCACAGTGAAACATGAGATATTTGTGTGTATTACGTGTTGCTTTAGCCAGACCACCATCTAAAGGACAACACTTATAGGTGATGCCAAAATATATTTATTTTTAAAATATTTTATTTAAAGTGTCTTTTTTTTTAAATAATCCATTCTCTGGGTATTTCATATTTGGCAACATATATTTATCTTCTGTCTCTCTCCCTCTTTCCCATATACACTTGTCCCTCTCTCTGGTATAAAACTGTTTTTAATGGAAGAGACCCATCTCAGGAGCTCCATAAACGCAATGTGCAACGCCAATTCAAGCAATCACGGCTAACCCTTGAGTGTGCCGCCTGTAAATCCAGCGCTGTCTACTCCTTAGGTGTCTCAGCCAAAGAAAAGACTGGCTTTGATTTTCCGGTTATGATACAGCGTCCAACCAGATGTGATTTTGTCTCTCTGACCCACCTAAATGTGGGCATTGAGCTATAGCTTGCCACTTTTGATATGCTAGCTGCCTGTCATAGGTTTTACTAAGGCTGCTCAATGCATTTATTACATATTAAACATAATGTACACAGACCTCTGGATAGTCAGACCTCTAGAATAGGGAAAATGGTGAAGTGAGAAAAATGAGCTGTTCCAAAGAGAATAATAAAGTCCTTTAAGAACGTTGTCTTTACCACAGAAAGGAGCTTGGAACTTATATTATCATACTGAGGGTACTGAGGGTTGTGTACTGGAAAATCTTCCAATATTAGTCATTTTTATCTGCAAAGATAATAATTACAAAAAATTCATGGAAAATATGATTACATCCTGCGCAAAGTTTATTGCTAATGTCAGCAGCTCTCAAAGTGAAGCCAGGGATGCCAAACAGTGCATAGCTTTATTATTATTGTTTATTCTATTTTTTACAATAATGAAATTTACATCCCAAAATGATTTATCACAGATTTGATTAGTTCTTATAGCCATTGGCCTATTTGACAAGTCACATGAACAAATCCAAGCCAAACTTAAAAACAAGCAGAGGTCTGTAAATAAAGTCACTGGGATTGAACGTGTTTTGTTGATGGAAAGTCCAAGAAATAAAAAGCTTTTAATAAATAGAAAACAAGTATAATAGGTTAAATAAGAAGTACATATTTGCTTAAAGGGTCTGTGGAATTTAAAACCCAAAGTGTTCAATAAATAGCCATCTTTTTTTACTGTACACATTTAAGCATGAACCTAATATTTGTATAGTTGGATTAAGTTCGTAAAATTAAACTGTACTCAGGGAGTCTGTGGAATTTATTTTACAGTTAAAGCAGTCCCTAAAAAGCTAAGGGAGCTCTAAAACCACTCCGAACCACTGATTCATGTTGACAGATCTGAATGAAGCTTCAAAATATAATACACCAAACTAAAGTTTTCATAGAATGACTGTACTGTCTGTACAAACACGAACCCTACTATCAGATTTCACTTTTATCTGAGAATCAGTGCCTCCTGGCAACACAAGAAGCCGCTGACATTTCGTCAGAATGAAGTTAGTAGTGTGTGTGTGTGTGTGTTTGTGTGTGTGTGTGTGTGGGCAGGTGTTCTTGCATTTTCCTTTGTTTTAGGGGGAACTCCAGTGGAATTGGGGTTTGATACAGTATGAGTGCTGTAAAAATGGCTTTGTGGATGATCCGACTTTAAAAGGCTAGATGTGACTGCTGACTGACACTTAAGTAGTGATATTTTCTGCTCGATTTTTCTCTGGTATTATGTCTCTCTATGTTCACAGACATTCAAATCTATCTGAGCCCATCGCCATCTGTGAGTCTTTAGTAATTATATGTAAAAGTGGAACTATGTCAACTTCTGGATTCTGTTCTGTTCCGTCTGCGGGATCCCGTTTTCATCGTTAACACGCCATATAAAAACAGCACTCGTTGAAAATATGCACAAAGTGCCTCAGAATGTAATATAAACATGTACATATAACCCAGTGAATCAATCATGTGAAAATATCTTTCCTCATTTCAGTCCAAAGTAGTGGGTTTCTCATCCTTCCCCTGCTTAGAGAGGATGAAACCAAATTCATGTGCAGAGGTTTTAATCATAGTTACTTTTGGAGACAGTGGTCTGCAGCTTTCTATGAGGAAAACAGTTGAATAAAAATATGAGTGTGGTCTGGGCTTCTTTCTCTCTCTCTTTCTCGCTCTCTCTCGCTCTCTCTCCCTCTCTCTCCCTCTCTCTCTCTCCCCCTCTCTCTCTCTTTCTCTCTCTCAACTGCAGCACATCTGACAGTTCAGCCCCAGCCCTGGGCAGCTAATGTTGATGCAAAAAGCAGCACTTCGACATGAGTTGCCCAAAAATAATGTGGCAAAGCACAAGATTTGCAGTCTAATATTCTGTGTTTGGTTATGAAAAAAAAGTAACAAGGAAGATTTTTTTTTGCTGAAGGAATCCAGTGAGATCTATTTATAAAGGAAGCTTAAAAGATTATATCTGAAAATGTCAGAATTGTATAAAATTATATCAAATAGACATCCAATTTTTGTGCTTGTACACCGATCAGGCATAACATTATGACCTAATCTTGTGTTAGTCTCCCTTTTGCTGCCAAAACAGCCCTGACCCATCATGCACTGTGTATTCTGACACCTTTCAGCATTAACTTCTCCAGCAGCTCGTCTGTTGGATCGGATCACTCGGACCAGCCTTCACTCCCCACTTACATCAATGAGCCTTGGCCACCCATGACCCTGTCACCGGTTCACCACTGTTCCTTCCTTGGACCACTTTTGATAGATACTGACCACTGCAGACCGGGAACACCCCACAAGAGCTGCAGTTTTGGAGATGTTCTGATCCAGTCGTCTAGCCATCACAATTTTTGCCCTTGTCAAACTCGCTCAAATCCTTACAGGATCGCTCAAGTCCACTAACAGGTGCCATGATGAGATCATCAGTGTTATTCACTTCACCTCTCACTGCTCATAATGTAATGCCTGATCGGTGTATATGATCATGACGCTAACATCATAATAGTGTTTGGCTTGTGTTGTAAAATTGAATAAGAAGTGATTATCAAAACAGTTGTTTCCTGGAGGCAGTGATGAGTGAGACAGTTATAGTTGTTAAAACAACATTGATATTACTTTTACCCCAGTACTGTGTCAGAAACGGTTGGTGGAAAATGGATGCAAATGCAGTGAGAGTTTATTGTGATAAACACAAGCAAACAAATTCAAAATGTGAGGCAAGTCATAATTCACAAAACAGGCAAAGATCAGGTGATAGACTCAATACAAGCATATCAATAATGCAAAAAGAACAAGGACAACACAACCAAAGGCTGGTAAGGTCAGATACAAAACACACTTTGTAATAGGAAACAGAATTGTGAGAATAAATGTTCAGAGACTGTGAATGTGACAGGGTTCTGGTGTTTAGGGAACTGATGTCTGGGGCAGCCATGTTTGTAGGCCAAGGTGGGTTCAGAGAAAAGGAGTTGAGGGAGTTGACCTGACACACTGTTGTATATCGTGATTCAGGTTGGTTTGAAGGTGTTGATTAATTTTGTATAACAGCAGCTCCGACATTATTGCTGGTTGTAATTCAAATCATATTAATGACCCTGTCCTGTAGTGACGGCACATGCACAGGGACATGGAGGGTGGAATGTCTACCTAAGCCTAATAATAAACAGATTTTCAACATCCAGTTTAATAAAGAGATATTTATGAAACCTTTCTGGAAGGGGTCAGAGGTAAAAACTTTTTACCATGGGAAACATTTCAGGACAGAGGGAGTTTTCAAGCTGTGTGATTTCTTGACAGCTTTTTCGGTCGTGTAAACTTCAAGAGACAGTAAAGTGTGAACTGTTTCTAGCTGCTATAATGTAAGTGATAACAGGAACGGTCTTGCTTAGACATTCTACAACATTAATGGTAACTATAAATGGATAAAAAACATAGATAAAAAACATTACTAAATGAATATTTGCAATCTTGGGCAAATTGCTGTGCTATAATAGGAAGAAAACAATTCAGAAGATGTAGTTATTGGAAAAGAAGCAATTTTAGGGGTGGTAATGGATCACACCACTTTGTCACGTCTGGACGTGTTTTTTTTGGGGGGGGTTGCCATATGAAAAAAAAAAAAAAGGCACACACTAGAAGTAACACGTAGACACAGAGAATATTTGACTTGTTTTCTGGACCAGATAGAACCAGCTGCATGGGATTTAGCACCTGAAGCCTCATCGGGTCATGATTCCATGATTTACATCTTGCTATCTGTTCTCTGTTCTATTGGCAGGTTTATACAGTTGAGTTTGCACTCACTTTTAAATCAGCTTTAAATTACAGGACATGCAGCGGTGCCAAAACTGATATTGATAGCACACTGTTTCTGGTTCTTGTTGCTGAATTTTCCATGAGCAGCTGTAAGGTGATTGATTTTCTTTCTTGATAAAAAGAAAAGTGTATTATAGTAGCCTCAGGCACACTACGAACGCATGAGTCAACATCCCAGCAGCTCGACATGTTAAGGCTAAGTAACGCTGTCTTTTTTTTTCTCTTCTTTCGGAGAAATAAAGCTGTCTAAATAACTCTACCATGTGATTTACAGGAGAGTTCATAGTGACAAGTTTGCCTTCATTCACACTAGATGTGTGTAGATAGAATTTCTACACACTGGGGTGATTTTAAATAAGACGAAGGCTAAGAATCTGACTATTAAAGCAGGACAGAGATTTGTTTTCACCAAAGAGGGGAAGGTGGTTTTTATTTTCAAGTTAGTGATTAAATTTAGTATTAATGTTATTAGGGCATACACCATGTGGGACTGTGTGTATAATTTCAACACTTTTGTAAAGAGTTACATCACGTACAGATACGATGCGGATAAAAAAGAAAGTGGAAACAATGGGAAATTTGATCTGTAGATATATATGTCTAAATATATTTTTTGGACATTTTTGAGACTTGAACAAACTGCTGAGTCGAACTGTTAAACACACACACGCACACACACTCACAGCCTAGTTCCTGTTTTAAAGGACACTGTGTCAAGTGTCATTTGTTGCTTAATAAATCCAAAAGTACAAGAGGTAACTTATTTTTCTTCCGAGTCTCTCCTCACACGATTCAGCATGTTCGCTCACTCTGAGCTCATGTCAGAGTAATGTTAATTATCCGAAAAGAAAAAAAAACAAAACAAATCCAGTCATTGCAGAGAATTTTGTGGCTCGATATGTGGAGCTGAATTACAAATTAGAGTCAATCTTCTATGCTTTTCTGTCTAAGTAGGCATTTTGTATTATCTTCTCTCTTTTTTTGCTTTTTTTTTTTTTTAAAGCTGATGTACTATAACATAGTTCCAAAGTACAGCTGAAAGTGGTCAGTGGTCAGTGGTCAGTGGTCAGTTCAATGCATGCACATTAATGACAAAAGGAATCATTACACACACACACACACACACACACACACATATATATATATATATGTATATACACACACACACACAAACCACAGCATTCTTTGGTCAGTGCATTTTTTTTCTCTTTTTAGTTATAATGTTTCTAGCAAACACGTTGATTCTTGGCCTAAAACAGTGCAGGGGAATTGAACCAAATTACATGTGGCAGCTTGAATGGTCAGACTCATCTTCTGTAACATCATGTTCCTGATGCATTTGTATTTAGGGAGTTCAGTATACCCCAACGCTTCCAATCATAGGGTTTTTATTTCTTGAAACTAAACCTAATTTTGTTTGTCATTGGGATGCGGTTGGAACATCAGCATTCGGATTTCAAGACCTCAAGCAGCATTGTGGTCAGTGCAGCTCACATTCATGTCTTTGTATGGACATGTTTGAGGAAAGCTGCTACTTGAAAAATACAAAGGGAACAGCAACACGCATTGCCAAATTGTTTCCCAGAAAATGCAACTCTTCATAGAGCATTGAAAGATATTTATTATTATAATACCGCAGCACTGCTGAATTCTCTACTCTGATCGGTATTGATTAACTTTCTATAACCGCACGACTTTAACAATAGTGCTGGCTGTAATTCATATCACAGGCTTATATTAAAACTCTCAATCTAACATGTTATTATTTCTCTGGCAGACATTCCACGTAATCTAAGACTAAGAAAAAAATGATGCTATTATTTAACAAAGAAAATATATAACGGTTGATATGGTTACACTTTTGGTGAGATGTTTATTTAATATATATGGAATGACTCGGGTGTTAGAAAGTTAGTAAGTTTTCTGGTCTCATTTCGTCTTATTGACTTCTTATTAACTGAGAGAAAAAACGAGAGGCTGGGGAGAGAACAACTGTTTATAGCTACTATATGTGACTACAGGAACTAACTTGTCTCACAGATGGTCTATAATAAGGGGCATGGTGGCTTAGTGGTTAACACAGTTGCCTCACACCTCCAGCGCTGAGGGTTTGGTTTCCGCCTCCTATGTGTGCAGAGTTTTCATGTGCTTTAAGGGTTTTCTCAGGGTTCTTTGGTTTTCTCCCCCAGTCCAAAGACATGCATTGTGGGCTGAATGGCATTGGCACAGTGTATGAGTGTGTATGTGATTGGAACTCTGTCCAGAGTGTCGCCTGTCTTGTGCGCTGAGTCCCCTGGAATAGTCTCTATTTTCTCTGCCACCCTATGTAGCATAAGATAGATAAAACCTTCATTTGTCACATATACATTACAGCACACTTTCTTCACATATCCCAACTATAGACGCTGGCGTCAGAGCACAGGGTCAGCCATGATACAGTGCCCCTGGAGCAGTGAGGGTTAAGGCCTCAAGGGCCCAACAGCTTGGCAGTGCTGAGGCTTGAACCCCGATCGACCACCCAGAGCCTTAACTGCTAGAGAAACCACTGCCCTAGTACAGAAAATGAATGGATATTCCATTATATTAAACATAACTAAAAGAGTAAAAGATTACAGTGTGTTGCTCATTCAGAAATGTACAACTGTAATCATTGGCAAATAACTTTGGTATAAGTGGACATCATCTGCGCTGTGATAGGAAAATATCTAATACCTATTTTTTCCTATTTTCCTATAACGTCTTGTCCTGTCCTGTGTGTCGTGTTTTCCTCCTCGCAAAACTGTTTAGTTTGTTACCATACTGAGTAACCTAACCCTGTGTTTCAGACAGAAAAAGCTGACAGCATGTTGTTATGCTAGTCATTTCTGCTTTGCTGAAATGCTTTTAAATGCCATGGGGTGGAAATGTGGGAGGATCCATGAAAGAAGAGTTCACAATCCTGGACGCTCTTGTTCTGCATTTGTGTCAGTGTTTACTCCTATCGCTTCACCCTTCTGCAACATTTCAGCAGGATGTATTTGAGCATTGCACCACACTCCACTCCCTGCCATTTAGTTTGCTTTTGAGTGTGTGGGGAATTTGATGTGAGGCCCATTTAAGTGTCGCACCATGCTGTGCAGCACACGGCTGGCTTTAACAGCACCCTGACAGCATAATCACAGAGTCTGCAAAAGGGATGGGACTGAAGTTTTATGAGCCGTCATTAAAAATATGCACCATCCGATTTTTTTTTTTATTCTCTGTCGTAAAGCCGACTGACTTTTCCATCAATGGAAAGGGCCACTTTGAAACGGTTTGTAAAGGCATTCACAAAGCACTGCAATTTAATCTCAAATAAAACAAAAATTGGTTTGCCTTAAAAACAAACCACCGAGCTACAATTTGTAATCAGCAGCTGGATTTCACACCTTAATACAGTTTTATTGCCTGGTTTCTCAAAAATGTCTTTTCATACACGGGTATATAGAGGAATACATGGAATGACAAAACGGTGCTAATTTCTGCTTGCAAATCCCAGAAAATGTGGCAATTAACAGCAATTTCTTCATACAGGATGCGGTATGGGAACTTTAAGGTTGTAAAAAATGTTCTTACTAACATTCCCACATGCACGGATCAGAAACGTCCTACTTTTTCGGCTCCACTGCAGAGACATGTCTGACTCGTCATTCATTGCTACACAGTCATGCTCACACACAGACTATTCTGACAATGTTGAGATCATGACCTTACTTTTGGACAGGAAGAGCACTGGTGATTATGAGGAGGCCTCAGGCTCTGACCTGCTCTTGCAGCTTTTGGCAAACAGCTCAACTGATCCTAAGGAGGCCCCGGAAATGTCTCCCAACCACTCGACACATCACACCCCTAGCAGTGTGTGAGGGGGGAAAGGGCAAGAATGTGAAATGTCTGAAATATGTGTGTAAATCTGCATTTCTGCATTTGTGTCTAGATCTTCACTGCGGAATGTTGCTATACTTAGAGTGAAGTATTTAGTGGTTTATAGATAAATGACACACCACTGATAATCCTTGCCTTCGCCAAGACCAAGACCAAGACCAAGGCTACTCAGACAGACAGAGAGAATAATCAGCATGGGGGAGTGGACAGAGAGAGAGAGAGAGAGGGAGAGAGAGAGAGAGAAGCATCCCCCCCCCCTTCCTTTTATATTCGTCAGGCCCGTCTCAGACAATGTGACATGGCACACGTTATTAATTCTGGCTGAGTGGAGAGCCTGCCCCGCCATCTGCTTAGGTCACCGCTGTTCACTGAGGTCGGCGTTGTTCCCCTGCCCCCCTCCGATCTACCACCCCCCCTTTCTCTCTCCTCAGCCCCCTCCCATTCTCCAACAGACACCCAGCCTGCGCTGCCTGCCTGCTCTCAGACAATGCAGCCAACCTGCTACGAGGAAGCAGGGACAGGAGGGGAAAAAAAGAGGGAAGGGTGGCTAGCGGGGCTTGGAGAACAATGTCAGGTGATTGCAAGTTGATATACATTACAAAAGACTCCCCAGCCTCTTTGTGTAGCACACACACACACACACACACACACACTTACTTAACTGCCTTTGCGTTTGAGCTTGGTGTTATGGACTTACACGACCCCACCCCTTGACACATACAAAAAGCTTTTCGCGTGGCAAGGCGTGTGTGTGGGTGGGAAGGGGGAGCTGATGGGTGAAGAGAGCATCATCTGTTATCCTCCTTCCATTTAAAATCACTATTGATTGATGATAGTGTTTGGGTGTCTATCTTCACAAATTGATGGTTAATAGTAGCACAAGTGCTCAAACACACTGCTTAGGTAAAGAACACGAGTCCTTAAGGTTACTTAAGATGATTTAAAAACAAGACATGCCATATTTTGTGTGTCTCTATCATTTTGCGATAGTATTTTAATAAGACATTTTTATCATACATTTAGCTCATTAACATGACAACAATTCTCCTTGCTCTTTTTTTTTTCTTTTAAGAAGATGTACAATGTTTTCTAACCTGAATTTCTAGCTGTATTTGTATGTGTCATATAAACATATGAGTCTTGCCTTTTGGCTCCGCTTCATGGCATTAACAACGGATAATAATTAAGACACATTTCCCTGAGTTTTTGCATAGATCTATTGATTTAGATATTGACCTACTGATTGTTTTAATTGAATTTGTTTGGACGGAAGTATTTATAAACTGAACAGTTCATTCTAAGCCCTTTTACTGTTAATAGTAAACAGTCACAGTACATATAAATATAGTGTACACGTGTACTTACAGGATTTTCAGTCTGCCCTTAGGTTCCTGTTATGTGAAAAACTCTGGCTTATTCCTGTTATTTTAAATTTCCTACCATTTGCAAGGCATGTGCTTAGAACTTAATTAATATAAACTGTGGAAAAAAGTCTTGGTTTTTACTATGTGAGGGAGCAGTTGGACATGTGTTTTAGGAAAAAAAGTGTTTTGGTTTTTTTCTTGCGCTCGTCATCTCGGCCGTGTTTGCGTGTCACTGAGCAGATCGCGAGGTGAAGGGTGAAAGGTCGAGAGGTCAAAGACAGCTGGTGTCACAAACAACAGCCGGGTGAGTCAGCTAAGCAACAGGGAGCGAGGCAGAGAGAAAGAAATTGTTGTACTGCATAAATACAGTGTCTCTATTGTAGCAAGCAGGTGGGCTGTTGGCTTAAAACAATAGATCTCCCTGTACCAAAACCCCCAGTGAATCAGAAGAACGCACACTGGAAGAGCCTCTTCGTTCTTCAGTCTTTTGTAATAAAACACCACTGTTCCTGAAGTCCTGTTCACCAGATAACCTGTTTTTCCATTTTCTAAGAAGGATTTCCTCTCTTCTGAACCCTCTCATCTTCTCCCTCTGCTCTATGTTCTGCTCTGCCTCTTTCCTTTTGGCTCTGCTTTGGCATTAGAGAGTTTGGCTGACATTTGACTCACGGTGGCTGTGTTGTGGGAATGATCTTCCTTTCCTGAACGGTGAGCTCATGCATCAAAACCAAAGGCAGATGGCATTCAGTCACCCCAGAACATTCTGAACATTTTGGGTTTGTGGTCGTAAAAAAAAAAAGACAGGAAATCATTCACTACATTCTCCAGGATTTGCCTTTTTGGGCTTTTTTTTTTTTTCAAATCTCATCACCTCCCTCTAGGTTACTTTTTCCTCTGAAATACAAGAGAGGCAAGATTTGAGAGAGAGAGAGAGAGAGAGAGAGAGAGAGAAGGAGCTAGGAAAAGAGATAGAGAATCAGGACCGGACGTGGTTCCTTGGCCATGAAACCATAACATGGAAAGAGTGAGATTGACCCAGTCGGCTCTGCCAAAGCTCTGATAGACCCTCTGCGTTTTCCATTGTTTTCATTTGCCTGTTTTTTTCTCTCTCTCTGTTTCCACTTAATGAATTTTAACACTGGATTCCTGCTTTGGCTCGCACTTCATCTGACTGAGATACATTCTGAAAAGGAAGCTTTTGATGTAATCAGTTTTAGAAGCTGAAAACATCCGAGATTGCATCATATTTCTGGATAAACACCTCTAGCAAACCACATAGAGTACACTGCATAAAGACATGCACGCAGATATACTTTTTCTTGCTGACACTTTTAATGTATCAAATTTTGTAATGTGCAGAAGTGGGAGGCTGGATGCAAGTGTGTAAAATCCGTGTGAACTTTTTCAGGGGTAAAAAATGACAAGAATTTTAGTCAGAATCCATCAAAGGGATCAAGACATAAGCAGGCAAGGTGATCACAAAGTAAATCCATGATCGGCAACAATGGCACAAAACCAGATTACAAACAAAACCATGAGACTAAGAAAAAGAAATGTTCAGAAATGCACAATCAAATGTTACATAAAGGAAACTAATCAAGAATGAACACAAAACAGATGCACACAATGCATAAAGCAAGTGACAGGGCAGAGACAGGGACAGGGGCAGAGACAGGACTAGAACCAAAACATGAGCACAGTGGTGTATTAAACAAAACACATGACATGAAAGTAACAACAAATACTTCACGCTGGGAACCGCAATGCATGCTGAGAGGGTGGATTCATGACAAACTTCTTGTAATCGCTCACACTTGCACACAACTGACTAATGGTTAAATAAAGCTCAGTGTTGGCCAAGAGCCAACTTATACTGACCAAGAAAAAAACAAACAGGGTGCCTCAAGAAATGTCTGGACACCATGCTACTGACACATTACACACGCTGATATAAACAACGTCACACAGAGAGAGACAAAACGACAAATTCAGGACAAAGCCAGGGGGGTATAAGGAAAGAAGGAGTCAGTAGGTGGACAGTTGAGAACAAGTTGAGGAGTCTTGGACCAGAAGGTCTCTGAACCCTTTTAAGGTCACAACTACTTCCTCAACTGCACACATTACAAAGGTCTAGAGTTCCATTCTTCTGCTCTTCCACCCACTCATTCTTTCCTTCTTTTTTACTACAGAGGCACAAAAGACACAGATAAAATTGAGTGAAACAGAGATGGAAGAATAATAAAAACGATATGAACACGTGAGATAAAGAAGGACGTAATGGAGGAAAGTAGTGCAGTGGAACCATATAGAAAACAGCACAAGAAAGTAGACGAAAAAAAAAAAAAGGTCTATCAGATATAATATATCATATCCTGTAGCACGTTTACTGACATGCCTCTCGTTACCGGTCTATTGTTCATTTCCTCACTCTGTCACTATCCATTGATGTTCTTCAGCAAATCAGGTCTGTGTGTTACATCCGATGAAGAGATTGGAAAACTGGGCTGTGAAGGCTCCCCCGCACTCTTTCCCCAACCACAGCTCATGTTACATTCCCTGGCCTTTCTTTTAGTCCAACTGCCCCCCCCTTAACTCACAGCTCCACGTTTACATGAACAGAGTGTGTCTCCCCCCTCAAGATGTGAAAAGATTACTCAAGTGCACTTAATCTCTGTTGTTTTAACAGTGCTCTGAATTGGGACTTGATTCATCCAAATATTGTTGAAAGAAAGGATAACAAATAAAGTGGGATTGCTATATAAATTCTCTGGGTGCCCACATTTTTTAACAATGCCTCATAAAACACTGAAAGCAACAGGCTGTAAAAAATAAATAAATAAATTAAAAAATTGAGCCTTTTCTGGACTTTCAATCTGGCTGGGGTGTGGATGGGTTTTTGACACTTCAGTCAGCTGCCTTTAGGAAAAAATTGTTCTCAGATATCTATCTGCATTGAATCAGAGTCTGCCGTCATGACAGCCTGTCAGGTACAATCATTACTTACAGTGCCTGCTGATATGACTGCCTGCCTGATCATTGGCATCTATTCCTTCATACGGGTCGTACCATATTAACCTTCAAGAAGTGCCGTATCGGAAACGTATTATTCATCGCTGCTCCTCTGTGCTGCACTCAGCAGAGTCAGCCAATACCGGTGTTATGATCATGAGCAGTGCCGTTCCAAACCATAGATGACATCACCCCCCAACCCCACCCCACTCCACCACCACCACCTCTCTCCATTTTCTCAAACAAAGCTCAGTCCAAACCCAGGCCTGTAATTACAGGCCTAATCTGTGTGCTGCCAGGGGCAGAATAAAGCTCTGGTCTGGGCCTTTGCCAGCCTTGCAAAACATGTGCTCTGAGTTTAGGCCACAGACATGGAGTTAGCAATGGAACGGTCAGTTTCTGTGGAAGAAGGCTAGTGGGTGGGACGGCGAGAAGCCTCTAAAGCCTCATTCATCTAACAGCGATGCATCATTCACAGCTGATCCTGTTACCTAATCTCTCTTCAGGTAAACAGCCGTGTTAGGCAACCCACCCACTTTAAAAAAAAAAAAAAAAAAAAAAACATCAAGTAAGGCCATTCAGGTCTCAGCATGAAAATGTAAAATACTGAAATCATAAACCATAACTTCTGAAATTCAGTGACATTTTTTCTCATCTTACACACTTTATAATATTTTAAAGCAAACACTATATTCATCCATCTCTGCATATTATAGTTTTTTGACCCCCACATATTGACATCATAAGGATTGATGGTTTCACATGCTTTTTTCACAAGTCTTGGGTGGATCTGGTCTTCTGCTTGTGTAGTTTTTTGCCTAATGCATGAAAACACCAACTGTGTTAAAAGGGCTGTTTTGTATATAAAGTGCTGCTGACTTTGAAGCTCCTTATTTTGCAAAGAGTACTCTGAACTGAATAATGTTGAAGGATCTCTAGTAGCCGTTCATAGGATAGATTTTGTTGGACTGATTTCTCCAAACAATACGTAAGCATTTTTAGCAGAGTCATCCGTATGAGCTGAAGACTTTACTGTTATTTTGTTAAGCAACAACACTAGGTTCTGAGAGGTGTTGACTACAAGTCCCTACAAAGTCTGCTAGTTTCCTTAAAGCACCCTGAACATGTTGTTTCATACCATTTTAATAATCTGACATTATAAACTACACTTATACTTACTGAGATAAACTTTTTATTTGATTTTTTTTTTTTTGCTTTGGTTCAAATGGAAAGTGTGAATTAGTTATTAACACATTTTATACACATTGTAATCTCATTGGAATCATCCACCCAAGAGGCATTATCTGTTTAAAATTAATTTAGCGTTACCTCAAAATCATTAGACTTTGTTTCTGAGCTGCTGGAAGTCCATTTTAGATAGACAAGGTTTTTGCAATGGACCTTTTTGGAAATGTGGGATATCATTTCACTGGCAGGGAAAAAACCTGAATCAGTGTATGAGACAGAAAGGTATGGATTAGACATAGTTAACTATAATTCCACACACAGTACAGGCTCTGGGACCAAACTTCTCAATCAAGGGTGGTCTCTTTGCTACTCTGGAGTTCCCACAGGAGTGGAAATACTCAACAGTCCACAGCTGAGGGCCTCACAGTTGGAGTCTTTCCTGGTGAAGAAGATGGTTGCTTTCAAGAGGTTTCAAGACTCAAGGAGCAAAACTCTGACTATTGTTTGTGTATGTATCAAATAGAAATGTGGTTCTTCCATAGACTTGCTGGCTTACTGAGAGAGGCTTGGCATCTGGAAAAGTCTCAGAGTATGGCTGTTCCTGAGTAGAGACTTCTTCTAATCACCAGTTGAGGTGGTTTGGGCACCTAGCAAAGATCCTTTCATCAGCTCCCATTAGAGCTGCATCAGTCACAGCCTATTGGTGCCAACCATGGGGAAGGCCTAGGATGTGATGAAAAACAATTTTTTACAGTTGGCTTGGGAACTTCCAGTTATCCCTCAAAAGAAGCTGATAGAGAGGTCTGGGCTGATCATAAAAGTTTGTTGTGTCCACAACCCCTTCCAGAAAAAATGAATGCATGAAAGAATGCATGAATGAATGAATGAATGAATGGAAGCTAGAAGACAAACCCTTGTAACTCTGACAGTCACACTGATGTGCACAATAAGCTTATTTTCTTCTCATAATAATTCTGAAATACTGAGCAATTGTGTGTTGCACATTTTTGAACCACGTCCCAAATTGCCTAGTACCATACTAAATGGCATGTTACTAGTGTTATTGGAGTCATTATTATGATTTAGACATACTTTTTAGTATGGTTTGGGACTTTTTATTACAAATGTGTACAATGTGAACAGCTATAAGATTAATCCACATAGTAGAAGAAGCTTACAGCACAGCCCTGTTACTGATTGTTCTTCCACAAGTAGCTTGGAATAAATAAATAAATAAATAAATATACAAAAATCTTACATCTTATAGCTTTAAATAGCAAAACTATAGATATAAAAGTTAATGGGCTATTAATAATGCTAAAAGATATCAAAAATATTATTCTTGTCGACAGTATCCATAATAAAACATAACCCTAACAAACTTTACATCTACAAGTCTGGTTTATTGTGTGTCTTAGGCTGTGTGTGTGTTTGTGTGTGTGTCTGTTCAAGCATGAACTTATTAACTCTCCTCGGCCCAGCAGAGTCAGTCACGTTGCAGGACGATTTCATTCAAGCCAGCTATGGACAGCACCATGTTCCATTCATAGATCCAATATTCCACAGCTTTCCTCAGCTTCGTCCAGATAATACAATCTTTTCTTCTCCACTGTGCTGTAATGTTGGACTACTGGTGACGAAGGCTGAATGGTTTATGTGTGTGTTTGTAGGTCTGTGTGCACATGTAAGAAGATCATGAGCAAATCAGTTGGCAGAGAATGCAAGATGCATTGTATTGTGTGCAACATGGTGCATGATTCTGAATTGCTTCCTTTTGTCCAGGAAGTCAAAGACACATCCCTCCTAATGAAAACATATATTTTGCCCTAAACAAATGTCTATTGAAAACAAATTGATGTCCAGAGCACACCATTTCACTGAATGCATTCTCTGAAACCCCAAAAGCATTTCATAAAATCGAAACATTTTTCCTTGTCTACCATTCATTGTTTGACTCCATAAAATCTTGATTAACTGCAAGCTTTTTTCTTCTAGAAATATTTGGCTCTTGGCATTCAAGTGGCTCTCACTGCCATTGTACACCACCTCTTCATCCACAAACTTCTCACTTGGTCGCCTGGAGGCTTCCCCATTTATTGTTATTTTCTTCTTGAGGTCAAAGTTACATGCCTTTGCCAGGAAATATGAATAAAAGTCAGTGGAACTCATAAAATAACAAGGTTAAAGAGGTTTCCGTGGAATTTACTGTGGATGATTGCTGTGATATGAAGTGGAACTATTTTGATGGCTGAAATTGTCAGCGTTTAATGGCAGACATCTTCCCCAATCTGTTTTCAGTGAGGATGGATGATCATGCTGTGGTTACCGCTAGCTGTTTGACAAGAATTGTAACCCAAGGCAAAAGACTAGAAGGGTCCATATAAAATAAACATATTCTTTATAACAGAAAGCTAATCATTCCCTTATTACTTACTGTGTTTAATATTTTCCTACAAACTCTTAGTGGGAAAAAACTGTCAAGAGTTCTTTGAATTGAAGGTATCACACTAATAAACATTATTATTGTCCTAACATGTAATAAAAAAAAAACACTCATGTAACATTTTATTAGGAACACTATACTTATACAGGATAGGGGCTCCTTTCGCTCTCAAAACAGCCTCAATTCTTCATGGCATGGATTCCACAAGATGTTGGAAACATTAGAGATTCTGGTCCATGTTGAAATGATTGTCTCACACACTTTCATTCTGGTGATCTGGTGATTGGGAAGACCACTGAAGAACACTAAACTCATTGTCATGTTTATGAGACAATTTTTTCTTTGAGACATAGTGCATTATCATGCTGGAAGTAGCCATGTAGCTCGAAGGTAAATTGTGGACATGATCAACAACAATACTCAAATAGTCTGTGACATTCAAGCGATGATTCATTGGTATTAACACACCATTGTTAATGTGAATGTGCGCCAATAAAACATTCCCCACACCATTACACCACCTCCACCAGCCCATACTGTTGAAACAAGGCAGGATGGGTCCATGGATTCATGCTGTTGGAGCCAAAATGTGATCCTACCATCTGTGTGCCTCAGCAGAAATCCAGACCAGGCTACATTTTTCCAGTCCAGTTTTGGTGAGCCAATGACCACTGGAGTCTCAGGTTTCTGTTATTGGCTGACAGAAGTGGAACCCGGCTTGGTCTTCTGCTGTTGTAGATCATCTGCCTCAAGGTTTACATTCTGAGATGCTTTTCAGCTTATCACAATTGTACAAAGTGGTTATATTTGTTACTGTAGCCTTTCTGTCTGATCAAACCAGTCTGGCCATTCTCCATTGATCTCTCTCATCAGCAAGATGATTTCGTCTGCAGAACCGATGCTCACTGGAGGTTTTTTCTGTATTGCACCATTCTGAGTAAACTGTAGAAACTGTTGTGTGTGAAAATCCCAGAAGATCATCAAGTATGGAAATATTCGAACCAGCCCTTCTGACACCAGCAATCACGCCATGGTCAAAATCACAGAGATCACATTTTACCTCCATAATGATGGCTGATGTAAACGTTACCTGAAGCGCAGATCCATTGCACTGACTGACTGATTTAAATGATTGCATGAATGTGTTCCTTATAAAGCACTCAGCGAATGTATGCTACCTTTTCAAAATTGTACATGTTGCACCTTGAACCAGTGTATAAAAATAGACCTGTTTTTCCCACAACTACCCTTACAGCACTGTGCATTTTGTCTGTCATTAAGGAAAGAAACTCATTAAGTAATTGACCACTTTTGGAGAATAACATAATTAAGAGAGTGACCTGCTGAGACAGAAGGAAATGAGAGCCAAGATCTGCAGAGGAAAAGTTTTCCTACATGCTTGGAATGACTTTCTAGCCAAGTTCCTTATAAAGTAGTGCTGAGAGAACCTACAATAACTGACATCATTTCAACGGCAAGCGACAGCATCGTTTCCAGCTCTAAGTTCATTTTTTAAAATTTTGATACTTTTTATTGGTTATGGAATTGTGTGCGTGTGTGTTTGCAAAGTACCACATACATATTTAGAAAAGTAAGTAAACCACATACATATGATGGTGTCTTTTGTACTAGCTTGTGGATCCTTTGTGTGTCACCCAGATGAGGATCAGTTCCCATACTGAGCCCAGTTCCTCTCAAGGCTTCTTCCTAATATCATCTCAGGGAGTTTTTGCCTCACCACCATCACATCTGGCTTGCTATTAATACATTTATAATGTATAATTTATATCTAGAATTCCCATAAAGCTTCTTTGTGACAAAGTCTATTGTTAAAAGTGCTATACAAATAAAACTGAATTTACTGAAATGAATTGAAACCAAATGGCAAAAATAGACATCACCTGTGTTGCATACACTTCAGCCAGAAGAATTCATTTCGCCTTTATCACATACGCTATTTATCAATATGCCTTCATTTTTCCACCTCAGCCAGACATTTTGCAATATTAACACTTTCCCAAATTCCATTTCTATGCTTTATTAGAGAAGTTGTATAGATGTGCTGCTGTCTCCTGCTTTCACTTCACACTCCTCAGTTGCACCTGTCTTTTTTTTTGTTACGTCAGCGTGTATAAATAGTCCAATGTCGTCCCACTGTACCTTGCGACTTCTGCGTAAGGTTCCGCTTGCAATTCAGAACTGCATCTCTACCTGTGCTCTGTACTATTCTCATTTGTCATCCCATCAGTTATCATTGTGTAATCATTGGCTCTCCTGGGATTACTCTTTCGCTATGTTTGACCTTTTCTGCTTTCTCTTTACTGAAAAGGACATAAAAATGTAATTCAACAGACGCATCCAGCCAGCTCTGCCTGCTGAACGCCACATTAGGTCTACATTATGCACATTAGATCTACTGACTTAACATGCTACATTGATTAGTTATCTAAAAAAAAAATACACAGACAATTAAAGACACATAAACAATGGGATAGGGATAGAAACAGAGACGCAGCCCATTGCTAGCCACAGCTTTGGTTTGTGGTTCATAAGAAGTTTTGCATTCATGCACACACACTGAAAAGGCAGCAACGAACTGTGTGTGTGTGTGTGTGTGTGTGTGCATGACTCTGTCTCTAAAGATGCTTTCTCTCTCTCTCTCTCTCTCTCTCTCTCTCTCTCCCTCTCTCTCTGTTTCTGGCCCATGGCCATGTCAGTAGGGACAAAGAGGCCTACCTCCCGGAGCTCATTTTTCCAGACATTGCTGAATACTCATGCTATCTGCTCTCTCAGGCTGGTAACCCAAGAATGCAGCCTTACTGCACTTACATTGTTCTGAGGGTAAGAAATATTCGGTGCCGAGAACAAGAACCTCAATAGCTGACCATGTAAATGTGTCATGAGAGTCTGCTGGTGCTTGTGTGTTTATAAGTACATAAAATATTCCTCCTTTCATTTCCCAAAACTGTAATAAAGAGACCTGGAGCAATCTATCTCAGACCTTCAAACAGCTTCTTTTGTTTAAGAACGAGCAGCACAAAAGCAGAAAGTACGCTCCAAGTCACTCTCACTGTTATTAATTAAAGAGGTTATCTCTCCAAAAGCCTGGTTTTCTCAGTGCTCTTGTTATTGTTCTCTCACAAACGTCCCAAAGCACATATCAGCTGCTTTCGCTCTTCCTGTTCTCTTCTAATCTGACAACGCTGGCCATGCCTGGAGGCTGCTTGTGCATTTATTTCTTCATTCCCCAATGGAAATCTTTCCCGTTGTTCCTCAGTCACGTTGGCTTGTTCACCATTCCATGCTCTCTCTCAGCTTACACAACCTCTGAAAATTTCAAGCAAGAAAAAAAAATAAACATCTGTGTGTACGGCAGATGTAACAACATGTTAATATAAGATTGATGTCCCTTATGACGCACGCCAAAATGACTCCGGCCGATGGCTTTGATTTAGTTTTGTAAATTCCCGTGATGAGAAAGCAGTAATAAAGTGCTACATTTGACAGCGTGGAAGGTTCTTATTATCTAACAAACTTTCTAGCTTTTCCTCCACATGCCCTTTTTTGATGTAACGTTCCGTGTAGAACTGTGACCGTCACCTCTTCAGGAATCTGGAAAACACCATTCTCGGAATGAAAGGAATTCTGCTCTCTTCTCAGTTGCCCTTTTTTCCGCTCTTTGCTTTGATAGTCCTTCGCACGGCTGGGGCCCTGGAGGTTTTTTTTTTCTTTTGTTTTTTTGAACAGCGACCAACGATAACAGCATCCCATAAACAATAGGGTTTGTTGATCAGCGAGGGAGCGGGGAGAGAGAGTGTGCGATGAGGAGAACGAGGAGGAGGAGGAGATGGGGGGAGAGTGTTATTGCGTTTGGCAGCTGCTGCGCTGGCAGCTTCTCCACTGAGGGTTAGCGATGTGCTCTTTGTGGCGGTGAGGAGATATTATGTCAGTTCTTGGCTATGCGGCGGCTCTCGCGGGAGACGGGACCCTGCTTCCCCTCATAAGCCCTCTCACTTTTCCTCTCTCTGTCAGTCAGATCCTTTTAGCAGACACAATACCATTCATCCGCCCCGAAACGCTTCAAATGGAACACAGGAAAAATATCCAAAAATACTGATGCTGACTTTAAAGCACATGCGATTGCAGAATACAGAGCTGGAAGGACACAGGCATAAAAGCTATAAAAATGAAACACACTTTTATAGCAGCTGTTCTTCAGAAATACTACTACAGCAGAATAGAAGAATCATTTATTCTGCTATTTTGCGTTTACGTTTACATTTCAGGTGCACTGTAACTATACCCTGAAGTAAAAAAAATCAGGTTCTGCTTCTGCTTCTAATCAGGAGACAATAAGAAAGTGAGAGTATACACAAATAGTTGAACAGATTTGCCCTTTATTTGTTCTGTAATTTTATAGGAAAGAATTAAATAAGCAGCTTTTAAACACTTGAGAAGCTACAAAACTCACGATCAAAGCTCAAAAGATATTGTTGAGTTTCTCAGATTTTTTATTTCCATATCAGTTTTATTAGAAAAGATTGAGTGAAGAAAGCCCTCGGCATATCGGTAGGTTATATGATTCTAGCCTGCTGACTCATTTTGGGGCTGAATGACTAACCCCAACCCCTGCCCCCTGCCCCCCATGATTCATTAACTATTAAAGCACACACCTGCACCAACCAGGTGTGTAGTGTGCACCATCCAGCCGCTCGATTTTCTCATTCTGGGACCGACTGCAGAGTTTCCTTCATTTTCATGTATGTTTTATTTTCTCTGTGATGAATTACATCGTGTGATAATCCCCGCATGGCCAGTAACAGCCCAAGAACCAATCATATTCATCTGCTGTCCTGCGCAGCAGATCCCTGAATCCACTTGATCTTCCATCTATTTGTGTGGAAATGTGGAAGGTAAGTTCAAAAATATTGATTCTTTAAGCACTTATTTGGCAAGTTATACCCAAATATGTAAGAGTTATGTTTATTTTCATTATATATTTGCCCAGTCAATATTTCTTCCATTTTTTTTTTCATATTTCTCTTTTTTCTTATTTGCAAGCAATGTAGAGACCGTCAGAGCTCTCGCATTTATGTTCTTAAAGAAGCAGGATTTTAGGATGATAGCATTTGGGCTTCAGAGGGAGATCTCTGCAGGTACAAGTGTGCACTCTCTGACTACAAAAAAAAAACCAACTGATCAGAAGCGGTTCATATCGAGTAGAGTGAAACTCAGCGATTCAGACATTTTGAATGTCAGAGAGTGTATACATAGTATTATTCTTTGAATAGAATGCTAACACTATCTGTTTTACCCCCAAACATTTCTTGACAGGCTGGTGAACAAAATACGAAGATTAGATCTCAAGCTCGGGATGGTAGCATAGATGCATCTAACAGCCTGGGAGATTCGCAAAGCTGCCGCAAAAGATCCTACAATGAGCTCCCAGTCTGATGCACAGGGTGTCCTGTGGGATTTGCAGAGGGGATTAGTTTATTCTGTAGGTGACAGTGGCTGTACTATACAGTCGACAGTACTGTAGGTGTTCCTACTTCTGGTTGCCATAGTAATAATGTGCATCAGTGGGTGGTGCAGCTAGCAGTTTTTTTGCCACTTAAATGAAACATTCTAGAGAGAGACTTTGTGTTTGTATATAAAATTGTGTATATATCCATCATACTATACAAGATGAAGTAGAAGCAGTGTGTGTTCTACTGTCTTCACCCCCATTGGTAGTTGCTACAAAAGGGGTATTTGCATAAAGTTCAACTTTATAAACTTTGCTGCATCATAGGACACTCCCACCTCTGCTGCTGGCATTCATGTCACCAGAAGTCAGCAGCTCTCACTAAAAACAAATGATCTCTGGTTGCGTTTTCGCTGCAAGTCAATGTATGTATGAGAGATTTTGTTCGTTCAGGAACTCCCTCAGTTTCACTGGTTTACACAATCATTGTTTTTCTCCCAACACTATAATACGTAATAGTGAATAAATGCAAGTCACAAATACTTTTGTCGTTACGTCAATTTTGTGTCATTGCTATTCATACTACTTAATGCACTTTGTGTGGTTTGGGATGTAGCTTTTTTTTTCTTCTTCTAAATACATGCACTCACAGCTAGGAGATGAATCCATGTGGTGGAGAAAAGTGCAGCACCACCCATGTTACAAAATAAGCTTCTGGAAGTAAAAGCAGTTTTTCTAGAGGAGAGAACAAAATTCCAAAATACTACAAGCTGCACTTACTAGCTTAATGGAGCGAAATGCAGTTCACGCGTCTCGTTTAATCATTTCAAGAACTGGATAAACATACCGAATACAACTATGATCAGCTCATTCAGTTCCCTAGCTCAGTAGTCAGGGTAGTGATCAGAAAATCGGCCACTTGTCTCAATCCCAAAATCCATCACTGCCTAAAGAAACCCCAGAATGCACTGCAAAAACCAGGCAGCATCAATGCTAACTATGTTCTCTTACTGGAAACGATGTCACATTTCAGCTAACTTCTATAAATCAAAGTAGTTTGACAGAGGAAGTGAATAAGACTGAGTATCTCCTCATCATGGCACCTGTTAGTGGGTGGGATATATTAGGTAGCAAGTGACTATTTTGTCCTCAAAGTTGATGTGTTAGAAGCAGGAAAAATAGGCAAGTGTAAGGATTTGAGTTAGTTTGACAAGGACCAAATTGTGATGGCTAGACAACTGGATCAGAGCATCTCCAAAACTGCAGCTCTTGTGGGGTGTTCCCGGTCTGCAGTGGTCAGTATCTATCAAAAGTGGTCCAAGGAAGGAAAGTGATGCGTTTCTTACCTGAGGAACACATGGCACCAGGATGCACCATGGGAAGAAGGCAAGCCAGCGGAGGCAGTGTCATGCTTTGGGCAACGTTCTGCTGGGAAACCTTGGGTCCTGCCATCCATGTGGATGTTACTTTGACACGTTCCACCTACCTAAGCATAGCTGCAGACCATGTACACCCTTTCACAGAAACAGTATTCCCTGATGGCTGTGGCCTCTTTCAGCAGAATAATGCTCCTTGCCACAAAGCAAAGATGGTTCAGGAATGGTTTGATGAGCACAACAATGAGTTTGAGGTGTTGACTTGGCCTCCAAATTCCCCAGATCTCAATCCAATCGAGCATCTGTGTGATGTGCTGGACAAACAAGTCCGATCCACGGAGGTCCCACCTCGTAACTTAGAGGACTTAAAGTATCTGCTGCTAACACCTTTGTTCCAGATACCACAGCACACCTTCAAGGATCTAGTGGAGTCCGTGCCTTGACGGATCAGGGCTGTTTTGGCAGCAAAAGGGGGACCAACACAATAGTACACACACACACACACACACATACACACATATATACACTATATTGCCAAAAGTATTCACTCACCTGCCTTGACTCGCATATGAACTTAAGTGACATCCCATTCCTAATCCATAGGGTTCAATATGACGTCGGTCAACCCTTTGCAGCTATAACAGCTTCAACTCTTCTGGGAAGGCTGTCCACAAGGTTTAGGAGTGTGTTTATGGGAATTTTTGACCATTCTTCCAGATGCGCGTTTGTGAGGTCACACACTGATGTTGGACGAGAAGGCCTGGCTCTCAGTCTCCACTCTAATTCATCCCAAAGGTGTTCTATTGGGTTGAGGTCAGGACTCTGTGCAGGCCAGTCAAGTTCATCCACACCAGACTCTGTCATCCATGTATTTATGGACCTTGCTTTGTGCACTGGTGCACAGTCATGTTGGAAGAGGACTAGCTCCAAATTGTTCCCACAAAGTTGGGAGCATGGAATTGTCCAAAATGTCTTGGTATGCTGAAGCATTCAGAGTTCCTTTCACTGGAACTAAGGGGCCAAGCCCAGCTCCTGAAAAACAACCCCACACCATAATCCCCCCTCCACCAAACTTTACACTTGGCACAATGCAGTCAGACAAGTACTGTTCTCCTGGCAACCGCCAAACCCAGACTCGTCCATCAGATTGCCAGATGGAGAAGCGCGATTCGTCACTCCAGAGAACGCGTCTCCACTGCTCTAGAGTCCAGTGGTGGCGTGCTTTACACCACTGCATCCGACGCTTTGCATTGCACTTGGTGATGTATGGCTTGGATGCAGCTGCTCGGCCATGGAAACCCATTCCATGAAGCTCTCTGCGCACTGTTCTTGAGCTAATCTGAAGGCCACATGAAGTTTGGAGGTCTGTAGCGATTGACTCTGCAGAAAGTTGGCGACCTCTTCGCACTATGCGCCTCAGCATCCGCTGACCCCACTCCGTCAGTTTACGTGGCCTACCACTTCGTGGCTGAGTTGCTGTCGTTCCCAAACACTTCCACGTTCTTATAATACAGCTGACAGTTGACTGTGGAATATTTAGGAGTGAGGAAATTTCACGACTGGATTTGTTGCACAGGTGGCATCCTATCACAGTTCCACGCTGGAATTCACTGAGCTCCTGAGAGCGACCCATTCTTTCACAAATGTTTGTAAAAACAGTCTGCATGCCTAGGTGCTTGATTTTATACACCTGTGGCCATGGAAGTGATTGGAACACCTGATTCTGATTATTTGGATGGGTGAGCGAATACTTTTGGCAATATAGTGTATATATATATATATATATATATATATATATATATATAGAGAGAGAGAGAGAGAGAGAGAGAGAGAGAGAGAGACTCACAAGTTTTACATGTTAAATGGTTTAGAAATCCACTAGCTGGCCTATGACCTTGCTTGGCGTATCATGAAAGAAACACGTATGATTAAGCAAACAAATATTATGATGTATAAAACTTAAATATTTGCTATGTTTAGGTTTTTACAGTGATTGATGATGAAATGAGGAGATTAGAAAGTGGCCGGAAATGGAATCATCGCTGTTGCAATGTTTATTGAGCAAGAGTCCTTACCTTCATGTACATGATATGGTGATTCAGCACCTAGGGAGCTCTGGAGCGGATTGAGACGCGCCCTGTTTTTTTTCTGAGCGCGTGCACTACCGGGGCTTTGGGCTGGACGTCATACAGGTGTGGGCGCAGGCTTGTTGCCACGACAACAGGACTTGCCTCGAGCAGTGCTTAGTTGCTTGGCTCGTGCGCTTCTCTCGGATTTCATGTAGTCAGTGTTTGTTCCCGGGAAAAGACAGTTCCGTGTAAGTGCAGCATTAACAGTGTAATCAGCGTGAAATCAGAAGCAAAAAGAAACAAAGCCGAAACGATGACAACATCAGCGAGGACGCTGTAGCGAATACCTGAAAGTTTATAAACTGCATTTAACGAAGTTTCCGTCTGTTGCCATTTAAATTCTCATTTTTAGACTGTAACATAATGCACGTGGTGGATCAGCTAATCCGAAACAAAAACCTGTTTCCAATGAGCTTAGGGGGATCAGTTTACACTATGAGCTACACTAAACCCAAGACTAACACAGTAGCAAATCTTTCAACTTCAGCTTCATCCCTTCAGTTAAAGCCACCACCAGCAAGCAGCTTTCAATACTTTAAATATCTCTTTCATTTCGAAACAAGAGACTAGTGGAAGGATGAGTTTTTTCATGACTGGTTAAAATAAACGAAAGTTTCTAAAATGTATGCAATTAAAGTCTTAAAGTCAAGCATCCTTATATATTGTGAATCTAATGCAAACAAAGCAGAAGAGCTCTGGGCGTGTTGTGCGAGTGCTCCCCCTACCGTCTGTCCTGCTTCATGACACACACTGCAACCACAACGAACTCTTAGAAAATGCATGTTTAGAATGACAAATTTTTAAAGTGTTGATTATGTAGATGGATGGATGGATGGATGGATGGATGGATGGATAGATAGATAGATAGATAGATAGATAGATAGATAGATAGATAGATAGATAGATAGATAGAAATTTGTTGACACCTGTAATTAAAAGTTAAACATACACTATTTGATGATGAATTAGAGCGGAGACTGCGAGCCAGGCAAAAACTGGGATGTCTGCCTTTACATGTACATGAATGTAATATGGAGTTGGCCGCCCTTTGCAGCTATAACAGCTTCAACTCTTCTGGGAAGTCTTTCCACAAGGTTTTTATGGGAATGTTTGACCATTCCTCTAGAAGCGCATTTGCGAGGTCAGACACTGATGTTGGATGGGAAAATTCGCAGTCTCCGCTCTAATTCATCCCAAAGGTGTTCTATCGGGTTGAGGTCAGGACTCTGTGCAGGCCAGTTAAGTTCCTCCACACCAAACTCTCTCATCCATGTCTTTATGGACCTTGCTTTGTGCACTGGTGCACAGTCATGTTGGAACAGGAAGGGGTCATCCCCAAACTGTTCCCACAAAGTTGGGAGCATGAAATTGTCCAGAATGTCTTGGTATGCTGAAGCATTAAGAGTTCCTTTCACTGGAACTAAGGGGCCAAGCCCAACCCCTGAATTCAAATATTTTGAGGGGTGTCCCAAAACGTTTGGAAATATAGTGTACACAGTTGTTCACAATGATAATTTCCATGCACATAGTTAGCTTTATGATGACATAGTTTGCCAAGGCTGGAGTAGAACACCTCGAGAGTCCTGACCCCAACCCCACTGAACACCTTTGGGATGAACTGAACATTGACTGTGCACTAGGCCTATTCGCCCAACATCACTGCCTGACCTCTCTAATGCTGTTTTGGCTGAACGAATACAAATCCCCACAGCCACACTCCATAATCTACTGGAAAGCATTCTCAGAATAATGGAAATTATTACATCAAATGGCAATTAAACCTAATGATATGTTCAACATACACATTAGTGTGATGGTCAGGTGTCCACAAATGTCCTTTAAGTTGTTGCAGTAGGTGCTGTGATGTCCACATAGTCATCTTGCTTTTGTTTTGGAAAGTTTAATCCAAAATCCTTATTAAGAGAAGGTCTTTTGATTAATAATAATTTAACTATAGATAATAAGCTGTGTCAGTCAGTTAATAGGACATTGCACGACATGCTGCTGTGCTGCAGCCACAAACCACACGACTTGATTTGCTCTCTTATCAGCACCGGGGCTGACTCTCAACTTTTTTTGTTGCTTTTTTTTCCCACTTCTATTTATAGTATTATGAGAAATCAGGCAGTAATGCAGTCGGCTACACAACTGAAGCCAGAGTTCGCCAAATAGATCCATTTCCATTTCCATTATTTGACCAGCGCCTGTCTCCAGAGTGATTTACAGAAGTGCTTTGAAGGCGTTATCAATAAATGTATCCTGATACTGGTTCACTAGGTCACAGACTAAGAATACCATCAGTCTAAAAACTGTCAGGAGGTAAAATGGCAAGAAACATAGACGGAAAACAACACAATACAAGGGTATTTTAGTTCTTAAGTGCTAAGCTTTTTTGTTTTTGATGCACAGTGGGTATTTATTTAGCAACAAAACATATTCCCTGTTGTTAATTTTTCTGTATTTTATATAGCTTTCAGAGCAAGAATTTTGATTGAGGTTACATTGGGTTTAGTTTACTTTTCAACTGACAGATTCAATTGGACCTGGATTTTTCTGAGCATTCACACATCTTTCATTATTCAGGATGTATCACATATGTAGTATGTGATTTGATAAATGGCAATATCATAGCTGCTGTAGTCTTGACAGCTGAAGACCTACCTCCTCCTGAAACACTTGAACTAGCTCTTATTTTTTCTTCAATGCATTGTTATATGTACACATGCTAATGGTATCCTAAGTCTGTGACCTACTGAACCAGTGTGAATGCATTCATCGTTAGAGACTTTAAAGCAAATTTTTACATTGCTCTGGATAAGCAATGTAAATGTAGTCTTGACATCAGGCAATTTGTGAAATAAATGATGCATACTACCATGCTGTATCCATCCTTATAAACTTTTATTCATAAGATAAAGTATCAAAGTAGCAACAATCTGTACAGCATGTTTCCCCTGCTCTAACAATCCTGTTCAGCTTAAAGGCCAACCATCAAGCCTAGGTTAATATTTCTTGTACTCACACTCACTCACTCTCACACACACACACACACACACACACAGAGGAGAAGTGTTTGGCTGGAGCCGTTGAGAGTCTTTAACCCATGTTGTCCAAACACATGCTCATGAACCTCTTCTCATGTCTGCGTTCAGTCACGATTTGGGTTTAAATGGATCTGACCAGATCTTCAGACCTAAAGAAAAAGAAAAAAACGAAAAAAAACGATCAGATAACTGCTGTGTCAGTTTTCTTTTTTTTACAGAGGAGTGTCTTCATGTGTAGAAATGAAGTGGAACTGGAGCAGAGAGATAATAATATTCTCACCAGGAGGCTGAACATCTGCTTGATTGATTCCAGCTCGGTTAATTTTCTGGATTTGCTCTGTAGAGGTTTATATCAAGATCAGACACGTGGGTGATGGTTATAGTGATGATGATTGTTAAGAATAGTCTATTATTCGGTTTAATCACAAAAATGACTTGCAGCTTTTACATTAGTGGATAATAATAATAATAATAATAATAATAATAAGCAAAGAACACAGCCATCTTTTGCAGTTAAATGGCGATTTGGAAGTGTTTTGAAAAACAATATTATACCTGCATTCAGGCAGACTTACTGTAATCATCTGTGTGAATGAGAGGATGGAAAAATATAGGATAAAAAGCCGCTGCTACCGCAGTTATGAAGCCTCCGAATATGAACACAGTTAATCGTTTGTTCGCCATGTTTGTTGTCACTTGTCAGAGAAGGACAGCGCTGGAAGGTGCGATTTTCATCCGGGGGTAAAGTTCATGAAGTTTAAAACAAAATCAAGACAAAAATATTAGAATAAATATATAGAAACATTTTAATTAAATACATATAACGCTATTTTAGTACATTTTGGTAGAATTGATTGAGATCTTTCTTTAAGACCATGTGAAAATAAAAATAAAAAATTCTTCCAGGGTAAAGTTCCTCAAATAAAAATAATAAATAATAATAAATTCCGAAAGCCGAATAAATAATTCGGTTTTTTTTTTAAACGTAAGCATTCATTTTTAAATGTAAGCATGACTAAATAAATTCAGCACAGCTCGACTCATACACACTTAAAGCTATGGTAAGAGGACTCTTAAGCTCAGTAACTCACGGAAATAATACAAATCAAGCGGAAAGTGGGGCTTTTATCTTGTAGATTGAAACGTTTCAGTTGTTTTTTTTTTTTTGTCTCCGCCTACATTCCGAAATAGTCTCGCCAGAACGAATTACTAGCCAATCAAAGCGCACGACCGATCCAACCAACCAATCATAGCACAGGATCCGCCTTTGTCGGAAAACGAGTGGGGAAAAAAAAAAAACAATCGCTGCTGTTGCTGTGTCACTTCCGGGTTGCAATTGCTTACTTTTTTAGCACATTCATTTAGCGCGCCTGTCAACTCTGATCGTTTCTGGGGGTGAAGCGCCACAATGGCTTCCCGTAACACATATCGGCTGAGTTGCTCCATTCCGGCTCATGAGATGGATGTCAGAGGGCTCGCCACGGCGTTTTTCCCAGATGGAGCTTTTGTTTCCGTGTCCAGAGACAGAACAGCCAAAGTCTGGGTGCCAGATTCAAGGTAGCCGGCTCGCTAGCTATCCATCAGCTCTTCTAGTGTAGAGAGTGGATACGAGTCTAAGACTGTAAACAGCTTCAGTTATTAATGTTCACAAATGATCAGGGGTCATAATGTGTTCGTAATGATCTGATACACAGTGAGCTAGCTGTCCGAGAGCTAATCGAAACTAAAGCATGCTACTTCAGGGAAACTGGGGCATTTAAAGGTAGCCATAGAAGAATGGCTCTGGAAATATTATATAGACAAAGAAATACAATCTTCTGTTTTCAGAAGCCACCAAGGACTGTTATTTGTTTTTGTTTGTTTGTTTGTTTGTTTGTTTGTTTGTTTGCGCACTTTCCATTATACCTGATGAACTGAGCTGGATTTTACATTTTCAATATGATTTAAAAACAAACAAACAAACCATTCAAATCATTAGTCACATTGTTTAAAGAGGTACGATTTCTATTTTTTCTGGACCCATAGAATGGCAATTTGTTAGATTAGATTCCGTTTGACGTAATTGATAAGTGCAGTGAATAAAATAAAATGACAGGATGATAGAAACAGAATGTTCAGTCTCGTATCAGCTCTGATATCGATGGTCAGCGAAGAAAACGTCTCTGGTGAAACCGCACTGAAGCCGAGCCATGTTGTCTGTTTCTCTGTGTTTTTTCTGGTTCTGTAGTGAGCACAGAGGCTTCACGGAGATGCACTGCATGAACGGTCACACCAACTTCGTGTCCAGCGTGTGCATCATCTCCCCCAATGAGACGTATCCCCGCGGCCTCATCGCCACCGGTGGCAACGACCACAACATCTGCGTCTTCTCTCTGGATCGACCCGATCCGCTCTTCATTCTAAAGGGACATAAGAACACAGGTGTGTCCGATACATTTCACTGCAGCCATTTCCCTGCTCTTATACCCCTGATCTACAGCAAGTGTGTGTCAGAGGGAGGAAATCTGCCTTGAAGAGCTTTTTACACAGTCATAACATGCATGCTGTCTATGATGTTCATGAGTGTGGAAATAATCATAACCAGCTTTCAGTATCCTCCAGAGCTGTAGTGAGAGCTCTGTGTGAATTAGATGCAATATTTTAAAGCTTGATACAAACTGGTAAAAAAAAAAAAATTTTAAAACAGACTTGAATGTAATGAAGCAAGAAAGTGAAATGAAACTGAAGTCTGTGTCTCAGGCCACTGATTGAGTTTGGATCCTGATGATAAATGAGATAAATAGTACAATAGGTAGATCATTAGATTATCTTTAATATTTCTAATGTGAGCTAGCATTATTACACATATCACAATACAGACTGTCCTCATCAGTTTGAGGAGCTTATATGATTTTGGGCTGTGTTTCCCTACTTTTTTATATTTATATTTTAAATGAAACACTGCAAGACCCCTTTGCAGAAGCCCTCTGCAGCCTCCCTCCAGGGTCGTAGAGAAATGAACTCAACACAATTCTGAGGAGTTTTTCAAAATCACCACAGATTTTTTTGCAGATTTGGCCCGAGACATGTCTGACGTCACCACAAGACACCTTCAGCCAAGGCCCTTTTCCCTTCACATGCATTGAATATGAGTACTATCATAGAAAATAATAATATATGTGTCTTCACTGGTAGTTTAATAGAAGAATGCTTGTCATTTCTGCAGTTCAAGTAGTTTTCTGAATTAAAAAGAAAAAAAAAAAACCCTGCAGGAAAGTCAAGCATTTCTACTACATACAGTTGAGTTTAGATTTGTTAGCAATTTTCAGGAATCATCCTCATTCCCATGAACCTGTATGAGACGAACGGCATCACAAAACATGATAAGATAGAACTTGATCAATCCCGAAGAACATTCTTTTGCCAGAGATTGCTTCAGAGTACAGTAATCCCTCTCTATATCGTAATTCATATATCCTGGTATATCACAGATTTTAATTTGGAACATGACTCTTTTTTTTTTTTTTTTGAGGATTTTCCCGGTATATCGCGGTATCCGCAAACCTTTTAGTGAATTGTTTTTATGTTGAAATAAGGTAATTTATTGATAAAAAATATAATTACTAATTACAAAATATAAACGTTAATTAAAATAAAGTAAAATGTTAATATATCAAATACTGTACAGCGTAGTGTTGTTTAGGAAAGCGCGGTGCTGGGATGCTGAAAATTAAAATACAGTACGGCTGGAGGAACGAGTCTGGCCAATCGGAATGCCCCATTCATTTAATCACGGTTGTGATTGGCTGCTGGGAAAGGGAAGCAGAATTCTCCAGCATCCCAGTTCTTTGCGTGTCACTGTCCTGAATGTTTGTTTTGTTCTGTGTACACTGTATTTTTACGCTTTTTCTGCAAGCCCTATGATGTCGCCCAAACACTCTGCACCTTCTAAGGCTTCTGGCAAGGAACATGCATACATACATACATACATACATACATACAGTACTCACTATAAATGGGATATTTCTACGAATTTACCCAAAATTCATCTCACTACATGCTTGTAAATGTTATCTGTTTGTGTTTAAAGAGTGTGGGAGGGTCATTTACGGCTTAAAGAATAAAAAAAAAAAAGCATTTGGGGGTGGCGTCCGTGTATCGTGGATTTTTGTTTATAAACAAGGGATTACTGTACAAGAAATAAATATGAATGAAAAAATAAATGAAATAATCTATATATACAAATGTATTCAAAAGTACAAAATGTATTTGAAAATATAAATGAAATATTCTATGTATAATGTATTCAAAAGTACAAAAACTAGGGAACTAGAACATGTGCTAGGGAACTAGAACATGTTGCACATGGTATTATTTTAATGTATATTGTAACTATCATGGAATCATTATAAAGTATTTATAATAAAGATTATAAAGTAGCCAGTCTGTTTAGAGAAGAGACACCAAGACCAGTTCCCTTGACAGACTGATAATGAGAAACAAAAATATCTAAAATTGTTCCAACATCAGACCGTAACAACAGTTGTGTTGTTCGCAGTGTGCACGCTCTCGGCTGGGAAGTTCGGGACGTTGCTGAGTGGATCATGGGACACAACGGCCAAAGTCTGGCTTAGTGACAAGTGTATGATGACCTTACAGGTAAAGTCACGTTGAGAACTCGACTCGATACTGTAGAGAGCTTTTCACACTGCACTTAACCCACTTTTAACCCAGCGTAGAGGAACGTTTCACACTTTAATAATTTAGTAACTCTGCTCTGAAGCTTTTAACGAACGTGTACGGTGTTAAACGAGGCAGTGTTAGAATGTTAATGTTGAGCTGGATGCTTAGCAACAGACAATCAGAAACTGAACAGCTCACGTTCACAGAAGCCCTATATGCTGTGTAAACAGTAGTTTGTGGGGTTTGTTTATTTTCTTTTGTTTTTTTTCCCCTTGTGTCTCTGGAAGAACATTTTTTCTTAGTGATGTGAAGGCGTGAGACCAATCGTCACTGAAACTGGTCACGTGCTGTATTTATTCAGTCATGGTTATTGACAGTGATTATGTAAATAATAGCGTTAAGCCAGGGTTTAGGAATGTACAGTGTGAAACATCAGATCATGAAGAACCAGGATGAATTGTTAGCAGCAGGTATGAGCAGTGTGAAACACGAAACTCAGGATTTTCATGATTCCAAGTATGAAAAGGTCATATATGTACAAACACATATGTTTGTTTGTTTCTCCCCCCCTCTTTCCTGATGGTAGGGACACACAGCAGCGGTGTGGGCGGTGGTCATTCTGCCAGAACAGGGTCTTATGCTCACAGGATCTGCTGACAAAACAATTAAACTCTGGAAAGCAGGTCGTTGTGAGAGAACATTCTCAGGTGAGTTTTGTTCATGTACATGATCAGCTCTTTAAATGTGTTTGTTTTCCTCACTGATAGTTAGGGAATAAACCATGACTGAGAGAGAAATCATCAGCAATGGGATGGTGTGATGCAGAGTTACTTTTATCACCCTGAAGTTAGTTTTCTGATTTTTACATTTTTTCCCCCCCAACACGCTATGGTTTTAAAGCATTTCCAGCTACGTTATGTTATGAAACATCAGCGAGACAAGTTCCTGTAACGGCTTTCCCTCACCCTCATTTTGAATTTGTGTCTGACTAATTTGCCCAAATAACCCCAGGGAGATCTGCACTAACACAACTGAAGCCTACATATACATTCAAATGGAATGATGGTTGTGACACTAATAGGAAACTGGAGCTTATCTATTACAGAGTTTATTACATTACCAATGCTGATTTGAACAAAGTCAGCAGAGCAGGAACTGTTTGGAGAAATACAACTGAATTAAAACCTGATCAGCTTCAGAATTAGTTAAACTTTTAGACTCACTGAGCACTTTATGAGGAACATCTCTACACCTACTCTTTCATGTAGTTACCTAAATCAGCCAATCACGTGGCAGTAGTGTAAGGTATCAGATCATGAAGCAGCTTCAGGTAATCTTAACGTTAATCATCAGAATGGGGGAAAAGTGATCTCGTTGATTTTTTGGTGTCAAAAGGGGTGGTTTGAATATCTCTATAACAGTTGATCTCCTGGGATTTTCTCTCACAACTGGTGCAATAAAGAAAAAAAGCTCCAGTGAGCATGCAGAAGGAAACACCTTGCTGATGAGAGAGATCAATGGAGAATGGCCAGACTGGTTTGATCAGGCTACACTAACTCAGATATCCACTCTGTATTAATGTGCTGAGCCGAAAATCATCTCACAATGACTAACTTTGTCCAACTTTGAGGTGGATGGACTCACGTGAGGTGTCCGGCAAGAAAGCTGAATCTGAATATGGCCATTAATTCAGTAGAACACATTTGGGATGTTGTACAATGGGGAATTCCCAGCAAGAAAAACATCTTCAGGAATTTTGTGATGCAGTCATGTCAACATGGAGCACAGTCTCAAAGGAAAGTTTGTAACATCTTGTGGAATCCATGCCATGAAGAATTGATATTGTTTTGACCTTCTATTAGTTCCCATGAATGTTTATACAGTATACTGGGTATAAGTTGAAAATCTACTGGATTGGAAACGCAGGACTTGTTCATAGTGACCATTTTATGTTTTAACACGTAGGGGTCAGTAAAGTCAAATACGCGTTTTGTGTTGCAGGTCATGAGGACTGTGTCCGAGGACTAGCTGTGCTGAACAGCCTGGAGTTTTTCTCCTGTAGCAATGACGCCAGCATCAGACGCTGGATGGTGACGGGAGAATGCGTTCAAGTCTATTACAGTCACACCAACTACATCTACAGTTTGGCCGTCTTCCCCAACGGACAAGGTGCATTTTTTTTTAACGGAGATGAATCTGTGACAAATGTGAAAGGAAGGATGTGGGGTGAAATCTCTAGCCATATGAGCTTTAGTGTGGGGGAAATGAGGGAGATTTCATCATGAGGCCTGGATGCCCTACCATGACTTTGTCAAGCCACAATTAATAAATAGTTTGTTTATTTATTTATTTTAATGTTATACATGAATCAAGTTACTTTCTTTCCGTCTTAGACTTCATAAGCACAGGAGAAGACAGGACCGTCCGTATCTGGAAAAATGGCGAGTGCGCTCAGACCATCCGTCTGCCTGCCCAGTCAGTCTGGTGCTGCTGTGTGCTGCCCAACAAAGACATTGTTATAGGAGCAAGGTATCATCTATCATCCGCACTCTCTGATTAAATCACTTTTTGTGTCTAAATTGTGCTTGTACACATGACACTAATTTCAAAGGACTACACTAACAATAAGAATGTGTGGTTTTGCAGATTAGTGAAACTGTAAATAACATCTCTGTATTTTCCGCAGCGACGGCGTGATCCGAGTGTTTACTGACAGCGAGGAACGTGTTGCCAGTGCTGAGGATCTGCAAGCGTTCGAGGAAGAGCTCTCCAAAGCCACTATAGACCCCAAGACTGGAGACCTGGGAGATATCAAGATAGAGGAGTTACCAGGCAAAGAGCATTTAAATGAGCCAGGTGAGCAGAGTGTTGATGATGAGAGGTGTCTTAGAAATCGTAATTAATATTAGTGATGATGATGTAGCAGGCACTCCAGCAGCATGGCAATTCAGCTTCCCTGTACTTACTATAGACACATGTGCCTGAAACACAACAACAACAAAGCTGATGTAATGAAGTTGGAATTAAAGCTGTGTGTGTGTGTGTGTGTTAGGGAATCGAGATGGACAGACACGGCTCATAAAGGAAGGCTCTAATGTCGAAGCGTACCAGTGGAGCATGAGTGACAGCCGCTGGGTAAAGATTGGAGATGTGGTGGGTGGCTCCTCCAAGCAGAACTCCAAGAGCGTAATGTATGAAGGCAAGGTAAGAAACCATACAATGGCATCATAAACACAGTGTAAACATCATGGGATCATGGGAATAAAGTATATGGGTTTTTCCCCATAGAGTTTTAATAGGAACATTTTTGGTGGTTGAATTCCACAAAGGCATTTCCTGAGGCATCTAAGAGATTGGATTAGTGAAGGAAAATTTTCCACCAAGAATGAAATAAAGTGTAGCTTTATTGCCAGAACACTTAACAGTCTCTGCTGACCGTTTATTAAGAAGGAAGCACTTATGAAAGCATGTATTGCGAAGTATCAGATATGTTCAGCCTGCTTTACACCAAATACATATTTAGTTATTAAGCTTGCAGCTGAGATTCCATTCCATGTCTGATTCCGTGGAATGCAGTATTATTGAATTATATGTGAATTAACAGTTTAATTCCTATTGCTCCTCTTTCAGGAGTATGATTTTGTTTTCACCATCGACGTAAATGAGGGTGGACCCTCCATGAAGTTGCCCTATAATGTAAACGATGACCCGTGGCTGGCAGCACACAACTTTCTGCAGAAGAATGACCTGAACCCCATGTTCCTGGATCAGGTGGCTAACTTCATTATCGAGAATACTAAAGGTCACACGCTCGGCCCAGCACCAGCCGCCGCTGTTGATCCATTTACAGGCAAGCTGCCCACTGCTATTGTTCCTCTCTTACATTGTTACTGCTTCCCAGTAGAATCTCTTTAGGAAGTTAAGAACATTTAACCATTCTAAAAGCTTTTTAAATGCGATATTTGCATCATGTAACGCTGCTGTTTTTATTTTAGGTGCAGGACGTTATATTCCAGGGTCAGCAGACCCGAGACAAGGCTTTGGCACAGACCCCTTCACAGGTAGATATAATAGGACGTCATATCAAGCTCAAAGATTATGATAAATAATAACACTATTATTATTTAAATACATTAATTTATGGTTAAAATTTAAGCAGTCAGTTAAACTGGGATTTACTGATGATTGTTAGCAGGGAAGTAAATAAGGAATAATGATGGTGTGGGGTGAAGTTCATTATTTTCCAATGATGTTGCAGTAATTTTCACAGATCCGGTTCATTAAAATCAGTTTCAGATCAGCTCATTTCAGCTGTATATTAGTAAAGCTGTATTTATAGCAATAATTCCCTCTAAGTATACTATAAATGTGTGTGTATGCGCTTGTAGGTGCTGGGAGATACATACCTGGATCAGGACCTGCACCTACAGCATCTTCAGGTGTGGCTGATCCCTTCACAGGTAGGACAACATCCCACACTTTATGCTCATATGCACCTTTCTATACACATACAAACGTGTCTCTTTTGTGCCCTCAGGTGGCAGTGCCTACTCTTCTGCTGCTCTCCAGAAGTCTGTCACGAATATTTATTTCCCCAAAACAGACGGAGTTATGTTTGAGCAGGCCAATGCCACACAGATCCTTGGTAAGTCTTCTGCTCAAAGCTATATGATTCTTAGATAAAAAAAACTGTTAAAGTACTGATTATAAATAAAAGGAACTTCCCAAATACGCATGTTTTAGCTAAGCTGCGGGAGCTGAACAGCAACGCTCCAGAGGACCACAGGATGAGCGATGACGTGTTGGGCAATCTGGAGAAACTGCTGATCACAGTGTCTGACACTAAGAACCAAGATCAGCCTACTGCAGAACAAATCAGCATTCTCTGGAGGACCAGCCACTGGCCTGAAGGTAATACACACGCATGGGTTACTAGCAGAAATGACTGTTTCCTTTCTAACTGTGCCAATTATATATCAAGGGAGAGCATGGAAATATGGAATTAAAAGTAGTTCTCTCAGTTGAATCATTAGAGAATATGAGCAGTTCCCCTCTTTAATCTGTTCTTGGCATGGGGTGTAGTATATCAATGGGTGGCAGGTTGCTTTCATGGGTATCAAATGATTTCCTGTTTGCTTGCATTACATTAGCATGCCTGACTACTGGGTCAAACAGACTTGGTTGTTGGAGTTCTTGATAACTTTCAGACAAATATAATTAGTGCCAAATGGCCAACAAAGGCGTTAAATAATAGTTAAAAATGCAAATCAGGCTTCCTCATTTGCGCTAATGCCGTATGATACTAAGTGTCAGTCTGTGGTACACTGGAAAACATCTGACTGAACATGCCTTAGTGCAGACATCCGTTCTGAACTGGATATTTAGTGTAGCTCTAAGTGATACAAGTAATCCTACTCTACCCGATACTGTAATGTTGATTGTTTCTGTAACTCTTCACAGATATCGTCTTCCCCGTACTGGACATTCTGCGTATGGCTGTGCGCCACCCTGAGATCAATGCTCAGATGTGTGGAGGAACAGAAGGTGAAAGTCTCTGTAACCACCTGCTGGGCCTTATGTCACCAGAGGGTCGGGCGGCCAATCAAATGCTGGCTTTGCGTACTTTCTGTAACTGTTTCTCTGGATCCCGTGGCCGTTCTCTGCTCCTAAGCCAAAGGGAAGCGGTGCTTTCCCGGGCCGTCGAGCTCCGCACTGTCTGTAATAAAAACATCCACGTGGCTCTAGCCACTCTGGTGCTGAACTACGCAGGTGTGCTGCACGGCCAAGATGTTGAGATCGAGGCCAAAGCCCAGTGTTTATCAGTTGCTAGCAGTGCTCTGGAGGTAGTGCAGGACAAAGAGGCTGTGTTTAGGCTATTAGTAGCACTTGGAACTACGGTGTCTGGAGACAGCACTGCCAAAGATCTGGCACGCTCACTAGGAGTTGCATCGCAGATCACAAAGTACGCCAGCGTGTCCGACCCGGCTAAACTGGGCGAGTGCTGCCGACTGCTGCTGGATGAACTGCAGTGATGACACACGGAGTACATATCTGACTGCAACTGTTTTACACAATCTTTTTACGTTGCAGTAATTCAGCACTTAGGTTCTGTTTAAACTGTTTCTGCTTCCTGGTGATGAATGACTGAATGAATGCATGATATAAATAAAATATTGATGTATAGTAATCTCTCCTAATGCAATGCCATGATACCATGTTATCCCCTCTTTCAGGATTATATAGAAGAGACAGAGTTGGGGGGGGTGGAGAAATGTCTGGTTAGTAGGATGATAATGACTAAACCTTATACAGAGCGTATTATGTGTGTGTGACAGCCTGGAAACCCCTTCAAACCTTCTCTACTATATAGTTTGTGATTGTAACATGTATCTATCTACCAACATGCTCAAAGCTTGATATTCACTGTGTTAGAAAATCACACTATTAGACATTTTACACACATTCTTGGTTTTGTAAAGTCAAGCTGTTTGCGACCACGGTGACTTCAGATGGCTTTTCCCATTGACCACCACACTGATGAACAAAAAAGGCTTTCTTCATCATAAAAAAAAAAAACAAAAAACATCACATCTATGATTCTTCACCTCGAACTTTATTTATCAAACTCTTTTCACGTGCAGTTAACCCTAGGTTATACAGTTCTTATTTGTCAAGAAGTATTAAATTTTAATGTTCATAAAGAATCTACAGTGAATGTTTAGCTAAATAAAACTCAGCCATTAAAGCCACACTAATACGATGGAAGTAGCCTTAGGTTGTCAATTATACCATGACTGTCACATTTCTGCAGAAACCCAGAGATTCCATGCAATCTTTTTTTTAAATAGGAAAAGAAAGTTCTAAATATAAATAAAAGCCAAAGCCTTGGTTAAGCCTGTGAAACCTGGTCACATTGAAGAAAGAAATGGAATGATTCACTAGCTTTGTAAACAATTTTGGCGTACTCCATTGAGCTTGGTCGACTTGGTATACGTTCATTACTACCAAGTAAATTCTCTTGTTAACGTTGAGTAATCGTGTGTGACTCTAGTTAACCATGCAAAATCTTCTAGTTTCTGAATGGCAACTTCAATTATAAAAATAAGTTGAGCGGTTTTAAACCTGTGGCAAAATAGACATTAGTCAAATTAAATAATCTTTTAATCTTTCCTACTACCACCCAAAAACATGCCACAAGGTGGATTGACGAGTCTAAATTTTACCTAGCTCTGATTGTGTGTGACATCCTGTCCCATCCCATTCATTCCCAGAATGCAGCCTAACCTTGACCAGGATAACTGAACGGTTTTCGAAGATGAATGAATGAAAACCTTTTCATTGTACCTTAAATACACTTTAAATATCACATCTTAAATCTGATGCATGTGCATTTTCATTGTTGGATTCTTCAGTAGATCGCTATTCGCCAAAGCTTCCATGGATCTTCACAATAATTAAAGCTTAAAAGCCAGAGTAGAGCTGCTCTACAGGTAACGCAATGCATTGTGTCATTCACCTTGCAGCTATGTTTGACATAATCAAGTAATATTTTAGCGGAATAAACTCTAAAACTTAATTGTACCTCCACTTTCTGGTTCAAGTCAAATACAAGCAGCATTTTCCAGACAGAACCCATGAATCCACACTCACAAAATTCTTCCAAGACCACATACATATAACCCAAACTGTTACGCTGCTTTGGTGAGCTCCTCCGTAAACTCAGCCATAAGGTCATGGACCCAGATGTCACTGTCCTCCTGAGATGTGTCCACCAGGTAGACAGTGAGCTTGCGGTCCCATGGCTGTTCTGCCACCTGCACTGATTCCACCTGCGCCACCATGGCCTTTTTCTCCACATGGTTCCTGAACACAATGGAAGCTTCTTCAGACCACTGCCTGGACTTCACTCCTGTAAATGAATCATATCCTGTAAATCTCACACGAATCATATTTCATCTCACTTTGCAAACATTAAAGAATGAGTATAACAAGCAACTTAAGAATTTAATGTAAAACAGGATTTCCTTCTAGCAGTTATGGATATGAGTGAAATCTCCATAATATTACCGTCCCAACTTAAAAGTGGGGAAAATTTTCATACAACCCATAGCATCCACCAGATGTCGCTTTCTTCTCCAAAGGTTTTGTTTCTTTCTCTTTATGCAATGTGCACCACTAAAATTTGTACAGTGACTGCAAATTTTATTCTAAATTAAATAAGTAGATAATATATAAATACAAGTCTTAAAAAAAGTTGTGCTGTCTCCTTCTACACAACCCATATTCGGCACAAACCCCTTAAAGGATATACTACATACAATTCTAATGATCATGTGATCTCCAGCAACGTCCCAGATTTCTATTTACAATCCTCTATAATTACAGGCTAAACAATCATAAGGAAAAGATCAGAAGCAGAGAAACAATCTTAGCAAGTGAGCTGTTTTACCTGCTAGCTGAGCGGTGATGCCCTGGAATGGGAGCTGTCTGAACTCCTGGATGAGGGGCCTCAGCATGGTGCAGCTAACCAGCTCATGCTTACCATAGTCTAGCTCATAAACGGACACCAGGCCGTTGCTCAGAACTCCTTTCACAAGCACACGATGCCAACTGCGGAGAAAAAGATCATGGTGTTTCCATGTGGGATTACAGCTCCATACAGCACATGACGCTCAGATGAGATTAATAACAGAGACAAATATCTACAGTTAGACGGTTAAATAAGCTAAACTCACTACTGCTGCAGTCCGTGCACAATTAATTCAGGAATTCCAATATTTGTAATCAAATTGAAATTTGGTTAATATGGTAATTGTGCTGAGTGTAAACATGTCCCAGAAGTAACAAGGTGAGAAAAATGTATAATGATAATAACAATGACTACAGTGAAATTAATTTGATTTAGAATTAATTATTTTGCAACAATATTAAATTATTAAATATAATTATTAAATATATAAGTTATTATATTTTTAAATATTAAAATAATTCAGGCCAATCCATGAATTTGAGCTAGACATGAATTATTTCATTAATTCATTTATCCTCAGTAAGAGCTTTATCCTGGTCAGGGTGCAGGTGGATCTAGAGATGAAAGAGGAGATCTTAGGGGACATGAGGAACTTGATGCAAGAAACTACTGGTAGACATGAATGATTACACATTCTGTATAATAAAATGATAATGTTCTGCACATGCATTACTTCTGTTACACTATGAATAAGCGTGACACTTCTAACTACCCACTTGTTCTCCACTTTGGCTGCATACACCTGGTTCTTTTCCACTGTGACTGGCTTCTCGTCTGTCTTGTTGTAGTACAGAATCATCTCTTCCATCAAAATAACCAGCTTGTACATATCCTGCCATGGCTGGAGCACAAAGTGGCCTGGATGGCATGCAACTGACACATAAATGTCCATGTTCTGTCCAGTTTGAGGGAGCTCAAGAACAGGTGGCAGAGTCTGACTTCCAGACAGGGTGCTATAGGAAATTAAATGGGGTGCCAGCCTCTTAGGTGGGTGTGAAGCCTTGCCTGCTCTGTTGGTGCTTGGGCTGGAGGTGCCAGTAGATGGTGTAGGGGTAGTGGTGGGGGCTTTGGGAGGTGTATCTGGTGATGTAGTTCTAGTAGGGCTCTTCACGGACCCCTGGCTGCTCAGGAAGACATCGCCCTGGTGCTTCCAGAGATCCGAGTTGGCCAGCTGGCGGTTCAGGCTGTGGCTAGGGTCGTGGAAGTTCTTACTAGTAAACAGGTAGACATGGGCCAGACGCTTGCTCTCTTCCACTTTAACAATCTGGAGAAAAAATAATAGGGTGATTCAAATGAAGGCTCATTAAGGCTCATTTCAAATGGAACCTAATCTCCTGTACTAATTAACAAGAACTGAAATTACAAACAGAATAACCAGTAGGTGCATTGTTGAGACATGTATATATGAAAATTTGACATACTTAATCACCAAAAGAAATTAGAGAAATTATCTTTAAAACGATTCCCCATGTAAAGCTTGTAATAAAATAAAGCTTAAATAAAGAACTGGCCTTCAAGCTGCAGTCATTGCAGTGGAGAGCTGTGTCTTTTAGCCACTGCACTGCATCTGGAGTCCAGCAGCCCACACTGACAGGCAAGTCTGCCAAACAACACTTCACTGCCTGTGTAGAATTAGACACAGAGGATCCTATACACATGCATATAATATTCTGGTGTTTACAGTGAGCCTGACAAGTTATGTTGTGTTTCAAACATACACTTAGGCAACATTTACATGAATTCTGTTTTGCATTTATCCTTGCTCTCTGACCTGGGGTGGGATTGTGATAAGGTCACGTAAGAAAGGGTGCGGGATTTCTCTCAGCTCAATGACTTCGACAGATGCCTGCACCCCTATATCCACAAACAGGATGTCCAACACCCGGCTACCATGCAGGTTCGTTATCTGCATGTTTGGAGGAGAGAGTTGAGCTTAGTTTCATGTTGATCCATTGAAATGTAATAACAGTACTTTTACACTAGCCACACTAGTCATTTTCCAGGAGTCTTTTTTTAACCCCAATGCACTTTAATTACATACATTATTACATACATACATAATTACATGCACGTTAATACATACTCACACTATATATCATATACTACTTGTGAAATATACAGTATATTTTCATAGTTTGATTTAACCAAACGCGTCTGGTTCAGTAACTTCCTTTTGTGCTATTTCATTCAGCTTTTGTGAGAGAAGCTTTTTAAAAACCTGTTCAAACAGTGAAAATCCCACATGACCAAGCCTGCTCTCTCTTACCTCAACTCGAGACCATTTGCCTTTGTATCGAGCCAGACAGCTTTTTCCGCAGAAAGGTCTAGACACCAGCGACTCTGATGTGACCTTGTGGACAAGAAACAATAGAGTGTTGTCATTTTATGACATGGGAATTGCAAAAAGGGGCATGGCAAAATTGCTGCTCTGAATTACTAAGTAATTGTGTATTTCTGTCCTGTATTAATTCAAATGTATAAACATAGGCTTAATTTTAGTTGGTATAATGGTTTTGGAATGTATAAATATGTAGGTGCTATTTGAAGTACATCATACAGAATTAACACCAATGTCTCACTGTTTACCAGAGATTATGTCGGATACGGTTTCTAATCTCATTATGTTCTTTAATCAGTGACCGTGTTGGCTCACACACCTCTTCAATGAGCAACTGAGAGAGCCTTCAGATTTCTGTGAACTCGAAATTACATGTGTATGATCAGTAGTTAATTTTTATTTAACAGGCTACTGTTTCTGTAATAATCCTACTTAATCTTTGCAAGAACTGGAACACAATAGTAGTGTTAAATAACTAATATTTATCAATAACCATATAATAACTGAATCCAAAAAGTCCTGTTTTATTTAAAAGGGTTGTCATGTCCACAGTGTGAGCTATTCAGTTTGCCTGGCACAGAATTTACTGAAGGCCTAGACCTCAAATGCATAGTTTTGCATTGTCTAGTGCTTACACACCCACTATGCCCTTTGTACCTGGTTGTGGAAATGGCTCTCTGTCTTCTCCAGGATTTCGCTGAGTTTGGTCAACCCACGAGAGGGCAGCTGGCAGTAGAACGTTCCATCTGAACAAACACTGGTCACACTCACATTCATGTAGGCACTATTTATCTACAGAACGAAAATCAGTGTAATGTTACAAACCATGGCACCATCAAATAATTTGCAAAGATCAACCTGTGGTTATGTTGGGTACCTGCAGAGGGCTCTCAAAAGACTTCTCTTGCAGGGCTTTCAGACAGGAAGCATTGACATTAATGTCATCTTCCTGCGATGTGTCATATAACACCATCAAAGGAATGTCTTCTCGCTCTAGGATCTCAGCCAGTAGGATTTTACCGCTTGCCATGGAGTCAAATTTTTTCAGCACTGCTGGATCCAGAGCAAAGGCTTCAAGGCCTAACACACATCCAGTGACAAGCATCAATACTACATGCATTGCTTTGTAAATATGAATAATGGAATGTCCTAAAAAGTATGCAAATCAATCTTGAAGACCATTGCTGAAACTCACCAGCCAATTTACATTTGGTTGCTTGGAAAGGCAGTTTGAAAAATTTCTCATGCAACTCAAGCAGCTGGCTTTTACTAACAACATCGGAAAAGCCATGGTCCACATAATAAACCTGGAACAAGTCAACAGTGGTGAAATTATTAACTTAATTAATCACTTTATGAATTGTACACAGTCTTAAAACGTCTGCAATTTACTAAGCTGGTTTAACAGTATATTAATTGAGGCCTGATTTTGCTGTTGTGGATATAAATTTCACACAACTCTGGATGTGAGTTGAGATTAAGTGGTCTTAGAATACATAATGTGATGTCCTCACCAGAGGCTGATTGAACCAAAAGTTCTGTCAGCTTTTACAACTATTACACTGAGGATGTGTTTCTGTTCATGTCACCCCATTTTCTGCACAAACCCAGGATGCACTGATTGTTGACATAGGCAGAATGTAATCATTTTCTTTAGCCATAGGTCTGCCATTAGAGGATCATCATCACATATTTTATATTATACACATTTTTATATTCTTTCTAGAATTTGTGCTCAACTAACAATCTTAAAAGATTACTGTATATACACAGTAAATCTGGTAAAACTGGCTTGTGGACTTGACCATCATACCCATATGTGGTACCTCCCCAAACAGTTGCCACAACAATTGGAAGCACACAATTGTATAGAAAGTATTTGTATTCTGTAGATTTACAGTTTCACTTCATAGCAACTAAGGGGCCCAATATTTTACAGCATGCCAATAGCCATGTGCACAATGTGAGGTCCATAAAGACATGATTTGCCATAAGTGCTGTAGAAAAACGTGATTGGCCTGCACAGAGCCCTGAGCTCCAATGAACAGCTTTGGAATGAACTGGAATGCTGACTGTACCCCAACCCTATATCAGTGAAAATTCTTTTGAACACACCTTGACTTTATCAGACTTGATTTCACAAATTTGTGCCCGGAGGATCTCGTCCTCTTCTTCAGCAATGACTGCAGTTAGCTGGCCTGATGTTGGTGAGATTAGTGGCTTCCTGGTGTTATCCTGCCTATAGAATTCCTTCATATCATCCTCCAGCTTTTCCTGGGCCTTGGAATATCCCTCACCTATGTATCTGTTCACATACAGGCAAACATACCAAAATCATTTTTTTCTTTTTGTTTCTGAATAAATTACATTATATTACAAAATTGATGAGTGGACATGATCTTCCTTTTACCTGAGAACTACATTGTTAGTGCTGCTTGCCTCAACCACCAGTACTGAGGGGTACTCCTCTTTGGGAATGAACAGAGGAGGCACAGATTGAGAACTGAGACGCCTCCCTGCCTCCTCTCTTGCCTTCAAGTCTGCCAAGTCTGTCTGATTACAGTTTTCATCCTGTAGTTCCTTCACGTACAAAATTGCCCTTTTGGGGTTGTCTGGCACAGGGTAGTCAATGGTGCATATATCTGAGAGCAAGGGTAAGTTGTCAAGTACACACTCAGGCAGGTTGGTCTTGTATGTATCCTGGTAGAGTTTGGGGAGGGCATGAGCCCATAATCCACTGCTGTACTTAAGAAGAAGCTCTGCTAGATTTTGTTTGATGTTCTCAGGTAGAGCCTTGGGGGATAGAGGTGGACTTGCTGAGTTATTCTTAGGTTTTCTGGACACTTTCTGGGGCTTTGGAGGTGATGGAAACTGTTTCTCTGAGGTGCGCATCATTTCAAGGCAATGTGTCTTAGTGGCTTGGCTAACATCCTTGGCAGGGTACAACAGCAGCTCCTGAGATTTGCTACTGCATGATTTCTCAACCTGCACATTGGAGAAAAATCCCTTAAGTTTTTAAGTCATGATTTATAAAACTGTAAGTTTAAAAGGCAAATGTTTATCACATACATATTCTCTATAATATACACAACCAAAAGTAATAATGAATAAACAGCTAATATAGCAAACAGCAAAAACATCACAGAACTGGAGTCTACATGCATAATCCATGTCTGTGGATTACTCTGTGTAATTAATTGAAAGTAGATTTGGTCATGCTATAGTTGAACTCACTGTGCAAATATGGGTCCACTGTTCCAGATCTTTCAAGGCTTCACTGGGCAGCTCTTGCTTGTATAGCTCTTGGTATAACTGTGGAAGTTTTGATACCCAGAAGCCATTGCTGTGCTTGCTTAGAACCTCTTTGAGGCGGGACTGCACCAGTTTGGGACTGTAGAGACTTATCTGTGTCCGGGTTTTTGATGGAGGGATGCTTTCATTTAGGTTTGAAGGAGCTGGAAATGCTCAGGGAGGTCAGAATAGAAACACTGTGCAATTAATAGCAACAACCTAGTATGAAACCAGTGGAAACAAATTAGAGGGTGTTTGATGGTATTCATAACTTTATATGGCAATAAAATTTAAGCAAATAATTTGAATCAAAAGGCAAGTCCTTAATGCAGGTGGATATAAATATATTCCTATCCTTTGAACTTCTTGTATGTTTGCACTGTAAAAGATGAGAATAAGCACATAGCCGACTATTAACCTCACCTTGTTTGTGTGCCTGTCTTAAAACCTGCTGTGTAATAACAGGGTCATTCTTTCTGGGGATGAAGATCACTGTATTCAGGCTGTAATGAGGACACTGTTCACAGAATTTTCCAGTGACAGGACCCTAAATGATGAAAGCTCAACCAGCAGCCTTTAAAGACACTCCATGGAGACCAGAGCCTGTCTTAGACTTTCTGGATAGTTAAAATGATTTGTTTCATTTGGATGGGCCTCAGTTTCCTGCTTTGTTCCACTGAACTTAAGAAGAAGAAAGCAGACTCACCAGGGCTCTGTTGAGGGTTCCTAGACAGGTGGGTGTGCACTTCCTTTTGGAATCTGGATGGCACGGTCATCCTTTTATCCGATCTGGAAAAGGGTAATGGTCGGAATTTGAAATGGAGCCTCAGAGTGTTTTGCATGATGCTTTATAGAAGTAGATTTAACGAAAGATAGCTACAAAGCAATGGAAGACATGTTATAGTGTTATTTAATTATCTGTATTTTATTCACACTGTTCAATTCCTGCATCAGTAGTCCCTCAACCCCAACTGAACACATAATGTTTTGCAACAGGTTTACTCATCAATGTGTCTCATTCAGTAAACTGCTATTAAGGTAAGGTAACTGTTTAGAGGTGCACGTCTTCTGCAGATATTAAGGTAAAGCACAGAGTCTCTTATTTCATTTGATTCTAGATGTCATATGGGCTGAGCTTCCACCAAAAGTTCTGCCAAAAGAAAAAGTGCTGATTCATTGCAGACTCATTTAGAATTGCTAATCTGGGATGGCAGGAGGATTAGCGACCCCCGGCTCAGTCATTTAGCTATGCCACCCCAGCTCTGTGCTCTGCATTGTGTGTATGCCACAGCTAGAGATACAGAAAACAGCTGAATGGGTGAAGTCAGTTGTTTACTGTGAAAAGGGCTGGCTGTTGGCTGGAATGATTTTACATAAACATGGACACACACACACACATTCCACTGCTAAACACACACCAGCCTAAGTGAACATTCAGCTGAGCTCTCTGCATTTCTTATTCAAGTCACAGCGAGAGAAGACAGCAGAACAGAACTCAGGGGGGAAAAGGGGGAAGAGGAAATGTTTTTCCATCCACTCCTAAGTGTGTCTCAGGAAAGCTCTTTCACAATTTATGTGTCTTTCGCAATGCTTTATTTAAGATAATACAGCAATTCTAGCAACAATCTGCCTCTTTCAGAAGCAGTCTGCTTTCTGCTAACCGTTCTATTCTCTCATACCTGTCAGAAGGCAGGCTGCCCCTTCTGCTGGGCGTATTTGGTGGAGTGTTGTGTAATTTACTGCCTCTCCCATCAGGCTGTGTCTCCCTCATGCTCCCTGTGCGACCACTGCCTCGACCCTGGCGACCCCGGTATTCAGGTTGCCTCAGAGATGTCCTGGGTTTGGCTATGGAAAAATAAGTCTATTACACACAGCAAACTCATGGCAGTATAAGAGTAAATGCATATAGTCTAGTTTAGCAGGCTGTTAAACGCATATAGAAAAAAGTGATTTTGTTCATGTAGATTGTTAGAATACATATAAAATGGTTTCAGCAGTCTTGTGTAAAAACATGATATTATAATCTCCAAAGCACACACAATCAAACAAAGAGATGCAATGTCATCATACCTTTACACCAATTCCTGGTTGCAGCATATGCTTCAACAAATCCCAGCCACCCTAATCATAACCTCCTCACTGTAAAATTCATACCTCTGAGTGAAACTGAAAGACGTTGGCATTGTACATCCGGCACAGATTAGTGCAATCTGATGCAGAGTGCAGCAATAATGTGAATGATTCCTTTTTCCAATCTTGCTTCAGGGATATATATGATGTATTTTCGCCCAGACTGCTCTTACTCTAAACGCTCAGCAAATTGGAAGCTTCGGAAAACAGGAGAGGAGAGGAAAGAGCACTCACTGATTAATAGAAGGAGGAAATAGATAAACAACAGTCGAATAGCAAAAGCACTGGCAGTGATGTGCGTCTTCATTCAGCTCCTTCTTTTCTCTCTCTCTCTCTCTCTCTGTTGCATCTCTCTCTCACTGCATCTCTGATGTGAGCGAGAACACGGCTGCTGTTTTTCTGCTGTATCATCCTACAGCTCTGCTGCTGCACTGAGATCCTGATTCAGGATCAGTCTCAGCACTGAAAGTCCAGGAAGTTAGCGGTACAACGTACAGGCTGCTGACTGGCCTCATAGTGAGCTTTATTCTTAGCATACTTACATCCTCATAGGAGTTAAACTAGGACAGTCATCTTAAAGCCTCACCCTGAAAATATCTGGGTGTACAAGATGCTTCATCATATAAGGAGGAACAAGACTCGTCCATGTTCCACACTAAAATTAATATCAGCAACATATGTAAAGTTTGCATAATGCAATGGCCATAAATACCTGCAGTGAAAATTAATCAGCACTGATTTATATATATATATATATATATATATATATATATAGAGAGAGAGAGAGAGAGAGAGAGAGAGAGAGAGAAATAGATAGATAGACAGACAGACAGACAGACAGACAGACAGGCAGGCAGATAGATAGATAGATAGATAGATAGATAGATAGATAGATAGATAGATAGATAGATAGATAGATAGATAGATAGATAGATAGATAGATAGATAGATAGAGATTAAAATGCTACTCGCAAGAGTAATATGTATGTTGTAACAAAGCCAGCCAGGTTTATGTAATGCAAACTCTTCAATGTAATTTAGTTTAGAAACTATATGTAATATAATACTACCATTTAACACCAGAGGAGAAATAGGTTTAACTCTCATTTGGCAGTTGACCACCTGAGGCCGGCCAGTCTTCTTAGCTGCGTGCTGTCGAGCCACTAGCTTGGTGATGTTTGCCTTTTCATTCCCCACTGTAGCATAACACATCACCTAATAAAAAGGAAAAGGTCAGAAGAAAAAACAGCACCCATCCACAAGCACCTTGTGGGGAGGTTGATTAAACAGGGACACATACAGAAATACCAGCTGTCTCTGCCATCTTATGTGCTTTTAAATTCTGCACCTCAAGTCTGTAGACACACAAGGATGAGGTCTACAAGACGCATACCTGCCCAGAATGCCATAAGTGCTATAAGTATGGCACAAAGATAATCTAGAAGATGTCTTTGCGAATTTAATTTTTCATTCTTCAATCAAATATTGTTATATATACACATCAGGTATTTCAGAAATCCTCAAGATGCAATCTAATGTCAAACTGAAAAATCATACTTACAGTCTCCCAAAACAACCTCTATGGCTAATATACAGAGTCCTATTAAGAGCGCACGCAGTGAGAAATTAATATGCTGCAAGTGAGGGGGCACAGATGGTAGAATTTGTGTGTCTCAGCAATTCTGACCTTGAACTTAAGTTCATTTATTTTGCATGATATTGGCTTGAGCATGGAGTACTATAAAACCAAGCACTAGTGTCAGTAAACTTGACACTTCCTCCAGAAATGTATGTTTAAGGCTGAAAAATAAACTTCAGAAACCCATTCAAAGCCAACATTAAATACATAAATATGATGCCATTAATTAATTAAATAATTAATCATATCATCCCTGTAACCTCCACAGAATGCTTTTTTTCTCACACTAAGAAGACTGGAGGAGATAGCATCTAAATCTGGGACAGGGTAGGATTCAGCTCTCATCTTGCACTACAGCATAAATATATACAATATTCCAGCACCTTCAAATGACTCGTTTGTTTATATGTGAAAGGAAAATGAAATTCTCACAGCTCACCTCCCCAGAGCGAGCCCTGTCCAGGTGCACCACAGACGGCATGCTGTGCAGCAGGGCATCCACTGTGGTATGACCTAGCTGTTTGTGTGGTATGGTTTCACCTGTCAGTTCCTTGTATTCAGCCTGCAGACGAGACAGGGAGATTGCAGACCTGGACTGCAGAACAGCCCGCAGCATTTTCTTTACTGCCTCCTCATCCACCATCTTTGAAAAACAAACAGCATATGAATACTTAAATATAATAGATTTCAGTTTGACAGTCCCCAAACAGAATGTGACAAAAATGAAAGAAGTTCCTAGGAATAATTATTAAAAGACGGATAAGGTAATTGTAGGATTATGTTCTAATTTCTAAAGATTCTCAAGATCACAAATTATTTTTCTTATGTGTCAGAATGCATTATTGGGCATACGTACTATACATCAGGTAGCACTTTACAGAAACTAACTTGTATAGTGCTACAGTAATGGCCTTACTGCACTCATTTCTATCAGGAGCTCAGGTAATTATGTGGCATTTGACTATATACTGACTATATTTTTCCCAATTTTCCTTTTTGGGATGAATAAAGTACATATTTTGTTATCACAAGATCACAAAAAAAATAAGTCCTGACAAAAACAACTTTTGTTATCTTGAGATCATGTATGGCCTTAGTGCTTAAAAAACTTTTGCACTTCTTGCTATATTTTCCCCAATAAAGTTTTAAGACTGATAGTAATCTTAGTCCTTGACCTAGTAAACCTGTATTGATGTTTTCATTGATAGAGACTTCTGCAAGTCATTCTGGATAAGGGCGTCAGCTAAATCCCATAAATGTAAGCAAGAAAAAAAACTTTCTGAACCTCTGATAATTCAGACTCATAGAAACTGGAAACCTCAAGAATAGGGACTTAGTCTTTGACCAGTCTTTTACTGTCCAGTTTTGAGTCTTATTTGAGTTACTTTAGACTTATTTGAGTTACTTTAGGTTTCAGCTGTTTCAGCATGCAGACCCTCCAATCAAAGCATATTTTTTGCACCACTTTGTGTAAACTCCTGAGACTGTTGTTATGAATCTCTTTTTAAAAATATGGAAATTAGCAAACTACATAAAATTTCATAAAATATATCTGAACACAGACTACATAGGTTAGCTCACTATCAAAATGGGGTCTGTGAAATGGTCTTTTTTATTACAGTAAAAAAAATCATAACCTGCAATGACTGAGGTTACTATCATATTCATTACTGAGTTCTTAGTTATTATTAATTGTCTGTTTGTCATTTGAATTGAATGGGTTTAATCCAAACCACATTAACTCTACCTTAACTTGTGATTTGTCAGTGAAAAGCTCAGGAATAAAATGTTCTGTGACTCTAAATAAATCAACCTATTACTTGGGACATTGAAATAATGAGCCTGATATTTGAATAGCTGGATTGTGTACATAAAATAAATCTGTACTGAAGTCTGTGTTATTTGCTTAGAAGATAAAGGATCCCTGCCTGCAAAATGCGAGAACCCCCACGGGTGTGATAAACTTTTGTATAACAATTACACTAGGAATTAAAAATAATGTAGGAACCTAAATTTGTAAATACATACTAAAAATAGTCATATTGCTTTTCACACAATCTTCTATAATAAGCTTAGAATTGCTCAATGTAGTCTGAACTACACCGATCAGGCATAACATTATGAGCAGGGACAGGGGAAGTGAATAACACTGATTATTTCCTCATCATGGTACCTGTTAGTGGGTGGGATATATTAGGCAGCAAGTGAACATTTTGTCCTCAAAGTTGATGTGTTAGAAGCAGGAAAAATGGGCAAGCGTAAGGATTTGAGCGAGTTTGACAAGAGCTAAACTGTGATGGCTAGACGACTGGATCAGAGCATCTGCAGCTCTTGTGGGGTGTTCCCGGTCTGCAGTTGTCAGTATCTATCAAAAGTTCTCCAAGGAAGGAACAGTGGTGAACCGGCGACAGGTTCATTGATGGCCAAGGCTCACTGATGTACGTGGGGAGTGAAGGCTGGCCCGTGTGATCCGATCCAACAGACGAGCTACTGTTGTTCACATTACTGAAGGAGTTAATGCTGGTTCTGATAGAAAGGTTAAGCAGGTGGTCATAATGTTATGCCTGATCGGTTAATATATTCATTGTTAGAACTGACTGAAATATTGACTGCGTGTGTGCTGAAACGCAGACTCCAGTGTTAAAGCTTGCTATAAGCTGTTCCTCATTGTCGTGTGAAAGTGAAAGTGCCTCAGGAGGAATATACGCGTCGTGAGCTCTTGGGCATTGCAGCCTAATGACAGACACACCCTAGACAACAGTTAAGCTGATTTATCGCCAAACTCTGCACACAACACTTTACACATTTAACACTAAAGTGGACTACATTTAAACTTTACACTAAAACTTTTTAAAGCGTCCATCTTATTTATCTCTTGATAAAGTTTGTGAAGAAGAGCGCAGGAATGTGGCACCAAAAGTGGTGACGTCAGCGTCCCTCAAACACACACACACACACACTCTTTCTCTCTCTCTCTCTCTCTCTCTCTCTCTCTCTCTCTCTCTCACACACACACACACACACACACACACATTCACACACACATACCGAGTTAAAGACTAAAGCCGGCGTTAATTGTCATGCAGAAGTTACATGGTATAAGTGGTAATGACGTAGTTAACTAGTTCTCCCGAAAGTTTCTGACGACTAGATCACTTTCGTTATCCGCCCGTATGATAAAAACCGAGCTCCGTCCACTTGTCGCTTATTCTGACACATGTCCTATATCGCAGTCGAGTCAGGGTTGCGATACCAATAATGTTTAATTATTCCTGTGTTGTGTTAAAGAGCTTACCGTGCTGAGAAGTTGTGAGTGTGATAACCCGCTCAAGCTGTCAGAGCGCACCGTGTCCAGCGCGCGCCGGTTCCCTCCGTCACACGCCACTCACCCAGCTGGGATGCAGCGACACGATTGGACAACTGGTATAGTCGCTTGTTAATTAAGTGTGAATGCGCATGCGCGCAAAAATTCGTTTCCCTTTTTTTCCCCTTCTAAATTGTTTTTATTATTAACAACAAGGATGTTTTTTTTTCTCAGTGATGCTCTTCAGACGCGGTTATAAATATAAAACATCGAAATGTGTTTCTCTGGAACCCTTGAATGTTTTATGCAGTGCACTATTAAGCATAGAACCGTTAATTATCCACTGAACCCTTAAAGAGCCATTGAAGAACGTTTAAGAATCAGAATCACAATTTTATACATTTACAAATAAACATTTACATGTATAAGGATTTTTTTTCTTGGTGTATGGTCACAACATGATGCATTCAACAAACAGCAAAGTCAATTCAACACAAACAACACAGTTAAAAACACACACATCATAAACAACACAATACATTTACCATCCTAACATCCAGTTTGGTTATATATCTAATGTTAGAAATTGCAGCTGAATACACATTAAAGTTTATTAAACGTGGTACAATTGTGATTAGATAGATAGATAGATAGATAGATAGATAGATAGATAGATAGATAGATAGATAGATAGATAGAAAATAAAATTATATATACACACACACACACACACCAATCAGGCATAACATTATGACTACCTGCCTAATATTGTATTGGTCCCCCTTTTGCTGCCAAAACAGCCCTGACCCATAGAGGCATAGATTCCACTAGATCCCTGAAGGTGTGCTGTGGTATCTGGCACCAAGATGTTAGCAGCAGATCCTTTATGGCCTCTAAGTTGGGAGGTGGGGCCTCCATGGATCGGACTTGTTTGTTCAGCACATCCCACAGATGCTCGATTGGATCGAGATCTGGGGAATTTGGAGGCCAAGCCAACACTTCAAACTCATTGTTGTGCTCATCAAACCATTCCTGAACCATTTTTACTTTGTGGCACGGCGCATTATCCTGCTGAACCTAGTTCTCAGGTGTTTGTGTTGTTTTTTTACACAACGAATGTATTGAGTTTCATCTTATGCAAATTTCATCCTACAGTCAGGAAACGAAGGCCCCTGACGTTTATATTAACAACTACATTACATTAATTCTCCTGGACAATTTTTGCTCCCCTTTGTCATCCTCTGTCTCTTCCTATTTACACTACCTCTGTGTACAAGCCAAGTCAAAACAGTAAATTACCTACTAGTGGTAGTAAAGATGTGTTATGTGCACACACCACCCAGTATGTGCTTTTTAATGTCTAGGTAGGTTCACTTGCATGTTTCCACAAACCCTTATTGCCTCCCTCTGGTGGAAACGTGTGACTGCAACTCCTGAGGCCTAGAACGTTGTCTTTTCTCTTCTCCTTCAGAACTCATCGAAAATCTGATAAATACCCTATCCATTTTTATTAGTAGGAACACCATTTGTATTTATTTTATATTGTAAGCATGTTTCATACTGTCATGTATTTGACAGTATGAAACATGCTACAATAAATACAGTAATAAAACCTACTTGACTGTTTTGTGTATGTGTTTGTGTGGTATGCTTCTCTTTTAATGCATGAATTAATATTAATTATTAAATAATTATGTTTTTGTGTATGTGTAATCTTTGATTTACAGAAAATCTTAGAAACAGGTTAACAGCACTCAACATGATACAAAACAATATATACAATACAATTAGAAGGACACCTGACCATCACACATAGATTTGTTCCTTTCTCAAACTGTTACTGCAAAGTTAGAAGCACACAGTTGTACAGGATTATTACATCCTGTCGCAATACAACTTCTCAAACTCAAACTCAAATGAATGCACTGAACACCTTTGGGATGAATAGGAACACTGACCGCACCCCAGGCTTCCTCACCTAACATAAGTACCTGACATTATTAATGTCATTGTGGCAAAATGAGCAAAATCCCCACAGCAAAGCTCCAAAATCTAGTGGAAAGCCTTCCCAGAAGAGTGCAGGTTATTATAACAGCACTAAATGTGGAACGAAATATTCAACAAGCACATATGGATGTGATGATCAGGTGTCTATGTAGTCCATGGCCATATACTGTAGACTGTAGAATATTGTAGAATATGTTTCAGTTATTTAATGCTTAAAATTTAATGTATACACCAATCAGCCATAACATTATGAGCAGTGAAAGGTGAAGTGAATAACACTGATTATCTCCTCATCATGGCACCTGTTAGTGGGTGGGATATATTAGGCAGCAAGTGAACATTTTGTCCTCAAAGTTGACGTGTAAGAAGCAGGAAAAATGGCCAAGTGTAGAGATTTGAGCGAAAGGCTAAATTGTGCTGGTTGGAGATGTCTCCAAAACTGCAGCTCTTGTGGGGTGTTCCCGGTCTGCAGTGGTCAGTATCTATCAAAAGTGGTCCAAAGAAGGAACAGTGGTGAACCGGCGACAGGGTCATGGACAGCCAATTCTCATTGATGCTCATGTGATCCGATCCAACAGGTGGGCTACTGTTACTCAGATTGCTGAAGAAGTGAATGCTGCTTCTGATAGAATACACAGTGCATGATGGGTCAGGGCTGTTTTGGCAGCATAACGGGGACCAATGCAACATTGTATAGTCAGGTGGTCATAATGTTATGGCTGGTCGGTGTATATCATCAGAAAGACATGTACTGTAGACATAAAAGCTTTTAGCCCCACAAGCTTAATTATATTATTTTGTATGACCAGTAAGTAATTTTTGCCTGTTACAAAATAAGCCTTTTTATCCCTTTTTTTATTCTTTCAGCTGTAAATTGATGAGAAAGGAACAGAAAGGAAAGGAAAGGAAAGGGAAATGCTGACATTGTTCCTCTGTTAAAAATGGCAGAGGGCACTTTTAAAACAGTGATTATTTGCAGGAGCGCTTTGTGCCTTTAAATCCCTGTTTGTTCACTTAGTGATTATTAACTTAGCAACAAAAACCACACCAAGGTCATTTCTCTCCAAAACGGAGCTTTACGCTATGAATGCAAGAAACCTTCACCTAATGGACGGATTCATTTTCCTTTGCGAGCTTTATATACTTTAGAACACCTTTTGTTTGTTTCACAAGAACAACAATTTAACGGGACAGTAAAGTGTAAAGTATCCTCTAGTTTCCAGCTGCGTTTTATCTGAGGAGCCTGCAGCTGCTGTGCGCGTGACCTGGGCTCCTTCCCATAAACAGCACACTTACGCACTAAATACAGGTGGCAGTAACCTACTATTTCGGCATGTGGTTTGAGGCATTACGAAAGCACCTAGTATTCATACTATTTACCACATACTAAGGTAGGTAGGATGATGGTTTGGACGTAACCACAGTCACATGGCTCTCATGCATGTTTGATGAAGGCTACTTTGATTTTGACCATGGATCAGCAAAGCATGGCGAGTTTTAAGGTGAACTCGGGATGCCAAAGATCTGGACAGTTACGACATGAATTGTCTGTGGAGCAAACCAGCAATGATCTGGACACGTTTAAAACCGTGGACATGGGTAAGTAACAGTGGTTATATCATAAGTAGATTACTTGAGAATATTTGAGTTAATATTTGTATGTATGTGCATTTGTATATAGATAGCATCATACTAATCCTAGGTTATAGAAGTACTGAGTTTTTTCTTTTTTTGATAGATATACTTTGTTTATATTCACAATTCATTCATTCATAAACGCATTCATATTTCTTCTTCAGAAAATAAGCTTTTAAGAACAACAGGGAGTGTAAAAGGGACCTCAATCATTTCTGAAGACAAAATCCCCACAGGTAATTATACCCACTTTATGAACATGTGAGATCAGGTGATTAATACAGGAGACTTCTGATGTTTCCTAAAATCATGTTAAGAGTAGATTGTATGTGAGTATGAGTTCATGGCATTGCCTAAATATTAGAACTAAATTCATCGTTTCTAAATACTATATTTGAAAGAAGTAGATTGGATCATGATTGTACCCTTTTTTCCGCTTTACCATATTGTCAGAAGAAGTTGTATTCAAAATAGGCACAAGTAAAGTTGGGGTTTTATTTATTATTTAGTCACCGACCCAATCAACACACAGAACTCGGTGTTAGTATTAGTTTCAATGAAAATCACCAAAGGTCAGTGACATATACACTGTGGTGTCCTGTTATATCACATGAATGGTCAAATATAAGTACTGCTTTGAAAAAAACCCACAAACACAGGTTAAATGAAATTACACATTGAACCCTGCACATCTCATCTGTTGTCACTGATTAACCCCTGCTGTCAGTACAACACTATAACATCACATGATTGGAATGATGTTACAAGCTCAATCAGTCATGAATTAAAGAGTTGAGCCCATAATAACCTAAAAAATACCAGTACAGTGAGTTGATAAAACAAGTACATATACTTGTTGCATACAAGTTTGCAAACGTATATATATTGTGAAGCATGTCAGTTTTATTAGAATACATTTTAAATTATGTGTACTCTGCATGACGGTAGTATTGTCAGTGCTGCGTTGAGAAACAGATTAACATAGTTTGTTAACTTTCTGCCGTTTCCTGTTGCAGTATTGCCGCTTCAGCTGGCTATAGCAGAAGGTCCGGACCGGCTTCCTGCTGACAAGAACACACAGGAAGTTCTGTGTGGGAAGCTGCGTGTGCTGGAGGCTGACCTCTGCAATATTACATCCTTGCTCTCTGTACGCTTTCCCATTGTATCAATCACAAATGAACAGTAATTCAAAACTTTTGGCAATACAGTGTATAATAATATATTTGGCAATATAACACCCACACACTATATTGCCAAAAGTTTTGGGACACCCCTCCAAATCATTTCAAGGGTTTTGCTTGGCCCCTTAGTTATAGTGAAAGGAACTCTTAATTATTTAGCATTATAATATAATATTATAATGGACAATTTCATGCTCCCAACTTTTGGGAACAGTTTGGGGATGACCCCTTCCTGTTCCAACATGACTGCACACCCACCAGTGCACAAAGCAAGGTCCATAAAGACATGAATGAGGGAGTTGAATTGGGATGAATTAGTGCGGAGAATGTGAGCCAGACCTTCTTGTCCAACATCAGTGTCTGACCTCACAAATGCACTTCTAGAGGAATGGTCAAAAATTCCCATAAACACACTCCTAAACCTTGTGGAAAGCCTTCCCAGAAGAGTTGAAGCTGTTATAGCTGCAAAGGGTGGCCAACTCCATATTAAATTCATGTGCATGTAAAGGGAGACGTTCCAGTTTTGAAATGGCTCAGAGTCTCCACTCTAATTCATCCCCAAGGTGTGTTTCCTCCACACCAAACTCACTCATCCATGTCTTGCTTTGTGCACTGGTGTGCAGTCATGTTGGAACAAGAAGGGCTCATCCCCAAACTGTTCCCACAAAGTTGGGAGCATGAAATTGTCCAAAATATCTTGGTATGCTGAAGCACTAAGGGTTCGTTTCACTGGAACTAAGTAGAGGGGTATCCCAAAACATTTGGCAATATAGTGTATATATTCCATAAACATGGAAACCAAGTTGATTTATAGATTTGTCAGAATTATCACAAAAAGAACTAAAACACATACAAATAACATGCTAATAAATGTTCTCCATCTTTAAGGAATTTTCTGCTCATCTGGTGTCCATCAACAGTGAGGAAAGGACCATATTTATCACTTTTAAAACATTTGAGGAAATATGGAAGTTCACCACATACCACAGAATGGGTTTGTACTTTCTCAACTCTTAGCATTAAGATTTAAAAAAATACTAAAACCTATACAGCTTCTAGTGAGCATTTAGATACCTCAGCTTTACTGTCTGCCTTGTGAATGTTCTCCAGGTTTCCTGCGTCAGTGTTTGGGGAATCTTCTTTTGGACCAAGAATTCTGGCTTAACGCTTTAGACCAGGAGGACTCAGGAATTGAGGTCTCGTTTAATGAGGAGGCTCTAAATCAGATGTACAAAGGCTTTTTGATGCAAGAAGGTAGCATGGTCTACACTTGCTCCTTACTGTAAATTCTAGTCAGAGAACAATAATTTTTATTTCAAGAACAAGAATAAAAAAAACACTTTGCTAGACCGATACCAGCACAATATTTTGCGGTTCTGTTTCAGGCTCTTTTTTTGGGACTTGCACAGTGAATCAGATGTTTGACAGCTCCACCTCAGGCAGTGATCTTTATCTTGAAAAGGGTGATATTGCTCTGTTTGAGCCTCCATTTCTGGGTTCAGGGTGGACTGTGCTATCACTGGCAGATGGATCAAGAGGGACTAAAGCTCGGCCAGCACTGGAACCTGTTATTCCATTTCATGAGTAAGTGAAGTAAAGTGGTACATGGTAAATATGTACAGATTGCAGATTTATTCATTTCTCTTCTCTCTTTTGTTTTAGGTGGTTTCTGAAGTCATGTCCTGAATGGGTTTTGGTAGGCAGTGGAAAAACATGCTCTGATCTCCCATTTCAAATTGGTAAGGAAACAGCCACTTCAGAAAGCTCAGCATTTAGTGTGTTGAAAGGTTATAATATAACGTGACACAGTGACCTAGCAAAAAGAGTAATAAAACATATGTCAGCTTTAGGTATCTGTGAGGCTACAGAGGTGTATGATGGTAATGGACCAGATGAGCTCAGTTTTGAGGCTGGTGATCGCATCATCATCACAGGCCTACTGGTGACCTGTTTTGAGTGGTTCATGGGCAAGCTGGAGAGGACTGGTGAAATGGGACTTGTCAAAACGAGCCTTGTAAAAGCAACCGAGTCTCTTTCTGAGTAAGTGCCTGCATTTTTGCATTTGCTCCATGCATTTGGCCTTCAACACAATCATAAACACACAATATATTTCCAATAACACCACACACCCAAGCATTTTATTCCTCTTATATTACAATGCTCACTTATGTGTTAGGTACATTCAACAAAAATGGTACATTCTCTGAACTTATAGTTACACAGTGTGGACACTGAAATCTTCTTCCAAAAACACTAAACAACCCCTCATGACTACACACATATGATATGGATTTTTATGCTTTATGTATGTCTTTATGTAGGTTATTACTTTAGAAATGAACGAACGAACATTTGTCCTTAAACCTGTCTGAGCTGCTGTATTAGAAAATTAAGTTATTCTTTCTGACCAATCAGAAAAGATCCACAAGAGCTCTATGCACATAATTATTTATGCATCTATATGTATAATTAATAGCCACTTTATTAGGAACACCTTTTCATTCATGTAATTATCTAAATCAGCCAATTATGCTGCAGCAGTCAAGATTTTCAGTTAATGTCAAACATCAGAATGGGGGAAAAACTGATCTTGGTGACTTTGTGGCATGGTTATTGGTACCAGATGGGCTAGTCTGAGTATGCAAGAAACCACAGTTCATCTGGGATTTTCATGCACAACAGTCTCCAAAGTTTGTACAGAGCAGCATGAAAAACAACAAATATTCAGTTAAATTCAGTAAATGCTTGCTGATGGGTGAATTTAGATGGGAATAACCAGACTGACAAAAAAAAACTAACTCAAGTAACCACTCTTTGCAAATGTGGTGAGCAGAAAAGAATCTCAGAAACCTGGGCTACAACACTGGGTTTCACTCCGGTTAGCCAAGAACAAGAAACTGGGGGAACAGTGAGCTCATAGAAAACTGGACAGTTCAAGAATAGTTGGTGTAATGTCCAGTCTAGATCCTTGCCCAATGATACTATTCTTCTACAACATGATTGGTTGATTGAATACTTGCATAAATGAGCAGAGGTACAGGTGTTCCTAATAAAGTGACTAGTATATATATGTATATACATAATGTCACTTAAGTATACTCTATTTTAACTACAGAGCTGATGAAATATTTATGAAACAAGAAGACAGAACCATTTTCAACTTGGAACAAGAGACGATTAAAAAGGAAACTATTGCTTTTTTAAAGAAAACCTGCCAAGGCAATCTTACTACAGTCTACAAACTTGGTAAGTTATTATTTTGTGGCCTAGTCATATTAAAGTAATTTGTTGTAGGATACCAATATCTAGATCAATAACCACTTAGTCACGAACACATTGACGGAAGCAATGTTATAGGAGGCATTAATTAAATCTAAAAGCAATATTATTAATACTTTAACAATGAAAATTACTAATAATAATTGAATATGCAAATACTAAAGCTTTGACTGATGTTCTGACAAATCCTCCCTGAATCCTCCCAGTCACTACTAAGTCAAGAATTAAACCTAGGAATTCTTGTAATTAACCAAATCGTAATTATCGTAATCGTAATTAACCAAATCAGTATGCTTTATCAAAGGCTATTCATTCACAGATAAACAGCAGGCTATTAACTTGCCTGAAACCAGTAATATTAAATGAGGAGCTGCAAATCAGTGTAGCACACTGCAAGAGAGAACTCTGCCTTTACACACCCAGCTTCCAGGGAAGAACTCTTGGTGCTCTGATACCAGGGGTCAAACTGGGGGTCATAGCTGGCTCAGCCCTGAGGAAAAAAATGAACACTAGCACCAAAGAGTTTTCGATGGAGCCAGAATTTTATTCACTGACTCACATTTAAAGAGTAGCACAGCTGTAGGAGTCTCAGTATGCGACTTACACTGCTTGACCACTGCGGGGGCTTTCACACTGGCAGTTTACTCTGTAACGGAGCATGGCTTGGATGAAAAATTCGGAACTTGAACGCGATCAGAGAGCATGCCGAGGTACTGAACCTGATACTACACGTAGTTGCACTGTAACTGTGCCGTGATTCTCATGAATGTGAATGCAGCTCGTACCGGGGACCGCACTTGTTCAGGAAGCAAAATAACCTACATGTGTTTTAGCTGATGACAAAAGATTAATGATGTAGGTCACAGAAGAGGTGAGGTGCCTTATTCGGATATCGCGAATAGAAAACACACAGGAGCAGTTAGAAGATTGCAGACATATAATAGCACAAAAATGCCCAGTTGTTTTGTGTTGTCTAGGCATGTTTTTGATGCCATTATATGAACTCAGCTGCACCAGGGTTCGACAGAATCAAGTGGGTCTCAAACCAGACCAATGATGCAGAGACACTGAGAACAATCACACTCAGATTCAACTCGCAGCTAACGTAACCAGTGTGAAAACCACCTAAGAGTCTGAAATTTTATCACACTCACCAGTCTTGGCTGAGTTGTGAGGTTGAAATTCCCCAGACAAATGGTGTTAGTGGTGTTCCTGCCTCTTCCTCCTCTGTAGTGGAAAAGTGTTTATTAATCAGAAACTGTATCTGTGAGCCTACTGGAATTTCCAATAATTATTGCTATTTTCCACCATCAAACCTTGTTAGTTATAGGCTTGTGATAAGCTACAGGGTTAGGAAATGAGGAGAAGAAGGACAGTGTAATATATAGAGAGCGACAGAAGCTGACCTTGATCCCAGTCTTCATCACACACAGGAATAGTCCAGGTGCTAACAGGAACCTGAAATTTGCGCTGGGTCTCATCAGTTACGACTGAAAAACATTGTACTGGTGTAAAACATAAACGGTGTACCATTTTGTCTGTCACAAAATCATAAAAATCCTTACCATAGTCAGTATTAACAGAGCACCTATCCACACATGTAGACATGTGATGGGACAGCTCGTGTTTGTGCATGAGGTGACGAGCATTAAACGGGCACGTCCAGAGTTGACTGGCCAGCTTTGGATTGTTCTGAAAATGATATTAGGACACATTTCATCTTTGATGTACCAACTGATTATACATTATCTTCAACGATCAATATGAGTAAAGACTTAACAATAGAATACACTATATTGCTAAAAGTTTTGCGACACTCCTCCAAATCACTGAATTCAGGTGTTGTTTTTCAGGGGTTGGGCTTGGGCTTGGCTCCTTTAGTTCTCTGATTTCCTCTCACCTTCACCGGTCGCTGAAGTGGTGGCTCGAAATTGGCCATAATTGTGAAAGAGTGTGTACAGTAAATGTGTGTGACCTGCAATAGATTGGCAGCGCATACAGGATGTAATCCTGCCACATGCCCAGAGTTTTCATGCTTAAATTGCTTGCTGAGGATTCATGCATTATCCTAGATTCATCATCAACTTTATACAGGAAAATAGACTCACCTTCCTGCACTTGATGAGATGGTAGGGAAAGCGACATGCTCGGATTTTATGGTTAGAGTCATAAGGGCACAGAAGCAATTTATCAGGGTCACATAAATCATCGTCTGACAAAAAATAAATAAATAAATAGATTAAAAGTGTGTCAGGTTAATCTGGCTGTCAGAAAGAGTTTGATGATATTTGACGTCTTATGAAATGCTCAGTGCTAATCATTCATCATCTCTTCATGTTGAACATTTACCTTGCTCCTCTTCCCAGCGACGAAGTGGGACTTTAAGTTCAGGTGATGAATCCCTGCGGTTCTTCGACCTTTTCGATGACATCCCTGCCATTTCCTGTCTTATGCGTTTAAGATGTTGGCCTGAAACTTGTGGGGGAAAAACACAAAGGACTGTTATAAACGTTTGCCCGCAAACTAGCCTGTTCATTAGCATCATGACGCCTTCGAAATCATACACTGGGAAATTACGTGTGATAAGTTATTTAAATCGATTTATTTATTTTTTTTAGCTCTATGTTTGTGGTTTGCGTTATTTTTGCTTATTTTTTTGAACTCGAAGTTAAATGTATAAAAAGGTACTCACATTAACTCTATTAAATTTATAAACCGACGCAAGACAGAGGATAATTTTCAAACTCGACTCGATCGAATCAGGTAAACGAATCTGCTGCGCATGCGCACTGTGCAACGCCTTAGCTAATCCGAAGCTTTCAAACATTTAGCTAAGAATGAAAACGATTAACATACGGGCAGTTTAGTTCGGTTTCAGTCGTGTTACTTAATTATCATAAACATTAATTATTTAATAATAATAACAATGACAATAATGATAATAATAATTGGGTTCTTTCTTCTGCATGTTGTTCTATATTCAGGAACAATCTGGAATAATTTGTACTCTGTAGCCTACACTAATTTGCAAAAAAACAAAACAAAAAAACAAATATATATATATGTTTGTATATATGTTGTGGAAAGCCTTCCCAGAAGAGTTGAAGCTGTTATAGCTGCAAAGGGTGGCCAACTCCATATTACATTCATCTGCATGTAAAGGGAGACATCCCAGTTTTGAAATGGCTCACAGTCTCCACTCTAATTCATCCCAAAGGTGTTCTATTGGTTTGAGGTCAGGACTCAGTCCAGTTAAGTTCCTCCACACCAAACTCACTCATCCATGTCTTTATGGACCTTGCTTTGTGCACTGGTGTACAGTCATGTTGGAACAGGAAGGGGTCATCCCCAATATATATATATATATATATATATATATATATATATATAGAGAGAGAGAGAGAGAGAGAGAGAGAGAGAGAGAGAATCTGCAACAAATTATCTAAAGGTTTATTTCTGATTTATATTGTTATGACAGATTCAGCAAATTCAAGATCAGTTGAAGGTAGGTATGATTTGCATGTTATACATAATTAATAAATTATAATTGTTTCTAAAAAAAATCCAAATAACAGCTAACATAATCTAAACTCCAGCCACTTATCTTTCTTTAGATGGACCCAGCGACAGTGAATGTGTAGGCATGAACAGAAATATCAGCAATATTTTGAGTGAAATAAAGGAAAATCTTCAAAATGACCAGACACAAGACAGCGAGAAGCTCCGAATAGATAAGCCCATCAGATCCACAGAGTCACCCCAGGATATCCCTCACTTTACTGTATGTTCAGAACAGGATGGATCCAGTCCAGATAGATATTATTCCCTCCTGTCCTTCCTAAGCAGCAGGGATCATCTGCCTGAGTTTCAGCTTCTCTATGCTGCCTACCCAGAATTCCTCCTTTTGCATTTCCAGGGCCACAGTGATGAGGAGGAGCTGGTAGCATATTTAGGTGTTGCACGGGAAATGGCAAGAAAAAAACGGATGTCATGGGCACAGAGCAGAATCTGTTTCCTCTTGGGACAGTTGTGTGCGGGAAGGTCAAAGTTCTCCCAGGCACGCGTGTATTATGAGGAAGCCTTAAGCATACCCAGAGACTATTTCACAGATAGGTACCTTCTCTCTGCCATCTACTCTAACCTGGCCCTCATCTATCTCACACAAAAAAATGCAGAGAAGTATCTCGCTCTATCTGAACGCTTTGCTGCTTTATTGATGGCATTCTGTGACTATTTATCTGGCACAGAAGACCCAGAGGTGTTGAAGTTTGCGCTGAAAAAGGCAATTCTCTCCTATAACAAAGCTGCAGAAGCCCGCGTCTGTTTCCTGCTAGCCAAGTTTTATCTGAAGCTTGGAGAAGGGATGAGTGCAGTGCCTTTCATTGAGCGCCTACAGATTTTGGCAGATGAGATGCCTGGAACATGTGACAGGATGCGAAGTCATAGTTTTTTACTTTTAGCAAAGCTTTATAGTGACTGTGGTCTTCTTTACCTAGCTGAGAGCTCAGCGCAGCAAGCATGTCAACAGGTAGGTTTTACACTATAAATGTGAGGTAACTGTGTGTTATTGTATTCATAAATGTTCATTTCATTCTTGCAACTACACAGGTGTCTTCGTCTGTCACTGACTGTTTCTGCAGCATCTCTTTGCTGTTAGAGATAGCTCGTGAACTGTATGGTGTGGACATCCCAGCACAGGTGGCTCCATGTTTGACTCGAGCTGCTGCTTTAGAATCTGCTGACATGGAGCCCAGTCTTTCACATGCCTATGCCCTGTGTCTGTCTTGGCTCTTCCACAAGCATGGCATGCCTAAAAAGGCAGTTCATTACATGTGTGACTTCCTTAACCATTCCTCTGCTACCACTCTCAGCCAGTCTGATGCCAGCGCTGTACTTATCTGGCTGGCGTGGTTGTATATCTGTGACTTGCAGCACCACAGTGCACTGGATGTTCTGGACTCAGTCCTGTCCTCCCTCCCCGAGCACTGCACAACCCAGCTGGAGGGTGTCATTTATAATATGCGTGGTATCACTTTGAGACACGCCGGTGATGTCAAACAAGCCGCAGAGAATTTCCATGCTGCAGTCGATGTCTGTGAGGAGTTTGAAGACAGACGCAACTGGGCCATAGCACTTGCTAACTTTGGCTTCTTGAGTCTGCAGGCCAACGCAAAGAGGGTAGCGGAAGAGCAGCTTACCCAGGCAATAGAGCTATTCTCTGAGCTAGAGGATGAAGACCATGAGCTGAACTTTGTTGTTGTACTTCTAGCACTTGGGAAGCTTTATATCACGCAGGGTTTTTGTGAGAAAGGAAAGGTCTGCTATGAGTGGGCCCTGCTGATTTCCATCCTCAGTGATAACTCAGAGAGTAAGTACCAGTTAGTTCTGATTCAGTTTGATTTTATTTGTATAGCCGTTTAGCAGAATGTCTTTTCAGGATATAGATGATGACATCTATATTGATGAAGATATGAAGATATTTTACATTTAAATGTATCCCTAATGAGCAAGCCAGAGACAAAAGTGGAAAGGAAAAACTCCATGAGATATTAGGAAGAAATCTTGAAAGGAACCAGGCTTTGAAGGGAACCCACCCTCCTCTGTAACACAAGATAATATATGTGATTATAAACAATTTCCCTTTTTTAACTATACTATATAGTCAAAAAAATGGAATTGCATAACCAATTAGAACATGACGGCTCTGTTATTGAACTTATTTTATTGGAGTTATTGAAGTTAACTGTTTATTGATTAACAGTGTAAATAAAAATAAAGATAGAAAAGATATTTTGTTTATACAAGTTTCTTTTGGCAAAAATTTAGATATAGACATATTGATTGGTTGGGAAAAGTGCATTGAGTATTTTATTAACGAAAGTTTGAATAGTGCATTGGAACAGTACACGTTTCTAATAACAGCTGCCCAGCATATCATTTACATCCATCAGTCACACTTTCTGCATGCGGGTTTAGTGATGCTTTGACCCACATGAAAAGTGGTTCTAGAAAAGTCCCTCTTGTGCATGTGTCCCTCACATTAAGAGTAAAATATACAGGTGGAAACAAACAGAGCCAGCATGTGATGAACTGAACTCTATTTCAGGAAAACTACTTTAGATAAATTGTCTCTGATTTTAGAATGAATATGAGAAGTCCTGATTTCAGCATTCTTGTTAGTGTTGTTTTTACATCACAGTAAATAATTGCCTTTTTTAATTTCTTCTTGGTACGAAGGTCATAGTAATGTCTGCTCCCCTTTACAACAGCAGCATGTATAAAGAAAGAACATTGCTCTGAAGAATGTTATTAGGAAAAATATTTTATATAAACATGGAGTAAAGATTAACCAATAAATAGAAAAATGAGAAATGGAAAAAAAAATGAGTTTTCACATTAATATGTGAATACATAGTGAAAACTTGGGGTGGTGTAATGAAATAGCTGGTCAACATTTCTAACATGTTAGTTCAGTGTTTCTCTGTAAATGACATTTCAACATTCAAAGTGATGATCAGTTTTTAAAAACAACAAGAAAACCTATAGTTTCATTTTGTTTGTTACAGCTGTAAAGAAAAAGAGATATCTATTGATTGCGTGTGCATTAAATATCCAAATGTAATTTAATCTCATAATTATTTCCCTGTAATAAGGCCAGCTGCAAGCTACGCATCACCTTTGCCAGCTCTATAGTGAAGCATGTCCCGATGAAGCTCAGTGTATCATCTACAACGAACACCAGCTGAACCTGCTGCACCAGACAGGAGACAGAACCCTGGAGGCAGAGATATTGGAGAAGATCAGTCTGCTGTACCTCAGCCTGGGCACAGAGAAGTGAGTTCGTATGATGAACAATTCATCTGAATGTTAGCTGTTACAGGTACATGACAGAATGTAGGTGAGAAGTCGTGTGTTCAACAGTCTAAACCTGCTTTTTGGTATTGTTATATCTCAGAGCAAATAGATGTGCTCTGGACTACACCAAAAGAAGTATAGGGATCTACATCGACATGGGAACGAAGAGGAAAGAGGCTCACGGGTGGCTTCAGGCAGGAAAAATCTACCACCTCCTCAAACAGACTGAGCTGGTGGATCTCTATGTGCAGGTAATATTACATAGGAAAACATACATTGGGCCAACAAGAAAATAGTGCTTTTCTTGCAAAACTTTAGGCCCTGATGATAGACCTGGTAAATTGCATGAGAAATTGAAATATTGAATTTGACTGTAACAAAGCTCAGACTCTAGAGACTCTCTAGAGATTCTCTCTCTCTCTCTCTCTCTCTCTCTCTCTAATCAACAGTCAATCAATCAGATCCAAAAGCTCTGTTGTATACTAACCAATGCTTATTGTAAATCACATGCTCTCATTAATTTGGTTTCTCTTTGAGTGACAGGTAGCGCAGGACATTGCTTTAAGCACCGGAGACACACTATTCATTCTGGAGCTGTTGGAGGTGGCAGGGGACGTGTTCTTTAACAGCACACAGGACAGAGAGAAAGCTGTCTGCTTCTACAGGGTTAGTTTGCAGAAGCAAAGGGGATAATAAGCTAACTGTGTAAATGTGTTTAGTAAAAACTAAACTCATAGGGGTTTAGATCAACAGTTGAACAGCTTTTGAGAATTATTTCAAACATAGAGCATTTTATATTTGCTACATGCTGTTCAGCTATATGTGAAGCATACTGTATGAAGAAATTACAGCGATAATTGAAACTGCTACAGCTCTTAGCTTTTTCTTATTTCTTTTTATTTAGGATCGAGCTCTTCCAATAGCAGTGAAGACAAGCAGTGTGCGTTGTCAGCTCAGATTGTGCAATAAGCTAGCAGAGTTGCTGCTCCAGTTGGGACAGCATAGAGAAGCTCTGGAGTTTGCACAGACTGCATTAGAGATCAGTGTCAGTCTGGGTATGTAACACACACACACACACAACACACAAACTTCCTCGACTCCCAAACACCGCTTGGTTCATTTTGTATCGGCCAAGTTTCAATAAATAACACAGAGTGATTTAGTTAAGCGGTTAGTAGGATTAAGATTAAAAGAATTAAACTGGTGCATGGTCAATCATTACATGACAAGTTAGGGAGTCAGTAACAACTGAATCATGCATGAATCAGTGTATTGGTAAAATACAGTGTTGCACACGCACAACTAAATATAGACTCTTTTTTTTTTTTTTTGTACTGCATGTATGTCTTCTTCTCTTTCCCATCTCAAATCTCATAATTCTTTGTCTCAGTGAACTTTACATTGTCTTCCATTCCTCAAGAGAAACCTTTTTTTTTTTAAATGATACTCTTTGGACAATACCCAATTGGTTTTGTAATTACATTAAATTGTGCACAGAGATCTAATTTAATCAGATTAGCTCGATTACCTCATTGCATTTTCTTGAACTGTTATCTGCTTGTAGCTGACCGTTTGAATGAGCGTGTGGCGTTTCATCGGCTGGCTACGCTCTACCACTGCCTGAGTCAGTTTGAGCTGGCTGAACACTACTTCCTCAAGGCGCTCTCACTCTGTCCCTCACCCTTGCAGTTTGATGAGGAAGCTCTGTACTATGTCAAGGTCTATCAAACACTGGGTGACATTATCTTCCACGATCTGAAGGTAAGAATCACATACATGGCTTATGTCTCAAAGACCTACCAGAAGAGGGCAGTATAGGCATGCCAACTTAATTGGAAACCAGTCACCCTACAGTGTGCACTCTGTAATGGCATTATTTAACACTTGTATTATTAAAAAGTTTCAGGTGCAATTTGTAGCATTCCCACCTCACAACTTGCGAACCATGGTTCGCTACTTAGGTCAGGTCTTTGTGGAGTGCTGCAAGCTCTCGCCCTGTAGCCGTGGGTTTTCTCTGGCTTTCCATGTTCTTTCAACCATCCCATAAGATGCCACTTGAACATCCTATGATAAATTGCCCCTGGATGTGAAAATGTGTGTTTATGATGCCCAGCATTCACCATGACCCTGATATAATGGTTACTGAAGATAGATGAATGAAATAAATGGATGGATGGATGGATGGATGGTGAATGATTGGCAATTAAATAGAGATGCTGAACCTGTATAAATAATTTTGAAGTTATTACCACATAAAGTCTCTATGAGATTTCACAATAACATCCATCAAGTGCTGATTTGTTTAATCATACATGATAGAGTATGAATAAGTAAAACTCTATACTGAATTTTTTATCTTCTCATTCTGCTCTCTCAGGACCCATTTGATGCAGCAGGTTATTACCATCTCGCCCTGGCAGCTGCTATGGACCTGGGCAATAAGAAGTCTCAGCTTGAGCTGTGTACTCGCCTAGCCACTATCTACCACAACTTCCTCATGGATCGTGAGCTCTCCCTGCACTTCTACCAACGTGCCCGGGTCTTTGCTGCTGATCTTAATATCCGCCGCATCAACCTATCACCAGACCAGAGTTTCTGCACCAAATCCCAATACAGGATCACAGCCTCACAGGAGACAGGCTAGACAATCAAACAGTACTGAGAAAACAGAAACCTAAACTGCACTGAAGCACACCATTGTAATGTTTACAGTCTTCTGACCAGATGTTTTGTGTATTGGTTCATTTACTTTTATGTGAGTTGACTGGCTTGCTGATATTTGAAGACAGAAATCCTAACTGATTTAACATTTGCTTATGTTGCTCCAGGAGTCAATTTTAAAGAGTGTCCACTAAAGGATAAAATGTATGTATATGTAATATATGACTGAAGAAAATCAATCCACATTAAGTAGATGAATATAATAATAATAACAATAATAATAATAATTATAATAATAAATACAGAATCTTTATGTACATGTCCATGCCTCTAATCAGCCATTATTTCATTCGGCATTTGGCAAGCTAAAGTTACTATTGCTAAAGTTATACATTTCTAAGCGAGTGTGTGTGTGTGTGTGTGTGTGTTGCCCTTCAGTGGACCCAGGGTGTATTCCTGCTTCATGTCCAGTATTCCTGGGATGGACTCCAGATTCACCTCAATCCTGGTATAAATTGATTACTGCAAAATACCACATCCTCAAACAGACGGAGAGAAAGAATAAACCAATGAATATTAATAGAAACCAGACAATTAAAGGCAAGGCTTTAAATGTAAGTGTAACCTAAACATGACTGGAGTAATATGCTCTGGTTAACATACATCTGGATCTGGCTTTTAAATGATAACAATGTTTTACAGATGGTACTTATGTAAAACCCAAATGAAAGACCAGCATCAGGAGCAAATCCTAGGCCCTTCAGAGCAGCCCAACATTTTTTTGTACTTGCACAAAAAAAACATGACAACAATCCCCAACTTTGTTTCTTTCAGTCACAGTACCGAATGTAAAACCTTAAATTTTAACTAAATTTTAAAATTACATTAGAAAAAAAAAAATTATTCAGAAATGGACATTCAGTTCTTCGTGTAATGTAAGATAAAATCATGCACAGCTGTAAATATTGTTAAATTATTAACGTATTCTAAGTTGTCCTGCAGAATTACGTGAGTTTAAGCCTGGGTAATGTCGAATCGGTTTAACTCCTGGAATCAAGTGAAAACAAAGAGATGCTCTGTTTTCACTAAGTGCTGAAAATGACTGATGTTACAGTTTCAAATAAATATCTTCATGGCTGGTGAGAGCCCACAACTCGACCTGAACTGCTCTTCTCTGTCAAAACAAACACCAAAAGCTAAAACTCTGACACTTGCAAGTGTGTATGTGTTAACACGACATGACCAACATGTGTTACATAGGTGTCTGGCCTGAGCTCTTCAGATGGACCATAAACCCCTCTTCACAACAGAGCCAGCCGTGTGAGAACACCGCAAGATCTCCTCATGATCACACATTTTTTTTTAATGAAGGAGGTGACACTGTGCTATAACATCATCAAGGATCAAGTGAAAACTATAAATAATTTTTAAAAAATCATGTTCAACTAATCCACAATATGGAGAGGTTTGTTTTTTAATTTGTGATAACTCGCAGAAAAGCAAGGATCTGGACAACCTTCAAAGTTTTAGTTTTTGTAAACTGCAGCCATCAAACACACTCATACTCGTGGTTAAGTGTGCACTTCACGACCCCTCTCAGGAGCTTTGCATGGTTGCAAAGTGGGCAGAGCGCTCAGAAACCCTGCTTTCCCCGCCTCTATTAAAAACATCTGCAGTTGGGTTAAGTACTGCTTTCAGACAGACCGGCCGGACCGTCTGTTTACTCTGACCATCAGACATCCTGAACTTGGATTTGGACAAATTTCTTTTTTTTCTTCAAGCTTTAATTACTATGAAGTAAAGTTTGCACTTATCATCGCATTATTGCATTTTTTTTTTTTTGCATTTAATTTTTGTGCACTTGTGGAGACAAGAAACACATATGGACACTAATGGAGACTGCTGTTATAGGAATCTCAGTCTAAACATTTTTTTACTGTAGTTTTTCTCTGTGTTCTTTTCTTTCACCGGTGCTTACCTCCTTCATTACATCTGACAATGCGAGTGATTGTTTTATCTGCCGTTATTTTGCTGATGGTCCGTGCCGAGCCCAAGTCCAAAGCCTGCCCTGCACGCTGTGATGTGAGCGCGTGCCCGAGCCCGAGTTGCCCGAGCGGTTACGTGCCGGACCGCTGCGGATGCTGTCTCGTGTGCGCGCGTGCCGAGGGTGAATCGTGCGGCCGCGCGCACGACCTGCCCTGTGGAGACGGGCTCGAGTGCAAACATCCCGCAGGGAAGCGGCTCTCTAAAGGCGTGTGTCAGTGCCGCTACTCGGCCAAGGTGTGCGCCAGCGACGGTAACACATATTCCAACGTGTGCCAGCTGAAAGCCGCGAGCCGCAAAGCACTGCAGCAAGGCCTGCCGGGATTGAGCTCTGTGCACAAGGGCCCGTGCGAGAGTGGCCGAGGTAAGCAATCACTCTGTCGCACTTTTACAGCCTCAGTGTGCAAAGGAAGCCAAGTGATCACTAGTATTTAGAGCAAAGTTAGTTTTAAGTTGTCTTTATTTGTCACATATACGTTACAGCACAGTGAAATTCTTTCTTCACATATCCCATCCTTGGGGGTTGGGGTCAGAGTGCAGGGTCAGACATGATGCAGCGCCCCTGGAGCAGGGTGGGTTGGGGGCCTTGCTCAAGGGCCCAACAGTGCTGGGGCTTGAACCCCAATCTTCTGGTGAACAACCCAGAGCCTTAACCACTTGAGCTACTACCATACACTTACTTTAATTGCATAGCAATAAACGTATCATACTAATTTGTTCATTATTGGAAAGTGAATAGCAATTCATGTCATTAACATTATCTTTCTTTTGTTTCTAACACTCAAGGTTTTGATCACATGAACTTCATTTCAGTTACAGACCTCTTAAACTAGTCAGGGGGGCAATTGGTCATGTAAGCATTTTATGAAGGTTACCCTGCACCACCCATGTGGCTGAGCCCTCACAGCAAACTTGTACAAATACCACCTTGCTTCAGCATCAAATGTCCAGGGGGTGGTGTTGGACCTGAACCAGCTCCTCCTACTTGGGCAGAGTGAACCAAATGTCCAGGGCACAGATACTTCAGCTTGTTTCAGTAAGGATAACTGTTTGTTGTTGCAGGTTGTGTAGCATCTCATAAGTAGGGTCAGGTTTAGTCTAATAGGACTAATAGAGCAGCAAGATCGTAATCTGTAATCTAAGGACAAAATAAAATTGAATTTCAAGTGATGACAGGCAACATATTAAAACACAAATGAACCACTGATGTGGAATTATTAGGATACATTGATAAGGATGATTAGGATAAGATTCAAATCCTCACAATAAAATAATTACTGGTGGGTTTGTGGACTATTTGGTTATAACTCTATTGGGATAACAAAAGCCGTTATTGTGACAATAACCAACAACAAAAAATTTATAGTATATTTGCATTCTCACAAGATGGGCAGCAGAGAGCAGTACTTTGTGGGTTTTCACACACACACACACACTTTACTTAACAAATGTTCTTGCCAGTAAGTGGTTATCTTTCAGTGGGCTTTTTAAAAATGACTTGGGGTTTAGCAGTGTCTCCAGTCAGTCTGGTTCTTCACAGCCTGTAGGGAGACATCTTAAAGATCCCACAATACATGCCAGAAATCACAGTTAAAGCCAATATAGTACCTTAACAGTTAAAACCAATATAGTACCTTATATATATATATATAAGGTACCTGTTATCCTTAGCTGTTAACCAGAATTACTTTCATATATATATATATATATATATATATATATATATATATATATATATATATATATATATATATATATATATATATATATATATTAAGACACAAATATGAATGTACTTATTATGTCTAGTTGCTAGATTATTTTTTTTAATTTTTTTACTTACTTTAAGGGACTGTTCTGACTACCTTACACAAAACCTTCAAGCATACTACTTAAATTAATAGCCTCCAAGGACATGTAAAGGAACCAGACAGTAGCCCTGACTTACAGCTGTAGAGTCATCATATGAGGAGGCAGTTCATATACAGAATACAGACGATCATTGTGCTCTCCAGACTAGTTGTGAATTTCCAGGTCAATCTGAATGCAAGGTAAACTTTTGGCCTGATTGCTGTCCAGCTCCATATCAAAGTCATAGCAATTTTCTGAAAAACCATTAAACTGCAGACTGACAGGAAGTAAGCCACTAGGAATTAGTGCCACTGTTTTACCCACAAAGAAAAATTTACCCACAAAGAACAGCCTTAGCTGTTAACCAGAATTACTTTCATTATTACTGACAGATGGAAATCTCTATAATTATGTGTGAGAGCTGGCTCAGCAGTAGTCTTAACACCAAATCTTAACTTTAAACAATCCAATTACTGCGTATTAGTACAGAAAGATAACAAGATTGCTGTCTGAGTAGGTATGGCATATCCTTCCAGACTGCCGGTCTAATTTTGTCATACACATGAGGATATTATTCTGGAGGCAGACTGACAGACTGCTGCTGCTGCTGCTGTCTGGGGTTTTCAGGTAGCCAAGAACTGCCTTTCCTGGGAAGAGCTGTCTGACTGACAAACCATGTTTACTCACCACTTACCGTTTTAAACAAAACTTTCTTATAGTAAAATTTTTTCCCAATCTTGTTATATATATATATATATATATATATATATATATATATATATATTGCTCTATAAAGTTCATTGTGTCATGCTGTTTGAATATTTTCCCCCTGAAATCCAGTGAGCACAGAAGAGCGTATACACGGATGTGTAGAGAGCCAATCAAATTGCAGCCCTTAATATTCTGAAGCTTGTGGCTAGCTAAGAGTGTACAAAATATATGAGATGTTCCATTCACTCTGGCTTGAGGATAGCACACAAAGACAATATAACAAAATCTGGCAGCCACATATGCCGCAACGATCTTTTAGTAGCTTCACAGTAAATTTACTGATGAGCCTTTGTGCATTTAGAATTAAGATTAAGATCTAAGAAAAGGTCAAGGACAAATCATTCATTCATATGTCCTTCCAGGAATGGGGGACATGATTAACGGCAAAGCTAAACAGCTGCAAAGAGCATGCACAACAACCGTTTCTGTGTTTAATCTCCTTATAAACATACCAGAAAATTCATCAGACATAATTTCCTGTACAACTAATACTCTAAACTTCAAGGATAAACACTGAATTTTTCATTAGTGTATCAAATATCTCACTCCCATGCACCCCATGCACTCCATCTATTATGATAGCCAAGCATGTGCCATCAGCTGGACCACTAATGTATGGTTTTGCCCTCAACCAGACTGGAAAATCAGACCGGAGAGTCAGGGGAGATAATTTTGGACAGCTTATGGAATATTTAACCCTCACTAAATCGCTAGTGCATGGCTGACTTGGGTTTTCTTTTTCTTATACAGTCTCTAATAGAGCAACCTCAAAGAGGATACACATTGCCATTGGAATAGAGGGTTGGCTGACTTGGCCACTGTGACATGAAAGATCTTAACTTTGCAGTTCCCCCTTAAGGCTAAGTGATATAGTTATCCTGGAATGTGGCCTTAAAGGAGGTTGCTTGTTGTGATAAATGTTAAACAACTGCATGTGATTAACTGCACAATTATGATGATTTTTAATGTGCAATCCCTAATTCATACTTTGGCCAGAGTTCGAAGACTTCTTGTTCTTATTCCGCATAGAAATGACACTGTTCCCAAAATATGCTGCACTCAACGCAAAAAGCACAAGCCATGAAATGTAAACCTCTGGAGTGGTGTAAGAGGTTACAGTTAGACAGCATTAAGTGGTTGTAAATTTGTACTGTAAACATTATACTGTTAGACATATTGCCCTGGAAAACAAGTTTAGTCTTGAGGTTATAAAGATGAGTGTACTGCTAGACCCCTGAGCTAGATTGTGTGTGCCAAGGCAGTCACAGGAAACAGCGGTCAGTTTGGGTGCAGTCTGTCTGCAGAAAATAATGTTGTGTAATTACTGTACTTTTACACACCCAGGACACAGATGCATGCACACATACACACATACGTACATACATGCTTGTCTTACTATCCATGTGAGGACCTTCAATTGGCATTATTAATGCCATTATTAATGCCAAGCTAATTAATGCTGTCCCTACACTTAAATCTAACTCCTAACCTCAGTATTCTCAGCTCCTTTAGTTTTTTAACTAAAAAAAAAGTTTAAGTTTTTTTTAACTTAACACACACACACACACACACACACATTGAACAGGAGTAAAACCACTTGCAGGTTTTGATGCAATTACAGACTAGCAGTTCCTGTGTTTGAAAAAGACTTTACCACAACTTTGCCCTCTGGTCCTGTAGTAAATATAACCTCCTCTGTCTATAAATACTAAAAGGCTCAGTTAATGACTGCTGTTTTATTAACATACTCATTAAGGGTTATAAAATCTTCCGGAAAACTGTTTACACTAACTGTTGATTTCAGACTAGCATTGCCTATTCAGATATACAGTAAAGCTGCTCTCAGGTCAGCAGCGTGAGTGAACTTCTTCCAGCTGCCTATAAAAGCCACAGTGGTGTGTGCTTATTAACATGACAAATTCTTCCTGCTAGTATAGGTCCCACACACCCCAACAGCCCAAGGTATAAATTCAACTTCATTGCTGATGTGGTGGAAAAGATCGCTCCAGCTGTGGTTCATGTGGAACTCTTTCTAAGGTATGTTCGGCATGGGATTTACTGTACGAGCCAGATTTATTCTGAATAAACGTGCAGACATTACAACAGTGGAAATTAAACAGTGTGTGTTGTTTGCTAAGTGCTATAGACATAAATAAAAACAGCACTATGAAAGTATAAAGCAGTTATTCTGTTCCTAGCCGTAGACGTATTTGTGACACGGCAGTCTTTATTGACACTCAGCAGAAACTAGTCATTTGTTGTTTTGTTAAATGTGTTTATTTTTTATAAAAAGGGTGGGAAATGTGACAGAGCTAAAGGTGTTCAAACACTTATGCTATTATCCTTCCTGAGCCAGTCAGGAAGAGCATAGCTGTTTCTCACCAAGTCTGCTCAGTTATAGACAGTTGGGGGAAAAAAGATGTTAAGGAGACACAAAGGAGTCAAAAGACAGACAGTTTCCACTCACCAAAATCCTGAATCATTAACATCATGAATCATTGTTTTTCCACTGAGTTTGCGCCTGTATTTTTTTTCAGTGTAGTTTTGTAGTTTTTCATCCTGGATAAACGGAAATTGTATCACCATCTTCTCTGTTATGTGTATAATAATGCAATCTGTGACAACAATATTATATGTAACTAATAATGTTGACCATTAATCCATAGCCACCCACTGTTTGGCCGGACTGTACCACTGTCAAGTGGCTCAGGCTTCGTGATTTCAGAGACTGGGCTGATTGTAACAAATGCTCATGTCGTGTCTACCACCACGCCTGTGTCAGGACATCAACAGCTTAAAGTACAGATGCACGATGGGGATGTATATGAGGCTACAATTAAAGACATTGACAAAAAGTCTGACATTGCCACCATCAAAATCAACCCACAGGTGAATACTGTATGACACTTTATTGCAGATTGTTATTGGTTTATCTTCTTTTAATCTGTCTTCTGGGTAGAGGTCATATTTAATATTCAAGTTATCCTATACATAAGCACATATGCAGTCATGTTGCAAGAATTATGGAACAATAACCAATAGTAGAATCCAAGCAATCTTATGTCCATTTGTGAGGGCCAAATTAGCCCATGCTCTCCCTCCCTTGTCAATCACTTTGTCACTAATCTAGGATGACTGTAAGCTCATGTATTCGGAAAAGGGCAGATTGTGCTTTTCTCCGGCATGAGAAGCAGTTTGAAAAGATGCTGTTGGCTGGGTTCATCTGTTTTGGATGAAGTATATGTTAGCGCTCACCCTAGTGCTTGGGTGTTGGCAAATGGCCAAACTGGAGGTACAATTTGCCCTGCACCCCAACTGTAGATGATTAATGAAGATATCTTGTGTCTGTAAAGTTTCCTTCGTGTAATTAAAGTTAATGTAGCTAACAAGTAAGGGAGGGGAAGGAAGTTTATAGCCTTCAGTTCAGCACCAAGCATATGGGAATACCTAAGACACTGGTTGGATAAGTAACACCATTTGTAGATGAACATTGCAATAAGACAGCAGAACAAGTCATTCTTTCAATCATTTAGTTATTTATTTCTCTTTTGGCTTTGGTGGCAGTGAACATGTCTCTAACCACAGCCTCAGACTGCAGCTCTTTCTGGGAGATCCTCAGACCTTCCCATGCCAACTGTGAGATATGTATCTCTCCAATGGGTCTGCCCTGGAGTCCAAGTTAAAATAAATATACAAATTAAAACAATATCATGATTGGAATCAGTGTTAACCAACATCTAAGGCTTCTGGGTATGATGCTTGAGTGGCGTGATTCCAAACTGTAAGCTGGCTGCTTAAACACTGCTTTAAGCCATTTAGTGTACTTTTGTCTATATTTATAGATAACAGTATGATGTACAATGTCAGAAACCACATCTGACATTCAACACTGAAGACTATTATCTTGCTTGTTGGCACATCAGCTTCATAGCTCCAGTACAAGACTAAACAAGCAAACCTCTGACACCAAACATTGGCAGATTGACTACGTGTTGAGTGAAAGTTTGTGTTCACTTCATTTTTTGTTTTAAAGAGAAGAGAAAATCCTATTGAACTAAACACAACAATACCCACATGACCGTAGTTTACCCACATTTCTCTTTCTGTCTTCTTTCTCTTTCTTCTTTGACACTGCTCAGAAAAAACTGTCACTCCTGTTGCTGGGTCACTCAGCAGACCTGCGGCCTGGCGAGTTTGTGGTTGCTATTGGGAGTCCGTTTGCTTTGCAAAACACAGTGACCACAGGAATCGTCAGCACAGCTCAAAGAGATGGAAAAGAACTGGGCATTCGGGACTCAGACATGGATTACATCCAGACTGATGCAATCATAAATGTAAGACAACTGGATTTGTCTATCTGATCATACTGGTATTTAAACTAAACTAAACAAAAATGAAATTTTGTGGGTTTTTTTCTTTAGTATGGGAATTCAGGTGGCCCCCTTGTCAACCTGGTAAGCATTCAACATACACACAAGCACATTCAATACTTTTTATAGTTTTTTTAGTAGACTAATTTGTAAACACTATGAAATTCACCTGTGTTGTACTCTAACCTTTACACTGATCTAAATTTTATTAGGATGGAGAGGTGATCGGAATCAACACCCTCAAGGTAGCAGCAGGGATCTCCTTCGCCATTCCTTCAGACAGAATAACCCTCTTCCTCAATGATTCCATGGGGAAGCAAAGCAAAGGTACATCAACATTTAATGCGTATCCACATATTACGGCTCATAGCTTGTGCTGGTTTATGGTTAATAAATAATCCTTAATGTTTTGCATTGTTTTTGTGCTTCATTCTTACAGAATTGAGATCAGTAAAGAAGCGTTTCATTGGAATTCGCATGCTCACTATAACTGAAGCGTGAGTGGATTTCATATCTTTGATTTACACAAAATATGGCCATAAGTATGTGGACACCTGGCTGTCACACCCACATGTGGGCGTTCGCTAAAAAAAATTGAAAACACACACTTGGGACTGTTTATTCTGTAGCATTAAAGATGGAACTAAGTTCACTGGAACTAAAAACTGCCCTAGCATGACAGTGACCCTCAAAACAAGATCCATAAAGACATTTACCAAGGTTGGTATGACCTGCACAGAGCCCTGACTTTTGAATACTTTTGATGAAGCACCAGGACTCCTTGTCCATCATCAGTGCCTGATCTCAATAATGCTCTTGTGGCTGAATGAACTTAAATTCCAATAGCAAAGGAGGGCTACAGGGCACCAACTCTATATTAACTCCATATTACCAACTCCATATTCAAGCCCATGGTTTTGAAAAGGAATGTTCAGTAAGAACATCTGGTTTTGATGATTACGTGTCCACATGCTTTTGCCCACATAGTGTATTTGTATTATAGTCACTATTAAGAGTTTTGCATGGCCCAAAAACTCCCCATACCAATAATGTTAATTTTTGTTGAGTGTTTTTGTTGTGTTCAGCATTAGGTGTCCTTGTGTTTTTGTTTTTTTTGTAGTCTGGTAGAGGAGCTGAAGCAGCAGAACCCAGACTTCCCTGATGTTATCAGTGGAATCTACGTCCATGAGGTGGTTCCTCACTCTCCTGCTCAAAAGTAAGGATCAACTAAACACAAGCTGCTTATTTCAAAACATGATTTAAATGTCCTTAATAAAAAAAAATAAGTAAAATCACTAATGAATTCATTTAGGCTTATATTTATTTATATCGTAATCATCCTCCAGCTCTCCATTTTCCATAATCTCTCGGACAGACGCATGCTGTAGCCAATTCAGCAATAAGCATATATGGTTATGGCTTTCTGAGCTAATACTGATGTTCCTGAATTTGCTGTTACATTTTTCTGATTTGTTAGTGTATTTTGAACTTATGGGGCACCATAAAAAAACAGAATATAGGGGAATAAAATAGAAAAATGAAATGATTCTCACAAATTAATTTTTAATAGGATTTTTTTAACACTGATGTAATGTAAGGTATGATGTTGCTGTTTCATAAATAAATGGAAATAACATGCAATGCAATCATATCATATTGGCTCAAGAGCTTCAAAGATTGCGGTAGCTCTTATTAAACACCGGACACATTTACTTTGTTAAACCGGAAGTGTCGCATTATCCTCTGTGTCTTTAACACTAGAGGGGGAATCAAGGATGGCGACATCATCGTAAAGCTGAACGGCCGGCCGTTAACCAGCACCAGTGAACTGAAGGAAGCGTTGATGGAGGACACAGCTCTGCTGCTGGAAGTCCGACGAGGCAACGATGATTTGCTGTTCAACATCGAGCCTGATGTTATCATGCAGTGACACAATTATGCACCTTACCATTTGCTCTGGTAATGCAGGAACAAACAGGAAAACATGGCTGGCACACCAGCAGCCACAGAGCTTTTAACACAACGAACCCCAAAAACACAACTGAGTAGCATTTTCCCTGGTGTGTTTTCCAAAATACTTTTGCCAAAATACTGTACATATATGGATGGAGGTGAAACGTCTTGTATTATTTAGTTTCTGGTGAATAAGGAAATGTATAGTACTGTACTGCTTTTTAAAGACAATGCTGGTGATATTGAAAAGCAGCTAGATTTGTGCCTGAGACCATTCCACAGGCCAGGGTGAAGCAGAGTGAGTGATGTAGATGGTCAGTATGCCATCTTTGCATTTTAATTTGTGTCAAGACATCACAATTTAAAAAAAAATGGAATGCATTAGTGAATTGTTGTATAAAATGTGACATCCTATTGCTGTTCACTTTATAACTGTCTTTTGATAACTGATATCTACTTTTGTAACAACTGTAAGCAAATTTCTTTGTTTAAGTCAAAATGTTTACAATTGTGTCTGCTGGTTCATACCAATAAAGGCAGAATTTCTGAACATCATGTCACCCAGTCTGGCTGTGAACAGTCCAGTTTGGTTTTCCTTTTATTTATTTAATAGTCATAATGGAAGCATTAGGATGAAAGAATGTGAGGTTTTAGTCTGTTACAGCAGATACACCAGTACACAAGCTTCACCTTTCACCTACATACATGCAAAGTGCAAATTTATACCATATTATATTCCCCTTGTCTGTATTATCCAAGTGAGGTATCTGGCCTTTGCAAGTGGACCTTGAAATGTATTTAATGAGGAATAATCTTTTTTAAAATTAAAGTGCTGTAACACAATTCCTTATAAAATGCAGACATATTTTACACTCTTAAGTGAATGGGAATATCTTCTTTATTCTCTAGTCTTTCCAATCTTTTAGACACATTCTCATAAAATATTTCCAGTAAATGTTTATATGGAATTCCATTTTTTAATCCCTGACCAAACCCACACACTCATGCTATTATTATATTTTGTTGGTTCATGACCACAGTATTTTCTAATGAACTTAGCAGGATCTATTGCTCAAAATGTAAACAAGAAATTTGACCTTGATCAGAATAAAACAATTAATAAAGATGAATGACTAAACTGTAAATGTGTTATGCCATGTACACGTCACTGTTAATCATCTTGGCCTTTCTTTAAGTCCTACAAGACGAGTCAAATAATTTATCAGGGCTTATTTTCCAGGATATTCTCAATAAGAGAAAAGTGTCTCACATTTGCTGATAACCTTAACATTAAAATCAATAATACATCGACTAATACAGCACCTAATATCCCCCACCCTAATACTGATAAATAACATGACACTCACTAACCATCACAAACCATTACTTAACCAGGTTGTGCTGAAAATGTAGAGATGAAATATAAAGGCTTCCACCAGATGACAGTTTTAGTTCAGAATAAAGTCGAATTTAAAAGATTGTATGAAAATAATTACCAACAATCACCTTTCATGTCAAGAACAATTTGAATCCTAAGTGTCTGATAATTGTTAGCCTGACCAAAGCGATTCTCCTTTTAAAATAAAAGTAAAATACTTTCAGGTCTCTTGAATGTGTGATATCAGATGAAGAGAAAATAAGGTAAAATATGCTCAGTCTCAAAGGCCTTCCATTTTTCCAGGAGCTCACTAATATTTCCAGAACATTTGCTCCATTTACTGTTTTTCCAGGTGTTTTCCTAGAAAATCATAAGAAATAGATTTCCAGGTTTTGATGAGTGACAATCCCAAAAATACATAATGCTCAAGATCGCTGACTTTAAATAAGGTATCCAAATTAAACTCTGCAGCTTTTACCTACATCATCTTCAACAATTTCATGCTGAATATGTTGCCGTGGTAACCACGGTAAAGTGATCAACTCTGATTATGATTAAACATGGGTAAGGGATATTTTCCAAAATGTAACTATAATTAGCTCAACAGATACTGATACACACACACACACAAAACTTCTACTTCTACTATACTCTCTAACTTGGCTTAGAGTCTAGGAGCTTGAGTCATCTATATAACTGCAATTTGAAGACCAAGCTATAATTTGTGTATGCATTTGGAATGATGTGGTTGGAAAGAGTTTTAAAAGAGGAGACATGGTCTTGGTTAGGATAAAAGCTGTCTGTGGTATGTAATGATTTCATCACCTTCGTATACAAGCACAGAAGTGCAAACAGTGAAAAAACCCCATCTACACGCTTGGCTTTTATTTAAAGTGGAGACCACATGTGGTCAAAGAGGATCTCAGCTAACTCTTTTCCATCACTGAGTCCATTATCATAAGAAAAATTGGAATAACTACACAAGAGACGTCAGAGTCTGGACAACCAGTACATATTTACACACACACACGTATTTTGGGCTGTGTATTGGAAACTTAAGATGAACTGGTATACAAACATGGTAGTCTGGCATTTAAATGAAACTTCCTCAAGACCACCTTTCACACAGCACATCATACAAGCAAATACACAAATGTTTACCACTATGATTTAAATCCTGAGCTGACCTCCATCACAAAGCATATGGGGCTTTCCAAACGAGCTTGCTGTAAAATCGCTGTGGACAGTTCAGTGCAGTGTGTGTGTGGGGGGGGGGACTTGGGGAGGAGTGTTACTTCAGTAAGCTGATCTCCTCCTGAAACAAAAACACACACTTGGCTATGAAGAGAACTCGGTTGTCCAGGATCATCTCTAGAGCCTTCACATGAATGTGTGGAATGTAGAGACATACATAAACAAACGCCATGGGAGACGGCACAATACAATGAAAGGAGAAATGAAACCAGAGAAGAAGCTATATGGAACTGGACAGAGACGGACTAATATCAAGGCCGGATGAGCATTCTAGGAACTTACATTGGCAGGGTTTTTTTTTCCTGACATGCCTTTTTAATATCTTTTGGGATGGAGGTGGTGTCTAATCATAGTGTTGATGTCTATGTGAGACATCTCTAATCATCCTCCTCATTGTGCGTAGGGGGAAAAAAAAGACAGTTATCTTCTTCCAGTCAGGTTAATTACATTTCCAGTTATTTCAAACTTAATTATTGACCTGAGAGTTGATATTTTCAAGCATGTGACTATTTTACAGTTGTTATTTTTCAACATACTTTTCATTTCATTCTCACTTCATTTGTATATTCTCTTATCTTCTCGATATTGATGACTGCCAGAGGGAATTAGTCTTCTTGTCACATTTTTATACCTCAGCCATGGTGTAATGTGAAGAAAATAAATGTTTCACTTACATTTTGAGCTTAAGGATTTCTATAGGCAGCAATAAACATGACACATTTGGGCATGGTAAATAAAAAAACATGGTTGCTTTAGTACAGTTATTTTTTCTTCTTCTTCTTATAAATTAATTGTTGTCTCACATTTCTTTTATAAATCCATCATGGTTCTGGAGCTGACTGTCCGCCAGGTGTTGGCTCAGGAATGCAACACCTGCACTACATTTAAAAAAAGCCCTAAACTATGGAAAAGAAAATTTTGCTGTTGAGTCGGTTGCTAAAATACTTGAAAACTTTCATTCAGGGTGTGGATATGACTTCAGGAATGATGGAGCAGTGCAGTGTTTAGTATTCTACCTCATCTAACACATCTGATGCACATCCCCAGCTCTACGATTTCATGAAACTGAAGAAGGAAAAACATAAATCTTTATAAATCTCCATGGAGCTGCAGTCTGCCATAATCCGAGTTAGACATAGAAGGGAAACACAGATGTGACTTTACTTTTCACTCGAGTATTGTTACAAGTTTTACCTGTTCAAGACATAAAGGTAATTTTACAGGTTATGCTCTAAACATAATACTCTAAACAATACACCATTCCTTAGGAAATGTCCATATGGTTTGTAATATTTGTCTAATAATGTCAAGAAAGTCAAAACTGTACATCAAACAGATTTTACAAACTATTTTTTATTTATATCAAAATGTCATTCTATAGCAAATTACAGAAACAGTGAAAATAAAACAAATGATTCTTTAGTGTCACTGTTAATTAAGAACAATTTACAGATGTTATATTAAGATAAGAGCAATTATGCTACACAAATGTGTTTCTTTTATAGCTATCACTATTGCACTGCTGATCATATCAGATATTATATATATATATATATATATATATATAATATATAATATATATATATATGGTAAATTATATCATTTAATATATAATTACCAACATGATAAAATCCAATGCTGTTAAAAGGCACAATTATTATTATTATCATTATCATCTTTTAATCCAGATCTAATCTCATTGTTCTTTGATGGTCAGTAAAATTTAACAATAAGTTTGATTAAAGTAAGTTTTTCCCTGTGTTTAGATATTAGGCCAAGGTAGAACCTTTAGGAGCACACATCAGACCTGCTCATTAGAGCTTGGCTCGGAGAGATCCCACTACCGGCTTGTCCGAGCAGAATTCCGCCCACCAAGATGGACGTTCCAGAACGTTCTTTCCCTGCATGACAGTGGCCCACAGGTTCTTGTAGAGCTGAAGTACAAAAGTACATGATGAAGGTAAAACAAATCACAAACTGTAGACGATAAAGTGCTCATTAAAAACACACCCCTGATAAAACTGCATGTTTTTATGAAGAAGAAAAAAAAAATCAACTTGGATCATTTTCCACCTTTAATGTGATATAACAAATACTGTAGAACGTTGTTGTTGGGGGTCTCTAAGAGATGTATTGCAGAGAACCTGTTTCCACAAGTGTGCAATCTGCAATCTAACAAACTAATAGTTTGTTAAAGCACCTTCTGCCTGAAACACAGCACTCATTGTTTTTGGTTTAGAGTCTGCCTACTTAGCATGTCTTGATATGGCACTTTTATTCCACTCTTCCATACAAAAATGCTCTTTGGCTATCAGATTAGCATTCACAGGGAATCTCCTGTGCACAGCTCTCCACATGTTTTCATTAGGATTTAGATATGGATTTTTAACTGAGCCATTCCTTCTTGTGAAGCCATTTCTTTGTTGATTTAGATTTGGCCTTACTGGAAGGTGAAAGTGTTTTTCAGCTGTCTAACAGTCCAGCAGGTTTTGTGCCAAAACAGCCTGGTGTTTGGCAATATGAATGATTTCCTCTGTTATGACAAGAGTTCCAGTCTCAGCTAAAGAGAAGCAGCCCAATAGCGTGTCACTGCCACCACCATGTTTCACCATGGGTATGTGGATCATCGGCACCATAATAAGACCACTTATTTTGTTAAGATTTATGCCCAAATAGTTCTATATTAGTTTCATTAGACCATTACACATTTCTGCACAAGGCGTGGGGTAATTTAGGCAGGCGTAATTTTTTTTTCCATCCAGCGATTGTATCGCATAGCCCAGGCTTGTGGTGTTTTAATATGAAACATCACATGCAGGGAGGGAGCAGTAGTTTCATCATGAAGATGGCCTACACTGTGTACATGTACTGTTTTGGAAATTAATATGTAATCCTCTTCTGATTAATACCTTTTGAAAATGGAATATGTCAAGAAAATCCTACTGATCTTTATTTGGAGTTACTTAGAATCGCTGTATTGATGACAGATGTGTAATAATTACTTTTGTACATGAGGGAGATAGTGGTTGGTTAATTTGGAGCACAGTCGTATGTCCCGATATAAAAGAGTGTGCATACTTATACAACCAGATTTCCTTAAAATAAAACGTTTTTTCCACATTTTTAATTTTGTTGGTCAAATTAAAGGAGGAAACAGATCTATCTATTTGCATTATAAAATCCTGCAGTTTTAACAGCAGACTTTTTATCTACACTGCATGTTTACTGAAATATCTGTTGAGGTCTTACTGGCGAAAAAGTTTACATAAGCAATGTTTCAAGCAGGCTTCAATCAAACAATGATGGTTTTTTTTTTTAGGTTTTAGAAATCCCTTTTACAGGAACTGGAGGAGACGAGTCGAGAGAATCGGCCCAGTGCCAGAATGAAGAGTAACTTTCCTGTAAATACCAACTCAGCTATAAACAAGGTTAAAGTGTGTGAGAGAGGCCAGTGGAATTACTGAATAGGGCTGGTGTAGTGTGTGTGTTTCACTGTTTTTTTAAACGTCTGGGGCTCTCTCTTCAGACTTTTAGAGGGAAGGAAAGCAGGCCAGTATTTTATTTAATGTACAATTTGAACAGACAACAGTGTAATGCTTTGGCAAGCTAATTCAAATTAGTAGCTATCATAACAGAAATTTAAGTAAATAAACTAATGGTTCTTTAAACAATCTAACAAATAATCAGTCCCCTGATATTAATAGGAAAAGTTTTACTCGGAACAATCATTTCCTTTTAAAGTTGGTGCAATTTTCTACTAGAACAAATTTAATATATGGCATCTGACTGTTAAAGAAAATCGACTGTTGTCTTCTCAAATGAAGTGCATGATTTTGGCTCCTACTTTTAAATGAGACATTTTTTGTTCTCTCTATTTTATCAAATATATAAAAAAAATCTTTGAAGAAAATAAATGGCCCATAAAAACAAACAGCTGTCAGCCTTTGGTAAAGAAATGACCAGCACTGGTGGCACCAGTATACACATCAATATTAGACAAAAAAAAAAAAAGATTTGACAAATTTCACAGTTTTTTTTTCCAAAACCCCAGTCACAGAAAAGCAGGAGTGTGAGAGTGTGTGTGTGTGTGGTGCATGTGTGGTGTGTGTGTGTTTTCCCAACTGAGCGTTGAGCAATACCCAGTCTCTTACCTCACCATCAGCGTTGCCAATGGGTGAGTTCAGAATAAAGTCAGGAGGAGCGATTACATCAACCAAAGCCACAGCATCATCTTTGAGCTAGCAGGAATAAAGATCAATCCATTTATAATAATGGCAGCTATTATGCACCTGCTGTTTACACTTTCACATATATATGTGTTTTGAAGCTGACCTGACTACAGAGGCTGAGGATAGCATTCTGCATGAAGTCAGCTGGCTCTTTTCCACGCATATAGCCTCCTAAAAAATAATTTAAAAAAATGAAAAATAAAATGTCAAATTATTCCTCCTGATTTCCATGTTTTTCATGATTGAAGGTGTACCTTGGTAGAGGATGGCCATATGGTTGGTGAGAGTCCAGAGCCCATAGAGAGCACACATCCTCTTCAGAACTGATCTGACACTTGATGGAGTTTCATCATCCCTAGTCATGTCATGGAAGCGCTGCAGAACCGTGTGCTCAATATAGGCTATTGCCAGTGAGCGACAGTAATACACCTATATACAGGAAATAAAGTGAGATATACAAAATTACTAAGTGAACAACTTTTGCAAGTCCTCAAAACCACTGCTTTGGGTAGATATTTACAGATCCATCTGTAGACACATGTGTAACACATTGCAGTGAGGGTCAGCCCTGTGAGACACAAGAGAAAAGAGCACTGACTCATTGTCAAGCTGAAAGTTAAGATCAGCTGCTAATGTCACACACTGGGTGTGGGTGGGGTACAGTCATATTTAACATTTTATTAGTCTTCTACATTGTAAGAGATGATGAGGTGGGGTTAGAAAAACACCATTTGAGGTCATTTGGCAGAAAAAGTTTTGCTTTGTAGACGGGCAGTATGACACATGAAAACAAACTGAAGGTTGCCAGAAATGAGAAGGAGCAGGAGAAGGTGGGTGTGGAGTAACATGTGGAACTAGGCACCCATTAGGTGGAGCTGGACAGCCTCCAGATATTTAAAACATTGACTATTATGTCATATGCATGTCTAAAACCCGGGCCCACAGCACACCTCATATCTAAATGTGTTGTTGCTATGGTAACATGAGGGTTGAATTCATCACAAATGTGACAAATATCCACTGTTTTATTTTCAGAAAAGTGCAAACACATTACATAACCCATTGAGACTTTCTAAAACGATCTGGTTATGTTGCCGGTGTGTGGCAACGTTGTGTGACAAAGAACACTAGACAAAAAAAAATATTCAAAAGGTCTGTGGGATGTCTTCATAATAGAAAATGAATGTGTGGACTGAATCTTTTAAAATGTCCAGGTTGCACCCATTTGCAGTTTTAAAGCATAAAAGAAACTAAAACTTTTCAGCTCCTTTGTCTAACAGTGTACACTGTGCTAGATGTTTTATAGATATAATGCTCTGACAGATCTGGATTATCTTTTCACATGTTTTACAGGACCTGAGAGTTCAGTTCACTTGGTTGAGTGTGGAATCTATTTCCAAAACCTGGTGTGGTCCAGAAAACCAGTCTAAAAAAAAAAGATGGATTGAACCTTACTTGACATGAAGTCAATATTTTTTGTATAGAAGTGAATCACTTCAACTAAAAGGCTTCAGCCACAATGTTGACAAGGGCTGAGCTAAAAGCAAGAAATACAAATGAAGAAACACTACATAAATAAAAAAAAAGGAATATGCACATCGATTATGCACAGAATCTGTGCAACTGAAAAGGAATTTATACATGTGAGCACAAACTTGCAATGACAACAACATCGCTCATACAAGCCCAGAATCAATCTTGGTTACAGCTTCCAAGGTTTAGGCAAAGTGCAAAAACACTCTCAGTGGGAGGTTCCAGAACAAGTAAAAGTTAAATAAAAGCTGATTAAAACCTAAGACACTCAAAATAAAACAGCAGGGATGGACAAATCATAAATTCATTAGCTATAACACCCACCGAGTAAGATTGTCCAGTTTAGCTTGTCTGGAAAGCTAGCTGATTAATTAACTAGACTTGACAAAGCCAAATGTGGTACTCAGTCCTAGGGCTGGGTGATATTGGCCAAAAAAAACCCCCAAAAACATTTATTCACAATTCTCAATTATGACTTATTTTTGCTCTTACATAATGCAATTAAATGACAATTTATTTAGAAAGTTTTTTTTTTAAAATAAATTAGTTTATTTAATTAATTTATTTAAAATTTCAACCCTGTAACAATTCCATATCTCTGAAGTAATATTTCCATCTTTCTTTGCTATTCTTCTTCTTATTAGTATTATTATTAAGCTGATGTGTGTAGTGCAACAGGTGTGATGCGGAACTGTGTGCTATAGCTACAGCATTGACAAACATGGTTGTACATGGCTCTACATGTCTGATACACGACTAGGACTAAAAATGAAATGGACATGAAATCTATTTGTCCTGGTCACTGATGCTATTGTTTTCCATAATCAGCTACAGTCAAATCTTTCTATATCTTTTACACAGTCAGATGTTTGGAGCTAAATGTTTTGCTACTGACTGCTGGTTTATGTGGCTTATTATGCAAGAATGTTATTTTGCAGGTTTTCCTACTAGAGCCTACTAACCCAGTGATAACCTACTGCTGGATTATCTGCACCTATGTAAGCAATATGAATACACTCACACACATGGGTATTGTTAGGACATGTGGGACAGATTAAAAGTGTACCTGGCTGTTGTTGCGTGCCTCAAAGTCTCCCAACCCCAAAGCTTTCTGCTCTCTCAGCTTCCTCTGACTCTCCCCCAGCAAAAAGCACACCAGCCACTTATATGCTGCCAGAGGCACTGGACCACATGAATAAAAAACACAAAAAAACATTAAATATAAACTTCTGCTTAAAACACAATAAGAATTTTGGGTAATAAGTTGATGTGGTCTGACTGCTGTAATAAAAGTCTATGCATTATAAATAGGATTCTTATACTGACAGATATAATATGATTTTTATAATGTAGAAAAGCAACGATGAGGAAAAACCAAATACGTTGTAACTTGAAGAAGGAGATAGATAGTAATGATAATGTTGGAAACAGGTGGTGATTGTACAGCTGCTCTGGATTTGATCAGGTATTTGGCATATAATTCCCTACATGCACAAACTCACATACACCCATTAGGGTCTTGGAACCCTGACAACATTATAAGCTTATATCTTCTTGAGTATTGAGTGTGAAGGAGTGAACGCTGATGAATAGAGATAAAGGGAAATCCCTAGAGGTAAGAGGAGGATCAAACTAGCCTGCCATATATTCATCTGTTTCCCTCTGCTGCTCAACTTGACAGGTAACCATATAATAAACTACTTTTGGAAACCACTGCAAATTTGCATTCTAAGTGGCCAAAAAGGTTGTGCATACTGAGTATAAGGCTACAATATAAGTTGCTTGAAATAGATAACCATATGTCACACTACAAAACCCTTAGGAAGGAAATGGGCATGTTTGGTTTTGACATTTGGAAGATAATGAGACCTCCAGGTTTGACAGGTCGGCTTTTCTATAAGAGCACTAGTCATATAGTTGGTTTGATTTGTTTTAATTTTCCCAGTGCAACATTTTTGCAGATAACAGCTACATTGTGTTTGAAAACCAAAAACAAGCAGATAAACAGATGTATGGAATATGGACAAATATCCAGGCTTCAGGCTCGGGACCCTAATCTACACTGTTGTTTTTCTGGCACTAAGTTCCCAGCAGGGTAACATGTCAAGAATATACTGGTGCACTGCTTACCAAGTTGTAGGACTGTTAAATTGTTCACTGAGTTTAAAATTTCCCCTCAGCACCAGTTCATGTGACAGGCTGAGTGTTTTGCACAGTAAGTATTCCAAACAGCCAATCAAAAACCTACTCCTCTGACCCCGGTTGCCAGGTAACAGCCGGGCAAGTCATGAGCAGAGGAATGAAGTCAGTAAAAAAGTGCAGATGTGTGGCAGATGTGCAACAGAGGCCTCTAGAGCAGAGAAACAGTCTTCTTATGCTAAAACATATGCAATATGACACTGGGTGTGTTTTTAAATGGGTTTGTCTGTACAGCTTTCACTCAGATTGTTAGTTGACAAGAAGTTTTGGTACCCCACCCATTCTCTTTTGAGTAGATTACCTTACTGCGGTCCTCTCAGTCCAAAAATGTCAACCTATAGGATAGAGTTCATACTTTCCAGGTTAAGTCATTTGTGAAACCAGTGCCTCAGTGTCATTATTACACACTCTACCTGCTGAGTCCATGCACTCCTCTACTGAGGCAGCTGTGAACCTGCTGCTTTCCAGAATTCTTTTCCAGTTGTCCAGGAAGTTCACTGTCTCCAGGGGAGACTCAATCCTTCCTTCACCTAGTTGAATTAGACACAAAAAGAGAAAAAGGGGACAGAGAGAGAGAAAGAAAAAAAACAGGGCAGGTCAAGATGTAACCAAAATATTGAACATTTTCTGGCTAACAAATCCATACGCAAACTCTAATTTGCCCATTAAAAGGTTCTGCACATTGAGGTAAAGACCTTGCTGCTGGTGCTGGAGCAGGCTAAGCAAGTAATTGCTAGTTTGTTGCAGAAGAACGTTGTTGTCTCCCTCATATGTGCAGTTCGGGTCATTGTCATCACGGATGTCTCCGAGCCGGTTCACTAGGGAATAAAACCAAAGAGGAATTTATGACTTTTACTAGCAGAAATCTTTCTAAAGTATCTGAATTTCCCCAACAGTGCATCTAAAAATTTGTAGTTTGTATGGCCACAGTTCAATATTTCAGACTGCTACATGCACAGGCCAACTCTGATTGATATAAGTAACTTGTTGCTTGTTAACGTGAATGTGGATTGAGTTTCTTGTGTCTCATGGTAGCATGGTTAAGACTCACTGGCCAGGTATCCATGCCCTCCACAGGCTTCACGGCATTCCTGAATGCCTCGCTGAGCTGTCCAAGAACCTAGAGGCTTACTTGAGCATGACATGGCATGAATCTCTCTTCCCAGCTCAGCCTTAGAGAGCAGAGTACACACACACACACACAATACTAAATCTGTGACAGAAAATTTAAAAAGAAAAAAAAAAACAATGTCCCATGACTGCTTAGCAAAGTATTAAACTATAGGGACTGCAACTTGTGTACGATTTGTACACTTGTGTACCTGTCGGTCACTGCTGTCCTTCATCAAGAGACCAATCTGAAACTCCACAAAGTTCATGTAAAATGATTTGGAGAACAGGTCCAGTGCATAGACTGCGGCTAAATATGGTATAAGTCGCCATTGCTGCAACACAGAACACACAGCCAAAAAGTGTTATCATCAACAGTTCACTCATGGTCCTCTCTCTTGTAATGCATAACATTCACCTAGAAAAAAATAAATAAAGGACGATTAGGCCTCAAGTTGCTGAAAAGAAAAGAATTCAAATCACTGAAGGGGTTATCGTGTATTTGCTATACCATTGCCATACTTGGCTGGGAGTCTGAGAAAGTGTAACTGGCTCTGCTCTCTAGATGGAAGGAATGACATTACCATGTCCCCTGGCAATCAGGGCAGAACTAGTCTGAGCTCATGTACATGGAATAGGGCAGTTCACCTCGAAGTGCTTTCAATGCGGTTCAAAAAGATTAAAAGTCTTGATGCTTGCCCCCTCTCTGATTTATAGCAATCATAGGATAGGACAATACTAAATTAGGAGAAAATGATTTGTTGGCTGGTAAATTAATACAGAAATACATTTCTGAGATCAGATTCTTCTTCTTGGACTTTTTTGGTCATTGAACATCTCAAACGCATTCTTTGGAACTTTGTGATAATCTTGAGCCTTTCTAAACATATTAGGGCTGAATACCTTAATTTAAGAAAAATAAACTCCTAGTCCACATTAAAAGAAAGACTGGAAAAAGACCAAGTTTTTTTTCTTATATCCTCAGATTCCTGTTCTTGACTGACAGGAGTGGAGACCAATGTGGTTTGCTGTTGTAGCCAATACACCTCAATGTTTGATGTGCTGTGCATTTTGAAGTATTTGCTCACCATAATTGTAAAAATTACCTCTGAGCTCTCTTATCAGTGTTATAACTCTTTAAACTGTCACTCACACAATATCAACTGTTTTTCACACCATTCTGTATAAACTCTACAGACTGCTGCATATAAAAATACTAGAAGATCAGCAATGGCCTGATAAATTCAAACCAGCCAACCTGGCACTAACAATTATGCAATAGTCACAGAAATCACATTTTCCCCAGTCTGATGTTTGATGACCTGATTTGCATGTTTTTATGTATTGTGCTGCTGCCACATGACTGGCTGATAAGATAACCGCATGAATAATCAGGTGTACATGTGTTCCTATTAAAGTGGAGAGTGGGTGTAGATTACAATATATAAATAGAATAAATAGATAAAAAAAATGATTTTTTTTATCATAATCTGCTTCCTAATATAAGCAAAAGCTCTTTCTTTTACATTACTTACTTAAAATTCCATAATTTGTGCTGAATTCTATTCTATTATGATGAAAATAATTTCTTGGCTACACAGCAAAACATTTTTTTTGTTAACAGCTACTATGCATAAAATATACCAATATGGGTCCTTTTTTATTTCAAAAGTAATTCTGTAATATAATGCCATGGTGAAGAATAAGTAAACATCCCAACAGTGTAATGACTGTACACTGGTAGTGCTGGAAATACCAGTGATAGTGAATGCAATTTCTGTAATGGTCTGTTATGTCTTGTTTTTTGTAAAGCGTTGGTCAGTGGGATGTATAGCTTTACAGAAATGCACCTGTAGCTGATATTCCAATACTGGGATCTCCTCATCATCTTTAGGCCCAAACTGGCGTCGTGTGGCTGAGAACCGCACAGCGATCGTCAAGGCCAACTTCAGATTGACCAATGCCATTCTCGTTATGGATACTCTTCCACCAGACAATGCACCTAGTGATGCCCCAAAGCGTTTATTAGGGTCCTGAGAGAGAAAAAAGCAAGGAAGGAGCTTTTTGAGCCTTGTGTAACTCTTCAAACAAGCACATTTAATAACTAGTCATGCAGCAATCCTTTTACAGCAACAGGGCTAAAACATCCTGCTTGTTTTTTCTAAACTCCTCTTCATATATTTTCAGCATTCTAAAAGGCTAATAGCTTTGCAGCACCAGCGCTGTTTATTTAAATTGAAAACATGGGGATTCTTTCATGCACATCTAGCATGGCGACTAGAAACACAGACTGTTATTTTCCTTTGCCGGCTCATAAGGATTCTTCCCAATAGCTCGCACCACTACTAGCACAATACTGTGTGGAAGTTACACACTCCATATAAAACTATCAAGGTAGTAAGTGATTTGGTTTGAAGGAAAGTTAAACCAGAACTAATGCTTAGTATATTTTACATATGTTATAACTTCATGCAAAAAAAACCCACTGAGAACCTATTGAAATTGTTCTGATTGTGGTCTTGTTTGAACAGGCGCAGTGATACTGGTAGTTTTTATAGAACACAGCATTGTGCTGACCTTAAAAGGGGTCACATATTGTCCGTCTGGCGTCACATCTCCAGTTTTGTTGAGCAGATTTTCCCGAGGGATCCTCACATTGTGGAAAACGGCAAAACTGTAATACACGTCCAATCAAAACATTACGCAGAGACAAACACAGATATTTTGATACGTCTTGAAAACATACACGAGTACAAACGTTCAAGCGCATGTCAGATCATTTCACCTTATACATACTGCCATCTAGTGACAGGTCAATCGAGCAAGCCCAACAGAATTCATATTAAATGTTATGTGGATGCTCACATTGAGAACAAAACTCACCCGTTGTCCAGCCCATTTTGGCCCAATTTCTTTCCCATGTCTCCAACCATTACCCCTGGCATTGCCAGTAATGTTTTGGGATCTCTAACCTGAAATATTAATACCACATAATTGCACATCAAAACATGCCAACATCCAGACCACAGTTTAGTCACATACTGTTGAAAGCACTCATTTATTAATTCCATTAAATAAATGGTATTAGGTAATACAGACCAAATTAGTTTGCGTCAGAAAAAAATGTACCTGAACCACAAAAGAGTGCAGGCCGTGACAGACTCCATCAGGTGTGTACAACTGGGCAAACACAACGGCATGGGTGGCAGTTTTCCCTAGGTTTCCAACCCAGAATTTTGCTGCCTCGAAGTCTGGGGAGTTTATCACAAACTCCTGTTTGAGGAAATACAGACAAAGTGAGAGAGAAAGAAAAAGAGTGACTGTGTGTGTGTGTGTGTGGTGGGGGGGCGGTTGGGGGGGGGGGTGTTCGTCTTACAAATCAGTCTTCATTCATGACTGTCGCAGTCAAAAACTGGTACTGTCATTTTTAATAGCCATGTTACACAAAGAAAGAGTTCCAACACCACAGTCAGAATGACAGTACCGCCATTTGTTTGCAGTTATGTAAACAGTCTAGGCCACAGGTACCAGAATGACATCAAGACTAGGGGAACTGACTTACTTAATCTTTATTCTCTGCAACTAAAACCTTCTTTAACAAACAATTGAAAATGGAAATAATGCCACTAAACAGTTCTTTAAATAGCCAGCACACTATATAAAAAAAGAATAGCAATACTACATTGCAATTCTGTCTCTTTATTTCTTAACAAGTAAGCCTTAAATATGGCACCTGGTTCGTTTTAAAAAGTAATTCGAAATGTCATATAGTTTAAAAACAATTTAATACACAGTGTATTTGTTTGGGCTCAAATATAGAGGGAGGAAGAGGGGAGAAAATCTTCAATATGTACTTTCACTGTACAAAAACATGTATTTTTAACAAACAACATACAAGTGTTAAAAGCCACTACCTCAATATTGCATATATTTGATCTATACTCATACATGTATATATGTATATGTATATTCTGCACAGTCTTGTTGTCACTGCATGGCATATTATGAAAGTGTACCTGGCTGCTAGGGTCATATGTAGCTGTTGTCCTTATGAGCCTTGTGTTGCTGCCATGGCTTAGTTCTGTCAGTGCAAAACAGCCATAGATCTACACATAGAGTAAAAAATGCAGCAGGGTCAGGGTTATGGATGATTGCCTCTTTTTTCTTAAAAGAACAACTTTTTAAACAACTTTTTCATTCCTCCATTTTTCCTTCCTGAATTATGATAGCGTAATCGTAATTCAAGAACCAGTTATTGGTTAAAAAACACAACAACAACAACAACAACAACAAAACTCATCAGTGGACCGAAGTATCGAAAATAAATAAGAAATCCAGTTTGGCAAAGGCATGTTTAGCAATGTTTGCACTAGTCCCAGTGTTTAGCACTGTTTTCAAAATTTACTCCTTCCATTTGATTTGCTGAAAGAATCAGAACTGTTTTTCAGTGTTTGGCAAAATCCCCAAAAGACCCCCTATTCAGCATCATAGAGTATTTTTAATATACTTTTTTTTATAAAACTTTTTAATAATTTTAATATATTTTTTAATCTGATAAAAAAAAAAGATATAAAGGTATTTTCTTTAATGCAAAAGTTTTTCATTAAAAAGATAATGTACACACACTACCAGCCAAAGGTTTTTGGACACTGAAATTTTCATTTTTCAGTTTTATTTCCAAGAAACAACATAATACCATTACAATCACTGGATATGGATTTATACCAACAATAATATAGTTCTTTTTTGGTCAGCACTCTTCCCTATTTCTGCATACCTCTTTAATGGTGTATGCTACAGTACTCACTGGTATTTCTGGGCAATTTTTCTGCAGGAAATGCCTTCATTCTTCAAATGCCTATTCTCTATTGTTAGTTCATGTTTGCCGTCCATGACTGCCACTGAAATGCTGGTGGCTTTGTGGGAGGGACTTTGTCGACACGGTTTGAATAAACCTTGTTCCCTTAAAGTGAAGAACCTCTGCAAATCATTACTTTATTCTTCCTGCTGACCTTTACCCTATGAAGAAACATGTCTATCCTCTCTATCCTGATAGGAGTGGGTTCTTCCCAGATGACTCCACCCCATGCACTGAACGGCTCACTGAAAGTTTTGATCTAATAATATATTACAGCCTTCACATTCAACAAACCAGGTCTCACACTTATCGAATACCTATGCTAAATTTCTGAGTAATGTGATAGACAGAGCTCTGAGCACATCAATTGAGGAACTATTGGTGAAATCATGCTAGAGTCACTAGTCACCTTTTTTAGTCACCTTTTTAGTCCGCCATTTTTATTTATCACCCATCTGTATTCCAGGGAGGACAAATTGAGTACACCAAAATGCCAAGAATAATTTTCAGACATAATAACACTACATGCCATGACTACATTTATGGCAGCAGATAAACTCTGCACTCTGAACTTTAAAATCCAAACTAGTGCAGATTTAGATTCAAGTGTGAGAAAGCAAGTGAGAGAAAAGAACTTTTACCTTCATATCATCAGTATCCTGCACAAATTTCAAGTGCCTCTGAGATCCAGAGCTACCCACAGTGCGTGCAAACATCTGAAGAAACAAGAATTTATTATAATATAGTATAAACAATTATATTATTACAATATACATTTATAATAATATAATTATAACATATGGGTAAGATCATGTCCAAGCAGACTGAATACAGTTTAAAGTGTCATTAAAAATGGCCCCCTTAAACCTCTGACTAAAAATAATGTATCAGAAGAAACTTTTTTAAATAGCTCACCCCTTTGTTGAGGAAGAACTTGGCCCCTAAGGACCAGTCGTACATGCCCAGGCAGTCGTTAAGGACTGTGACCTTCCATGGATTCTGCATCATTTCATCCTGGTCCAGGAAGTTGTACCTAAACAGCTGTTTGCAGCGACGAAAAGTGAGCTCTCTCCTCCGTTCCAGCGACATATCCTCGCCTGGCTGCCTGGCAAAGAGCGGGTCGTTCTCTAGGGTCTGGAAAATGTGCTGCTGCTCAGGCAGTTGGAGACATGAGGAGATGAAGGTTCAGGAGGAAGAATGCATAGTAATTAACTAAATATAACATTACTGTATTAGACAAATCACAGGTCACATACAGTATGTGTTACACATTATTACACTTATTCAAACATAGCATGCACACACACACAAACACACACAAACTTCATTCAATAAAAAAAATTCTATCCTGTTACCTTGAAAGCAATTATTTCCTCACCCTCCATGTGCCTCAGCATTTCCTTACAGTTGAAGGATGCCCTTTTTCTGTATTCATCTAAAGGACCACTGGAAAGTTCTGGGAATTTTGCAGACAAATCCATTTTCTTGGGCCCTTAAGGATAAAATGAAGAATTAATACCAATATAAGTGATATTCTTCACTTCATTAGCCCTTTGACAAAAGCGGTTCTAGCATGATATTGAATATTAAATTGACATACACCGGCATAACATTATGAGCAGTGAGATGTGAGGAGATCATCAGTGTTATTCACTTCATCATGGCACCTGTTAGTGGGTGGGATATATTAGGCAGCAAGTGAACATTTTTTGCTCAAAGTTGATGTGTTAGAAGCAGGAAAAATGGACAAGTGTAAGGATTTGAGCGAGTTTGACAAGGACCAGATTGTGATGGCTAGACGACTGGATCAGAGCATCTCCAAAACTGCAGCTCTTGTGGAGTGTTCCTGGTCTGCAGTGGTCAGTGTCTATCAAAAGTGGACAAGGAAGGAACAGTGGTGAACCAGCGACAGGGTCATGGGCGACCAAGGCTCATTGATGTACATGGGGAGCGAAGGCTGGCCCGGGTGATCTGATCCAACAGACAAGCTACTGTTGCTCAAATTACTGAAGAAGTTAATGGTTTTGATAGAAAGGTGCCAGAATACACAGTGCATTGCAGTTTGTTGCGTATGGGGCTGCATAGCTGCAGACCAGTCAGCGTGCCCATGCTGACCTCTGTGCTCCACCAAAGTCGCCAACAACGGGCAACATGAGCATCAGAACTGGACCAAGGAACAATGGAAGAAGGTGGGTTCTGCCATCCACGTGGATGTTACTTTGACACGTTCCACCTACTTCAGCATAGTTGCAGGCCATGTACACCCTTTCATGGAAACAGTATTCCCTGATGGCTGTGGCCACTTTTAGCAGGATAATTTTCTGTGCCAAAAAGCAAACATGAGTTTGAGGTGTTGACATGGCCTCCAAATTCCCCAGATCTCAATTTAATCGAGCATCTGTGGGATGTGCTGAACAAACAAGTCTGATCCATGAAAGCCCCACCTCGTAACTTACAGGACTTACAAGGATCTGCTACTAACATCTTGGTGGCAGATACCACAGCACACCTTCAGGGATCTAGTGGAGTCCATGCCTCGTCGGGTCAGGGCTGTTTTGGCAGCAAAAGGGGGACCAACACAATATTAGGCAGGTGGTCATAAAGTTATGCCTGATCAGTGCATAGCTCAAAGTATTTAAGAATTATTCTATCGTTTGAGATTTGGTTAATTCTCCATATAAATGTTGCTGTAAATTTTATCACTTTGAGGGACAATGAAAGGTCACACATAGAACTGAGGAACCAAAGTGTGGGACCTGATGGACCTGAGGTTTATTATTACCTTCCTTTACCTAGCATTCACCTGGATTACAATATGTACTGAAAACTATTAAATGCAATTAAATAGATGTCTTTATTGATTGGGGTTTATATTCACTAATTCAGTGATGGTGAAAAAATATGATCCAATAAATAGCATAGGTATGAAAAACTGATTTTTAGGTATGAGTTATTAAACTCAATATGGAAATATAGTTTACAGAAATACCAAAAGCTCAAAATCAAATGCCACATTCAAATAAATGGAGAGTTCCTTAGAGCAAATTATACATTTACATGTAGCTGAGCGCTATGAGAATAAACATGTAAATGTACACTCAGAGCTCAAGTTAAGAGCTCAAGATCCCACTGTGGGATCAATAAAGTTTTATCTTGTCTTATATATATATATATATCTATATATCTATATATCTATATATATATATATATATATATATATATATATATATATATATATATATAAGACAAGATAAAACTTTATTGATCCAATAACTTTATTGATCCCACAGTGGGGAAATTCAATTGTCATAGCAGTTCAACAAAGAGTTAACGTGCAGGTTTTTAACCTAAAGATAGAAAGAAAGAAATTTAAAAAGACAAATAGTAAAAGGAAAGAAATTATGTAAAAATTATAAAAGAAAATAAATTAAAAAAAAATATTGTATAATACAAATAATAATAAACTAATAGCAAAACAACAAATAGTAAAAGAAAGTAAGATTACAAAATTATTATATATATATATATATATATATATATATATATATATATATATATATATATATATATATATATATATATTCAGTACGTGTGTGTGTGTGTGTGTGTTCTTAACTGCGTGTAACAGAAAATTATGGACCCTAATTAATTATATATTAATTAACAGTTAAAATGTAACATGCTAAATTAAATAATAATAAAGAAATTATGTAAAAATTATAAAAGAAAATAAATTTTTTTAAAAAATTGCATAATACAAATAATAATAAACTAATAGCAAAACAACAAATAGTAAAAGAAAGTAAGATTACAAAATTATAATATATATATATATATATATATATATATATATATATATATATATATATACACACATATAAGACAAGATAAAACTTTATTGATCCCACAGTGGGGAAATTCAATTGTCATAGCAGTTCAACAAAGAGTTAACGTGCAGGTTTTTAACCTAAAGATAGAAAGAAAGAAATTTAAAAAGACAAATAGTAAAAGGAAAGAAATTATGTAAAAATTATAAAAGAAAATAAAAAAAAAAAAAATATTGTATAATACAAATAATAATAAACTAATAGCAAAACAACAAATAGTAAAAGAAAGTAAGATTACAAAATTATAATATATATATATATATATATATATATATATATATATATATTCAGTACGTGTGTGTGTGTGTGTTCTTAACTGCGTGTAACAGAAAATTATGGACCCTAATTAATTATATATTAATTAACAGTTAAAATGTAACATGCTAAATTAAATAATAATAAAGAAATTATGTAAAAATTATAAAAGAAAATAAATTTTAAAAAAAAATTGCATAATACAAATAATAATAAACTAATAGCAAAACAACAAATAGTAAAAGAAAGTAAGATTACAAAATTATAATATATATATATATATATATATATATATATATATATATATATATATATATATATATATATATTCAGTACGTGTGTGTGTGTGTGTGTTCTTAACTGCGTGTAACAGAAAATTATGGACCCTAATTAATTATATATTAATTAACAGTTAAAATGTAACATGCTAAACGTAAAATGTAACACAAAATGGTAAAAGTGGACCGTTTTTCGGTAGTAACATAAAATATTGTGTTAATATTACATTTACATAGTTTATAAGATTCTATAAGTTATAATAAAGTTATAAAGCCTGAATAAACATAGTATAAAACCTGCTTTAACTATAGATGACTGCGAAGTGGAACAAGAGTCAGTAACACAAAGTTCACCATCTTTCCCTTGTCACGTAGCTACATTACAGCCGCTTCATTCAGCTGATCTGTTCACTTTACACTGCTTCATTTACACCATGCTGAAGACACAAACACCCAGTAACTCCACTGCATTTATTTATATCTGAATCTACACTGAAATAATAATGCACAATTGCCCTTGCCCTATTCTTGTAGGTTATTTGCATGTCTTTACCAAAAACATTTCAACATGATCCTTTATAGCTCAGCTAAAGGCTTAAGTACTTTAAATGAAAATAACAATTAAACGTATATTACCATATTAATATCTTCCTGGTTGCACGACTGAAACAAGCTGACCACTTACCTGGGTTGTTGAAAAGCTGCTTCTTCTTCTTTAGAGATATCAATTGTGTTCACAGAAATGTTTCAGGCCGCCACCTTCTGGCAGTATATGGGAAAAATCACTGAAACCTCAGACTGTTACACAGACTCAATGTCCACTGGGTTAGGAATAATTTACAGGTGAAGTGAATAAGATTGAATATCTTTGTTATAATGGCACCTGTTAAGAGGTGAGATATATCAGGGAGCAAAGTGATCGGTCATTTCTCAAAATGGGCAAGTGTAAGGATTGGAGTGACTTTAACAGCGGCCAAATTGTGAAGACTAAACCAGGGGGTCAGAGCATCTCCAAAATGGCAAATGATTGTCCAAGTCTCACAGACATGCATAGAGAACCAAGGCTAGCTTGTCTGGACTAATTGCACAGAAAAGCTACTGTAAAACAAATTGCTGAAAAAGTTAATGATGATCCAATGAGGCTCTACCTCAACTTACAAATCTTAAATGATCTGTTGCTAAAGTCTTGGTGCCAGAAACCTAAAAAACACTATCTTCAGAGGTCTTGTGGAGTCCGTGCCTCAGCTTTTTTTGGCGTCACAAGGGGCTCTACACAATATTAGTTAGGGGGGTTTTGATGTTATGGCTGATTTGACTGAACTGATTATGGCAATGGCCAAAGCCATCTTTATGCTTTCTAAGTTGTCCCATGTATCTTCAGTCTGTCTCTGTGGATTAGATTTAACCAGTGAGTCTTAATCCGAGTCCCAAACACTAATTGGAAGGCTGTTCCATAACTATAGGGCATTGTAAGAAAAAGATCTGCCCCCTGTTGTAGCCCTTACTACTTAAGGTACCAACAAATAGCCTGCACCTTTTGATCAAAGTAGGCAGGTTGGATCATTAAAAAGTTCCCTCAGGTACGGTGCCAGGAGACCATTCAATGTAATGTAATCTGAAGGTTTACTTGTGGCTGCATGTTGTCCTGCAAGTTCTTCTGTCTGGTCAGAATTAAGTAGGAATCACAAAACCTTACAAAACATTACAAAACGTAAGAGTACTTACTGTATTATTATTTAGTGTTAAATGTTTTACAATTCAACACATTATGCTTTAAAACCACTGTACAATGTGCAGTATGTAGCCTTCAGATGTTGATTAGAAACATTAGTATTCAATATCCCTTTTTTCATGAGCACTGATGTATGGTAACCTTAACAATAAGCATGACAAATGTCAAGACAAATTAAGATATTAGTAAGGTATATGCTATATATGTGTACATTGTAACTTCAAAATACGTATTAGAAGCATTTTACAGTTCATTTAAAGTATTTGTTGGCAACAGTACAGTATAAAAGTCAGATGCATGTACTATTTGCTAAGAATCACTGTAATGCTCAGTATTACTGTCTAACATGAAATATTTCAGAAAAAAGTGTATGACTTTTTCAATCAGTCACGAATTCTACAGCATACAAAACCCTACAAATAATATATGTAATATTAATATATAATATAATAATAATATTTGTTATGAATAACACTATTACTTTTACAATACCAGATTCTTCACTGACATTTGGCAACCTTGTGCACTGTACCATAAACAGCTGTATGACAAGAAAATAATATAGTACATTATTATATGAAAATTTATTGCTGGCTGATTTTTTCATGACTTTTAGATCATGTTTGGTTAAGCAGCATATAGGAAAAAAAATCTGAATTTTTATTTATTTTAATATAACTGTACATTATTAATGTGTTTATACTGTATATTGTATGTACATAATATATTAAAGAATAGAAAGTGTATCTGATATATTATGAACATAGCTTGGCATCCTCTGTGCTGATTTTGTGATGTCTTTTGTATAGGACCTTTTCTTATGACCACAATATCCTTTGTTTAAGACAAAGGAATTCTTTGTTTCAACTAAATAAAGAATGTGTCGAGCACAGACACTCCGTCCTCCGCCACCTGCGATGTCCATTGTTAATGCCTTTTGTTGTTATGCCACCTGGAGTGACCTCTACAACCATTTCTGTTGACACCTTTCATGCCAGTTGTTGAACTCCCTTTGTTACCCATGGACAATGCCTTTCATTGCACATACAGTAGATAATGACAAAGACCACATCTTTGGGTTGTATAAATACTCCCTGTCTGTCTCAATAAACTCTAAATAAGCATTGCTACTCGAACTCTGACTTTCTGTGCTCCTTTTGGCATTTTTTCCCCCCGTGATCTCAGCTTGGAGTGGCAGAAAGCGCAAACCAGACTTCTTCACAAAAAGTGAACCCAAAAGTAAAATTCTATCAGTATCTATGACTTCAGTTTAGTTTTTGGGTCTTTAAGCAGTTAATAATCTTTCAGGAGCCTCTTAGGGAGAAGGTTTCAGGAAAAGATTAATAAATTAAATTTAACAAAAAAAAACAATTTTCATTTTAACAATAAAATATACAGGATATACATTGTATTCACAGCAAGGAGTATGTACCTGATTTTTCTTGCTGCTGTGTTTTTTATAGAATATAAAATGCAAGCATACCATTATGCATTGCAGTAAAATGTAAGTCAAAACTATTTTTTGTTTCTAGTTTGATCATTCAAGGAGAAGAAAATTCACTGAGTACTATTCATACAAAGCACAGTAGATATTCCTGCTTTACATCCAGTGTTCCAACCCTGAATGTTGTTTCTGTAGTGTCTGTATAATGGGTAACTGGTTACACCAGATGAGACGTTTCAGCGAACAGTTTGTTTTAAAAAAGCTACCCTAGTTATCTTTGGAAGTGATATAGTCAAATACTCACATCCAATAAACAAAAATAATAACCACTTTATTTGAAATTTCAATATTTCCTCAGGATCTTGACTTAAGAAAAAAAAACATCAATAAATCAAATCAAGCAATACAGAAATAGTTCTATGTAATAGTCTTCACAGAAGACGCCTAAAGGTTTGCTTCACCAAGAATCTGACTAAGAAATTGGCCATTTGAGAACAGAACTGTCATTTTTATGTTAAAAGAAGGCTTGTCCAAGATTTAAGGAAAGTGTTCACACAACAAAAAGTCTTACACACAGTCCAATTTGCGATTTATCAATTTGTGAATGGGCAGACTACAGACTACTATTTAAAGCAAAGCAAGAAAGTTCTGATCTCTTTCGGTGATATGGTAACAGTGAAGTCCTCGGTCATGCCTCTAAAGGAGCTGGAGCTCTCTGGAACACACACACACACACAATCACACACAATTTAATATTATCAACTTCATACATGACATTTTCCACAATAGAATGTGAACAATATGCAGGTTTAAAGCACATTAGTTATACCAGTGTTCTCTCCCTTCTCGCTCGTCCTCCACCTCCATCTCTGGAGATCTGCGATGTCCCAGGTTCCTGTGAGGGAACGTTCCTGCGCTTCCTTAACTTCCCCTATTCCCTGCATGACTTCCTGAATGGGAAAGAAAAAAATACACAGGAACGCTAAAGAGCAAATCAAAAACTGATAGCTTCAGATGAACATTGAAAGTTATTCTGCTTTTGTAAATGATAGAGAATACTGAAAGTATATATGTAATCTCACATTCACTTTCTATAATCACAGTAATGCCATGACATGAGAGACATTTAGTACATAATAAAGTTTGCCATATCTTACATATGCAATACTTTGGAAAAGTATTGGCACATGTAAAGAAATATTTTAAGCAAAAATGCATTTAAGAATAATAATAAAGCAATAAACCTTGCAGGTCATCCCTGACAGCCAGCAAGGTCTATTGTGCAATATGTTACTTTCTTTACTGACATACAAATAGTTCCCTGTAACATCTTGTTAAGCTTGGAAAAGTAATCCTTTTTACAGAACATTTAACAGAAACTATGAATATGAATTATACCTCAAAAACTAAAATCCTACATTTTACAATTTTAAAACACTAAAATTCCAATTACCAGATATTTGGATTACATTAAGTTAATTAGCTTATAAAAAAATTCTATTAATAATTTTAATTTCCTGTTCATGTCCCCATTTTAAGTACACAAACTCACACTTTTTAATAGTGCATGCTGTGATACAATTCTTTTCCCCCCTCATTTCTGACCCTTGTTAATGTCTGTTGGCTTGACTGTGATTATGTCCTTTGCCTGTTCAATTGACTCCTCTTTTTCCTCAGGTCCCATCGTTCCAGCTCTCATTATTTCAGCTATAATATACCAGAAAAGAAATTAATCAGCACATGACATTGTTTTACCTTTAAGTTGATGGTTGTAGGTTTGGACAGAACAGGATCCTCTCCTTTCTCATACAAGTGAGCAATCCTCAGTAGAACCCAGTCAAAGTCTGATTTAGACACTTTTTCTTCACCTACAATAGATTACAAATTACATGAAATTATTTTGATACATATTTTTATAAGTCTCTTCATGTAAAGAATCCAAAGCTTAGATTATGTGTATAATCCGGAGTGATCTGAGTACCAGAGTTAAGATCCTGTAGATGCTGGGTGTGTTTTGGGTTGTAGCTCCAACCAGGAATACTGAGATACTGCAGGTGGAGATTCTGAGGCAAAACTACAGGCTGAACAGTGGGTCCATTCCTTGGCTCTTTCCTCCTCCATGGTTTCTCTGTTGAATGAAACGAAGAAAACAAAGGATATAGTGGTCAAGACTATGCATGCTGTAAGTCAGGGGTCTTCACAAAGGGCCTTTAATTCCAGGTCCTTTTATTATCAGGCAGGAGTTATACCTTATACCTTCGTCCACCTGTTTTATCATCTCACGCTGTGCTCCCTTCAGCTATAAAGTGTGCCTCCAATTTAGCTGTAAAGAAAGCCTACAGCCATAATGGCTATTTGCTGATATGACTAAAGACCCCTGCTGTAGATGGTCCCATGTAGATACCGTAAAGGTTTGCACAGCCCAAAAACAGTTTACACCAAAAACTCAACATGGCTTAACAACCCACAAGGATACTGTAGTCTTAGTACCTAAGTACCCAAGAACTTCTTCTGTAATAATATTTACAATTTTAGTACAAATTTACTACTGTTTGTCTTAACTCTTGTACAGCTGTATACTCCTATTCAAATAGTGATATTTCACACTTTACCATCAAATAAAATTCTTTCTACTGTTTAAGTATTCAAAAAGTATAAATAACTGTGTGTTAAGTCACCAGGTTTGTCGATAGCTAAGACCACAGGTCTATGCTGTAGCTGCAGTGCTGCCCGCTGATAGAGAGAGGCCATTGTGGCAGGAGAGCCAACCATCATCCACAGAACTGGCCGCACCACTGAGGAGTCATTCAGAGTCAGGTTATATCCTAGATTCCACTCTTGGTTGTTCCAAAGCCGCCTATGAAGCATCACCTACAACAGGACCACATTAAAAAAAACCCAAATCTTGACAATAGTAATTACTGGCATGTCTGCATTTTGGCTCAAATAGAACAAAAACATACTTTACTATTATATGTATCACAATAATAACGATGGGGCTTGGCCACACTAACCTTATGACTCCTTCTATGAAAATGATGATGCTCACAAACAAATGTACTCACTTCATAATATCTACACAACTTTTTGTCATAGATCTTTTTGTTATCTGGATAGAAAATCTTCAGTATAAATGTCTTTGGAAACATGCTTTTTTTTGTAAATGCTAAATACTCTGGACTGTCACAAAAGGTCTGGGTCTGTTTTTCTGTTTGTCTTTACTAGCCAAATGATTGATTAATTGAGACAATCAATTAATTAGAGGACCAGAATACCATACATGTAATTCTACATTTTTAATTTAACAGTATTGTGTATTTTCATCTGTTATCAAGACTGATATAAATAAGTTACATTTCAGTGTAAACAAGTACAAACTTTACAATGGGTTTTGACATGACAGACTTATCACAATTATTAGGACAGAGCTCTTTAATCACCTGTCTTTACGTAATGTGATGAAATGGACGAGTTTATAGAACAAGTGACCTACCAAGTTGCTTAAATATTCAAATAAAGCTAAAGCAAATGGAACTCTTTGCTAGTCTAGTCTTTGCAACCATATATTGTTGATATTTTTTAGCATTTCGTCTGTTTTATGGCGTTCTCCTGGCAGGTTGCTATCAAGCTTTTGTTCACTGCTTTTAGTGTCTAAAACTGACTATCCAAATAAAGTGTTGTCTCTGGAATCTCTACAGCACATAGTAATTTATTTTCTTTCTGAATCAAGATAATCCATGTCTCTGTTTTAACCTGCCAAAAATGGTCTTTTGTGTGATAGTGTGTGTAGGTTACTCGCACCTCTATCTGGCCCTGGCTGAGACTAGCTACCCCATGTGCTCTCTCGCTGAGAAACACCAATCTGCTGTCGTCATCGCCAATGTATGCGCCTCGTACCATTGGGTAGTAGTTCTGCACATAAGGACAAACACGCAGATCTAAGTAAACATATAAAATATATTTATCATAAATTCAGCAGTTATTGCATGTGTCTTTCTTACTCGAGATAATGTATTGTTGATGTACTTCTTGTACTCCCTTTTCATCATCTGGTAGCCATTATTATCAGTATATATTGTCCTGTTGTTACTCAGACTGGTGGTGGTTCTGAGTACAGCTTCTCTATTCACCAGTAGAGGGCCCACTGCATAGCCCTGATCCAGTCTCTGGCATAATAACTTGTCACTGAAACCCAACGGCACCCTAGTGACCACTGAGTAAGAGTGGTTCTTATCAGATTCCTCCCTGTAGAAAGAAGCATAGGATTATGCAAAAAAAAAACAAAAAAAAAAAACTAAAAGATATAACTAATTATATGAATAGCCTATCTACATATTTATAGAAGAGATTTTTAAACTTAAAATTTATAATATGTAACTGGTAAAACTTTCTGGGTTTTTTTTTTACCTGTAGAAGTACTGACGTATTTCAGAAATTATTTTCCCGGGAATTATTGTCATTGAGACAGATTTGTACCCAGGAACAGTATCATTGGCTGTAAAGACATAGTTATCCGATATAGGCCCAGAATGGACATCTCCATTAGCCTTGTATTCCCAAAAGTCTTGTTGTATCTTCACTGTCATTTTCTCATGCCTGAAACAAAACATTAGAAACCATAAATGAATTCGTCCACAGATAAAAGTTGTTACAAAAATAATAATAGAAAATTTGTATTATCCACCTAAAATGTGACCAAACATGACTCTATTAACTTGGAGATAAGACTTCAGAGAAAAAGACAGAAAATGTGACAAAAGACATGACTCTATTAACTAGGAGATACGACTTCAGAGACAGAAAATCAACAAAATCATCAGATCTGAACATGGCCATGACAATCTTATTAGCTGACTGAGATGTTTCTGTCCAAAACCTGAAGCCTGCTTTACCACTCAGAACTATTACCAATAAAACAGGTATTGTAAAGTCACATGTATAAACCTAATGATTCTGAGTGCCAAAGTTTAGCAGAAGTGCTGCCTCCATATAAGTTACATTAATGGCTGTGGAAAGAAAGATTTGTGTTTTGTAACAGGTTGATAAAGATTTCTTGTGCCTCAAGATATTTACCCAGGCATGCAGCATTTAAAAAAATGTGTGAGGACAAGCACCATGAGCCTTGTGATTAATGGACCTTAAAGAAGCTTTAAGCAACAGTCTAACTCAACAATTTACATTGAAAGGGAAGACATTTTGGCACAGGATTTGTAAAGCAAACAGTTATGCATATTCTGTATGTGCACGATAAATGCCCACAAAAACAATAATAGATTTCTTTCATTTAAAAAAAGGCTAAAATTATTTATCAGGCTAGAGATAATTGCAGATGTACTGCTCTTAATGCCTGTCTCTTGTATAAACACTGTTTTATGAAATGCCTATTTTAATCAACAGTTTGTACAATTAAATTGTGTTACTATACATTTCAGTTTGACAAACCTTTCTTGCTAAAGGCAGAAAAGTACAAATTATGATTAAAAAACACAACACCATCAATCCTACTCAGTACTCTGTGGATCTCCTGATGTACTTTAAAAGAAAATAATAACAAAACAAAACAAAACAAAAATCAATGAGAAATGCAAGATGACCTGAGTTTTATACTATGCAGAAGATTTGTCTCCTGGTCGAACAGCAGAACGTAGCAATCATTCAGCACAGGCAAGAGAAATCTCCCTCTTTTCTTCCACTCACTAACGTTCTGTCTCTTAAAATTCACAACCCTCGCTGTGTAAGTGAGTCCACAGGTAGATCCAGGGTTACACTTTGACTGTGGGAACTGGATGAGGTATTTTCTGTACTGAAGTCCACCCAGTTCCACCACAATGAAAAGGTCATAGTCATCTGGTGACTCTGCAGATGTCTGGATCTGGAAAAAAATTTTTTTTACATAGGTTTACTGATCACTTATCTACATCACCACACACTGAACAAGAAGCTCAGCAAGAATGGATAATAAACCATACAAGTCACAATAGTCAGCATTGATGTAAAAAAAACACAGGTATGAGACTGGTGGAGTCTGATTGAATGAGTTACCTGAGCAGGAACTGCGTTCCCATTATCGTCAAACACATGTGCCATTGGATATTTTACAGAAATGTTGATGTAGGTTGTAACATTCCATGCAAGTGGGTTGTACACAATGATGTGCTGCTCAAGATCCTTTGACAACTCTGTATTATCTAAAAAATTATTATGCATTATTATATAATACATAAATGACTTTGTATGTACAGTTTATATTCTAATAAATATATCAGCAGTATGAGCTAATCACAGATTTTATAATATTTTTGAAGGGACATAGTCAATGAATCAGAAATACATGTTTACCTGGACTGAATGAGTTGATAGGAATGCCAGGATTTTGAGGGAGAAGAAACATGGCTGCTAAAAGTTCTTGCACTCCCATCATACCTTGCATCAGGTGATCCATGTACATATCAGCCACTTTTGGCGATTCTGTGCCTGTGATACCATCATGATGTTGAACCTGGTTTTATGAAGAAAAAGAAAGCAAAAATCATTAAAGAATATTATATCAAATATTATCTAAAGAATATGTTTTAAAAAGTAAATAAACTTCAGGCACTTCAGAGACAGCCCATCTGATGGCTTTGAGTTTGTCCATGGCCCACTCTTTCTGGACAGGCCCGTCAGGGTATTTGATCCGGTACCGCACAAACAAAGACTCTGCAGCATGGGAGAGTGAACTGGCTCTTCTTGCAACTCCTTTCAGAACATTTCGGGAGGCATAGAACCCTGTCCATGCCTGGAATTGTTCTGAAAGCAATGAACAAAAAAGAGGCTGGAGATACCAAAAAATAAATTAACCTGTCCTACAGATGGGTGATTTAACAACTATATCCTGTGATGAAACATTTCGATTCTGATGGCAATCTTGTCTTTCAGGATGACTCTACCCCCATCCACAGGACAGAAGGACAAACGATACACACTAAAGTGAATTGAAAGAGGATGCAGTTTACATTATGACCACTGAGAGGTGAAGTGAATAACACTGATTATCTCCTCATCATGGCACCTGTTAGTTGGTGGGATATATTAGGCAGCAAGTGAACATTTTGTCCTCAAAGTTGATGTGTTAGAAGCAGGAAAAATGGGTAAGCATAAGGATTTGAGCGAGTCTGACAAGGGCCAAACTATGATGGCTAGACGACTGGATCAGAACATCTCCAAAACTGCAGCACTTGTGGGGTGTTCCCAGTCTGCAGTGGTCAGTATCTATCAAAAGTGGTCCAAGGAAGGAACAGTGGTGAACCGGCGACAGGGTCATGGGCGCTCAAGGCTCACTGATGTACGTGGGGAGCAAAGGCTGGCCCGTGTGAACCGATCCAACAGACGAGCTACTGTTGCTCAAATTGTTGAAGAAGTTAATGCTGGTTCTGATAGAATGGTGTCAGAATACACAGTGCATCACGTGTCAGGGCTGTTTTAGAAGCAAACAATATTAGGGTCATAATGTTATGCCTGATCAGTGTATATACTAAGTTACCTGATAAGAACCCGATTAAATTGAACATGTATAGAACATGTTGGAATAATGTGCTAGAGCTCTCCACCACCATTAACAAAATATAGCATTTGGAATACTGGTGTAAGAACAATTCCAGAGAGATGTAGAGTCTGTACACTGAAGCTGTTTTGGTAGCTTGTGAAACATTACTACTGTCTTCCCCTCTAATCTATTACCCATCTGTAGAAGTACAATAATAACACAACCATTTGCCAACAATATCAATTTATTTAGAATATTATAATACTTAAAGAGAACTTACCCGTGGAATAGGGGAGAAAATCTTGGCTTCCCCTCACCTCCCAGGACATATTAGATTGGTACAAAGCTTGGAAGTAGTCTTTAAGAGTGGCATACTGAACAGTCACACCAAACTCCTTGCTATGCTGGTTGATGTAATTCATTAACACGTCCATATTTGTAAACTGGACAGAAGCATTGTAGAACTGCTTGTCACATCCCTAGAAATGTCAACAAACTTTAAAATGTATAATTCATATACAGAAGGGTGGCTATATTAGTAACAGTAATGTGAGTGCCTTCGGTTGCACCAATATAAAACCAAACTAACCCAAGGCCAGAGAACATGATTGGTCTGGAACCACTGGGCTCTTTGTTTAATGTTGGTGACCATGGTTTGTGCATAGGGTTCCAAAGTGTCCTTCGTAACTGGGAGGCTCATATTGGGATACACACCATCTTTAGGTGGGTCTGGAAACACAGCAACTCCATTCCAATAAAACCCTGACCTATTCACAACAAAACATATGTAGGAAAATACTAACGGATTATATCCTTTGTATGTAAAATAGCATCAATTATTTAATTATTTAGTGTAGTTTGTGATACAGATTATGAGTAGATATTGTAATGGCTTACTTGTTTGAGAAGTGGAGGTATGATGGTGTGCAGTAACTGTACTGGTCCATTGTGTGTGTGAATATCTCCTGTGTCTCCCCTAAGGAGGATGACCCTCTCCACACAAATTGCAGTCTCTGTATAAATATAAGTGCAATCATAATACTGGCCAACACATGCACAGTTTACATACTCTTGAACACAATTTCGGGTAATGAGGAAGGTAGGACAACCTTGTTCCTCTGCATGTCATCTTTGAGGTTGTAGTCAATACGAGAGATGAGATGAGCATCAAATCCAGCCAGAGCAAAAAGGACCGGAGTGGTGGCGGAGGCACCGAAGGGGTCAACATGCCAGGAGAAGCGAGGCCTGACACCAAATGTTTCATACAAGAACCCATGTCCCTCTATATTTAAGAGAGGATAGATGGAAGATGGTATGTGTATGGGTGTGTCAGAAAAGGAAGTGACTACCTCGTGTCAGTTCAATGAAAAATTTAAATCACATACTTCTATTGTTACTTCAGTCGTAGTTGATCACTCAAAATATTGTGAATATATTGAAATTAATGTTAAAAATCAATCTATATTACCATCTATGTAACCTCTGACTTCTTGTTGGAAGGTGAGGCATAACAAGCTAGATGATACACAACTGTTTACTAATTACATTTATAAAACCGATTGTGTAAGATTAGCAGGTTTACCTGACATCATCATCAGATCTGCTGCTTGTGCAGGACAGATGTATGCTATAAATTAGCTAATTTATCTAATAATTAATAGGTCCAATGCAAAACTTAACAAACAGCCAAACATTGTGAGATTTTATAGGCCAAGTTATTCCTTCAGCTTGACTACATTTTTCATTAAAAAAAAATAACATGCACATTATAACCATAGCACAAACCTGTTAACTGAAGGATGGCATCATCAATATCTGTCACGGCCTCGTCATGCATCACCTGACCTCCAATGATAAACTCCAGACGCTCTTCCTGCAGAAGCTGTCTCACCTAACATGAAAACAAGTCTTCATTAACAGACAGGAAGTATCTGCAATATTAAACTCACATTAGAGGAAAATGCAGCAAAACCCAGAGTGACAGCAGTGAAGGTTTATTACTTACCTGTTTCTTGTGCCACTGAGATGCTGTGGTATCCCACCAAAGTCGGAAGAATTCCTGTTCAACTGCAATGAATTTGTGACTCTTAAATCGTGTCAGCTCCTCCACAATGGTGGTGTACACATTCGCTGCATAAGCATGCATACTCTCCTATGGATAACATCATCATCACCATCATCATCATACAGCAGGGGTTCTCAAACTATTTACAGTCTACAGTTTAAATTACCCTTTTAACCGTAAACTAAAGATTCATTTGTTCAGCCAGACTTATTTTAAAATGAAACTAATAAAAAATAGATATATATCTCTTAAAAATGTACAATAATACTTTGGCTATTTATTGGAGCCAGAAGGCTGATTTCTGAAATTTCCACACATAAAAATGTACATAGATTTTATTTGATATTATTTCTAGTGCTAGTAAATTTGGCAAAGGTTGTTTTGAGGTGTCCACAATTAAAATTTAAGTCTTAATAACAGTCTTTGGCTATTCTTAATGGACCCAGGCAGTCCCTAGACCCCACTCAGAGCCAATTAAAGCCCATAATCCAAACCCTGTCCCTAGTGTACCCCATGACCAACATATTTACTGATCTCCACACTAATCGACGAATTTGTTACAGCCCTTTCTGAGATGATCTGAGTGTGTTGGAGCAGGAAAACACTAAACTATACAGAACAGGGAATACTTTGCTGTATAGTATAGTATATAGTATATATATATATATATATAGTTGTCAACTGCCCCAAAACACCGAGCTTACCTGGACTGTGTACACCCATCCGACATCCATGTGACTGTGAGGGATGACGAATGTCTGGATTGGTTTTGTGGAATAATTTACAGAGACAGAAACACATAATAATCCAAGAAACAACAGCGAAAACTTCATTTTTCCCCCGGATAAACTGCACTACAACAGTTTAACAGTCGACTACAACCAGTCCCATGACAGCAACGTATGACTGCCTTCTGCGCATGCGCAATTTAACCTTCGTCAAACCCGGTCTGATTCCTGATATCGTGTTATTGCAGTAGATCTAAATTCTGGTTTTAGAGCAAATGTGTCAGGTTATAATGCAACGTTATAAAATAATGTCGCCTAATAAAACAGAAATGACAATAAAAGTTTTTTTAAAAAACGTCATTATGCATGTTAGCCTCCTGACCAGAAGGCGGAGTCGCAGTCCGGTGTCTCGGCTTTTCCTGTCTAAAGATGGCTGAAGTTGATAACGATGGTGAACATAAAACATCTGAAAAAGATGATTTGCAGATATTAAAGGTAGGAGCTCCTTATATGATCGATATAAGCAGGTTGTCGTCGGTCCTATGTAAAATCTAGACTGATAGCTAACTTGTTAATTAGGGTAGTTATACAGTTGCTGCTTAGCCTCCCGACTATCACTATAACAACGCATACATGGCTTACTAGCAACACAAACTACTGCAGGGATGGGAACAGTGATGGCTCCTTATTAAATATGAGATGTGAAAGCGATTACTGTGCGATGCGCATTTTTGTAGACAACAGACAACAAAAAAAATCAAAAGTGTATAACACACTATATTGCCAAATGTTTTGGGACACCCCTCCAAATATATACTATTTGTGTTCACGTTTGTTGTATCTACCTGGAGAACATTATATTGTAGTTATACACCGATCAGGCATAACATTATGAGCACTGAGAGGTGAAGTGAATAACACTTAATATCTCCTCATCATGGCACCTGGTAGTGGGTGGGATATATTAGGCAGCAAGTGAATATTTTGTCCTCAAAGTTGATGTGTTAGAAGCAGGCAAAATGGGCAAGTGTAAGGATTTGAGCGAGTTAAGGGCCAAATTGTGGACGACTGGATCAGAGCATCTCCAAAACTGCAGCTCTTGTGAAGTGTTCCCGGTCTGCAGTGGTCAGTATCTATCAAAAGTGGTCCAAGGAAGGAACAATGGTGAACCGGCGACAGAATCATGGATGGCCAGGGCTTGTTGATGCATGTGGGGAGTGAAGTGTGTACCCCATGACCAACATATTTACTGATCTCAACACTAATCGACGAATTGGTTACAGCCCTTTCTGAGATGATCTGAGTGTGGATCTGATCCAACAGACGAGCTATTGTTGCTCAAATTGCTGAAGACGTTAATGCTGGTTCGGATAGAAAGGTGTCAGACTACACAGTGCATGACGGGTCAGGGCTGTTTTTTGGCAGAATATCACAATAACACAATATTAGGCAGGTGTAATGTTATAATGTTATGGTATAATGTTATGCCTTGTCAGTGTATTTGATCTAGGACATACGGTATATACTGGAGTTAAAACACTAAATTCTGCTCTATATATATATATATATATATATATATATGTATGTATATATATATGTATGTATGTATGTATATTTTGTTTCTCAGGAACTTGTAGATGGACTGTATCACTTTCGGGATCATTATTTTGAGACGCACAGTGTGGAAGATGCTAGTAAAAAACAAAATGATGTTGCCGAAGAGATGAATAAGACGCTAAAGAAGCTGGAGGAGAAGGAAGGCGAGTTTAATTTACACCCACAGATAATGTAACTCAAGCTTTTCAAGCAAGTGTGAGATTCCATTAGTGCCAAAAATGCTACCTATCTTGTTTACTCACATCATACCTTATGTATTGATTTCATTGTTTTTTTTATTGACACGTGGTTTTCCTGTTGTGGTGCTCTATCCTTCTCTCTGTGATTTAATCTGGTTGGATTTTGATTCTACAAATATCACTATGCTTACAAAATGCAGCTAATGATCATATATCAAACCTGTCATGATCAGTACATGATCATGATTATCAGAGTAATTATATATCACACTAAAGTCTTATCAAAAGCAAAAAATAAAATGTGATTTAAAATGTATTTAATAGTACCAATAAATTGGGGAGAATTTGTGTAAAAAGGGGGTATGATTTAAGATGTACATTAGAATCAGGCAATATATAATAGATTTTATCATTCATATGCACATATATCCTCATCTCAGATCTCTACAAAAACAGCGCTCAGTTTTTTCTCTTGCGGGGCCGGTGTCTGAACATAGCTCCACAGTTCAGTCAGGCAGCAGAAGAGAACCTCTCAAAGGCAGTAAAACTGGAACCAGGCCTGGTGGAGGCGTGGAATACTCTAGGCGAGCAGTACTGGAAGAAAGGTGACCTGATTGCTGCAAAGACCTGTTTTACTGGAGCGCTACAGCAGGTATGTGTGAGAGAAAACATGTATGAAGGAAAAATTCTATGTAAATCAGTGTACAAGCTACATTCTGTTAATATAAGGTAAAATAATAATAATATATGATGGTAGTTAATTTCACAAAGTCAAATATGAATGTCTATCCATGACTCTAAGGATTTCTCTGGTAACGTTGGGGATCTCTGTCCCTTCTTCAGAGCAAAAATAAAGTGTCTTTGCGAAGCCTTTCTATGGTGCTGAGGCAGTTGCCTCCGGAAGGGGGCGCTCAGGAGCAAGGCAAGTGTATTATAGAGAGTGTGGATCTGGCAAGGCAAGCAGTGCAGCTGGATGTCACAGACGGAACATCCTGGTGTAAGTTTGTTTCAGTTTGATGGTGCTTTATTTTAAAGGCATATTTGATTCTAGCATTTCTTTACACATGCCTAAGACTTTTGCACAATATTGTGTATGTGATGTCATTTTTTTTTAGCTTTACCGTTGGATGTTGATGCTATGATGTCTGATAAAGTAGTGTGAATGATTTGAGTGAATTATAAACAACATAAGATGGCAAATCTATTCAGTAAGAATTAAATCATTTAAATGAATCCTTTCCTGGACAGACATCTTAGGGAATGCATACATCTCCTTGTTCTTCAGCAGTGGACAAAATCCTCAGATGTCTCAGCAAGCTCTTAGTGCCTATTCACAAGCTGTGAGTAGACACACACGGGATAGATTATTCAGGGGCTATTGTCTTCTGTATATTTCTACTGATTATCTTGCTAATTGTACGTATTGTTTATTTGTTTCAGGAGAAAATTGACAAAGCATCTGCCTTAAATGCTGATCTGCACTTCAATCGTGCCACGGTAATTCTCTTGTTCCTTTTGTTGTTGTGGTCTTTCAAACTGATGATTCATTTATTCAGATTAACTCCAACCTACAAAGTGTAGCCTGGTGCTGCATAATAGAGCAAAGTTGTAGTGACACTACTTAATCCAGTGGTTTTCTAAATTTGGTTTTTATCATGTTTTTAGCTGATAAACTCTATTATAGCAGTCGATAGGCCTATTCCAGTGTGAAATTGACTTACTGTAATCGTGACATTGTGCAGGGCTTCCTTACATCTACTTTTATTTCTGACTTTTCTTCATTAGTTGTTCCAGTATGAGGAAATGTTCAGTTCAGCTTTGGCTGGATACAGTCGAGCCGCAGCTCTTGACCCCAGCTTAGACGAACCTACCGAAAGAGAGAAGCTTTTGTTGAAATACCTAGACCAAATAACTAGTCTTACGGAGAATAAGGTGAGTGTTGGGGAAAATGTTGTATCATCATGCTACTGTATATATAAAGCATTAATTTTGGCAGTGATTTTATAGTAGATGGGAGTAGAGTGGTGATATCTTCTTTCTCTGTCCTTGTCCCTCAGGGGAAAGTAAAAGCACGGCGCTTGCGCAACATGCTCTCCTCTCTGAATTTGTCTGCTTTGGGTCCATGTGCCTCGCCTCAATATCGCTCCCCAACAGGCCGCACTGGAAGCCTTGAGCTCCGCAGTTTCACTGCTCTTACACATGGCCATAATACTGGTGTTGCAGCCATGGGGAAGGTTGTCTTCAGTCTGGCTATGGAGGGCAGCATGGCCTTGTGAGTGAATTACTAAACAATGTTTTTTTTTGTTTATGATTTTTGTTCAAGATGTAATTAAGAAAATATTCTGTTTCTATTGACAGTCCTTGCATGTTATTGTGATATTGCATATTTGTAATCCTTTTGTAATCCTCACAGTACGTTTGGGATGATGGATAGCGAAGAGACCTGTTATGTGGTCATGGTTTATAACATAGCCGATGGCTGGGGTGTGTTAATCGGAGACACGGTGGTTGTTCCTGAACCACATGTGAAACGACACAGCATAACACACAATGATAAGGTACATGCACTTCATTCATATTATTATACACTTCTCATCTCCTGACCTTGTATTATAGCACCAAGTGTTCAGCTACCATATATAATAAGAAAAAAAAACAGTTTAGATGTCTAGGAAGTTTAGTTTATATGAATTGAGTTTGTTTCATATTAGAGTAGAGTAGGCAAACTTTGAGTGCAGATTGAAGCCTATGACAAAGACTATAGACTGTTTTTTTGGCTTTAATTTGCAGTCACTTCTAAAGTGTGGAAATTATTCGTATAGGACGACACACTATAAAAGGTGAAACTGACAGATCTTAAAGGGACAATGGCAGTGTGAAAGAGGCCTAATAAGTGGCATTCAGTAAATCTTACAGTAATGCAGCTCTGCTATTGGAGTGTGTCACAGGTCCAGGTACAGGGCCAATCCTGATCTTGGGTTATTGACTGTTTGAAACTTTCTCCCAATATCTGTGTGGGTTTTTCTCCACAATCATGCTTGTAGGTGGATTGGCTACAATAAATTGCCCTAAGTGTGTGTTTGTGAAACCCTGTGTCTGTGAGGGACTGGTCTTCCCCATCCAGTGTCCATTTTTGGCTAGTGTCCACCATGATACTGACCATAAAATAGAGGTTAAATTAAACGTATGTATGCAATTAATGAGCTGTTTAACCTTGACAACACAATTGATACATAAAATATATAAAATCTTAGGCAAATCATCTGATTCTGCATCCTGTCAGTTAATTTCACATTATTGCACTAACATGAGGATTTGCATATAAATAATACAGATTCAAACATTTTTCTTAGCAAACTGTTTTCTGTTTGTTTGGGATTTTTATTTTAGTAAAAAGTACCACAATTCTTGTATAAACGCTCATGCAAACTATTTCCTAATATATGATTTTGTAGCAGAGTTTATTCTCTAATACATGCTCTAATTTCTGCAATGATAAAGATTTTTTATAAATAAATTAAAGTACTTGAGATTCACTTTTTGTTATTTGTGAAAAGTGTTTCATGAAACTTGGATTCAGACACAATTTTTTCATGTCTGTGCATCACTCAAGTACAGAACATGTTACTCTACGTCCGTCACTTACGTCGCTCTCCCTTCTTCTCGCAGTCTTATGATTTCCGCAGTATACGTGTGGACTCTCCTCTTCTACTTATTGTGAACGGAAAGAGACAAGCGATGCAAAGCCAAACAGCGACTTCAGTCAGATACAAACCACAATCTGAATGAGCGAGTGCAAAGAGAGCAGACAATGGAGCAGACCATTTTCATTTTTTTTGTTTGTACATAGTGTGTAACATTTTGTTTAGTTGAATATATAGTATTTGTACATATTTATTTCTTATTTTTATTTTCACTTATCTTTGTGTGTGTTTTATATTAAAAAAAACAAAGATTCAGATGCCTGATCCAGGTCTGAGACAATAAAACTTTCCCAATGGTGCTCCTAAATTACTAAAGAAACTGTGTTGTGTTTTATACTGTGATCCCCACACACTACATCAACAGAGAGAAGTAAAAGACAGCAGGAGGGAGAAGGATAACTTTGAAATCAAAGTACACTCTATTGACATGGAAGACATGGACATCATTATAAGATCACACAATGCAAATTAGCAGTAGACTTAATGAAACCAGTCAGCTTTATTATCTATAAACAAATTTGAAACGAACAAATTGTAAACAAGTTATAGCAAATTGAGCAACATCAAGGAGTACAAAGAGAATATACCCGTGTAATGAAAAAGATACTGATGCATACCAAACTGTCAGATTTTTTGCAGTTAGTTAGTTTTTCTTTATAAAGGAATGCCCTTTCTCTCTTGGTGGAGAGCTAAACTGGAAAAAGCTCTTGAAGCTCTCTGGTTCTAGGAAAGAAGGAAAGAGCTTGTCACCTTCTGGACCCACAGCTAAGAAAGGAGAAGTGGTGCGGGGAGAGTGCTGTCTAATTATTCCTAAGGGGAGCAAGTTTAGAGATCAACATTAGTCTTATCCACATAAGTGGTCTGCTCTATATTACAAAAAAAAACAAACAACATCCAGTCTGCTAACAAATCTGGACAGGTATGTATAAAAATGTATTGAATGCATTTCAGAAATTCAGAAGTACATTCAATTCTAAACAAACCTATACAAATGACTTTTAATAGAATTTTAAAATGGTGAGTATTTAAGAATGCTTCTCAGTGTTTCTCAATCCATTAAGAGTAGTGAAATGTTGCAGTGCAGACTGAAATGTCTAAATCATATAGTTAAGTAATCAGTAATCAAATATTTGTGCCAGGTCATAGCTCCAGGGTCCCCAGTTCAATCCTGAGCTCAGATTACCCTCTGTGCAGAGTTTCACATCTCCTCCCTGTGTCCCAAAGGTATGCCAGTAGGTGGGCTGGCTGTTGAAAACTACCCCTAGCTGTGAATGAGTGTGTGAATGTGAGTGCATGGTGCCCTGCAACGACTGACATCCCATTCAGCCTGTATTCCTTCCTTCCTGCACGGTGTGCTCTGGTATCTGGGACCAAAATGTTAGCAGCAGATTCTTCAAGTCGCCATGAATTGGTGTTTGTCCAGCACATCCCATAGATACTTGATCATATTGAGATGCGGGGAATTTGTCATGTTTTTTAAATAATCCTTGACCAGTCTTTAGAGCGTGGCAGGGCACTCTGACTGATCTGCAGCTACACCCCACTGTGTTCTGACACCTTTCTATCATAGCCAGCATTAATTTTTACAGCAATTTGTGCTGTAGTGTCTCTTCAATGGTATGGGCCAGACGAGGTAGCCTGCTCTCTCCATGCATGTCAGTATGCCTTGGGGACTCATGACCCTATTGCTGGTTGTCCCTTCTTGGACCAATTTAGTTAGGTGCCAACCACTTCATGCCGAGAACGCCCCACAAGAGGCTAGCACTACAAATGTAATAGCCAGTGATTCCCTGTCATTTTTTTTTCTAGTGCCTTGACCTCCTATACTTTCAATTAACCAAATCTCACCACTCACCAGTGGGGAAAATATTGGCAGCTAGGTTCAGTCCTTCTTTCTCAGCAGCCTCCATGGTGCGTAGCCTCATAGTCTCAAACAGCCCCTGAAGTTTCTGATACTGTCTGTTTCTCTTCACCAGAAGTTCTGAAACTTCACTATATTTTCGCTTATATTCTTCCAGCCTCTGGAAAAAGGGAGGGTAATGCTTCAAACATTTCAAACAAACCTGCTTCATGTTAACCAGCACACATAAATCTACTAGAATTTAATAGTAGTGCATGATATGGTAATAACCTTATTGAGTGATGCAATCTCCTCCCGCAGTGCATTCAGCTCAAGCTCTTTGGATTGGTTCTGCTGTACCATCACCTTCTCAATTTGGCCAACCTGCACTTCTGCTCTGGACAAACTATACTCCATAAGCAACCTTTCTTGGTTTACCTAAAGCACATTAATCCAGACGTATATTAAGCACAGGCTCAGATGGTTGCAATTATTGCAATTAGTTTTAATAGCTAACCATTAAAACAGTTGAGTGTAAAAGTATGCAACATTCGTGGCTCCTCTGAAAAAGAAGACCTACCACTATTTTGCATTTTATCCACAAAAATGTCATTAAAACACAGTTATTCTTCAAACAACACAATCAACTAAAGCAAAGGTAAAGTCAGAGATCTGCCATAATCATCTCAGCCACTGAAACTGAACTGAAGACAGTAATATATGACATTCGAAAGAGCTACTACACATTAGAGATCGGTTACTAAATGCCAAGACTTTATAATTTCATTGTGGGAAAAAATCCACAGACTTTTCCAGATTTCTTTTTTAGCTTTCCAGACATACTATATTCCAGTTTAGTAACTGTATAATCATTATTTGCACTGCAAAGAGAAAATATTTGTGATGCTCATTATGCAGAAAAGAAGGTAATTACTAAAGACAACACATTTACTTTTAGGTTGTGTGTTTACTTTGACAACAGAATACTTTTTCGCATTTTTCTGAGTTTAATTCCTATAGCCCAGGCTACTGTATATACACTATATCGCCAAACGTTTTGGGACGTCTGCCTTTACATGCACATGAATTTAATATGGAGTTGGCCCACCCTTTGCAGCTATAACAGCTTCAACTCTTTGTGTATTTATGGGAATTTTTGACCATTCCTTTAGAAGCGCATTTGTCAGGTCAGGCACTGATGCTGGACGAGAAGGCCTGGCTCGCAGTCTCCGCTCTAATTCATCCCAAAGGTGTTCTATCGGGTTGAGGTCAGGACTCCTATGCAGGACAGTCAAGTTCCTCCACACCAAACTCACTCATCCATGTCCTTATGGACCTTGCTTTGTGCACTGGTGTGCAGTCATGTTGAAACAGGAAGGGGTCATCCCCAAACTGTTCCCACAAAGTTGGGAGCATGAAATTGTCCAAAATGTCTTGGTATACTGAAGCATTAAGAGTTCCTTTCACTGGAACCTAAGGGCCCCCTGAAAAACAACACCTGTATTAAATGATTTTGGCAATATAGTGTATATAGAGTTTTGCATGTTCCCTGCATGTGTCTGGTAAGTATTCTCCAGGTTCTCCTGTTTCCACACACCTCCCAAAAACAGGCTGGCATGTGAATGTGGGCAAATATGGTGTTTTTTGATAGGCAGGACTCCACTCCAGTTTGTATTCCCATTTCATGTTGTGTGCTCCTGCGATAAACTCCTGGTCCACTACAGCGTTAAACAGGATTAAGCAGTAACTTTCGATGACGAATAAACTTTCCAGATTTTCTTGTCCCCAGGTCAGAGTATCTTTAAACATTACTTACATTTTCCAGACTGTCTAGGAATTTTTTCCTGTAAGAGGATTATCTTGAATACAAAGCTAACCTGGTATGTCCAAAAGGCCAGTGCTCGATGGCTGATATCCAGAACGGTCTCGGGTCGCAGTCCGACCAAAACCATGGCCTTGTACTGCTCTGATGGAGCCAGCTCAGTACGCACAATGTCCAGTTTTCCAGACAGGGCAGAAGAACAGGCAGGGCAGATAGTCGGAGTGCGGCTGAACTCACCAGAGCCGTGCCGATCACAGAAGATGTGAGAGCAGGCCGTCACCCAGGCAAAGCCACTCAACTTTCCTCGACATTTGGGGAAATTACAGATCAGGCTGTAGTCATACATGGACATGGCTAAAACAGGAGTAAACTTAAAAGAAAGAAAATAAAAAAGAGAACAAGAGAACAACTGAGTTGTTCAGAGTAATAAAGAAATAATATATATATATATATATATATATATATATATATATATATATATATATATATATATATAAATTATAATAATCTCTCTCTCTCACTATATAGATAGATAGATAGATAGATAGATAGATAGATAGATAGATAGATAGATAAAAAATTTAATTTTGGAGCTAGCCACTAAACACCTAGCAAGCTACCATCAATTTCCTGCTAGCTACTGCGATTAAATACGAACGTATATAACGATATATTTCGATATAATTAAACATAATCAACTATCATCGTTACAATGCGTAAAACTCATTTAAGGAACATATACATTTAAGGAACATATATCCTGTTCAGTAAAACATTATTACCTTACTTTCTCAAAACCGCTAAATGCTATCAAGTATTTGGCGGTTTGGCGAAGAAAGGTACACATTATGGTACGTTCACAAGCAACGTGATTTATTGTGAATCCAAGTTTCCGACCTACGTCGAACAAGAGCAATTCAAGAGCAACAATGAGATTGGGAAATTGTAATCATAAATCTGTTTCTTCAAAATCTTTTGGACATTGTGAAGAAAATGAAAGTTAGTGGTCCCTGGTAGTGTCAATTTTTATTTATTTATTTGTGTTTATTTATTTATCTAAAAGTACAGTGCGTGTAGTTGTCGTTGATAAGACCAAAGGCACGACTACACTTACATATTTAATCCTCGTTTCAATTAAGTGCATTTCTACATTGCGGGGAAATGTTAGACATATACCAGAGTAAATCATATACTCAAATAGCCAACCTTAGCAGTGTGCATGAACGCAAAGCTTTCGTAAATACAACAAGACAACAATGAGGATCCGACGAGCACGTGAAGGTAGCATTAATTCAGCCTGCCTTTAATATGTTTGCATTGATAAGGTGCAGTGTTGTGAAGGAGCTCGCGCGCTCTCGCGGCGGCCGGCGATAATGTAGCCTTTCGGACGTCTTGAAAATTTTATTTCAACTGCACCTCCTACAACATCCTTAGCACTTTGCTTTGCTAAGAGTTCAAATGCACCCTAAATAAACAGGCTAAAGCGATAGATAAACTCACAGAGCGGCTTCAGGGGGTCTATGTACAAATTAGTTAGGATGGATATGTGTGTGCTGCATCTAATTAAAAATGGCTTTTCCCTTCATCACTCCTCCACGTGGTGTATGGGAATACAGGCGGGGTGAAAGGGAGGCATTGTGCAAGGCAGCAATGGATCCCGGGGTGCAGAAAGAAAGATGCTCACTCAACTGTGTCCAGGTCGCCTTTGTTGGAAATTCCCTTCCATTCACTGGCTTTTAAATAGAGCTCCACATATGCGGACACACTGAGGATGTGACGGGAGGTCGATTCTCCTAAAACTTCACTCTCAGTTATAAAGGCACAGGAGTGAATTGATTACATGTATATAGTATGAAGCATGTAGTTTCTTAATCGCAGCAAAGTTGCTTGATCATCACAGCGTGTTTATGTTTATAGTAACTGGATATTTAATTCCTTATTATAATCCGTCCATCACTAATAGTTTTTCATTTGCATACATAAAACGTCTCTCGCTACTTAAGTTATAAGTTTTTTGAGTCATTCTGTCCATCCATCATTTGGGCCATCAGTCATTTGGGGTTTCTTTTAAAGGTGCTTGTGCTTAAATTGTCTCTTACACTCAGCGCTTTTTGCATTTTATTTTTGTTCCGAATTACATAGTGAGATTAATTATATGAACATAATTTTGCTTTCTGACAGTAAAGAGACTGCCTTTAATTGCTTTGATGGTGTGAGAAATGTGATGCGAGGGATCAGGAGAGAGAAAAAGAGACGGTGTTCCACGCTATTGAAATGCAAATGTTAGCAAAGAACAAGGAGAGATTGTGTGTGTGTGTGTGTGTGTGTGTGTGTTTGGGAGTAGGGGTACATGCACAGCGTGCAAGTTTGAGAAAGAGGGGACTTGTTGAGGAAATAACACCACGCGCACTCGCCAGATCGCGCCGCAGCGGACGTCACGGTTGCTGCTCCGCGGTCAGTGCGCGTGCTAACTTTATCGATTTGTTTCCAAAATTAAAAGAGCGCTTACATGGCCTGACTTTACGTTCATGTCGCACAGAAATTCATTCGGCGTGTGTGGTGCTGAAGTTTTATAGTCGCGTTCTCGACTTTTTTTGTTTGTTTTTATTGTCGCTTTCATTGGCGAATTCACGACAGCGCGAGACCTCGAGGAGACCCGTTCGTTGACTCCGGCTGATGATCCCGTCAGTCGTCGAGCTCTGGCCGTGAATCATGTCGCGCCGAAAGCAGAAACGACCCCAGCAGCTCGTTAACGCGGATCCGGGGGGCACGCGCCTGGCATCGCAAGGTGAGAGAGATTTATTGGCTTCTTGCAACCGTGAATTAAGAGGTGCAACACCACCAAGGAATATAAATAAAGCAATTCATTGTTGGCTTAGCAGAATACACAGTCATGTCTATGATACAGAATATTTAGGGACCCGTTTGATCGCTGGCCTGTCTACTGTCATATAAATTATTTCACCCGTAAATAACAATAAAACCTAAAATCTTAAAATAAAATAGTCTTAAGTGATTGTTACGTCCACGTTCCGGGAATGTTAGTTTGAGGTGCATTTTTAAAAAAAAAAAAAAAAACAAAAGGAAAAGAAACGAAATAAAGCATACTTTGGCAAATGTTTCATGTCAGTTTGTCGTACAACCATAAGAGAACGTTTTAAAGTTCCTAGAGCTCCTGGAACCAAAATATAATAACGTTCCTGTAACATTAAGAAATGATTCCAAAATGAAAAGAAGCTATCTATGTGTTTACTGGGAGATCAGCATCAATCAGCGTCCATTTTATGTGATAAGCTTGTACTGCTCTGTGGCCAAATCAACTGTTCCTACTTTGAGTGTGCACTTTACATTTGCCTGGTCAACGTGTAATGATTGTTTAAATTTTGCTGCCTGACCACAGCCACAACACGACCTTGATGACATCATATCACAGGCACGAGATATGAACTCACAGTTGGTCCCCGTTTGCTCAGTACCAAACAAGCACTGGATATGGTTAATTTCATAAACCATTATCCAAAGTTCCATTTTGGTTATATATTTAAAACGGAGTAAAAAAGAAAAAAATAAGTTCTGGCTATTTACTGGACCATATATTGGATATTGGATCAAAGTGCCTCATGTGTAATCTTTATAAGTCTCAACTCGACCATGTTTGGTTATACCCTGCTATTTGGGCAGCAGCAGCACAGTAATGGCTGTAGTGTGTGATTCTGTTGTATGCAGTGAGTGGGGTCATTGTTCAGGAGATTCTGCTCAGATTTCTGCAGTGTGTATGGTACCTGATCATCCTGTGGCTAAGCAATAGCTTACCGTTTGTTTTTGAAAGAAGATTGGATGATTTTTTTTTTTCTTGGAACTTGGAAAGAAAAAAAGAAAAGAAAACAAAATGCCTGAGGGTTGGTTTTGACCATTGTTTAACTATAGTCATTACTTTGACATGCATCATTCAGGGGCCATAACTGTGTTATCTTTTTAATAGTACCAATTTTCCAAGAGACTTCCAGCATTCTCTGCTTGACTGCTGGGGGTCTTTTATTCGTGTAGAAAACTTTACTATTCACTGTGAATAAGGTGCAGGCTGTGGGGAGGGGAAGAAGGGGTTTTTGGGTAAAGATTAATCTCTTCTCTTTCTATTCTCTTTTTCCTCTCTCTTATTCTGTTCCCTTGTGCTCGGCTACTCTCTACTCAGTCAGTAAACCCCCACTCCCTTGATTCTATTCACCACATACCCCTACTCAGTTGGGGGTTCCATTGGGTAGGATGCAGATGGGTAAAGAATTTCTCAAACATACAGAACTACTAAAGGTGTGCTTTATCAATTCAGTGCCCCATCTTGGCTTGGCTGACATGGTTTGGTTGAATCTATTAATATTAAGATGAATTATTTACTTATTTACAGGTGCAACGACATAACGTTGTATACAGTTATTCAAAGTGCACTGGAGTGTAGGGTAGTCTGTCACTCAGCTTTCCAATTCCCAACCCCCGTCTTTATTTTCTTACTCTCTGCTGAAGATTCTGAAAGAATTTGACCTCTGGGCTCTAGAGGTCATATCAACTGGCCAATCAGGGCATGAAGACAGTGACCAAAACCCATAGTATAGTCTGACCTGTGACCTTGTGTCAGGGGAAGGATGAATGAAGAGATGAAAGACAGAACTGATGGAAAGAGTGCTAGGTTAAGAGGGTTATGGGTTGTTGTGGCGATACCCATTGTCCTCTACAATGTGTTACCATAGCAGCAAGGTGGTCAGAGGCCTGTGGCAGGAGTAACGAAAGACGGTTGTTCATTAGAGGTTGTTTCTCTAATATGTAAGTGGGGAGATTTGTGAGTATAAAAATGTACAAGGAAATAAATGATGTACATGATATACTGGTGATATATATAAAAAAATATTTGACCAAAAGGAACATGATACACAAAAAAACTTTAAACCTCACTTCACCAAACACCTACAGGATTCATTTGTACTAAAATTAAGACAAATAAATATAGATGTTAATCAAACTGTGGATGAAATTCTATAATGTGGATGTTTGTTATAACTGTTTCTTAATCTAACTTTAGGAAGCTGATGAAGAAAAAGTGTTATATAAGTACATTCAGTAAATGACAGTTGTGATGAGAAAAGTACACTGTTTAATTTCCATACTTCTATGTTATTGTTTTACAGATAATCAGTTGGCTGTGAAGTCACCATCAAACTCTCTTGCTTCAGAACCTACCTCATCTTCCTCATCATCTCCTTCCCCCTCTTCCATCCAAGACTGTCAACCTCCCCTTGCCCCAAGGCCATCACCTGGTGGCTTGCATGCGCCTTCCCTTCCCAATGAAAGTTCCTCCCCTCCACACTGGCCCAGTCATATTGTCCCCTACACCACATCTCTTCCCAATACCCATTCTTCTCTCTCCCCAGATTTTCCACACCCTTCTCTGTCTTCCCAGACACACTCTCCTCCTCCTGTCCAGCAGAAGGCGTCCCACATTACAGTCCATCAGCCTCATTCCACTATATCTTCTCCTCAGATGGGTATCTCTGCCACAACCACCGGTTCATCCTCAGCATCTTCAGCATCCCTAAATCCTATACCACTTCCAAGGAGCCCTAATTCCACACATCAAACCCCTTCCAGTCTACAAGATGAGGTTCATGTGCCACCTACCCTGGCTGTGCTCTTAGAAGAACTTAGGGTTTTGCAACAGAGGCAGATACACCAAATGCAGATGACTGAGGAAATCTGCAGACAAGTGCTACGTTTGGGTGGAGTAATCACTAACCAAGATACAGCATCTCTGGAAACCCCCCAAAGAACCTCTGAATCTCTCTCACCTTCCCTCTCCACCTCTGGTCCTTCCCAGGCTACAGCCTCTTCCATACCCTCCTCTCTTCCAACACTAATTTCAGAATCTGTTTCAAACCTCAACATGTGTACTACTAATGGGCACAAAGATTCATATTCCTCTTCATCATCCACACCATCTTCTACTGCCTCATCTCTGGTGTCCTCAGGTGCTTCTGTGCTACCTCTTTCTTTGTCATTGGGTATCCCCCGTTACCTCCATGAAAAGTCCCCTAACACATCATTGAGCCAGACCAGTGCTGTTAGTTACCAAACCCCTTCTCTACTCACCTCTAGCACCCAGGAGCAGCTGTCAATCAGCTCTGCTGTGGGAACCTCAGCTGGGTCATTGAGCACCTCAACAGGGCGCCAGCAGCATGTCTGTCGGTTTTGTGGTAAAGTTCTGAGCAGTGACTCCTCCTTACAGATTCATCTGAGATCCCATACAGGTGAAAGGCCATACCAGTGTCCTGTCTGTCTCAGTCGCTTCACGACACGTGGGAATCTTAAGGCCCATTTTCTGCGCCATCGTGAGCAGAACCCAGAGCTGTCACTTTCCCTACTCCCACCTGCTCTATCGGAGCAGAACCAGTCAGGATCTGGGCTTGTGGCAGTACAGAGACGCAGGAAGCGCCGTGCAGAAGATGAAGAGCCTTTTGCAGTTAAAGGTGGTGTGAGTGTACCAGATGGCTTAGCCCTTGGTTTTTTATCTGGTTCATCTTCTCGCCTATCTTCTTCATCTCTGCCACTCCCTCCCAGTGTAGATTTGGCTCTCTTGTCCACTGCCCATTCCCTGCTACAGCTTAATCGTGCATCTGCTTCAACAGTGGCATCTGCTTCAGCTGGTATACAGTCGTCTTCTGCATCTACCACCCCCTCTTCCTCTTCCTCTGCTATAACAAACCAGTTTAAAGGTGCCAAGCAACAGAGATTTGATGAAAATACCCCTCCACACTCCACCATACATCCCACTTCTCCCTACTCCCAGCTAGCACACCTTCCCAAGATCCTGTTCCCCTCTGGCCCCTCTCCACATCACCCTGGCCTGGCCCTCCTTCGGCCTCCTCACCTTCCCTCCCCTCACCCCCAGCTCACTTTTCCCTTTTCCCCTTACCCCAAACCCCAATCATCATCTCCCTCTTCCTCTTCTCCATCTTCTTCAACTGCTACGTCTGACACCTGCAAGCTCCAGAGACTGGCACAGAAGCTGGAGAAGCAGCCTCCATCAAAACCCTTCAGTGAAGACCAGACTAATGGCAATACTCAAGCAAATGATGTCTCCACGACCACTACCACTAATACTATCTCAGACTACAGGAGGGAGATGATGACAGCACTGGGTCTAAATCCTAATCCCAACAGTGATCTGAGCACCCAGAGCATCTCTGGAGCAATTCCCTCCCTACCATCTCTGGTGCCTAACCAATGTGGAGTATGTCTGCGCGTGCTTAGTTGCCCCAGGGCACTTCGCCTTCATCAGGCCACTCACCTTGGTGAGCGTCCTTTCCCCTGCAAGCTTTGTGGGCGCTCCTTCTCCACTAAAGGAAGTCTAAGGGCTCATCTGGCTACACACAGAGCACGTCCGCCAAATACACGCACACAGAATTCCTGCCCACTCTGCCAGCGTAAATTCACCAATGCTGTTGTACTACAGCATCACATTCGGATGCATCTAGGGGGACAGTTGCCACCAGAGGGCAATGGAGATCTGGGAACAGAAGAACAAGCTGATCAAATGGGCAGTATTATATTGCCAAAAAACATCCAATCTCTTCCTCTTAATATGAGTATGAGTGTTTCTTCTTCTATTGCTAGCACACTTCAGCCAAGCACTGTTTCAAGAACTAGCACATCACCTGATGCAGAACATGCTGAAGATTCCACCAAAGATGCATGTGACACACCTGTTAATCAAGTCAACATGATTACTGATAAAATCTCAGAGAAGCAAGACCCCACTAGCCCTTTTACCAGTGATAGCACATCTGCTAACTCCTCTCCTTTAGAAGAAGATCCTGACAATGATGCAAGTGGTGTTAGTGATTATAGTCTTAGTGCTCTCAAGGCTCTTCATAATAAACCTCAAACTTGCCCCTTAGTGAGTAAGACTAAAGAGGATGATGAGAACATTCCTCTTTCCCTCTGTACTAGAACCAGTTCCCAGGAACAAACCTCACATCTGGTGGTCAGTGAGCCAAAATCCAACCCTCGGTCTTCAGCTCTTGATCTTTCTCCGGCACTCACACCACCGTCCAGCCCATCCAATCAGCATAAGCCAGAGCACAGAGGTACACAGAAGGCCATGCCTGTTAATGGAAAGTGCATGGATTCTGAGCTCAGTGAAGGAGGTGAATCATTGGTGCCAATAGTCACTAATGGAACAATAGAGGAGGAGAGTGACAATACAATGCCTAGGGATGCTCAAGACTCTAAGAGGAAGGAAGGGGTTATCAAACCCACAGAGAAAAATCATGGAAATTGGGTTGAAGATGAAGCAGAAATCGAAAAGACCCGACCAGATACTCCAGTGATTCCACCACAGCCTGCTCGTTCTGAGAAACCCTACAGCTGTACTCACTGTGGCAAAGAATATGCCAGCCGCAGTGGACTAAAGGTAAGGGCTTGGCAAATTTTAGTATCTGGCATTGCAATATGTGTTGAAGCTTGGTTTGTAATGCTTTCCATAAGTGTTATAAAACTATACTTGTTATTAGTATAGGGTAGGTTTTGGAGCTGAGTAACAAAATGGGTCATTATTATGCAGACATTGAGAGTCTAACTTTGTATGTCTGTGTGTGTGTGTGTGTGTGTGTGTGTGTGTGTTTCCTTTCAGGGACACATGAAAACCCATAGTGGAGGAATGACCAATGAACTGAACACATCAGTTGTTCCACAGTCCTCAGAGGGAAATTATAAAGACACTGTGGAGGCTAGTCCTCATGCTTCTGGTGCAAACTTGCAAGAAGACATAAAAAATGGGATGGAAAACACTTCAGAAAAATCCCTCTTAACAGAGGATTCACTGGCTACTGCTGGTTCAGATGGAGTACAGGAACCTGAGGACAGGGCATAAAAGAATGTAAAAAAAACTGCAGAGACATAATGTTTGTCAGTTTTTAATCAAACATTTTTACTATTCTTGTGGTAGATGTAGCTCTTAAATCTGTGATATTGTAGAATAATAGTGATTCTGTTAACATGGTAAAATTAGTGCCTTTTTCTGAAGACAAGGAAATTTACACAAAGCGAGTCTTTGATATCTGATATCAGCATTCTTAAAATCAGGATCAATGGTTGAAAAAAATGGTGGTATTTGTATATTACAAATTGTACAATATATTAATTTGTGGCCTTTTACTATAGAAATAATTGCAGACCATATCATTTCATCAACCCTGGTCAGCTCTGTAGAGGTGGACAGATTTGGAATCTGATCTTTTATTTCTTATTTTGAATGGTTTTCTCCATAACCATAATGCTTCTGTATGTACTGGATGTTATTTTATGTAGCAGTGCTGCTCTCAACATTGTTTAAAGTCTTTATTAATGAGGTCTGATTTCAGTAAAGTTATACTGTAAAATTTAGTGAACCAGGTCTTATAACTTTCATATAGTACACTTTCAGTATGCAGTTATCGGATCCATTATACTATCCCTTATTCATATTTTACTGTAGCATTGTCCAGAGCCAGAGCAACTTCAGTAAACATGATAGACTTGAGCAGTGATGAGAATGGTTGTTATGGTATAGCTAATATCTCTAGGCTTAGAGATGACATGACCTGTATCTGCAAGCACCCTGATTTCTGATTTCATTTACAGGCATTTAGTTGGTTTGCCCAAATGGTCATTTATTTTCTCTCTTGAGTTACTCAAGAAAAAGTCTGCCCTTTGTCAGTGAACTCTATTTTGCCCACTTAGCCTCTTTTACATTGTGTGTTCCCCATTGCTGTTGCCTTTAAGTTTTTTTTTTTTTACTTCATTGTTTTGAAGATTAGGAATAAAAGCCGAATGAATGTCATGTCATTCAGATAAATACTTGTGTGATGTGGTTTTATGTGTGTATGAAGGCGTGTGTAAACCTTGTAGCAAAAATGCCAAATATTTTACTTATTACTTATTGTACAAATGTTACATTCTGCGTTAAAAGTCCTAAATTTTTAATGCAGCCCAATTTGGTTGAATTAGCAAATTGTCAGGAGAATGACTGCCATAACAGTCATTCTTCTGTCCATTCTTTTAGACTGTGTGTTTGTGTGTTCCCAGCCTCAATCCTCTGTGTATCTGCCCCAGAGGTCTTTTGTGTACTTTTTTGGTGCCCTTTCAAAGTCTATTTTCTTTCATATGGCTTAGTTCACCAGTTCTGTGGTGTGCATGTTGATAGGTGTATGTGTATGCTGTGTGACCATGACTGTGTGTGTGTGTGTATGTGTGCACGAACTTGTGCACTGTGATTGAGTGTGCAGCTGTAGGCACCCCCTCCACTCACTCCCTCCTCTCTAACACCCTCTTTCTGTGTCATGCTCGCTTTCATATGCTCTCTCTTTCATTTTCTCTTTCATTCTCACTCTTTCAGCCTCTTTCCATCCTCTACTCCTCCCTATGTAATGGGACTGACACACAGGAAGCTCTAATCCTTGCACAATGATCCCCTTACCCCACCCAAGCGTCTCTGAACCTGCGGCGAGAGGAAGGGGGGCAATGGGGACCAACCCAGCCAGCTGTCCCCAAAATGCCTCCTAATCCTGCTTCTGCAGAGCCCTTGAAACCATGACAACTGGTAACCAAGGAGAAGAATGTAGAGGTTGAGAGGGAGAGAGACAATGAGCCCAAAAAAAGGGTTAGAAGTTTGTCCACACACTTTCGGAAGCGACACAAGGCATGTCTCAATCAAAAGTACAGGATAAGAAATAGACTCATTGCTGAACGATTAAATAAAACGAGAATAAAAAATGCCTAAGTTATTAAGTAAGCAAAGGGTGAATCCTGATCACATGTTCTCTGCTTGTTTTTCCCATGGGATATATTGTTACTATTACTACAACAATCATATTAACTCATTTTATCAACCTTGAGTTCTTCTATGTTGATTAGATTCACAAAAGACTCAGAAGGTTATTTCAAATTTGCTGTATGTGGGTACAGTCAAGGTCATAAGTTTATGTACACTTTACAAAATGTGCAAAATAATAATAATTAAAAGAAAGTTTTTTATTTAGTATGCCCTGAATAAGTTTAACATATTTAACATAGATGTTTGCATATAGTCCACAAGACAAAATAATAATTGAATTTGCATAACTGAATGAGTTCAAAAGTTTGATTGGTAATTCTGTGTATCTGTTTTTATGTTTTGTGTATCTTCAAAAAAACAAACAAAAAAACCCCCTCCATATCCTGCACACTCTTCCAGCATCTTCTGTATACTACTATATTACTATTACAAAAGGTGCAAAAATTCACTGATGCTCAAGAAGGCAACATGATACAAAGACCCCGGGGGGTATAAAATTTGAATCCTATTGTGTGTAATGATCTTATTTTTTATTAATACCCTACAGAAGCTACATATTTTCCTAGTTCCTGGAAGACAAAAATAATAGTATATGCTGATCATCCTATTCTAAATGTTATATCCCCATAACTCTTAATATATCATGTTGCCTTCTTAAGCTTCAGTGAATATTTGCACCTTTTGTAATAGTTGTGTATGACTTTCAGTTGTCCTCAAAAACAGTTGTGTGAATAGATGGATCTCAAACTCATATAGCCAATACTGGAAAGGGGTCAAATATACAGAAGATGCTTAAAAAGCAAAGAAAGCACAGCACCTTGAGGATTTTTCTAGAGAAACAGGACGAACAAGGGACTCATGAACAAATGTCACAAAACATAAAAACTGATTATCAAACAGGTAACAATACACAGTACAAGGAATCAAGTGTATGTAAGCTTTTGATTGGGTTCATGTGTGTAAATTCAGTTATTATTTTGTCTATGTGAAGTAGCTCATTTAAAAACAAATATTTTATGTGAAATAGCTTATTAACATTTTTTTTAATAATGGAGCTGAATTTTTTATGATCCCAATTTAAAATACTTTGCAAATTCTGCAAGCTGTATTTTGACCTCAATTGTATATGTAAGCATAATTTATTAAATCTATGGCATATAAACATGTTTTTCTTTGTAAAACTATTTTGGTAACTGCTTCAGCAATAATACCACTGATGTGCAGTAGCAGGCCCAGTCCACAGGTGGGAGCAACAGGTGCACTGTCGAAAGTGTGCAGTAAAGGCTTTATCATCTGTGAACTCTGCTTTATTGCTTCATGTTACTGAGTAAAAAGAAATGCTTTGCATTTTATGGTTATTCATCATTCACTGTTATAAATAAATATGATAATTGCCTTAGGGAACTTATTTAATAGCTCAGTATGTTTGAGTGGAAGGCAGCTTTCCCGCTTTCACTTTATTTTATTTCACACCACAATATTTTCTTGAAGTCAATGTACACTATTTTCTGTAAATGTCAAATTCTGTATATGTATTCGTGTATTAATGTACAACGATCAGGCATAACATTATGAGCAGTGAGAGGTGAAGTGAATAACATCTCCTCATCATGGCACCTGTTAGTGGGTGGGATATATTAGGCAGCAAGTGAACATTTTGTCCTCAAAGTTGATGTGTTAGAAGCAGGAAAAATGGGCAAGTGTAAGGATTTGAGCGAGTTTGACAAGGACCAAATTGTGATGGCTAGACGACTGGATCAGAGCATCTCCAAAACTGCAGCTCTTGTGGGGTGTTCCCGGTCTGCAGTGGTCAGTATCTATCAAAAGTGGACTAAGGAAGGAGGTGAACAGTGGTGAACCAGCGACAGGGTCATGGGCGGCCAAGGCTCATTGATGTACATGGGGAGTGAAGGCTGACCCGTGTGATCCGATCTAACAGACGAGCTACTGTTGCTCAAATTGCTGAAGAAGTTAATACTGGTTCTGATAGAAAGGTATGCCTGGTCGGTGTATGTACGTGTGACATCACAGTCTTCAGACAAAACATGTAGGTTAATACAGCATTCGAGTCCTGCTAATTAGTCTAATATTCACTAACAAACGCTCGGAACATAACTAAAGCCCCTATGTTAAGTAGGGTCCTAATTTGTATCCCGTTTAGTCTCAAATTGAGGCACCTTAGGTGAGTCATGTCTGGAGAAAGCAGAAGTCTATCAGCTGATCACCCTTCAGCAGTTGCACATTAAAAACACTTGAGAGTGTGCGCGTGTGAGTGTGTGCGCGCGCACGTGTGTGTGTGTGAGAGAGAGAGAGAGAGAGAGAGAGAGTACAGAACAGGAGCACTGGACCCAAGGCTGACTCTCATTAACATATCAAAATGGCTTTTCAATCGCTGTCATTCTTCTTAGCTAATGTGATTGACCAGAGCGGAAATAAGCAGTGCTGAATCACCGGGGAGCCACGAGCCTCGCGCATTACCGTCCCGTTATTTAAGGTAGGCGAACGTTTCCACTGGAAACACCATCGCCATGTTCTTTTAATATAAATATTTATCGGTTAATATAAATATTTATCGGAGGTAGGATACTTCTAGGACTAAACTGTATATCTTTCACCCGTTTATGATTATATAAACGTAAATAAAGCAAATTTGTGGATTATGAACGAAGACTAGGATAAACTAGGGGTTAATCAATATCAACTTATAATAATAACTTATAAAAACGTATAATATAATTTTAATTACAAATATAAAGTCAAATACAATACTCTGGTTATGTTACTCTTAACCTATGGTATTGTTTTCATTTATAGCTCAAATAGCCCTTGTAACAAGTCACATTTTCATCACCATTTTCAGTAAGCTATATTTCGGTATAGAATGCAATCTTAAATTACCTAATAATCTGTTTTATACCTAGTATATAACAGATCTTATCACTGTTGTCCTGGACCTTGCCCTCAGTCAGGTCTATAAGATATCCGGAAGCAGCAGATCTCTCCCCTTTTCCTAGAGGCCTTACCTGTTCACCTCCTGCTGTGTAATGCATTTTCTTTCTTTCTTTCTTCCTTTCTTTTGTATGTTTCACATACTTACAAAACATAATAAATGTACTACAAATTGTAATATTATTTACAAGAAATGATATATAGATGTTTAAACAGTATATGTGCTTCAGGGTTTTCTTGGAATTGGGGATAAATCACAGCAATTTAGTTCAGTTAAATGCGCATATGGTGTGGTGTGGCGTGGAAAAAGACGATTTCTGGTTTATTACATGTAATTCAGTTAAAATTCATAACATTAGTCTTTATATAATGATATGAAATCATGTCCTTCTTAAAATGGTTGAGTCTTTCTTGGAAAACCATATACATTAACTGAATAGGAAGACTGCTAGCATCTTTTTTAGAAGTTTAACCAAATGTCTGTTAATGGTCCACCTCTTCTTTTTCCTTTCTTTCTTTTTTTCTTTCTTTCTTTTTTTAAAATTTTTTATAATACTAGGAAAATTATTCATTGTTCTCAGAATATTCAAATTCATACAGTGATGCAGGCAACATGGATTTCACCTATTATAAGTAAATCTTTGTGAACGTCCTATATTTGTTCTTGTTTAACTCACAGTCAGTAAAACCTTTAAACAAAAATGTCATATTTGTCTTGGGGCTTGTATGGGAACAAGTCAAATTTGATTATTTAATACCACAAGAATTATAAACCTGTTAATCATGGTTTGATAAATGTTCTGCTGTTCCTATGTCTAACCTGTCCTACAGTGTAACTGTACTTGAAGCACAACACTGTTAAATAGAGTGAAGAGTAGAGATTTTTCTCTTCTTCCTTTAGCATCTCTCTCTGAACCCATTTGTTTACTCACTGGGAAAAAAGCCATTTAGCCAGGCCACTAATGGCTCCCTAATAGCCATCTGCAAGATCAAATAACAAGTGTGCCTGTGGACCAAGGCCTTTACTGTAAGGTTTTATGTGTGTTCATGTGTGTGTGTCCTGTTGAATACTAATATAATTTATCTTCCCTATCAGATGCTACTTCAAGACGGCTAACTTGGACTAAAACATTTGAATTTTATAAAACTGACTGACAGTCTAGTCATCGTCAAAGTCCTCCTTCTTTCTACCAAATTCTTAGCAAAATGGCCACGTATAGTCCTGCATCGACAGAAGAATCATCCCCAGAGGTAACCAATGGTAACCTGAAGGGAAGTGGCTCTCAGGAGTCAATGAAACTGAAGAAAGAGATCTCCCTGATCAATGGTGTCTGCCTAATTGTGGGGAACATGATTGGTTCAGGCATCTTTGTCTCACCTAAGGGTGTGCTGATTTATAGTGCTTCCTATGGCTTATCCTTGATAGTGTGGACAATTGGTGGAATTTTCTCAGTGTTCGGGGCCCTGTGCTATGCCGAATTGGGAACCACAATTACCAAGTCTGGAGCCAGTTATGCCTACATCCTGGAAGCGTTTGGAGGTTTCTTGGCCTTCATTCGTCTGTGGACATCACTCCTCATCATCGAGCCCACCAGTCAGGCTGTGATAGCTATCACCTTTTCCAACTACATGGTGCAGCCTATCTTCCCTACATGTATTGCACCTTATGTGGCCAATCGCTTGTTAGCTGCAGCATGCATATGTAAGTAGGCACACTGTATGTATGTGTTTGATCCCATGTGTGCTTATGGCTGTCTATTTGTCAATGTATCCCATGCAGAAAAACATGAGTCAGGAGTTTCTAAACTTTTTAGGTCACTATAGTCACTTGACATATATAACCTTCATTTGCTCTGCTGAATTGCAAGTTGTTTTGGATGGAGAACATTTACAAATGATTAAGTGTTGCAAATGTAAATGTATCTATGATCTTGAAAGTTGTGAAGGGGAAGATGTACATAAAAGGGTAGTGAAGAAACGTGATGATGGATCAACCCAATAGCGAAGCACACTCTAGGAGAAGGAAAAAGAGGAACAGTAGAACCCGAGGGAGAGTAAAGACAAAGCTTGTGTCTGTGTGCGTTTTTAGTCAATGAGTCTTTCAAGAGTGTAAAGCCAGCTTACCTGACAAAATATTTGCATACTGTATCCAAATCATCTTATTATAGTGACTAAAATGGAAGTGAATTATTCTAGTATGTGGATACAACAAGATGTAGACAGGAAGAGAGGAAGTTGAATGAGCATGTAAGTGGAAAGGAAACGAGATGGAAGGAATTACGTCATGTGCATTTTACTTTAGTTGACAGCTGACATATGACCACTTTCCAAGCTCACGTGATTCTCACGTAATATCGAGTGTCATTTAATTAATAAAGACTGGTAGAATTTATTTTTGTGAAATTTGTAAAAATGTTTTTTACAGTTTTGTTTGAACTTGAACAGTATACAGTGTACAGTACCTGAGGACAAATTGTGTGGCTTTATTTGGCATTGTGATTGACAGCCAGAACAGAAAAGCCAGTTCTTCTGACATTTTAGGAAAACATCAGTGTTTTAGATCCTGCTGTGAAAGTAAAAAAATGTGACTAAGGCTTAGTCAAAAGGTAGTAGCTTTAAATAAGCTTAGTTCAATGCAGACATCCCCCCCCACACACACAGATAAGCGGTTGTTTTACGGATGTGAATGTGCTGATAGCTGGAAGGTAAAGTCCTCCACACATTAAGACTCTGAACCTTGCCCTAATGATAGCTCAGCACAGAAAGAAAGGAAATTGGAGAGTGCGAACAAAACAAAGTGGAGTGATCCCTAGCATGTTTTTCTCTGTCCCTCTCTCTCTCTCTCTCTCTCTTTCACACACACACACACAGATGATGTTGAATAAGCCTGTATCCGATGGAGTTGGGATAGAAATGGTTGATATAGTACATCTCTGTGTTAGTCATGTCTAAGTAAACATTAATATTGAAGACTAGCACCTGTGACTGACTCATTAGATGGAACTTTTGCATGCACTTATGGGAATAAACACTGATAACAGTGAAGAGAGATAAGATGCAGTTCAAAAGAAAGAGATAGAAAACAGATATGGTGGAGTTTAATCTTGAAGGACAGAGGGAAGGTTAGAGAGAGAGAGAGAGAGAGAGAGAGAGAGAGATTTTATACATTTGTATATACATTTGTATATTATCTGTTTCTCAGTAGTTCAGCAGGCCAGGGCTCAAGGGTCTTCCAATTTCTAAATATCCACCAATAAGAACACTTTCAGCTTGTTTTAATTTTCCACTCTTTTGTTTTTGCTGCAATTTAGGGCAGAATATTGAATTCTGAAAAAGCCAGTAGGCACTGGGGGAAAAAAACAGTGTGAAGTAAATCAGATTCTCAGTAAGATGAGAATTATAATATCTGTTGTCTGTTCCCAGAAAAGATATCCTACTTGGTATATCTTTGTTTTTTGTATAGTCATGTAGAACACATGCACCACACCAACAGATATACAGGATTTCTCTGTCTATGTAAGTGCTGCGCTAACCATTTTTCACTCACTGAAAAACGAGCAGGATTGCTGATGTCAGCGGGTCCACTTCCTTAGCCCAAGCCGACTACCTAATAAAAAATACATACTCAAGCACACCACACACACACACACACACACAAACACAGACACACACACAGCAGCCTGTGACACTGACCCTTTTAAAGATGATATATATGTATCAAAGGCAAAAACTGAAAAGAATAAATATTAAAAAATAGAAATGTTGTATTTAAAATAATATTCATGTCCTTTCGTAAACATTTAAAAGATAATAAAAAGTCACACAATTACTGACAAATTATAGTTTTTATAATCTAATTGTATTATTCCTAAAGTGTAATTTCTGTACATATAAGATTTCTTTTTAAAATATAAACATTAATTCCAAATGCTATTTGAATGAGCTGAATTTCTGATTCAAAATATATATATATTACATTATTCTTGTAAAACAACTATTTAGCAAGCATTTACAACAGCTATATAATAATCTTCAGGTTTGCTGACCTTTGTGAACTGTGCCTATGTGAAATGGGGGACTCGTGTACAGGACCTTTTCACTTATGCTAAAGTCATCGCTCTCATTGCTGTTATCATCACAGGCCTGGTCAAGATATTCCAGGGTAGGGAAATTATCCTCTCATTATTTACTACCTTTTATTATTGAATTGCACTCAGTACACACAGTAATACTAATTTGTGTATTTATTTCAGGCTACACACAGAATTTTGAGGGGCTGTTTGAAGGCTCGTCACAGGACCCTGGTGATGTGGCTCTGGCTCTATATTCAGCTCTGTTCTCTTACTCTGGCTGGGACACCCTCAACTTTGTCACTGAGGAAATCAAAAACCCTGAGAGGTGAGGAGAATTAAACTCTATACCCAATCTTTCAAGTCTTTAGAATCATTTTATCTTCATTTTGTCAAGTCCTCATTCATTAGTTAAAAGATAGAAATGTATAGATTGTCTCATGCATCCGGAAATGAGCAATAATAAAGGAATGGTTTAGATCAGAGGTATCCAGTCTTTGAGTCAGTGCAGAGCAGGTTTTCATTTCAATCAAGCAGGAGCCACACTTCCACCTGCTTAATCAGTTAATATTTGCTTTCACTAGACTCAGGTGTAGCTTCTGCTTAGTTGGAATGAAAACGTACTCCCACAACATTCCCACACTCCCAGCTCTTTCTAGGATAAGATTGGACACCCTTTATTTAGATCAAAATGTCTTTTGAATGAAGGCCAGGCTTTAATCACTGGTTAAAAACTTGTTAAAAACATATTAATCTTGTTTAATATGTTACAAACAAGAAAAGAGGTTATAGTGTTTATACGACAATTCTCATAAATTATGGCAAGAGAAATGTAAAAGCAGAACAGTAAATCGAAAGGAGGATATAGATAAGCTTTTGGCGTGTAAAAAGTGTATAGAAAGAGAGGATGTGCCATCTTTTTTCAGTGGTTAGCTGACTGAGCTTTGAATAAGCATGGCGCATGTGACAGTCTGCTGATCATATGCTCTTCCTGGGGTTCCTAAGTTAATCATTTGTTCTGAGGTCCTCTTTAACAAATCCATTCATCCATAAACTGGGTTCAAGAACCACACTGTGTGAATTATTCTAAGAGGTCAGTATTTCAGATGCTTAAAGTGATTAAGAAGTAGACTTGAAAAGGCAGGCTTAAGTCCTCCTGAAAGGGTTATAGCTTCGTATTTATTTGTATCCAATAGATGCCACTGAAAACATATCAACACCCTCTGTTGCCCCCTGGTGGGTAATTTTGTGTACTACAGGAACCTGCCACTGTCCATTGCCATCTCCATGCCCATTGTGACAGTGATCTATATCTTGACCAATGTGGCCTACTATACTGTTCTGCCAATCCCTGCTATTCTGGACAGTGATGCTGTAGCTGTGGTGAGTGATCCCATTGGAACTGCCCTCATAGTTTAAAAGTATAATATAATGCAGTGATTCTCAACTGGTAAGTCATGAGCAAGAAGGGAGAGGGTCAAGGGTATAGACATTCGTCCTGTTTAAAAAGTCAGACTATAGGTAAGGTTAGGAAATGTATTATTTATTATATTTAAATTTATATATATTCCTACCTCATGCGCACAGTTGCCAGGATAGGCTTCAGATGACTCGCAAGTCTGACCAAGGCTAATCAGTTATTAACAACGAATATATAAATGTATTAATGCTATTATTGGAACAGCATTTTACTTTTTTTTGTTGCACATGTTGCAATTTTAATGCATTACTGCATTTAATGCATTACTTTTGTAAAACCTTATTAGAATGAGAAACATACAACTTAACATAACAAACAGTTGAGAACCACTGATATGATTACGGATGTGGAAAAATGTGCTGTATATCATCCACTGATCTGAATTGAAATTTCTAGACATTTGCAGATCGAGTATTTGGGATATTTAACTGGACAATCCCACTCGCTGTTGCATTGTCCTGCTTCGGAGGATTAAATGCATCGATCTTGGCTGCCTCAAGGTGAATATTGTGCAAAAGTATTTCACTATGATTATCATGTATTGTGGCACTATCATCCCATGTCATTGTGTCTGATGATTCAAATGTGCATATCATTCTCCAGGCTGTTCTTCGTGGGCTCCAGAGAGGGCCACCTGCCTGACTACCTGTGCATGATTCACGTTAGCCGTTTCACCCCTATCCCTGCCCTGCTCTTCAATGTCAGTCTCTTTTAAACACCACTGTCTTAGTGTATAAGTGTTGAAAGCGAACAGATAAAGAATGAGAATGTGTTTGCATGTGCCTAGCCATTAATGCATCTTTACACATAACTCACAATATGTCAGTTTGTCTGCTCATTATTCTGTCTTTGTGATTTCCCACTTTCCTGTATTTATCTGTAAGGAGAATACTACTTAAGGCATTCTGTGTAAATCTAAGTGCGTTTGAGTAAAAGCTCTGTGCTGTGTGACAGGGTGCCATGGCTTTGGTGTACCTGTGTGTGGAGGACATCTTTAAGCTGATCAACTACTACAGTTTCAGCTACTGGTTCTTTGTTGGTCTGTCCATCCTGGGTCAGCTATACCTACGCTGGAAACAGCCAGACAGACCACGCCCACTGAAGGTATGACCTTTTTATTTTCCTGTAGATTGTGCTGTTACACCTTTTGATGAATTCTGAGTAGTTCCAATTGTAATTCAGTTTATAGGTTTATATTGATGTGCTCACTGTAATGCTATCCTCTCTGTAGTAACTTAAATTTGTATTGCACATACATAGATTTAATCTATTTCTGATAAGGAATTAAAAATTTTAATTAATAAAGGAAATTGTAAATGTTTTTATATGAACCTTGGAGATGTTTATTTAGTATTTATAGAAGGTGTGTTGTTTGTGTCAGCCCTTTGTAAGAGTTAGTGGTAAAGCTGTTACTTCAAGTTATTTTCCATGGGAAAGCTTTTCCTGTTTAACTTCAAAAGTGAGAAAAGATGAGAGGCTGATGGGGGAATGACTTTTTAAAGTTGGTATAAGACGAACTAACTTTGGCGGATGGTATGCAACGTTAACTGTAACTCTAAACAGTTAAATGCATTAGTCAGTAATGAATTAAGAGAATTAAAGTGTAGGATACTGTTAGGATCTAAGAGGAATTAATCATTAGGGAAGTGTAGTTGTAAGGAACTTAGAGGTGGTAATAATAACTCCTCTTCACTGCTGATTATTTTCAAATAATTCCAACACTTATGTTGTTTTATTCTGAGATTTTATTCCTGTCCTTTTCTCTCCCTCAATTTCACAGCTCAGTATTATCTACCCGATTGTTTTCTGCCTTTGCACCATCTTTCTTGTGGTGGTCCCACTCTATAGTGACACCATCAACTCTTTGATTGGCATCGCAATCGCCCTATCAGGAGTTCCTGTCTACTTTCTGTGCTGCTATACACCAGCATCCCGTAGGCCACTGTGGCTTCGCAAATTTATTGGTAAGACTCACATTACATAACTGCTGTACTTATCACTAAAGCATGCTATTGTGCTAAATAAATAACACATTTCACTTAAACATATGCTCCGTTTTCTTATTTTCAGCATCATCCGGCTTGCTGATTCAGAAGGTTTGCTTTTGTGTGCTTACTGAGATGGACACAGATGAAGGAAAAATGCAGTAGAATGGGACTCAGAGACATGGCTTTATGGTACAGAGATTTCCCCATGATGTAGCTAAAATAATTGACGGGTAACACTGTCAATCACTGTAGGTCATTTGACTGATGTAACAAGCTCTTATGGGACTATTTTATGCAGATATGAATGATTCTTTAAAAAAAAAAATACACATTCACTGTGGGGGGAAAATAAATGTTAATTTCCTATTATAAATAGTATATGTTGACTTCCACTTGTTTTCAAGTTCTCAGGATTCTCAGGACTTACTGTCCATGTCCTAAATTTAGGATAGAAGGCACCAAAGAGGTCTGCGGTTTTATACTAGAAAGTGGGAGTATATAAACCCACAAGGAAACAACAGCGGCAATTAGAACAATAGCAATGATAACACTACAACAACAGTGAAATACACAACATTGTGGGAAACAGGACTATGACATAGATTTAGATAATATTCTTTACAGTTGTCAGTATATCAATATGTTCAAAATACTGCCAAAGGTTTGATATCTTTATAATATTCATGAGGAGTTTAACAGAACAAAACAATCTGCACTCATAACTAAAGAGCTACAATGTAAAGGGAATTTTGCTAAAGGTAATGTTTTTTTTAAAACGTTAGACACAAATAGACTACGAAACATCTCACCAGTGTCCTTAACATGCTTGATGAAATTTCATGTTTCCACCAAAGATTAAAACTTCTAATTGTGATTTTATTCACAGCATTTGCTAAACCTGAAATCAAAGTTTCATTTTTAAATCAATTTTAAAATAATTTATAATCAAAGTAAAATGTGAATATTTTGGTAACCCTATAAGTTGTTTTGGGACACACTTTATACTTTAATGGAATATGAAATTCAATGTATTTTATATTTTGCTAGTTTTTCCACTATAATATATGCCAGCACTGTAAGTATTGGGTTATTTTGGTCAGTTTATCAAAGAGCAGTATTCAAATGTGAAATTATTTAAAAATGCAAAGCCTGCCATTAAAAGAAGATATGATTTGTATTAAAGCTTCAGATTTATTTATGTGCAATGGATTTTAAATAAAGGTTCTTCTAATTATGTCTCTGTTTGTACCTTTAACTGACCTCTACAGCAAAAAACAAAAAAGCCAAACAATCAGCTGTTATCCAGTCAGTTTCCTCTTTAATGGAGTTAACATTTAGAGTGATCACTTATCGCTTATTATTTCCTCTCCTGAATAAATATATACAAATTTACTTAAAAATTATCTGGTCAGTAGGTTTCAACCAATCGTTTCCTCCCAGGGCCTCTTCTTCCCACCCCCTTGCTGTACTTGCTTGGGCCTGGATGAATTCTCTGTTGACATGGATGCAGATCTCTGCTGCAAGGGATTTTGGGTAAAGGTCTGCCTCAGCGGACCTAAAAAAGGAATTAAAAATATAAAAATGATAAGGCATGCATAAAACAAACACACAGGTGAACACCATATAAAAAGCTCACCTTTAGCTGCAATCTCAAGGTGGTCCTTAATCCTCCTCTCTCTTTCCTGTAGCTGATGAGCCAGTTGTGCATTCTTCCAGCCTATGAGACATGCGTTAATAAGAGGTAGACAGTATTACACCATCAGAAGTTATAGAGGTAGCTTTTAAAAAATAGGCTTTTACAGTGACACTGATTTCATGAATGCGATGCCTACAAAAAAGATATTGCTTTTACACTACATGACGTTTAAGCTGATCTGTTTTTTTTTTTAAGCATGACTATAATATTTTGTCTTCAATTAAGTTCAGTTTTTATTTGTCACATATACATTACTGCACAGTGAAATTCTTTCTTCACATATCCCATCCTTGGGGGTTGGGGGTCAGGGCCATGATGCAGCACCCCTGGAGTAGGGTGGGTTGGGGGCCTTGCTCAAGAGCCCAATGATGGCAGCTTGGCAGTGCTGGGGCTTGAACCCTGATTTTCTGATCAACGACCCAGAGCTTTAACCAGACCCAGAGCTACCACCGCCCCATAAAAAGCACACACCTGCACCAGCTTGGAATCAAACCCGATTCGCAAAAATGGGAATCTTGCATGATACCACTACACTAGCATACTATTAACTAGCATATTAAAGAGAAATAACTACTGTTGGAGAACTAAAATAATCTCAACTAACTTGTTTAGTACTGCGTTTAGGTGGTTTGGTAGTTACAGCAATTGGCAATTATATTAGTCAATTTTTTTTTTACACATCTCTATACATCAAAGAAAGGTTAAAGAGGAAAAATGTAAAATGAGGAGGAAAAAAATACAAAAACAAAAACAAAACACTGACAGAAAATAATATACATTTGAAGAAGAGTGAAACGGTAGGAAAGTACAAAACAAACACATTCAATATGTGCAATACTGTACCTTTCCTGACACTATCAATAAAACCATCACTGGCAGGCAGAGCTGAGGTGGGGTGAGTGATGCGTGCTGGGATTCTAAGCTTCTCTCTCACTGCAGGATGCCTCAGCAGGGCTACCTGACCCAGCGAAAAGAGATTTGAGGTCATCCAGTATGTAAACACTGCCTGGAAGAGAAAACACACAGACAGAATTACACCCACAGGAGAAGACAGTACATGTTGGACAAAGTGAAAAGAGAGACAATAAAGCGAGTCTCACTGTAGGGAAGTTGATGGTCATTGGTAGGATGATAAATGGCATAATTCTGAAGACAGTCTTCATTGCTCTCAGGTTGGGGTTGTCTATACCAGACTCTGCTCCCAACTAAAAGTTTAAAAAATTGATTCAGAGGAGGAAGAGGGGGGCCTCAGATATGAAATTAACATATCAAATATGTTATATCAGCTACACATCCAAACTATTTAAGTAAATTATAAGAACAGCTGCTTGTACCTCCAGGATGGCAAACATGGTCCCTGTGACAGCAATTGGAAGGATATAAAATGGATCTGCTGCAGTTAAGTCTGCAAACCACCACAATCCACCAGTCTGCATGCTGGGCACAGGGGCATAGGCCATCTTGCGCAAGGCAATGAAGAATGAAATAAAGACTGGTGCCTAAAAAGAAAAAGATGATAACATTTTAAAAAGATGCTATGGCATGCTGTTTACAGTAAGCACTTGGGATTCAATACTGACCTGCACCAAAGGAACCAGGAACCCACGGAGTGGGTTAACATCATGTTTCTTCTGGAACAACATCATATCAGAGTATGCCTTTGAGACTGAAAGAAGAAATTTAAAAACAAATATCATTTTTTGAAAAGATTACAAACGAACGCTAGAGTCTACAGTTATATGAATGCAAAGCATAGTAAAGGATTCTAATAACTAGAGAAGAGATGTCAGCAACTGGTGATATGACTAGTAAGACTAGTAAACTAATCGAAGACTAAACCATTAGTCTACTAAAGGATTAGGAATAATGAGTATGCCTAGCAGCATAAATCTTAAGAGTGTTGTGGTTAATAAGTGGCATGAAGGAAGACACTAAGACGATGTAAAAACAGAACAAGTTATACAGTGGAATAAATGTATCAAATACTGACATTCAAACTTGTTGCCACTCTGCTTGGCCTCATTCATGCGATTGGTGAGCTTGGTCATCTCTGGTAGGACATTGTTCAACTTAGCTGCCTCTCTCTGGCCTTTTACGATGACTGGGAACACTGCACAGCGAGCTATGATAGTACCTGCACACAAGACGTAACAACACCCAGTCAATGCTTCTGTTCAAACTGCTATTAAGAGAATATTCAACATCAAGATAATCATTTGCTACACTGCAATTTAGTAAAATACACTATATAAAAGGTTTAGAGTTGTCCTTAAATCAGCATATTGTGTAACAAAGTAGTATAAACAAATAATAAAACCGTACCTGCAACAATAGCACCCCACCAGGGCAATCCAATGCCGACATGCATAAATTCCAACAAGTTCTGAATCAGGCCTACAGGTGTAAAGCTTCCTAGACCCAATTCTGATAGGCTGAGCTCTGCTCCTGCCCCCTGCAGGACATCCATTGCCAGGACAGGGGCTTCAGTCACTTCTGTGACTGACTGTGTGATTACTGGGGTCAGATCAGGAGCAGTATCCAAAACTGAAGTAGCTACTGGAACAGATTCTGAGGCAAGTATTTGAGCAGCTTCTGCAGTAGTTTCTGGAGCAGATACTAAAGCAGTTTCTGGAGCTGTTTCTGGCACAGATACTGTGATATCTTCTGTTGAACTGGTAGCAGGTATAGTTCCGTCTGTTGTCTGAAAGCAGGTACAGAGTAAGTAGCCAGTTAAGTATTAATCGTTCAGAAAATCAGCACAAATCAAAAGAAAATGACCCAATGTCAGCATTTGTTAATTTAGTTACTTTGCTTTAGGCCTGGATCTACATACTTAAACAAGTACAAATTTACTGGTCAATGTACCTGAGTGTTATTTTGGTGGACTGCCATGGCACTGACCAAGTATAACCGTCCATAATTGTGACGTCCCAGCAGAGGCTGAACAAACGAACCTCCACTTCCTTTGATCGTGCGAAGATGTGATCTGTGCACAGCATACTGGCAGAGGAGGGTCAGGGGATAGAAGAAAACAGGGTGTTAATACAGGCAATGCAGGGCACATGACATGACTAAATGCTCAGAAACCACTATGCTGAAGATAAGTATCCAGATAGATAGATCTACTATATTTAGGTAAGACCAGAAACAAAACCAAAGGTGGTTCCACAAATTTAATATAACCTTCAATGTGTTTTAAGCATAACCATATGGGTTTTTTTTGCAGTTCATACTATGCCTATACAACTACACTAGTATTGCTTCATATACTGAGAATGTAGGTTAAATTTCAAGTTCCTTGGTTTGCTCATTTCGATGAGGAGTTGAAGCTAATGGACTACATTCACAGACTGTGAGAATAAAAATACTGCATTGATTAACATTATAGATAGGCGAGTGACATTTCTGAACTAGAAAAGCATGTCCTTCATGATTACTGTTAGCTAAATGTGAATTACAGGCCAATTTCCCAACTGTTTTTAACTGGAAGAGAATATGTGTTAAAGTGTTGAATATGATAATCTATCATTTCTAACAACAGCAAACTTTTAAGATGATATCAGTGGAAACAATGGAAACAGATTAAAACAAAGTGTGTCTCGTACAACAAGCATTAGGAGTAGACATGCCGTATTAAAGCCTTTGGACCTCCAAGCTAAAATCACAATACTAGAACTGATAGACAGAAGATAATATTTACTCAACTGTTAATCTAAACCATTACCTATATATTACGTTTGCTATGTGAATGTTATATCTGATTCACGATTGGTGTGTGTGTGTGTCTCTCTCTCTCTCTCTCTCTCACACACACACACCTATTACATACTTTCTTCTTAATACCATAATCTTAGGTCTTAAAGATGCACGTTAGCAAGTTAGCTATAACTCATATATCCAAATATATCTAAATAAGCATAATAATATATTTTGTACAAATATACGAGCTACGTACATGGAGCAACCAGCAAGATTAAAGTACGTTTATTATGCTAGCTGGTTAAAGTGTCGGACTACGGCTGTAATACAAACAGCTCTCCTCAGTCTGTATAGTGCACTAGGCCACAGTGCAGAAGTCAGTATGTCCTACACTACGCAGTGCACGAATTCAGGGAGCAGAGAATCTTTGGGGATTCCGCCGATGACTTTGAAACGAGCTAGCTACACATGTGTGCATCACCGAGTCATATCAAATAAAAAACAACAACAACACACAATAAACACGAACTACAAACAACCATGTAATCAAAATAACAAACCCCGTTCCGTCTCCATGCAGCAGGTAACGTGGAAATACTGGCCGCATTCGTTTGTTTAAAGAAACAAGTCGTTAGACGATTAGGGACTATTTTGCCCCTGAGCGCAGCCATGTTGGAAAAAGTGTGATAAAATCTCGAAGTCGGACGGCGAGCATGAGAGGACAAATCTAGTTTCGCACAGAAGCGAAGACCTTCCTGTTGTCTTCTAGTCGCTCCTGCCGGCTCGAAGGTGTGAAATAGTGATATAGTCGTCATATCTAATAGAAATATACATATATACACATATACTATTGTAATATTTTCGAAGTGGTGAAAATAAGTCTTCTAGCAAAAAATGTCAACGCCGAAAGAAGAGGACAGAGACTCGAAAGATGCTACACCTATAACCATTTTCCAAAACCTAAGTAAGTTTACTGTCAAATGACTTAAGTACTTCTTGGTTTCCTAATCCTTGATTAACACATTTATTATGGCTACATGCTACAGATTAATTTAGAAATTAATAATTATACAGCTACCAAGTATATATACAAACAAAATCAAAACTGAAAGTGAATGGCTTCTGGTCAAAATAAACAACGTCCTTATCATAAACTCATTAAAATATGGAACTTCAAGTGATTTTTGTACACTTTCCAAAGGGCTTCACACTAGTGAACTCTCTTGTTTTTTTTCCCAGAGTAACATAACAGAAGCTTTTTTGCATAATGAACTTCCTTTACCTTCCTTAAATACAATTTTTGTGACATCGTGTGATTTCCCACCAAACACATTTCTAAAAATGATTTTTTTTCTCAAATAATGCAGGAATCTCAAGTGGTGTAAAGAGAGGGAAGTCTGAGGTCTTGCCTGGACAAATAAGTGAGTGCTCTTTACACACAATTAATATCAGCACAAAGAGATGAGATTCACTGTGCTATGCAAAAATAAATAAATAAATAAATAAATAAATAAATAAAAAATGAAATTTAAATGAACTAAAATTGTGTTCTTAAATAAGATGCTTTGTCCTGTGGTCATCAAATGCCGTCAAATTACTTGATTTCATGGTGCAAGTACAATCTAAGGCAGGTATGTATGTTTAGATTTCTTGAATGTGATGCTAGTGAATGACAAAACGTAGCATGATTTCCTTTATATACTATATTGCCAAAAGTTTTGGGACACCCCACCAAATCATCGAATTCAGGGGTTGGGCTTGGCCCTTTTAGTTCCTGTGAAAGGAACTCTTAATGCTTCAGCATACCAAGACATTTTGGACAATTTCATGCTCCCAACTTTGTGGGAACAGTTTGGGGATGACCGCTTCCTGTTCCAACATGACTGCACACCAGTGCACAAAGCAAGGTTTACAGACTTTTGGCAATATAGTGTATGTGTTTAGCAGGCCTTTACACAAATGTGCTAGAATTTCTCCCATATTCTTGTTATATTTTAGAAGAAGACTGAACTCACTTGTCCAAGATTTGATGAGTACAAGAAGGGCATATGTTGCACCAGATTCTCTTATCAGGATTTGTGTAATGCAGTCCCACTAACTCCCTCACTGAAGGAATTCTTTGAAGTGACACTCGGAGAGCTAGCTGCAGCAAAATTCTGTGAATTTAAAGCTGTAAGAATATTGCTTATTTACTCCACTAAACATTAATTCAAATATTTTTATGACATAGGTGTGGATTAAAAAAGGATTGTGATGTCTGTATTTTAATATTATCAGTGTCCAGGATGCCAGTCGAATGTGGAGAGAGCTGATAAGATGAACCTGTGTGTCCACTGTACTGTATGCACTGCCAGGCAGGGATACTCCTATGAGTTCTGCTGGAACTGCCTGAGGAAATGGGAAGGAGCAGTGCAATTCTCTGTGCGCTGTGGCCACAGTGACTGCAACAAGTCAGAGGTATAACTGTCCATAGAAGAATATATTTCATTAGGATTTCTACAAATTTGATACCTCATGCTAAAAGACTTAGTATTGTGAAAGTGGACCATAAACAGCAAACCATACTACTTTCTTTCTTTCTTAATATTTTTTCAGACTTCTCCAAAAAAAGATTCGATAAAATTGTGTCAGCCCGCATTCAAGACTCAAAAGCAGCAAACAGAACAGGTGCTTTTCAGCTCATTAATCATTAATCATAAAGTATACGTTAATGTGTGTGGCACAATTACGATTACATTTCCTTTTTTCACCCAGATATATCCAACTAATGAGAAATCCAAGGACAGAAAGAGACTGGCTTTAATCATTAACAATGTTGAATTTAGAGAAACTGACTTTAATCGGCTGGGAGCAGAGAAGGATGAAGAGAGCATAAGGACTCTGCTTGAAGCCTTGGGTTATGATGTAATTGTATTAAATGACCTGTCTGCAGAGGTATGTTTAGAAAATAAATATCTGATTGTGCAAAATTTAAAGCACCATTAGATTAACTATGTATTCACCTCCCAGTAACTGCATTATTACACCAGAAGTACATGCAGGAGAATCTAAATGATCAACAATGCATTATACGGGGTGGGGCACAAAAACACCTTTTTTTGAAGGTGAATGAAAGAAAAATTGTTGCTGATAAACAAAATTTATTTTTTTATGATGAAAGAACATAATTTCAAATTTCAGATTATGCTGTTTTAAACAAAATATCTTGAAGGTGGTGGTCACCGTTCTCTGTGCACTGATGCAACCGATTTCTGACGTTTCCCTCTACACGTTCCAACATGTCCACCGGAATTCGGGCTATTTCCTGCCGAATAACATTCTTCAGCTGAAGCAGGTTTGTGGGGTGATGTTTAAAAACCTCTGCCTTGAGGTATCCCCATAAAAAAAAAAATCACAGGGCATTAGATCGGGTGAGCGCGCCGCCCACGGGATGTCACCTCTAATTGAGATGAGCCGTCCGGGGAACATTGCCCTCAAAACTTGCATCAAAGCTCAGGCTGTGTGGGCCGTGGCACCATCCTGTTGGAACCAGACATTTCCTAGGTTCATTTCTTTAAGAGCCGGTTCGAAAAAGTTTTGAATCATGTCCACATACCGCTGTGAATTGACAGTAACTGCTCGATTGTCCTCCTCAAAAAAAGGAAAAGGAAGTTTCTGTGCCCCACCCAGTTTTGAGGGCAATGTTTCCCGGACGGCTCATCTCGATTCGAGGGGACATCCTGTGGGCGGCGCGCTCGCCCGATCTAACGCCCTGTGATTTTTTTTTATGGGGATACTTCAAGACAGAGGTTTTTAAACATCAGCAACAATTTTTCTTTCATTCGCCTTCAAAAAAAGGACGTTTTTGCGCCCCACCCTGTACAAGGAATAAAACACTATGAGGCATGCACTTAAATGTAAACAGGTTGATTCCCCTATAACAGCAATCCATTTAGTTTTTCTTATACCACAGCAAATTGTTAATCATTTACATTATTTTTGTTAATTAAAGAATATGTTTTTATCAGGTGAAAGTTAAATATTATTCATGCTATTGCTTACATTAAAATAGCAATGCACATTCGTTTCCGGTCTGTGTACTTATAATAATTACACCCCCACAAGGTACACCTCTTGTTATCCCAAAATATGTCTTCACTGATTTTTATTTAAATTTTTATTTAAAAAAATAATAATATTTTATAAATAAATAATAATGTTTCTTCAACAGCTTCTTGGTCATGTGACCCCAAACTAATACCAGAATAATCTAATTGGAAACCCCAACAAGGTACACCTCTTTGTATGCCAAAAAATGTCTTTGTTTATTTTTTATTTTAATTTTATTAAGTGACTTTTTCTTCAAATAAATAATAAATTAAATTAATTCATTAATTAATCATATAAATAAATAAAAAGTTTAATAAAAATCAGTGAAGACATATTTTGGTATAACAACAGGTGTACCTTATGGGGGTTTCCAAGTAGATTATTTTGGTACTAGTTTTGGGTCACATGACCTAGAAGCTTTTGAAGGAATAGTGATTTTTTTAAATTAAAAAATAAATAATTACAAATTAATTCACATGATGCACAAACCATACTATCTATTAATTAAATTATTATTAATAATGTAACAAAAGCAGCATGCAATGACGCATGGCATATGTATATTTAAGAAGAAATTAGAGTAACTGGGGCACGTAGTCAGGTAAGTAACAAGTACCACATTTCAGTCGTACAGAAATTTGTCGACGGTCCCTACAATACCGCTTCTGAGTATCTGTATAAGTAACTTCACTGTGGTAGAACACTGCATGCTGCCACAAATGGTAGAAGAAGAGATATGGCCGGTTTTAAGACAAAGAAAATGCAGCTGTTTTTCCGTTTCTATGCTAGAGAACTTTCTTTATTTAAAGTATAAATGAGGAAAGAAAATCAAGTCTAATTTTAAAAAGGTGTCTGACATTTTCCTCACATAAATAAAAAACGATTTCATTTTTTGTTTTTTTATTTCTGTTCAAATACCAAAAAGTACACGGACCGTTTCCTGACCTGTCTGTCTTTTTTCATTTTTTTATATTAGCCAAAAAAAAAAATCTTTTGATTTCATCGAAAATCCCTGAAGCCTTTTTGTGTCAGAAAACTTAGTCATAGCTTTACCTCTAGCTGTTAGAAAGCACTGACACTGGAGGCTCCTTTCAAAATATAAATAAACCTCTACTTGCATCGAGTTCCATGCTTTATTTACTATCAATACACTTATGGATTATAATGAGTGACTTTAATATAAACCTGAGATTTGCATAGAAGCCAAAGTACTGTCAGAACTGCTGTTATAGAAAATAAATCAACGGAGTTTAGAGTTCCATCCTGTGGTATAAGAGTGATATAATGCTGAGCAGTTAATTGTCTGTTTTGTGGAACTCTACAGGGAATGGAGGCTGCTGTGAGAGACTTCTCGCAGCACAGTGAACACAGATATTCAGACAGCACATTTATCGTCATAATGTCCCATGGTGGACCTGATGGAATTTATGGCATTAATTATGATAAAAATGAAGAAGATGTTTTCCCTGTGGACAAAATCTTCCACTACCTCGGCTCTGCAAACTGCCCTGGACTAACAGACAAGCCGAAAATCATCCTGATTCAGGCATGCAGAGGAGGTATAAAAACTCTAAGTATCTTAGCACCATTTATCATACAAAATTACACCATTTACATCATTTCTGAACATTTTTCAGATAAAGATGGCCATGTGTGGGTATGTGATAGCATGAGATCAAAACAAGGAGTGAAACAACACCGTGAGAGATTTTGCCTGCTTCAGATCCTGCACACCAGGTTTTATATGTTGCTAATTGTATCTTTTTATAAAGAGATGTTTCCTTCAACAAGACATATGTGTATCTTTTACATGAAAATATTAACCCAAATCTTCATTACAGATACTGTATCCATGAGGAATACTGGCTCTGGTTCAGTCTTTATCCAGAACCTTGTGAAAATCTTTAATGAGCACTGTCATAAGGATGACATAGTGGAACTGTTCAGAAAGGTATGTTTGTACTGATCTGAACAGCAAATGATGAATATTGCATAAAGCTCTACTAAGCCATATAGTAACACCTGCCTAACTCTCTGTTTCCCAATATAGGTTGCTTACTGGTTTGAAAAAGCAGCAAAGGAAGAGGATTTTCCCTATCAAATGCCAAGTTTGGACAGAACCACTCTTGTGAAGAAATTCTACCTGTTTCCTGGGCTTTGACACAAAAGATCAGGTTGTTGCCATTTGAGAATTACGCACTCTTTAAAAATAAATGCTACAACTGAAGCCATTTTTCCTGTCATTATATTTTATAATAAATGTGAACTGGATGCCCCTATTCCGTGTAGATGGAAACTATTAATATTGTTGATCTATTTTGAATATATCTTGGTATGCTTTGTCCTGGCTTGACTGTTTATTACCATTGTCTATGTTTTTGTCTATCCTTTGATTTGGCCTGGACACTTGTTTTGTTCTATTCTGATCAACTTGCACAAAGTGCGGACACTTCATACTGCACTCGTCAAATCATCAGTAGCTGCCTAAACCATGACGTCTGTTTCTGCTGATGTCTTTTGTTTACCAATAGTGAATATTACACTTTTCTTCTGTATGAATACTGCCTGTTAATCTCAGTAAACTTCAAAAAATTTGCTATTCAGTCACTGTCTCTGCGTCGTTCTTTGTCAGTCTCTTCCCTGAATTCAGCTCAAAGGTAGCAGCAGCAGCATGGCTCAGGCTTCTTCAATGAGTAAACCCGAAGACTGTTTATAACTTCACAATTCTGGACCGTTTTCAAGAATAGCATTTCTATTTATTTAACACTGAATAGACACTAATAAGCTGCACTGAGACACACCTAAAGACAAGAAGAACATTTTGCCCTGAGGTATGAGTTTCTTCATAAGATGTTTTCTTTTTTGCAGAAAAACATTCTTTTCTGCAGGAATCATTCACTTTATATGAACAAATTGGTGGTTGTTACAATGGGGTACTTCTTGTATAGTAAACATGGTAGCTATCTACAGTGATTTGTGTTCATAGAATGGTGATGAAATTTAGCATTCATTTCAGGACACCAAATCATTAGATCTTCATTTTTTGATTGTTCACAAATTAGAATCTTGTGTAAATAAAACCATCATTTAAGCACGTGGTGTAAGCTTATTGCGCAAGCTTAATTCCAGGGGCATAATTTCCACTGGGGACAGGGAGGACATGCCCCCCCACTTTCAAAATCCCGTTTGTGCCCCCCCCCCCTTTTTAAATTGGTTTGTTATGATTTTTTACACACCGTCATCGGCACAGGGGAGCTGGACCGAGCAGAACACAGAGGGTCTGTCTGTGTTGATGCGCGTGTCTGCGTCCAGGAACGTTGCACACACTCTAAAACTATCCCACTGAAAGGTGTAATGAACAGGTATCGCGGTTGCAGAACAGTCAGCGATGAAAAGCCAGAAGCAGCAACAGATGACTTTAATGTCATCATGGATGAAAAGATAGAATAGAGATGTGAGTTGGTTGATTCAGTAAATTAGCTCAGGTCAGGATTATTGTAACGCCTCGTCAGGCGGGGGAGTGTTAGAGTCCATGAGCAGATTTAGTAAAGGACGGTAGGCAGAAATCGTGGTCGAGAAAACGTAAGCAAAGGGTCAAATACCAGAAGGCTAACACTCAGAAAACTAATCCAAAACACAAATCCGAAACACGAAGTCAAGAGGTAAACTGGCAAGGTCATGAGGTAACTAGACGATAACAGAATAAAGGCTTGGCAAGTGACACAAACGGAAACAATGCTTCGCAATGAGGCTGAGGTGGCGCGCTGCTTAAATACGCCTCCGAACCGGAAGTGGCCAGAGATAGTTAATATTCAGGCGAGGGCTCCCTCTGGTGTTCTGGCCCAGGCTGTTGTGTGACAGAATCCCCCCGTCTAGGGACACCTCCAGGTGTTCGTCGTCGTGGGCGCCCCCTCGGGCGAGGGGCCGGTCTGTGGGGAAAGTGCAAGTGAAATTCTTCGATGAGTGCGGGGTCCAGGATGTCCTGCCTATTGACCCAGCAGCGCTCCTCCGGGCCATACCCCTCCCAGTCCACCAAGTATTGGAGGTGACCACCCTGTCGACGCGAGTTGAGAATGGTGCGAACACGATAAGCGAGGGAGCCGTCGATGTCCAGGGGAGGAGGTGGTTCATGGGTATCAGAGCGCGCGGTTTGAGGTTCATGATAGGGCTTGAGCAGAGATGCATGAAAAGTGGGTGAGATACGATAAGAGGCAGGCAGTTCCAGGCGATATGAGACAGGATTAACCTGACGAATGATCTTGAAGGGGCCGATGAATTTGGGGCTGAGTTTGCGACAGGGTAGTTTGAGTTTCAAATTACGCGTGGATAGCCAAACTCTCTGACCCACCTGGTAGGCTGGGTGAGGCCGACATCGGCGATTGGCCTGAATTACCTGTCTTCGTACTGCCCTTTGAAGTCGGACATGGGCTCGCTCCCAAGTCTCTTGGCTACGTCTAGCCCAGTCATCCACTGCGGGGACATCGGAGGGTTCGTCGGTCCATGGGAATAAAGGTGGTTGATAGCCTAGTACACATTGGAACGGCGTCAGCACCGTAGAGGAATGGGTCAAGGAGTTCTGGGCATATTCGGCCCACGGGAGGAACTCACTCCATCTATGTTGCTCCTTGCTGCAGTATACTCGCAGGAACCTCCCCAGCTCTTGATTCAGGCGTTCGGCTTGTCCGTTGGACTGGGGATGGTACCCCGAGCTCAGACTGATGTTGATCCTCAATAGCTTGCAGAACTCCTGCCATACTCTAGAGGTAAACTGTGGCCCTCGGTCTGATACTATGTCCTCAGGGATGCCAAAATTTCGGAACACGTTATGAAAAATAGCTACGGCGGTTTCCATAGACGTGGGTAGGCCTTTCATAGGGATGAGTTTACACCCCTTGGAGAACCGGTCTATGACGACCATGATCGTGGTGAAGCTCTGCGACTCGGGGAGGTCTGTGAGAAAGTCTATAGAGAGGTGCAACCAGGGGCGTCGTGGGACGGGTAGCGGTTCCAACAGGCCCTCAGGCAACATCCTGATTTAGAGAGGGCCACCAAAAGGTCCAGCGCAGTAGCTGAGTAGTGCGGTGCATACCTGGGTGGCCGGTGCTGGGGCTCTCGTGGGTCCACTTAATCAGTCTGTGACACAGTGTCGTGGGCACAAACCGCTAGGAGCGTGGACAGTTTGGGGGGGGTGCCTCGGAGGTGCAGGCCCGTTCGATCTCACTCATGAAATCCCAACATATGGGAGCAACCAGCACAGAAGGCGGAAGGATGGTGTCCGGGTGAACGGAGGATTCGCAGACTTTGTGAATTCTAGAGAGCGCATCGGCTTTTCCGTTCTTGGACCCAGGACGATAGGTGACCGTGAATTTGAATCGTGAGAAAAACAATGCCCACCTGGCTTGGCGTGAGTTCAGACGCTTGGCCTCCCGTAGATAGGCTAGGTTACGGTGATCTGTGAGAATGAGGAATGGGTGAACTGCCCCCTCCAGCCAATGTCTCCACTCCTCCAGAGCAGCCTTCATGGCCAGTAGTTCCTTGTTACCCACGTCATAGTTCATTTCCGTTGGGGTTAGCTTACGAGAGAAGAAGGCGCATGGGTGTAATTTGCCTGACTCTGGCTGGCGTTGAGAGAGCACCGCCCCGAGGCCGCTGTTAGAGGCATCAACCTCTACTGTGAACGGTAAGTCTAGTTGGGGGTGCCGGAGTATGGGGGCAGACGAGAAGCTTTGCTTGAGCTTACTGAAGGCATTGCTGGCTTGGTCAGTCCATCTGAGTTTACGTGGCTTCCCCTTTAGTAACGAGGTCAAGGGACCGGCTATGGTGCTATAGTTCTGAATGAATTGGCGATAAAAGTTAGCAAACCCCAGAAATCGCTGTAAGCCCTTAATGTTGGTGGGCTCCGGCCAGGATGTGATCGCTGATACCTTGGACTGATCCATTTCTATTCCCTGGTGAGATATCACATAGCCCAGGAACGTTATGGAGGGACGATGGAACTCTCACTTTTCCAATTTTACGAAGAGGTTGTGGGCTGCTAGACGGTGAAGTATGTCACGAACGTGGGAAACGTGTTGCTCATAGTTGGATGAATAAATCAGTATGTCGTCTATGTAAGCTATAACGTGACTGTGGAGCATGTTTCTGAACACTTCATTTATCATGGATTGGAAAACCGCTGGTGCGTTGGTGAGTCCATATGGCATGGCTAAGTACTCGTAGTGTCCATTCGTGGTGTGAAAGGCTGTCTTCCATTCATCTCCTTCTCGTATCCAAATCAGATTGTAAGCACTGCGCAGATCGAGCTTACTGAATATTTTCGCTCCTTGTAGCTGTTCGAGGGCGGCCGGGACTAAAGGGAGTGGATAGGGGTAAGGCACAGTGATGGCATTCAAACCGCGATAATCGATGCATGGCCGGAGTCCTCCATCCTTTTTTTCCACAAAGAAGAAACCCGCAGCTGCCGGCGATGTAGAGGGTCGGATATATCCTGCAGCGAGGGCCTCTTCGATGTAGTCCTCCATGGCCTTTTTCTCAGGGATGGAAAGAGGGTAAACTCGACTCTTGGGTGGCGTGGTGTTAGGCAGGAGTTCTATGGTACAATCCCATGGCCTGTGTGGCGGGAGCCTGGTCGCGTTCTCTTTACTGAAAAGCTCCTGCAGGTCGCAATATTCCTGAGGGAGCGAAATTAGATTGGTTGAACCTGGGCTTTCTATGGATGTAGCGAGGCATGGACGAGGAGTGTGTTTTTTATACAGGAAGGGGCCCTCCTGCGGATGTCACCGTTCTTCCAGGAGATATCAGGGTCATGAAGCTGCAGCCAGGGGAAGCCCAATACTACGGGGTTAGATGGGGAAGAGATGACAAAGAAGGATAATCGCTCACGATGGAATAACCCGAGTTGGAAGTCTATGGGTTGTGTGTGATGAGAAATGAGGCCCCCTCCGATGGGTTGGTCGTTAATGGCGGTCACACGGAGCGGGGGCACACATGGGACTGTGGGGATGTGAAGTTCGTGCACCAGATTAGCGTCTATGAGGTTAACCGCTGAGCCCGAGTCAATCAGCGCTGTGACACAGAATTTTGAATTAGCAAAGAGCAAGAAAGCAGGAAGAGAAACCTTGGATAAATGCTCAATATTCTCTACCTGGGTTGTAAGCTGGCTTCTCAGGACATCGAAGCACACGGTGGCCTGGTTTGCCGCAGTAAAAGCATAGCTGGAGCTTAGTGCGCCGCTCGCGCTCAGCCTCTGTAACTCGAGCCCTCCCTAGTTGCATCAGTTCAGTTAGATCCTCTATCTGTTGCTGGACATCCATCATGCGTCGTGGCATGGCACGTGAACTGGTGGCTGCAGGTCGGTGTTGGCGGCGCAGGTTGTCTAGACGAATGGCGGTGGAGATGTATTGGGATAGCGTCATGCTGGTGTCGCGGCAAGCCATTTCCGCTTGTAATTCTGGGTTGAGTCCCTCGCGGAACACCGCCATGAGAGCTGTCGCATTACATCCAGACTGAGCGGCCAACGTAGGGAATTTTATGGCATAATCCGCGGCTGCGTCCCTCCCTTGGCACAACTCCAGCAACTGTACAGACACATCCTTGCCTCCAGCTGGGTATTCAAACACTTCCCTGATCAAGTTCGCAAAATAATCCGCGGACGCTTTGACTTGGGGGTTTGAGTCCCAAACCGCTGCAGCCCAATCTAGCGCTCTTCCGGTTAGCAGAGATAAAATAAAGGCGCACCTGGTTCTCTCATCACTGTATGCCTCTGGCTGATGAGCGAAATAGTTATCACATTGACGAAGGAAATGTCGGAACTCAGAGCCCCCTCCGAGTGGACATATCACAGGGTGGAATTTTTGTTTGTATCTATTTCTCTTAGCTTTCCCAATGACCTCCACAATCTATAAAACTTAGCCGAAATAACAGAGATCTCAGTCAACAGATGAGAAGAAACAGGTTTCTTTATTCAGTCATGCAGTCAACAACATGCATATCTGAAGAGAGCAGCTGGTCCCTCCAACCCCGAAAAAGTCCCCTCTACTTATACCCCAGGCGCCCTGGGGCGCCTCCTTTTCTCTAATTTAAATATTTCCAGCAATTTCCCATTATATTCAGTGTATGGCTACTTTAGTCCCTCCTTCCTTAGTTTACATACGTTTTCCCAGTTCCCATTATTTTCGCATTTGTCCCGATACCGCCCCTAAATTGATACCATCCTCCCCTCGATGACATCAATTTTCCTCCTCACCAGTTCCCCTTATTTTTAGGCTAAGTCAACCATTTTTATAAAAATTGGCGCTTACTTATAGGCGCCACTTCCTTATTGACTTCATTTGACCATCACCTCTTAAAGGTGCTTCCTCGGCTCATCCTGACCTCGCGCATTGCCCTCCACAACAATGTGTAAGTACCTTGCTCTCTTCCTCTATGTCATGATGACTTTTCTCTCTACCTACTTGATCTAAGTTTTGTTTTACTAATTTTAAACTAAGCTGTGCCATTAAGCTGCCTCATATCCTTTTCTCTTTTCATCACTGTTGGTTGCTAGTATTCCAATGCTATTGTCTCCCCTACCTGCCTATCACTGTCATGTCACAGTGACCTGGCCTACTTCCCACACTGTGTTCCTCCTGCCTTAGTACACGCTCTCTTTTGCTACATAGTCACACAATATGCACTTCACTCATCTTCACTCATTTCCCATTATTTTTCCTAGCTCAGTCAGCCCGCCGCGCTATCTTCCGGAGAAGTCCCAGGGGTGCTCTGCGACGCTATCGCCAGTATCAGCTATCCTGTTTGGCCATTGAACTTACTGGTTTCCTGGAGCACCTATCTGAATCCTCTATTCCTGAGTCTCCTTACCTCGCTCACCATATCGTGAGAGATACCGTCTGTCTTGATCAGAGTACCCAATTTCACCCCACAACCTGTGATCAGTCTACTCAGACCTTCTACTGGCATTGGACACGCACCACCTCTCAAGGCGTCCAGACTGAGGATTTCCCTGTTGAGATTTCCTCTAATGATTCTTCCTCTGACTCCTCTTCATTTCCTAATTCCCCTGACATTCCCCAACTTTCTCCTGAATTTGTGCCTATGCCTTACAGTGTTCATGATATTCCTCAGTCTTCTCCTGACTATTCGCCCCCAACTTCTCCCACTGATTACTCTCCAACTTCTCCTCAGGATCCCGAGATTCCGTCTTCTACAACTGACCCTCCGGTCCCACTGATCCCATTGGATAGGCTGGCTGACTGAGTTGTAACTCCTAATGTTTCAATAAATCTCTCCTCTTTTCTGTTCCTTCAGTCCCAGTGTGGTTATTACGCTAGCATGCTGCCATTAATAATTCTGCATGTTTATTATGAAGACTATGAGGCTATATCTGATTATTATAGCTATTTTTAATCAGAGTTAACTACTTACTACGTAATAAATGGCTAAATTATTCTTGATAGATACACACTACTCTTTAGGCAGAATATTGCCAAGTCAGAGCTTAGAGCATTGAGTACATTAGCACTTAAGCTACTTTTAAGGCTAGGTATATAATTCAAAGCTGGGTATATTATATTCTCTCCGACAGAAACCCCTGCAGCGATCGGCGGATCCATCGAACTTTTCGGGTATGGCAAAACGAGGAAGTTCGCTGCGTACGTGGAATGCCGACGCCGTGGCGGCTGCTTGCTCTCGCAGCTGCTGCTGAAGTTGTTGATTTGCGGCTTTCAGCGAGTCAACCTCTTCCTGATAAGCCCGAAGAGGGCTCGTTGTCGCCATAACGCCGCTCGCATATCCGCTGGACTCATTTCAGGCGAAGCATTCTGTAACGCCTCGTCAGGCGGGGGAGTGTTAGAGTCCATGAGCAGATTTAGTAAAGGACGGTAGGCAGAAATCGTGGTCGAGATAACGTAAGCAAAGGGTCAAATACCAGAAGGCTAACACTCAGAAAACTAATCCAAAACACAAATCCGAAACACGAAGTCAAGAGGTAAACTGGCAAGGTCATACACGAGGTAACTAGACGATAACAGAATAAAGGCTTGGCAAGTGACACAAACGGAAACAATGCTTCGCAATGAGGCTGAGGTGGCGCGCTGCTTAAATACGCCTCCGAACCGGAAGTGGCCAGAGATAGTTAATATTCGGGCGAGGGCTCCCTCTGGTGTTCTGGCCCAGGCTGTTGTGTGACAATTATCATATTTTCTGTCTACACCTGTTGATGTTAGCCTAATGGTGACTGAGCTAACATTAACATACAACTTCAGACTGTTATCTAAATATTTAATGTAGTTTAGAAGATTCTGTGTAGCATGAAAACGAGTTCACTTTAACTCAGTGGTTTTCATATCAGAGGACAGTTAGGACACATGGAGAGATGGGATTGAATGCATAGATGGAGGACAATGAATATGTTCTTTATATTAAAGTTATTTTTTATGTTTGTGAGATTGTGTGACAATCTTGCATCCTGTGTACCAAATAAGCAGTGTATCTATGGTGTTATCAATTTCCCCATCCTTTTGGATTACAGAAGTAACGATTACAGATTACTTCCTACCCTGCTGTAATACAATGTTGGAGGCATAAAAATGATCTGCTTTAGGTATTTGGGCTCCACAGAAAATTAGCACAAGGAAATATTTTAATTTGTTCATTAACTAAGAGTGGTTGTTTATGCATGTAAGACAATTATTTAAAAAAATGACCAACTTTTTCATATAATTCCATATTAATGTTGCTGCTGTCTATCTGCACCTGCTATTACACAACAGTGATGTAACACACACAGTTCATAAAAGCTTTTTGCTTTTTCTATTCTAAACCGCTTTATTTGGTGGATGTGTCTCTGACAAACGTCCTGTGCAACAAATGATTTATTTTACATTTTCAGGTACGGCAGTTACTTTCAAATAAAAGTTTGTTTAACAGTGGAAATTGAATCTCACATTATTTAAATTTTATTCACACACAAAACATTAATGGTGAACATTTTTGACTTTATAAAATGAATTCTCTCAAGTCTTGGTGATCAGCCCCTATTAAACAATAAAGAAAGTAAAACATCTTTTTTATATCCATAGTTTAGTAGCCTACTATTCAATTTGACAGAATTTATCATTATAATCAGTTTAATTATTTCCTGGATTTTGTATCACCATTGTCCCTAAATATATGTAAATGGGATTCAGATCGAAAACATTTTCCCCCATTTTGTGTCCCCCCACTTCTCAAACCAAAGTTACACCCTTGCTTAATTCACTTGGATAATTCACATGCATAATCACTTGTGCATATGCAGATTTGTTATACAGTTAGCCCAATAAAGCTCCATCAGTTGCTGAATTCAATTAATTTGCTTAGTTATATTATGAATTCAATTAATTTGCTTCACAATTCATTGAACTGGGGTGTTTCTCACTGCCCAACATATTTCAAGACACTTGAATGGGTTCGCACAAGATATTCAATTATCCCTGTAATGAGGAATATTCCTGTAGGAATCAGACATCTCTGTCATAGCTCATCAAGCCACCTATTCTTGCAATACTGTGACTGCAATATCTTGAACAGACAGATGGATGGATGGACAGACAAGCCAATTTTTTTTCCTGCAAATATTAATGCATAGTTTCTTTATATTTGATTCACTTAAAAATTTAATAACCAATAAAATAGTAATTGAGGCATATGCACAAGTTGTGCTATTCAATCATTACTTCTTTTTTTTCTTTCTATTCTGGTTTAATGCATTTTCAACCACTATTCCTTGCACATGTTTTCTAGTTGTAGAATTTTTTCACCTGTCTTGCAAACAAGCTTAACACAGAGATTTTCCAAATTCAAGTCAGGGAACTGTAAGGACCATTCAAAAGGTTATAGCTTGCATTTCTTGAAGTAGTTTATTGTACAGCTTTCAATCTTTCTGCCTGCAAAAGTAAAAAAAAAAAAGAAAGAAAAAGAAAAAAAAAGCTGGCTTTAGGCAAATAAAAAATTTCCCCTAATTATATTTAAACAAACAAAATGTTAGTATAACATGTGACTCAAGATACTATGAAAAATATGGTGATAATTATTTACACTATATGCTCAAATGTTTGTGAACCCCTGATCATCACAGCCATGTAGGCTTACTCTAAACTGTTCCCACAAATGTGTGTGGACAAATGGAAGAATTTATATCACCTGCACAGAGCCCTGCCATGGAGCTTGTGTTGTGCACACGGGCATTGTAATGATGGAACATGTTTAGGCCTCCTTGTCCATGTGAAAGGAAATCTTAATGCTACAGCACTGGCATCCAGTTAAATTTTCTTATATTGTCTGTTAGTATCCAGCACATACTTTGTTTTTTTCAGTCTATCTATCTATCTATCTATCTATCTATCTATCTATCTATCTATCTATCTATCTATCTATCTATCTATCTATCTGTCTGTCTGTCTGTCTGTCTGTCTGTCTATCTGAACAGCCGCTTTTGTTTTTTTTATGTCTCGGCTATTTACAGCAGTTACAAAACTGCTTTTTCCCGTGCCTCAGTCTAGTCCTTATGCATTTCTGTTTCTCTTCACCAACAAACTTCACTGTGCTTTTACTAATATGACATGCCATCGAGCTTTTTAAAATACTTTGCTCACAAATGCCAGTACGTGCATGTGATCCAGCGGCTCCGCCCTGCCTTTACAACCCGTCTTGAATCTTTCCGAGAAAACGAAACTCAAACTACGGATCAGAGTTTCTTCAGTGACTGTGATCTGACAAAGATGGAACAAGAAAAGCGTCACGATCCTAACGACACCACCCTGAGATTTGTTGATCGACCGGATGACATTCGTAAGATTAAACTATTATCATCATTACTCTGTAGAGCGGTTTATTCTGAATTTTATTATGAAAAGTTGGGTATTAGATACATGGATGTGTCTTAAGTACTGGTTTCACTTCTTGAGCTCATAATCTCCTCTTGTTATTTCAAATAGTAGAAATGAGGTCACATGTAATCTGTATGTTAAGCCCTAATTTATATTTGCAATACATGAATCTTAAAATTTGGTTTCAGGAAGTCTATACATACACAGACCAGGGTCACCAGCTGTATGTGTTTATGTGTATAAACATGTGATTGATTTGTTCCTGATGATATATTTCCCATGTGCTTTCATTTATCCACTTAGTCCTTGATGATGATCCCAACACCCAAAGGATAGAGATGCCTTGTGGCCATGCTGTCACACCTCAATCCCTCACAGCCTACTGTCGCAGTCTTCTGGATCAGGTGGGTTTATGAATGAGCCATTTCTGAGGAAAACATTTATAACAACATTTTATTGTCTACTTGAAAAATCCAGAAATCAATCTATCTATCTATCTATCTATCTATCTATCTATCTATCTATCTATCTATCTATCTATCTATCTATCTATCTATCTATCTATCTAAAATAATTACCTGATTATTATAATGATGAAAAGAAAATTTGAACCTCGTTTGTGATGAACAAACAAAATATACTGTCACTTTCACTAGAGATTAGAGCTGCACTTTATCTTGGTTTTATGCATCCAGGGTCAGTACAAGTTCCTGTGTCCAGCTCTAAAAAATGGAACAAATAATAAGTGTGGGGCTGAGTGGAAGTACGTAGAAGTGCGGAGGATTGCTTTACTGACTGAAGAGGAGCAGAATCACTTTGAGAAGACTATGGCTGAACTGGCAGCAGCTATGTACTGTGAATATAACTCAGTAAGTGCTTTACAGCTTACATAGTGATATCATTCCTTGATAGTGGTATGAATTATGCAAATGTATGGCACTATAGTAGTCATAGCAGTCAAGGGCAAGTTTAACAAAAGCTGATGAGAGATTCTGAGTTTGAAAACCTCCAGAAGAACTGAAGGCAATGATGGGAAATTATGTAAAGCTTTCTAGGAGGAAAGGTAGAGTTTTACACAATGCTTGGTAGATGTTCACAGATCTGCAGGTACTAAGATTAAACTGAAGGTTAAGAGTTTTAACTGACACTTTTACCTTTTCAAATAATCACATGTGTATTCTGATCTTCCTCCAGGATACTAGTTAATTTGAGAGATGTGTAATAGTATTTTGAGTTATATATAGGTAATTATTAAATAATTATACTTGTTTTTCTGCTCTTGTTTAAGTGCCCTGGTTGCAGTTCATATATTGAGAGGCAGAAATTGACCAACCTGTGTGTACGTTGCACCATTTGTACAGCTGAAAGCGGTAAGTGTTATGAGTTCTGCTGGCAGTGTCTGAAGACCTGGAAAGGACCAGCACCTCGCTCAGACAAGTGTGAAAACGACAGCTGTGTTAACCTCAAACTTGAGAAGCTGTTAAAATGTAAAGATACAATCCTTCCTGAGGTTCAAAACCTGAAATGCCCCTCACTGAGAGCTTGTCCTACATGTGGAAACGTGGTTGAGCATAATACAAGAGGGTGTAAGAATATAATATGCAATCGCTGCAATGTTGAATTCTGCTTTTCTTGCTTAAAGATTAAGGCTGAATGCCTAAAAACAAGCTCACACTTCAGACCATGCTCAAATGGTGTAGCACCTCGGCAAACATCCATTCCAACCTGGAATAAGTAGTTAAGTAAAATTTTGCCATATTATAATACCAAAAGGCACAGTTTTCAGTCTCTTTAAATGTTTCTATGGCTGTAACTTAATACTTAATAAGTACTTAATAAGTATAAACTTAAGTATAAATTAAAAAACGTTTGACAATTGTCCTCAAATTATATAAAAAATGATGTTGTCTTTGTTGTCATTTGTGTAATAATAACAGAATTTTGATTAGCACAAATAAAACATTAGTCTAAACTTTTTTCTTTGTATTGTTTTCTTACTCCCATGTAAAACATAAAAATATACTTTTAATACTTAACTACAAAAGATTAATCTAATTCACATCCCTGTCTTTACACAGTTGGACTTGTTAAAAGGAATTTGAGTTACTGTTAAATCCATATGAATTGTTTTTGTCATTGATAACATTAATGCATAATTTTGTAGCCATTTTTTAAAAACTTTTTAATATTATTAGTTAACTGTTTTCATTTGTTTTTCCAAACACCATTCTGTGACTTTCTGTTTTGCTTTGCCACACCTTTTACAATAAACATCATGTAGTAAGTATGTGAAATATCCCAGTCACATATCATCAGCTCGTGTGAAATTTCATTCCTTTCATGAATGCTGTCACACCTGCAGACTGTGTGCAGTGGGATTTAAAAACACACACACATTTACTTGATGGACAAAGAAGGTCAAAGTCTTTGTGTACTATGCTCCAGAAAATAAAATAAACATGGTTACATGGGTATACACTTAATATAGTGTGAATTAAGTGTAGTAATGAATAAAACATACCATAGTCATTTACTAAACTGTTTACTTGTTCTGTGTAACATTTAAATGAATTACTTTCCATTTTTAACAAAATCTCTCTCTCTATATATATTTTTTACAACAAAGTGTTAGACCCATTTATAAGAATTAGCACAAAATAAACAGAGAACCAATTGGTCTATTTAGTCAGATGAAAAATTCTTAGGGGATGGTGTCTGAGTTGAGCTGCATCTCTGAGTCTACTGAGTCTTGAGATTCTCATGTCTGCAAGTGGAGAAGAACAGCAAAAACAGTAAATACCAGACAAACAAACAAACAAAAAACAGTAGCATAATAATGGGCCCAGTGTCTGAGAATATTTATAATATTGGCTGACATGATGGCCTTGTACCATATCCCTGCAAAATAACACTGGTGGTACATGAGTTTGTTTTAGCAGATGGCTGATATAGATAATCTGATAAAGAATAGATGGCTCCAGTATCACAGAGATGGCAAGGGTTTGGGTGAGCAAAAGCTAGTAGCTAAACCTTCTCTAATCCTACAAAGTATGTGACTTTCTATTGTGTTTTGACACACCTTTTACAATCAATATCACCTAACAAGTGTGAAGTTTCAGACCTACCTTTAGTCCTTTCATAAATGCTGCCACACATGTAGATTGTGTGCAGTGAGGTTTAAAAAACAGAAGAAAATACATTTACTTGACAAACGATGACAAAATCATTATGTACTATGCTCTAGAATATTATAAATAAACATGGTTTACACTTGGGTATACACTTATTGCAGTATGAATTAAGTGAAAAAATAAATAAATTTATTGTAAAATATATACCTATATACACACATGAAGTATGCAGTTCCCAGTATGCAGTAGTTCATACCTACCAAAAGTGGTCCAAGAAACTACAACTGGTGGTGAACCAGCAATCGGCTTATGGACTAACCCCTCAGGTCTGATCCCGCAGAATAGCTTCAGTAGTACAAATTGCTAAAAAAAAAAAGTTCATGCTGGCTCTGATATAAAGGTGTCAGAACTCAGAGTGCATCAGAGCTTGCCGCATGTAGGGCTGTGTAGCTGCAGGCTGTTTAGAGTGCCTATGCTGACTCCTGTCCACCACAAAACACCTACAATGGGCACATGATCATTAGAACTGAACCATGGATCAGTGGAAGAAAAGGTGGCCTGGTCAAATAAATCACATTTTCATTTAGAATTTCATTTTTTCATTTAGATGGGCAGGTGCACGTGTGTCAGCTGGGGAAGAAATGGTATCAGAATGCACTATGGGAAGAAGGCAAGCCAATGGAGGCAGAGTGATGCTGGGAAACCTTGGGTCCTGGCATTCATGTAGATGTTTTGGTACTTTGACTTGTACCACCAACCTAAACTGCCCGAAGGGAAGTGCTATGGAAGATAACCATGCTCTTTTTAGACAAGGACGTGACAGCTTTGATTATAGACTGAATAATGTAATAAATAGAAGATCATTGCTGGCTGTTCACAGAGTGCTGTATCGAAGCATATTAATGGAAAGTTGACTGGAAGGGCAAAGTGTGGTATGAAAAGCACCTCAGGGCTGTGTGCTCAGTCCATTGCTGTTCACTCTGCTGACTCACGACTGTGCAGCAATGCACAGCTCCAACCACATCGTCAAGTTCGCTGATGACACGACCGTGGTGGGTCTCATCAGCAAGAACGACGAGTCAGCATACAGAGAGGAGGTGCAACATCTAACAGCCTGGTGCAGAGCCAACAACCTCTCCCTGAACGTCGACAAGATCAAAGAGATGGTTGTTGACTTCAGGAGAGCACAGTGTGACCATTCTCCGCTGTCCATCGATGGCTCCTCTGTGGAGATCGTCAAGAGCATCAAATTCCTTGGTGTCCATCTGGCGGAGAACTTCACCTGGTCACTCAACACCAGCTCCATCACCAAGAAAGCCCAGCAGTGCCTCTACTTCCTGAGGAGGCTGAGTAAAGCTCATCTCCCTCCCCCCATCCTGTCTGTGTTCTACAGAGGGACCATTGAGAGCGTCCTGAGCAGCTGCATCACTGCCTGGTTTGGGAACTGCACCGTCTCAGATCGCAAGACCCTTCAGCGGATAGTGAGGACAGCTGAGAAGATCATCGGAGTCTCTCTCCCCTCTATCACAGACATTTACACCACACGCTGCATCCGCAAAGCCAACAGCATTGTGGCTGACCCCACACACCCCTCACACACACTCTTCACCCTCCTGCCATCTGGAAAGAGGTACCAGAGCATTCGGGCCCTCACAACCAGACTGTGTAACAGTTTCTTTCCTCAAGCCATTAGGCTCCTCAACACCCGGGACTGAACTGTTCTACACTCTCACACACACTCTCACTCAGGACTGAACTGTTCTACACTCTCTCACACACACACACACACTCTCACTCAGGACTGAACTGTATACTAACTCTCTGTCTCTCACACACAGATACACACACTCTCTCTTGACTGTGTGGACACAAACACACACACACATAATTTATACTGTTCATTACTTACTGCACTACCTCTACCTGTCATCCACTGCTATAGTTATATTTATGTTTATTCTATTTGCACTACCTCAACTGCTGCTGTGTATTTTTGCACAATATTTTTGCACAATACTTTTTTTCTACATCATTTCACTTTATCTATTTTATTTCACTTACATTCCAGTACACGTTCTTTTATTTCCTTTCAGTGCTAAGTGTCCTGTGTTCTTTTGTGTTGTCTTTATTGTATTTATTGTCTTTTTTTTTTGCACTGTCTTGTCTATGCTCTGTTTGCACCTAGCTGCACACTGTGCACTTTACGTGGCTAAGACAAACTTCTGTCCTAGCTCTGTGGTGTTGTTTGTTGTTTTGTATTATACTAGTAGTTGTATGTTTATGTAGCACCAGGTCCTGGAGAAACGTTGTTTCATTTCACTATGTACTGCGCCAGCTATATGTGGTTGAAATGACAATAAAAGCTTCTTGAATCTTGAATCTTGAATCTTGAAAAGGTGCACAAGCAACAGGAATGACCATAGCCTGAGAATGTTGTGAAGCAAAGCCAATTCAAGAACATGGGGGAGCTTCACTAGGAGTGGACTGAGGCTAGAGTCAAGGCATTGAAAGCCACCACACACAGACGTGTCCAGGAAAAGGGCTACAAGTATCACATCCTAGTCAATCCAAGACAATATCAGAATACTTACCAGGGCTAAAGAGATGAAGAACTGAAGCATTACTCAGTGGTCCAGAGACCTCTTTTCAGATGAAAGTAAATTTTATTTGGAAATCGAGGTCCCAAAGAAAAAGTGGAAAGGCACAGAATCCAAGTCCAGTGTGAAGTGTCCACAGTCAGTAATGATTTGAGGTGCCATGTCATCTGCTGGTGTTGGTCCACTGTTTTTTATTAAGTCCAAAATCAATGCAGCCATCTACCAAGAGATTTTAGAGCACTTTCTGCTTCCATCTGCTGACAAGCTTTATGGAGATGCTGATTTCCTTTTCCAGCAGGACTTGGCCCCTGCCCACAGTGCCAAAACTACTCGCAACTGGTTTACTGACCATGGTATTACTGTGCTTGACTGGCTGTTTTGTCAAAAGGAAGATGAGAGACACGAGACCCCACAATACTGCAACCACGGCTTCCATTGCAGTGCCACAGGCTGATCGTCTCCATGCCATGCCACATTGATGCAATAATTTGTGCAAAAGGAGCCCTAACCAAATATTAAGTGCATAAATGAAAATACTTTACTTAGAAGTTTTGACTTTTCAGTATTATAAATCATTTCTTTGATTATCTTATAAAATATTGTAATATTTTGAGATGGTAGACTTCTTATTTTCATGAGTTATGAGCCATAATTATCTAAATTAAAAGTAAAAGGCTTTTAATCTGGAAGCGATTTCACAGCATATTTTTATATGAATTTTTAACTTTTAACAAAGCAAGCCCAAGTCAGTGACAGCCCATGTGTATAAATATATACATTGAAAAAACAAACAAACAAACAAATAAATCACTTAATATGAGTGAAACAGTTTACACAGAAGGATATCAGTAAGAGTGTAATGATAACTAGTAAAATATAATAACTAACTTGTCCATGTAGACAGAGAAGAGAGAGTAAACATGATCCAGCAACTTCATAGTGATGTCTATCTGCGAGCGGAGGATATGTCCCCAGGTGGACTGCTGTAAAAAATCCAGTGCTGCTTCACTCTGCTTAACCACTTTATCTAAATCTTTCTTTATATCTTCCAACACAGCTTGACCGTTCTGTTTTGAAAAAGAAAGTATAGAGGTTAATGAGTAAAGAATGACAATATTATTCAATATATAATACTGTATTAAGATGGCATGAATAAGATATGGAATTGTTTAATATTATAATATTATCATGATTCAATGAAGTTATCAAATTTGATACAAGGTTTTCTGATTGCTAAGACTGACAAATTAATGTTTTTCATCTAAATTGTGATGAATCTTTCCTCTGAGCTTGTGTTCTGGTCAAATGTGTAATTATGTGAAATGATACAGGGAAAAATTGAACACGAAAAAAGGGAGGTGCAAAAAGGCATGGAAAGCCAGGACACCAACTGAAATCAATTAGTAATTAGAAAGCAATCCTGTCCTTTGTCAGTGCATATCAGCTGGTTCAGTCCCAACTGATGGCCTGTAAAAAGGTGTCTCATTTCAAAGTTGTCATAATAATAAAATGTTATAATAAATGTGAACTGGATGCCCCTATTCCATGTAGATGGAAACTATTCATATTGTTGATCTATTTTGAATATATCTTGGTATGCTTTGTCCTGGCTTGACTGTTTATTACATTAGTCTATACCATTGTCTATGTTCTTGTCTATCCTTTGATTTGGCCTGGACACTTGTTTTGTTCTGTTCTGATCAACTTGCACAAAGTGCGGACACTTCATACTGTACTCGTCAAATCATCAGTAGCTGCCTAAACCATGACGTCTGCTGATGTCTTTTGTTTACCAATAGTGAATATTACACTTTTCTTCTGTATGAATACTGCCTGTTAATCTCAGTAAACTTTAAAAAATTTGCTATTCAGTCACTGTCTCTGTGTCGTTCTTTGTCAGTCTCTTCCCTGAATTCAGCTCAAAGGTAGCAGCAGCAGCATGGCTCAGGCTTCTTCTCTGAGTAAACCCGAAGACTGTTTATAACTTCACAATTCTGGACTGGTTTCAAGAATAGCATTTCTATTTATTTAACACTGAATAGACACTAATAAGCTGCACTGAGACACACCTAAAGACAAGAAGAACATTTTGCCCTGAGGTATGTGTTTCTCAGTGGTGGACATTCAGGGCCAGCAAGGCCTTCTCTGCTGGCCTAAACAGCAGTGAATTGAATCCCTGACTTGCATTTTAATATATTTAATATATTTTTCCCATGAATGTGTATTAAATTATTCCTAATAGTCTATTCTCTACATTTCATAGCTTTTCTCTTGGTTGTGTTGCTTCCAGTAGTGTATATTTATGATAAGAGTATTTATCCAATCATATTTCAGCAGGTGGCTGACATCATGTGTTACCAGAGTGGAAATCTGCCTTAAGGCCTTCAGAATCAATAGTGCAGGCGCCATATTAGTGCATAGCTTAAAATAAGTGGCAATGAAACTGTTCCATTAACCAATCAGATTTTGAGTTGGCATCACTGGGGCCATCTAGCAGGCATACGATTACATCAGTAATTTCCCGTCCTTTGATTGGATAATTGAAGTAGTCAAAGGCAGCAAACCGCCCATATACAGTGTTTCTAAATTACCTGTGTCTCATTTCAGATGCTGCGTCCTCCGGAGATTGCAGTTTTCTGCATACTTCATCAAGAATCTCTTTTTTGAGAAAGTAACCGTAATAGAATTGACTATTCCTTGTGAGGTGTGAAATACTGTAGCTTAATTTCTTTTTCTTTTTTTTTTTTTAATATCTATTGCCGTGGCGTCCAGGGGCGATTCTAGAATTTTCATCAGGTTTGACTAACAGGGTAGGATGGTAAACTTATTGCAGCATTCCACTGGTTTGCATAGATGTGTATAACATTTGAGTACTGAACAAGCCAAATACGAGTCTTCCTGATCTCTCTCTCTCTCTCACACACACACACACAAAATATAAATTATTATTTTGTTTATATAAAAGTGTCATCTAGGCATGTGGTGTAAGCTTATTGTGCAAGCTTCTTGCTGCCCAAAATTTCAACACACTTGAATTGGTTCGAACAAGATATTCAGTTATCCCTGTAATGAGGAATATTCCTGTAGGAATCAGACATTGATGTCATAGCTCATCAAGCCACCTATTCTTGAGATACTTCGCTAACAATATCTTGAACAGACAGATGGATGGAAGGACAGACAGGCCAAAATTTTTTTCTGCAAATATTAATGCAAAGTTTCTTTATATTTGATTCACTTAAAATTTTTATAACAAATAAAATAGTAAAAGGCATGTGCACAAGTTAGTAGTTCTACTTGATCATTACTGTGTTTTTTTATTTCTATTTCTATTTTCTTTTTCAGCCACTATTTCTTGCACGTTTTCTCGTCTTGAAACCAAGCTTAACACACAGATTCCAAGTAAGGGAATTGTGAGGACCATTCAAAAAGTTTTAGCTTGTATTTCTTGAAGTAGTCTTTGGCACAGCTTATAATCCTTTTGCCTGAAAAAGTAAAACAAATGATAAAAAAAGGAAATAAAGCTGGATTTAGGCCAATTAATTTTCCCCCTAATTGTATTTAAACAAGCAAAATGTTAGTGTAACATGTGACTCAAGATACTGTGAAAAATATGGTGATAATAATTTACACTATATGCTCAAATGTTTGTGGACACCTGATCATTCATGCTCCCAGCTTTGTGGTCACCAGTGCAAGGTCCATAAAGACACGGATGAGTGAGTTTGGTGTGTGAGTTTGGATACTAGCTGAGGATAGATTGGGTAAGTGGTACAGACAATGAAATGAAATGAAAATAATATGTTGTGGGTTTAATTTTTTACAAACCACAAAGACAGGAACTCCCCATTCTCACAGCCATATATCTCATCAATACCTTTCTCTCTTCCTTCATAATTTTATCCTTCTATTCTCCATCTCATCCTTCTGCATTATTGAAGTAGGTGGTCATTTGGGAGTGGAATGTGTTCTGTACAGAGTTTCTAATAAAAGTATGTGTAAAAATCATGCATTATGTGTGCACATTTAATTTCTGCTTGTTTTTATTAGGAGATGTCCTGAAATCTTGCTGACACTTATAGACCACAGATATTCTAATACATGGGTCTTTATCTGCACACACCGTGACTCACGGAGTCATCCAACAACTTGGACATCTGTGGGTTCCCTGCTCACTCCGTCTACAGGAAGTAGCTAGAGAAAATACCTGACAACTGAAGACTAAAGAAAAAAAGATAACTATACTGTCTCCAAAAAAGTCCCATCTTTCTTCATTCATTCATTCATTCATTCATTCATTCATTCATTCATTCATTCATTCATTCATTTATTTATTTATTTATTTATTTATTTATTTATTTATGTTGTCTGTTACATGTAGCACATGGATTTTTTTTCGTCTCCACACTGCTTATTCACGTCTTTTCCAACCAACTGGATGGAAGGAAAGAGCTACTGAAAATACCTGAAAACTGAAGACTAAAGAAAAAAAGATAAGTTATAATGATATCTCCAAAAAAGCCCTATCTTTCTTTTTCTTCTTCTTCTTCTTCTTCTTCTTCTTCTTCTTCTTCTTATTATTATTATTGTTGTTGTTGTTGTTGTTGTTACATGTGGCACATCTTTTTAAGAATTTTTTGATTTTTTTGTATCCACACTGCTTCATTCACTAACATGGGGTTAAAAATTTTACTGCTCTCAGCCACTAGAGGGCGCTAGACACTATTGTGTAGACATGCATCGTTGTACAGCTGAAAGACAATAAACACAGAAAACTCTGATAACCTTCAGATATACTCAGATGTAAACGTGTGTGTGTGTGTGTGTGTGTACAGCTCAGTATCACCACAGTGAGGGCTCTTCAGTGTCTTGGTGAAGACATTGCACGACCAAAATACTGCAAACCACATCAGCCAGCCAAACCCTCCTCCTCTTCCTCCTCCTCAGGGTTCTCAAATAGTGGATCAGTGTTGATTATTTAGTTTTGTTTAAGTGTAGAGCTTCTCGGTTTGAAATCTGACTCCAGTAGTGTGAAGCTGGGAAAGTTTATTGACTTTTTAATCAGAGTTACTTGGGCACACCAGAGTACAGCTGGACAGATCGGACACACAGAGGATGGAGGTAAGGTTATTTTGTTGTTACTTTTATTTTTTATTGTAACTGAAATATCAAACTCAAAGTTTCTTAAAATTCAGGTTTTCTTTAGACCAAAGGGAAAGGGAACTGCACCTGAATGCACTGAAAGCACTAGGCAACAGATTTCTGATCACTTAATCATGAACTAAGCCTGTAATAGGAACTTTAATACAATCATCAATATCTGCACATATAAAATGTAAAATAATTAAACAGAAAAATGTAGATGACTCCAAATAATCAGTGGGAGTGTCTTGCAAAAACGAAGAGATAAGAAAAGATAAGAAAAGAAGAAATATTGATTGTGGTCAGATTTTTCTCTTAGTAGGTGTTATTAAACATAAGGTCCTGCAAACAGTGACCCTTGAAATAAACTACGCCTCCACTACTACCCAACATCACTGAGATATCTGTTACTCTTATGCATTTCACCCAGATTTAAAGAATCATGCCTAGTTCATGTAGCTTTCATGAGCTTTTAGCTCATCATTGCAGTTTCATGTATTCAGACCAAATCTTTTTAGTATTAGGAATTATAGAGCTTTTCAGAGTGTGTACTAGAAACCCTGGGGGTTCTTTTTTATTTATTTTAGTTTAATTTCATTTCATATAAAATAATAATCATATCAGATCAACTTGGACCAAAAGTGTTTAGTTTTAATAATGTAATATTTATTTGGATTTTGTTCATAACATGAATGGTGTGTATGCAGTTTCTAATGACAGAGATTTACAGTAAAAATGTGTTTTAAGTTTTGGGCCAATGACTGAATGAATGAATGAATGAATATTCCACAGTTGACTGTGGAATATTTAGTAGTGAGGAAATTTCATGACTGGAAATTGCACAGGTGGCAACCTATCACAGTACCACACTTGAATTCACTTAGCTCCACAGAGTGACCCATTCTTTCACAAATGTTTGTAGAAGCTGTCTGTATGCCTAGCTGCTTGATTTTATAAACCTGTGGCCATGGACGTGATTGGAACACCTGAATTCAATGATTTGTAGGGGTGTCCTAAAACTTTTGGCAATATAGTGTGTATATACAGTGAGGGAAAAAATTATTTGATCCCCTGCTGATTTTGTACGTTTGCCCACTGACAAAGAAATGATCAGTCTGTAATTTTAATGGTAGGTGTATTTGAACAGTGAGAGACAGAATAACAAAAAAAAAATCCAGAAAAACGCATTTCGGAAAAGTTATACATTGATTTGCATTTTAATGAGTGAAATAAGTATTTGATCCCCTATCAATCAGAAAGATTTCTGGCTCCCAGGTGTCTTTTATACAGGTAAGGAGCTGAGATTACAGTAGGAGCACTCTCGTGGAGTGCTCTTAATCTCAGCTCCTTAACTATATGAAAGACACCTGTCCACAGAAGGAAGCAATCAATCAGATTCCAAACTCTCCATCATGGCCAAGACCAAAGAGCTGTCCATGGATGTCAGGGACAAGATTGTAGACCTACACAAAGCTGGAATGAGCTACATGACCATCGCCAAGCAGCTTGGTGAGAAGGTGACAACAGTTGGTGCGATTATTCCCAAATGGAAGAAACACAAAAGGACTGTCAATCTTCCTCGGTCTGGGGCTCCATGCAAGATCTCTCCTCATGGAGTTTCAATGATCATGAGAACAGCGAGGAATCAGCCCAGAATTACACTGGAGGATTTTGTCAATGATCTCAAGGCAGCTGGGACCATAGTCACGAAGAAAACAATTGGTAACACACTACGCCGTAAAAGACTGAAATCCAGTAGTGTCCGCAAAGTCCCCCTGCTGAAGAAAGCACATGTACAGTCTCATCTGAAGTTTGCCAGTGAACATCTGAATGATTCAGAGGTCATGTGGTCAAATGAGACCAAAATCCAGCTCTTTGGCATCAACTCAACTCACCGTGTTTGGAGGAGGAGGAATGCTGCCTATGACTCCAAGAAGACCATCCCCACTGTCAAACATGGAGGTGGAAACATTATTCTTTGGGGGTGTTTTTCTGCCAAGGGGACAGGACAACCACACCGCATCAAAAGGACGATGGACGGGGCCATGTACCGTCAAATCTTTGGTGAGAACCTCCTTCCCTCGGCCAGGGCATTGAAAATGGGTAGTGGATGCAAAGAGGAGTGGGCCCAAATTCCTTGAGATGTGTGCAAACCTGGTGGCCAACTACAAGAAATGTCTGACGTCTGTGATTGCCAACAAGGGTTTGTCACCAAGTACTAAGTCATGTTTTGCAAAGGGGTCAAATACTTATTTCACTCAATAAAATGCAAATCAATGTAGAACTTTTCTGAAATGCGTTTTTCTGGATTATTTTGTTGTTATTCTGTCTCTCACTGTTCAGATAAACCTACCATTAAAATTACAGACTGATCATTTCTTTGTCAGTGGGGAAATGTACAAAATCAGCAGGGGATCAAATATTTTTTCCCTCACTGTAAGCTAACAATCAGTACTTCTTGGGCAGCAGTCTATATTAACGTTACTGATGTTATACAGCAACACAATAACTTGTTATACAGCAACACAATAGCTCAACTTTTATTTATTTTTATATTTATTTTATTCATTTATTTGACCAGTCACTAAGTAAAATTTCTTTTTCATAGTTTTTTTTTAGTAAAGCATAATAAGATTGTGCACAAATACTGTAATTGCCCATCACACACCAAAGCATTAGTTACTAAATACTGAAATTTTGACTGTGCTGAATTTGAACTTTTTTCTTCTGAATCTTTGCTTGTTATTTGTTTAAATCTGATTCCCCAGGACACAGGCGTGATCTCAAGTCCTGCTATTTTACAGCCCCATGTTCCCCCTGTGTTCCTTGATTTAGAATAATGTTAACTGACATCTGTATTATGTTCATTTCTAAGACCTTGTATTAACAGGCATGTGTGTGAGTATAGTGACAGATTCTTCTCACCTAAACTAAATAGTTAATTACAAAAAATGACATTAGAGCTAGGATAAATGCCAGGGGTGGAACGGTTCACAATCCTCAGTTTGGTTTGTATCACAGCTCTATGGTCATGGTTTTCGGTTAGATTCGGTATATATTGTTAATGTTCTTTTTCTTTTTAACACTTTAGAAATACAGTACCATACATCAGCATAATATATATAGCACTATAGTCTACCATTTACAGTATTTAAAAAATTATTCTCAAGGTCATGTAATCAAAAAACTGAAAGGCTCGAGCCCCGGATGATTTTAATCTAGCTCCGAATGTTTTATCCCGCATTTTGCCACCGGGGTGTAAAGGAATTAATGAAATGTTGATCGGTTTAGTTGAGCACTGTTGCCGTTTACTGTACACAATTTTGACTGACATCTCTCTCCGCGCGCGCGCACACCCACACACACTCGAGCCAAAATACCGCGAGAGTGTGCGCTGGAATATGCTCTAGAACTGCTCTCGCGATACTTTAATGTCATACACCCGTTGGTCTGCACAGCGCCGTTTTCACACCACGTGACTAAAATACCTTACAGCCCTTGCGTGGGACAGCAATATCTTATTACTCAGATAAAAGTCTAACTTCTAATATTTAATGTAAACACAGTTGATAAAAGTAGGCTAACAAATGTATGTTGTGTCAAAAAGGAGGCCCACTGTCTTTGATTCTGAAAACCCCTGACATAGGACCCTTTTGATTATTATTTCATACCCAAGACGTACAAAAGTCTTAAATTAAATAAGCCTAAAGATAGATCTAAATAAAATATAAACTGTTAAAGCGCTAAGACATTACAGTCTGAACATCATGACTTTCTATTATTCAACAGTATTTAAGTTAAAATACATACATGGCTTAGGTGAACAATGGGCAAGAACAGACTCCATCACTCAGCTGTTCTGTCTATTGAAAAAGGAATTCTCAGCACTATAAATACTAGTATGGTAATTGACCATTTTGCTCAAGTCTCCGAGATACTCTCTGATGATCCCACCCTCAAAGAAATAGTATAGAAAAGTCACCAAGAGCATGAAGTAGACAAGATACGAGCAGCAAGACAGATGAGAGAATGAGAGATGAGAGAACTAGAAGAGAAGATAATCTGTAAAAAATAAAAAAAGAAAGAATAATTCATGTAGTGCCAGCATAAATCAGAAATGAAATAATAGGTGCACGTATAATATAGATTATTGTAAAATAATAGTAATAAAAAAAGGATCTACACGGCACTGCTTCACACACAAGCTGTAAAAGAGATAATATTGCATGGTATACCTGTGTGAGAGAAAATGTAATGACTTTAATGAACTCCTTTTTTAGTAACAAGACTCTGAAATGATGGGAGGAGTCAGAAAAAAGATTGAATGAAATTTTCTAAAGTTGCATACTGTTTGTGTTAATTTGTGTTTATTATTAAACAATATTACATAAAAATGCCCTTACAAAACATGTTATTCTTGCTTACCCCCTCTTCCTAATTAGCCCCTGATGTTTCGGGCTCAGCCCCTGATGTTTTCAAATCCTAGATACGCCCCTGGCACTAGCATAAAGCTTCATTTTCTAGCAAACTCCACTAGTTTGTTCCCAGTCCTTTCCTTCAGCTCTCCCATTTCTCCTCACTGACTCCCTTCTCCAGCTCCACTTACCTCCTTCTCCAGCGTGGACTTCTCCTGGTTCCTTCTGCCTTCTTTACCTCCATTCTCTGGTTGCCACTGTGTGCTGGGCTAGGTATCCCGTTCTCCGTTCTGTTTAATAAACATACCCCTCACGGGGTTTAAACTCCAAGTTTGTTCAAGGAACAAACCTTGAGCCTTAGAAACTGCAGAAAGTCTGTTCCAGCACCTCTTCCGAAATTTCAGGATCCCAGAGGACATCATCTCGGACAGGGGACCCCAGTTCATGTCCTGAGTCTGGAAGGCCTTCTTCCACCACCTAGGTGTGACAGTCAGCCTGACCTCTGGATATCACCCCCAGTTTAATGGTCAGCTGAACTAGAAATATACTAGAAGTTACTAGAAGATACTAGAAATCAGTAGATACTTGCGTACCTTCTGCCACAACCAGCAGAACTTCTGGCACCATATCCTTCTATGGGCTGATGATGCACAGAACTCCCTTCGCCAGACTACCACCAGTCTCACTCCCTTCCAGTGCATACTTGGGTACCAACCACCACTGTTCCCCTGGTCAGAGGAGCCTTCCACAGTACCCTCCGTCCAACATTGGTTCCAGGAAAGCAAGAGAGTCTGGAATTCAGCCCATCAGAGGTTGCAGCGGACCATAAGACACCACAAGCGGCTAGCAGACACACACAGGAGTGACACATCCCAGTACCAACCAGGACAAAAGGTTTGGCTCTCTACTAGGGACATTTGACTGCATCTGCCGTGCAAGAAGCTCAGCCCCCAATTCATCGGTCCATTCTTCATCACTAAACAGATCAATCCTGTCACCTTTGAACTTCAGCTTTCCTCACACTACAAAATTCACCCCACATTTCACTTCTTAAACCTTTCATCTCACCTGTCTCTCCTTCTCCCTCCACAGAGTCTGGTGCTGCCATTGATCCCCCTCTCCCTATGGTGGTCGAGGACACCTCTATGTACAAGGAGATCCTGAGATCCCGGCATTGTGGTGGTCATCTAGAGTACCTAGTCGACTGGGAGGGGTATGGTCCGGAGGAAAGGTCGTGGGTTCCCCAGGGCGACATCTTGGATCCCAACCTCCTCACGGATTTCCACAACTGCCATCTAGAACGCCCCGCCCCATGTAGCAGAGGATGTCCACCATGGCGCCGGGGGTCTCGGCCCTCAGGTGCGGGCCATGGAGGGGGGGGGTTCTGTCACAGGCAAGCCGGACTCCACCCCTCACCAGTGCACACACTAACCCGAGTTGTTTCATGAGCACGCTCACTCCCCTGTTTTAACCTCACGATTTCTCTTTTTCTTTGTCTGGTCTCACATGTAGATGCCAACTCGCTACTACTAGCATTAGCATAAAGCTTCGCTTACTAGCAAACTCCACTAACTTTCTCCAGTTCGTTCCCAGTCCTTTCCTTCAGCTCTCCCATTTCTCCTGACCGACTCCCTTCTCCAGCTCCACTTACCTCCTTCTCCAACGTGGACTTCTCCTGGTTCCTTCTGCCTCCTTTACCTCCATTCTCTGGTTGCCACTGTGTGCTGGGCTGAGTATCCTACACTTTCCTCTTTCCACCTGTTCTCTGTTGTGTTTAATAAACTTCCCCTCATGTGGGTTTAAACTCCAAGTTTGTTCCAGATTGGTGATTTGTGACAATTATCAGATTCAACCCATATTTAAACATATTTTAATTTGAAATCAACCTAATTTAACAAACACATTCCATATTTTTAACATCTTGTTTCTGTAGAAATTAAGGTATGTTTTTGCTGAATGGTGAAAAGTTTCATATTGTAAAATTAAATAAACATATCAGCAAAATTTGTAATTTAGAGAGATATCTTTGATTTTAGCAGTGGCGGGCCGTGTATTTCACACCTAGGCCTTCACCGGTGTCCTTCCTGAATTAATCCACCTCTATACCATCATTATGATGCCATAGCAATAGATACTAATCAACCGTTAAATAGCAAAGTAAAAAAGAAATTAGGCTAGGGTATTTCACACCTCACAAGGAATAGTCGATTTTATTACAGTCTGCCTTGAAGATGCATTTGTAAGGAGGTCTGCGACCAAATCGATTTCTTCTCCTCTGTCAAGCATTGTGAGTTAAAATATGTATATATTTTATTTAGTTTCTGTGGTTCGCTGCCTCTGACTACTTCAATTATCCAATCAAAGAACTGGAAATTACTGACGTAATCGTATGCCTGCTAGATGTTCCCAGTGATGCCAACTCGAAATCTGATTGGTTAATGTAACAATTTCATTGCCACTTATTTTAAGCTATGGGCGCCTGCACTATTGATTCTGAAGGCCTTAAAGCAGATTTCTTTCACTCTGGCAACACATGATGTCAGCCACTGGCTGAAATATGATTGGATAAATACTCATCATAAATATACACTACTGGAAGCAGCACAACCAAGAGAGTGTCATGTCACATGGGGAGGCTGAACGCCAGAGAGAGCCCTCCCCCGAATTCTAACTACGCACTTCCGGTTCCCACACACATCAAAGAGAAATGCTCACTTGATTCAACGCATCGTAAGTATTGCAAGTATCGATCATGTGTGTTCATACCAAGCCTTACTCTTCATTGTTATCTGTGGATTCTGTGTTTGACCTAGTTTTTGTGACCTCGTTCTTGTGATTTTTGCCTAGCGATTTGGATTTGTCCCTGCTTCTCTGATTTCCTGGTTTTACCTGGAAATCACCTGTTTTGCTTCGTTTTTTGACTACGTTTTTGCCTGCTGTGATTGTTCAATAAATCTGCTTATGGATTCCAACACTTCCTCCTCCAGTGCTTCCTCACAGGATACTTCACCACCTATGAATCCAGCAGATTTACAATCCATCATTGTTAGTCAAGGCCTGATTATCCGTGCTTATCAGGAGCAAGTTGCAGCGTGCTTCAGAATGCTAATCCTCAGCCTAAATCTGCAGCTCCTGCAGCTTCCGCAGCTCCAGCAACTCCAACGCCAACATCACGCGAAGCACCGTGCATGGCGCTACCGGAATAATTCGACTCTTCTGCTGAATGCTGTCAGGGCTTCCTTCGGCAGTGTGATAACTACTGCGTGCATCAGCTGGATCTCTATGGTACAGATCACACCAGGTGCGCTTTCATTCTCTCTTTGCTTACTGGAAAGGCACTCGATTGGGCTTCCACCGTATGGGATAGTGACCCACAAGTGAAAACCTCAGCTAATTACTTTGCTAGTCTGCTGCGTAAGGTATTTGAATACCCAGAGGGTGGGAAGGACATTTCGGTTCAGCTCTTGGAACTACGTCAAGGTAATCAGTCTGCTGCAGATTACAGTACGCCATTAAGTTCTGCACCCTAGCAGCGCAATCTGGCTGGAATGAAACATCTCTGCTAGTGGTGTTCAGGGAAGGCCTACAACCCGCATTACAGGCTGACATGGCATGCAGGGATGACGACATGACCCTCTCTCAGTTCATTACCATGGCGATTTGTCTGGATAATCTGAGGTGCCAACACCAGCATAACCTATGCGCTCGCTTGCAACCAAGTCACCACTTCGATGCCCCTGACCCACGAGAGAGTAGCGGTGAGCCCATGCAACTAGGCTGTACCCGCGTATCTGAAGCAGAGTGCCAGAAGCGTATACAACAACTCTGCTACTACTGCGGACAACCCGGCCACCAGGTGTACCGATGCCCCGAATGTCCTTCCAAACCCCAGGTGAGCACAAGTAATCTTATGTTCAGAGTGCCTCTACCTGCTGTGATATGCCATGTTCCTGATACTGTACCTGTCTCAGTGCTCATAGATTCCGGGACGGCCATCAACCTCATCGACCAAGATCTTGTTGAGAAGTTAAGTCTCCCAACCATACTCTGCACTCTACCACTACGAGTGACGGCCGTCAATGATCAACCCATAGGAGGAGGATATCTATTATATCTATACATATTATATAGATATAATATAATATCTATATATATTATTTCACCTGGAAAAACACACCTTTACCTCATATCTTCTCCCACCGACCCTATCTTCTTGGGCCTTCCATGGCTACAGCGTCATGACCCTGTGATCTCATTGAGGGAAGGAGAACTCAAGAACTGGCCTCCTCAATGCATCCAAACCTGCTTTCACAGATCCATGCCACGCTCATGCCTCACAACCTCCGTTGAAAGTCCCACAACCATTGAAACCAGGGAATACAAAGACTTGAGGGAGGTGTTCAGCAAAGAGAGAACCACTCATCTTCCACCTCATTGCCCCTGGGACTGTGCTATCGATCTTCTACACAATACTATGCTGCCCAAGAGCCAGATCTGCCTGTTATTCCTACCAGAGAGCCAGCCCATGGAGGAATATGTCGAGGAAACTCTTGCTGTAGGTTACATCTGTCCCTCCACCTCACCAGCAGCAGCTGGCTTCTTCTTACTTGAAAAGAAAGATGGCAGCCTCTGCCCATGCATCGATTACAGGGGCCTTAATGCTATTACTGTTTGCTATCCGTATCCCCTACCTCTTGTCCCGGCAGCCTTGGAACAATTACGTGGGGCCAAGATTTTCACTAAGCTAGATCTACGAAGTGCTTACAACCTGATCAGGATCAAGGAGGGGGATAAATGGAAAACGGCCTTTCATACCAGTAATGGACACTACGAGTACCTTGTCATGCCATACGGATTAACTAATGCCCCGGCAATTTTCCAGTCCTTCATTAACGAGATCTTTCGTGATGTGCTCAATCGCTACGTTATTGCTTACATTGACGACATCTTGATATACTCAGATTCCCATCGAAGCCCACATCCAACATGTCCGTGATGACTACAGCCCCAACTGCAGAACCTCCTCTACGTAAAACTGGAGAAATGTGAATATCACAGACATACCATCACTTTCCTGGGGTATGTCCTGTCCTCCACACGGGTGGAGATGGATCTAGCCAAGGTCAAAGCTGTCACAGAGTGGCCAGAACCAGCCACTATCAAAGAATTACAATGCTTTCTGGGGTTCGCCAACTTCTACAGACGGTTTATCAGGAACTACAGCATCATAACCAGTTGCCTAATGTCACTTCTTAAGAACAAACCCAAGAAACTTAGTTGGACTGATTCTGCCCGAGAAGCATTTAGTAAACTGAAAAACAGCTTCACCACAGCCCCTGTTCTTTGTCATCCTGACCTGGACCTCCCATTTGTGCTGGAGGTCGACACATCAAGCTGTGGTATCGGGGCAGTGCTCTCTCAACATCATGGGACCCCTGGTAAGCTACACCCCTGTGCCTTTTACTCAAGGAAGCTGACCACGGCAGAGACAAACTACACTGTGGGCAACAGAGAATTATTAGCTATGAAGGAGGCTCTTGAGGAATGGCGTCACTAGTTAGAGGGAGCTCGTCACCCTTTCCTGATCCTCACTGATCAACGCAAAGAATAGGTCAAGTCCTGTGACACATGCACTCAAGTTAGCACCAGCCGACAGTTACCAGAGACTGCTGCAACCCCTACCCATTCCACAGTGTCCTTGGTCTCACATCTCTGTAGACTTTATCACCAACCTCCCGAAGTCAAGGGGTTTTACCACTATCCTAGTTATCATTGACCGATTCTCCAAAGCATGTAAACTGATTCTCCTCAAGTGTCTTCCCACAGCAAAGGAAACTGCCATGGCAATATTTGTCTTCCGGAACTTTGGGCTACCGGAGGATATTGTGTCTGACCGGGGAACGCAATTCACTTCTCAAGTATGACAAGCCTTCTGCAGCAGACTGGGAATTAATGTGAGCCTCACATCCAGTTATCACTCCCAATCTAACGGACAGGTAGAAAGGCTTAATCAGGAAATAGGCAGATTCCTCCATTCCTACTGCAGCAGAAATCAACACGGCTGGAGTGAATTCATCCCCTGGGCAGAATATGCACAGAAATCACTGACACAGTCATCCATGGGCCTGACACCTTTCCAGTGCATTCTCAGGTACCAACCACCACTCTTTCCCTGGTCAGAAGAACCATTGGATAACCCTGCGGTGGATGACTGGGCTAGGAGGAGTCAGGAGACCTGTGAACGAACACATGTTCATCTTCAAAGGGCAGTCCGGAGACAGAGTGCCCAGGCCAACCGACACAGACACCAACACCCCACGTACAGGGTAGGACAGCTGGTTTGGCTTTCCACAAAGAACTTGAAACTATGTCTCCCCTGCCATAAGCTTAGCCCAAGATTCATCAGTCCTTTCAAAATTACACGTCAGGTAACTCCCATCACCTACCGCCTTCAGCTCCCTTCCACTTACCACATTTCACCCTCATTTCATGCTTCGCTTCTTAAGCCTTATCGCGGAACACGCCCAGACTCCTCCTTGGTCCTCGAGCCTCCTCCCCCACTGGACATTGATGGGGCACCCGCATACAAGGTGAATGCTCTCTTGAACTCACGCAGGGTCAGGAATCAGCTACAGTACTTGGTGGACTGGGAAGGTTACAGCCCAGAGGAACGCTCTTGGGTTGATGCCTCTGACATTCTGGACCCCTCACTGATAGAGGAGTTCCTTCACACCCATCCAGATAAGCCCACTCCCCGTTCGAGAGGTCGGCCATGTCATCGGACACCAGGAGGTGTTCCTAGAGGGGTGGGGGGTGGGGGGGGGGGTTGGCTCTGTCACGTCACATGGGGAGGCTGAATGCCAGAGAGAGCCCTCCTCCAAATTCTAATCACACACTTCCGGTTCCCACACACATAAAAGAGACATGCTCACTTCATTCAATGCGAAGTGTCGATCACGTGTGTTCATATTAAGCCTTACTCTTCATTGTCATCTGTGGATTCTATGTTTGACCTAGTTTTTGTAACCTCATTCTTGTGATTTTTGCCTAGCGATTTGGATTTGTCTCTGCTTCTCTGATTTCCTGGTTTGACCTGTTTTGCTTCATTTTTTTGACCATGTTTTTGCCTACTGTGATTGTTCAATAAATCTGCTTATGGATTCCAACACTTCCACCTCCAGCGCTTCCTCACAGAGAGAAGCTATGAAATGTAGAGAATAGACTACTGGGAATAATTTAAAACACATTCATGGAAAAATATATTAAATATATTAAAATGCAAGTCAGTGATTCAGATCACTGCTGTTTAGGCCAGCAGAGAAGGTCTTGCTGGCCCTGACAGCCCACCATTGGATTTTAGGGTTATTACTTGTTTATGAAGTTATGGCATTTTACTGTTAATTTTACAGTAACAATGTGTATTTTTACATATTAGGAGAGTAAAAATGAAAGTTACATACTGTTTTTTTTATTTATGGTAATTTGATGTATGTACTAGGTAATTTTTTTTACCTTGTCTGCTAGTATCTAGCACATACTTTGTTTTTTTCAGACATTTTTATTTATTTATTTATTTATTTATTTATTTATTTATTTATTTATTTATTTATTTATTTATTTATTTATTATCTATCTATCTATTTGCTTGTTTATTTATTTATTTGTCTGTCTGCTTTTTTTGTTTGTTTGTTTGTAACTGAGCAGCCACAAATTGTGTTTGCTTGTCTTGGATAAGTTTACTTTTGCTTCTGCGTTACAAACCTGGTTTTCCTGTAAAGCCTCAATCTAGTCCTTATGCATTTCCTTTTCTCTGCACCTACATACTTCACTGTGCTTTTAATATGACATGTCTTAGAGCTTTTAAAAATACTTTGTTCACAAATGCCAGTATGTACATGTGATCCAGAGGCTCCGCCCTGCCTTTACAAGCTGTCTTGAGTATTTCAGAGAAAATGAAAGTCAAACTACAAAGCAGGGAACAGAGCTGTGATCTGACAAAGATGGAACAAGATATGTGTCACGATCCTAACGACATCAGACTTAGGTTTGTTGATCGACCGGATGACATAAGTAAGATTACTATATTATCATCATTACTCAGTAGAGCGGTTTATTTTTAATTTTGTTATGAAAAATTGGGTGTAAGATACATGGAAGTGTGTTAATTCGTGTCACTTCTTGAGCTCATAATCTCCTCTTGTTAAATTATTTCCATTAGAAGAAGTGAGGTCACATGTAATATGTATGTTAATCCTTAATGAATTTAGATTTGCAAGATGGTTGTATACATGAATCTTACAATTTGGTTTGAGGAAGTCTATTTTCTTTATCGATTGAGAAAGAAACCCGTGAAAGAGACAGGAAGGCCATACCATCCAACTGATCTAATTAATAAGGAAATAATTAGAAGTGGCAAAAGAGCACTTTTTTGTTTCTGATACTGAGACATAACATTTATAGACTTAAGATTAATAGATGCTCTTCAACTCTTTTACACAAAATTCACTTACTGTACATGCTGATGATAATTAAATATACACATACTGTATAATTTATAAATGCTAGAAGCTAGAAAAAACTGCTGTTTTAGCTGATGAATGTAATCCTTGCTACATGTGCCACTACACCGTTATCTTACTTATTAATAAAACTGAAAATGATCACAAATGTTTGAAGTGTATACATAATGTTTTCTAGCCTTCTTGTAATCTAAAAGAAACTTTCTTTTTTCTTTAAAAAAAACAACCAAAAAACAAAAACAGCAACTTTTATTTGTTTGTAGGAATGCATACAGAGACCAGTGTCACCAGCTGTATGTTAGCATGTGTATAAACATGTGATTGATTTGTTCCTGATGATATATTTTAGCACTATCTCCTATGTACTATTATTTATCTACTTAGCCCTTGATGATGATCCTAACACTCAGAGGATAGAAATGCCCTGTGGCCATGCTGTCACATCTGAATCCCTCACAGCCTACTGTCGCAGTCTTCTGGATCAGGTGTGTTTACAGCCATTGCTGAAGAAAACTGCTACACCTGGTATATTTATAATGATGCAAATTGGTTTGTTTAATGCTCAAACATGTTTTCTAATGACCAAATAATGCAGGTTAATACATTTAAAAAAAATGTTTTTGTTCTTTACATTGTTGCTGACCATTCAAGATTCAACATTCAAAATTCAAAGAATTTTGAAGATCAATAAAGTATATCAATCTATCTATCTATCTATCTATCTATCTATCTATCTATCTATCTATCTATCTATCTATCTATCTATCTATCTATCTATTTATCTATCTATCTATCTATCTATCTATCTATCTATCTAACAAAAAATAAATATATACTGTCACTTTTACTAGAGATTAGAGCTGCACAACTTTATCTTGGTTTTATGCATCTAGGCCCAGTACAAGTTCCTGTGTCCAGCTCTAAAAAATGGAACAATTAATAAGTGTGGGACCGAGTGGAAGTACGTAGAGATCCGGAGGATTGCTTTACTGACTCAAGAGGAGCAGAATTACTTTGAGGAGACTATGGCTGAACTAGCAGCAGCTAAGTACTGTGAATACAACCCAGTAAGTGCTTTACAGCTAATACATAGTGATATCATTCCTTGATAGTGGTATGAATTATGTAAATGTATGGCACTACATTCATAACACTCAAGGACAAGTTTAAAAAAAGTTACTGAAAAATCCTGGGTTCAAAAACTCCCAGAAGAACTGAAAGCAAGTTACACAATGCTTGGTAGATGTTCCCAGATCTGCAGGTACTAAGATTAACTATATATATTATATATTTATAACTGACAATAGCTTTTGCCTTTTCAAATAATCACATGTGAATTCTGATCTCCCTCCAGGATACTAGTTAGAGTGATAATAGTATTTTGAGTTATTTATATATATATATATATATATATATATATATATATATATAAATATTAAATTAAATTATTATTAAATTATACTTATCTTTCTGCTCTTGTTTAAGTGCCCTGGTTGCAGTTCATATATTGACAGGAAGGATTTGACCGATCTGTGTGTACGTTGCACCATCTGTACAGCTGATAACGGTAAGAGGTATGAGTTCTGCTGGCAGTGTTTGAAGACCTGGAAAGGACCAGCACCTCGCTCAGACAAGTGTGAAAACAGCAACTGTGTTAATCACAACGTTGAGAAGCTGTTAAAATGTGAGAATATAACCCTTCCTCAAGTTGAAGATATAGTATGTCCCTCACTGCGAGCTTGTCCTACATGTGGAAAACTGATAGAGCATGACAGATCAGGGTGTAAGAATATAATATGTAATCGCTGCAATGTTGAATTCTGCTTTTCTTGCTTAAAGATTAAGGCTGAATGCCTAAAAACAAGCTCATACTTCAAACCTTGCTCAAATGGTGTAGCACCTCAGCAAACATCCATTCCAACCTGGAGTAAATAGGTAACTAAAATCTTGGCATTTTATAATCCCAGAAGGTACAGTTTTCAGTCTCTTTAAATGTCTCTATGGCTGTAAATTAATACTTTTTATTCAATATAATAACAAAGTATAAGTCAAAAGTATAAAAAAAAAATATTAGTCTAAACATTTTTGTCTGTAATGTTTTAGATAATAATTAGATAAGGCATGTAATACGTAAACAATATACTTATACTAAAAACTTTGAGTAGTTTCTTGTAGATTTTAACTTATTAGTTAGAAAGAAATTGAGTTAATGTTTTGCTCACAAATTTTTTATGTTAAACTCATATGAATTTTTATTGTCAGTGATAACATTAATATATGATTTTAGCTAATGAGTTTCAGGAGTTTTGTTGATCTAGGCATTTTAATAAGTTAATTGTTTTTATTTGTTTTTGTTATTACCCTTAGTAAATTACTAAAATAATAAAGATTCACAAATTTTACTCGTAAAATTTTTTATTTGTACAATTGGTCAGCCATGGAAAATTATTTTCAGACCATTTATACACTCAAAACAAATAAACAGAATGTGTACATTCCTTACTTGTTGGGCAGATCCTCTAAACATTTACCTACTTATTTACTAGCCCAGTATTCATAAGTTATTTATTCATGTATTCAGATATTTATTCATGTATACTCTGTATTCATAAGTTAGTTAAGTCTAAACATGGTTACTTGGGTATACACTTAATGTGTGAATTAAGTGAAATAATGAATATAACATACTTTAGTCATTTACTAAACTGTTTACTTGTTCTGTGTAATGTCTAAAATGAATTATTTTCCATTTTGAATTAAGCAGTCAGCATACAAACAGAAATCTATAATTTTCTTTTACATCAAAGTGTTGAATGCCTTTATAAGAATTAGCACAAAATAAACATAGAATCAATTGTTATATTTAGTAAGATGAAAAATGGTTAGGGGATGGTGTCTGAGTTGAGCTGACACTGAATCTACTGAGTCTTGAGCATCTCATAACTGCAAGTGGAAAAAACAGCAAAAACAGTAAATAACACACAAGCAAGCAAACAACAGTAGCATAATAATGTGCTACATATATTTATTATATATTTTTATATTTATTATATATTTATTATATTTGCTTATATCATATACCATATCCTTGCAAAATCATACTGGTGGTACATGAGTTTGTTTTGTCTGATGGCTGATATACACAATAGATGGCTCTAGTATCACAGAGATGCCAGGGGTTTGGGTGAGCAAAAGCATAAGAAGCTAAACCTTCTCTGACCATCCAACTCTGTGGCTTTCTGTTGTGCTTTGGCAAAACAGTTTATTTGACTTTTACAATAAACATCACCTAACAAGTATAAAGTTTCAGACCTTAAATATACCTTCAGTCCTTTCATGAATGCTGCCACACATATAGACTGTGTACAGTATAGTTTAAAAAAAGAAGAAAACATATTTACTTGATTGACAAATGACAAATGATAATCAAAATCATTATGTACTATGCTCCAGAGTATTATGAATAAACACAGTTACTTGGGTATACACTTAATGCAGTGTGAATTAAGTGAAATAACGAATGCATTTATTCTGTAAAATATACACTGATAAACTACATGAAAACCACTTAGAGTTGAAATGAATAACAGTGGTTATCTCTTTACAATGGCACCTGTCCAGAGGTGGGGTATATATATTAGGCTGCAAGTGAACAGCAACGCTGTACATGGTACATGTACCACCTACCTAAACATTGTTGCAGACAAAGTACACTCCTTTGGGCACCAGATGCAAGAATTGCCTGAATGGAAGCTCCATGGAACCATACTTTCATTAGACAAGGAAGGGGCAGCTTTGATTACAGTGTTTTTAATGAGCCAAAAGTGGCAATTCTAAAATGCCAAATGCTAGGGTCAGTGTCAATGAAAACAGTCAATGAAAATGACTGTTTTTCAAAACTAGTGGAAAACAGTCAGAAAAGATGAGTAGGGAAAAAATGTCAGTGGCCTCCACCTGTAAAACCATTCCTGTTTTGGGGGTCATTTCATTTTTGCCCATCTAGTGCACCTGTTGTTAATTCCATTAACACCAAAGCAGCTGAAACTGATTAACAACCCCCTCTGCTACTTACATGACCAGGTCAGTATCCCATGAGTTCAATTGACTTGATGCTATACTCTGATTAAAAAGTGTTCCTTTAATTTTTTTTTTTTTGAGCAGTGTAATTTCTACAAGCCATTACATATGAATATACTGCACCTTTAGTGGTTCTTGGTTGGACTCCAACTCTTTCTCATTTGCAGGAACTTTGTGGAAATCATACCGCAGGTTCTCATATTTTCTGGGAACATCTCCAGTACCTTGTGTGCTATTTATTTCTAAATAAATACTCTTTGCCCTGAAAAAAATGATTAACATTACTTCTATATATAAATCTTACTACTTAAAATCAATCATCAGTCAGTCAATCAATCAATCAACTAATCATCATGCAATGACTGAATACTGAAGCTTGAAAAGAAATATCCTTTTATTTGAATCAGTATATAGAAATAACAGTGTAAAGATAAATATTGAAATACAATGACTAACCTTTCCAGGTAGCAAGAGAAGAGAGAGTAAACATGCTCCAGCTCGTTCATGGTGTGGTTTATCTCGCTGTGAAGGTTATTTGCCCAGGTGGACCACTGAATAGAAGTCAGTACTGCTTCACTCTGCTTAACCACTGCATCTAATTCTTTCCTTATATTCTCCAACATTTCCTGTTTTGAGAAAGATGGTGTATGGATACTCAAACTATAAAGCTGGATTAAGGATAGTGCTCATCATTATTGTTTCAATAATAGGTGAAGTTATCAAACATGATGAAAAGTTGTCAGACTGAACAATTAAAGTTTTTTATTGAATTTTTTTTTACTATTTTATTTGTAGTCTTTATTAAAACAAGTCTTTATTTGTTTGCATCTGTCATCAAAATATTTTTCTTTGAGATCTTTCTTTTTTCACCATATTTTACTGTAAATTACTGTAAAAATCTTTTCTAAGAATTTTAAGTATTGTTTAAATAATTTATTATGGCATGAAGAATGACATTGCGGCTGTTTAAAGAAACAGTGTCACTAACAATTTTTTTATTAAAGTATGAATGCACTAATGTATGTTTTGTTTTCCCTTTCAAAACAGCATAAAAATTATTACTTCTTGTGCATATGGCTGCCTTTGTGTGGATCTGCACTTGAATACTAAAGTAAAAAAAAGTTTTTTTTTGCTGTGAGTCAAAACAGGTTTTAAAAAAATGAAGTGACTTTGTGACCTTGAAAGGCAATTAGTTATTCCAGAGATAGTTAGATTGATAGAAAGGGATGCTATAAAGTCAATGGAATTAAGATAAAAAGTTAATTAATTATTAAGAATTTACTGTAGTTGTTCATGTTAGTTTTTGTCTGTTCGGAGAAATTTGCGATAAATCACCCTGCTGCACACTTCCTCTCAGGCACCTGGGAGAGTTGTCAAAAGAGACTCAGAGATTATTTGCAAGATGGCATCAAACTGGCCTGCAAGTGGTGCTAAGCTTTTCCAGTATGTGAAGGTTTCTGACTGGCCAAGGACAGGAGTGCTTTTGTCTAATCTAATGATCAGTACGAACTCAAGGAGTGACAGCTCTTTAGATGTGATAGAAAGAGAATATCAGGATGTATTGTTCTGGGTGCTGTTGAGAAGAAATTTGGGCCTTTTCTAGCATTTCCTACCACTGTAAGTTACGGTGTCAGTGTTATAGGCAGAAGAAAGCTATTTATAACCATAAACAGCCTCAGTAATATCAAAATGATTGTCACAAGTATTTGAAATTTATTTTTATATACAAGCATACAGTGTAACATACCTTTTGCTCAGTGGTCCCCTGGGGAAAGGCTTTTATGGACATGTCCACTGGCTGCCTGAGGCAGCTGATTATGTGTAACCCATACTTGTCAAGCCTCAGCTTTAAGCTCCTAATTTGAATAATGTAACTCTTACACACAGACTCCTCCTGTTCTCCTACATAGGTAAGATACATGTCACATATGTAAAAACAGAGAAACAAATGGTCAAAGATGGTCAAAAAAAGCATGAACTGCAAAATTGGTTAATCCTCAACTCTTATACACAGCCTTCCTGAGATGCAACAGTCTTGTACCAATATTAAATAAACCATTCTAAGAGGTTGTGTGGATTGCAATGCATTGAAATTGTTGGTCCCAGTAGCTTGATCCTTACTCACCCTTTTTCAGTGATTGAGGCAGGTTGTTGTGATGCTGTGTGCCATTGTAATTGGTGCAATAATCCTGTGAGTTTTAGATAAGTACATAAGTGACAAACAAAAATTAAGTTTACATAAGTGACAAATAAAATAATCAAAATATTAAACATGTAAAAATGTATTAATCATGATTCTTTTTCAAATATGATTAATTATCTTTTGCTTATGAGATTTATATACACTATTTTCCTTAAACCTAAAGTAAGAGATGTTCACTGTATCAATAAATAAGTACATTATTAATCTAAATGGTGGTTCCCCATTAAAGAAGAGACCATGTAGAATGCGCTTGCTACCAGACCTACCAGAAGTGTGTTGTACTGCAAGTTCAGCTTATCCAGGTCATTTCTGTAGGCTTGTTTATTGGTGGGGGTTAATTGATTCTATATAGAAAACATAAAAACATTGTTTCAGATATTATTTAATCATTACTAAAAAGGTATTTGTAAAACAGGTCACATAATGAATAAAATACTTTGGGGATGTGCTGTTACTGGAAAATAATCAACAATGGGTTTGTGTGTTATGGGATGACACAAATAGGAGTTCCTGTTACTATTGATATTGATTATTTTCTTATAACAGCATGATCCAATTTGCCAGTGGTTACAGTTTTTGAAAATGTATCGTTATACATACATATTTATAAATTGTAATAATTAATTTTGTACATTAAAATTGCACTTTTATTGATTTATAGGTAACATTTATATCATAATAATAAGGCATAAATTGATTCACATTGTAAAGAAAATTATTTTCTGTTGTCAAGTTATAGTCACAGCCTCTCTTTTTATGTTTTAGAACAGTGACATTAATATTAAGCTGTCATTTGTAGTTGCGCTCCTATCATAGATGCTGTTACAGAAAAGCAATCATCTTCTGATCACTCAGCTTAGATAAATCAGCAGCGCTATGGTATAACCATAGATTCTATTTTTATTAATTATTTATTTGTTTGTATCTATATCAGTCTACCTCTAGTTATGTTTGTGGTTTATACAAGCAAGATGAAAACGTTCCACAAGAAAGTTTAACCCCCATAAAGAAATCAAAACAGTCAACATATTCACCTCATCTGCCTGAGCATGGTCAATGTTCAATTTGAAGTCCATGATAGACTGATGTAGTCTGATGCCCAGATCTGCTCCCCACTCCATGTTTTGTATGAGCATCTGTTTCTTCTTTACCCAGACCAACAGGTCCTGGATGTAGCAAAGCATGGCATTATCCAGCTCAGTATGTGTTAGGGGTACTCTGTACTCCATGCACTGGCTTACCAGTTGATGATGGAAACAGTACACACTGACAAAAATATACAGTTAGTAAAATATTAGTACAAAATTCATGTTGCAGGGGATGGTGACTAAATTGCAGAAAAATGGAGGGAAAACTCTTAAAAAAGAGCTTTCTCTCATTTCTATTTGTTAATTATTATTTATTTCTTTTATTTTATTCCTCTCCTTATTTTTTAAGGCATTGTGAGGAGACTGTGTATGGACTGGAAGTCTCACTGTTCAAACTCCATGAGCAGTCTCTCTCGCTTAATTATGACTTTTTGTAGTTCACACCACTCCTTCTCCACGCTGATGGGGTGGTAATCGAGAGCAACCTTAATCTGACTAGCCTGCATTGCAACCTGTGCAAGGAAAGATGAAATATACAAAAACTCTGTCAAAGCAGTGTTTACAAAAAACTGTCAAGTATAATATCAATCTGAACAGAACTTTTGCCCTTTGAGCATTTGGCAGTTCCAAACTTTAATGTACGTAATTGAGATTTTATATCAGAAATTTACACCAAATAACACATAATACTGAAGTGTGTGTGTGTGGAGGGGGAATCAATAAAACACATACACCATTTTGTCAAAAGTTTCAGGACACCCATCCAAATCATTGAATTCAGGTGTTGTTTTTTGCCCTTAGTTCCAGTGAAAGAAACCCTTAATGCTTAGAAAAACCAATATTTTAGACAAGTTCATGCTCCCAACTTTGTGGGAACAGTTTGGGGATGACCCCTTCCTGTTCCAACATGACTGCACACAAGTACACAAAGCAAAGTCCATAAAGACATGGATGAACCAGGCCAAAACTGGGACGTCTGCTTTACAAGCACCTAAATTTAATATGGAATTGACCTGCCCTTTGCAGCTATAACAGCTTCAACTCTTCTGGAAAGACGATTAGGAGTGTGTTTATGGGAATTTTTGACCATTCCTCTAGAAGCACATTTGTGAAGTCAGGCACTGATATTGGACAAGAAGGCCTGGCTCGCAGTCTCTGCTCAAATTTACTCCAAAGGTGTTCTATCGGGTTGAGGTGCAGGCCAGTCAAGTTCCTCCACACCAAACTCGCTCATCCATGTCTTTATGGACCTTGCTTTGTGCACTGGTGAGCATCCCCAAACTGTTCCACAAAGATGGGAGCATGAAATTGTCCAAAAAATCTGAAGCATCAAGAGTTCCTTTTATTGGAATTAAGGGGCCAAGCCCAATCCCTGAAAAACAACACCTGAATTCAATGACTTAAAGGGGTGTCAACACTATTTTGGCAAAATAGTGTAAATAAACTAAAGCACTGAGTGCATGTGGATTCACCCCATTTATGTGAAAACCTTGAATTAAGGGGGAAGTAGTAGGTCAGTGGGTAAGGTGTTGGCCTGCAAATCAGAAGGTTGTGAGTTCAAATCCCAAGACCACCAATGAGCCCTTAAATGTTCAATTGTGTAAATGAGATAAATGTTGGGTGTAAATTAGTTCTGGTGTATCTAGTTGTCATTAGAAGTCATGTAACTATCTGAATGAATTTCACTTGTGTAAGTAAAGTGTCACATGGCTTCACTATAAATACAACTGTGGACACCTGGTAGAGAATATACCTTAAAAAAAAAAAAAATTAGAATCACAAAGACCTGTCAATGCCCCAGTCTTTGCTAGCTAGGGGCCAAGGGATCAAATGTAGATAATGTATTTGAGTTAATGTATTAATTAAGTTCATCAGAAGAGGGGACATAATGCTTTCCTCCGAGTGTGCTATGCCACTGAAGCAACAGGTAAAGTATGCAAGGGGCATAAATTTTAGTAGATTATAACACAACAAAATGTGGTAAAGATCAAAGGAGGTTGTGTACTTGTAAATATGTGAATACAAATAAAGATGTTATATAATATGGACATTTACCACATGTACCTCTACCATATGGTGCATGGTATTTACCTCAAGGGTATGTATTTTAGCCTCAATTCCTGGCAGATGTGTCATCTTAAATACTAGAAACTTGTGGCAAAGGATCTGGAACATCCAAACAGAGGGGTTGATTCACACTATTTGTCTGCATTAAAATGTTTGTAATATAAATTCACTGACTTGACCTGTAATCAGTATCAACTTTTAAATGTCTGATAAAATAATAATAATATACAAAAATAAAATAATACAATATTAAAATAATGTGCATGCAACTCTATGTGTATGTTGTGTGCAGGCCTTAAATGACCTCGGTTTCCTTATAATTGGTGGGTAACTTGGTCTCCTTAAACTCAGAGATAGATTTTTGGATCATCTGCAGGAGCTCGGTGACCAGCTTCTGGTACTCCTCCCTGTTTAACTGAAGCTCCTGTCACATAGTAGCACATATTATAATACACTCAATATGGTTTAGTCTTATTCATACTACAGTGCTTCTGATTGGTCTGATTGGTCAGAAGGTGTACATTGTATTTTCAGGTAACAGCATAGGTAGTTATATAATGAGTTCTTATGTTATTTTTTCTATAATGGTAGCTCAGATACAGATACAGTATAACTAAGACTAATAATAAACATATTAAAATGTCCTGTTATTTCACAAAGTAAAATGTATAATTATTTTATGGTAAAGGTAAATCAAGGAGTGCATGTGGATTCAACCCAAAGCAGCTGAAACTGATTAACAACCCCCTCTGCTACTTACATGACCAGGTCAGTATCCCATGAGTTCAATTGACTTGATGCTATACTCTGATTAAAAAGTGTTCCTTTAATTTTTTTTTTTTTGAGCAGTGTAATTTCTACAAGCCATTACATATGAATATACTGCACCTTTAGTGGTTCTTGGTTGGACTCCAACTCTTTCTCATTTGCAGGAACTTTGTGGAAATCATACCGCAGGTTCTCATATTTTCTGGGAACATCTCCAGTACCTTGTGTGCTATTTATTTCTAAATAAATACTCTTTGCCCTGAAAAAAATGATTAACATTACTTCTATATATAAATCTTACTACTTAAAATCAATCATCAGTCAGTCAATCAATCAATCAACTAATCATCATGCAATGACTGAATACTGAAGCTTGAAAAGAAATATCCTTTTATTTGAATCAGTATATAGAAATAACAGTGTAAAGATAAATATTGAAATACAATGACTAACCTTTCCAGGTAGCAAGAGAAGAGAGAGTAAACATGCTCCAGCTCGTTCATGGTGTGGTTTATCTCGTTGTGAAGGTTATTTGCCCAGGTGGACCACTGAATAGAAGTCAGTACTGCTTCACTCTGCTTAACCACTGCATCTAATTCTTTCCTTATATTCTCCAACATTTCCTGTTTTGAGAAAGATGGTGTATGGATACTCAAACTATAAAGCTGGATTAAGGATAGTGCTCATCATTATTGTTTCAATAATAGGTGAAGTTATCAAACATGATGAAAAGTTGTCAGACTGAACAATTAAAGTTTTTTATTGAATTTTTTTTTACTATTTTATTTGTAGTCTTTATTAAAACAAGTCTTTATTTGTTTGCATCTGTCATCAAAATATTTTTCTTTGAGATCTTTCTTTTTTCACCATATTTTACTGTAAATTACTGTAAAAATCTTTTCTAAGAATTTTAAGTATTGTTTAAATAATTTATTATGGCATGAAGAATGACATTGCGGCTGTTTAAAGAAACAGTGTCACTAACAATTTTTTTATTAAAGTATGAATGCACTAATGTATGTTTTGTTTTCCCTTTCAAAACAGCATAAAAATTATTACTTCTTGTGCATATGGCTGCCTTTGTGTGGATCTGCACTTGAATACTAAAGTAAAAAAAAGTTTTTTTTTGCTGTGAGTCAAAACAGGTTTTAAAAAAATGAAGTGACTTTGTGACCTTGAAAGGCAATTAGTTATTCCAGAGATAGTTAGATTGATAGAAAGGGATGCTATAAAGTCAATGGAATTAAGATAAAAAGTTAATTAATTATTAAGAATTTACTGTAGTTGTTCATGTTAGTTTTTGTCTGTTCGGAGAAATTTGCGATAAATCACCCTGCTGCACACTTCCTCTCAGGCACCTGGGAGAGTTGTCAAAAGAGACTCAGAGATTATTTGCAAGATGGCATCAAACTGGCCTGCAAGTGGTGCTAAGCTTTTCCAGTATGTGAAGGTTTCTGACTGGCCAAGGACAGGAGTGCTTTTGTCTAATCTAATGATCAGTACGAACTCAAGGAGTGACAGCTCTTTAGATGTGATAGAAAGAGAATATCAGGATGTATTGTTCTGGGTGCTGTTGAGAAGAAATTTGGGCCTTTTCTAGCATTTCCTACCACTGTAAGTTACAGTGTCAGTGTTATAGGCAGAAGAAAGCTATTTATAACCATAAACAGCCTCAGTAATATCAAAATGATTGTCACAAGTATTTGAAATTTATTTTTATATACAAGCATACAGTGTAACATACCTTTTGCTCAGTGGTCCCCTGGGGAAAGGCTTTTATGGACATGTCCACTGGCTGCCTGAGGCAGCTGATTATGTGTAACCCATACTTGTCAAGCCTCAGCTTTAAGCTCCTAATTTGAATAATGTAACTCTTACACACAGACTCCTCCTGTTCTCCTACATAGGTAAGATACATGTCACATATGTAAAAACAGAGAAACAAATGGTCAAAGATGGTCAAAAAAAGCATGAACTGCAAAATTGGTTAATCCTCAACTCTTATACACAGCCTTCCTGAGATGCAACAGTCTTGTACCAATATTAAATAAACCATTCTAAGAGGTTGTGTGGATTGCAATGCATTGAAATTGTTGGTCCCAGTAGCTTGATCCTTACTCACCCTTTTTCAGTGATTGAGGCAGGTTGTTGTGATGCTGTGTGCCATTGTAATTGGTGCAATAATCCTGTGAGTTTTAGATAAGTACATAAGTGACAAACAAAAATTAAGTTTACATAAGTGACAAATAAAATAATCAAAATATTAAACATGTAAAAATGTATTAATCATGATTCTTTTTCAAATATGATTAATTATCTTTTGCTTATGAGATTTATATACACTATTTTCCTTAAACCTAAAGTAAGAGATGTTCACTGTATCAATAAATAAGTACATTATTAATCTAAATGGTGGTTCCCCATTAAAGAAGAGACCATGTAGAATGCGCTTGCTACCAGACCTACCAGAAGTGTGTTGTACTGCAAGTTCAGCTTATCCAGGTCATTTCTGTAGGCTTGTTTATTGGTGGGGGTTAATTGATTCTATATAGAAAACATAAAAACATTGTTTCAGATATTATTTAATCATTACTAAAAAGGTATTTGTAAAACAGGTCACATAATGAATAAAATACTTTGGGGATGTGCTGTTACCGGAAAATAATCAACAATGGGTTTGTGTGTTATGGGATGACACAAATAGGAGTTCCTGTTACTATTGATATTGATTATTTTCTTATAACAGCATGATCCAATTTGCCAGTGGTTACAGTTTTTGAAAATGTATCGTTATACATACATATTTATAAATTGTAATAATTAATTTTGTACATTAAAATTGCACTTTTATTGATTTATAGGTAACATTTATATCATAATAATAAGGCATAAATTGATTCACATTGTAAAGAAAATTATTTTCTGTTGTCAAGTTATAGTCACAGCCTCTCTTTTTATGTTTTAGAACAGTGACATTAATATTAAGCTGTCATTTGTAGTTGCGCTCCTATCATAGATGCTGTTACAGAAAAGCAATCATCTTCTGATCACTCAGCTTAGATAAATCAGCAGCGCTATGGTATAACCATAGATTCTATTTTTATTAATTATTTATTTGTTTGTATCTATATCAGTCTACCTCTAGTTATGTTTGTGGTGTATACAAGCAAGATGAAAACGTTCCACAAGAAAGTTTAACCACCATAAAGAAATCAAAACAGTCAACATATTCACCTCATCTGCCTGAGCATGGTCAATGTTCAATTTGAAGTCCATGATAGACTGATGTAGTCTGATGCCCAGATCTGCTCCCCACTCCATGTTTTGTATGAGCATCTGTTTCTTCTTTACCCAGACCAACAGGTCCTGGATGTAGCAAAGCATGGCATTATCCAGCTCAGTATGTGTTAGGGGTACTCTGTACTCCATGCACTGGCTTACCAGTTGATGATGGAAACAGTACACACTGACAAAAATATACAGTTAGTAAAATATTAGTACAAAATTCATGTTGCAGGGGATGGTGACTAAATTGCAGAAAAATGGAGGGAAAACTCTTAAAAAAGAGCTTTCTCTCATTTCTATTTGTTAATTATTATTTATTTCTTTTATTTTATTCCTCTCCTTATTTTTTAAGGCATTGTGAGGAGACTGTGTATGGACTGGAAGTCTCACTGTTCAAACTCCATGAGCAGTCTCTCTCGCTTAATTATGACTTTTTGTAGTTCACACCACTCCTTCTCCACGCTGATGGGGTGGTAATCGAGAGCAACCTTAATCTGACTAGCCTGCATTGCAACCTGTGCAAGGAAAGATGAAATATACAAAAACTCTGTCAAAGCAGTGTTTACAAAAAACTGTCAAGTATAATATCAATCTGAACAGAACTTTTGCCCTTTGAGCATTTGGCAGTTCCAAACTTTAATGTACGTAATTGAGATTTTATATCAGAAATTTACACCAAATAACACATAATACTGAAGTGTGTGTGTGTGGAGGGGGAATCAATAAAACACATACACCATTTTGTCAAAAGTTTCAGGACACCCATCCAAATCATTGAATTCAGGTGTTGTTTTTTGCCCTTAGTTCCAGTGAAAGAAACCCTTAATGCTTAGAAAAACCAATATTTTAGACAAGTTCATGCTCCCAACTTTGTGGGAACAGTTTGGGGATGACCCCTTCCTGTTCCAACATGACTGCACACAAGTACACAAAGCAAAGTCCATAAAGACATGGATGAACCAGGCCAAAACTGGGACGTCTGCTTTACAAGCACCTAAATTTAATATGGAATTGACCTGCCCTTTGCAGCTATAACAGCTTCAACTCTTCTGGAAAGACGATTAGGAGTGTGTTTATGGGAATTTTTGACCATTCCTCTAGAAGCACATTTGTGAAGTCAGGCACTGATATTGGACAAGAAGGCCTGGCTCGCAGTCTCTGCTCAAATTTACTCCAAAGGTGTTCTATCGGGTTGAGGTGCAGGCCAGTCAAGTTCCTCCACACCAAACTCGCTCATCCATGTCTTTATGGACCTTGCTTTGTGCACTGGTGAGCATCCCCAAACTGTTCCACAAAGATGGGAGCATGAAATTGTCCAAAAAATCTGAAGCATCAAGAGTTCCTTTTATTGGAATTAAGGGGCCAAGCCCAATCCCTGAAAAACAACACCTGAATTCAATGACTTAAAGGGGTGTCAACACTATTTTGGCAAAATAGTATAAATAAACTAAAGCACTGAGTGCATGTGGATTCACCCCATTTATGTGAAAACCTTGAATTAAGGGGGAAGTAGTAGGTCAGTGGGTAAGGTGTTGGCCTGCAAATCAGAAGGTTGTGTGTTCAAATCCCAAGACCACCAATGAGCCCTTAAATGTTCAATTGTGTAAATGAGATAAATGTTGGGTGTAAATTAGTTCTGGTGTATCTAGTTGTCATTAGAAGTCATGTAACTATCTGAATGAATTTCACTTGTGTAAGTAAAGTGTCACATGGTTTCACTATAAATACAACTGTGGACACCTGGTAGAGAACATACCTTAAAAAAAAAAAATTAGAATCACAAAGACCTGTCAATGCCCCAGTCTTTGCTAGCTAGGGGCCAAGGGATCTAATGTAGATAATGTATTTGAGTTAATGTATTAATTAAGTTCATCAGAAGAGGGGACATAATGCTTTCTTCCGAGTGTGCTATGCCACTGAAGCAACAGGTAAAGTATGCAAGGGGCATAAATTTTAGTAGATTATAACACAACAAAATGTGGTAAAGATCAAAGGAGGTTGTGTACTTGTAAATATGTGAAAACAAATAAAGATGTTATATAATATGGACATTTACCACATGTACCTCTACCATATGGTGCATGGTATTTACCTCAAGGGTATGTATTTTAGCCTCAATTCCTGGCAGATGTGTCATCTTAAATACTAGAAACTTGTGGCAAAGGATCTGGAACATCCAAACAGAGGGGTTGATTCACACTATTTGTCTGCATTAAAATGTTTGTAATATAAATTCACTGACTTGACCTGTAATCAGTATCAACTTTTAAATGTCTGATAAAATAATAATAATATACAAAAATACAATAATACAATATTAAAATAATGTGCATGCAACTCTATGTGTATGTTGTGTGCAGGCCTTAAATGACCTCGGTTTCCTTATAATTGGTGGGTAACTTGGTCTCCTTAAACTCAGAGATAGATTTTTGGATCATCTGCAGGAGCTCGGTGACCAGCTTCTGGTACTCCTCCCTGTTTAACTGAAGCTCCTGTCACATAGTAGCACATATTATAATACACTCAATATGGTTTAGTCTTATTCATACTACAGTGCTTCTGATTGGTCTGATTGGTCAGAAGGTGTACATTGTATTTTCAGGTAACAGCATAGGTAGTTATATAATGAGTTCTTATGTTATTTTTTCTATAATGGTAGCTCAGATACAGATACAGTATAACTAAGACTAATAATAAACATATTAAAATGTCCTGTTATTTCACAAAGTAAAATGTATAATTATTTTATGGTAAAGGTAAATTAAGGAAACATTTATATAATATTTACACAAGGACTCTTCAAACCCAGCACTTTGTAACAGTATGTTTTTTAGTTCTGAGGAGAGTATGCACTTAGGATTTCCAGGTAATGCTGGGTTCACACTGCACGACTTTTCAGTTGCCGACTGGTTTTGCAAAATCAAGGCAAAGCTGAGCGTGTACACACGAGTGACAGTCACGCAGTGTGAATGACCAGAAACTCGATCTGACCTAGTTGCCGATGAGTCGCCAATGAGTCAACATATTGTGAAAGGAACAGTGTGAAAGGTTCTGACTGAAAGCAGGATACAGAGAAGTGGGCAGTTCGGGAAGGAGTTATAGACCACAATATCAGCAAGCATGGCTTCGGTTGGAGCACAATATTATAGTTTAATAGAGTTTATAGGTTTTTATCAGACAAAAATGTCAAATATAGTTTTACAATTACATTTACAATCACATTGCAAAATTATTAATTTGTTCAATTATGCAGAACGCACAATCCTTGTTCCCCGCACAGTCCATTTGGCTCACAAACTTTTTGCGTGGTACCATTTCCAGTCTCGCGCGAGAACTATCCTTTCTGATTTTGCGTTATTTCCTGATCACTTCTCGCATACGTTCGGTTGTAAAACGCAGTTTGCGACCAGACAGAGATGTCGGTGGTTCTTCATATTGTGCAGTCATGCAGTGTGTAACCTCCTGTCACCAATAGATTGTGCAGTCTGAACATAGCAGCGACTGAATGCTACCACAGATAGTTGTGCAGTGTGAAAGCAACAGTGATCCGACGACTGTGAAAACCGTGCAGTGTGAACCCAGCATAACTTGTCAAAGTACTAAAGAGAAAACTGCATTATCTTTCTCTACTTACATTGGTAGATTTCTCATCAGGACTCAGGCTATCCACTTCTACAACTCAACAATTAAAACAAAAGCAACACACTGAATGATTTAAAGAATATAATAGAATAATAGTAAAAACAAATAGTATTTACATTGCATCTATATGTACTTCCATGTCAAATATTCAGAGTTTTATTCCACTATTATATCATTCATTTTTTTTAGCTGCATACTTTTCTACTGCTTACTTTTTCAATGCAGATGACTGTCATACAGATCAACTTTCACCTATAGAATTAAATCTATTTCAAATGGAAGGTGAGCTAGTTAACTAGCTGTAATACAGTAACAAGAATGAACAATAATGACGGAGAATTCAGAAATTTCTCACTTACTTCTGTACATGAGCAAATAAGCCCGTTGTGAACTGCAAAAATAAAAACACAAAGATCAGTCTGGAAAAAAAATACAGAAGAATGTACTAAATGTTTTTTTTTCTGAAATTAATATAAAATAATGATATTTTAGATAAAATGTGAAACCATGGTTATAGTGTACTCACTGTTTGAAAGAGTACTCTGAATCCTATCAGAAAACCACAACTTACATCAAAATACCGTACACAGCAGAAAAATTCAAGCAAAGGAATAATATAATTTCATTACCTTTCTGACAGAAGTGTCATCAAAACAGTACCACATGTCATCCTCAGAGGATTTGATGACAGCATTGTAGTGCCCCCCACTTTCATTTCCCATGTGGTTAATAACTGCATAAAGCTCATAGACCATATTCTGTGGAAAAAAGTATGTGCAAAAAAAGTACTAAAAATGTGGTATGTATAAGTTTGTGTAAAATAAGTGTAAAATGTAACGTTGTGCTATACCTTCAAGATTAATGTATTGATGTTGATAAGTATTGATATACGTCAATTCAAGGATGGATGAATATCAGTACAGTATCATTATAGATTGAGTTGTAGGCTGAAGAAGGATAAACCCATACACTTATCTTAAGTTGCGGGGGAATTTCCATGGGACAGTGATTCTTCACAGGTCTCATCTGGTCATAGTCAAAGTAAAACCTCTTTGGGTACAGAGTCAGGATAGTAGGAAAGACCTTGATTTCATTCCACTGTGGATTGAATAATCAGAGCGTGAAAGAAGTGTTTGAATTCGTAATGACACAAATATTATTCACAATGGCCCTTATATATTATATATGTATGTATGTAAGTATGTACACTACCAGTCAAACGTTTGGACACATCTTCTAATTCCATGGTCTTTCCTGATGTTTATTTCTTTCTACATTGTAAAACAATGCTGAAGGCAGCCGAAATACACAATAATGTCCTTTGAACAGTTGATATTGAGATATGTCTGCTACTGATGCTCTGTAAAGCCTTCATAATGGCTCTAATCTGAGGTGCGGTTAATTGGTGATTTCTGAGGCTGGTAACTCTAAATGAACTTCTCCTCTGCAGCAGAGGTAAGTTTTGGTCTTGCTTTACTGGGATGGTCTTCATGTGAGCCAGTTTCATCATGGTGCTTGATGGGTTTTGCAAATGCACTTGACAATACTGTTCTATTCCAGAACACCTGACCATCGTGTCTTAAAATAACAACTGACTGTTTTTTGTTGTCATTACATATGAATTACTTAAGTCCATGTGTGTTATTTCATAGTTTTGAAATCTCCAGTATTGTTCTAGGATGTAGAAAATAAATCCTTAAACAAAAAAAATGAATTAAAAGGTGTGTCCAAACTTTTGACTGGTAGTGTATGTATGTATGTATGTATGTATGTATGTATGTATAATGATTCTCATGCAAATTTCAGGTCTACTGTCAACCCTGGTTAATATTACTATCTTAATGTCGCAAATATTAAAAGGTTACTCTGAAGATAATCTTTGAAAAGCATGATAACCTTTTTATCTATTGATTTTGTTTGAAGTTATGTTATTTTTATGCCAACTAAAATGTGTGCTCATGACATGCTGTTGTTAGAATATTGATCAAATATACACATTCTGTCCAAAAAAGATAACATTGATGAATAAGGAACCTGTTAGTGGAATTTGTGAACACTGTGCTTATATTATATTCAAATTTGACTGTACACAACTTTAATTAGTAACAGTCATCAACTCAAGATTTCAACATCTAGGCCTGCTCACTAATTGCATTTTCTGTCTTATGGGACCAGTGAAGTACTCACAGTCTCTGTTTCATTTTTTTGTCTGCAATCTTTACAGTATAGCCAGTTGTCTTCATCTAATTTTATTGGTTTAAGAAAAGATTTCAATCCATTGTCCTGCAAAAAAAAGAAAAAAAGCATACTATTAATCATCAACTCTTTGTTTTACATAATTAATGTTAACTAGGCAAATGTAATTTTTTTTTTTTTTAAAGAAAGGAAAATGTTTACCACATTGAAGACCTCATGGTGTCCTTCTATGGCTAAAGGGATGGTAAAAAAGTTACACTCCTCTTCAAATATGTGGCCTTTTAGACATTTGGTTCTGTTGCTTATTTTCCCTTCAAATATCTGGAAAAAACACAAATGTGTCACATATAATACTGCCACATACTGCTGAATGTCTGGGTCAAATAGATAGCAACATTACAAAAAATGATGTAACTGATGTAAGCATTCAAGAGATTAATTCTACCTTGGAAAGTTGTGGCCCAATTGCTTTTAAAGTTTTCTGATAGTATTCTACTACATCCTCCTGTTCATAGACTGAAAATGACAACACAACACAGATAAAACAATACAAAGTGAAACAGAACTCAGCATTCCTGTATTTCAGTTTTTCCTTTAGTTGTACCATTTGGAATAACTTACCATTGGTGATGCCCAAACTTCGAGTTATCCCTTTCGTTGTACAAGTACCTTCCTTCATCTCTTTAAAGAGCTTCTGCAATTCTTTCACCAAAATTTCCTCTTCAGAGTTTCTCTGATCTGGTCCAAAACTGACATGCAAAGAAAATACATGAAGATGTTAGTTTCTCAGCAATAATATATATTGTACCCTGAAAGTATTTGGACATTCAAGCCAGACTTGAAATTTATGCATTTCAGCGCGTTAGAAAACATGTCAAACTAAAAAGGCATTTATTATTTACAAAAAAAAACCCCACACACCACAACAATACAGCCCCAGCCATAATCGTGCTTTATAGTTCCCTGCATGCAGTTTGCTTACAGTTCTTCCCCTGGCTTTCTTCACGCAAACACTTATCTCAGATTAATCATTTTGAATGTTTTCTGCTACATTACTCCCTGTGTAACCATGCACATTTATCATGTTATGATTGTGCTTGTTGTGCTTGTCTAAACAAACAGATGATGCGAGAAACTTATGATGCGAGAAAACGTATGTTCCTCCTTTTGATCATTTTGTAATTTCTTTTAACCAGATGATGGCAAGTTGATTTATAGTGCCCGTGTGTAGCCAGTTACCTTCAATTTCATGTTTGTTGTACATTAACTATGGACTAACAGTTATTACTTTAGTTTTAAACATGACAATCTATTAAAGGGGTGTGCTTGTGTTATCTTTCTTTAAAATAAATGCCACTTGCTTTTGATGTTTTGTTTACTAATGTTGTGAACTACATGGATTTACCAAAGTTTTTTGTGCCACTGTATGTTTGATAGTATTTAAAATGGTTTGTCAGTATACATTGTATTGTCTAAAAAATAAAACAAAAATACCACAATTTACCACAAGGTGGTTTAAAAAATAAAGGTAGCATTACTTTTCTACTTCTTTTCGGAAGTCCTCGGTCATGTAGAGACACTGCAGTACAGAGTTCAGGTAGCAGGTTGCACCTTGATTTCTCAAGCCATTGTAACGCTTTCTGAGTGAAAGTGATTAAATATATCAATTAGGCATATGAAATAGCTACACAATAAAACAAACAAAAAGCAAACAAATTAAGTCTTCTTTTTTAACACTATTATTTTTTCCCCATTGTTTGCATATAGAAATTGATATAATTCTGAGCTTAAACCTAATTGTAAATTTACAATTATATTTTACGTAATATATTAATTGTTTGAATAATATTTATGTACTGATTTACACTGTTTATTTGAGCTCAGCAAAAATACTGCGAAGTTAACATGTAAGTTCTACCTCGCAGAGCTGAGCTCTGTCTAAACCCCGAGGATATCTGATTAATCTGCTAGTTCTTACCTTTCCTGTACATTACTTCTTGCTTCTTGGTATCTGTAAGGCCTCCGATAAGACTCCATTATACAGCTGAGTTAGAATCGAGCAGACACGTACTGATTTTTAGCCCCAATGATTCCTTTAAAGTGAACAGACGCGCAAATCGTGAATAGTACAGCGTCTAATAGTTTTACTTTCGTTTCAAACCTCTGACACACCCGACATGTTTCATATAACAGATCTGGTTTCCTGTAAAGTCCTTAAAGCAGTACTTCTGCATTTTACGAATGCTGTCTGCATAGTTTCTCTAACAATATAATTGTCTTTTGCTTATCTGAAATAACGTGTTTTTCTCAATGTCTGATTGTATAATTCGAATCTATCATTAAAATATTTTGTAGAGTTGTTTATATCAACACCACCACCACTACTACACCTACTATTACTACTACTAGTACTACTACTAGTAGTAGTTACAAGAACAACAGCAATAATAATAATAATAATAATAATAATAATAATAATAATAATAATAATAATAATAATAATAACAACAATTTTTATTATACATCCATCCATTTTCTCTACTTGTACACAGGGTTACAAAACCTGGAACTTATCCCATACAAGGCGGAGGACAAGTCATGACAGGGCACAATCTCTCTCCACACCAAAAAAAAAAAAAAGCCTACATTATTATTATTAATATAATATAATATAATATAATATAATATAATATAATATAATATAATATAATATAATATAATATAATATAATATAATATAATACACATGCGGAAGGAACTAAAGGAAATAAAACGAGAACACGAGAATATGTCAAAAGGGAATAGTACAAGGCTTCTTTATTTTTTTTTTACATTATTATTAATCATATCGCTTTGATCTGCATAGCTAACATAAAAAAGAACGGAAAGATATGATTAATAGTCTCTGTATGCATAATCAGTCCGGGTTTTTAGTACAGCTGTCCCGGACTCTCTTCTCTTCATCCCGCGTTAGGTGCCGCTCCTCCTCCCGGCATGCGGACGATCAGGAAGATTGTAGATTTATTCTGGATCTTGCGCATGGAGAAAGTGTCGGTGTCCTCAAGCTTGATATCAGTGAACATCATTCTGAACTACGCACCTGATAAAATAAGAGCTGTTATTGAGTGCACGGAGTCGAACAAGTCAAACCTCATATACTACACTACTTCAAACCTCATATATACTACACTACTTCAAACCTCATATATACTACACTACTTCAAACCTCATATATACTACACTACTTCAAATCTCATACTGTATATACTACACTACTTCAAACCTCATATATACTACACTACTTCAAACCTCATATATACTACACTACTTCAAATCTCATATATACTACACTACTTCAAACCTCATATATACTACACTACTTCAAATCTCATACTGTATATACTACACTACTTCAAACCTCATATATACTACACTACTTCAAATCTCATACTGTATATACTACACTACTTCAAACCTCATATATACTACACTACTTCAAACCTCATATATACTACACTACTTCAAACCTCATATATACTACACTACTTCAAACCTCATATATACTACACTACTTCAAACCTCATATATACTACACTACTTCAAACCTCATATATACTACACTACTTCAAACCTCATATATACTACACTACTTCAAACCTCATATATACTACACTACTTCAAACCTCATATACTACACTACTTCAAACCTCATATATGCTACACTACTTCAAACCTGATATATATACTACACTACTTCAAACCTCATATATACTACACTACTTCAAACCTCATATATACTACACTACTTCAAACCTCATATATACTACACTATTTCAAACCTCATATATACTACACTACTTCAAACCTCATATATACTACACTACTTCAAACCTCATATATACTACACTACTTCAAACCTCATATATACTACACTACTTCAAACCTCATATATACTACACTACTTCAAACCTCATATATACTACACTACTTCAAACCTCATATATACTACACTACTTCAAACATCATATATACTACACTACTTCAAACCTCATATACTACACTACTTCAAACCTCATATATGCTACACTACTTCAAACCTGATATATATACTACACTACTTCAAACCTCATATATACTACACTACTTCAAACCTCATATATACTACACTACTTCAAACCTCATATATACTACACTATTTCAAACCTCATATATACTACACTACTTCAAACCTCATATATACTACACTACTTCAAACCTCATATATACTACACTACTTCAAACCTCATATATACTACACTACTTCAAACCTCATATATACTACACTATTTCAAACCTCATATATACTACACTACTTCAAACCTCATATATACTACACTACTTCAAACCTCATATATACTACACTACTTCAAACCTCATATATACTACACTACTTCAAACCTCATATATGCTACACTACTTCAAACCTGATAAATATACTACACTACTTCAAACCTCATATATACTACACTACTTCAAACCTCATATATACTACACTACTTCAAACCTCATATATACTACACTACTTCAAACCTCATATACTACACTACTTCAAACCTCATATATGCTACACTACTTCAAACCTGATATATATACTACACTACTTCAAACCTCATATATACTACACTACTTCAAACCTCATATATACTACACTACTTCAAACCTCATATATACTACACTACTTCAAACACTACTTCAAACCTCATAAATACTACACTACTTCAAACCTCATATATACTACACTATTTCAAACCTCAATATATACTACACTACTTCAAACCTCATATATACTACACTACTTCAAACCTCATATTACTACACTACTTCAAACCTCATATATACTACACTACTTCAAACCTCATATTACTACACTACTTCAAACCTCATATAATACACTACTTCAAACCTCATATAATACACTACTTCAAACCTCATACAATACACTACTTCAAACCTCATATATACTACACTACTTCAAACCTCATATATACTACACTACTTCAAACACTACTTCAAACCTCATAAATACTACACTACTTCAAACCTCATATATACTACACTACTTCAAACCTCATATATACTACACTACTTCAAACCTCATATATGCTACACTACTTCAAACCTGATATATATACTACACTACTTCAAACCTCATATATGCTACACTACTTCAAACCTGATAAATATACTACACTACTTCAAACCTCATATACTACACTACTTCAAACCTCATATATGCTACACTACTTCAAACCTGATATATATACTACACTACTTCAAACCTCATATATACTACACTACTTCAAACCTCATATATACTACACTACTTCAAATCTCATACTGTATATACTACACTACTTCAAACCTCATATATACTACACTACTTCAAATCTCGTATATACTACACTACTTCAAATCTCATACTGTATATACTACACTACTTCAAACCTCATATATACTACACTACTTCAAATCTCATATATACTACACTACTTCAAATCTCATATATACTACACTACTTCAAACCTTACATATACCACACTACTTCAAATCTCATATATACTACACTACTTCAAATCTCATACTGTATATACTACACTACTTCAAATCTCATATATACCACACTACTTCAAACCTCATATATACCACACTACTTCAAAATCTCATATATACTACACAACTTCAAATCTCATATATACCACACTACTTCAAATCTCATATATACTACACTACTTCAAACCTCATATATACTACACTACTTCAAACCTCATATATTCTACACTACTTCAAACCTCATATATACCACACTACTTCAAACCTCATATATACGACACTACTTCAAATCTCATATATACTACACTACTTCAAATCTCATATATACTACACTACTTCAAATCTCATATATACTACACTACTTCAAACCTCATATATACTACACTACTTCAAACCTCATATATACTACACTACTTCAAACCTCATATATACTACACTACTTCAAACCTCATATATACTACACTACTTCAAACCTCATATATACTACACTACTTCAAACCTCATATATACTACACTACTTCAAATCTCATATATACTACACTACTTCAAACCTCATATATACTACACTACTTCAAACCTCATATATACTACACTACTTCAAACCTCATATATACTACACTACTTCAAATCTCATATATACTACACTACTTCAAATCTCATACTGTATATACTACACTACTTCAAATCTCATATATACCACACTACTTCAAACCTCATATATACCACACTACTTCAAAATCTCATATATACTACACAACTTCAAATCTCATATATACCACACTACTTCAAATCTCATATATACTACACTACTTCAAACCTCATATATACTACACTACTTCAAACCTCATATATTCTACACTACTTCAAACCTCATATATACCACACTACTTCAAACCTCATATATACGACACTACTTCAAATCTCATATATACTACACTACTTCAAATCTCATATATACTACACTACTTCAAATCTCATATATACTACACTACTTCAAACCTCATATATACTACACTACTTCAAACCTCATATATACTACACTACTTCAAACCTCATATATACTACACTACTTCAAACCTCATATATACTACACTACTTCAAACCTCATATATACTACACTACTTCAAACCTCATATATACTACACTACTTCAAATCTCATATATACTACACTACTTCAAACCTCATATATACTACACTACTTCAAGCCTCATATATACTACACTACTTCAAACCTCATATATACTACACTACTTCAAACACTACTTCAAACCTCATAAATACTACACTACTTAAAAACTCATATATACTACACTACTTCAAATCTCATATATACTACAGTACTTCAAACCTCATATATACTACACTACTTCAAACCTCATATATACTACACTACTTCAAATCTCATATATACTACACTACGTCAAATCTTATATTACTACACTATTTCAAACCTCATATTACTACACTACTTCAAACCTCATATAATACACTACTTCAAACCTCATACAATACACTACTTCAAACCTCATATATACTAGACTACTTCAAACCTCATATATACTACACTACTTCAAACACTACTGCAAACCTCATAAATACTACGCTACTTCAAACCTCATATATAATACACTACATCAAACACTACTTCAAACCTCATAAATACTACACTACTTCAAACCTCATATATACTACACTACTTCAAACCTCATATATACTACACTACTTCAAACCTCATGTATACTACACTACTTCAAATCTCATATATACTACACTACTTCAAACCTCAGATTACTACACTACTTCAATCCTCATATATACTACACTACTTCAAATCTCATACTGTATATACTACACTACTTCAAACCTCATATATACTACATTACTTCAAATCTCATATATACTACACTACTTCAAACCTCAAATATACCACACTACTTCAAACCTCATATATACTACACTACTTCAAATCTCATACTTCATATACTACACTACTTCAAACCTCATATATACTACACTACTTCAAACCTCATATTACTACACTACTTCAAACCTCATATATACTACACTACTTCATATCTCATATATACTACACTACTTCAAACCTCATATATACTACACTACTTCAAACCTCATATATACTACACTACTTCAAATCTCATATATACTACACTACTTCAAATCTCATATATACTACACTACTTCAAATCTCATATAAACTACACTACTTCAAACCTCATATATACCACACTACTTCAAACCTCATATATACTACACTACTTCAAATCTCATACAGTATATAGTACACTACTTCAAATCTCATATATACTACACTACTTCAAACCTCATACTGTATATACTACACTACTTCAAACCTCATACTGTATATACTACACTACTTCAAATCTCATACTATATACTACACTACTTCAAACCTCATATATACTACAGTACTTCAAACCTCATATATACTACACTACTTCAAACCTCATATATACCACACTACTTCAAACCTCATATATACTACACTACTTCAAATCTCATACTGTATATACTACACTACTTCAAGCCTCATATATACTACACTACTTCAAATCTCATACTGTATATACTACACTACTTCAAACCTCATATATACTACACTACTTCAAACTTCATATATACTACACTACTTCAAACCTCATATATACCACACTACTTCAAATCTCATATATACTACACTACTTCAAATCTCATACTGTATATACTACACTACTTCAAACCTCATATATACTACACTACTTCAAATCTCGTATATACTACACTACTTCAAATCTCAGATATACTACACTACTTCAAATCTCATACTGTATATACTACACTACTTCAAACCTCATATATACTACACTACTTCAAATCTCATATATACTACACTACTTCAAATCTCATATATACTACACTACTTCAAATCTCATATATACTACACTACTTCAAACCTCATATATACCACACTACTTCAAACCTCATATATACTACACTACTTCAAATCTCATACAGTATATAGTACACTACTTCAAATCTCATACAGTATATAGTACACTACTTCAAATCTCATATATACTACACTACTTCAAACATCATACTGTATATACTACACTACTTCAAATCTCATACTATATACTACACTACTTCAAATCTCATACTATATACTACACTACTTCAAACCTCATATATACTACAGTACTTCAAACCTCATATATACTACACTACTTCAAACCTCATATATACCACACTACTTCAAACCTCATATATACTACACTACTTCATATCTCATACTGTATATACTACACTACTTCAAACCTCCTATGTACTACACTACTTCAAATCTCATACTGTATATTCTACACTACTTCAAACATCATATATACTACACTACTTCAAACCTCATATATACTACACTACTTCAAACCTCATACATACTACATTACTTCAAACCTCATATATACCACACTACTTCAAATCTCATATATACTACACTACTTCAAATCTCATATATTCTACACTACTTCATACCTCATATATACTACACTACTTCAAATCTCATATATACTACACTACTTCAAACCTCATATATACTACACTATTTCAAACCTCATATATACTACACTACTTCAAACTTCATATATACTACACTACTTCAAATCTCATATATACTACACTACTTCAAATCTCATATATACTACAATACTTCAAATCTCACATATACTACACTACTTCAAACCTCATACTGTATATACTACACTACTTCAAACCTCATACTGTATATATTACACTACTTCAAATCTCATACTATATACTACACTACTTCAAACTTCATATATACTACACTACTTCAAATCTCATATATACTACACTACTTCAAATCTCATATATACTACACTACTTCAACCCTCATATATACTACACTACTTCAAACCTCATATATACTACACTACTTCAGATCTCATATATACTACACTACTTGAAATCTCATATATACTACACTACTTCAAACACGACTTCAAACCTCATATATACTACACTACTTCAAACCTCATATATACTACACTACTTCAAACCTTATATATACCACACTACTTCAAACTTCATATATACTACACTACTTCAAATCTCATACTGTATATACTACACTACTTCAAACCTCATATATACTACACTACTTCAAACCTCATATATACCACACTACTTCAAATCTCATACTGTATATACTACACTACTTCAAACCTCATTTATACTGCACTACTTCAAACACTACTTCAAACATCATATATACTACACTACTTCAAATTTCATATATACTACACTACTTCAAACCTCATATATACCACACTACTTCAAATCTCATACTGTATATACTACACTACTTCAAATCTCATATATACTACACTACTTCAAATCTCATACTGTATATTCTACACTACTTCAAACCTCATATATACTACACTACTTCAAACCTCATATATATTACACTACTTCAAACCTCATATATACTACACTACTTCAAATCTCATATATACTACAGTACTTCAAATCTCATATATACTACACTACTTCAAACCTCATATATATTACACTACTTCAAACCTCATATATACTACAGTACTTCAAATCTCATATATACTACACTACTTCAAACCTCATATATATTACACTACTTCAAACCTCATATATACTACACTACTTCAAATCTCATATATACTACACTACTTCAAACCTCATATATATTACACTACTTCAAACCTCATATATACCACACTACTTCAAATCTCATACTGTATATACTACACTACTTCAAATCTCATATATACTACACTACTTCAAATCTCATACTGTATATACTACACTACTTCAAACCTCATATATACTACACTACTTCAAACCTCATATATATTACACTACTTCAAACCTCATATATACTACACTACTTCAAATCTCATATATACTACAGTACTTCAAATCTCATATATACTACACTACTTCAAACCTCATATATATTACACTACTTCAAACCTCATATATACTACAGTACTTCAAATCTCATATATACTACACTACTTCAAACCTCATATATATTACACTACTTCAAACCTCATATATACTACACTACTTCAAACCTCATATATACTACACTACTTCAAACCTCATATATACTACAGTACTTCAAATCTCATATATACTACACTACTTCAAATCTCATACTGTATATACTACAGTACTTCAAACCTCATATATACTACACTTCTTCAAACCTCATATATACTACACTACTTCAAACCTCATATATACTACAGTACTTCAAATCTCATATATACTACACTACTTCAAATCTCATACTGTATATACTACAGTACTTCAAACCTCATATATACTACACTACTTCAAACCTCATATATACTACACTACTTCAAACCTCATATATACCACACTACTTCAAACCTCATATATACTACAGTACTTCAAATCTCATATATACTACACTACTTCAAATCTCATACTGTATATACTACAGTACTTCAAACCTCATATATACTACACTTCTTCAAACCTCATATATACTACACTACTTCAAATCTCATACTGTATATACTACAGTACTTCAAACCTCATATATACTACACTTCTTCAAACCTCATATATACTACACTACTTCAAACCTCATATATACTACACTTCTTCAAACCTCATATATACTACATTACGTCAAACCTCATATATACTACACTACTTCCAACCTCATATATACTACACTACTTCAAACCTCATATATACTACACTACTTCAAACCTCATATATACTACACTACTTCCAACCTCATATATACTACACTACTTCAAACCTCATATATACTACACTACTTCAAATCTCATATATACTACACTACTTCAAACCTCATATATACTACACTACTTCAAACCTCATATATACTACACTACTTCAAACCTCATATATGCTACACTACTTTAAATCTCATATGTACTGCACTACTTCAAACCTCATATATGCTACATTATTTCAAACCTCATATATACTACACTACTTCAAACCTCATATATACTACACTACTTCAGACCTCATATATACTACACTACTTCAAACCTCATATATACCACACTACTTCAAACCTCATATATACCACACTACTTCAAACCTCATATATACTACACTACTTCAAATGTCATACTGTATATACTACACTACTTCAAACCTCATATATACTACACTAGTTCAAACCTCGTATATACTACACTACTTCAAATCTCATATATACTACACTACTTCAAGTCTCATACTGTATATACTACACTACTTCAAACCTCATATACACTATACTACTTCAAATCTCATACTGTATATTCTACAGTACTTCAAACCTCATATATACTACACTACTTCAAACCTCATATACCACACTACTTCAAATCTCATATATACTACACTACTTCAAATCTCATATATACTACACTACTTCAAACCTCATATATACTACACTACTTCAAACCTCATATATACTACACTACTTCAAACCTCATATATACTACACTACTTCAAACCTCATATATACTACACTACTTCAAACCTCATATATACTACACTACTTCAAATCTCATATATACTACACTACTTCAAATCTGATATATACTACACTTCTTCAAACCTCATATATACTACACTACGTCAAACCTCATATATACTACACTACGTCAAACCTCATATATACTACACTACTTCAAACCTCATATATACTACACTACTTCAAACCTCATATATACTACACTACTTCAAATCTCATATATACTACACAACTTCCCAGATAGCAAAATAGGTCTGGCCCAGATCTGGCCCATAAAATGCACTTACACTTGGCCCACATGCTTCAAAGTATGACGGCCCTTTGCTGGCCCATATCTGGTTTGCCATTGGACATTCTAATTTCATCATCTTTACACATTTTTCTAATACACATTTTATTTCTACTCTTTCCTCTTTCATGTAAGACAGTCGTAAAAAGCATTTCACTACATGTTGTACTATGTATGATTTCGTATGTGACAAATAAAATTTGAATTTGAATTTGAATTTGAATTTGAGGTTACAGGTTGCTCTCTTGAGGGCATGTGTATGACTATTGTACCATGGTGAAGGTGTTTTATCTCTGACCTTTTTTAGTTGGATGGGGGCAACAGTGTCAAAATCCCCCAGATCTCAATCCAATTGAGCATCTCTGGGATGTGCTGAACAAACAAGTCTGATCTTTGGAGGCCCCACCTCACAACTTAGAGGACTTAAAGGATCTGCTGCTAACATCTTGGTGCCAGATACCACAGCACACTTTCAGGGATCTAGTGGAATCCATGCCTTGACGGGTCAGGACTGTTGTGGCAGCAAAAAGGGGACCAACATAATAGTAGGCAGGTGGTCATAATGTTATGGCTGATCTGTGTATATTATATACATACACACACACATTTACACATACATACATATTTAAACACACAAAAATACAAGACTAAGAATAAAGCCTAACAAAACCTTAATATAGAACACAATATGTGGAATTAAGCATAGCAGTGCAGATATGTAGCACAGTTGTGGATTTAACCAAATTTACGATCAGTATTTACATCACAGTACACGTGCAAACTGGCAGTAGATAATGAATATGAAGTTCCTTGAGGATCTAGAATATAATGATGTTATTGGTTCCAGTAGTGCAATGGGATAGTGTTATTACCTGTCACACACAGGTGAACTATTGTACAATGTTATTGCATATGGTATGATTGACCTCTAGTTTGTGTCCAGTGATGTTTCCTTATGTTGTTGGTGAATGATTTTTTTTTTTTTTGTTTGTTTGCTGTCTACAGTAATTTAATACTGAAAGCTGAATTCAAACTCTGTTTTTCAATCAATTCAATAATTCATTTAGATGTTACATGGAAATAAACATGTTTTAGTAAATGACTCCAGTATGGTTTATTCATTATTTCACTTAATTCAGTGTATATCCAAGTAAACATAGTTGTTTTTTGTTTTGTTTCCATCATGATGCTCCAAAGATTATACTAACGAAGGTCAGTTCCTAAATCATAAGGATACCTCTGCTCTGAATATTTGTTGTTTTTTCTGCTCTTAACTCATTTCAACTCGAGCTTTTACAAGCATGAACTGTGTTTTCCTTCTTATAAATCATCCAGTTCATCAAAAATATTCAGGGCACATGCAACAGCATTTAAATTTTATAGCAGGTTTATGAATGCTAAGTTGGTTCTTTGGTCTACCTGATGACCAAAATTGTAAATGTCTGTGCAAAGAATGCAAGGACTTTGAACTCCTTTATCTCTAAATGGAATGATCTCTTTTTTTTATCTAACAACTCATAATAAAGGTCTGTCAGCATTACCGAAAAGGCTGGTAGTAAAGTGTTACGTGCCACGGCACGTATTTCGGTTATTATGATGGCTTTGTTTACAGCGTAACCGATTGGGAGGAACGTGATGCAGTTGGCCGCATGCCATATACCTGCCGCTGACGGGAGGAGCCGAGTCGCGCTATCGCCGCCCCGGATGATTAACCGGAAGAAGGGTCAGGCTATAAAAGCGAGACACTGACACCGCATCGGGCGCGGCGTTTTGTTTCTGCTTGTGTGTGCAATCGCGTGGTTTGTTTGTCTGTCTAAATACTTGGTGTATTGAGGTGTATGTACAGCTGTGTGTGTTTGTGTAGTGTTGTGCTGACGGGGCTCGGACAGGTAAGAAAGAGCGCGCTCATACACTGTGCAACACGTAGGACGTCACACTGTCTAGACACTTTAGGAAAGGGGCGGGTGCCACCCCCTGTATTTAAGTTTGTAAGGGAAGCGCAGTATAGGCAGGTTTTTGGTTTCACTTTTGTTTGTAGTCCAGGATGTATTAAAAATAAAGCAGCGTTAGGGAAGTATCATTTTTTTCTTTTACTTGGTTTTCTTTTCTTCAGCACCGCCGTTGTCCAGCCCCGTGTTTGGCTTGTTTGTGAAATTTGTAAATATTGTAAATACGTGTTTTCTGTTGTACAGCACAGTAAACTGATTAAGCACTACAGGTTGTGTCGCGAAACCTTGTTTTTTTTATTCAGCCAGTCTACACTGTGTGTCATTGTTTAGACCCGGTTTGGACTCTTTCACCCACTATCAGCTTGATAAACCACCGGTTGCTGACCCTGAGTCTCCCCTAGGCCTACTTCGGGGTCGTAACATAAAGAATCATAATTATCAGTTCATGATCTCATGATCCTACTGGAACCGTAGGATCTTGCCTGTAAGCTGTCATAAACACTTACTGGTATATGAATAATGTTTCAATCATATGCTGCAGTTTTGTTTTGGCCACTATTTATTTCTGCTCACTATGAAATATTATAAATACAGAGCTACTTAATCATTAGCTAAATTTTATATGGCTTTCCACATTGTGGGTCCTTTGTGACTGTTATCAACAAAACATTTTAGAACATGACTTAATCTTGAAGTCCAGAAACTACACAGTGTTCTTTAGCAAAAAATTTTTACCCCCAAAAGTAACCTAGCTGATAATACAAGACATGTAAGCTAAGTACCATAACATTAATTTCTGAAATCAGCCACTTGGAAACTTGCAGTGTGAACAGCGAACTGTGTGATATAGTAATGAAATACTTGATCATTTGATTAACTAAAATATTGAATTAATCCAATATGTTGTGTATCTGCTCATTTATACAATTATCCAAATGAGCTAAAGATTTCTGTTCAACATAAAGCATAAACTCATGCAGTGAAAATGTTACAGTCTGAGAAAAGGCCAAGAACATGATGCAATGGCAATGTATATAATTAATATAGACAGACTTTTCATTCATAAGAAGCTGTAAATAAATAAACAATATAGACACAACAAACTTTTCAATATAGATTTGTTAGGATAGCCGTGCTTTGGTTTCATACATATAGAATTTATACTATATTATAAAATTATTTAGTTATGCCCACTAAAGATTTAATACTTTTCCTGCTCAAAATATGCTCATAAGGTAAACTACATTTTAGTAAGCTACTTTCTCCAGGTTGCCACTAGATTAGGACAAATTGTGACAATTTATTTCTTAACAAAAAATGCTTTGTGAAAAATTTGTAAAAAAAAAAAAAAAAAAAGAAGTTAAAACAAACGTTGTAAATGAGCCTAGCTTGCTGTGTTTTCACAGGCTATTCATGATTATCTGTCCTTGCAAACACTTGATAATGGAAGGGTGAGAGCATAGTCAGGAGGAGAAAAGGTCCTACAAAGTCAAACTATGATTTTTATAACACTGGACAGTCCCTGCCCATTTTCCTATCTGAATATTTGAATGTGGACTATATTGTGCCCAAAGACATCTGTTTTGTGGATGTAAGAAGACTGCAGCAGTTTAAATGACCAAAACAAATAATATATTACAGTTGCCCTTAGGCACTGGTGGCTCAGTGGTAGGTTTCTTGCCTACCATGCAGGAGGCCCGGTTTCAATTCCCAGCCACTGGATGCAGTGCTGGTCCCAATAAAATGGGACGGTTGCGTCAGGAAGGGCATCCAGCTTAAAACCTGTGCCAAGTTGTTGTGCAGACCAGTTGGTCTCCTGTGATGACCCCTCAGATGTGTAGGAAGCAGCTGAAAGATCAACAACGTGTATTACAGGACTATTTATTTACTGAATTCTTAACAGACAGTTAATATCTTTATGAATCAGTTATTTAAGCCTATTTGGCCCATGTGTATTGTTCCATGCTATGAAAATACAGAACACACCTGAAAAATATATGTTAATTTTGTATTAGTTTTGTCTGAAGCTAACCTGAATGTTAAAACAAATACAAAATTTATAATGGTAAAAATTGTTATTCACTGAAAAGAAAAGTTCATGACAGACACAGGTTTTTTCAGTTAACATTTGTGGTTATTTTGTGCCAAAACTGTTTTGTGAAAAGTATTTTTTACAGTCCTGTTTGAGCAGAAATTTTGATTTATTTTTCATGTTGGTAATAAAATTGTGAAGGACAGCTGTGGAGTTTACATATTACACTATGTATACACATAAGACCTTGTGTTTCATTCACTCTGCCGGTACTTTCTTTTTCTTTCTTTTTTTTTTTTTTGGTCTGGTGTTTCCCTAAATAATTTCAGTTTTTTTCCTTGAATGCATTTTAATACATATAATAATGTGTTATTTAAAATGAACCTTTTCTATTTTTTATACATCGCTGCAATTGTCACAGGGAAGTATTGACTTTTTTTATATCATGATCATGTTTTCAGACTTTGGGCTCATTATGAGCAAAAATGCTAATTTGAACCTAGAGCATGTGTTCATCATGATGCAGGTCAGTTCTTCAATCATGGTTTTAGAACAACACTTATTAAAAGGCAGAGTTCAATATCACGTGACTGAGGGAATTTCCACTTGTCAGCTGATGTTTACCATAACTGATGATTAAAGATGATTACTGTAAAAGGTGTAGCAAAGCGAAACTGAAAGTCACAAAGTTTTGGTATCGTTTTAATGTTTACATGCCCCTCCCAGTATGGTTATGCTGTATTTGTCATTTAAAATCTCTTTTGAATTTGTATAATAAGCAGCAGCACTTGCTAGAAAATGTTAAATCATAAAGCATTAGGAATCTTTTTACACCAAGGATCAAAGAGTAAGCTACCAAACAATTATTAAATACCAAAATGCTGCTTTCTATAAAATGTATATATGATTTAAATGTAATTTGACACTGCTGACCGATTCTGAAGGTCTTTTGTTATAACTGAGTAACACTGGTTTATATGCAGCCGGATCAGCTGAAAGGCCTTCAATAAAAAGGCATGAGAAGACTCCATGGCTACAAAGAGGTTTAAAAATGAGTTAGTTAATATGATTTAGTTAGTCATTTATAAGAAGTAGGTTTAATGGGAACCTTCTCAGCTAGAGAAACATACTATTACTATGTCAGCATTATCTAAACAAAACATTTCAGGCATTCATCAATGAGCTTTAATCAAGAAAAGCAGAATTTAACATGGCATTAAACAATAGATTGCATTTGAATTTCGATATTCAACTAGCTTGCTCTAAACAGATAAATTATTTCCTTAATAAATAAATAAAATTAATAAGGTAATAAAATAAATACATATTTTCAAATGTGTTCACTCAAATTTCACACAGTAATATCATATCCTTTATGATCAGCATAATGACCACATGAATAAAGGAAAACTCTGACAGGCACAATAACTCTTTCAAAAATAACTGTTTTGAAATCTGGAATTTCTGAGGTAAATATATATGTAATTTATAAAAGACCAAAAACCTTGTCAAATTAATGTAGCCTGATAAATATTCCATCTGCTTTAATTTTACTGTGCTGTATGTATGTAGTGCTCATTAGGTTTCTCTGCACTACACTGTAAAATATCACTAAAGACAAATATTAACCAGAACCATGTGTCCATCATGATGCTTGAAAAATGTTAATGATCCTGTCGGAACTCAGAGCCCCCTCCGAGTGGACATATCACAGGGTGGAATTTTTGTTTGTATCTATTTCTCGTAGCTTTCCCAATGACCTCCACAAGCTATAAAACTTAGCCGAAATAAAAGAGATCTCAGTCAACAGATGAGAAGAAGCAGGTTTCTTTATTCAGCCATGCAGTCAACAACATGCATATCTGAAGAGAGCAGCTGGTCTCAAAAGCCCCGAAAAAGTCCCCTCTACTTATACCCCAGGCGCCCCGGGGCGCCTCCTTTTCTCTAATTTAAATATTTCCAGCAATTTCCCATTATATTCAGTGTATGGCTACTTTAGTCCCTCCTTCCTTAGTTTACATACGTTTCCCAGTTCCCATTATTTTCGCATTTGTCCCAATACCGCCCCTAAATTGATACCATCCTCCCCTTGATGACGTCAATTTTCCTCCTCTCCAGTTCACCTTATTTTTAGGCTAAGTCAACAATTTTTAGAAAAAATTGGCGCTTACTTATAGGCGCCACTTCCTTATTGACTTCATCCGTCACCTCTTAAGGGTGCTTCCTCGGCTCATCCTGACCTCGCGCGTTGCCCTCCACAACAATGTGTAAGTACCTTGCTCTCTTCCTCTATGTCATGATGACTTTTCCCTCTACCTACTTGATCTAAGTTTTATTTACTATTCTTAAAATAAGCTGTGCCATTAAGCTGCCTCATATCCTTTTCTCTTTTCATCACTGTTGATTGCTAGTATTCCAATGCTATTGTCTCCTCTACCCGCCTATCACTGTCATGTCACAGTGACCTGGCCTACTTCCCACACTGTGTTCCTTTTGCCTTAGTACACGCTCTCTTTTGCTGACTACATAGTCACGCAATATGCACTTCACTCATCTCTCCCCACTTCCCATTTTTCCTTCCAGCTCAGTCAGCCCGCCGCGCTATCTTCCGGAGAAGTCCCAGGGGTGCTCTGCGACGCTATCGCCAGTATCAGCTATCCTGTCTGGCCATTGAACTTACTGGTTTCCTGGAACACCTATCTGAATCCTCTATTCCTGAGTTTCCTTACCTCGCTCACCATATCATGAGGGATACCGTCTGTCTTGATCAGAGCACCCAATTTCACCCCACAACCTGTGATCAGTCTACTCAGACCTTCTACTGGCACTGGACACGCACCACCTCCCAGGGCATCCAGACTGAGCATTTCCCTGTTGAGATCTCCTCTAATGATTCTTCCTCTGACTCTTCTTCATCTCCTAATTCCCCTGACCTTCCCCAACTTTCTCCTGAATTTGTGCCTATGCCTTACAATGTTCATGATATTCCTCAGTCTCCTCCTGACTATTCGCCCCCAAATTCTCCCACTGATTACTCTACAACTTCTCCTCAGCATCCCGAGATTCCGTCTTCTACAATTGGCCCTCCGGTCCCACTGATCCCATTGGATAGGCTGGCTGACTGAGTTGTCACTCCTAATGTTCCAATAAATCTCTCCTCTTTTCTGTTTCTTCAGTCCCAGTGTGGTTATTACGCTAGCATTCTGCCATTAATAATTCTGCATGATTATTATAAAGACTATGAGGCTATATCTGATTAGATACAAGACTACTCTTAGGCAGAATATTGCTAAGTCAGAGCTTAGAGCATTGAGTACATTATTACTTAAGCTACTTTTGAAGCTAGGTATATAATTCAAAGCTGGGTATATTATTTTTTCTTTTCTTCTCCAACAATCCCTTATTTTGGTGTTTTTCAATCATGACCTGAGAATACAACTGTCCTGCATATTTATTCAATTCATTAGCTCATTCACAAACCTGAACTTGGTTGAACTGGGTGAGTTATAGGAAGGAAAACCCCAGAATGTACAAGGCAGCTGTACTCAAGAACAAGGATTGAGAAATACTCCACACTAAACTTTAGCAGATTTTTTCTCTCAATAATAGGATGACCTTAAATACTTTGTGATCTACTGATGACAAGATTTTATTATTCATTGACCTTTATATCAAAGACCTTGTTTATCCATCAAGGAAATGTTCCCACTGTTCATATTCTACAACAGTTGCAGCAGCATTCATTGAGGGTAATTCCACATACTTATCAGGTGATGTTTCACAATGCAAGATGTAAAAGGCATGCCAAAGCAAAACAAAAATTCACTGCAAGTAGCTTTTTGGCAGTGCACCACATCTTCAATTAGCTCACAAAGAAAATATATAATGTACCAGGTATTGCAGTTCATTGTAAGTCAATATAGTGACAAAAGGCCAAGAGCTGTTTGATATATTCACATTTCACTCAGATAGTTGCAGGGTTTTAAACTTTGTTGAGAATGACAAGAAGTGGCCACCATTCTGTGAATTCTGCTTGCCATTACAATTGATAAAATTTAAGTTTAAATTAATAATTAGGCAAATATTTCAAGGCTCTGCACAATGGGTCTATTTTATTTTTGTTTTCAAAAAAGAAAATCTTCATAAGCAGTAACAAAATACCTGCTGGAAAATGATTAAATCTTAAAAATAAACAAAATGCAACATACTATATATTCTTTCATTAAGTAAGCTAACTCATATTACAATAAATGTAAGTAGTACCTGCATGTTAGTTTTTCTACAAAATGTGTACTGTATATGGTTTGACCTGGAATTGTGGCCTCAAGTTGTACCTGAATTCATTTGGTTAGTCAAAATGGCGTTCTCAGTGTTAGAAATGAAAGTTATTTGAATATTTATGGTAATAAACCCCTTGAAGAGGTCATGATTTAAAGACAAATTACAGAAAGCATGTATTCAAAGTGGATTAAATGAGGTTAATAAAGGAAAATTTCCTATGAAAACAGAGAGAGAAAAAAAGATTCTGTATTGAGGTGCTCGTAGAAACCAAATACATCATAGAAGGAAACTAGTATTTTTCATTCATTAGAAACTTGACAGCATAATCTGTATATACAAAATACACAGATAATGGAAAATGCATATCTGAATGAACTACATAGCATACACATAACCTTAGCAATAGACTCCTTGTCTTTAACCTCAGATTCTAGTGTTTCTGGTGTTAATGTTGCTTCCTTTTCTATTTCACCACATACAGTTTGGTGAACTGTCTCTTGTTGGACATCATTAACTGCCACTTTTTCCAGCTTTTCTGCCTCTCTCTCTTTGACTGGCCCAGAGTTTATAGTTTCTTTTTCCATCATATCTGTAGCTTTCTAATCCTCTGCTTCAGTATCTGCAGATGGTCTAGATGGCAGCTTCTTAAACTTTTCCGAACTAGCATCAGCACTGGATTTCCTTTTTGGTACTGATTTTGTCATTGTAGATTTGGGGTCATCCTCCAATTTAGAGTGTGCTGAGCTGGAAGGAGAAGTGTGCTCCTCTGCCTCCTCTCCAACCTCATCCACAGTTACAAATTCATCTAGGTTGAAGGGAAAAGGTTCCTCAAAAGCTTGCACCTCTTCTTCTTTTGGCTAAAACAGATTATTATTAAACAATAACATTAATAAGCAGAAATAAACAGATTAATAATAGCCATCAAAACTAGATAAATGGAAGGACAAACATGCAGATATTCAAAATCACCTTTCCAGGTTTCTTTGTCTTTGTATCACTCCTTGAAGAACGTGTACTTCTGCTGCTACTACGGGTCTATGTAGAAACAAACAAATTGAACAAATGCATCAGCTACTATAAAAAATGTACTTTGATTTTGTATCTAAAACAGATTGTTCACAAATATGTTTGGTCATTTCTTACCTTGTAGCCATCCTCCTCACGCTCCCTTGACTGCCTTAAAACTGTGCTGCTCTCTTGCCTGGTTTTGCGAGATGCAGTAGAAGAACTTGAAGATCCTTCATTACTAGTGGTGGGAGACCCTTCTTTTGGAGCAGCCTTGACTCTCTGTCTGGAAGAAAGCTCCCTTTCTGGTGACTCAGCTCTTTTACTTTGGCTTCTAGTAGTTCTAGAACTCTGGGGTCTTCTTCCCTTTTCTTGGGTTTTTTGCTTGTCAGTTTTTGTTACTTTCCTGTCAACTTGTGAAACATCTTTCTCAGCGGAATTCTTCTCCGCCTCAGTTTTTCGAGTGGCTTCCTCCTCAGCACGTTTCATGGAGGACTGCAGACGGCACTGATGGACTGCAGCCTCGAGAGCCTTCAAGATCTCTGGTGTAACTGGTGGAAAGCCCAGCGTCATGTCATCACCGGGAAGAGACCCTTGCAGAGTTGCAGCTTTTTCAGCCTGGCTTTGTTCAGAAGATGGCAGAGGAGTATCAGTTTGAAGTGGTTCATGCCCCTTTAGGTCATCATTAAGTTGAACGTCATTCTGGTTTATAGGACTCAAATTGCCCTGTGTGACCTCACTATCCTGGATGGACTCCTTTATGAAGGTCTGCTGTAGCTCATTTTCCAAAACAACAGGTTCCATGGTACTTACTTCACTCTCACTACCAGTCAGAGCTACTGTATTAGTATCCACTACTGATGGCAGCTGAACAACACAGTCATCTGTTAGGTTATTGTCTTCAACTTGCACTTGTTCAACAGCCTTTGAAGCATCTTTTGGTAGTGATGTACAATGCCCCTCCAATGATGATTCTTCCACATGTTTTGATGTATTCACAGCAGCATTTTCAGCCTGCTCAACTAAGACTGTTTTTAATTTTTCAGGATGCTCATTTATGTTAACTGGTACATCTTCGGTTTGCTCATTTGTGTCTATTTTTGATTTTTCAGTCTGCTCAGTTGTTTCCACGTGTACGTTTTCAGTATTCTCTGTTGTTCCACTTGGTAGGTTTTCAGCATGTTCCGTTTCCATTTGTAGGTTTTCAGCATGCTCTGTTAGTTCAGTTGGTAAGTTTTCAGCATGCTCAGTTCCCATTTGCAGATTTTCAGCATTCTCTGTTGTTTCACTTGGTAGGTTTTCTGCATGCTGCGTTTCCATTTGTAGGTTTTCAGCATGCTCTGTTGGTTCAGTTGGCAAGTCTTCAGCATGCTTTGTTGTGTCCAAAGATAGTGGAACTTCTTCAGTGACTGGAAGCACATCACTATGTCCTGACTCTGGTTCTTTGGTCTTCACCAAGGTCTTTTCCATTTGGAGGTCAACCTTATTTTCATTTTCAGAAATTTCATTTTCAGAACAGTTTCATTAGCTCTGGTGTCCATCCGAGAGTCATTAGAGTCACTTGGAATTGTTTTGCTAGATAAGCTGGATTCACTCACAGGGGCCTGCACTGCCACTGCAATTTCATTAGAGGATGTAGCACTAGTGCTTGGCTCAATCTTTGCTTCAGTTTTTTTTTTTTTTGACATTTTCAGTGCTTTTGTTAAAAACAACTTTTGCTTTTCCCTCAAACTGCATTTGTACTCCGGTTTTTGGCAGGCTGTTTAAACCTAAATAAAAGAAATTATTTATAAAATTGTAAACATTCCATTTACCAAATTTACTTATGCTGAGCAATGTATTTGACTATTATTTAAAATAATTAGAAAGAACTTTCGAAAAACCTTAAAAAAGTCATAGTAAACATGATGCATATTCACTTACCTTTTAGCATCAGGTTTCTTTTTAATCTGTAATGCAAACAAAAGGATGTCACAACTTCTCCAATGATCAATATAATATCAATTTTGAATTTAAAATCCAACAATACCTGGTCAGCAACCCTGGGCATTCTAGCAAGGCTGAAGGTGAGTGAATGATTCTGTATGATGCATGGAAACTTCCGGAACTGACTATAGACCGACCTAGCAATAGCAGTGGTATCCATTTCAAAAATGATCTAGAAGAAAAAGGGGGAAAAAAATGATCAGTGAAAGTTTCCTAGCCCTCTGATAATTTACTCTGCACTTATTGATTGGAAGTTCCCTGAAAATATACAGTGGCACCAGATCTATAACCCCAAAATATACAACCCCAGGCACTGGAATACACACTGATCAGCCATAACATTAAAAAGCACCAGCTTAATATTGCGTAGGTACCCTTTGTGCCCTGTAAGTTGGGGACTCCATGGATTGGACTTATTTGTCCAGCAAAACCCACAGATGCTCAATTAGACTGAGATCTGGGGAATCTGGAGATCAGTTGAATAGCTTGAAATTGTGCACAGAGCCAGCATTAACTTTTACAGCACACTGTTACTGCAAAAGTCACTCAGATCCTTACTTATTCATTTTTCCTGCTCCCAACACATTAACTTTGAAAACTGACTGTTTATTTGCTGTCTAATATAACCTTAACAGGTTTCAAATGCGAGTCAAAAAGTTATCACGTACATCTTTCAGTCATTTTAATGTAACTGCTGATCTGTGCACATTCCTCGAGTCCCAAATTGCTTACTATCTGTCCTAAACAGTATCCAAGATCAGAATGAATATGTATCAAATTGTAGTATGTGGAAATGACTATCCTAAAAGTACTTATATGGTGTATTTCTGGCAAATATTCAAAGTGTGGATCTGTGCATCCTTTTCAGCTAAAACTATTAATCAACAACTATTTAAGTGAGGGAGGAGTCTTGCATTTGCTTCCCAACATTTTAGAAAAATGTAAATAAAACGTTGAATCAAGGGAATAGTAAATTAAACATTTCATACATTATATATATATATATAAAAACAAATAATGAATGAAGAGAAGCTGAAATATGTTATTACAAATATTATTATTACTATAATTATAGTGTTAGTAAGTACCAGTACTCGCAAACCCTTTGCTACACACCCAAGTATGTACATTTTCTTCACAAAAGATTACATACTTTTAGTGCATAGTAGGGATGCAACAATACAGTTAACCCACGGTTCAATACATACCACGTTTTTGTAACCACAGTTTTCGGTTCGGTTGGCTTGGCAAATTAAAGTCTTTTTTTCTCCATTATTCTTTGCTTAGGTGACAGGAACAGTAAGTACACTATATTGCCAAAAGTATTCGCTCACCTGCCTTGACTCGCATATGAACTTAAGTGACATCCCATTCCTAATCCATAGGGTTCAATATGACGTCGGTCCACCCTTTGCAGCTATAACAGCTTCAACTCTTCTGGGAAGGCTGTCCACAAGGTTTAGGAGTGTGTTTATGGGAATTTTTGACCATTCTTCCAGAAGCGCATTTGTGAGGTCACACACTGATGTTGGATGAGAAGGCCTGGCTCTCAGTCTCCGCTTTAATTCATCCCAAAGGTGTTCTATCGGGTTGAGGTCAGGACTCTGTGCAGGCCAGTCAAGTTCATCCACACCAGACTCTGTCATCCATGTCTTTATGGACCTTGCTTTGTGCACTGGTGCACAGTCATGTTGGAAGAGGAAGGGGCCAGCTCCAAACTGTTCCCACAAAGTTGGGAGCATGGAATTGTCCAAAATGTCTTGGTATGCTGAAGCATTCAGAGTTCCTTTCACTGGAACTAAGGGGCCAAGCCCAGCTCCTGAAAAACAACCTCACACCATAATCCCCCCTCCACCAAACTTTACACTTGGCACAATGCAGTCAGACAAGTACCGTTCTCCTGGCAACCGCCAAACCCAGACTCGTCCATCAGATTGCCAGATGGAGAAGTGCGATTCGTCACTCCAGAGAACGCGTCTCCACTGCTCTAGAGTCCAGTGGCGGCGTGCTTTACACCACTGCATCCGACGCTTTGCATTGCACTTGGTGATGTATGGCTTGGATGCAGCTGCTCGGCCGTGGAAACCCATTCCATGAAGCTCTCTGCGCACTGTTCTTGAGCTAATCTGAAGGCCCCATGAAGTTTGGAGGTCTGTAGCGATTGACTCTGCAGAAAGTTGGCGACCTCTTCGCACTATGCGCCTCAGCATCCGCTGACCCCGCTCCATCAGTTTACGTGGCCTACCACTTCGTGGCTGAGTTGCTGTCGTTCCCAAACACTTCCACGTTCTTATAATACAGCTGACAGTTGACTGTGGAATATTTAGGAGCGAGGAAATTTCACGACTGGATTTGTTGCACAGGTGGCATCCTATCACAGTTCCACGCTGGAATTCACTGAGCTCCTGAGAGCGACCCATTCTTTCACAAATGTTTGTAAAAACAGTCTGCATGCCTAGGTGCTTGATTTTATACACCTGTGGCCATGGAAGTGATTGGAACACCTGATTCTGATTATTTGGATGGGTGAGCGAATACTTTTGGCAATATAGTGTATGTTAAAAAAGAAAAAAAATGGTTTTAGTTGCATTTCTCTTTATTTTACTTAAATGCAAATATCAACTTGTACACATTCACAGTGTACAGAAAATAGTGAGATATATAAATTAGCGCTTGTATGACTATTACAGGGGTCGGGTTTGGAGTATGGCCATCTTTTTCCCAATCCACCATGTAACAAACAGTCACGGTGAGATAACTGTCACCCACGAGGTCAAACTATCTGTTATTAGAGCAAGGCTTTGTGCTTCAGCCAATTCGTTTTCGATTTTTTTGCGGGTCTTTTCGTAGAGATCGGGGGAAAAAAGGACGTGTCGGTAGTGTGTAATGCGGTTTGAGCACTTTTATAAGATGCCAAAAGCCCACATCACCAATCACAGAAAACAGCTGCAAATCTTTAGCATTTATTATATTAGAATTATTTTTCGTGTCTCTCGGAACCAGTTGGGTATGAATGCTAGAAGGAATCAGCTAGGGACTGTTGCTTTTTGGATGCCTGTGTTACCTGCTCTGCCACCATGGAACTATTTCCATTTGAGTAGCTAACTCTTGTGTAACAGTGCTTAAATACAGTCAGTCATTTTTTGTTTCATCGGGATCATAGTCAACAACAAATCCGAAATGTCCCCAGACAGCAGATCTGAAAGACAGCACTCAGTAGACAGTATTGGTCTCACTTCACCGCTCTCCATGGTTAGATTGTGAAATCTAACACCAGCATTAACTAACACCACTCACTGATTGGATATTTACTCACGGGGAGGCGTGTCTGTCACAGAGCGTAGACATACAGTACAGGCAAACACAAACAGGCGGTTCAGAGAGTAATAAAACGCATGGTTATTATTATTATTTTAAAGAAAAAACGAAAAAAAAACACGGTTCACATACTCGTTTGGAACCGTGGACATCGTACCGAACGGTTCAATATTATATTGAGTATTGTGGCATCCCTAGTGCACAGTATAAGCAGGCTAATTGAGATGCAGCAAATGTTCTGCATTATATACTTACCCTTCCATTGAGGGCCAAAGACTGCTTATAGGAGCCGAAACGTTTAACAAGGTTGTGAATTTCAGTGATTGCGCCAACCTTATATGGTACATTATTGACTGCGAGGAGACGCTCAGGGAGCATTGCAAGTTCATTGGGCTATGCAAATGCAAATAAAAAATAAAATTAAACATTAAAAACAAACAACCCCAAACACTTAACTTAAACTTATAGTACTGTTCAGTAAATGGCATAACTATTATTGCTGTTAATACTTTGTTTCACCTTTCAGACTATTTGAGGTTTCTTAAGTATGCATCTCTGCGCAAGCATGCCGTTGGTGTAATTAGCCATTTATGATCACAATCCAAGGTTTGTATCATTAGCAACAGAATGGAAATGGAAGTACTTCAAGTTTCCAAAATCATTATCAACTTCCAGTGTGTAAACACAAGATGTCTGAATGCATTTAAAACATGCAGTAATGAGAAAAACTGCACAGAAAAAGAGACTTGGTTTACTTACAGACAACATGTCCATTCCCATCAGTACTCTGAATACTGATTCCTGGACAAGGAAAAGACACAGAAATGTACTTCCTACCTAAAACAAATCTTAATTCAATAAAATGTTCTTAAAATTTTTATTCAACAAATCAAGCACTGCTTTGGGTATGTGCTTACTGTATTATGAAGGTCAACAGGTTTGTTCATCATTGTGATGCTTATCTCTTTCTCCTGTAGTTTTGCTGGAGTCTCAGCATATGCTTTAACCAGTGTCTCAGCTGCATTTGTACCTTGTGCTGGGTGATGGCAATAACAGGTTTTGAAATAAAACCATGGGGATCTAGCAAGATTTGCGAGATCCTCCTCAGTAATTCCATCCTCCGGAAGACCAGTTATCTCAATTATAAACTGAAACTCACTTGGGCCTTTTGTAGAAGGTGTGACCTTGACATTTTGTTTCCCCTTAGCCATCTGTGACTTAGGAACCTCCTTAACTTTATACGCTTGAGACATCTTAGGCACATGGTTAGATTTAGCTGCTGCCGACATCTTGAATACATCTTTAGCTTTAGTTGTTTGTGCTGTCTTGGGCACAACTTTACCTTTTGCCGCTTGTGACAACTTGCTTGGGCCATGTTTGGATTCCTTTCTGTAGTATGCAATTAAGTTACTTTAATATCATAGCATTTTATCTGTAGTGCATGCAGTGGAAATCTATTTATTTACAACTTTAAGTCAAGCTTCTTTAAATTAAAGCACAAGAAACAATAAAACTTACTTCTTAGCAATCGGTTTCTTCTCATGTTCAGGGACCCTTAGTTCAACCCTGGCCTCCTATAGACAGAAACAAACATAGTAATAAAGCTCTTCTTTGTTTAAATGCATAAGGCCTAATAACAACTGCTTAGACAATACCTTCTCCATACAGATTTCAACAATCTTCCCATGCAGCTTCAGGTCTTTACAGCTGACCAAGGCTTTGGCATCTTCCTCTCTTTCCATACACACGGATGCCTAAAATGGAGAAGGTTTAGAAATAAAGACCGTCAAGTTCTTAGATCATCTATAAGTACACAAATAATGCACAAACTAATCACAGAGAATTATGCAGCCTACAATTACAGAAATATTATCAACCAAGTCGTATGGTCAAAATTATCTATCTATCTATCTATCTATCTATCTATCTATCTATCTATCTATCCAGACAAGAATCCAATCTAGAGACTCGCATAAATAAGAGCTAGAAAATTTGTCTGGCACTTACAATTCTATGCTAAAGTGAGTGTAAGGACTCGCTGGAAGCGTGAATGTCTGAATCCATATGCAGATATTTATTGAAGACAGCAGGCAGAATCGTAAACAGGTAAGCAAGCAAAGAGTCAAAAACCGGAAAAGCAAAACACTAGCGATCAAAACAGAAACCGAAACTCGTAATCAAGGCAAACAGGAAAGGATCATTTACATCAAAGACTAATCAGGCAGTAATCAAGGCTTGGTACGTGACACTCGGAAACGATACTTCGCGTACAATAGAGGGAGCACGCTTCTTAAAAGCCCTAAAAACCGGAAAGCAGGTGTACACAGTCAATATTCGGGCGAGGGCTCCCTCTGGTGGTCTGGACTTGTATGCACCGTGACAGTGAGTTAATGCTGAGCATAACTAAAACATTTAGTAAACAGCTGACCTTAAAACTCATAAGACAGAAGACCACATATCAGTAAAATAAATTAAACAAAAGCACTACACATACTAAAAAAAAAAAAAAAAAAATCCGTATATTTTACAGTAAAATACTGGCAGCTGTGGTTGCCAGAATTTTACCGTGGTGACACTGTTCACCACTTTATGGTATGCTTTATTAGCAACCGTAAATTTCACAGTTGAGAACTTGTTTGTTTACAACAAATCACTGTTAAAAAAGCAGACAATGTAAACCTGTTTATGGTAAACTACTGTAAAATAAATACTGTAAACCTATTTACAGTCTCAAATAAAAACCACAACACAATCATAAATCATTACAGTATTTTATTGTAAAGTTCAAATTTACAGTAAATTACTGCCAGAATTTTACCATAAAAAACACAGTACAACAATGCATTACAGTTGGTTTGCCTAGATTTTACTGTCAACAACTTATGATTAAGTACTAAAAGAATAAGGTCCATTGTAAATCAAGACACAAAAATATATCATTGTCAGACTAAAGCAAGAACACGTACATATTCAGTGTTAAAAACAAACAGTTTGAAGAGATCAAATACCTTGTCCAATACTCATAAATAAGTAATGAAATCTTGAAAAAAACAGCACATGTCCATATGATTGGATAATCCATGGTGAAATAAACAAACATTATGTATCAGGGCTCACTACTTGCCCTGGTTGAACAAGAGGAATAAGTCACTGAGTCCAGACTTGTGTGAAGACATGGGATAGAATTGGACATGATGTTCGAGAAACTGGAAGCTACAGCATGTAGTGTCACTAGTTCAGCTTGAGGACTTGCATGTTGTCCACTGTGGGCCGATATGATCCTCTCTGCAGCCAGAAAACATACACAAAGAAAATGTTAGGCTGATGCAGTGATTGTTACAGTTTTCTAGTTGTTCAATAAGTGGTTCAAATATGTTAAACTTTGCTCCAATGAATTATACATTAATGAAGGCAATATTTATTAATTAAATAATTAATAGTTTTGCAGGTTATTTTTTTTTTTTTATAACTGATGGTCTCAAGGAGAAAAGTTCTCATTTCAGAAACATTTCATACAAGTCATCATAAGCATTTATTTTATGTCTGTTGACATGAGGTCTAAACACAGTTGCCTCCACTGAAGCAATCAATAATCAAATTTACTACAACACTGACCAGTAACCAGTCAAATGTACAACCACTTACCAATATGCATCCTGGACAAGACCAGCGTCTGATCAAAAGGGGGGATTTGTAGAACAGGAAAGAGATTGATGAGGTCCATTTCAAGAACAACTCCTAGCAGATAACAGTAACAAAGACAGTAAGAAATATATTGCCCATACTGTGATTCAGGCAGTCAAGTTTCAGTTCCAGCTCAGGCCCTTTGCTGCAAATCATCCCATCTCTCTCCACTGTTTTTTTACTACCACTGTCCAAAAAGCAAAAATTACAAAATAAATAAATAAATAAAATAAAAAAAATTACAATCTTTAAAATACAACAAAAAAAATGGTTTGCTTCTTAGATAAAGAGTTTAGAATCTCACCATGTTCCTGGTCATCACAGCGGGCAGCACGTTGTTTCCTCCAAGTCTATAACCGCTCAGGAGTGAAATACTTTAAATTCTTTTTATTTTAATAATTTACTTGAAATAAAAAAAAATCAAAACTATGTTCCGTTCATGTGTGTGCGCGCGACGCCGGACAAATGAGTGTGTTGGTCCATAAAATTTTGAAAAGCACGTGACTTAAGGCTGAACTCCGATTGGCTTGTTTTAAATTGTCCTTGAACCCTCCCAGTTTTGTTAGCGAATCAAGTTTGTTTTTATATATTTGGCCTCATGTGATAGGAGCATTCTCAACGAGTCTCATTAGCACTCAGCAGTTTGTCAGTTAACAGCCGCCACTGATTGTAATTCTTCTCCATTCACCGGGTGGGAAACAACCTCAACTAGCACTTTAAAAGATAACAGAGCATTTCAACTAACATTTCCTTAAATGAACTCAGGATTTAATGGGCATTAAACAATAGATATCTACAAAATATGTTTGTAACCATCTCCAAAACACTTAAATCAACAATGGTTCATTTCTGTGAAGCCTTCAGTGAAGTACAAGTTGCAGCAACAAAATTAAACCTGGGCAAAATCAGACCCAAATAAACACAACATAAACACAAAACCACAAAACAACCACAAACACCCAACAATTACAGCCTATAATCTTTTTAATTGGATATAGCACATTAATTATCAGATTCAACCCATATTTAAACATATTTTAATTTAAAATCAACCTAATTTAACAAACACATTCCATGTTTTTAACATCTTGTTTCTGTAGAAATGAAGGTATATTTTTGCTGAATGGTGAAAGGTTTTATATTGTAAATTTAAATAAACATATCAGCAAAATCTGTAATTTAGACAGAGTAATACCTTTGATTTTAAGGTAATTACTTGTTTATGAAGTTACAGCATTTTACTGTTAATTGTACCAAAATTTTCTATTTTCACAGTAACAATGTGTATTTTTTACATATTAGGACAGTAAAAATGAAAGTACATACTGTTTCTTTATTTATGGTAATTTGATGTATGTACTATGGTGATATACTATTTTTGACTTTACAGTCTTTTAATGTTGCTATTTCACAGTTTTTTACTGTAATTTTCACGTACATTTTTTACAGTGCACATAATTCACAATACCTCTGAGATGGCTTTAAGGAGAATGGCAGTGTGAATCGCCCCAGAAGGCTCAACAGTGGCAACTAATTGTTGGTGCGTAGTCCCAAAAGGAATACCCTTCAATCTTAACAGACAGGATGTCCCAGGTCCAGCTAGCTTCTTTGGTTTCACACTCTAAAATATATAAAAAGGTAAAATATTATATATACATATATATATATATATATATATATATATATATATATATTACTATATTGCCAAAAGTATTCGCTCACCCATCCAAATAATCAGAATCAGGTGTTCCAATCACTTCCATGGCCACAGGTGTATAAAATCAAGCACCTAGGCATGCAGACTGTTTTTACAAACATTTGTGAAAGAATGGGTCGCTCTCAGGAGCTCAGTGAATTCCAGCGTGGAACTGTGATAGGATGCCACCTGTGCAACAAATCCAGTCGTGAAATTTCCTCGCTCCTAAATATTCCACAGTCAACTGTCAGCTGTATTATAAGAACGTGGAAGTGTTTGGGAACGACGGCAACTCAGCCACGAAGTGGTAGGCCACGTAAACTGACGGAGCGGGGTCAGCGGATGCTGAGGCGCATAGTGCGAAGAGGTCGCCAACTTTCTGCAGAGTCAATCGCTATAGACCTCCAAACTTCATGTGGCCTTCAGATTAGCTCAAGAACAGTGCACAGAGAGCTTCATGGAATGGGTTTCCATGGCCGAGCAGCTGCATCCAAGCCATACATCACTAAGTGCAATGCAAAGTGTCGGATGCAGTGGTGTAAAGCACGCCGCCACTGGACTCTAGAGCAGTGGAGACGCGTTCTCTGGAGTGACGAATCACGCTTCTCCATCTGGCAATCTGATGGACGAGTCTGGGTTTGGCGGTTGCCAGGAGAACGGTACTTGTCTGACTGCATTGTGCCAAGTGTAAAGTTTGGTGGAGGGGGGATTATGGTGTGGGGTTGTTTTTCAGGAGCTGGGCTTGGCCCCTTAGTTCCAGTGAAAGGAACTTTGAATGCTTCAGCATACCAAGACATTTTGGACAATTCCATGCTCCCAACTTTGTGGGAACAGTTTGGAGCTGGCCCCTTCCTCTTCCAACATGACTGTGCACCAGTGCACAAAGCAAGGTCCATAAAGACATGGATGACAGAGTCTGGTGTGGATGAACTTGACTGGCCTGCACAGAGTCCTGACCTCAACCCGATAGAACACGTTTGGGATGAATTAGAGCAGAGACTGAAAGCCAGGCCTTCTCGTCCAACATCAGTGTGTGACCTCACAAATGCGCTTCTGGAAGAATGGTCAAAAATTCCCATAAACACACTCCTAAACCTTGTGGACAGCCTTCCCAGAAGAGTTGAAGCTGTTATAGCTGCAAAGGGCAGACTGACGTCATATTGAACCCTATGGATTAGGAATGGGATGTCACTTAAGTTCATATGCGAGTCAAGGCAGGTGAGCGAATACTTTTGGCAATATAGTGTGTATATATATATATATATATATATATATATATATATATATATATATATATATATATATATATATATCTCAAACTTTTCAATTTCACCAGTTCTCCTCCTTCACATCCATAACTATGTGCTTAGCGAGCTATCCGATTAGTAGATTTCAACTGAAATGGGGAAAAGTCATTATACCAACTAGCTAATCATTTCTCTCATCACAGCAACTGGTTGACAATAAAATCATTAATAAAATGTCATTAATATATACACACATATATACACACACACATGGCACAGAGTTGAGTAAGGCTTTGGACCCTTGATCTCCTCACACCAAGGTGGGCAATTTTCTTTGGCAAAATTTGGGAGCTCTTTATCAAATTCAGATCAAATAACTGTATAATACAATCAACTACCTTGAAAAAACTAGTCTTCATGGCAGATGAGCTGCTTGGCTTGGAGGATTCACTCCTTTTAGAGGAAGGAGATGATGATCGCTTTCTACTGCTGCTACTCTTCATTGAAGATGAGGAACTGCTCTGCTTCTTGGCTAGCTCAGCTAATAGTGCAGGGGCCAATGATTACACCATTGCCTTCAGAGCACTACTGTCAGTCATTGAAGCACTACTGTCAGTCACTTCTGTTACAAAAAGCAGACATGAAGGAAATGTGATTAACGATCTGCAATCATAATGTTTTTTTACACAGTTACACCATGTGCAAGACAGTACTGCTTGATTTCACCTGAAGACTCCAGAAGTTTTTTCGCTAGTCTTTCACTGCTGCTTGATCTCTGCAAGCGAGAAGGACTGCTCCTTCGGGGACTCACTCGTCGAGAACTCCGTGGAGGAGAGCGCCTTCTACTGCTGTAGCCTGGTGACCTTGACCGTTGGTGTGGTGGGCTGTGAGACCGCTGGCACGGTGGGCTGCAAGATCGCTGGTGTGGTGGGCTGCGAGACCTGTGACGCGGTGGGGTGCGAGACCTTCGCCGGTATGAGGGTGACTTTTCCTGTGGGGGGACCGGGACCGGCTTCGAGAACGTGTGCAGCGGTACCTCCGAGGGCTTTGTGACCGCGAACGGGAACTAGACCGCTGACGATGACTGGATGAACCATGGTGGCGCTTGGGGCTAGGAGTTCTAAAACAGTAAATGTGGACAAGTTTAATGTTTTGGACTATGATGTTATAACTTTGGCTCAGCCCTACAAAAGATCTTTGCAAAACTATGGCCCAGGGGTTCAGAGAAAAATAAAGATATAAAACACCACAATTTACCTTGTAAGGGGAATAGTCTCTGCATTCCAGTCAGGATATCTATAAAAACAATAAACATTAGCATATCTTCAAATAAACGCTGATGAAATTTTCAAACAGTCAATAAAATAAATTTGAAATTTAAATAAAATAATAATAATTAAAAACGTACTGTTTTCTAAGACGTCTACAACTCTCAATGTGAAGGGATGTGTTCTGATGTTCAATCCAATCCTGTCATTAAAAAATATATACACTTCAATATACAGTGTATAACAACCATAATCTGCTGCTACTTAAAGTTTTTAAAGAATTATGCTAGTAAAAAGAGAGTAACATTATTTTTAGAAATATGAATTAATAAATAATCTATCAATCTCAAATGTCAAATACAATGGCATGATAAAACAGACACTGTAATGAAACAAATATAGAATATGAAAAAATAATTGTCTTCACAAAATACATTTTAAACTCCTATGAAATGTCACCTTCAAAAATAAGTCCATAGCATGTTTTATAACATTTCTGAAAGTCCCAAATTCCCATTTGCAGATAGAGCTTATTAAAAAAAAGAGTAAAAGTTATCAAAGTCCTTGAAGACATCTTCTCACAGGTCATCATCTTGTTTGCATGTTCATCACCAGATCACATTTGGTCTGCAACCCAGGCATCAGATCAGACTGTTCCAGCACACTTCATGCTTTCAGTAACGCATAAACTTCTTCAGGAAGTATGACGCGGTCCTCTTTCAAAAAAAGAACCGAAGCATAGTAACCCATGAAAAGTATCTTCAATTTCTTCATTACACAGGATGATGACAACAACCCAATCGTTGACCTCTTCTAACATTTCTTCAAAGTTTGATATCAACATCACAGCAATTCTTTTCAACATGCTCCCATTTAGGAAACTTAAAAAGTTATCTTAAGGCAGTTAACTAGGTACACTATTATTATTATTATTAATTACTACACAGGGCTTTCTGTGATGCAAGACATTCAAAACAATGAATCACTTCAAACAAACCACAATTTATACAATAAATTTAATAGAAATCCTTAAAAAATTAAACAGTACAAAAAGAAAAATACTCACCTTAGTCTGGACACATTCTACGTTACATAGAGAGCATGTATGGGGAAAGATTCTTGGGCTAGCAGCTGAGTAATCATTCATCATGGTGGGAGTTGGTAACCTCTTTGCAGCTGAAGTCATGATTAGAGGTGGAGCAAATGCAAATGAACTTCCAGAGATCATCGGGACCATAGAAGGTAGAGGATCAGCAGCAGCCGAAAGAATCTGTGGTGGACGGAAGCTGGGTGATGGCACAGCTGTGGAAGTAGGCAGCCTTCTTGGGATTGCCTTGGCACCTTGGATATCCAGGCTTTGTGGAGTGGGTCTTGAAGCCATCGCTGGAGGTTGCTGAAGCTTTGGAACCATAATTGAAGCCTGTGTAAGAACTGGAGTAGCCAGGTTTTGCTGTGGACGATTACTTTTGTCAACATTACCGATGGAGGAACTTGAGACTTCCCTCCCATACTTGACTGATTCTTTAGTAAGGCGGTCATGTGCATAGTTGTCTGGTTTCTCCTCAGGAAAATCATATTTTCTAGAATGTCCATAATCAAGAACATGGGGATTGAATAACCAGCAGTGGAGGCAAATTTTTAGACGTGGAACATTCTGAAATTGTTCTTTGAAAAATAGCAGTGGCTAACTTAGTGGGAGAATACACAAACAACTACAGTGGCTTAGTGGTTAGTGCGTTTGCATCACACCTCCAGCATCCTAGGCTCGTGTCTTGTTCTGGCTCTCTGTGTTTGTGGAGTTTGCATGTTATCACCTGGATTCCTCCCACAGTCCAAAGACATGCTTCTAGGCTGATTGGAGTCTCTAAATTACTTGTATTGTGTAAGTGAATGAATATGTATGTGTGCCCAGTGATGGGTTGGCACTCTGTCCAGGGTGTATCCTGCCTTGATGCCCAATGATGCACAGGCTCCCTGTGACCCAGGAATAGATTGGATAAGTGGTACAGACAATGAAAAAACAACAACTAATTACAACACTGTTTTGCACTTTTAAGGCTCATTATTTGTATTATAGCAGTGTTTGACATATTTGGCATATTTATAGCTAACCACCTTGTAGAAACAAGGAAATTTTGTTCTTTAAACATTAAAAGCCAAACAAAAATACACAAAATCTCATGTAAAATTAAAGCAAAAAACTGTATTTAAATAATAGAAGATTACTGTAATTTTACAAGTTAGTTTTTTCCTGTTATTTTACAAAAGTTTATTGGCACCCCAGCTGCCGGAATATAATATTTCCGGTTTTTTACAAATTTTTTTTTTACAGTGTATGTTGAACTTCCAAGCACACTATCTGTCAAAAACCAAGTGAGGGTGCTTCCAAGTGGATGGAACAGAGAGACTGATCAAAATTGAAGGATATGATGAATACAGCAAAATATGAGTGGCTTCAGGACTGAAGCATCTCTGAAAGTCCACGTGGCCAAAGCTCAGACTTGAACCCCATCTCCAAGAAAAATTTGGCAGTTCGCAGATGGTCCCCATCCAATCTGACCGAGCTTCAGACGATCTTCTAGGAACAATGGAAGAAACTGCCCAAATCCAGGTGTGCAAAGCATGTAGAGAATAACCCAAGACGACACAAAGGAGAAATTACCACCAAATGTACTCCTACAAAGTACTGGATAGTGGGACTGAGTCATTTTTTTATCATTTTGGATTTGTAATAAATTTGCAATAACTTCTAAAAATTAATTTTATTATAATTATTATTGTGCAAAGACTAATGGCCAAAAAAGTAAAATACATTTAAAATTAAACCTATAATACAACAAAAAATGTGTACATGTGTGGGTGGGTTCAAACTGTGCTGACTTACACTACACAGCTTTCATCACTCTGGTGTTTGTATAATGTGCAGATCCCTCTATCCACCAATGACTGGCAGAAGAGGGTTACAAAGTGTTACGGCCCAAAGTTGTGCCTGTGGTTTTTTTTTGCTCTCTTTCTATCTCTTCCCGCTCTCACTGCCTCTTAGGTTCCCCACCCCCTGGAATCCCATTCGTCAGGGGAGACGTCTATCCTCGTTAACATGTGTGACGTTGCTGCCTTTGCTGACGTCTATCCTCGTTAACCTGCGTGACGTTGCTGCCTTTGCTGACGTCTATCCTCGTTAACCTGCGTGACCAATCCCAGAGATCCGCGTCAGTTTTAAAAGGGACGCCTGTGTGGACGCTGTCTCTCGCTTTTGCTCTCTCCCTTGCTTACTCTCTACTTTGCTTTGATCTACCTCTGGGAAAACGAGGACAGTTTAGTTACCTGAACTTCATTGTGCTACACGTAGAGAAGTGGCTGTGTATAGATACACTAGGATAGGCGCGAGCGCCACTCTCTGTATGTTTTGTTTTTGGTTAGTAAGAATAGTTAGATATGGCGTGAAAACGCCGAAGACTTTTCTTTTCCTTTTATTTTCTAGATAGATTAGAGGATTGTGGCGAGTTAGTTTGGTTTTGTTATATTTCTTTCTTTTATTTGGCGCTGCTGTTAATTCTCTCTTTTCCCATGTTGATTATAATATAAATCTAAGTTGTATGTAAATATATATCTATATATTTTTCTTCTGTTCCGATTCCGTCATGGACAATAAATACTATATTTTATTTTTGTTATAAAGTTGTTCTGTTGTCAATTACTACCAACCTTCACTTAAATGAGTCACAAATTAAATGTTACTTCTGGTACCCTTAGACCTACCATCTTGAAGTCGTAACACATAGTACACAATCCTTCATAAATCCACACGCCTGATCCCCAAATCACACTGTTTTCACAAAACCCTTAAAACTGAATGTGAGAATTCTTTAAGTTTGAGTTTCAGTATTTTATAGGAAAACAAGTGGGGGGGGGTCTGAAGAAAATATTGGTTGGGAAGATGCAAGCAGTTAGGACTGTCTGTAATGTTAAGAGAACTGGAGATATAGTACAAAAAAGTAGGCATTTGTATACGGTTCTCCGAATAAAAAAAACATCATGATTGTTTTTATTACAGTTGTCAAGCCAGGCAAAATTCGAGACTGGGAAATCGGGGCTAAAATCATGTAGAATTGTAACCTGAGCAAGCAAACACACAAAATGCCAGCTTATAAAATGTAAGATATTTCAATCATACACAGACATTAAGATTTTTAGATCAATATTGCAGTTAATGCTATGGAAACATTTTTTTAAACATGGAATTTGTAGGAAATACTGATTATTTTATTCAAACAATCACCTATGTGTTATAACAAAATGGGAAAATCATTACACATGTCAAACACAATGAATCCGCCTGTGAAGTAGACAAGAGGCCAACAGTAGGCATTGTGGGCAAGTTAAAGCACTTTGCCCTTTCCGACCTGGACAATTTTATCATTCCACTTGACATATAAACAGTAAGTTTATCGACAGACTAAAATCTTAACTCAGTAAAGCTTAACACAGAGATTTTCCATAATACAAGTTAGGGAACTGTGAGGACCATTTAAAAGGCTTTAGCTTGCATTTCTTGAAGTAGTCTGTTGTACAGCTTTCAATCCTTCTGCCTGCAAAAGTAAAAAAAAAAATGTAAAAAAAGGAAATAAAGCTGAATTTAGGCAAATAAAAAAATTTCCCCTAATTATATTTAAACAAACAAAATGTTGCTCAAGATACTATGAAAAATATGGTAATAGTTATTTACACTATATGCTCAAATGTTTGTGAACCCCTGATCATCACAGCCATGTAGGCTTACTCTAAACTGTTCCCACAAATGTGTGTGGACAAATGGAAGAATTTATATCACCTGCACAGAGCCCTGCCATGGAGCTTGTGTTGTGCACACGGGCATTGTAATGATGGAACATGTTTAGGCCTCCTTGTCCATGTGAAAGGAAATCTTAATGCTACAGCACTGGCATCCAGTTAAATTTTCTTATATTGTCTGTTAGTATCCAGCAGATACTTTGTTTTTTTTCAGTCTATCTATCTATCTATCTATCTATCTATCTATCTATCTATCTATCTATCTATCTATCTATCTATCTATCTATCTATCTATCTGAACAGGCGCTTTTGTTTTTTTATGTCTCGGCTATTTGCTTCGGCGTTACAAAACTGGTTTTTCCCGTGCCTCAGTCTAGTCCTTATGCATTTCTGTTTCTCTTCACCAACAAACTTCACTGTGCTTTTACTAATATGACATGCCATCGAGCTTTTTAAAATACTTTGCTCACAAATGCCAGTATGTGCATGTGATCCAGTGGCTCCGCCCTGCCTTTACAACCCGTCTTGAATCAGATGGAACAAGAAAAGCATCATGATCCTAACGACACCACCCTGAGATTTGTTGATCGACCGGATGACATTCGTAAGATTAAACTATTATCATCATTACTCTGTAGAGCGGTTTATTCTGAATTTTATATGAAAAGTTGGGTATTAGATACATGGATGTGTGTTAAATATTGGTTTCACTTCTAGAGCTCATAATCTCCTCCATAATTTCAAATAGAAGAAATAAGGTCACATGTAATCTGTATGTTAATCCAGGGGCGATTCTAGGATTTTCATTTATGGGGAGCTCAGCCCCCAATGAGGGTATAATAGTAAAAATAAATAAATTAATTAATTAATTAATTAATTAAAAAAAAATAAAATAAAGTCTTGAGAAAAAGAGGACAGCCACAGAATCCAAGCTGCTTGAAGTCCTGTGTGAAGTGTCCACAGTCAGTAATGATTTGAGGTGCCATGTCATCTGCTGGTGTTGGTCCACTGTGTTTTATTAAGTCCAAAGTGAATGCAGCCATCTACCAAGAGATTTTAGAGCACTTTCTGCTTCCATCTGCTGACAGGCTTTATGGAGATGCTGATTTCCTTTTCCAGCAGGACTTGGCCCCTGCCCACAGTGCCAAAACTACTTGCAACTGGTTTACTGTCCAAGGTATTACTGTGCTTGACTGGCTGTTTTGTTAAGAGGAAGATGAGAGACACCAAACCCCGCAATACCGCAACCAAGGCTTCCATTACACCTCAGCAGTACCATAGGCTGATCGCCTTCATGCCATGCCACATTAACGCAGTAATTTATTAAGTAATATTAAGTGCATAAATGAAGATACTTTACTCAAAAGTTTTGACTTTTCTGTATTATAAATCATTTCTTTGATTATCTTATGAAATATTCTAATATTTTGAGATACTACATTTTTTTTATGTTATGAGCCATAATTATCTAAATTAAAAGTAAAAGGCTTGAAATATTTCACTTCATTTGTAATAAATCTAAAATATATGAATATATATCATTATGAGCACCTGCCTAATATTGTTTTGGTTCTGCCCAAACAGCCCTGACCCAACACATGTATTCTGACACCTTTCTATCAGAACCAGCATTAACTTCTTCAGCAATTTGAGCAACAGTAGCTCACCAGTTGGATCGGACAACATGGGCCGGTAAGACAATAACCCTTGGCTGCCCATGACCCTGTCGCTGGTTCACCACTGTTCCTTCCTTGTCCACTTTTGATAGATACTGACCACTGCAGACCAGGAACACCCCACAAGAGCTGCAGTTTTGGAGATGCTCTGATCCAGTCATCTAGCCATCATAATTTGGCCGTTGTCAAACTCAAATCCTTACACTTGCCCATTTTTCCTGCTTCTAACACATCAACTTTAAGGATAAAATGTTAATTTGCTGCCTAATATATCCCACCCACTAACAGGTGCCATGATGGGGGTCTTATTCACTTCATGTATCAGTGCTCATAATGTTATGCCTGATTGGTGTGTATGTGCATTTATATATATACAGCTCTGGAAAAAAATAAGAGACCACTGCCCAATCTCCAGACTTGAACCCTATTGAAAACCTCTGGAATGTCATCAAGAGGAAGATGGATGGTCACAAACCATCAAGCAAAGCTGAGCTGTTTGATTTTTTGCAAAAAGAGTGGTATAAAGTTCCCCAACAGCAGTGTGAAAAACTGGTGGAGAGCATGGAGCCAAAACGCATGCAAATCGGGGTTATTCCACCAAATACTGATTTCTTAATGTTATATAGCCAAAGCATCAACACAATTTGTTTACAAATTATTTGCATTTTGTTTTATTTGAGTTATTAAAGCTCTGCAAATACTGCATGATCTTGGGTTATTTTCATGTGTTATCATTTCCTTTAAATATACACTCTAAATAACAATAGTTATATTTTGAATTTAGGAGAAATATTGTCAGCAGTTCACAAAAAATTAAACAAAACTGTTCATCTCACCAATACATGTATCTGTTATAAAAAAAAAAAAAAAGAAAAAAAAGAAACTGAAAGAAACATAAGAAACTGATTATTTTGCAGTGGTCTCTTATTTTTTTCCCCAGAGCTATATGTATATACACATTAAATGTGCCTTGATTATTTACCTTGACTCTGTCTTGTTGTATAATTGTCTAATTGTCAGCATCAACACCTCATTGTAGCACGTTTTGAGATTGTCAATCTGGAAGAGATTTCACAGCATATTTTCATATGAATTTTTAAGCAAGCCCAGGTCAATGACAGTGTATAAATATATACATTACAAAAACAAACAAACAAACAAACAAATCACTTAATATGAGTGGAACAGTTTACACAAAAGGTTATCAGTCAAAATCAGTGTAAAAATACCTCTTGCATAATGATGTCTGAAACAGACTCCACCTTGATGGATCTGAAAGGCTTCAGTGATGCTTTGCATATTTCCAGTTGACATTCATGACCCTAGAAAGGAATATGTTTTTATATGCTGCTAAAATCCTGATATCTGTGTAAATGAAAAGCTTTAACTTTCCATGCTTTATTGTATTAATGCAGTCATACCTTTATTGTATCAATGCAGTCAATAGCGTAGTTCACACATTTGTTCACATTGTCTTCTTTGTTTTTAATCTCCTCGAGGAGTTCCTGTTCATAATCGTAGTTCAGAACACAAAAGTCCAATAAGTAACAAAACTTAATGTACTACATCAAGAATCAGTAAAAAGTAATTGTTTCTTCAACCTAACAGCATATCCCAAAGGTTTTTAGACCATAGTGATTTGAAGGAAGGTTTTTTTTTTGCTTCTTAAAGATCTGCATGTAATATTTATCTGTTTATTTACATTTAATGTTGTGAAATGAAACAAGTAAGAGCCTATTATGATTTACATTATAGGAGCTATAAACAGACTATAACCTCTATAAACTACAAACCTCTCTTTTAAAGACAAACAAATTCAGCTTTTCATGTTAGCAGAAAGCAGTAGAATTTTAACCAAAAGACTTTCCCACGAGAGAAAACTTCAAGCAATAGCTTCACCTTTCACTATTACAAAGCACTGTAATTGAAGACTCATTCCAAAAATTCTAAATAAATGTCTTCAAATCAAAAACCAAATCTGCAATTATCTACAGTTTACGTAGTGCATCCACCATACAAGTTCCTGTGTTACTATATAAATTATAATGTATTAATAAAGACAAGTGCATAAACCTTGAAGCCCAAAATACAGAGAGAGCTACTATAACAGGAAGTTAAACAGCACTGTCTGGCCAATAAGAATTGAGTTATCAGCAGTGCTGTGGTGTAAATGTCCCTATCAAGTATGACCAACAAACTTTACTACAGACTTTACTGAGGAGCCATGCTACATACCTTCCCCTGGGCCAGCTGTTCATTTGGCACTTTGTTATCAATGATGGGTTTGGCTTGGATCATTTTCTGCCTTTGCCTGGCATCAGCAAGCCACTGAATGAGACAGTCATACCTCTGTCTATGAGCCTGCAACAGCTCATTCACTTTCTGCAGATTCCACTTAACCTTGTCAAACACAGCCTGCCAGGCCTCCTTTAGGCTTTCTTCAAAATTTACATACTCTATCCCACACTCATATACCACCACGGGATTACAGAGCTCAGCATTCACTGGCTTATCAGGCTCCGCTTCACAGCACACCTTTTAGAATTGCAAGAAAAAAGCAAGAAAAAAAATTATTACTATCTATTTTCTTTCTTTAAGATCTTACCAGTGGATTTTCCTTTAAAAATTAAAATAATGTTTTGAAGTATTTTCAGTGATTTACTATGACATGAACAGCATTATGGTTGTTTAAAGAAGCAGTGTTACAACTGACTTCATATTTTTATTAACATATAAACAACATATGTTTAGAAGTATATTTTGATCACACAAACAGCATGACAACACTTTTTCCACATGTGTTGTGGAAAAAGTTCAATTAGTTAGTTATTTGTAAAGGGGGCACAGTGTGCACAAGACAGAAACATTGTTAAGTAGTATGTGTAGAGTAATTAGTAAAAGTGTTAAAAGTGTTAAGAGTATCTATTAATTTTTAATCCACTGTAAGATGAGTTGTCGATATTATAGATAGTAAAAAAAAACTATTTTATGTATAACCAGTCTCAGAGATATCAAAAGGGTTTTATAAGACTGGCACATATCTTTGAAAAGTATTAAAGTAAGTAAATTTGAAAGTAAGGCCAGTAGCATACAGAGTATCATACCAATTGGTCAGTGGTCTCCTGGGCAAAGTCCTTCAGGGGCTCGGTGTCAACTGGCTGACCGCAACAGCTGATATTTGATTCATATCTCTCAAGACTCCGGCTCATATTTTGAGCGACGTAGTTGTTACACACAGAATTATTCTGCTCTCCTGCATATGTAATATAATACATATCTCATGTGTTAAACCAAATTATCCAGACAGTCCAAAAACATTAATTGCAGTTTAAAGTGAACTTTTTTTCTGAACTCTGACCACAACTAAATTTTGTCACCAACAACCTGATTTGTAATACCCATTACTTTCTGCATTTCCTCAATGCTTTATTTTCTCAGTGCATTTTAATAATGCATCATTTTCCACTGACATCTGCTTAATCTCTTAATGGATCTAATGGAGCTTCAGTTGGTTTTTTCCTCACATTCTCATCCTCCAAGTACTGTAAATACCTCATACTTCTTCATTTCCATCCTGGGCCACTCACAATCTTATTAAAGTCCTCTCATTCAGGGTTTCCACAAGCATCTCTTTCTTTTACTGCAGCTTAGTCATGAGACATGAGTGAGGAGACATCTCAATATGCTCCACAGTGCTGCATACTTTGTTCTGTCTCTGCCAAATCTTCATTTATCAATTCTAATACTGTTAACTAAATCTTGGAATTTTGCTTCATTGTTCTGTCGAAACTTTGTTGAAACTTTTGAGAAACTTTTCACAAAACTTTTCACAAAGGGGCCACAATCTAATTTCAGTAGGAATATCTGAGAATTAAATGGTGACAAGATTTTTATGATGTTCTCCAAAAGCTTCTTGTGTTATTATGTCCCATTGACATAGGATCCAAATTGCACAGCAATCTTCCTCTTGATCTCACTCCAGTACTTTTTTTTCCTGGACATGTCCTTTATGGGATCCTTTTACCTGGATTTCTATATTATGTAGAATGTCAGAAATTTTGTTTTGCATCCACATCAACATTTGCTTATACAGTTTCCATATCCTTGGTGTTAGAACTCAGGCAATCATGAAGCCCTTTCAGCCACAACTTCCCACCCACCCTGCATCAATATGGCAATGTGATTTTATCTATGGGGTAGATCAGTCAGCATTCTCTATATGCAGAGCTAGACTATACTGGAAATATCAAGATCAAAATGCATCAGCTTGATGTACAGTACAAATTAACAGCAACAATATAACAGTAATACTGTGCTCAAATTTCAGTTCTCTAATTTTATGTACTGAACCAAAGCCAAATTAGCTATGTCAGCTCTCACAGTAAATTCGATTGTTGACACGTCAACTATGGCCACCATGATGGGCAATACAGGTGATGTGAAAACACATGATTTTATGGGACATTTGACTTTTTCTTCCAATGAAGATTGGTGCATCTTCAAATTTTATTATAATGAAAAAGATGACTACTTTCTCACCTCCACGCCACCTGCAAGTCCTTGCACACCTGACAGTTTGAATACCTCTGAACTTGTTGGCATTGTAATATGTCAAGCCAATTGCAATACATTAACTTGAAACTGATGGTTCCAGTAGCTTGTCACCTTGTTCCGTTGTCATGTGCAGGTTGTTGTAATACTGTGTGCCATTGTTATAAGTGCTCGCAGACTGCTTGTGCTCATCTGCACTGAAGATCCCAGACCCCTGGCTTCTGCTCTTAAAGGTATGACTGTCTTGCTTCAAGTTTTCCAGAGTCTTATTGTGTTCCTTGGACTTAATCATAAGAACAAAAGATAAAATAATAAAACAAGACATTAAATAGACAAACAGCCATTTTGTAATTGAAATTCTAAACTACATGGGAGATTATGTGAGACTGATTATCTAATCAGACTGAATGAATAAGACAGAGAATTTTTATAAGACAGGCTAATTAACTTTTAAGTGCAGCACATATTTTTGTATTTAGTTTTTCATTATTAGTGCTTCCTGTATGAACAGAATTTCCCCTACAGAGTTATTAGTTTCTTTGACTGGTAACTTAAATGGATTTAATCCATTACAAAATGATAATCAATACAAACCTATGAATAATGTTGACTTGGATTAATGTGTCCTGTTGGCGGAAAGTTCTGAAATAGTAAGCTCTACTTGACAAAATATTACTGTATTAAATTAAAAAAAATTGCTCAAATAAAATTAATATGGGTGATGCTGATGGGATGATGTTGGGATGTCTTGCCTCTATTGTGTTCTGGGCTGGATGGCCTGTCACATGACCTTTATTACGTGCTGCACTCATCTTCACATATTACTTAAATTTTACTTCTATTTACTAAATACTAAAATCTTTATATGTTTGTTTTCTGGCAGGTCTTAACTGTTCCTGTAGTGACAACATTATTTCAGACATTATTTATTTGAATAATTCCTAGAAAGGTAGGTCATTGTAAAACATGTTATGTAATTACATTTTTTTTTGCTTATTCCATTATAGGTAAATGAAGGAAATCTTTCTGTATTTGAAAAAAAATACTCACATAGGTAGATTTCACACTGGGGTGCTGCCCATCCATTTCTTCTCAACAACAGAAAACAAAAGCAACATTCTGGATTATTTAAAGACTACAGTATAAAACTAGATTTTTAAAGTTCGTCGCGACAAACATTGATGTTGGCTTGATGAAGCAAGTAGTCGTAATGTCCGATGGTTTTTGGAGATGGGTGGAGAGATTGGATGGCAATATATTTGGTTGAGAGCAGACAGATAGGGTCCCGATTCATCTGGAGGCAAGTGGATCGATAGGGTGTCAATACTTTTGGAGGCGGGTGGATATGTGACCAGAACACATGTCACGAAGTTCCCCTGAATGTGCTGAGCATTTTGATGTGTCACATGTGTATGTTGGTGTAATTTTGAAATTCTGCTTATTTTGGGGGCATGGCACACAAGTGACATCACATGACGTTACCCGGACACACGTCACGCAGTTCCCCACAATGTGCTGAGCATTTTGATATGCCACATGTGTATGTTGCGGTACTTTTGCGATATTGCTAATTTTGGGGTTAGCGCGCACGTGACATTGCGTCAAGTCAAGTCAGTTTAAATACTTTAAAAGCTAACTATATAATGGTTGGAACAAACTGAACAGGTCAGTTAATCGATCAAAGAACTTCTATAGTTACACTGAAAATGTAAATGTGTGAGACATTCTGTGACATTAATAAAAAAAATCTTCCAAAACCTCCTTGTTCTGCTGAAGACTCCGCTCCACAACATAAGCCTTCTGAAGCTTTCCGCCATGGGTCTATGGAGGATGTCACGCTGTCTAGCCGTGTTTGTAAACTGTAAATATAAAAGCAGCACAAAGGTCAGTCTGAAAAACAGAATCACAGAAATATGTATTGAGTGTATTTTTTTCTGATATGAATATGATGTTGAAAAAGGATTTGATGAGAGCATTGCAATACCACTCAGCTGAGGACGCTGCTCCACACCCATGCTCATCTGAGGAGGTGCAGTGATGCTCATCCGAGTGTGATGCTCTGTGTTCTCGCTCACTGCACCCACCATCGCCCAATGATGTAGCTTTGTGCTCTTGCTCACCCGAGGATGTTGCTCTGTGTCCTCGCTTGCTTGAAGATGTTTCTCTGTGTCCTCGCTCGCTTGAGGATGTCACATTGTCATGCCATTTTTGTGAACTGCAATAAAACATAAAATAAAAACAGCACAAATGTCAGTCTGAAATTAAAAAAAAAAACACAACAAACACAAAAGTATGTATTCAGTGTATTTTTTTATATGAATATAATGTGAAGCCATAGTTTACTCACTTTTGGAAAGAGTCCTTTGCATCCTGTCAGAAAACAAGACATACATTAAAATGCCACACACAGCAAAAAATTAAAGCAAGCAAATAATATAATTTTATTACCTTTGGGTCATCAGAACAGTGCCTGTCGTAAAAAGTAGTTTTTAAAAGCTCCTTCCTTTGCTGCAATCGTCGCTTCTCCTTCTGAGAATATTTCACTAGTAAAAATAAGAAAAATTTGAATGTTAGGGTGCATGTCTCAAATGGACATATGCATAATTGTTGTTTTATTACATCATATTGTTTCATTACATCACAATAATTATTATTTTGTTGTGTACAGTTGTGTACCATTTCAGTGCTGCTTCTTTTTATAATCTGAAAATTAATATATATATACATGCAGTACTGTGCAAAGGTTTTAGGCAGGTGTAAAATAAGAATGCTTTCAAAAAATATATTTTAATAGTTTAAAATATCAGTTTATGAAATGTATAATCAATTTGCAAACTGCAAAGTGAGCAAACAGAGGAAAATTCTAAATCAAATCAATATTTGGTACGACTATCTTTTGGCTTCAAACCAGCATAATTCTTAAAACTTGCAGACTTTGTACACTTGAAAAAAGTCTGGGAACTAATTATACCAAGCAGGTGCTAATGATCATCAATTTCATATGTAGGTTGGAATTTTTTTTTTGAAGTGAAATAGAAACAGCTGTTTAGGAGCTTAAAACTTGGTGAGGAACAGCCAAAGTCTGTTACTAAGGTGAGATTGTGGAGGACAGTTTTATGTCACAGGTCATACACCATGCCAAGACTGAGCACAGCAATAAGTCACAAAGTAGTTGTACTGCATCAACAAGGTCTCTTCCAGCCAAAAATGTTAAAGCAGGCTGGGGTTTCAAGATGTGCTGTTCAAGCTATTTTGAAGAAGCACAAAGAAACAGGCAATGTTGTGAACCATAAACACAGAGGTCAAGGAAACTTAATAGAGCAAATGAAAGACACATCATGCTTATATCCCTTCAACACTGGAAGATATCCAGCAGTGCCATCAGCATAGAACTGGCAGAAACCAGTGGTACCCAAGTACACCCATCTACTGTCCTGAGATGTCTGTTCAGATGTGGTCTCCGTGGAAGAATTGCGGCCAAAAAGACAGACCTCCGACATGGAAACAAGGCTTAGAGACTCAACTATGCACAAAAACATTGGGCCTGGGTGCAGACAAATGACAGGTGCTCTGGACTGGTGAGTCAAAATTTGAAATATTTGGCTGTAGCTGTTTGCTGAAGGGCTGGAGAGCAGTACAATAATAAGTGTCTGCAGGCAACAGTGAAGTTGGTGGTTCCTTGCAAGTTTGGGGCTGCATTTCTGCAAATGGAGTTGGAGATTTGGTCAGGATTAATGGTGTTCTCAATGCTGAGAAATACAGGCAGATACTTATCCATCATGCAAAACCATCAGGGAGGTGACTGATTGGCCCCAAATATTTTCTGCAGCACGACAATGACCACAGACATACAACCAATGTCATTAAGAATTATCTTCAGCCTAGACTAGAACTAGGAGTTCTGGAGTGATGGCTTGGACTCAACAGAGCCCTAATCGCTATATCATCGAGTCTGTCTGGGATTACATGAAAATACAGAAGGATTTGAAGCAGGGTACATTCACAGAAGATCTGTGATTAGCTCTCCAAGAAGTTTGGAACAACTTACCTGCCAAGTTCCTTCAAAACCTGTGTACCTAGAAGAATTGATGCTGTTTTCCAGGTACTTTTATTCTTGAAAGCATTCTTACTTTATAGCATTTACTTTATATGTGATACTATATCATGCTGGTGGGGGAAAACGTTTCCTTACTCACTCCTATAAATTAACCAAAATGGCTTAATAATTTTCAGATATGGTGATTGTGCTGGCCATAGAAAATGTTCAACTTCACTTCCATGCTCATCAAACCACTCTGTCACTAGTCTTGCTTTGTGTATAGGTGCATTATCATCCCAATACATGGTACCGCCTTCTGGGTACAATGTTTAACCACTGGGTGGTCCTACAGAATGCTTTGGTAGCCCTTGGCAATGGCATGCCCATCTAGTACAAATACTGTGGCTAGAGAATTCCATGAAATTGCAGCCCAAACCATCACTGGCCCACTCCCTCTTTACTCTTGAAATGCATTAGTCCAGGTGGTAAGCTTCTTTTGGGCTTCTCCACACCATAACTCTCCCAGATGTGGAAAAGACAGTGAAGATGGACTCATCACTCATTCACAAATTCCACTGGATTTCTCCTCTTTCCAGATTTCCATCCATGCTATGACTATCCAAGCAATGGATAGTCAGAACTCCAACTACTCTAAACTTCAACTATATAACGTTTAAAACAAACTGAAGTGGCCAATTAAGTGATCAAAGTACCATTTACGCTGATAATGCATGTGTGCAACATTAATCTCACACCACCACCTTTTTTTGCTGAGGATGCCACTCTGCCCCTTTTCTTGGCCGATGTTTCTCTGCGCCTTCGCTTGGTCGAGGATATTGTTATGCCCCCACTCTCAGCTGAGGACATCTCTTTGCATTGCTGTGTTTGCCCCCCACCCCCTTTCTCAGAGTATTTCACTAGTAAAAATAATATAATGATTTATTATCATTATTATTAATATTTGTGTTCTACTGCATACACATATAGATGTTTCCCACTTACTTCTGTACATGAGCAAATAGGCCTTCTGTAAACTGCAAAAATGAAAACAGCACATCAGTTTGAAAATAATGTATTTGATTTATTTATTTATTTATTTATCTATCATTTGTTTATTTGTTTGTTTTTTAAATGAATAAGATGTGAAACCTCGGCTATAGTGTACTCACTTGATGCTGTCGTTTGGTGGATCCTGAAAAACAAAACTTACATTTAAGCTACTATATATAATAGAAAATTAAAGCAAGTAAATAATGTTATTTTATTACCCTTAGGACTAATGAGACTGAAGAGTCATCAAAACAGTACCACTTGTCATCTTCAAAGGATTTGATGACAGCATTGTAGTGCCCTCCATATTCACTTTCCGTGTGGTTAATAACTGCATAAAGCTCATATTCATTATTCTGTGAAAACAAATGTGTGAGTAAAAAGGTGGTACATATGTATGTTTGTGTAAAATAATTTTATGGTTAACGCATTGTATGGTACATTTAGATTTAGTTATAGACTGAAAAAGGATAAACCATACTCTTATCAGCAAGTGCAGAGGAATGTCCATAGGACAGTGATTCTTCACATGCCTCATCGTGTAGTAGTCAAAGTAAAACCTCTTTGGGTACAGAGTCAGGATAGTAGGAAACTCCTCAATTTCATTCCACTATGGATTGAATAATCAGATTATAAAAGAAATGCTTGAATTGGGACTGACACAAATATCACAATGGCTGGAACTTTATTGGAAAGGTGATCAATGCCAAGAATACTATAAACACTGTTGCCAATAACAACAGCACAAGCATTGACATTCCTGCTTGTATTGAAGGATAGGCAGCTAACACTAGCAAGTTGTGACCATCAAGACTAGGTACTGACTTTTCCTTCCCTGATTGTTTTTGGTTGCATTTCTCTGACTCCTTTTTTTTATATCCATATATCAGGTCTTTTGTGTGGTTTGTGATATGCAGTTAAGCAGGAAGTGTTGGTGAAACCCGTCACCCTGGTTAATATTACTGTCTTTATGTTGTCGGCTCACAACTTCCTATTAAATGGTTACTCTGTTGAACCACTAGAGGATTATAACCTGATAGCCCTCCTATCTCTTGATTTTTGTTTGAGGTTATGTTGTTTTTAATTTTATATGCCCACCAAAATGTATGGTCATGAGCTGCTGTTTTTAGAACATTGATCAAACTTCATATTCTTTGATCAGTATACCAAAGATAAAATTGAGGAATAAGGAAATTGCCAGTGGAATTTGTATATCCTTTGCTCATTTTATATTCAGATTTGATTGTACACAAGTTTGGTTAGTCACAGCTATCAACTCAAGATTTCAACATCAAGGCCTTGCATAAATTTTGTGTCATCAGGCATCCAGTGAAGTACTCACAGTCCATGTTTCATTTTTTTGTCCACAGTCTTTACAGTATAGCCAGTTGTCTTCATCTAACATTACTGGTTCAAAAAAAGTGTTTAATCCTTTGACCTGCAAAGAAAAGAAAAGAAAAAAAAAATCCTACTAGCTCTTTGTTTTACATAATTAATGCTAACTAGGCAAATGTAAATAATAAAAAAGAAAGAAAAAAAAAGTTTTACCACATCGAAGACCTCACTGTTTCCAGCTTCTATGGCTAAAGGGATGGTGAAAAAGCGACACTCCTCTTCACATATGTGATCATTTAGACATTTGGTTTTGTTGCTCATTTTCCCTTCAAATACCTGAACAAACACAACTGTGTCAAATATAATATTGCCAAATACTGTTGAAAGTCTATGGAAAAAAAGGCAAAACAAACAAAAATAATTATGTAACTAATTTAAGAATTTGAGAGAATAATTCTACCTTGGAAAGTTGTGGCCCAATTGCTTTTAAAGTTTTCTGATAGTATTCTACTACATCCTCCTGTACATAGACTGAAAATATAACAATAGTGTCAAATAGAGCTCAGCATTCCTGTTTTTAAGTTTTTCCTTTAGTTGAACCAAATGGAATAACTTACCCTTGGTGATACCCAAACATCGAGTTATCCCTTCAGTCGTACAATCACGTTCTTTCATCCCTTCAAAGAGCTTCTGCAATTCTTGCACCAAACGTTCCTCATCAGAGTTTATCTGATTTGGTACAAATCTAACATGCAAAGAACAGACATACTGTATAATGTCCCCAAAAAGTATTTGGAATTTTAAGCCAAACTTATACATGTATGCATTTCATTGTATTAGAAAACACGTCAAACTAAGAAGGCATTTAAAAGACATCCAAGCCCACTTTTCAATCTAATCACTTCCTAAAAAATAGGTTATGTATAAATATATAATACTTATAGATATTTAGACAAAAAGTATTATGTTTGTAAATAGCTGTGTTATTAAGATCATGGTTGTTTTAATATTTAGTTTGCCACCTATTTTTTCAGAATATTGTGACAACATCTGGGCATTGCATCAGCCAGTTTCTGCACCAGCTGGAAGTTTCTTCCAAGTTACACTAGAGCACAAACATCAACAATCTCTTCTCCATTGCATGGTTAACCAGTTTAGTGGGTCTGCAAAATATTATTTTTAATCATTTACTAGTCTGCTTTGGATCCCTTTCCTGCTGAAAAAATCACTTCTGCCATTGATTCTGAATCCAGCAAGTTTGCATACAAAATGTTTCTGTTTACTTCTACTGTGTGTTAATTTTACTGTCAATGAATACAAGATCACCAAAAATAAAAAAAAATAATAAAACATCTCTGGCCACCACAATGCTTTATAGTACCCTTCACGCTTGGTTGAAATTCTTCTTTTGGCTTTCTTTACAGAGATACTACCCTCAGATACAACAAAGTTTAATTTGGGTTAACTGGATTCAGCTGCTGTCTTTTTTATATATATTCTTTGCGTCCTTGCTTTGTAATTTTTGAGACAGCTGAATAGTTTCTGCAACATTATTCTCCCTGTATAACCATGCTCATTGATCCTCTTTTGAATTTGCTTGTTATATATGGCATTTCTTCTTCTTTGTGTAAACAGGTGATGATAGAACCTTTCTTATAACTTACGTTCCTCCTCTTAATCATTTTGAAATTACTTTTAACCAGCTTAAAACAAGTTCATTTATAGAGCTTGTATGTAGTAATTACCTTCTTTTCATGTGGCATAGTTTATCACATTAACTATGGACTAACTATTATTATTATATTTTTTTAAACATGCAGTCTATTTATCTATTTATACTATACATTTTATAGTCTAAAAAATTAAATAAAAGTACCACAAGTTACCACAAGGTGGTTTAAAAAATAAAGGTAGCATTACTTTTCTACTTCTTTTCGGAAGTCCTCGGTCATGTAGAGACACTGCAGTACAGAGTTCAGGTAGCAGGTTGCACCTTGATTTCTCAAGCCATTGTAACGCTTTCCAGCAGCTCTGAGTGAAATTGTTTAAATGAATCAATTAGACATATGAAATAGCTACACAATAAAACAAAACAAAAAGCAAACAAATAAAGTCTACCTTTTAACGGCAATATTTTTGTTTGTATATAGAAATGGATACAATTCTGAGCTTAAACCTAATTTACTATTATATTTTACGTAATATATTAATTCTTTACTATTTATGTACTGATTTACACTGTTTATTTGAGCTCAACTTCTGTTAACCTGTTAACAAGTTTTAACTCGCGGGGCTGAGCTCTGTCTAAACCCCTGCTAGTTCTTACCCTTCCTGTACATTACTTCTTGCTTCTTGGTATCTGTAAGGCCTCCGATAAGACTCCATTATACAGCTGAGTTAGAATCGAGCAGACACGTACTGATTTTTAGCCCCAATGATTCCTTTAAAGTGAACAGACGCGCAAATCGTGAATAGTACAGCGTCTAATAGTTTTACTTTCGTTTCAAACCTCTGACACACCCGACATGTTTCATATAACAGATCTGGTTTCCTGTAAAGTCCTTAAAGCAGTACTTCTGCATTTTACGAATGCTGTCTGCATAGTTTCTCTAACAATACATCTATAAAAAATGGGCACTCGTCACTTTTCAAAATCACTTTTTTACTGTTATTCTGTCAAACAGGAAATAACGTGTTTTTCTCAATGTATGATTGTATAATTCGAAACTATCATTACAACATTTTGTACAGTTGTTTATATCAACACCACCACCACCACCACCACCACTAACAACAACAACAACAACAATAATAATAATAATAATAATAATAATAATAATAATAATAATAATGACAATTTTATTATACATCGATCAATTTTCTTTACTTATGTATGCAGGGTTACAAAACAAGCCATGACAGGACAAAATCTCTCTCTCCTACACCAAAAAATATTATTAGCCTACATTATTATTATTATTATTATTAATATTATTATTATTGTTATTATTATTCTTATAATATAATATAATATAATATAATATAATATAATATAATACACATGCGGAAGGAACTAAAGGAAATAAAACGAGAACACGAGAACATGTCAAAAGGGAATAGTACAAGGCTTCTTTATTTCTTTTACATTATTATTAATGATAAATATGAAAGATATGATTAATAGTCTCTGTATGCATGTTCAGTCCGGGTTTTTAGTACAGCTGTCCCGGACTCTCTTCTCTTCATCCCGCGTTAGGTGCCGCTCCTCCTCCCGGCATGCGGACGATCAGGAAGATTGTAGATTTATTCTGGATCTTGCGCATGGAGAAAGTGTCGGCGTCCTCAAGCTTGATATCAGTGAACATCATTCTGAACTCCGCACCTGATAAAATAAGAGCTGTTATTGAGTGCACGGAGTCGAACAAGTCAAACCTCATATACTACACTACTTCAAACCTCATATATACTACACTATTTCAAACCTCATATATACTACACTACTTCAAACCTCATATATACTACACTACTTCAAACCTCATATATACTACACTACTTCAAACCTCATATATACTACACTACTTCAAACCTCATATATACTACACTACTTCAAACCTCATATATACTACACTACTTCAAACCTCATATATACCACACTACTTCAAACCTCATATATACTACACTACTTCAAACCTCATATATACCACACTACTTCAAACCTCATATATACTACACTACTTCAAACCTCATATATACTACACTACTTCAAACCTCATATATACTACACTACTTCAAACCTCATATTACTACACTACTTCAAACCTCATATATACTACACTACTTCAAACCTCATATATACTACACTACTTCAAATCTCATATATACTACACTACTTCAAATCTCATATATACTACACTACTTCAAACCTCATATATACTACACTACTTCAAACCTCATATATACTACACTACTTCAAATCTCATATATACTACACTACTTCAAATCTCATATATACTACACTACTTCAAACCTCATATATACTACACTACTTCAAACCTCATATATACTACACTACTTCAAATCTCATATATACTACACTACTTCAAATCTCATATATACTACACTACTTCAAACCTCATATATACTACACTACTTCAAACCTCATATATACTACACTACTTCAAATCTCATATATACTACACTACTTCAAACCTCATATATACTACACTACTTCAAATCTCATATATACTACACTACTTCAAACCTCATATATACTACACTACTTCAAACCTCATATATACTACACTACTTCAAATCTCATATATACTACACTACTTCAAACCTCATATATACTACACTACTTCAAACCTCATATATACTACACTACTTCAAACCTCATATATACTACACTACTTCAAACCTCATATATACTACACTACTTCAAACCTCATATATACTACACTACTTCAAACCTCATATATACTACACTACTTCAAACCTCATATATACTACACTACTTCAAACCTCATATATACTACACTACTTCAAACCTCATATATACTACACTACTTCAAACCTCATATATACTACACTACTTCAAACCTCATATATACTACACTACTTCAAACCTCATATATACTACACTACTTCAAACCTCATATATACTACACTACTTCAAACCTCATATATACTACACTACTTCAAACCTCATATATACTACACTACTTCAAACCTCATATATACTACACTACTTCAAACCTCATATATACTACACTACTTCAAACCTCATATATACTACACTATGTCGTTGATAAAAAATAAATAAACCTACCTTTAAGCTCCGGAAATTTCGTCGTAAGCTTTTCTTTGAAAACCGAAACAGTTGTTTTGTTGAAATCATCTTCGTTGGTTGCAACGTCGACGGTTTTCTTTTCTCCTCTAAAACCAATAACCAGAATTTGATAAACTTCCCCCATGTTGAAGGAGGCTCGTCGAGCGTTATCGGCTTAAATGCAGCAAAGTTTCGCTTTCTCCTTAAAGAACTGAGGGCAGGACCCGCGCGTCACGTGCGCATTTACCTCTCAGTGCAAAACAAAGTCCAAAAATATTTAATACAATAATTAATACAAATTATGTTTACAAAGCCATAGTAAATGACTTGTAGGCAAACTGACTGAAAATAGCTGAAAATAGCAAATATGTCGCCTTAGACAATGTTTGTACAGTACTACAGCTGTAGTAAGTCAGTCTGGCCACTAGGAAGGTATTACAACCTTTGGAACATGAAAAAACCCTTTTAGTGAATTACAGTAACTTTTACTATTGACAATATTTGTGTACTCTAAGGGGGTATTGGCACCCGTAGTAAGTTAGTACTATAACTAGGAATGTACTACAACCTTTGGAACATTAATAAAAACACTTCTGACGAATTACAGTGTTTTTCATGAAAGTATTTGTGTATTGTACATACAGTAAGGGAGATATTTTACCTGTAGTAAGTCAGTCTGGACACTAGGAATGTACTACACTCTTTATAAACAGCCGTTTGGGTACTTACAGTAGTATATGAAAATAATTTTGTATTGTACATAAGAAATAAGATATTGGAAAAATGTCAGCAGTGGTAAATCACTATGAATAATACAAGCTTTACAATTCACAATGTGTTATTTTAATATGGCAAAAGTCACTTTAATTAAAATACATTGGTCGTTTTAAACCCAGTCGGTGGAATTTTCTGACGGTCCCTTACGCATCAAGCTCTGCAATAGTCCGTCAGCTTTCTTCGGTTTCAGTTTGATGCTGCAATACGCTGAGACAGTTTTGAAAAATTATTTTCATGTAGATATAAAGTTGTTGCATATTGTTAAAACTAATCGTGGTAAAGGTATATCTTTGTAACACTGTCGACTCTATAGAACAGTGGCAATCGAAAGCGAATGTCTGGCGAATATCGAACCTATAACTAAATTTACAGCGGTGGCGTATTAAATAAAAATATGTTTTTCATTAATGTTTTCTTTATCTTTATATAAGGAATTTCTTATTGTTATTTGAAGATAAGACATAAATTATCTGCTCTTCCGCTAGTCTTTGAAGAACTATTTAACCAGGAAAGTTATCCTATAGTTTCTGAATTGGATTTAGGGGTCATTGTCCTGTGGGAATATGAATTTCTGACCTATTTTTTGCTGATGAAATCGGGTGATTTTGCATTCGGTGTTCATTTGGTGATGGCATTCATGCCCTACTCGATATTAAGCAGATGGTTTTAATCTCTTCTGTAGTGTATCCTTAGGTCATTGTCGTACACACACACAAACACACACACACAAACACACACAGTGCTGTTACAGAGAAGAAAACCTCATATTTTTTTGCTTCAAGAAGGTGACAACAACGAAGGATGTTGTAAAGGCTGAAAAGTCAACAGGATTTTCTAGGTGCTCACCTTCTAGGTTGCTATATAATACATTTAACAAATAGCTATATAATATATTTATACAGTATTTATAAACGTCATACCAATAAATGAATGTAAATTCACAGTATTATAGGGTAGGTACAGATAGATTAGAGCACTGCCTTATCTTAACTTTGCAATGCATTTGGGAAAGTCAGCCATTAATCACACCATCATCAGGTCTGAGACCATTTAAAATAACAAAATGAAAATAGTTGAAAAAAGTCAGTTCATTATCTGCCTTATACTCTGTATTAGTGGCTCCACCCCGCCAACATTTTGCAAGCACTTTGACAGACATAAAATGTACATGAAAGCGAAAGTTAAACAGTCAAGCAGGCATCAGTAACTCATCTAACCATGACGGAACAAAGAAGGCGCCACAATCCTAAAGACAGCACACTGAAATTTGTTACTAGGCCGGATGACATAAGTAAGTAGGCCATAGTATCATTATCATTGCTTGATATGTTTGTGTTAAAGTTTTTTTTCAAAGATTAAATAAATATTTATTTGAGAATGCTTAAACTCTAAAAATCATGTGAACATATAATAGAACTGCAATCATTTCCTGTTTCTGTTATTGTACATTGTGGTGACATCAAAATCCATTATAATTCCCCCAAAACTTACAGCCAAGAGAATTCTGGCAGAAAGTAAACTAGTGATTGGAAATTAAATGTCATAATTGTAATAATAGGTAAGTTCACCAATTAGGATACAGAAGTGTGTGTTTGTATAAATATGAATTATTTGTTCATCATATTTAGCACCACCTCCTAAATGCTTATGTATTCTCTTAGCGCTTGATGATGATCCCAACACCCAGAGATTAGAAATGTCTTGTGGACATGCTGTCACACCTGAATCCCTCACAGCCTTCTGCCGCAGTCTTCTGGATCAGGTGGGCTACTAACAGTCCTTTGAGGAAGACAGTCTTGCTTGGAATATTCTGCATATACAATGGCTGAAACTTAATGTATTATCTATTTATTTTGCAAGGTCCTAAATAAAAAAATCAGAAGTCTTATTATTGCATAATTATTTACCCTGTTGCTGTGCAAACCCTAAGTCTCCAAAGGTCTGGCTATATAAGAAAATAAAGAGCACATTAAAGAGATGCAACATGGAGTCTAATGGTTTTTACCACTTTTTACACATCTTAGATGTAAAAAGCTGTTCACAGAACTCCACAAAGCTAGACTACAATGATAAATTTGCTGGAAGCCCCACACTGAGAGCACCACTGCCACATTGAATTATGTTAGTGCATCATTTACGAGGCTGCTTTCCATTAGCAGCTTCTGAGGAACCTGGTCAGAATTGAGAGCAAGTTAGATTAGTGAAATACAATACAATGTAATCCTAGAAGAAATCCAGTTCCTGTGTCTGTGTTTGTAAGATACCTGAGAATGCAAAAGCTATGCCGGAGTTTTTCAAAACTGAAAACCTGAATAAGTTAGAATGCCCCATTCTAAGCCCAGAACCAATGGTCAGCACTGGTTCAGTGGTCTACATTTAATCTGATTGCAATTTTTTCAAGGCAAAAAAACCCCATTAGGATCCAAATGTGCAAAACTGCTAGAGACATCTAATGTCTAGCGTGAGCTGGTAAAAATTACTATCAAGTTCATTTCAGTTGAAGGATGTAACACTACAAAATACTCCAAAATTTCAAAAGGGGTGAATACCTATGCAATGCACTATAGATTTAAAAATATTGCCTGCAAATGAAACTGACTTAATATTTTACACAGAATTACACAGAATAATAAGAGACTTTTCCCACTCCATAGCACTTAATAAAAAACAATAACAGGAAAGCATGCTAGGCCTTAAATATACAATAATAAAAAGGATTCTGGTATAAAATTCAGTTACCTTTTTTGCAATGCTCATATGAAATATAATAATTCTGTTAGTCAAATATAATAATATGGGAGAATATATAAGCACAGTCTAATCTTAGTTTTATGCATCCAGGGTCATTACAAGTTTCTGTGCCCAGCGATAAAACAGGGAACTGATATCTGCGGGGCTAATTGGCCATACATGGAAGTGCGGAGGATTGCTTTACTGACTCAAGAAGAACAGAACCACTTTGAAGAGAAAATGGCTGAACTAGCAGCAGCTATGTACTATGAATATAATCCAGTAAGTAGCCTACTTTATAAAATAACCACACATAATTTTGATGTGGCATGATTTTTGATGCCAGACAGGCTGGTTTGAACATTTATGATGAGCAGAAAAGCATCTCAGAAAAAACCTACCATTAAAATTACAGACTGATCATTTCTTTGTCAGTGGGCAAACGTACAAAATCAGCAGGGGATCAAATAATTTTTTCCCTCACTGTATATTGAGATGGGGATAGATTGAAAGTAACAGCAGATCACAAGAAGGGGTGGACTACAAACTTTAATTATTTCATAACTTTATTTTAAAATCACAAACTTCCACTTATTTGTCTAATTATTTACACAGTGCTTACACCTGATCATTTACCAGAACAAATTTTGTTCACCAGTCAAATGTATATTCTGAGCTAAATTTTAGAGGAATGCTATATTAATTCATGGTTTTGTTTTTGTTTAAGTGCCCCAGGTGCAATTCATATGTTGAGAGGCAAGACTTGACCAACCTGTGTGTAATCTGCACCATCTGTACCTCAGATACTGGTGAGGAGTATGAGTTCTGCTGGCAGTGTCTGAAGAGGTGGAAAGGACCAGCACCTCGCTCAGACAAGTGTGGCAACAGCAACTGCATTAATCTAAACATTGAGCAGCTGTTAAAATGTGAGAATATAATCCTTCCTGAGGTTGAAGATTTAGTATGTCCCTCACTGCGAGCTTGTCCAACATGTGGAAACCTGATAGAGCATGACAGATCAGGGTGTAAGAATATAATATGTAATCGCTGTCATATTGAATTCTGCTTTTCTTGTCTGAAGATAACTGACGATTGTCTAGAAACAAGCTCACACTATGAACCTTGCTCAGGTGGTGTAGCAGCACGGCAAACATCCATTCCAACCTGGAGAAAGTAGGCCACTGAAATCTTCACATAATATAGTTTTTAAATATCTTAATAGTTTACAAAATACAATCCAAATGTAATATGATTAAAACTAAAACTCATCAGTCAACAAATCTATCTTCAAGCTATATTGAAAAGTATATTATGTTTGTCTTTATTGTTATTAGTTTTATAACAACATAATTAAATAACCATTGTTTATTAAGTTGAACATTACCTGATTTATTTAGTAAATTCTTCATACCCTACTTCAATTTTATATTTTTTTAAAATGTTACATTCATTGATGTTTGAGGGCATTTGCTTTTGAGCAACTCTCTTAATAATCCACCAAAACATCTCTAAATAGGAAGGGTGTATTTATTTTTCCACCTGGTTTCTCACTGTTAGCTTGTGTTTTTGGAAAAATGACAACAAAAATTTTTCTTTGTAGAAGCCTGTTAAATAAAACAGAATTAAAGGAGGTGAAGGTTATGTGTATGCTATGTAGTTCATTCAGATATGCATTTTCCATTATCTGTGTATTTTGTATATACAGATTATGCTGTCAAGTTTCTAATGAATGAAAAATACTAGTTTCCTTCTATGATGTACTTGGTATCTACGAGCACCTCAATACAGAATATTTTTTTCTCTCTCTGTTTTCATAGGAAATTTTATTAACCTCATTTAATCCACTTTGAATTCATGCTTTCTGTAATTTGTCTTTAGATCAAGACCTCTTCAAGGGGTTTATTACCATAAATATTCAAAATAACTTTCATTTCTAACACTGAGAACGCCATTTTGACTAACCAAATGAATTCAGGTATAACTTGAGGCCACAATTGGTCACCCATTTCAAATGATAGTCAAACCATATACAGTATACATTTTGTAGAAAAACTAACATGCAGGTACTACTTACATTTATTGTAATATGAGTTAGCTTACTTAATGAAAGAACATTTTTTATACTGTAAGATTTTATCATTTTCCAGCAGGTTTTTTGTTACTGCTTATGAAGATTTTCTTTGAAAACAAAAATACAATAGACCCATTGTGCAAAGCTTTGAAATCACAGAATGGTGGCCACTTCTTGTCATTCTCAACAAGTTAAGAGCACGCAACTATCTGAGTGAAACATGAATATATTCACCAGCACTAGGCTTTTTGTCACTATATTGACTTACAATGAAATGAAATACTTGGTACATTATATATTTTCTTTGTCAGCTGATTGAAGACATAGTGCACTGCCAAAAAGCTACTCACAGTGAATTTCTGTTTTGCTTTGGCATGCCTTTTACATCCTGCATTGTAAAACATCACCTGATAAATATGTGGAATTACCCTCAGTGAATGCTGCTGCACCTGTTGTAGAATATGAACAATGAGAACATTTCCTGGATAAACAAGGTCTTTGATATAAAGGTCAATGAATAAAAAAATCTTGTCATCAGCTAATGAATTGAATTTAGATTTTTCAAGCAATATATATATATATATATATATATATATAATATAGCTTTTTCATAGATTTTTCAAGCAATAATATATATATATACCTCAGAAATTCCAGATTTCAAAAGAGTTATTTTTGAGTTATTGTGCCTGTCAGAGTTTTCCTTTATTCATGTGGTCATTATGCTGTTCATAAACAGGATATGATATTATTGTGTGAAATTTGAGTGAACACATTTGAAAATATGTATTTATTTTATTACCTGGCAAGAAAATAATTGATCTGTTTAGAGCAAGCTAGCTGAATATCGAAATTCAAATGCAATCTATTGTTTAATGCCATGTTAAATTCTGCTTTTCTTGATTAAAGCTCACTGATGAATGCCTGAAATGTTTTCTTAGATAATGCTGACATAGTAATAGTATGTTTCTCTAGCTGAGAAGGTTCCCATTAAACCTACTTCTTATAAATGAAAAACTATTTATATTAACTAACTCATTTTTAAACCTCTTTGTAGCCATGGAGTCTTCTCATGCCTTTTTATTGAAGGCCTTTCAGCTGATCCGGCTGCATATAAACCAGTGTTACTCAGTTATAACAAAAGACCTTCAGAATCGGTCAGCAGTGTCAAATTACATTTAAATCATATATACATTTTATAGAAAGCAGCATTTTGGTATTTAATAATTGTTTGGTAGCTTACTCTTTGATCCTTGGTGTAAAAAGATTCCTAATGCTTTATGATTTAACATTTTCTAGCAAGTGCTGCTGCTTATTATACAAATTCAAAAGAGATTTTAAATGACAAATACAGCATAACCATACTGGGAGGGGCATGTAAACATTAAAACGATACCAAAACTTTGTGACTTTCAGTTTCGCTTTGCTACACATTTTACAGTAATCATCTTTAATCATCAGTTATGGTAAACATCAGCTGACAAGTGGAAATTCCCTCAGTCACGTGATATTGAACTCTGCCTTTTAATAAGTGTTGTTCTAAAACCATGATTGAAGAACTGACCTGCATCATGATGAACACATGCTCTAGGTTCAAATTAGCATTTTTGCTCATAATGAACCCAAAGTCTGGAAACATGATCATGATATAAAAAATTCAATACCTCCCTGTGACAACTGCAGCGATGTATAAAAAATAGAAAAGGTTCATTTTAAATAACACATTATTATATGTATTAAAATGCATTCAAGGAAAAAAACTGAAATTATTTAGGGAAACACCAGACCAAAAAAAAAAAAAGAAAGAAAAAGAAAGTACCGGCAGAGTGAATGAAACACAAGGTCTTATGTGTATACATAGTGTAATATGTAAACTCCACAGCTGTCCTTCACAATTTTATTACCAGCATGAAAAATAAATCAAAATACTTTTCACAAAACGGTTTTGGCACAAAATAACCACAAATGTTAACTGAAAAAACCTGTCTGTCATGAACTTTCCTTTTCAGTGAATTACAATTTTTACCATGATCATTTTGTATTTGTTTTTAAATATTTTACAAATATTTTAAATATTTGTTTTTTGTATTTGTTTTTTGTATTTGTTTTTAGACTGTAACATTTTCACTGCATGAGTTTATGCTTTATGTTGAACAGAAATCTTTAGCTCATTTGGATAATTGTATAAATGAGCAGATACACAACATATTGGATTAATTCAATATTTTAGTTAATCAAATGATCAAGTATTTCATTACTATATCACACAGTTCGCTGTTCACACTGCAAGTTTGCAAGTGGCTGATTTCAGAAATTAATGTTATGGTACTTAGCTTACATGTCTTGTATTATCAGCTAGGTTACTTTTTGGGGTAAAAATTTTTGCAGTTTCTGGACTTCAAGATTAAGTCATGTTCTAAAATGTTTTGTTGGATAACAATCACAAAGGACCCACAAAGTGGAAAGCCATATAAAATTTAGCTTTAATTATGATTAAGTAGCTCTGTATTTATAATATTTCATAGTGAGCAGAAATAAATAGTGGCCAAAACAAAACTGCGGCATATGAGTGAAACATTATTCATATACCAGTAAGTGTTTATGACAGCTTACAGGCAAGATCCTACGGTTCCAGTAGGATCATGAGATCATGAACTGATAATTATGATTCTTCATTAAGTGAAATAATGAATAAACCATGCTGTAGTCATTTACTAAAACATGTTTATTTCCATGTAACATCTAAATGAATTATTGATGAATTTGAATTCAGCTTTCAGTATTAAATTACTGCAGTCAGCAAACAAACAAAAAAAAAAAAATCATTCACCTACAATATAAGGAAACATCACTGGACACAAACCGGAGGTCAATCATACCATATGCAATAACATTGTACAATAGTTCACCTGTGTGTGACAGGTGATAACACTATCCCATTGCACTACTAGAACCATTAACATCATTATATTCTAGATCCTCAAGGTACTTCATATTCATTATCTACTGCCAGTTTGCACGTGTACTGTGATGTAAATACTGATCATAAATATGGTTAAAACTGTGCTACATATCTGCACTGCTACATTTAATTCCACATATTGTGTTCTATATTTAAGGTTTTTTTAGGCATTATATCTTAGGTCTTATATTTTTGTGTGTTTAAATATGTATGTATGTGTATGTGTATGTATATAATATACACAGATCAGCCATAACATTATGACCACCTGCCTACTATTGAGTTGGTCCCCTTTTTGCTGCCACAACAGTCCTGACCCATCAAGGCATGGATTCCACTAGATCCCTGAAAGTGTGCTGTGGTATCTGGCACCAAGATGTTAGCAGCAGATCCTTTAAGTCCTCTAAGTTGTGAGGTGGGGCCTCCAATGGGCTTCCAAAGATTGGACTTGTTTGTTCAGCACATCCCAGAGATGCTCGATTGGTTAGTGGTAAATGACTAAAACTCAGTAATCTCAGTAAAAAGTATACACTTTATTAAGTGTGAATTAAGTGAAGTAACGAAAACATTATTTTAACATTATTTTACTAAAAACATATTTATTTGTACTGTGTAATATCTACATCTAAATAATTTCAAGAACACAAACAAAATATCAAACCAATTGGACTTCTCATTTAGATAAAAATGAAGTGTCTATAGACTTTGCTAAACATAAGAAATTAGCCCTAATGTATTTTTCTTTGTTTTAGTGTACATTAATAAGTGAACATTTTAAAGAGTCACTGTAATGTTTTATTCCTTTTGGTATTGTTAACTGCTGCAGTGGCTTTTCATTGTAGTCTTTTCATCTCAAAGCAGTCTATGGGCACCATATATTCAAATATATTCAAAATGGTTAAAGTAATACACAGCCGGGGAAAGGGGGACTTTCCAGTCTCAAACAAATCATCTGCTGCCTTTTCTCCACCTGATGATGCTCTTACACTTTCATTATTGAGCATTTCCTTTTCTAAACCATTTATAATCCTGTATATTTTTCCTCATATTATTATTGTGGGTGAAAACATCGAGTCCAACCTGGAGAATGTAACTTACTGAAACCTTGACATATGCACAAAAGGGCACAGTTTTCATCCTGTCCATTATAAAATCATTAAGCAGTGCTCACAGAAATACTGAAGTATAACTTCCATTAAGAAAGTGCTGATATTATATTATTAATATTATATTACATATATTATTCATATTACTAATCAGTCTTGGCAAAATTCAGTATTTTAGCAAATTAAATGATTAAATGTGTCATTGCTATATTGAACAGTTACCTGCTCAAAATGCAGGTTTGTAAGGGGCTGGTATACAGTTACAAAAATTGACATTATGGTGCTTACATGTCTTTCATTATCAGCTAGGTTACTTTTTGGTATAAAAAGCTCTGCTAAAGAACACATTGCATCGTTTTTTTTGGATAACAAATACAAAAGACTCACACTTGCAAAGCCAGATACAGATCCAGCCATGAGAAACTAGCAAATAGTGGCCAAAATGAAACTGTATCATCAACAAAGCTGAGAGGCAGATAAGTCAAATGATTTTTCATATGCCAGTAAATGCTTCTTTTGAGCATACTCCCAAGATCCTGCTTTCTATTTTGCTTCGGCTGCGACATCTTTCATCTTTAACATCGGACAAGCATGCGAAATGTTCCAGCTGAGATCAAGTCTAAGTCTTACTTCTTTAGGTTCTTAACCATTGGCCTTTTACTGGAATGCTGACACACCCATTTTGTGAGATGTGAAATCATTCCCTTTATAAATAAAGGAGTTCAAAGTCCTTGTGTTCTTTGCGTATAAACAGAGAAGTATTTAAATTTTGGTCATCAGGTAGACCACAGAAGGTATTTCAACCTAGATTTCATGAACCTGCTATAAAATTTTGATTTAGTGAATGTAAATCCTGTCTCACATGCCCTGCATATTTTTGTTTTCCTTCCTGTAAGTCATCCAGTTCATCAAAGTTCAGGTTTGTTAATAGCTCGAGTTGAAATGAATTGAGAGCAGAAAAAAACAACAAATATGTAGAGCAGAGGTATTCGGATGATAGGAACTCACCTGCCTTAATATAATCTGCATTAGTATACACTGGAAAAAGTAAAAGATGTACAAGTGAAATAATGCAAAAACCATACTGTAACCATTTACTAAAACATGTTTATTTCCATGTAACATCTAAATTAATTATTGAATTTATTGAAAAACAGAGGTTGAAATCAGCTTTCAGTATGAATGCAAATTGTCAGCAAACAAACAAAAACAAAAATCTTACACATACAACATAATATTGGACCCATTTACCAGAATTAACACAAAAGTAAAATATAGAATCAATCTGTCTAATCAGATGATGAATTCTGAGTGGATGTTGTCTGAGGTGAGATGCCACTCTGAGCTTTGAGCTTCTCGTAGTATTTCTGCAAAAAAACAACAAACAAACCAAAATATTAATTTCATGAATATAAATAACAGCAGCATGATGATAAACCCAATGCCTAGGAACATGGAATTTGTAACAGATATGCACAGAGCAATAGTTATTAAGTAACAGTGCAAACTCCCAGAACTGTCTGATTATAAGCAATCGGCTGAATGTACTGTGTATTCTTACTTTATAAAACTGTTACAATATTAATATATGTGCATGTCCAATCTGCAGTTTGGTAAGATTCTTAAACTGGACAGCTGGCCTTAACACATTTATTCCTATTTTCTGTCCAAACAGAATGAATATTTCAACAAACAAACAAAAGATAATTGAGCAGTATACAGTACAATCTGGGAAAAATCTGATTACACAACACAGCACATCTTAGCCTGCACTTTAATTATTTAACCCACTGAGATGCAATGGTGGGATCTTAAGAGCATTGTGTATAAACAAACACCCTCAAACATCACTGAACAAAACGGTAAAAAATTCTCCAAAATGAGATGAGTGTCATGTTATTTATAGGAGTTGGTGGCGACAACACAATCGTTATTTAGGCCTTGATAAATAAAAACACAGAAGTGACGGAGGGTGTGCTTTCTTTTTCCCCATGAATGTACATATACTGGCTAAACATCCTGTGCTGCTCATGGCATTGTTAAAAATAGTAAATTATGGTCTTAGAAAAATGGTGCATTTCAGCAAACAATAAAAGACCCGATGTAATGGTTTACCTGCATGTTTTCGTAATGCCGTAAACTACTACAGTGGGTTTTCTTTGCAGTTTCCTCATTTCCATAAAACAAAGAGCAGAGTTTACAGAAAAATCCAGTCTTGGGAACCACAAAGTCCACACCTGGAGAACACACACAAAAGTACAAAGTTCAAATCTGTTAATGTAATCTACAGTAGGGTAAAGGGAGGCAGGGTGAGACCCGTCCTAAACAAATCAGTCTGTTTTGCCTGTCTTTTCTGCAACTGCTGCCTTTCTCATCCTTACTCTGACTTTTTCCCTTTCATTATCAATGATGGCCTTTTTTTTCCTGAAATACAAGGCATAACCCAATAGAAATCAATGTAAATAATATAAATACTAGGCATTTTAACTTCCGCTATTTCGGGGTACAAACAGGAGTAAAAGCTTGGGCAAGGATCACTGTTGCAAAGTGAGTCCACAAATATATGAAAGTCTATTATTTGAGTAACGAGCTAAAGTTGTTTGATCAATGCAAGACCCAAATTATAATCAATATGCTGTTCATTCTATTCAGTAATGAGGTGAACCAATATACTTCATTAATCTCAATGTTTAATATAATACTTCATATATAAGCTGTGTCAAAAAATGATTTGTGAATCTGAAAGGTTTATTTTCTGATCAGGAGCTGACTGTTTCTGTTAATATGAAAAAAAGAGTGAGTTGTTTATTTTAGATACCCTCTAACTTATTATCTCTATTACACAAGCACATAATGGCTGCATATTTTAGCATCTTACCGATAGGGTTATCAGGGGTAAAGGGGGGAAGAGTGAAGTCATCAGTTATTAAGGGCTGTGAGCAAGACTTCTTAGGTTTTGGCTCCTCATTCAGCTCATCCTCACGCTTTCGTTTAGATTCCTCTGAAACAGAAAAAATTATACATGATGTAGAAAAAAGTGACTAGTTACCAGTTCATGTACCTGTAAAAAAGACTTGGGTTAAAATGTCAGATGGCTTTAAATAGTAACATTAAACCAATGGATTATGTTTCTCCTAAATACCTTTTATTGCTGCTCTGTTTTCAGTTGCATCTCCAGCAGCATTACTCTCCTTGACCATGACTTCATCTTCCTGTTTGTTGAGATTAGGCTTCTCTTCCTCTGTTCCAGTAGTCTGTATGTTTGGTGAGGTTGAAGTTTCCATTTCTTTCACGTTTTCTTCTTCTGGTTTATCGTCTGGTTTCTGGTTTTCTGGTAGTTTGATGCTTATTTCTTCTGAATTTGTAACTGAGGGGGGCACATTATCGATTGAAGCTGGTTCCTCCTGAGGTATGCGCTCAGGGAGTTCCTCTACTTGGTTACTAGACTTCCCCCTCTTCCCCCGAGTAGACTTCCTCACTACAGATAAAACCAGAGTGAATATTGTAAGTAACTGCTATGCATTTTCTGGCATAGTCACTTCATGAAAAGACATTAAGCATTTTATATTGTTTTAATAATCTGCCTAATTTTGTAACATTAAAAAAAAAAAAAAAAAAAAAAACAATAAAAAAAGATGTTGATTAAGCACTGACCTGGTGTCTGTCGAGATCTTTTCTTAGCCCTTCCACCTCTCCTGGTTAGAGGTTTCTCCTCTTCCACCTTCTCTTCAACCAGCTGCTCTTGCTTTTCTTCCTCTTCCTCACCCACTTCATCCACAGTCACAAAATTCATTCTGCGCAGTGTTTCTATATCACAGGCATCCTCCACTAGGAAAGATGATTCCACAGGCACCTCAGGCTGGGTTGATTTATCAACTTCAGTCCTGGCAGGATTGATTTTAGCCTGCTCACTTTCTTCTGTTTCTTCATCACCTCTCGCCTCATCCAGGGTAACAAGAGCCTGTAGAGAGCAAACAAATTTCACTTGATAAGCATTAAACCCTGTCACACAGATGTTCCCAAAGCAACTAAGACAAGAGACTGAGCAATGAAAAAATACTGACTTCAGGGTTAAAAGAGCCTGCATCATCCTCATCTTCAACAATTTCATCAAGAGTGACCAGGCCCTGAAGTACTTTCTTCAAATGTTCCTCCTCAGCTTCTGCTTCATCACCTCCCACCTCATCAACAGTTAATAGTGCTTCAGGATTCTCACCAGCCTGGCGTTTCAGAAGCTCTTCCTCATCAGCTTCATCAGCAAAATCTCCATCTTCACCACCCACCTCATCAAGAGTTACCAGGACATCTTGGGATGGAAGTTCCTTGGTCTTTGTCTCTCTTAGTTCATTGTCTGACCTCTTTGGTTGGTAATCTGCAGGTGACTCCTGTTCCAGTAGCTCAGACACTTGAAGGGGCTCATGCTTTAATTCAAAAGCAGATGAATCTATTTGGCTGGGATCATGCATCTTGGAGACTTCCTTATTTGATGACTCTTCACTGATGAAAGATGCCTTCGTCTTAGTAATAGACTCCTTGTCTTTAACCTCAGATTCTAGTGTTTCTGGTGTTAATGTTGCTTCCTTTTCTATTTCACCACATACAGTTTGGTGAACTGTCTCTTGTTGGACATCATTATTAACTGCCACTTTTTCCAGCTTTTCTGCCTCTTTCTCTTTGACTGGCCCAGAGTTTATAGTTTCTTTTTCCATCATATCTGTAGCTTTCTTATCCTCTGCTTCAGTATCTGCAGATGGTCTAGATGGCAGCTTCTTAAACTTTTCCGAACTAGCATCAGCACTGGATTTCCTTTTTGGTACTGATTTTGTCATTGTAGATTTGGGGTCATCCTCCAATTTAGAGTGTGCTGAGCTGGAAGGAGAAGTGTGCTCCTCTGCCTCCTCTCCAACCTCATCCACAGTTACAAATTCATCTAGGTTGAAGGGAAAAGGTTCCTCAAAAGCTTGCACCTCTTCTTCTTTTGGCTGAAACAGATTATTATTAAACAAAAAGATCAATAAGCAGAAATAAACAGATTAATAATAGCCATCAAAACTAGATAAATGAAAAGACAAACATGCAGATATTCAAAATCACCTTTCCAGGTTTCTTTGTCTTTGTATCACTCCTTGAAGAACGTGTACTTCTGCTGCTACTACGGGTCTATGTAGAAACAAACAAATTGAACAAATGCATCAGCTACTATAAAAAAAATGTACTTTGATTTTGTATCTAAAACAGATTGTTCACAAATATGTTTGGTCATTTCTTACCTTGTAGCCATCCTCCTCACGCTCCCGTGACTGCCTTAAAACTGTGCTGCTCTCTTGCCTGGTTTTGCGAGATGCAGTAGAAGAACTTGAAGATCCTTCATTACTAGTGGTGGGAGACCCTTCTTTTGGAGCAGCCTTGACTCTCTGTCTGGAAGAAAGCTCCCTTTCTGGTGACTCAGCTCTTTTACTTTGGCTTCTAGTAGTTCTAGAACTCTGGGGTCTTCTTCCCTTTTCTTGGGTTTTTTGCTTGTCAGTTTTTGTTACTTTCCTGTCAACTTGTGAAACATCTTTCTCAGCGGAATTCTTCTCCGCCTCAGTTTTTCGAGTGGCTTCCTCCTCAGCACGTTTCATGGAGGACTGCAGACGGCACTGATGGACTGCAGCCTCGAGAGCCTTCAAGATCTCTGGTGTAACTGGTGGAAAGCCCAGCGTCATGTCATCACCGGGAAGAGACCCTTGCAGAGTTGCAGCTTTTTCAGCCTGGCTTTGTTCAGAAGATGGCAGAGGAGTATCAGTTTGAAGTGGTTCATGCCCCTTTAGGTCATCATTAAGTTGAACGTCATTCTGGTTTATAGGACTCAAATTGCCCTGTGTGACCTCACTATCCTGGATGGACTCCTTTATGAAGGTCTGCTGTAGCTCATTTTCCAAAACAACAGGTTCCATGGTACTTACTTCACTGTCACTACCAGTCAGAGCTACTGTATTAGTATCCACTACTGATGGCAGCTGAACAACACAGTCATCTGTTAGGTTATTGTCTTCAACTTGCACTTGTTCAACAGCCTTTGAAGCATCTTTTGGTAGTGATGTACAATGCCCCTCCAATGATGATTCTTCCACATGTTTTGATGTATTCACAGCAGCATTTTCAGCCTGCTCAACTAAGACTGTTTTTAATTTTTCAGGATGCTCATTTATGTTAACTGGTACATCTTCGGTTTGCTCATTTGTGTCTATTTTTGATTTTTCAGTCTGCTCAGTTGTTTCCACGTGTACGTTTTCAGTATTCTCTGTTGTTCCACTTGGTAGGTTTTCAGCATGTTCCGTTTCCATTTGTAGGTTTTCAGCATGCTCTGTTAGTTCAGTTGGTAAGTTTTCAGCAAGCTCAGTTCCCATTTGTAGATTTTCAACATTCTCTGTTGTTTCACTTGGTAGGTTTTCTGCATGCTCCGTTTCCATTTGTAGGTTTTCAGCAGGCTCTGTTGGTTCAGTTGGCAAGTCTTCAGCATGCTTTGTTGTGTCCAAAGATAGTGGAACTTCTTCAGTGACTGGAAGCACATCACTATGTCCTGACTCTGGTTCTTTGGTCTTCACCAAGGTCTTTTCCATTTGGAGGTCAACCTTATTTTCATTTTCAGAGATGCCCATTTTGGATTCACAGCTTTCAGTTAAAACAGTTTCATTAGCTCTGGTGTCCATCTGAGAGTCATTAGAGTCACTTGGAATTGTTTTGCTAGATAAGCTGGATTCACCCACAGGGGCCTGCATTGCCACTGCAATTTCATTAGTGGATGTAGCACTAGTGCTTGGCTCAATCTTTGCTTTAGTTTCTTTGACATTTTCAGTGCTTTTACTAAAACCAACTTTTGCTTTTCCCTCAGTAACTGAGGGGGCTCGAGTTGGAGTAACTGCATTTGTACTCCGATTTTTGGCAGGCTGTTTAAACCTAAATAAAGAAATTGAATTATTTATAAAATTTTAAACATTCCATTTACCAAATTTACTTATGCTGAGCAATGTATTTGACTATTATTTAAAATAATTAGAAAGAACTTTTGAATAGCCTTAAAAATAAGAGATATAAAAAATATTCACTTACCCTTTAGCATCAGGTTTCTTTTTAATCTGTAATGCAAACAAAAGAATGTCACAACTTCTCCAATGATCAATATAATATTATCAAAACTAATAATAAGACAATTTTGAATTTAAAATCCAACAATACCTGGTCAGCAACCCTGGGCATTCTAGCAAGGCTGAAGGTGAGTGAATGATTCTGTATGATGCATGGAAACTTTCGGAACCGACTATAGACCGACCTAGCAATAGCAGTGGTATCCATTTCAAAAATGATCTAGAAGAAAAAGGGAAAAAAATGATCAGTGAAAGTTTCCTAGCCCTGTGATAATTTACTCTGCACTTATTGATTGGAAGTTAGCTGAAAATATACAATGGCACCAGATCTTTAACAACCCCAAAATATACAACCCCTGGCACTGGAATACACACTGATCAGCCATAACATTAAAAAGTGCCAGCTTAATATTGCATAGGTACCCTTTGTGCCCTTAGTGCCCTGTAAGTTGTGAGATGGGGACTCCATGGATTGGACTTATTTGTCCAGCAAAACCCACGGATGCTCAATCAGACTAAGATCTGGGGAATTTGGAGACCAGTTGAATAGTGTTCTGAAACATTTCTATCAGAGCTAGCATTAACTTTTACAGCACACTGTTACTGTAAAAGTCACTCAGATCCTTACTTACTCATTTTTCCTGCTCCCAACACATTAACTTTGAAAACTGACTGTTTATTTGGGTTATTACTAATATAACCCACTTCTTAACAGGTTTCAAATGTGAGTCAAAAAGTTATCACGTACTTCATCTTTCAGTCATTTTAATGTAATTGCTGATCTGTGCACATTTAGACATTCCTCTAGTCCAAATCGCTTACTATCTGTCCTAAATAGTATCCAAGATCAGAATGAATGTGTATCAAATCGTAGTATGTGGAAATGACCATCCTAAAAGTACTTATACGGTGCATTTCTGGCAGATATTCAAAGTGTGGATCTGTGCATCCTTTTCAGCTAATACTATCAACAACTATTTAAGTGAGGGAGGAGTCTTGCATTTGCTTCCCAACATTTTAGAAAAATGTAAATAAAAAGTTGAATCAACGGAAAGGTAAATTAAACATTTCATTAAAATATATATATAAGAGACAATGAATAAAGAGAAGCTGAAATGTTATTACAAATATTATTATTACTATAATTATATTGTGTTAGTAAGTACCAGTACTCGCAAACCCTTTGCTACACATTCAAAAGTATGTACATTTTCTTCACATACTTTTAGTGCATAGTAGGGATGCAACAATACAGTTAACCCACGGTTCAATACGCACCGCGGTTTTTTAAACCATGGTTTTCTGTTCGGTTGGCTTGGCAAAGTAAAGTTTTTTTTCTCCATTATTCTTTTCTTAGGTGACAGGAACAATGAGTATGTTAAGAAGAAAAAAACTGGTTTTAGTTGCAATTCTGTTTATTTTACTTAAATGCAAAAATGAACTTGTACATTCATAGTGTACAGAAAAATAGTGAGATAAAAATTAGCGCTTGTATGACTTTATTACAGGGGTCGGGTTTGGAGTACGGCCCTCTTTTTTTCCCCAATCCGCTATGTAATGACCAGTCACAGTGAGATAACTCTGTTACCCACAAGGTCAAACTATCTGTTATTAGAGCAAGGCCTTGTGCTTCAGCCAATTAGTTTTCAATTTTTTTGCGGGTCTTTTCGTAGAGGTCAGGAAAAAAGGACGTGTCGGTAGTGTGTGATGCAGTTCGAGCACTTTTATAAGTTGCCGAAAGCCCACATCACCGATCACAGAAAACGGCTGCAAATCTTTAGCAATTATTATATTAGAATTATTTTTTGTGTCTCTCTGAACCAGTTGGGTATGAATGCTAGAAGGAATCAGCTAGGGACTGTTGCTTTTTGGATGCCTATGTTACCTGCTCCGCCATCCTGCTTCCAGACAGTGATATCGCGAGGTGATGGAGCTGCAGATGTGCGGTCATACTGGAACTATTTCCATTTGAGTAGCTAACTCTTGTGTAACAGTGCTTAAACACAGTCATTCTTTGTTTAGCATTTTTGTTTCATCGGCATCATAGTCAGCAACAAATCCGAAAACAGCAGATCTGAAAGACAGAGCTTGTATTGGTCTCACTTCACCGCTCTCCATGGTTAGACTGTGAAATCTGACACCAGCATCCAAGCATGGTTACCGCCCCTAACTTTAGCGCTCACTGATTGGATATTTACTCACGGGGAGGCGTGTCTGTCTCAGCGCGTAGACATACAGTACAGGCAAACACAAACAGGCGGTTCAGAGAGTAATAAAACACATGGTTATTATTATTATTTTAAGGAAAAACCGAAAAAAAAAAAACGCGGTTCACATACGCGTATTGAACCGTGGAGGTCATACCGAACAGTTCAATATTATATTGAGTATTGTGGCATCCCTAGTGCATAGTATAAGCAGGCAAATTGAGATGCAGCAAATGTTCTGCATTATATACTTACCCTTCCATTGAGGGCCAAAGACTGCTTATAGGAGCCGAAACGTTTAACAAGGTTGTGAATTTCAGTGATTGCGCCAACCTTATATGGTACATTATTGACTGCGAGGAGACGCTCAGGGAGCGTTGCAAGTTCAGTGGGCTATGCAAATGCAAATAAAAAATAAAATTAAACATTAAAAACAAACAAACCTTAACATAACTTAAACTTATAGTACTGTTCAGTAAATGGCATAACTATTATTGCTGTTAATACTTTGTTTCACCATTCAGACTATTTGAGGTTTCTTAAGTATGCATCTCTGCGCAAGCATGCCGTTGGTTTAATTAGCCATTTATGATCACAATCCAAGGTTTGTATCATTAGCAACAGAATGGAAATGGAAGTACTTCAAGTTTCCAAAATCATTATCAACTTCCAGTGTGTAAACACAAGATGTCTGAATGCATTTAAAACATGCAGTAATGAGAAAAACTGCACAGAAAAAGAGACTTGGTTTACTTACAGACAACATGTCCATTCCCATCAGTACTCTGAATACTGATTCCTGGACAAGGAAAAGACACAGAAATTTACTTCCTACCTAAAACAAATCTTAATTCAATTAAAAAACGTCCTTAAAATATTTATTCAACAAATCAAGCACTGCTTTGGGTATGTGCTTACTGTATTATGAAGGTCAACAGGTTTGTTCATCATTGTGATGCTTATCTCTTTCTCCTGTAGTTTTGCTGGAGTCTCAGCATATGCTTTAACCAGTGTCTCAGCTGCATTTGTATTAGGCATTTCCAGATATGCCTAATTAATAAACAGATTGAATTATCAGGAAATTATTCCACTGAAGATCTTTATTAGATCACTGTTAATACTGCTCACTGGTGGTTTGAATGGTATCTGTACCTTGTACTGGGTGATAGCAATAACAGGTTTTGAAATAAAACCATAGGGACTAGCAAGATTTGAGAGATCCTCCTCAGTAATTCCATCCTCTGGAAGACCAGTTATCTCAACTATATTCCTCCTCCATGGGACCTCCTGTGGGTTTAGGAAACATTAAAAAGTTTTAATATACCTTCCTTATTATTAGTTTTAACTATTTATTGCTTATCACTAATGATTTCTATTTATTTATGTTTGATGCACCATTACAAATTAAAATGGCATATTCAGTAGTGAATTAGTAAACTCTGGTGAAAACTGCTTATTGTACACAAAAGCAAGAAGTAAACTAGAGTGAGTAAAATGCTATACCTTCTTTACAATCTTTTTCCCTGGAGTTTCTCCTAGATAAAAGTAAACAAACAAAATTTATTTTTGTTTTTCTTTCATTCACAGTAGCAGGAAGAAAATAATGATGATAACAGTTACTGAAACTCACTTGGGCCTTTTGTAGAAGGCTTGACCTTGACATTTTGTTTCCCCTTAGCCGTCTGTGACTTAGGAACCTCCTTAACTTTAGACACTTGAGAGATCTTAGGCACATGCTTAGCTTTAGCTGCTTCTGACATCTTATGAACATCTTTAGCTTTAGCTGCTGCCGACATCTTGAATACATCTTTAGCTTTAGTTGTTTGTGCTGTCTTGGGCACAACTTTACCTTTTGCCGCTTGTGACAACTTGCTTGGGCCATGTTTGGATTCCTTTCTGTAGTATGCAATTAAGTTACTTTAATATCATAGCATTTTATCTGTAGTGCATGCAGTGGAAATCTATTTAATTACAACTTTAAGTCAAGCTTCTTTAAATTAAAGCACAAGAAACAATAAAACTTACTTCTTAGCAATCGGTTTCTTCTCATGTTCAGGGACCCTTAGTTCAACCCTGGCCTCCTATAGACAGAAACAAACATAGTAATAAAGCTCTTCTTTGTTTAAATGCATAAGGCCTAATAACAACTGCTTAGACAATACCTTCTCCATACAGATTTCAACAATCTTCCCATGCAGCTTCAGGTCTTTACAGCTGACCAAGGCTTTGGCATCTTCCTCTCTTTCCATACACACGGATGCCTAAAATGGAGAAGGTTTAGAAATAAAGACCGTCAAGTTCTTAGATCATCTATAAGTACACAAATAATGCACAAACTAATCACAGAGAATTATGCAGCCTACAATTACAGAAATATTATCAACCAAGTCGTATGGTCAAAATACGTCCAGACAACTCACTCCAGTCCTAGAAACTCACATAAATAAGAGTGATGGACGCCTTCTAAATGATCTAGAAAATTTGTCTGGCACTTACAATTCTATGCTAAAGTGAGTTAATGCTGAGCATAACTAAAACATTTAGTAAACAGCTGACCTTAAAACTCATAAGACAGAAGACCACATATCAATAAAAAAAAAACAAAAAAAACACTACACACAATTCACAGTACCTCTGAGATGGCTTTAAGGAGAATGGCAGTGTGAATCGCCCCAAAAGGCTCAACAGCGGCAACTAGCTCTTGGCGCGTAGTCCCAAAAGGAATACCCTTTAATCTTAACAGACAGGATGTCCCAGGACCGGCTAGCTTCTTAGGTTTCACACTCTAAAAGATATAAAAAGGTAAAATATTATATATATATATCCGACTTTTCAATTTCACCAGTTCTCCTCCATCACTATGCGCTTAGTGAGCTATCCGATTAGTAGATTTCAACAGAAATGGGGAAAAGGCATTATACCAACTAGCTAATCATTTCTCTCGTCACAGCAACTGGTACAGACATATATACACACACGTGGCACAGGGTTGATTAAGGCTTTGGACCCTTGATCATCTCACACCAGGGTGGGCAATATTCTTTGACAAAATTTGGAAGTTCTATCAAATTCAGATCAAATAACCATATAATACAATCAACTACCTTGAAAAAACTAGTCTTCATGGCAGATGAGCTGCTCAACTTGGAGGATTCACTCCTTTTAGAGGAAGGAGATAATGATCGCCTTCTACTGCTGCTACTCTTCATTGAAGATGAGGAACTGCTCCGCTTCTTGGCTAGCTCAGCTAACAGTGCAGGGGCCAATGATTCCACCATTGCCTTCAGAGCACTACTGTCAGTCACTGAAGATAATTCTGTTACAAAAAGCAGACATGAAGGAAATGTGATTAAAGATCTGCAATCATAATGTTTTTTTATGCAATTACACCATGTGCAAGACAGTACTGCTTGATTTCACCTGAAGACTCCAGAAGTTTTTTCGCTAGTCTTTCACTGCTGCTTGATCTCTGCAAGCGAGAAGGACTGCTCCTTCGGGGACTCACTCGTCGAGAACTCCGTGGAGGAGAGCGCCTACTACTGCTGTAGCCTGGTGACCTTGACCGTTGGTGTGGTGGGCTGCGAGACCGCTGGCGCGGTGGGCTGCGAGACCGCTGGCGTGGTGGGCTGCGAGACCTGCGACGCGGTGGGGTGCGAGACCTTCGCCGGTATGAGGGTGAGCCACGACTTTTCCTGTGGGGGGACCGGGACCGGCTTCGAGAACGTGTGCGGCGGTACCTCCGAGGGCTCCGTGACCTCGAACGGGAGCAAGACCGCTGACGATGACTGGATGAACCATGGTGGCGCTTGGGGCTAGGAGTTCTAAAACAGTAAATGTGGACAAGTTTAATGTTTTGGACTATGATGTTATAACTTTGGCTCAGTCCTACAAAAGATCTTTGCAAAACTATGGCCCAATGGTTCAGAGTAAAATAAACATATAAAACACCACAATTTACCTTGTAAGGGGAATAGTCTCTGCATTCCAGTCAGGATATCTATAAAAACAATAAACATTAGCATATCTTCAAATAAACGCTGATGAAATTTAAAAAAGTGTATAAAATAAATTTGAAATTTAAATAAAATAATAATAATTAAAAACGTACTGTTTTCTAAGACGTCTACAACTTTCAATGTGAAGGGATGTGTTCTGATGTTCAATCCAATCCTGTCATTAAAAAAAATATACACTTCAATATACAGTGTATAACAACCATAATCTGCTGCTACTTAAAGTTTTTAAAGAATTATGCTAGTAAAAAGAAAAAAATTATTTTTAGAAATATGAATTAATAAATAATCTATCAATCTCAAATGTCAAATACAATGGCATGATAAAACAGACACTGTAATGAAACAAATATAGAATATGAAAAAATAATTGTCTTCACAAAATACATTTAAAACTCCTCTGAAATGTCACCTTCAAAAATAAGTCCATAGCATGTTTTATAACATTTCTGAAAGTCCCAAATTCCCATTGGCAGATAGAGCTTATTAAAAAAAGAAGAAGTAAAAGTTATCAAAAAAAATAGGAGTCCTTGAAGACAGGTCATCTTCTCACAGGTCATCATCTTGTTTGCATGTTCATCGTCAAATCACATTTGGTCTGCAACCCAGGCATCAGATCAGACTGTTCCAGCACACTTCATGCTTTCAGTAACGCATAAACTTCTTCAGGAAGTATGACGCGGTCCTCTTTCAAAAAAAGAACCGAAGCGTAGTAACCCATGAAAAGTATCTTCAATTTCTTCATTACACAGGATGATGACAACAACCCAATCGTTGACCTCTTCTAACATTTCTTCAAAGTTTGATATCAACATCACAGCAATTCTTTTCGACATGCTCCCAGTTAGGAAACTTAAGAAGTTATCTTAAGGCAGTTAACTAGGTACACTATTATTATTATTATTAATTACTACACAGGGCTTACTGTGATGCAAGACACTCAAAAACAATGAATCACTTCACACAAACCACAATTTATACAATAAATTTAATAGAAATCCTTGAAAAATGAAACAATACAAAAAGAAAAAAAAAAACTCACCTTAGTCTGGACACATTCTACGTTACATAGAGAGCATGTATGGGGAAAGATTCTTGGGCTAGCAGCTGAGTAATCATTCATCATGGTGGGAGTTGGTAACCTCTTTGCAGCTGAAGTCGTGATTAGAGGTGGAGCAAATGCAAATGAACTTCCAGAGATCATCGGGACCATAGAAGGTAGAGGACCAGCAGCAGCGGAAAGAATCTGTGGTGGACGGCCGCTGGGCGATGGCACAGCTGTGGAAGTAGGCAGCCTTCTTGGGATTGCCTTGGCACCTTGGATATCCAGGCTTTGTGGAGTGGGTCTTGAAGCCATCGCTGGAGGTTGCTGAAGCTTTGGAACCATAATTGAAGCCTGTGTAAGAACTGGAGTAGCCAGGTTTTGCTGTGAACGATTACTTTTGTCAGCATTACCGAAGGAGGAACTTGAGACTTCCCTCCCATACTTGACTGATTCTTTAGTAAGGTGGTCATGTGCATAGTTGTCTGGTTTCTCCTCAGGAAAATCATATTTTCTAGAATGTCCATAATCAATAACTTGTCCTTGTCGAGCATCAGAGACCAGAAGATCAGATGATCTTCTTTCACAGTCAGCGATGTTCCTTGTGGCTTTGCGCATGCGAATGTCTCGCAAAATAAATGGCAGGTTGTCTGGCGTCAGTTGATCATCAGGGTAGTGGCTAAGGAGCTCTAGGTCCTCACTTGAAAGTCCAAAGTTTGCTAAAATGCTGCTGGCACTCTCTGGAGTGTAACGTGTAGGGTGATGTTCTGAAGGAGATTGGCTGTCCAAACCACTCTGTCCTGCACTGCTGCCAAAACCCGAAGATTGAAATCTCTGTGAAGAACTTGAGGAATGACCTATACTTGGGGAGGAAAAAAGTTTGCTGGGAGCCTGGTAACCAGTCCAGTCCCCATCATCAGACCTTCCTGAAACACTGGCTGCTGCATAACCACCACCTCCAGGAGAAAGCACTTTGTCTCTGACATCTTTCTTCAGGCGGGGATCTACTGTTTTCGGCTGTTGAAGCATCTGGGTGACGAGACGCATTTCCTCAAGAGCTCCACGAATGTTCATATCTATAGATGCATCAAGGCTGTGGGAAACCTGCGGCTGACGCTGACTCGGTGGAAATGACATCTGCTGATTTGCTGTCATTCCCCCGCGAGTACTAGACATGGAGTCAGGGCCAAGGTGAGCACCTGCCAAGTCCAGGCCAGACTGTGACCCAATACCATACTGCCCCGCTGCAATGGGCCTCTGGCCACTGGAGAATGGCCCCCCACGGGGATTGTACATGGGATGGGACATAGCAACCTTGTTCAATTCAAGCAAGGTAAGTGCAGGTAAAGCAGTAAAAGGAGGAGTGAAGTTTCTGGCAGTAATCACATTCAGCTGGTGCAGTGTCAGCTGAGCCTTTATATGGGCCAACTGGAGGGAGACAAGGCCAAAGAAAGGCAGACTCCCAAAGTTGCTCAGGGAATTCGTAACAGGGGGCACACAACTTTCCAAGAACAATGCAAAGCTGAAAAAGTTGAGGGAAAAAACACAGACAGGGTTACTGGCTTGCCGTTTTCAACTCCAGAAAGCGTAACGGAAAGAAGGTCGTAATCCCTGAGCCTACCCCCCACCCCCATTTCTGTTACACACATTTCAGATTTGTCTTTCCATTGTATCCAGAATATAGATGTACAGTCTCTTTTAGTGGTCTTTAATGAAGGGGAAAAACAGCAAACATAACAGAATGGACAGGGAATATTTTGTATGATTTCATGAATAAAGATGACCTTAAGCTTAGGGCATCAACTGACAAATATACAGGTCTTAAAGTGGTTGTCAAATAGACTTTAGCTCAATTAAACACATATAATAAGGCTTTCAATCATGCAGATCAGTAAATGACTATTAGTATTAGTAAACATGTTCAGTCTAGAAAGGATTTTGAAGACATTTTGGCACTCTTCCATGGAGTTTCAAAAATTGCTGAAACTGTAAGAGTGCTAATCCTGCCTTCATTCTAGCAAGCAGCAAAGTGACCGATGATCATTAATTTTCTATACAAGTGTGCGACATGAAACTAAAGCAACAATTGACATCCAAAATCGAGATTCTCAATTATATGAGAATTATGTATAATGCCTTAATTCAGAAGGACAATTCACTGAATTCCTTTGTCCAGCATGTCTGTGTGCACTTACAGTTTATTTGCCATATGTTTGTATTATTATTGCCAGTATTTTAAACATATTTAACAGCTTTGTTTTGTATACTATTGTGATGTGGTCAACAACTGTTTGCGCTGTAACTCTCTGAAAAGCCGAACTGCTCCCATACACCAGACCTTAAAAATCTGGGAGGATTTTCCAGCTCCTGCTTGCTACTAAATGCAGCATTGATGTTTTTCGTAAGCTAATACTAGCTAGTATTAGCTCATGAAAAATGCTGTGTGCGGGAGAATCACATTTAACATAGGTGCTATTTTATGATAAATAGCCTATTTTAATACGAATGTATTGTTTAATATGTGGGTGTACTCAAATAAGAGCCTCATTTGAAATAAATTAATTAGATATGCTGTGTCATTACACGCTTAAGAAGGACAAACATTTCTTTATACAATGGTCAAATAGGTGTGCACATATTTTAGGCCATATTGTATATGGAAAAATCAGGCAATGTTCTTACAAATAAACTTTAAATGGCATTCAAATCAGAAACACCCTTTGTTCCATTTAAGGCACAAAAAAAGTGTGTGTGTGGGGGGGGGGGTATTTTGTATTAACACAATAAAATGACTGAGAGAAAGTTCCTCATAGGGACAAACTGATACAATACAGAAAAAGAAATTGTATTATAGGTCACTTTAAAATGGATTAAATTTAATTGGCCATTAATCTACATACAATAAACCATAATGACATTACAAATTTCTCCAATAGCTAACAATTAAGACCCTTGTCTAAGGCACTCCTAACTGGTCCATCCTGTTTGCTTTTATTATCTTGAGATGTCCATAAACAACTTGACTGCAGTCCACTTGTGGAAAAATCTGGGCCTTTTGAAAGTCACACATCTGTACATTTAATGCCGTGTTCACAGTTCTAAGCCATGAAGACATGAACCCATGAAGTCCAAGGAACTCTTTGTAGACATCAGTGAACAAACTGTGTTAGGACAAAGGGTTCAAAGCTTTGCACAGAAAGCTCAATCATTTAAATGGACAGTCTGTAACCACCAGGACTCTTCCCTAGAGCTGACCAACTGGCCAAACTCAGTAACCAAGCTAGAAGGGCCTTGGTTAGGGAGGTAACCAATGGCCACTCTATCAGAGCTTCAGAAGTCCTTCACTGAGATAACAGAACATGTATTAAGGACAACCTCTCAGAAATACTCCATCAATCAAGCCTTTATGATAGAGTTGCTAGAAGAAGTCACTCCTCAGTATATGAGTAACGATGCATCATCCTGAGTAAAAAGTACACGACAGGCACTTAAACCATTCCAAGAGCATGAAGAAAAAAGGTTCTCTGGTTTAACAAGAAAAAAAATTTGGGGGGTTAAACTTCCAAGCACACTATCTGTCAAAAACCAAGTGAGAGTGCTTCCAAGTGGCTGGAACAGAGAGACTGATCAAAATTGAAGGATATGATGAATACAGCAAAATACATAGAGCAAACTGAAGCATGCTGCCAGGACAATGCTGGAGTGGCTTCAGAACTGAAGCATCTCTGAATGTCCATGTGGCCAAAGCTCAGACTTGAACCCCATCTCCGAGGAAAATCTGGCAGTTCGCAGAAGGTCCCCATCCAATCTGACCGAGCTTCAGAGGATCTTCAAGGAACAATGGGAGAAACTGCCCAAATCCAGGTGTGCAAAGCATGTAGAGAATAACCCAAGACGACACAAAGGAGAAATTGCCACCAAATGTACTTCTACAAAGTACTGGATAGTGGGTCTGAATCATTTTTTTTTTTAAATTTTGGATTTGTAATGAATTTGCAATAACTTCTAAAAAAAAAAATGTATTTTATCATCATTATTGTGCATAGACTAATGGCCAAAAAAGTAAAATACAAAAAGTTAAACACCTTTAAAATTAAACCTATAATACAACAAAAAAATGTGTATGTGTGGGCGCACACACTACACTTTCAAACTGTGCTGACTTACACTACACAGCTTTCATCACTCCGGTGTTTGTGTAATGTGCAGATCCCTCTATCCACCAATGACTGGCAGAAGAGGGTTACAAGTACACAATCCTTCAAAAATCCACACGCCTGATCCCCAAAATCACACTGTTTTCACAAAACCCTTAAAACTGAATGTTTGAGTTTCAGTATTTTGTAGGAAAGCAAGTGGTGGGGAAGAGAATCTGAAAAAAATATTGGTTGGGAAGATGCAAGCAGTTAGGACTGTCTGTAAAGTTAAGAACACTGGAGATATAGTACAAAAAAAAGTAGGCATTTGTATACGGTTCTCCGAATAAAAAAACATCATGATTGTTTTTATTACAGTTGTCAAGCCAGGCAAAATTCAAGACTGGGAAATCGGGGCTAAAATCATGTAGAATTGTAACCTGAGCAAGCAAACACACAAAATGCCAGCTTATAAAATGTAAGATATTTCAATCATACACAGACAAAGTAGATTTTTAGATCAATGTCGCAATTAATGCTATGGACACATTATTGTAAACATGGAATTTGTAGGAAATACTGATTATTTTATTCAAACAATCACCTATGTGTTATAACAAAATGGGAAAATCATTACACATGTCAAACACAATGAATCCCCCTGTGAAGTAGACAAGAGGCCAACAGTAGGCATTGTGAGCAAGTTTGCCCTTTCCGACCTGGACAATTTTATCATTCCACTTGGGTTTGACACACAACCTGTAAGTTTATCGACAGACTAAAATCTTAACTCAGTAAAGCTGTTTTTTTTTGTTGTTGTTGTTTACTTTGTCGCTAGGACACTTGCGTGGCGCGCGAGCTCCTTCTCGGCCCGCAAGCTGCGCAATACTGCAACATAACACCACGGGTCTCTTCAGATACACCCCAAACAACCAACAACTGTAACATCTGGAAATGCACCGAGCATAATAAATACGGAGTCGCATTTTGTTTCCATCATGCCATGAACTGAACTATTAAAAAGAAAAGCTGCGTGGTCACAGGGCTAATGTTAGCGCGAGCTTGAGTCTTAAAATAGCAAAGCTGATGGATCTAATAATTACAGGCATCCCAGACAAAAATAATTCCGGTTCGTGGTTTTTTTTTTCATAAGCTAGACAGAAACATACATAGGCTGCACAAAACATATACAGCCGTGATTCATACAAAATGGCAAAGGTTGAACCGCTGACAGGCCTGTCTCTGGCCTACTCAGGCATGCTCTCCCTAACCAGGCCGTGTACAAGACACCGGACATTTTATGTTCCCGATTAACACAGCCAAGATAAGCCGTGCTTTTCTATGAGACATACCTCGTGTTTAAGACCTGTTAGTGTGAAATGTTCCCTCAAACTTAAGTCTTGTAGGCAGGAATTATTCAGCCACTCGCTCCTTCCTCAACGCAGTCTCCTCTCTCCGGTTACAGCGAGAAGAGATGGGGGGGGCGGGGGGGGGTAGCGCTGCAGACCAGATCAATCGATCACAGATCACGGGAATGTGGTGGAGGGGGGACGCCTTCATCAACAAAATGTTATATAAATGCCTCCTAACCGAAATCTTTACCATATCAATGATTTTAATCTTTTTTCCCCTTTATTAATGCATTTATCATTCATTTAATTCGTTTATTAATAGACTTAGATGATGTGAATGAGATTTTACTATAGACACGATAGCGTGTTAGAACCAGTGCATTAATAATATGCGACTTATTTTAGTCACATTGCACGAGAAGTGTGGGTTTATTTTCGTAACAGATCAAGTAGTTCCGGCTGTAATGTGAACGATAGGTTAATATTAATGCGCTCATTCTAATACATTATTGTTTATATAGTAACAGCTCATACACAGGGACTTGTACGGCAGACACGCCGAGTAATATAAGATTTAGTATAAAGTCTTTATACTTTAGTATAAAGTATAAAGACGGATTTTTTAAAATATTTTTTTATTGTTTAGCCAAGCAATTCCTTCAATCCTTTATGTGGTGAAGAATTACTATCGTATTGTAACATTGGCGAGAGCAGGAACTACATTGTTTCTCGGATGTCCTACAACATTAAATCTATCCATAAAATGTTAAAAAAGCACGACTCGTTATTTATTAATAAATGAAACATTATAACATTGTAATCGGCAAATCGCTATTCTATAAGCAAAACTTCACTGTGCGGTAATACGAAAATAATGGACATAGGCGGGGTGTAATGCGGCACACGCACAGTTGTGCACTGACCATTGCACTGTATCTACTGCGCATGCTTTTGACTCCAAGGTCTACTGAGCAGACTTTAGCCATGTTGTCCACTAACTGGTAGATATACTCAGGTGTTGGCTTTACTCACAATGTCCATTAGATGGCAATGTTTTAATGTCTAACAAGTGAATTTTGTCAGGTGTCACTGACTGAGTGTGTAACTGCTTTTGTTTTGTGCAAAATCAAATTTTCCATTGTCCATTTGTTTTAAAGCAGACATTTAAGTTTTATTTCCTGACATTCTTTCACAACTTTTATTTAAGAATACGGAGAAGATATCAGCATTGAAATTCATTTCCTAATTTTAAATCTTGACAAGAAATCCCCCCAAAATTATTAGCAGTCAGGAAAAAAAATCATTCAATCAAACAGTATTTAAGATTTATACACCCCCTTAAAAAGCTCCTTTTATCATTATTGCCATTCTGACATCAACATTCTACTCCTTTTGCTATATATCGGTAAGGAATCTATGGATAATAGCAACTTTTCTTGCTTCTAGATTGCTCTAAAATAGTAGATATTTAATTTCTATAAAGCGAACTGAGATACATGGATAGATCTCAGCATTAAAAACAAAACAAAACTTGTTTCATTTATTCAATTATTTCATGTTGAATCCTTGTTAAATCAAATGCAGACAGACATGTTTCATACGAGTAACGACTCTGATAATGTTAAGATCTGACTACAAGATATAACTACCTAACTAATCACTAACTATAAAATCAGACTGAAACCATGAGTGTACCCAAAGGCACATCAATTTTTAAAAATAGGATTTTGCTGATATGACCATTAACTGCACTGAGTTAAGTCATGTGAGTGCAAAAAAGTGTTCAGGTCAGGTTACACAAGTGGACTCACATAAGGGCTTGCATATGAACTGGGAGTGTAATTACATCAGGAACCAATGCAAATATTTATCCATCCACACTACGTTCTAATTACTCAGCACTAGTAGTATAATATCATTACAATTCCATCACGTTGTCTCCTTCCTGTTTGTACATATTTTTTGAGTGACCAGCCATGGTGAACATCCAAGGCCTGAATAGTGACAGACTGTAATCAAGAGGCCAAAACAGCTACCAGTAAACCGCAGGTAAGCATCAGTGACAGAGTGAGATTTAGGTAGTTAAAAACTATTTTGCATATATTATAGTAATCAAACATTCTCTCATTTTATCACTTACCCCTCTCACTCACCACACATTTGTCATATCTACTAGGCTGCATGCTGTGGAAGTAGCATGACACCATTTGCCATTTGTCTCTGTCTGTCAGCTTGTCTGTCTGGCAGGACCAGCTAAGAACAAATGTTTTGGGTCTCGTGTGGCCTGTTAGGCAGACAGATAATCAGACATAATAAAAACAAATGTACCCTAGGATTTAATGGGAAAGCATAGAACTCAGCACCTCTAGTCTGAGCTGCCTCAATCCTTTGCTACATTTAAGACCCTGCTGACATAATGATCATTGGATCCACGGCTCAAACCACAGCAGTTTGCACCCTAGAGTTAATGGTATGACAGTGTTGTTATACATGTAAAATAAAAAAGATAGGCCAGTACAAGATCTAATATAATCTTTACTGCTATCTACTGACATACTGCTTGGCTACATCACAAATATGATAATGAACAACATGAATAAGAATTAAATACTAAAATATTACTTGCAACAACTGATTTGCCATGTTGTAGACTTTCACATTAAAAACATATAAAAATTCAAATTATTATCATTTTGGTTTTGAATACTAGATGTGTCTTTGGTAAAAGTATGTTACTGAAATTAGAACATTTCACATCCACTCAATCACATGAATTAATCTGTTGGTTTAATCTGTTGGACAGATCAAAACAGATACAAAAATTGTCCCATTCAAGGCTGATCCCAGAAAAGCTGCACTCTGGAACTGCTGAGCTGTACACTGCTACCCAGCAGGAATGGGATTAGGGTGACCATGCACAGACAGTGTTGAAAGAGCAAAGCAGAGCCTTCAACAACAGCAAACTGGCCTGTCACCTTTAGCTTAAAGTCAAGATGTACAGAATTTGGATTGGATAACCAATTATACAAAGAAAACACAAGATAAAAGTGGCATGCGGATTATTTTGGTTTTGTGTTGTACTATGTGTTCTTAACCAGATAGGTAGCTTTAACTAGCTACTGCCTGGTTTAACATAAATAAATTAAAAACAAATTGCACTTGATGATGTTATGACAGGGATGTTTTTCTTAATGTATATGCAATGTAGCTGCATTCATTTAAATATATATATATATATATATATATATTGAGAATATAAATTAATGAATTAATTAATTTTCCCCCATTATTATCGTTTCCTACCAAACGATGAACAAGTACTAAATGGCCATCTGATTAAAAAAAAGGATGGTCTTTTCATTCTTTGTTCAGATCGCTATATTTAGATAAGCAATTTCCTTAAGGAAAAAATAAATAACCAAGACTGTCATTCAATGTAATGTAACAACTGCTGCAGTGTGACTAGATATATCCTGATTATATGATTAAAATATGATTAAAAAAAAGCAAGAAGATTTAGTAGATTTAGTGCTTTTTTTAAGTTTTTTAAGTGGTAGTAAACACACACACACACACACAGTCTGTTATGTCCATACACAACCACAAAAACACAAGTGAGCAGTGTAAACTCATAAATGGAATGATGGCTCCCATATATAGACATCCAGCCATCCGAGGTCACAGTATAAGTCGTAAAGAGTGAAGGTCATCCAAAGCGTTGACATACACTTGCCAATCATAAGGTAGAAACTGAAATGCCACATACAACATGAATAGCTTACACTATAAATAATTAGCATTTTAAATTATTAAATAAATAATAATCAGAATAAATCTCTAATAGTTTAAGATCAATATAGCTATCTGCATAAAGTGCCTCAGGGCTGTGAGATATACTTATATATACAACACCTGTTATTATTGGAGCTAGCTTTGGATCTGCTTATTATAGAAAAATCAAAATTTAATTTACATATGAAGTGACACAGCAATTAACACATATACTTCTGTCTGAAATAAATGCTGAGCTGGTCTCATGGACCTTGAGTGGAAAACCTGCCTCATATTTATTTACTTTAGAAGTACTGTGACATATTGTGATTTTTTTTTTTAATTTAAGGAACATTCAATGGAAGATATAATGAAGCCAGGACCTAATTTGGATGGCTTAAAGATAGATTAGTTGGTATCACAGTGTCATAAATCAGGATATCATTCTCAACACAGGCAGACATCTTGCCAAAATAAGCAGTTTGCTTGGACATTCTATTACATTAAAACACACACAGACACACACACACACACACAATGTTGTATATAATATAATTGTGATTATATAATCCACTGTTATTTACTAACAGCCACAAAACTCACTACGTAATATACATCAGACAACCAAAAAATATGGCTGATACATTTTATGATCATGGAGGTCATATGTTCCTGGCATTTCAACATGCTTAAATTTCATCTGCCCTCTAACTCATGGCCTGAATGTGGGGTGTCTGTTACACTTTTATTGAGTTTGTGCTTAGCTGGTTGACATGACTGGCCTTTTACCTCATGGGTGTATTTTAAGTCAGCACTAATGCATTATATAGCCTGTCAGGAGATGGACATTTATAAAAGTACAGGATTATTGTGTGTTGTTTTCAGTACAAGAAAATCCTACAACTTTCAACAATAGACTTTACAATCAATAATTTGAAACCTTGGGATTATAATTGACTTGTCTGGCGAAAAATGTTTGTTACTAATACGTATAAGGCTGAATATAAAGTGCTATTACCATACAGTATATAGTTGTATTCAATTTTTGCACATACTACAGTAATATTGTTTTAAGTAAATATTGTACACTTGCACATACATAGTCTATATATAATTCTGCTGCATAGTTTATTTTTATTTTTTTAATGATGTATTTGTATTTGTATTTGTATTTGTGTGTGTTTGATATTTATTTTAATTTTACTTTTTACGTAGTTTTTTCACTCGTCTGGCATTCACTGTGGACAGCAAAGAAAGAATTTCATTGTACAGGGAAACTTGTTTCCTCACTGTGCACATGACAATAAACTCTTTGAATCTTGAATCTTAAAAAGTATAAATTGATATAACGGTATTCTGTGAAACATGCTTTTTCAAACAAAGATCATTTTTTTCATGTGTACTCTAATAAAGGTCAGTGGAATGTCAGGAAAAATAAACCTAATGTATTAGTGTGACAGTCAGGAGAATGCCAATGTGAACATTTTCCCACACAGCCATTTTGAGCAAATGGCAAATGCCAAAAATTGATTATCCACATTTACAAGTACAAACAACCATATTTAAGAGAGCCACTACCCCACTTAAAACACAGGTCAGATTATATTTTTATTTATAACAGCTTCTGTCACTTATAGACATCGGGCTTGGTGGACAAAATGTCTTAGTCAGCAAGGGACATAATGTGACACCTGAAATGTGTCCTTTGAAGTATCTACAATTTTACATTCACAGCATTTGGCAGACACCCTTATCCAGAGCAACTTACATTTTTATCTCATTTTATACAACTGAGCACTTGAGGGTTAAGGGCCTTGCCCAGGGGCACAGTAGTGGTAGCTTGGTGGACCTGTGATTTAAACTCACATCCTTCTGATCAGTAGTCCAACACCTTAGCAGTCCAACTGCTAAGCTACCACACCCCCACAATTTTACAGGCTAATAGCATTGGTGGCTCATGTAATGACATGGTCACTGACTGTAGACAGTAGCAGAAGAGAACTTTGTTAGTGTGGGGCAGAAAAAGAAAGAGAGAAGAACAAAGAAAACTTTTTATCCCACATCATAGACTAACAGAGACTGCACCAGAACAATATTCCTCTTCCCCTTAACATATGATTCACATGGAAAGAACATGTTTCATTATTAGTAAAATTCTGAAATTTAAATTTAACAGGTGAATACATTATATTATTGCTTATGTATAAGATAGCACATTCTATAAGTTTACAGTGTCTTTCTATCTCAGTATGACTGAGATGAATTGGTACTGGTGACAGAGTAAAGTCACTTAGGCTGGCATTTTATTTAAATTAGAATGATTATCATTAATTGAGATATTAAAAAAGAATTGATTGTTTGCATCATGTGACACGAAAAAGGAATTCTAGTCAAAACATATAAATAATAAATTATTTAATAGAGATCTGTCTGCTCACCAATGGACATGTGCAGACCAGTGCAGGCAGTTAAAAGTGTAAGAGCCATAAAATGTGTGCTTGAACTTTGTACAGTCCAAGTGACCGTAAGAATCAGTGCTTGTTGGTGTCATAAGACTTGACTCAGCAAAACATTTAACCAAACAAGCATTAGGTGTGGTGCTAATTCTGTCCCTTAATTAAAAATGTAGCTGTGTCAGAGAGGCCTACTAAAATACTGAGACTCAACAGTTGGAGAGCTGTCTGCTAGTCTCTAGACTACGTTTCTATATTCGCTCTAAAAAGTAACGTATTTAACATACTTAAATGTTTAATAAACCATAACCCTAACCCCTGCATAAAACATACATCCTACACTAAATAATCTAGATACCAAGTCTTACTCTATTCATGTACATATATATAAAATCTGATAGAATTACAGTGAAATAATCAGAATGACCTCTAAGACTGATTTCAAACTAATTTTACGAATTCATGAATGCACGCACCACCGTAGTAGATGTGATATTCCGATTATGCTTAAAAAATTAACTTCATAAGAAAAACTTTGAATTAATCCAACCATTTTCAACATTAACAACAAACACAAGTTTTCTAATGGCGAAACCTGACAGAACACCTCGGAGTCTTGTAATGTTAAATTGTTAGTGAAATTATAATACACAGCTGGACACACATCTTCACGTAGAATTATCCAGTCTTTCACTGAAATGCTGCTTGATTAGGTTTAACACTCATCACAACATTTTTATTTTTATTAATTTGTCCACCACAATCCATTACAAACTCATGCTATTGGGAAAGACTAAAGAACCAAGAATATATCTTACCGATTAGGAGCATCAAATCTGTTTAGAAGTGCCACATTGTTGGTTTGTTTGTTTATGCTGTTACTTGTGACTGTATTTGCCACTCCATTTTGGGCTCTGAGCTTCTTTTTGCCTTTTATCATTTCTTCTGTCCTGGGACGTGATGGGCAAGTGCAGCCACTCATTCTTTTTTACCTAGTTTCATTGCAGATTTGCTCTCCATATGTGCAAAGACAAGCCTCTGTGAACTTCCAAAAAAGAAAATTGTACTGCAAAAGTCTTTAAAAGGTAAAGATGTAAAAGTAAACAGAGTAAGTAGTGAGATCTCAGGAACGAAGTTGAGTAATGAGCTTTATCTCAGTAGTGAAAAATATATAATTATACCATCATCTACTACCTGCTTAGCAGAAGCAAAAATGTTGCTGAAGAACATCCAGTGATCAAAAGGTTTCTTCCATGAATAAAAATAAGTTATTTCTCACATGCCCATGTACATTAATTTGCAATGGATAGAAGGCTACACAATACAGTACACTTGTACGTTTCCTTCTACAAAGAAAAAAATTATAATAATAAATGTGATGACCAAAATCAATTCAAATTAATCCAGGAAGAGACTGAGTATTTCATCTATATTATCTAAGATTTTTCATTCTTAGTCTGAATAAGAGCCATGAGAGCATTTTAAGCACTCGATGCCCCAGACACCCGGAATATTCAGCCGGAGCTGGGTGTCACATGCCAAACAACTACAGGGTGGAGGGCAGGAAAATGAGTGGGGGAGGGAAAAAGAAATAGAGAGAGGGTTCAATAGCAAGTACACATGTAAATCAAAATAAGCATTAGGAAGAGAAATACAAGACAAAGTTCGTGTACCGTATTTCTCATCCTCTCTCACCTCCCTCAGATCTGTCATTTATGCCCATGTTATAGAGAACTGCATTCTTTTGCAGTTATAGACCATTTAAATAGGCAACATGGTACAATTTCTCTGTGGCCTTTACTCTTCATTAACCTCTGGATAGCTGTAAGGTGATCCTCTGAGTCTACTCTGTCTGGGTATTTTTTAATAAATATTTGGTGCAACTGATTCCACACATTTGAACTTAAACACAGTGTGTATGATGATAAAGCCTGTAAAAACCCAGATGTCAGTAATGAGCATTATCCTACCAGCACAATGACTACCATTGAGGCAAACCCACTGCCAAGGTTTTCACTGTCTAAACTCAATTCTTCACCCCAATATTTATGCCTTTCTCCTCTTCTTGGTGCTGCACTTATCTGTATGAAACTTTATGTTGTATGTTTGTCAGGTCTGCCAGCTCAGCAAACCTCATTCCTCAACATGCACCATGGTCTACAAAGTAGTCTACAGAGTCAGTAGTGAAGTGTATGTTCAGTTCAGTCATTTTTCTTGGTGTTATAAAGTCTTGCATTTGTTTAGGTTTACCTGGTGTTGACTTGGCCCTGTTTTCTGATCTCTGCTTTTGCCTGCTCTTTTTTAATACTGTTTGCTGTATGCCTTACCATTATTGTTTGCCATTGTCTAACCTTTTAATTGTTTAGTGTCTTATTATTATCTGCCTTACCCGGTCATGCGTCCTTGCTGCACTTTATTATATGACAGTGCATAAGGAATTAAAAATTAATTGTGTGCATTGATTTGAAAATGTTAAAAAATCACACAAGATAAAATTTTAATTTATAGTTTATAGCAGTAGAGGTTCTAGATAATCTGGCAAATGGAACTGACTCTTTGGTTTGTAAAAAAAAAAATAAGAATGAAAGTCCACTCATGATTATGGCAAATGTGTAATTTGGTAAATGTGTAAGACCTAGGACCCAGGAGTGGGGTCCAGGTCCAGGTTATAGATCCTGGAGGGAAACACCCCTATCCAGAGTGCTGGACAAGACAATACACCTAGTGGAGTGAGACCAGAGTCTAGGAGTTGGTCCCCCTCAGGGGCCAGACCAAGAGGTTCCAAATCTCTGTGAAGTTCATGTGAAGACTGTCAGGATTATCATCGCAAACCAGTCCTTGGACCTGATCTGCAACACATTGATCTTAAGCATTAACATCTTGAACGTATAAGTTTCAGCGCACAATTCAGAGCATGCAGGTTCAAAATTGGCCATAGCTCCTGAACCAAGAAATGCTGGCTGTAAAGCCAGAGGCTCGATCTGGGAGGGGAATGGCCCACCAAATTCCCCCAAGAGGAAAGTTTGGGCTAACACTAGCCTTCTTTTCTAGCCTCAGCAGACCAGACTGGGGCCGGTAGCTACTGGCTACTGTGGTGAGGGAAGAACAGGCCCTTAGGAAAAATCATGGTGTCTAAAAAAAACTGAATTATTGAATCACTATTTTGTAATATCAGTTGCAGATAGACAGCAGCAAAAATTAATATGTAATTATATGAAAATGAATCATTCCTTTAATAATTGTCTCTCATGCATAAACAACCACCCTTAGTTAATGAACAAATTAAAAATATTTACATTCCTGGTGCTTATTTTCTGTGCAGCACAAATACCTAAAGTGGATCATTTTTATGCAACCAACACTGTATTATAGAAGGGTATGAAGTAACGATCTGTAATCATTACTTCTGTAATCCAAAAGGATGGGAATATTGATAACACAATAGATACACTACTTATTTTGTACACAGGATGCAAGATTGTCACACCATCTCACAAACCTAAAGAAATTTTAGCTTTAATTTGAAGAACATTTTTCAGTGTCCATCATCTATCCATTCAATCCCATCTCTGTATCCTAAATATTGAACTCATCTGTCCTCTGATATGAAAACAACTGAGTTATGTTCATATTGAGTCTAACATTAAACTAGCATCCAGAGTTTATTGCTGATAGAAAATGCGCGGTTTAAAGTAAACTCGTTTTTATGGTACACCGAATGTTCTAATCTACATTAAATATTTAGCTAACAGTCTGAAGTTACTTAGCAACAACAGTGTATGTTAATATTAGTTCAGTCATCGTTAGGCTAACATCAGGTGTAGACAGTAAATATGATTATCCTGACCTGAGCTAATTTACTGAATCAACCAACTCACATCTCCTTTTTCTCTTCATCCATGATGACATTAAAGTCATCTGTTGCTGCTTCCATCGAGACATACGTGTTTATTGAGCTCTTTCAAGTGCTTTTTTGTTTGTTTGTTTTTGAAAATATTGTAAACTTTCCTATTTAATCACAAAATATTATTTAATACACATGCAATGTTCTGCATTTTATGTGTTGGTGGGTTAGAAATTTCATATATCTGTTGGGCTGTGTATCTGCATGTATTAGCATAGGTCCACATTGTTAGCAAACTAACACATGCTATGTCACCTAGGTGTTGGAGTTGCAGAATGCTCATCAGAGATATATAAGAGCAGATATATAAGAGCTGCAGAAATTTATTGAAACCGCAGCCACCTGTGGGTCATAACCCACAGGTGGCTGCGGTTTCAATAAATTTCTGCATGTGAAAACAAGCAGTGAGCCCTGACCTTTTTTTGACACAACACAGAGACAGTAATAGTGGTCAGCAATGGACCGGTTACATGACCACAGAATGAGCTAAGTGGCCGAGCTGCTTCTCCAGGCCGTAGCCCTCCCACTTGTTGAGATACTCAGGATCCCCATTGCACTGGTGTAGCCGGCCTTCACCTAATGTTCGAAACTCGACTGAAAAATCTGCGTTGTATTCAGTAATGGTGTGAATGAAGTATGGACCACTGCAGCTTTGCCAACCAGAGGATGAAATTTATGTCACTCTCAGCAGAGCTGTGCAAAATAGAATTAAATTAAATTAAATTAAATTAAATTAAATCAGTGCAGCAACTTTGATTGACCTGGCTTCTACATGCATACCTCTTCTCAGCTAAATTTGCTAAATTCCTGAAATAAGAGGGCTTTGGACCATGGACTCAATAAGTCGATTTGCCCTTTTACTGACCCTGCCTATCCGTGTTCTGACAACATGCTCTGTATCTGCTGGTGAGTGAATTTGGTTGCCCTTACTATGATCTAGAACCACTAGACACATCTGGGCAGCAGTAACATGTTCTGGGTCTCCAGTAAAGGTCTGAGTCTCTCTCTTGAGATGTCACCATTTGTGTCTGCTGAACTTAATTGAGTGCCTGTACCCCTTATAGGGACAGATGAAACAGATGAATCTGAATCACTGATTTGTGCATTATATGCAAAAGTCAGAGTTTGTATCTGTTGAGGCCAGATGTGTTTCTCTCTGAGGGGCAGAGATCAGAGCATGTTGCCGAGTGTTTAATTAAACCTCTCAGTCCCTCCTTTCCCCATGGCATTGTGTGTGACTTTAAGACTCCTGATAGCTTGAGCAGTTCTACTATGGGCTCACTTTTAAAATTTGCCCCCTGATTAGAGTGGATATGTTCAGGGAACACATACACACAAAAAAAAATGATCCCACAACTACTTAACCACTTGTTTTGCAGTATAATTTGTGCAGGGGAACAAAAACAAAGAACTATACCAGATGCAGGAAGCTTTTTAAGGATAAGTCCATAAAACAGAGCATGAGGCTGACCTGCCAACAAAAAGGCAGTGGGGGCCTCTAGTGGCCAGAAATAAAGTCCACAACCCTTACAGGACCCCCCGCCTCCCAAATCTAGAAAAAGGATGTCCCGAAATGGGACCCAGGAGTGTTTCTCTGGGTCGTAGCTGTTACGGATGCACCAACCACAGCCAGTCAGCCATGCCCCCAATCACCAGAGTTCTAGCACTGACACCTGCGCCCAATCACCAGAACTCTATAATACACCTTCACTCCACTACGTCACTGGCTGTTATTATGGTTGCTACCTCTGTGACTTCATTACCTGACTGTGTGTTTGTTGGGTTTACCTTTGCTCCTCCTGCCAAGCTCGTCTCCAGTGACATTTATACCTTTGTTCTTCAGTGTGGGTTTCAGATAAGACTGCTTTCTGTTTTCTCTCCAAAAAGTTCGTTCAGTTTCAGTTTTGTTAACTGCATCGCCTTACCTCTTTTCGTGGAGGCAGAAGCCTGAGCCTAACTCAGTCTCTCAGATTGTCCATTAGACTCTGGGTGGAAACCAGAGGACAGACTCACCGTTGTACCCAGCAGTTGACAGAGGGCATACCAGTAGCAAGAGGAAAAATGTGGTCCTCTATCAATGTGCTGTGGAACCCTGAAAACCCGAAACACATGCTCAATAACAATTTCAGCTATTTCTTTGTCAGTGGGTAATTTAGGCAAAGGGATAAATCTACATGCCTTTGAAAACCGGTCGACTATCACTTGAATAGTGGTTTTACCTTGGGATGGCGGGAGTCCAGTGACAAAGTCCACTGAGAGGTGCGACCACTCCCACATCTGAGGCAACCTCAACTACAAATGGTTTTTCAGGATCAGGGAGAGTCACAATAGGAGCAGAGGTAAAATGGCTCTTTTGGTCCTTGAAGGTCTCCTTGGCCTCATAGCTCCACAAGAATTTTGAGCTTTTCCCTTTGGTGAAGGCTGAGAGAGGAGCTGCTACTATGCTGAAGTTCCGCACAAACTTGCGATATAAATTCGCAAATCCCAAAAAATGTTGACCCTCCTTCACATTGGTTGGGGAAAGCCACTTGGTGACCACCTGGACTTTTTTTTAAGGATCTATTTGGATGTTACCTGGGGTAATAATGAAACCCAGGAGCTGCACCTCAGACACATAGAATTCACATTTCTCAGGTTTAACATACAAGTGGTTCTCCAGGAGGCGATTGAGGACTCGTTGAACATGCTTTGTGTGTTCTTGCAAGAATCTCAAGAAAATCAGAATATCATCTAGATAGACAAACAAACTGGTTTAACATGTCACAAAGGACATCACTGATTAGGGCCAGGAAGACAGCAGGGGCATTAGTGAGTCCAAAGGGCATAACCTGATACTCATAGTGCCCTGTATGGGTGTTGAGTGCCGTTTTCCACTCATCCCCTTGCCTTATGTACACCAGATGGTATGCATTGCGCAGGTCAAGTTTGGTGAAGATTGAGGCTCCTTGAAGCAACTCGAAGGCTGAGGACATTGGGGGTAGAGGGTAACAGTTTCGAACTGTGATTTGTTTAGGCCTCTGTAATCAATGCATGGGTGAAGACTACTATCTTTTTTGCCCACAAATAAAAACCCTACCCCAGCAGGGGATTTTGAGGGACAAATAAACCCTGCAGTGAGGGCTTCCTCAATACAACTGTCCATAGCTGCCTGCTCTGGTGGAGACAATGAAAAAATACGGCCTCTTGGAGGAATAGTGCCTGGAAGCAGATCAATGGAAAAGCCATGGGTAGCCCAAGATTACAGGGAATGCTGGAGATGGGATAAAATGGAAGGATATCTCTTCTTGGTGTTGAAGAATAGAGAGACATAGTGGAAGTGTTTGGTGAATGACATCTCTCTGGCCCAAAGGTCGCCCATCCAGGGCCATAACAGCCAGGGGAGATGAAAGGGACTCAGAGGGAAAACTTAGCTTTTTGGCTAGTGAATCATCCATAAAGTTTCTGGCCACACCAGAATCCACCCAAGCTTGCAGAGAATTGCCCCAAGAGAGTGTGCCCTGAAGAAGCGGAGCACTGTCAGTTAGTCGGTTAGGCTTTGGAAATTCCTAACCTTGGGGCAGTGGTGGCTCAAGTGGTTAAGGCTCTGGGTCGTTGACCGGAAGATCAGGGGTTCAAGCCCCAGCACCGCCAAGTTGCCACTCTTGGGCCCTTGAGCAAGGCCCTTAACCCTCTCTGCTCCAGGGGCGCCGTATCATGGCTGACCCTGCGCTCTGACCCCAACCTCCAAGGATGGGATATGATGCTGTGATTTTGATGCTGTGGGATATGCGAAGAAAGAATTTCGCTGTAATGTATATGTGACAAATAAAGGATGTTTCATTCCCATCACAGAGGATGTGAAAGCTCAGGACAGGAGAATGTCCTGTCTGGCCACAGTAAAGACAGCATCACTCCTTCATGCTCACATTCAGCAGGTGATAGTCTAGTACCTCCCAACTGTGTGGTGTAACACCCATTTGGCAAGAATGGGTTTACATTCTTTGCCAACCGGATGCTTGACTCAGTGCTACACACGGTACTTGAAATTTAGTTCAACACACTGAGCCAGGGTAGTGGGCCAGTCAGAAGATACAAAGTCTATTGAAGGCAAAGAAAACAAAGAACACACAGATATTAATTTTTTTTTAGATTTTTCTATTTACTATGGTAATTTCTGTGAATGATTTAAAGAATTAATGTAATAAACAGTGAACAATAAATGAGCATTGGTAAGATACACATGAAATGTCAACAGGAAAAAAAATGACAATGAAAAATGACAAAAATGACAAACCTAAATAAATGAAATATACTTTTCAATAAAAAAAACACTTTGGCCAATAATTCCCCTTTTATCTTTATGTAATTTTAGGTTGTGCTTTGTAACTTTTAGTTCCCTAAATTAAATATGCCTATTTATTGTAAATGAATCAATTTGGTTTCTTATTAAGACTACAATTTCTGCTTTACTGTAATTAAATAATTATTTGGTTTTAAAGAAACAAATTCAAATTTAGATTTCAACCCAAAATCAATAGCAAAATTAACCATTCACAAGATACCTTGAAAATGTGCAAAAATTATATAAAACAGATAACCCTGGTCAGAAAAAATATTTGCAAGCAAACAAGATGTGAACTAAGTCTCACAATAGCAAAGAATATTTACCTCCATTCAATGAACTGAATGAAGTTCAGAAAACTACTTCCATTCAGTCGAACTCAAATGGAAAAAATACCTCTGCCCCTCAGAGGTTGAAAGGAAGAGAATCCGTCTCTGCCACTCATTACTAGGACACTATTTAACACCCTCACGCGACATGTGCAGTGGCTAGTATTAACGTTGCTTCGCACATGTATATGCTTCCTACCCGAACTCTTATCCATTCTGTCATGACAACTCCCTACCATGATGCTGTGTTGATCCATGCCTCTCGATCCTTCGCAGTAAAAGTTCTTTTTGATTCCGGGTCATCTGGCAATTTCATCTCTTCTCACTTACCATTCACCTGCACCATACCTCGCCAAAGAAATCCTACCCGTTACCAAATAACCACCATTCAAGGAAAGCCGCTGGACAACGGACTGGTGCGGTGAAAGACTCCTGAGTTGACACTATGGATGGGATGCTTCCATGAGGAGACGCTGTCTCTGCTGGTGCTGGAGGAGGCTGCAGTCTATGTTGTCGTAGGACGCCCCTGGCTGGTGAAACACCAACCAGACATCGAATAACTTTCAGGGAGCACTGTTTGGTGGAGTGACTACTGCATGCAGCACTGCCTGCGGTCACTCCTGACACCTCCTCCAGAAATGGCCATACTGGGGTCAACTACAATTGAAAGCCCCGAATCACCCATCCAAGTCGATCTCCCAAGGCAGTACCAAGCTTATCGGGACGTCTTCTGCAAAATGGCTGCCATGAAACTGCCACTGCACCAGCCATGGGACTGTTCTATAAACCTTCTTCCAGGGAGTAAACTACCGAATGGAAAAATCTACTCTCTGTCGGTCCCGGAGCACAAGGCCATGGACAAGTACATCGGTGAGGCTCTAAAACAGTCATTCAGCTGTCCACCTCTCCAGAGGCTTCCAGCTTCTTTTTTGTGGCAAAGATGGACGGAGGACTTCGGCCATGTATTGACTACTGAGTCCTCAATTCTCAGACCGTAAAGTTTGCGTACCCCTTACCTCTGGTGCCCTCAGCCCTCGAGGAATTACGGGGAGCTCACATCTTCTCCAAGCTGGATCTCCACAGTGTATACAATTTAATCCACATTCGGGGAGGAGATGAGTGGAAAACAGCTTTTGTCACGCCATCAGGGCACTATGAATACCGGGTCATGCCATATGGACTCACTAATGCCCCATCAGTCTTCCAGAACTTCATGAATGATATCTTCCGGGACATGCACCATAAGTTTGTCATCATCTACATCGACGTCATACTCATTTATTCGAATCTCTCCAATCACGTGGAGCATGTCAAACAGGTTCTGAACCGGCTCCGTCAATACCACCTGTACCTAAGGCAGGAGAAATGTGAGTTCCACCAAACCACCATCCAGTTTCTCGGGTATGTTATCTCACCTAAGGGCATCCGGATGGATCACACCAAGGTGGAGGCCGTCAGACGCTGGCCACAACCATGCTCCATCAAGGATCTCCAGCATTTTCTGGGGTTTGCAAACTTTTACTGCCATTTCATCTCCAAGAATTAGCGAGCTCACAGCCTCCCTCACTTCCCTGCTGTGCCACAAGCCTAAAAAACTCAACTGGACATCTGAGGTTATCGCAACGTTCCAGAAGCTGAAAGCCGCCTTCTGCATGGCCCCAACTCTCGTCCACCCAGATCCAACCTGGCCCTTCGTAGTGAAAGTGGATGCCTCTGCCCTAGGAGTGGGGGCCGTCTTATCCCAGAGGAGAGGTGAGCCTACAGTACTCCACCCATGTGCCTTCTTTCCCAGGAAGCTGTCCCCAGCGTAGCAGAATTACGACATAGGGAACAGAGAACTGTTGGCCATAAAGCTGGCTCTGGAAGAATGGCAGCACTGGCTGGAGGGAGCCAATCACCCGTTTGAGGTCAAACCCACGACAAGCTCGTTGGGCGCTATTCTTTACCCGCTTCCGTTTCTCCGTCAGCTATCGCCCAGGAAACAAAAACATCAAAGCCAATGCTCTCTCCCGACTCCATTCTCCAGACCCTGTGTCTTCTGGACTCGGCGCACACATCTCCGGGATCGGGTCACCCGGGCAGGCAGTAAACCCTCTCACTCCTCAAAGGGAGCTATTGGTGGCCCAACATGGCCCAGGACGTGGCCCGCCACATGAAAGTATGCTCTGTCTGTGCCATGGTTTCCACCCCGCGACATCTACCAGAAGGTAAACTGAGACTGCTTCCCATTCCGCATCGTCCCCATCGGATACCAGCCACCTCTGTTCCCATGGACGGGGGAACCGGCCAAGGTGCCCACCGTGGACTACTGGTTCTGAGAGAATGAGAGGGTATGGGAGTCAGCTCACGTCCACCTGCAAAGGGCGGTCCGTTGCCAAAAGAGCCAGGCCGATATCCATCGGCGAGACGTGCCCCGGTATCAGCTGGGCAATCGAGTCTGTCTCTCTTCATAGAACATCCGCTTGAGGCTGCCTTGCATGAAGCTGAGTCCCCGCTACATAGGACCCTTCAACATCAAGAAACAGATCAATGAAGTGTCCTATGAGCTCCTGTTCCCTCGGCAATACCGAATCTCTCCCACCTTTCATGTTTCTTTGCTTAAGCCCTTTACTGACCCTGTTCTTCCTCCGTCCACAGAACCCGAGGTGCTCTCTCCACTCGAGACTGACCCTGATGACCAGGTCCGGGAAGTCATAAACTTCAGACGGCGGGGTGGCCGTCTTCAGTATCTGGTCGACTGGGAGGGGTATGGTCCGGAAGAGAGGTCATGGGTGGTCCGGGATGACATTCTCGACCATTCACTGCTCTCCGAGTTCCATCAGTGCCACCCCGACTGTCCTGCTCCCAGAGTCCGCGGTCGTCCTCATCGCCGTGGAAGGCCGTCTGTGGAAGGAAGGGTACTGTCACAGAGGCACCTACCTCAGCCTCGCAACCACGCCTTCAATCACCGGAGTTCTGACACAGTCACCTGCCACTCATTACTAGGACACTATTTAACACCCTCACGCCACATAGGCAGCGGCTAGTATTAACGTTGCTTCGCACACGTATATGCTTCCTACCCGAACTCTATGGGATTACTAGCTGCTGCTCCTGCTCCGTTTTATCCGGTGTGGATTATTCACTTGTTTGTCCTCAAGCTATTTAGTTAAGACTTTCTAAGTTACGTTTCAGTTTGCTTACCAGTTTTTGCACTGTTTTTGGCTGCACAATAAAAGGCACTGTCACCTGACTTACCTTCTGCTCTCCAGTCTCCATTCCTGGTTTCTTGTGACACCATCAGCAAAACAGATGGTGAAATGATGAAAAAAGTTGAAGGTTCAGATTCAGTCTATGGGTGGCTTGCTATCTTTCTTTTCCTCAACACGGTTTGATGCATCCACACTAGGTACATAACTTTCAATGCATACAACAAAACTGGCCTGTACACACAGGATAACATTCTTAGATACCTCACATACTCTGTGTCAACAGTATTCACCAAAATTAATGTTCATTACTTACAGCATAGGCCATACTTCACATACAATGAACATATTACTTCAATTTAATATGTATAGGAATACAGCACATAGTTTTAATTCATCACATGCACAAAAATAAATCTGTAACTCACCGATTCCTCTGAATTAACTGTGTTTTACAAATCTTTTACACCACAATTACAGCAATGACTCCGTTAAGTTCAGCTCGATGCTCCCAATGAACAAAGCCAAAAATGGGTACGTTTCTTTACACACTCCAAAATTGATTAGCATTTTAGCTCTAGATACAGTAAATCATTTGCTTTATTTAATCCTTTATTCACACACAGTCTCTGTTTCTTTTCTCTCTCTATCGATTTTTTTCCATCGACACTTCTGGTGGGTGGAGTCAGCATCCCTGCTCAATTGGGCAATTTGCACCTGCAACGCTGATTCAAACTATAATAGGGTGAATTGTACTGCAGTAATTTGTATATTATTAATTTGATTAATAAAGAATTTTATTTTTTCCCCAATTTTCCTGTGTCTTTCTTTATATATAGATTCACTATATAGGTGAATACAGTAAAATATTTTTTTTCCCTTGGACTGCAAATCTACTAATTTGAGTTTGGGTTACAATGAGCTCTGGGGTTTCTTTGGAGGCTTGAGATATGAGGATGGAAGACTTATGGGCCCATCCTGTTTCTCTAAGTCTATTGTCCAACTGAATCACCACCTCGATTAGAGACTCAAAAGTATCAACAGGGTCTCTTGTAGCAAGCTCGTCCTGGATGGCCTCCAAGAAGTCATTCTGGAAACATACAATGAGGGCTTCTTGATCCCAGCCACTAGCAGCTGCAACAGTGCAGAACTGGATGGCATAGTCTGCCACACTGCATTTGCATTGTTGGATGGACAACAGCCGTTTCGAGGCCTCCTGACCTCAGAGGGGATGATTGAAGACCCATCGGAATTCTTCCACAAAGGCAGAGTAGCTGGAGCAAAATGGACTGTGGGCCTCCCAGATGTCTGTGGCTCTTGCAGAGAGAAGAGTGATGATATAGGCTCTCTTTGTCCTATCTGAAGGGAAAGATGATGGTTGTCACTCGAAAGTGAGAACACACTGTGTCAGGAAGCCATTGCAGGCACTAGGGTCTCCTGAAAATCTCTGAGGTGGAGGTAGCTGGGGTTCGGCTAAAGGAGTAGGTTCTGGAGTCACTGGCTGAGGTCCTGGTGCTGGAGTTGTGGCAGGACCAGTTGGCAGTCATTGAAAAATCTCTGGAGCATTGTGAGAATGTCAGAAAGCAGGCCATCGTGTTTGGCCATCAAGATTTCATGCTGGGCTAAGGCTAATTGCCCCACAAAGGTCCTGGGCATGGGAAGAATCTGCTGGGTTCATGTCTGTCTCAGTGTTTCTGTCAGGAATGTGAGGGCAGAACTAGTGAGAAAACTTGAACACAATCAAATGGGCTGAACCCAAATGCAGATAACCATGTGTCAGTTCTGGAGCGAGCATGAGCGGATCGTCAAGGTAACACAACAGGCTTGTGAAGTTCAGGTCTTCAAATATGCTGAGCATCATTTGCATGAATGAGGCAGGATTGTTAGATAGGCCCTGTGGCATGATGTTGTACTCGTATAGCCCCACTGGTGCTGTTAATGCAGTGTATTTCTTGTCTTCCTCTGCCATCAGGATATTATAAAACCCAGAAGTTAGGTCCATTTTGCTTAAGTAGCTGTTGCCACCCAGGCATTCTGACTGATGAGGCAGTGGGTTTGGTTATTTGCACCTGATGTATGAGAAATCTAAAGAAATTTGTGCTTATGATGTTGGCCAGGAACCATAAGAACAGGAACAGTACAGGTTTCCCTGTAGAGTTTAATCTCCACCTTATACATACACTTGGCCTTACCCAGTGTCCCACCACAGCCCACTAACTGAGTCAAAGGAATGGGTGCTGTGAGTAAATTGTCACTTAACCTCTTCAGCTCTGCTTGCTCACTGAGCATGCAGGCCATGAAACCTGAGTCAAGCATCCCTTGCACCTGAAATTTGTTGCTATTTGTAACAGGAGTGTAAAACAGTTCATCAAATGGACCCACTCTGTTTATGTTTTTAGTACAATCTGGTGCAGCTGCACATGTTTTCACATAATGCTGTTCAATATCATCACTATTGAGGGTTTTTCCATCTGTGCCCACACATCCCCCCACCCAGTGTGGGCCATCTAGTTTAAGGGCTGGGAGACATGCTGATCTTGAGAAAGTTGCCAAATGAGACAGTTTCTTTTGATATGGTTTGGGTCAAAGCACGCCAAGCATAGACATTTCTGTCTGCAGTGTGTGAGGGTAGAGTGCTCCAAAGAATGACAGACCCTGCAGGATTTAGGGTGAGGCCTTCCAATGAGGGTTGATTTCTCTGTTGTCTGGTGGTTGTGTGACAGTGCACGGTCAAAAAAAACTATAATCTTCTTGAAGTGATCCTTACAAGGGGGTTATGGTTGTCACAAAATGGATTTGCAGTCAGCAGAGCACATATCCTGACACTACGCAAATCATAGCAGATTATGCTATTATTTATTAAATTATTACTGCATTAAATTATGCAGATTTGAAGGCATTGCTCCCCAAATTCTAACAGCATGTCTCTGCTTTTAAGCCCTGCATATGCCCCCCTGAGGAAAAATGCTCCTACCATCACTAAATCTGTCAAGATTTAGCAACTGCAGGACTGCTTCGACTGGACAAACCAGGATGATTTTGAACATCCAGACCTGGAGGTGTTCACAGACAGTGTGCTGTGTTATATTAAGAGCTGTGTAGACACAGAAAAACGCATCCGGGTCTACCCAAACCAGAAGCCCTGGTTGACCTGGGAGGTCCAGTGGCTGCTGAAGGAGAAGAATACTGTCTTCATGTCTGGTAACAGGACTCTTTACAGCACAGCCCAAGCTAACCTGAAAAGGGGCATCAGAGAGGCCAAGTCTGACTACAGGAGGAGAACTGAGGACCACCTGAACAGCAACAACAGAAGGCAGGTGTGGCAAGGTGTCCAGCATCTCACCAACTACAGGGTTAGGGTACATCGGAGCAGATGAAGGTGATGCCATGCTGGCAGAGGAGATGAACCTCTTCTTTGCCCGCTTTGAGGTGAAGCCACCAGAGGCAGCTACATTACAAGCCATGCTCCACAGCAGCTTCACCCTCACATTGGAGGAGCGTGAGGTCAGGCACAGACTGCAAGCCATCAACCCAAGGAAGGCTACAGGACCCGTTGGCATCTCAGGACAAGTGCTGAAGGACTGCGTGGACCACCTGTCTGAAGTCCCCCACCTTAATCCCAGTGCCTCAATGACTACAGACTAGTTGAACTAACTCCAGTGGTGATGTAATGCTTTGAAAACTGGTCCGGGGTCACAGCATGTCATTCCTGCCATGGAGCTTTGACCACCACCAGTTTGCTTATAAATCAAATAGGTCTACAGAGGATGCCATATCCACAGCCCTTCATGCTGCACTGTCCCACCTATAGCAGCAGGGGATCTACATGTGGCTGCTCTTTGTTGATTTCAGCTCTGTATTTAATACCATCCTCCCCCACAAACTGTTGGGCAAACTGGGTGACCTGGGACAGTCCACAGTCCACTTGCATGTGAATCAATAGTTTACTGAATGGTCACAGCCAGAGAGTTAGGGTGGGTCACCATACATCTACGGGTCTTAGCATCAGCACTGGCTCCCCACAGGGCTGTGTGCTGAGCCCCCTGCTCTACACCTTCCACACACATGACTGCACCCCCATTCACCACAGCAACACCATCATCAAGTTTGCGGCCTACATGGACTACATGGTGCAGACAGAATAACCAGTTCCAAAACACCTCAAAGACAAAGGAACTGGCTATAAACTACAGGAAGAAGAAAATGGATATCACAGCGGGGACTGTGTGGAGAGGGTGGCCGCCTTCCACTTCCTGGGAGTCTACATTGAGGAGGACTTGACCTGGAGTGTGAACACCTCTGAGCTGCTGAACAAGGCCCAGCAAAGACTGCACTTTCCGAGGCTTCTCAGGAAGAACTACAATTCCCAGACACTGCTGGTGTCCTTTTATCAGTGCTGCATAGAGAGCTTACTATGTGTTGTGTATGTGTGTGGTACACCAGCTGCACAGTAACTCAGAGGAAAACACTGCAGAGGGTCATTAACATGCCCTAGAAGATCACCGGCTGCCCTCTCCTCACTCTGGAAGAACTGCACAATTCCCGCTGTCTCAAAAAATTTCGTTGTTTATGTTACAATGACAAATATATTCTATTCTATTCTATTCTATTCTATTCTATTCTATTCTAACCTAATACTCCACAGGGGTTTTACCTGCCATTGGAAATGTGCTGTAAAAATAGAATAGGCATACATGAACAGGTCACATGTTGTTGTACAGATGTTGTTGGAGGATATCATAAATGACTTTTGGGTTCTCCTGAGGTTTCATTAAAGAGCTGCTTCTTCGTCTTTGGCATTGCCCATTAGTTTAGACATAATTTCTGAGTAATGTTCCCTCGTGGGCGTGGCACATTTCATGAAGTACACTTCCATTAGTTCCTCCCACTCACAGACCATATTCTTGTCTGTCCCATATCCTCTGAAGGCTCTCTCACTTCTACTTTGCACCAGTCAGGTTAAGGTAGGTGGATTCACTGTCCTGTACTGTTCTGAGCTTGTGTATGACTCACATCACTTTCTCCACATTCACCTTCAAGCTGATCCCTTATAATCTGCACTACCTGCTGAGAAATATGGGCTATCAGGTCACTTAGGATCAGCTACGGTTGTAAAGTGTAGAAGTGTATTGCCTTGACTAGGACTAGAAGCAGGCGACCATGTATGCGAGTGGAACAGAAAGCTGGTGAGTCTAAAGAACTTTGACTGGTGTAGGGGACATGTCGCTTATAAATTTTCCTCTCACAATAGCAAACCTGAGGCAATTGGCTGGAACATTGTCCTTGTCTGTTTTACCAGTAACGTGTGTCTTTTTCAACCCTTTACACAATTAAACATGCACAATAAAACATTAGGATGAATGGATTACATTGAAAACAAACAAAAAAAAATCTTTTTTTTTCTCTACACACTTAATTACAACTTGTGAGATGCAGTAACCTCTGGTGACCAAGCTGATGCTGATCCACAGCTCCAGGGATAGTGACAAGCCCGTCTTAAGCAGTGACGAATCTGTGTCATGGCACCACTGTATTCAAGCTCGACTGAAATATCTGCTAGTGTTCAGTAATGATGTGAATAAAGTATGGACCACTGCAGCTTTGCCACCCAGAAGAGGACATTTATTTCACTCTCAACAGAGCTGTGCAAATTAAAATAAAATAAAATCAGTACAGCAACTTTGATTGACCTGGCTTCTACATGCACACCTCTCCTCATGAAGGCTTCCCACTGACTGAGGAGAGTGTCGGGAATCTAGAGGTAATGACATCATGACAGGTCAGACAACCCCCCCCCCACACACACACACAAAGCCTTCTCTGCTGGCCTAAACAGCAGTGATCTGAAATCACTGATTTGCATTTTAATATATTTAATATATTTTTCCATGAATGTGTATTCAATTATTCCCAATAGTCTATTCACTATTTTGACAGTTTTCTATAAAAAGAAAACAATGACCTGCACTCTTTTCCAACAGGATTTGAACTTACAATAAGTAAGTTTATTTATGAAATCACTGGTATTATAGTAATCAGTATAAAAGGGTTACATTGGTAACATTGTAACATCTCCAGCCATATAGGCCTATATTACAGTATTGCAGCATAAGCAAGAGAAAACTACAAATGTCTTGTTGCAGATTTTCATTTGTAGTGTCTGTCGATTATTTGTGTATCAGTGTCCAACAATAGTCTCCCAGAATAGATGGACTCCACTTTCCCTGACAGCGTTTCTCTATGTTGGCAAAGTCTTGGTGAAACCTTTCACCATGTTCGTCACTCACTGTGCCAAGGCTGGCCAGGAAGAAGTCCAAGTTGAAATCAAGAAAATGTATCTTCAATGACATATTGCAGTTCATCAACTTGTATGCCTAGAGCACTTTTAACCTGTAGTTTGGTGCCCTGTAGTTGTACAGCATTCCTGAAGGTGGTCTACACAACCAGAGTGGGAACCAACCACAGCAACACAGTCAGGCTCAGTGCCCAGTGGCAGTAGGCTCAGAGTTGAGGTGGGGTACTGTGCTGCCTAGAAGCCATTGCTGAATTATACAACAGTTTGGACTATCTACATGTGTGACTATCTACTGTGTTGACTGTGTATATTTGCGTGAAAATGTTTATTTCATATGCTAAGGAATTATAGCTTACCCTTTTGCCAAGACTGACTGAAAGACATTTAAATGACATGTTTGGTAATTTAGGACATGTTTTTATGCCTCTACTTTCATACTTGTTGGCATGTGCTACAAAAAAAATAAAATGTAGCATATTTGTTTATGACATTAGTACATTTACCACAATAACAAGATCTGAACACGTATTACGTTGTTGGCAATTACAATAACAGGGTTTATCTGAATACTTAACATTTTTCAAATTTCTAAAACTGTAAAGAACAATTAAACCATGAAGACATGGTTAACAAATGTGCTTTTCAGAATTTGAGTGGCCTGAACAGAACCATGATCTCAGTTGCACTGAACACCTTAAAATAAATAAATTGGATAAATTGGAATGCTGGCTGCATACCAAGGCCTTCTTGCCAAACACCAGTGCCTTACGTCTTGTGCTCCAGTGGCTTAATGTTAAATGCCCACAGCCATATTCTGATGTCTAATGGAAAGCCTTCAAAGAAATGTGGAGGCTATTATAAAAGTAAAAGGGGATCAACCCAATATTAATGCCCTTGGAATTGGAATGGGATATGCAATATCACAGCAAATACTTCCAGGGTGAACACTGGCACTCCTCTGGGGGAAATCTTACTTTTATACTAATTACTTTTATATTAAATGTTTATTTATTAATTGTGTTGTGGTGGTTACAGCAAGCTCTGACATTACATTGGATGTTACCATTAGCTAGCCAGCATGTTAACGCTTTCTGTGATCAACCTGTTTCCTTTGGCCACGTCTCTGGCATGGGGTATTGCTATGAGGCTCATTGACATGTCGTTACGGATCACCTACATCTGGATCGTCCTCACTGCTATATACCATTCTGTGGTTTGGTCGATGCTTCAGTATTCGGCGGCGGAACTTCTTCAGCTCCGTTTGCGTTTTTTGAAACTTCCGTCAGCTCTACATCTGGACCCAGACATTGCGTTCACTCCATGTCGGAAATATATTCATCGTGGGTCTCGACAGAGTTTTAACATCAATGACTCGTGCCCAATACGGTCCTTTTGGTCATCTAAATGACAATCAGCGTGGCGCCGTACAAGGGCTGTTGATCACAGTGTATTAACCAACCTTTCCAGATCGGCTGGCAATGACTCTGGTAAAAACAAATTTTCCTTTGAACTATTAAATATACGATCACTTTCCACTAAAGGACCTTTGGTGTACGACCTGTTGTCTGACCGTAAGTTTGATTTCCTCTGTTTAACTGAAACTTGACAGAAACCAGCTGACTGTTTTCACCTCAACCAGTCTGTCCCCCCAGGATATGTTTTTATTTGTAAACCCCACACTACAAGACGGAGAGGGGGCTTAGCGATACTCTATAAAGAGAAATGGAAAATAACTAAGCTAACTGTACCTACATATTCTTCATTTGAAAGCATTGTCTTACAAATAAATGGGGTGACTCCTACTATCCTATTAACTATTTACTACAGAGCCGGCACTAAGCTAAAGGCTAAGCAGCTAGCAAAGAAGTGGCAAGATAAGCCTTCGGTACCTTCTATAATCATGGGAAACGTGAACTTCCTACCAAACAAGATTGATGAGTTGGCTGCGCTGGTGAAAAATGATAAAATCTACAGAGAGTGCAGTTTATTGTGCTTCTGTGAAACATGGCTAATGTCTAGCATTCCGGATGCTAATATGGAGCTACCCGGCTTCAGCACGGTCAGGGCAGACAGAGACACTAAAGCCTGCAGGAAGTGGAAAGGAGAAGGACTCACCAATCATTTGCACACGAGGTGGTGTAATCCTGGGCATGTGAGCATGAAAATCTCCAACTGCTGCAGGGACATCGAACTTCTGGCTGTAAGTTTGCATTCCTATTACTTGCCCAGAGAGTTTGGACACGCCATTGTTCTCATTGTTTACATCCGATGCGGAAGTAGGGTGTGACATCATCCACTCCACTGTTACTAGGTTACAAACGCAACACCCCGAGGCGATGGTGTTAATCTCTGGGGACTTTAATCATGTTACTCTGGACACAACACTACCTGCTTTCTCCCAGTATGTGGACTGTAACACCAGGGGAAATAAGACCATCAATTTACTGTATGCAAACGTAAAGGACACATACTGAGCCACCCCGCTGCCTACACTGGGAAAAGCAGACCACAACCTTATTCTGTTTCAGCCTCACTATAAACCAAGAGTGAGAAGACTACCAACAACCACACGCTCTTTCAGGAAGTGGCCTACTGAGGCTGAGCAGATCCTGAGTGACTGCTTTGGAGACACAGACTGGGATGTACTGCAGGGGTCACACAGTGGGAACATTAAGGATGTTATTGACTGCACTACTGACTACATCAACTTCTGTATGGACGTTGTTGTTCCAGTAAGAACTGTACACTGCTATGCAAACAACAAGCCCTGGATCACAAGTGACATCAAGGGACTTCTGAACCAGAAGAAGATGGCCTTAAGGGATGGTGATCAGCAGGAGCTTAAGCATGTGCAGAGGGAACTAAGTCCAGCTCAAGGAGGCGAAGGAGCAGTACAAGAGGAAGCTGGAGCAAATGTTGCAAAACAACAGCATGAAGTGTGGAGCGGGATGAAGACAATAACTGGATGCAGCTTGAAGCAGGGTAACACCATTGAAGGAGGTGTGGGAATAGTGAACCAGCTGAACAGTTTCTTCAACAGGTTTGACGACCCCAACTCATTCACACCTCAGTACACTGCACTCCCCACCCCCACTTATGCTTTCAATCTACCCACTGAGAACAACTGTGGCACAGAGGAGGAGAATATCCCTCCACCCGTGATCACAGCAGCCGAGGTGTCCGGAGAGCTGAGGAGGCTCCGTCCCAGCAAAGCTGCAGGCCCAGATGGAGTATCTCCAGGACTACTGAAGGCCTGCACAATGGGGCTGGGAGACCCTCTACAGCGCATCTTTAACCTGAGCCTGGAGCAGGAGAGGGTACCTCAGCGGTGGAAAACATCCTGCATCATCCCAGTCCCAAAGAAACCATGCCTTGAAGAGCTGAAAGACAGTCACCCTGACGTCTCGCATAATAAAGACCGTCCACATGAAAGGATATAGCCCTGTTGTAGAAAACAGAAGAGCACATGACTGCAGGTGGGACCCCTGCCATGATGCTTAGAGCTCCTCACAAAGTTGAGCCTTGAAGATGACTTTAAGCTTTAAGGCATACTTGCCCACATTTGACAGGACAGCTTTCAGAGAAGAATAGAATAAGGATGACTGGGCCCACATCCTTGCTCCCTCTCTTTTTCAAGGCACCCAGCTGAATTATTATACACTCACCCTAGAGGAGGTTGCCAACTACGAGACATTAAAGAGTGAAATCCTGGTGCGCTGTGGCTGGACTCCAACCAACACTGTGGTAGAGTTCCATCACTAGACTCACCACCCTGGAACCAAACCCCATGCAACAGGATAATTTAATAACAGAAGTCTAGTTTGAATAATAGAACTGAGATAACAAAACATGCCTTAATGGTGTTGGCAGGGTACTACAGGCACTTTTTACCTAACTTCTCCTTTAAGCTTCACCAAGAAGTGAAGTGGACCAGTGAACTGGATTGGGCTTTCCCTTTCAGTCTCAAGAAGGCTCTCACCTTCTGGTAGCTTAGTGGTGAAGGTGTTCGACTACTGGTTGGAAGGTTGAGTTTGAATCCACCTAGCTGCCATTGCTGGGCCCTTGAGCAAGGCTGTTAACCCTCAATTGCTTTGTTGTATAAAATGAAATAAATTGTAAGTTTCTCTGGATAATGGCTGAAATGTAAATGCTCAAATTCCCCTGCCTCTTTTTTCCCCATTCAGTTCAGAGCTGAAACTGGGTACTGTGCTGCCTAGAAGCCACTGCTACAGAGGACACCACACACCTTAAAAACAGCACTTTTTCTCACTATCAAGGCCTCCTGTGTGTCTGCAAGTATGCGAGCTATATGTGCTATTACTTGCTGAGGTATTTTCATTAAGCATATGCATGATTTGTAACATTCAGGTGTTTGTGGTCTGTTTTTAATTAGCTCTAGACTAGTGCGCCTTTTGGTCCAGGTATGTACCATAATTTGTTTTTAAAGGATCCTAACCAAAACATACAAGAATTAATTGTACTTTTTTGTTAATTGTATATATTTTTTGAAATACTTTTCAAAAAATATATATAATTTTTTTGGCATTTATCTGACATGTATGTGTGAATTCAGTGATTGTAAAGACTATTTTAAAAAAACACAGCAAAAATATACATAGGCCTAGTAAAAAAATGTATTCAAATATGCCTGTACTTGAGGTTTGTGTTGATTTGAATCATTGAGTGTTTTGTCATTTTGTGTCAATGCTGATTCATATAACTATTCAAATTACCACATGCTCTGAGTATTTTTTTTGACAGCTTTCTAGAAAATGACAAAAAAGACCTGCAATTATTTGCAACAGCATTTGTACTTACAATCAGTATTTATTTAAGAAATTATTTGTATCATTGAAATCAGGAAAAGGCTTACGATAGACTATGTCTTTATCATCAACAAGGATCAGCACAACAAGGGGCATCTAAACAGTGTTTATTTTAGGTAAATGAACTCTTTACATTCTTTCTCATTTCATTGAAACATTGCAGGTACCATCTCCAGTGAGTAAGAATCAAACCTTTACTTAGCTGTGGAATTACTGGATGGTTTGTAAGATTTTGAATTTTTTTTTAATAAATTTTGTCTCCATGACTAAGGATCAGTTAAAAAAGTCTTATACCTTAATTTCAGAAAATGATGGAACTTATGTATAATGAATTGACCTCTGACTTTATATTCATCAATTACCTATTTTACAGCATAGCCTTTCATCTCTACCTTTACCTTTTAACCTTTTTACACCATTACTTAAAATGTTGTGTAACAATGCCTATTGGAATGCATGGAAACACTGATGGGTAAAAGAAGCCTGCAGATGTATGGATAGATATATAACATGTTGTTTTTCCTTTCTTATTTTATTTAATATGCACTTAATTAAATAATCAAGAAAAACAATAATATCACAGTCTGGCCTAAAATCTGGGTAAGTTGCATTATGTTATGTCACTGATATACTTTTAGACATCACAGATTGCACTAATTAATGTTTTCCTTATAGATAATTTCACCTGGTTCATATGTAGCTACCAGGAACTGTGTATCATGTTGTATCATTTCAATACTATAATTTTTATTTGTTTTGTTTTACAGATTTGCAAAGAAAAAGTTTAAGAAAAACAAGCCATTTTATCCAGCTTAAAATTTGGGTAAGTTTTGTTATGTCACTGATATACTTAATTAAAATGTTAGCTTAAAGTTGGTTGCGCATATGGAGCAGTATGTCCTGAAATTGTTTATAATAATGTTAATTTCATGATGTATAGAAAATTCCTTCTACAGCAAGTGCACTACTTTTATTCAGGAAATAGTAAAATGGCATTCTGTACTGTGTTGGGAGAAAAAGGCTATATGCATTGCCTGTGCTTTTTGTGTCACTGGGGCTTTCATGTACATGCACTATGTCATAGTGTACATATAGTATACATTGGATATGTCAGTATGGGTAATCACCTAACATGGCTGTTTCTTATTGACTATGTGAATCTTGATAGCCTTCATTTATATTGTGCTATAAGATACACTATATTGCCAAAAGTATTCACTCACCTGCCTTGACTCGCATATGAACTTAAGTGACATCCCATTCCTAATCCATAGGGTTCAATATGACGTCGGTCCACCCTTTGCAGCTATAACAGCTTCAACTCTTCTGGGAAGGCTATCCACAAGGTTTAGGAGTGTGTTTATGGGAATTTTTGACCATTCTTCCAGAAGCGCATTTGTGAGGTCACACACTGATGTTGGACGAGAAGGCCTGGCTCTCAGTCTCCGCTCTAATTCATCCCAAAGGTGTTCTATCGGGCTGAGGTCAGGACTCTGTGCAGGCCAGTCAAGTTCATCCACACCAGACTCTGTCATCCATGTCTTTATGGACCTTGCTTTGTGCACTGGTGCACAGTCATGTTGGAAGAGGAAGGGGCCAGCTCCAAACTGTTCCCACAAAGTTGGGAGCATGGAATTGTCCAAAATGTCTTGGTATGCTGAAGCATTCAGAGTTCCTTTCACTGGAACTAAGGGGCCAAGCCCAGCTCCTGAAAAACAACCCCACACCATAATCCCCCCTCCACCAAACTTTACACTTGGCACAATGCAGTCAGACAAGTACCGTTCTCCTGGCAACCGCCAAACCCAGACTCGTCCATCAGATTGCCAGATGGAGAAGCGCGATTCGTCACTCCAGAGAACGCGTCTCCACTGCTCTAGAGTCCAGTGGCGGCGTGCTTTACACCACTGCATCCGACGCTTTGCATTGCATTTGGTGATGTATGGCTTGGATGCAGCTGCTCGGCCATGGAAACCCATTCCATGAAGCTCTCTGTGCACTGTTCTTGAGCTAATCTGAAGGCCACATGAAGTTTGGAGGTCTGTAGCGATTGACTCTGCAGAAAGTTGGCGACCTCTTCGCACTATGCGCCTCAGCATCCGCTGACCCCGCTCCGTCAGTTTACGTGGCCTACCACTTCGTGGCTGAGTTGCTGTCGTTCCCAAACACTTCCACGTTCTTATAATAAGCTGACAGTTGACTGTGGAATATTTAGGAGCGAGGAAATTTCATGACTGGATTTGTTGCACAGGTGGCATCCTATCACAGTTCCACGCTGGAATTCACTGAGCTCCTGAGAGCGACCCATTCTTTCACAAATGTTTGTAAAAACAGTCTGCATGCCTAGGTGCTTGATTTTATACACCTGTGGCCATGGAAGTGATTGGAACACCTGATTCTGATTATTTGGATGGGTGAGCGAATACTTTTGGCAATATAGTGTAATGTGGACTGCAAAAATTAAACCTTATGAAGTCAAAAGACCTGTCACTACCAGTGAAGCAAGCCATCATTAGGAAACCAAAACAAACCCAAAAGAGGGATAGCAAAAAAAATACTAGGTGTTGCAAAATAAATTGTTTGTGAATTTCTAAAAAAGAAAGAACATAATTGTGAGCTCAGAAACACATTAAAAGCACACAATGCCACAGAAAACAACAATGGTCGAGGAGAGAATAATTCTTAAGTGTTGGCCAGATAAAGAACATGTATCTGTGTCAAAGGCTGGTGAATGGTGAAGTGAAATGAAGGCTTCACCAGAGTAAACTCAAGAAGTTTACAACAAGATGTTAACCACTGCCAAGCCTTAAAAGAAGGAAAAACATAAAAAGGTGTGTGTGTCGGGGGCATAGTTCTGGGGATAAAATCCTATGGAAAGATAAGACAGAATGATGGCAAGAGGGAACTTGGTCAATGTGTAAATATGTACTGTATGTGCCTGACTGTACACATGATATTTTCCATCTCAGGTAAAAAACTCAGTGAATCATCATGACAGTCAGTGTAGACAACTGCACGTCCATCTCATCCAACTGTTCCAACAACATTGTGATGCATACTACATTTAATGATTTTGAGTGTTCAATTAGTGACTACATTCATGTGATGGTGATATGCATTATCATCATCCCCTTCAACATTTGGGCTCTTTGGTCCATGAGGAAGACAAAAACCACACACAGGGGCTCAACATTCTCTGACTTGTTTCATTTGAACTTGAGTGTTGCATCTGTAATGCTTTGCATAATTTTGGATGTTTATGGCTTTTTCAGGTTGAGCAAGATAAAAAAATATGTCAGTAGTGTCTTATCTTACATTTTTGGTGTTAGCGTAATGGCACAAGCTCAGTTCCACACCTGGATCTGTGTGGAACGCTATCTGGCTGTAGTTCATCCCATCTTCTACCTGAAGCTGAAACAATCTTGCTACAAAATGGTGTGGGTGAGTTTAACTTGGGTTACAGCCAATGTTTTTGGAGGAATAAGTATGATTATCCAACAAAACATAGCTATCTTTTTATTTTTTATACCTTTTTCTGGGTTGATTATTTTAATATTGTTCTGTGGTATGGTGACTTTAGTAACCTTAAAGAAACCTAATCCAGCTGAAGGAGAAAGGGGGAAAAAAATGCACCATCAGAAGATTAAAGCTTTCAAAATCATAACATTGACCCTGGTGGTGTTAATTGTTACTTACTCCCCATACATATTTTTAACATTCCTGTGGCACATGTTAAATCCTGAAGTACTTTGTATTGCCCAGTCTTTATCATTGTCTCTCCTTTTGCCTGGATCTGTAATTCAGCCACTGCTCTACATCTCATGATTTTTCAAAGCAAAAGGTATGCTAGCTTAATAACATCTACAGAATGAAAAGGTGGGACAGATTGTAAAAACTCTAAATTGTAAAATACTATTGTAAAAACTTTAGGTGAATATTTATTAGGATTTTTATTTTATTGGTGTTTATATTGTTAAGTTATATTGTAGAGTGTCCAAAGTATATGTTTAGAAGATCAAATATTATGATCTAACTATAATATTGATATTTCATTATAATGTTGATATTATGCAGTGTTTTTTTTTGTTTCAATCCTTTATGCTCTTTGACATAATTATATTTTATTACTATAAGTGAAGCTTTAGTCCACAAAAACAAACCATTTTGCAACTTGTATTTTTAATTTTACATGTACAGCCATTTAAAGCATGAAATAAACAACAAACAGAAGCTTGCACTGAACCTGTTGCTTTTTTTTAACATTCTTGCACACAGTATCTCAAGAAGACAATGGCATTAAATATTTTAACTATTACTATATTTTAGTTATGACTACATATTTAAATATAAAGAGTAGTGTGTGTGAAAAATATATTATTAAAGAAAATATTTAGATGGGGTTTTCTGTGGAGCAGAGAGGCAGAAAGGTAATTTATTTAAAATATTTATTAGTAATTTAATCATGTAGGGTTTTTAAGAAAACTGCAATTACGCATTAACATTGTAACATCTCCAGGCGTATAGGCCTATGCTACGATATTGCAGCATAAGGAAGAGAGAAAACTACAAATGTCTTGCTGCAGATTTTCATTCATAGTGTCTGGCTGATTATTTGCATATCAGTGTCCAACAATAGTCTCCCAGCATAAATGGACTCCACTTTCCCTGATAGCCTTTCTCTATGTTGGCAATGTCTTGGTGAAACCTTTCACCATGTTCGTCACTCACAGTGCCAAGGCTGGCTGGCTGGCTGGGAAGAAGTCCAAGTTGAAATCAAGAAAATGTATCTTCAGTGACATATTGCAATTCATCGACTTGTATGCCTAGAGCAGCAGGAGTAGCAGAGAAGTATGTCAGAGTGGTGCAGGACATGTATGAGTGGAGCAGGACAGTGGTGAGGTGTGCTGTAGGTCAGACAGAGGAGTTCAAAGTGGAGGTGGGACTGCATCAGGGATCGGCTCTGAGCCCCTTCCTGTTTGCTATGGTGATCGACCAGGTCAAACAGGAGTCTCCTTGGACAATGATGTTTGCAGATGACATTGTGATCTGTAGTGAGAGCAGGGAGCAGGTGGAGGAAAACCTGGAGAGGTGGAGGTTTGCGCTGGAGAGAAGCAGAATGAAAGTCAGTCGTAGTAAGACTGAGTATATGTGTGTGAATGACAGGGAGGGAAGTGGAACAGTAAGATTACAGGGTGAAGAGGTGAAGAAGGTACAGGAGTTTAAGTACTTGGGGTCAACAGTCCAGAGTAATGGAGAGTGTGGGAAAGAGGTAAAGAAGCGAGTGCAGGCAGGTTGGAATGGGTGGAGAAAGGTGTCGGGAGCTCTGTGTGATAGAAAAATTTCAGCGAGAATCAAGGGGAAGGTGTACAGGACAGTGGTGAGATCAGCCATGCTGTATGGTTTAGAGAAAGTCTCACTGAGACAGAGACAGTAGTCAGAGCTGGAGGTAGCAGAGCTGAAGATGTTGAGGTTCTCTTTTGGAGTGACAAGGTTGGACAGAATTAGGAATGAGTACATCAGAGGGACAGCTCATGTTGGACGTTTGGGGGACAAAGTTAGAGAGACCAGGTTAAGATGGTTTGGACATGTCCAGAGGAGGGAGAGTGAGTATATTGGTAGGAGAATGTTGGACATGAAGCTGCCAGGCAGGAGGAAAAGAAGAAGGCCAAAGAGGAGGTACACTATATTGCCAAAAGTATTCGCTCACCCATCCAAATAATCAGAATCAGGTGTTCCAATCACTTTCATGGCAACAGATGTATAAAATCAAGCACCTAGGCATGGAGACTGTTTTTACAAACATTTGTGAAAGAATGGGTCGCTCTCAGGAGCTCAGTGAATTCCAGCGTGGAACTGTGATAGGATGCCACCTGTGCAACAAATCCAGTCGTGAAATTTCCTCGCTCCTAAATATTCCACAGTCAACTGTCAGCTGTATTATAAGAACGTGGAAGTGTTTGGGAACGACGGCAGCTCAGCCACGAAGTGTAAGGCCACGTAAACTGACGGAGCGGGGTCAGCAGATGCTGAGGTGCATAGTGCGAAGAGGTCGCCAACTTTCTGCAGAGTCAATCACTACAGACCTCCAAACTTCATGTGGCCTTCAGATTGGCTCAAGAACAGTGCGCAGAGAGCTTCATGGAATGGGTTTCCATGGCCGAGCAGCTGCATCCAAGCCATACATCACCAAGTGCAATGCAAAGCGTCAGATGCAGTGGTGTAAAGCATGCTGCCACTGGACTCTAGAGCAGTGGAGACGCGTTCTCTGGAGTGACAAATCGTGCTTCTCCATCTGGCAATCTGATGGACGAGTCTGGGTTTGGCGGTTGCCAGGAGAACAGTACTTGTCTGACTGCATTGTGCCAAGTGTAAAGTTTGGTGGAGGGGGGATTATGGTATGGGGTTGTTTTTCAGGAGCTGGGCTTGGCCCCTTAGTTCCAGTGAAAGGAACTCTGAATGCTTCAGCATACCAAGACATTTTGGACAATTCCATGCTCCCAACTTTGTGGGAACAGTTTGGAGCTGGCCCCTTCCTCTTCCAACATGACTGTGCACCAGTGCACAAAGCAAGGTCCATAAAGACATGGATGACAGAGTCTGGTGTGGATGAACTTGACTGGCCTGCACAACCCGACAGAACACCTTTGGGATGAATTAGAGCGGAGACTGATAGTCAGGCCTTCTCATCCAATATCAGTGTGTGACCTCACAAATGCGCTTCTGGAAGAATGGTCAAAAATTCCCATAAACACACTCCTAAACCTTGTGGACAGTCTTCCCAGAAGAGTTGAAGCTGTTATAGCTGCAAAGGGTGGACCAACGTCATATTGAACCCTATGGATTAGGAATGGGATGTCACTTAAGTTCATATGCGAGTCAAGGCAGGTGAGCGAATACTTTTGGCAATATAGTGTATATGGATGTAATAAATGAGGATATGAAGCTAGTGGGTGTAAGTGTTGAGGATGCAGAAGATAGGGATAGGTGGAGAGAGATGATTCGCTGTGGCGACCCCTGAAGGGAAAAGCCGAAAGAAGATGATATGCATGTTTTGTAACATTCAGGTATATCCCACAATAAGACTGGGATAACAAAACATGCCTTAATGGTCTTGGCAGGGTACTACAGGCAACATCTCCTTTAAGCTTCACCAAGAAGTGAAGTGGACCAGTAAAATGGATTGGGCTTTCCACGGTCTCAAGAAGGTTCTCACCTTCTGGTAGCTTAGTGGTGAAAGTGTTCGACTACTGGTTGGAAGGTTGAGAGTTGAATCCACCTAGCTGCCACTCCTGGGCCCTTGAACAAGGCTGTTAACCCTCACTTGCTTTGTTGTATAAAATGAAATAAACTGTAAGTCACTCTGGATAATGGCCAAATGGCTGAAATGTAAATGCTCAATTTCCCTGCCTTTTGCAATCTTTCAACTTCCCCTTCATTATTCACACAAATGTTTCAGAATCAGAGAAACTGAACCCCGATAAGAAGAAATACACCACAGTGGAGTTAGAAGCCCTAGCAATAATGTTTGCCATTAAGATCAGGCACTACCTGGCAGGCAGGCACCTCACACTAGAGACCAACCACACACCTTTGCAGTGGATGGACAAGGCCAAGGACACCAACACCAAGTTAACGCTGTGGTTCCTTTCTTTTGTTTCAGGTCCAGCACAGAGTGGGAGCCTACCATGGCAACACAGTCGGCCCGGAGGTACTCCCTGTAGGCTCAGCGGCCAGTGGCAGAAAGCTCAGAGGCGAAACGGGGTACTGTGCTGCCTAGAAGCCACTGCTACAGAGCACACCACTGAAGACACCACACACCTTAAAAACTATTAATAAAAAGAGCACTTTTTCTCACTATCAAGGCTTCCTGTGTGTGCAAGCTGTAGTATGTGCTATTACTTGCTGGGGTATTTTCATTAAGCATATGCATGTTTTGTACCATTCAGGTATATCTTTTATATATGGGAAGGTCCATGTGGTGTATTTTTAATTAGCTCTAGACTAGTGGGCCTTTGGGTTCAGGCATGTACCATAATTTGTTTTTAAAGGATCCTAAGCAAAACATACAATAATTAATTGTTTGTAAGAGTGCACAATTGTGTTTCATGGTTTTAAATATTATGACTTTTCGAAAAAATATATATATTTCTTTGCCATTTATCTGAAATATATGTGTGAATTCAGTGATAGTAAAGACTATTTAAAAAACACACCAAAAATATGAATAGGCCTAATAAAAAATGTATTCAAATATGCCTGTGCTTGAGGTTTGTGTTGATTTGAATCATTGAGTGTTTTGTCATTTTGTGTCAATGCTGATTCATATAACTATTCAAATTACCACATGCTTTGAGATTTTTTTTTTTGACAGCTTTCTATAAAATGACAACAATGACCTGCAATTATTTGCAACAGCATTTGTACTTACAATCAGTATTTATTTAAGAAATTATTTGTATCATAGAAATCATAAAAAGGCTTACGATAGACTGTCTTTATCATCAACAAGGATCAGCACAACAAGGGGCATCTAAACAGTGTTTATTTTAGGTATATGAGCTCTTTACAATCTTTCTCATTTCACTGAAACATTTCAGATACCATGCTTCTCCAGTGAGTAAGGATAAAACTTTTACCTAGTTGTGGAATTACTGGACGGTTTGTGCGATTTTTAAGTTTTTTTTTTTTTAATAAATTTTGTCTCCATGATCAGTTGAAAAGGTCTCATACCTTAATTTCAGAAAATGATGGAACTTATGTATAATGAAATGACTTTATATTAATCAATTACCTATTTTACAGCATAGCCTTTCATCTCTACCTTTACCTTTTAACCTTTTACACCATTACTTAAATGTTCTGTAACAATGCTTATTGGAATGCATGGAAACACTGATGGGTAAAAGAAACCTGCAGATAACATGTTGTTTTTCCTTTCTTATTTTATTTAATGTGCACTTAATTAAATAATCAAGAAAAACAAGCCATAATATCACAGTCTGGCCTAAAATTTGGCTAAGTTGTATTATGTTATGTCACTGATATACTTTTAGACATCACAGATTGCACTAATTAATGTTTTCCTTGTTCACCTGGTTCATATGTAGCTACCAGGAACTGTGTATCATGGTGTATCATTTCACTACTATAATTTTTATTTGTTTTTTTTTGTTTTTTTACAGATTTGCAAAGAAAAAAAAAATTAAGAAAAATAAGCCATTTAATCCGTCTTAAAATTTGGGTAAGTTCTGTTATGTCACTGATATACTTAATTAAAATGTTAGCCTAAAGTTGGTTGTGTATATGGAGCAGTATCACCTGATATTTTAATAGTAATGTTATTTTCATGATATATAGAAAATTCCTTCTACAGCAAGTGCACTACTTTTATTCAGGAAATATTAAGATGGCATCCTGTACTGTGTTGGGAGAAAAAGGCTATATGCATTCCATGTGCTTTTCGTGTCACTGGGGCTTTTATGTACATGCTCTATGTCATAGTGTACATATAGTATACACTGGATATGTCAGTGTGGGTAATCACCTAACACGGCTGTTTCTTATTGACCATGTGAATCTTGATAGCCTTCATTTATATTGTGCTATAAGATAATGTGGATTCCAAAAATTAAACCTTATGAAGTCAAAAGACCTGTCACTACCAGTGAAGCAAGCCATCATTAGGAAATCAAAACAAACCCATAAAAGGGATAGCAAAAAAAAAAATACTAGGTGTTGCAAAATAAATGATTGTGAATTTTTTAAAAAAAGAACATAATTGTGAGCTCAGAAACACATTAAAAGCACACAATGCCACAGAAAACAACAATGGTCGAGGAGAGAATAATTTTTAATTGTTGGCCAGATAAAGAACATGTATCTGTGTCAAAGTCTGGTGAATGGTGAAGTAAAATGAAGGCTTCACCAGAGTAAACTAAAGAAGTTTACAACAAGATGTCAACCACTGCCAAGCCTTAAAAGGAGGAAAAACATAAAAAAAAAAGGTTTTGGGGATAAAATCCTATGGAAAGATAAGAGAATGATGGGACGAGGGGAGTATGGAGCAAGGAAGGAGCTACTGATGATCCAAAAACATACCACTTCATAATGTGGTTGACAGCTTGAATAAAATAACTTGGTCAATGTGCAAATATGTATGTACCTGTCTGTATACATGATATTTTCCATCTACAGGAAAAAAAGTGAATCATCATGACAGTCAGTGTAGACAACTGCACGTCCATCTCATCCAACTGTTCCAACAACACTGTGATGCATACTACATTTAATGATTTTCAGTGTTTCATTAATGACTACATTCATGTGATGGTGATATGCATTATCATCATGCCCTTCAACATTTGGGCTCTTTGGTCCATGAGGAAGACAAAAACTACACACAGGGGCTCTGCATTCTCTGACCTGTTGCATTTGAACCTGAGTGTCGCATCTGTAATGCTTTGCATAATTTTGGTTTTTAATTCCCTTTTCTTGTTGAGAAACATAAAAAATTATTTCAATAGTGTCTTAGTTTATATTTTTGGTGTTAGCTTAATGGCACAAGCTCAGTTCCATACCTGGATCTGTGTGGAACGTTATCTGGCTGTAGTTCACCCCATCTTCTACCTGAAGCTGAAACAATCTTGCTACAAAATGGTGTGGGTGAGTTTAACTTGGGTTACAGCCAATGTTTTTGGAGGAATAAGTATGATTATCCAACAAAACATAGCTATCTTTTTATTTTTTATACCTTTTTGTGGATTGATTATTTTAATACTGTTCTGTGGTATGGTGACCTTAGCTTCCCTAAAGAAACCTAATCCAGCTGAAGGAGAAAGGGGGAAAAAAATGCACCATAAGAAGATTAAAGCTTTCAAAATCATTGCATTGACCCTGATGGTGTTAATTGTTACTTACTCTCCATACATATCTTTAATATACATATGGAACAAGTTAAACCCTGAAGTATTTTGTATTGCCCAGTCTTTAATACTGACTCTCCTTTTGCCTGGCTCTGCAATTCAGCCACTGCTCTACATGCCACGATTTATCAAAGCAAAAGGTATGCTAACCTAAGAACATCTACAGAAACAAGAAACAATCGATATAAGGGATTTACATGTCCATTTCAAGTCATGTCATGCAAAAAACTATTTTATTATTATTAACTTAATTTAATTTTAGGTGAATATTTATTAGGATTTTTATTATATTGGTGCTTGTATTATCTATGTTATATTGTAGAGTGTCCAGAATATGTTTAGAAGATCAAATATTATGATTTAATATGTATTTGATTATAATCTTGATATACTGCAGTTTTTTATTAATCCTTTATGCCATTTTAGATACCTATATTTAGTTACTATAAGTAAAGCTATAGTCTTTTTACTCCACAAAAACAAAGAGTTTAACTACTTAAACCATTTTGCAACTTGTAATTTTAATTTTACATGTACAGCCATTTCAAGCATGAAATAAACAACAACAAACAGAAGCTTGCACTGAACCTGTTGCCTTCGAGGAGACAATGCCATTAAATATTTTAACTATGATTATCTTTTAGTTATATAGACAACATTATAAAAGGTATTAATATACTGTTATGTAAAAAAAATGTGTACATATTACACAATGTGTACTTTCTTATGTAAACAAAAAGAGAAAGCATATACAATACCGTTTACTATGTAACAGTAAGTGTGGGATGATGTGGTAGGGTGTGTGATAAATATCTTATAATTGAAAATGTTTAGATGGGTTTAGATGGGCAAGGAGGCAGAAAAATAACACTGGCCAACAAATTTTTTGGAAATTTTTGTTTCCAATGGAGTTTTTGGTGAAACAAATAGATTTTTACATGCTGAACACAAATATGTATTAGTAATTTCTTTATCCTGTAGGGTTTTTAAGAAAACTGCAATTACGCATTAACATTGTAATGGCTCCAGCAGCATAGCCTTATGCTACAATATTGTAGCTTAAGCATTAGAGAAAGCTAGAAATGTTTATTCGCAGATTATTGTTTGTATTGTCTGTCTGCTATTATTAGAGTATCAGTGTCCAACAATAGTCTTACTGAGCACCTTTGGGATAAATTGGAATGCTGGATGAATACCACGGCCTTCTTGCCAAACATGAAAAATGCCCAGGAAGCCTTTATAGAAGAGTGGAGGCTATTATAACAGTAAAAAGGGATCAACCCAATATTAATGCCCTTGGTTTTGGAATGGGATGTGCAATAATAAGGTGTCCAGATATGTCTGGCCATGTAGTGCATTCACATATATTCACATATATCCAATAATCCAATATTATGGGCCAATATTCAGTATTCAGGCTTTCTTGCCAAACATCAGTGCCTGACCTCTCTTGCTGCAGTGGCTGAATGACAAATGCCAACAGCCACATTCCAATAACTAGTGAAAGGTCTTCACAGAAGAGTGGATGCTGTACAATAAAAGGGGATCAACCCAATATTAATGTACATAGTTTTGGAATGGGATGTGCAATACTAAGGTGTCTGGATGTGTTTGGCCATATAGCGCATTCACTTATGTTTCATCTTATTTCACTTATGTTTCATCTAATTAACAGGTGATTGCACCTTAAAACTGCAAAAATGCTCCTCTCTATGTGTGTGTGTGTGGTTGGAGGTGCAAGTTGGTGGGTGTTTGTGATTGCAGTACCAGAGATTACTAATATAAAAAACAACAGGAGTAACTATAGCCCTGATAAAACAACAGCTGTGATAAATGTGCATGAGGTTGGGTTTTATTTGAATCATTAAGTGTTTTGTCATTCTGTGTTTAACACAAATCGATCCATATCACTAGTCAAATGATCACCTGCTTTGAGAAAAATGTTTGGCAGCTTATATATAAAAAGACAGCAAATTTTCTTGTGCTTCTTTAATGAAGTTAGCTGTGAGATAACTGGACGGTGTGGTGTACACTTTTTTAATTTCTTTCTAAACATTCAGACCTAAAAACTTGAAGAAAAAAAAACTGTGTAAACCTAAAATAGGTATACATAAATCTTATCATTCTTTTTCTCTTTATGACCAAGCACTACAATGGTCAAATGCTTGTTTGTTTGATTCTCCGAGAATTATGGAACTTCAGGTATAGTGAATGTACTGTTTTTATAATTTGTATTATTATTATTATTATTATTATTATTATTATTATTATTATATAGATACCATGTGTCAAATTTCCTTAATTTACCCATTTTAAGTTTTTAGAATGATACATAGCAATGACATAATGAATGTTTTTTCTTACTGGTCTTTTGAAGCAGTTCATCATATTATTATGACAAGTTTTTCAACTGATGTTACTTACAAAGGTAGAGATCATATCTATGATATCATATCAATGTTATAGATATACTTAACTAAAAATGTCACCCTACAACTGGACAATTGTTGGTCATGGTATGTCCTTTGAACTACAATAATGTAATAAATTATCAAAAATAATTCTCAATATATCCCTCTCTAAAAGTATTGGAACAGCAAGGCCAATTCTTTTATTTGTGCTTAAAATCAAAAGTGAATATGTCATGATGGATCAGAATTTCAGCTTTCATTTTCCTTGGACAGCATATTTGATATCTGGTTGTTAGTAGACTGGGATTCTTTCTTCTTCAGGACATTCCAAATTGTTGTATTGCCAATGCCCATTTCATCTGCAATTGCTCTGATTAATTTTCTCTCTTTTCTCACATTAAAAATGGCTTGTTTCCACCACAGACAGATCTCCAGTGTTTATATTGGTTTATCCTTTTTAACAACAAATGCATAAGTCTTCACAGGTGAAAACCAGGCCACAAACCAAGAGTTGACATTCAGAACTATTAATGGTTTATTCAATCTAACTGGGCACACCTTGGCAGCAAGAAACACCTATCAGTCATGTTCCAGTATTTTTTTAGCACTTGAAAAATGGGTTGATTTAATTAAAGAATTGGCCGTTCCAGTACTTCTTTCAGGAGGGGGGTGTATATGTTTCTCAAAGTATAGTCAATTTTTCACTATGGTCTTTTGTAGCGTCATTCTCCGTATTTTCCATTTACAGGAAGCAGACTCCTAGTATCATCATGGCACTGTATGTAGACAACTACACCTCCATCTGTTCGATCAACACTTTAAGTACATGCAATAACAGTGCGTGCCTAATTAGCTTCTACATTCTAGTGATTGTGACGAGCATTATCGTTCTCCCCCTCAATATATGGACTCTTTGGCTAATCAAGAAGGCAAAAACCACACAAAGAAGCTCTGCATCTTCCAACCTGCTGCATTTGAACACAATTTTTGCATCTGTTATATTTTGCCTAGGTTTGGTTCTTAAATGCCTATTCATAATTTACATACCAAACATCTATTTATATTATAGCTCATCTTACATGAGGTTAATTAGCTTGATGGCACAAGCTCAGTTCCATACCTGGATCTGTGTGGAACATTATCTGGCTGTAGTTCACCCCATCTTCTACCTGAAGCTGAAACAATTCCAGTACAAAATGGTGTGGGTGAGTTTAACTTGGGTTACAGCCACTGTTTTGGGGGGAATTGGTTTGTTTGTCCAAAAAACAATTGCTACATTTGTATATACTGTACCTTTTTCCGGATATGTTGTTTTAATACTGTTCTGTGGTATGGCAACTTTAGCAACTCTAAAGAAACCTAATCCAGGTGAGGGAGAAAGGGGGAAAAAAATGCACCATCAGAAGATTAAAGCTTTCAAAACCATTACTTTGACACTGGTGGTGTTAATTATTAGTTATTGTCCATACGTATGTTTTTCTCTTATCTGGCAACAGCTAGATCCTGGAGTAATTTGTACAGGCCAATCTATTGTGAACGCTCTGCTTTTTCCTGGAATTGTCGTTGAGTCATTGCTCTACATCTCACGCTATTTCAAAGTATAGAGCCCCTAATATATACACATATAGTTGTACACTAACAGAAAAATTAGTACATTGAAGATAAAGTGATTACTATAAGAAGCAAAACTTACAGAGCATTATGATAATCATGCACTAGATGAAAATACAATATGCCTGTATTTCTGTAATCTGTCATACTGTAGTCTGTTGTCTATTGTATCAACATTGTGAACACTAATAATCAAACACTGTGATTGAATTTTATGTGAATAGAATTTTGCTTAAGAGACATCAACATTACGTTTGATGGTGATATATTTTTTTCTCGCTTATGTTGATTTTATTCATTTAGATTTATTTATGTAAAAACATTTTCTTTAATTGCCATAATACAGACACTAAAGATAAACTCCTAAAGTCTTTCTACTCCAACAAATGGACAAATAGTAGTGCTTAAATTTTGACTTTTGAAATACTTGTCGCAAATTGTATGTTACATTTAAGTTGGAACTGTATGGCACTTTTAAGCCTGAAATTAACAAAAAGAAAATAAACTGTGCTTTAAAACTATTGTCCTTTTGAACCTGGTGTCTTAAAACAGCATAATAGACTTTAATATATATATATATCTCTGCCCAATAAACTAACTATCTTTTAGACATATACAGTATATATAAACACAAAATATATATTTACAATCAATGTGTATATAAACAAAATAATAACCTTTCTTATGAAAATATGAAAATAAGAGTATCATAAAAGTATCCAATTAATCCAATCAACCTATTATAGAGAATCTAGGTTAACCTATGAACCATTTTTAAAATAATAATTCATAAAAAATCAATGAAATTAACCTTGACGTCCAATTCTGAAAAAACTGGGATTGTATGAGTGGGTATACACCCATCAGCAATAACATTATGAGCAGTGAGAGGTGAAGTGAATAACACTGATTATCTCCTCATCATGGCACCTGTTAGTGGGTGGGATATATTAGGCAGCAAGTGAACATTTTGTCCTCAAAGTTGATGTGTTAGAAGCAGGAAAAATGGGCAAGTGTAAGGAGTTTGACAAGGGCCAAATTGTGATGGCTAGACGACTCGATCAGAGCATCTCCAAAAGAGCAGCTCTTGTGGGGTGTTCCCGGTCTATAGTGGTCAGTACCTCATACCTCGCTATGGTCAGTAGCTCATTGATGCACGTGGGGAGTGAAGGCTGGCCCATGTGGTCCGATCCAACAGACGAGCTACTGTTGCTCAAATTGCTGAAAAAGTTAATGCTGGTTCTGATAGAAAGGTGTCAGAATACACAGTGCATGACGGGTCAGGGCTGTTTTGGCAGTGAAAGGGGGACCAACACAATATTAGGCAGGTGGTCAAAATATTATGCCTGGTCGGTGTATAAGTCCGTAATGAGTAGCATAATGAACTGGGGTTTCTGTCTGTTTCCTAAGTTCATAATTTAAAAATAAAATAAAAATTCACGCCCATATCAGATATTAAGAATACTTTTCAAAAGGTAAAAAAAAGTAATAAACAAACTCTATGCAACAGCAATAATTAGATCAAACTCTTCCATATAAAATAAAAGAAACAACCTTATTATCAATTGTGATTCTGTTTTCTTTTGTTTTAGGATGTAAGGGTTTCATGCAAGCCCTTTAACAGGCTTTAAGGGGAAAATAATAAATAAATGCATTAAGATCAGGTCAAAGTACAAAGTGCTGGAAAGTCGGCTTCAGTAAGATAGCGACGCTACTGACCTGTTTGTTTAAACTGGTGTTTGTCTGACCTGTTTGTTTAAGCGTCTCATATCTGTGTGCGAACTGCGCATGAGCATAGCGTCATCACTAAGTGCGGAAGTACCAAGTGAACAACAGAAACCTGCATACTACCATACTAGTATGCTAAAGTAGTACGATACCAATACATGTTACTGTGGGCTACTATTTAGTACAGGAGGATACACCTTTGACGGTTTCTTTTCTGGACACAAACTTCGGAGTCTATGGAGGTAAGCTGAATTATGTAGTGCATTGATTAAGTCTCCCGTATTTTTTAAAATGAGACAAAAATCTAGTATGCATATTCGCATTCTTGCAGCAGTTTTTAAAGAGTTAATGCAAGCTGTAGCCGTTCCATTACTTATGCATGCATTTTGACGTGTGTTATAGTGTATAGGCTGTGGGAAAAGGAGATGTCGGTTTAAAGATGTTGCTCTAAAAGTATCTGAAATCTGTGGGTCGGACAGGTACAGAGAAAGTTGCTGAACTCTGTGGAGCATTGTGTGGATGAGGCCCTGGAGGGCATAGTGATCAGCAATGGGGGGCTGATGCTGCTGAGGGGTCACAGGGTGGCACTGCGCTCTGACCTCCACAACCTGAAGGGCAAAGTGGCACTGATCTCCGGAGGTGGCTCAGGACATGAGCCTGCACATGCAGGTCAGTTTTGAGTTCTTAATGCCCTGCTCCATCTGAGTTCAGACAATGGTTTCGTTTAAAGATTAAAGATTCAAGAAGCTTTATTGTCATTTCAACCACATATAGCAGACGCAGTAGACCCAGTAGTAGACCTGGTGCTACATAAACATACAACATAAAGATCAAACACAAAAAACAACACAGAGCTAGGACAGAAGTTTTGTTCTAGCCACATAAAGTGCAAAGTGTGCAACTAGGTGCAAACAGAGCAAAGACAAGACAGTGCAAAAACACTAATTACAAAAACAATAAGACACACAAAAACAGGACACTTAGCGCAGAAAAAGAAAAAGAACATGTGCAATGAAATAAACTGAAATGATGTACAGCTTTGAGAAACAGTAGAAAAACCGGGTAACTAATACCATATATGATTGTAATATATATATGTCAGGCCGCTATATATATATATATATATATATATATATACACACACACACACACACACACACACATATATATATATATATATATATATATGTGTATGTGTGTGTGTGTGTACACATATATATATATATATATATATATATATATATATATATATAGCGGCCTGACAACACATATTGTGCAAAAATAAAAAATACAATAGCAGCGGTTGAGGTAGTGCAAATAGAAATAAACAGAAATATAGCAGCGTTGGCTACAGTGGTTTCATGGTGGGTCTTTTATGTGTTTGGTTTTGGAGATGGCACAAACATTATTTCTTGTAGAATTTCTTCAGAAATACCAAGATAATAAAACACTTGTGAAACTACCAAGTATTTAATCAAACATGAAATTTTAGACCTTGAACACAGACTAAAATGTTTTAAGAGTTTTTGAAATTTATTTAAAATTCATTTTTATGCATTTCAAATGTTAATTAAATACAACATTTTAATATATTGAATTCTAATCAGATGTTGATTATTTTTCTATAACAGCAATTATAGAAAGTTATAGACAGTTATAAGGGCAATTGCTTGTGTATTTGAATGTGTTTGTGCGAATACATCAATTTTATAGTAACAATTCATACACAGTATGGCAGATGCTTCATATATCTATGCTTAATTATAAAATTATTAAAATCCCTATAGACCCTCTGGAATGTTGGGGTAGGTCACTGATGTTAACAATGAAATATTCCTTTCAGGCTACATTGGAAGAGGGATGCTGTCGGCTGCTGTAGCAGGAGCAGTGTTTTCCTCACCTCCTCCTGGCAGCATTCTTGCAGCCATCATGACCCTCTGGCAGAGTGGTACTTCAGGTGTCCTGCTGCTGGTTAAGAACTACACAGGTGACCGTCTGAACTTTGGCCTAGCCGCAGAAAAAGCACGGGCACAAGGAGTCCCTGTGGACATGATAGTTGTGGCTGATGACTGTGCTTTTACTCAACCCAGCAAAGCAGGCAGGAGAGGAATCTGTGGAACTGTGTTTATACATAAGGTACAGAGCTCAGCACGTTTTACAGATTTGGAGATTATGGAGGGGATGTGGTACACCAACATCAGTTTAAATCATCTGATGATCTTTGTTTAGTTTACAGAGTGTTAGTAACGACTGCTCTCATATCTGCAAATCTAGAAGTTTAAAACATCATGTTGTATGGCTCTTTCCTGTGTTAATTATCCACTATGTGTGTGTGTTATCTGTAGCTGGCTGGAGCACTAGCTGAGGAAAGCTGTCCACTAGATGTAATTGTTGCTAAAGTGTCAAACGCAGTAAAAAACATTGGTGAGTTTAATTACCAAGCACATATGATTCATGTGTTCTCTACTAGAGAGCTAAGCATAATCAAAGTGCTCTTTCACTGTGCTAGGGACTCTGGGTGTCAGTCTGTCTCCATGCAGTGTGCCAGGATGCCTACCTACCTTTCAACTTTTGCCAGGAGATATGGAGCTAGGACTGGGTACAAAATACAGAGAGTCCATATTTATGTCCTTATTGTGTTGAATGATTAACAAATTGCTTTGGTGGGTTAATAAATTATGGAAAAGAGCACATCTATGTCTCTGCAGGAATCCATGGAGAGCCGGGCATTAAAAAGTCAAAGGTCAGGCAACTATTTGTGCTTTTCTTTTTTTACTGAATTTGTTACTGTCTTAACTGGTTCCTTTTGTGCTAGTGCTTACTTGATTCAGTTCAGTTCAGTTTGACTGAAATGCTTTTATTTTGATGTATATTTAATTTTTTGTCACCCCTATAAATGTGGTATCATCACAGTATACAAAGATATACTGTACATTACGGACGTCAGCTGTTTTGATAAAGGAGGAGGAAGTGGTAATAATCCACATAACCAGTTAACCATCCGAAGTAACACATACAAATGACACTCGCTGAGCACTTTATTGGGAACATCTGTACACCTACTCATTCATTAGTTATCTAATAAGTCACTCATGTGGCATCAGTACAATTCATAAAATTCTTCATATACGGGCCAGCAGCTTCAGGTAATGTTGAGGCTGCAGTGGGCACAGACTCACCAAAATTGGAAAGTTGAAAAACATAGTCTGGTTTGATGAATCTGAATCTGCTGAAGCACAGTCAGAATTTGGCACAAGCCAAATGAAACCCCAGACACAGCCTGTCTTGTGTCAACAGTACAGGCTGGTAGAGGTGGTGTAATGGTGTGAGGAATGCTTTCTTGGCATATTTTGGTCCTGTTAATACCAATCATCACTTAAATGCCACAGACTTTTTGTCTATAGTTGCTGATCATGTGTTTCCCGTCATGTTGACAATTTACCATCTAAAACCAAACCAAAAGTCATCTCCGAATGGTTTCATACCATGAAGATGCATACCATGAAGATGTTTCGATGTTATGTATGAGATTGTTGGTATTATGTTGGCTTTACTATATATGGATGTGTTTCTTTATGTGTTTCTTTCTTTCTTTCAGCTTGCCTCTGCTGATGAGGTTGTCAGGACTATGATTGATCACATGACTGACCTTTCCAGCCAATCACATTTGCCTCTGAAATCAGGTAGGCTGTAAGGCACAGGATATTGGGTGAAATAGCATTTACTCTCACGTGACGTGTGAATCTGTGTGGTTTTCCGTTACAGGGGACACTGTCGTCCTCTGTGTGAACAATCTTGGTGCTCTGTCTTGTTTGGAGATGGCTGTTGTCACAAGAGCTACTATCAACTGTTTAAGTGAGACTACATTTATGTTTACACGTTTGGCATACCACATTATCTAACATGACTTAGGGTTAAAAGAAGGTTTGAAAGTAAAAATTGGGTTTGTAATATGATAAGGCCCCAACAGTTCAAGAGTCTCATGGTCTCTCACAGTTTTGAGACTTGAACAAATAGGTAGAGTTTGAAGATTTTTCATAACTTCACGTTTTATGTTTTTGACACAAATTTATCAGTAACTATCAAGTTACAAGACTATATTTACATTATTACATAGCATTATTTTATATACCACATACGTCATTTTAAAAGAAAGCTTCCATTAAGCATGCACTATTTTTATATGTGTGGCTATCTGTAGTGGGCAGAGGAGTACAGGTTGCCAGGGTGATGTCTGGCTCATTCATGACATCACTGGAGATGGCAGGCATGTCTCTGTCTCTCATGAGAGTGGATGAGGAGATACTCCGACTGTTTGGTGAGTTCAGTTTATCTAAACTCGCATTTATTGTAAGTGACAATTTTGTGTCAATAGCATTTACCTGCAGCTGAGAAGCTTGTGCTCTAATAGCTCCTGAAGTGAGACTTTTTTAAAGCAAGAGACTACATGTAGAAATGATAAGTTTTATTTTTTTTTATTTTTGAATAATTTGCATCTATTAGCTTATAAAAGGTTTTATTAGCTTATAAAAACTTAATTGGAAAAGACTGATTGTGATACAATTTGTTCTCTCAACATTCAAATCTCTTACTTTATGGAAGAGGGCCACACATTCAGTTTTCCTCCACTGCTGGAAGCAATGAATTTTATTTTAAAATTGGATTAGTACCAAATAATTCAGTAATGAATATCTCCATAAGGCGCATAACACACCGCTGTTACAAAGTTTGACCCTAAACTTTATTCAGTTAGATAGTATACTGATTTATTTCATTTTTATCTCATTTAAATACTTATGGCCCCTAACTTCTGCAGATGCTAAAACCTCAGCGCCTGCCTGGCCCAACCTCAGCAGTGAGTGTTTAAGTGGGAGGAACCTGTATGTGGAACCCACAGCAAGACCAGCTGCTGGCGAGACAAAACCTGAGCAAGGTTAAAGACTTAAATAAATAAATGTGGGTTACCCCCAAACCTCATCTTTTTTCCATTCATACTTTGTCTTTTATTTGTCTCTTGTCAGTCTTTCTCAGTGCCAGAATGTAATGTGCTTATATACTACTATTTACAGAACTACTAAATATTTATCATTTAGTTACACTGTATTTCAATGCTGTGTGTATTACATTTGGAGACATTTATTTTTTTATAATTTATATTTATTAAGATGTTGATTACATTTTCCATTTGCCATCAGGTCCACTTTCTTCTGTGGCATGTCTAGTTTTGAAATCCATTTGCAAAAGCCTCTTACAGCAGAAGGATGAGCTCAATACACTGGATCGTGCAGCAGGAGATGGAGATTGTGGGAGCACACATGCTCTTGCTGCTACTGGTAGGCAGATGAGTCCACAATTTCATACACAAATCATTTGTTGAGTATTCATTTATTGAGATTTTTCATTTTATTGTTTTTTTTTCTTACTGATGCATTACCTACTACAGCTATTGAAGAGTGGATGCAGACCACCACTATCCCAGGAAGTCCATGTCTACTCCTGACTGCCCTTGCTGGATTGGTAGAAGAGAGAATGGGTGGATCTTCAGGAGCAGTATGGAAATAAATGTCTAAAATATCTTTTACAAATAAAACTGTACTGAATGCAGCATTATCTAATAGTGAGGTCTGCTGTTACTGTCTTCTATCAGCTGTACAGTCTCTTCCTGACAGCAGCTGCGCCTCACCTAAAGGAAAGTTGTGATGGGAAAGACTGGGCTAAAGCTATTCAGGCTGGGATTGATGCAATGAAAAGGTAGCTATTGAGATCATTTCTTCAAATATCAATTGCACTAAGATTCTTTCTATAGTAATATTTTCTAACTCACAGTAAAAAATACTTTGACTAGCATGTTATGAATATTGAAGGACAAGGGTATAAATTTAATCTAGTAAATCTAGTGACATCAAGTGAAAGAGTTTAACTTGTTGAAATTAGATGGAGTCTCTATTTTAATTATTAGAACCTATTTTCTGATAGGTATGGAGGTGCTGCACCTGGTGACAGAACAATGGTAAGACTACACTCTTAATTATTTTGCTCATATTTGACCTCTAACTGGGTAAATCAGGGATGCAAATAGCATGAATATTGACATTCATTTGCACTTTTTATTTTCCCTTTCAGCTGGATGCGCTGTGCCCTGCAGCGGAGGAGCTGATGAAGTTATCCACAGCTTCTCCAGGTGGCCATATTGCTGTACTACAGGCAGCTGTGGAGGTAGAGTTCACTGGCACTGTTTCCTTAATCCAATCGCTTTCATTTTTGTTTCAGTTACATGATTCTTGATTGGTTCTTGTTTATTCACTTTTTTTAATCCAGAGCTCAACATTAATATTTGTTTGCTCTTAAACAGAAAGCAGAGTTAGGTGCACAGTCGACCCGTGACCTCACTGCCAAAGCAGGCCGAGCGAGTTACATTGCATCTGAACGCCTGACTCAGCCTGACCCTGGTGCTGTGGCTGTAGCTGCCATTCTCAGAGCTATGTTTGATGCTCTGAAAACGAAGGACCAGTGATCTACTCTGTCATGGCATAAAACATGGATCAGAGAGGACACTCTGCATTGTTGGGGGAAAGCCAGCTAATATACACAAGGACACTAAATCAGCTACAACAATCATTCCACAAATATGGTGACTAATTGCACTGAAACTAACAGTAACTTTACTTCATTGTACCTTTTCTAATTTTATCATAGATTAAGTAACCTACTAATGACTGAAACAGGATGAAGCAATGGTACATCAGATTTTTATAACATAAATAAGTTTTGAGTTTGTATCCTTACTGAGAAATTATTATGCAATGATCTTTCGATTGCATTCTATATCAATCTGCCATTCAAGAAAGTCCCTGTCAGAAACCACATAGATGGGTTACTGTGACACTCAACAATGTCTTTTAGTTTCTTTAGATGTTATTTAACATTGCTAACATTGTAAATGTAATAATATAGAAATAGACTGTAATAAATTCAAGTGTACCAAATTGAAATCTGTTCAGATTTGTTTGTTTTGTCAATGATATTACATGAATATTACAAATTCTCTAAGACTATTTAGCATCATTAGAGTTCTTTTAGACTGAATTCTACTAAAATTTATAGCGTAAACAGATTTCATGACAAAACTTCCATATTATAGCTGGTGACAGAGATAGCAAAGGAAAAGGGGGGCTCTTGACATGCTTTCACACCTGTCTCTGCAGTTCTTTAGTTTGAGTTTAAATATAGAGTCAGGAAGTGAAGCAGCCTGCTCACAGACAGAAAACAGACCTCTGGGACGTTGTGTCAATGATACTTGTTTTAATTGTTACTCACTTTGCCCCTTTTCAGGTTCTTGCGCTTTCCCATACTGTCATTTTGTTACTTCCTGCTTCTTTCTGCACGTACACACACACATGCGCGTGCACACACACACACGCACATAGAGGAGGCAGTGTCAGAAGTAGCACATGCTGAGTAACATACCGACCTGAAAACTACCAGCATAAAGGTACATTTTTTAACAGCCTTTTAATCTATACATGACAACAGTGTATTCTACTGCCTGAAGCTGTCTTGAAGGATTTGTTTGTAAAGTATGTAATGGTCATGATTTTCTGTCATCTTTTACAGGAAATGTTGGTAAAACCTTTGTTATTGATATCTCGTGCTGGGTTTGATGTGATTGAGTGAACTTTTATCTCATTTAACCGGAAATGATAGCTTTCAGGGCAGTACATCCAGAATATTATTTAGTTTGTATCTTTACACAGAGGTGTTTATCAGACATTTATATATATATGCATGATTTTAGATGTATGTACTTATTGTTTTGGATCAATATTTTTGTTTGGCCAAAAATGCATCACTGTTGTGGATTTGTGTAAAAATACTAAATAGAGTCTGTTTGACGGTTGTTTGCATCAAGTTCTATGTTTCGTGATTGTTTTAAATATTTTTGTTAATATTAAGTGTTAAGCATAAAAATACAAAAATTTGCTTATTATTAACAGAAATATTTTTAGATTTTTTTAGAGCAGTGCTGCAAAACCAAGCAGGAAATGAGAGCATGCCTACAAATGGAAGTCAGCTAATTTTCTTCTCTCTATATTCAACATCACTGACTTTCTTTTGTTAGATCTGAAGCACAGCTCACAAGTTAAATGTGCAATATGACATGCAACATAGAAAAAAAAAAAAAAAAACGTGGATGAAAACATTGACCAGTCCAGGTGCTATAATGACACTGGAACAATACTAGAACAGCACTGGAACATTACTGATCTCACTATTTCTTTTTTCTATACAGATGGAGTTTGCCTGCAGTCATGTTGTCTGTAACTGGAGGCCTGAGAGTCTAGCAGAAGGTAAGACCATGGAATTCTATTTTACACAAAATTAGTTAATGTTGTAAATCTGTTTTTTTCACATTCCACTGAAGAGATGTAAAAGACTGAAATAAAAGTCAATGAAAAAATAATGATATACTCTTCAACTGTATCAGTTATAGTCAGAATTCAAATGAATATTTGCTTTGCAAAAGAAAATAATTAACAAATTGTGACCAATATGTTTAATGTACTTTGTCTTGATTCTCAGGTCTTTCCTCCACGCTGCCCACTGGATTGTCCAGACAAAAATCAGAGCATCCTTATGACAATCGCATTGCTGTCATCCCAAAGCCTAGTGAGTTACTAACGTTTTTTTTCTTTGCCCTGTTTGTGATTTTTGTGTGTTACTTCTGTGGGGTGGTGTTTTAAAAAGACGCTGGTGAGATGGGTGAGATGTTTTCTCAGGTTTTACTATATATCAGTTTTAGTAGTAGAAAAAGGTGGTAGTCATTTAATGTTAGAAAAAAGAAAAAAAAATTTATAGAAGTATTTTTTATACATGCATATGGCCTTAATTGCTACCTACATCCCCATTACTGTCGATAATTTCACTGTCCCCTCTCTGCTGAGTCCTCTGCAGTGTGCTAAATGTCATGTTAAAAATGCTTTTCACTGCAAAGCTGTAGTTGATAAGTTTAAATAAAAAAAAAACCTTTCACTTCCTGTTGTGGGTGTAGGAACAAAGATGTCATGAAAGACTTTCCAGAAAGTGGGTGATCAGAGAAAAAAATATCCATTTCCTGGAAACACATTTTCTTATTATATTTTAATGCTAAGTGTTATTTTTATGGTTTAAATGTCTGTTTTGTTTATAGTCCCTCCTTTAACACCACCGCCTGTACCTCCTCGCCGGTCGACACAGAAACATACACGACCTATTTCAATGCCACCTCCAGTACCACCTCGAGGTGAGAAAACAACACCATACACATTTCATACATTTGCAACGTGCAACATATATTGCTTACTTTTCAATACTGTGGGTAAAGCAGGTATATTTGTTGAGTAGTTTTTGTATAAGTAAAGTATATGTGAATCTTCTGTCTCACTCACAGGATTAGAGGGTAAAGGACAGGCCAGTATTAAAGCCAATGTCAATGTGGTGTTACTCAAGGTTGGGAGTCTTGTGGACATAAACAAAGGTGAGATCTTAATAGTTGTAGTTAGACTTATTATTATTATTATTATTATTATTATTATTATTATTATTATTATTATTGGCCTAATTTGCTCTATCAGTGTGCATTAGTAGACAGAAATCTGTTAATGCATGAGCTCTATTTTCTACTTAATTAACCGGAATTAGTGACCTTTTCTCAGCATCTAGTATACAGAGCATTCAGAAACCAGTGCACTGTGGAAAATGTAGAGCTGTCATGTCCTCTGTAAGCCACTCACAAACTGGCCCAATTACATCAGTAAGTGACTACAAAATAAACCTTTGGAAGACTTAATGTGTGTAAGATTTGAAGATTAATTCTCCCTCCCTCTCTCTCTCTCTCTCTCTGACACTCTGCAGACATGGTCTTGTGAGTTTTGTGGTAATCAGAATGCTCTCTCTCAGAGCGAGTTAAAAATGGGACGTTCTCCTCTGTGGACTCCGCCAGGCAGAGACGTGCTGTATGTAGATGAGGAGATAGACACAGACTATATGAACCTAGAGGACATGCTGGTGGTCTTCTGTGTGGACATTTCTGGTAGCATGAGTGTCACATCAGAGGTTACTATTTCTCTAGTTTATAAGCGTCCATCCAATGTTTTTTGTGCCTTCTCTTCTTAGGAAACTGATTTTGAAATATAAACGCCACCATTTTTATTTCTGTCTTTATTTTCCCAATCTGTCGCTCACTCAGGTGTCTCCTGGTAACAGCATGAGATCACCCACCTATGTATCACGACTGCAGGTGACTAGTGACTCTATTGCCATCCTTTCCATACAAAACTGTCATTCCTTCCACTCCCAGTATATCCCAGTATGAACTGTCTCCTGAGCACGTCAGCTGTTTGGAGAAATGACGCAAATATCTTTATTCTTCAGTCTAGGTTTCATCCTGGGGTTGGTTGTAGATTTCCCGTAATTGGATTATTGCCAAATTGTTAATGCTTGCTTAGGTAATGTTGTTGTACAGTGGGTAGTGTTGCCACCTTACATCTCTGAGGTGCCCAGTTTGATCCTGAGTTCAGGGGTGTGTTGGGGTTCACATGATCTCCTGTGTCCTCATGGGTTTCCTCTGGGCTGTCTGGATTCCACCCACCTTCAAAAACATGTTTATAATGGCTGGCAATTGACTGGAATCCTGCCCACATTGTACTCATGTCTTGTGCCCTGTGATTCTGGGATAGGTTTGTGGCCCACTTTGACCTTGACCAGGTTACTGAAGATGAAGGAATGAATGAATGAATGAATGAACCCAACTTTTCTACTGCAATTTACTAAATATCACTGCTCCTCTAACTGTTTATTTATAGTACATTACATTCAGATGGATAATTGACGATTTGTTTGTTGTGTTTACAGGGTGTCCAAGAGGCCCTACAGTTGGCACTGTCTTCACTGCTAAAATCATCACCACACCGTCGAGTAGCACTCGTCACTTTTAATGATGAGGTAAAGAAATGAGAGAGAGAGAGAGAGAATACAGAAAAGAAAAACTCAACAAACTCAGAACAGTGGACAAATTTTCCAGTAAAACAAAAGTCCTTCATTATCTGTACAAGCTGTATACAGCACTGTGTGTGGGTTTGTGGTTCAGGTGACCGTGTATGGGGACGGTACTGGAGTTCCTCTGTGTCTGCGGGACTGGGCTCTAGTAGACTATGATCACGTCAGAGAGCAAGGAGAGAAGTACACCACACCACACTGCATTGCTGAAACCTTCCAGTGCCTCACACAAAGAATCAAAGAGTGAGTAGATTATACATTTGTCATCGACATATCTAGTTTTACTCATTCGTCTTCTTACTCTTTCGACACCTGTCTCTCTCAGGCCATCAGAATGGTGTTATTCTATGTTGCATGTCAGAAGTGAGCATTTAGCATATAATTGAAAAGAGAAACTAATTTTGTACACAGTACTAGGCAGAAAAGGTGCTTTGTCATTTCTTAATAATAATACGCAAGATTAATAAATAGTAGAAGATAAATACATATCTGCCAGTGTTACATCATTAATTCACTGGGTGTTCATGCAAAATGAATGATGGCAAGAAAGTCCGCAGAAAAGTCTATCTTGAATAATCCTGCGTGCCTACAGTTACTAGGCAGAAAAGAAAGCAAATCTGGTGTGTGTGTGTGTTTTAGTATGCAGTGTGTCACTTAGCTATACTAGCTATACTCAGTGTACAGCAATGAAAAGAAAAACATTTCAGCAGACCTTTAATCAGCTGGAATGAGTAGGTGTTCTGATGAATTTGAACATTTTATCAAATATCTTATCCTAACTATTAGGGTTGGCCTCACGGTTACGTGTGATAGCTGCAGCTCTGTTGGCATATGAAAGCTACTGATGCCTTGGTACAGTTTTGGTTTGAATCTCCTTCGATCAGACATTTGTGCTCTCAGTTATCTTGAGAACCTCAGCTAGATGGGATTTGGTTTTATATAATGGATCAATCCTTGTCTAAATTAAAGTCTGTGGCTGTGTCTTAGCTATATTTTTCAGTAGTTTTAATGGTTGCTGCATGCTCAGGATTGATGATTTGTGGATCGTATATATTGTGACAGTGTTTGAAGCATCATTTTAAGTAGTACTTTCTTGACAAAAAGGTCCACATAAATTCTTTGGAAATTATTAGCCTTTTTTTAAATAGGTTTAAATGAAATCATTTGTTATATAGTGCTACTTAGAAACTTTTCTGTGTGCATGATAATTATAATTTTTTTTTACAGTGGATTTTTTTTCAACAGTATTCACATCTTTCAGAATGATTTTTGTTTGTCAGTTTGTAAGGGAGGAAGTTGGTTGGACAGAAAAATGGTTTCTGTTTCTTTTTGCATCTCTTAGCTCATTGCGTCTGCAAATATTTTGTTCCGTATTTGATGATATTTGTTTATCAGATTGTATTTGATACTTATGCTCTTGGGGTTTGTACATTTTGTGCCTTGTAATGTTGCCTGTTACCGCTTTCATTATACACAGAAATGTTCTTAACATCCTGTTGTTGTTTCTTCCTCCAGCTGTTCCCGTTGGGGGCCACTAAAGTGGATTGTATGATCTGCACATTTGATTTGTCACAGGTTATATGCCAGATGCCCTTACTGAAACGACAGTCCCATTTTATCCAAGATCGGAAGTGGCCTTTGACTGTGAACTGACTTGTGCACAGCAGCACAGTGGCTTAGGGGTTAGCACGCTTGCCTCACACCTCCAGCTTCCTGGGTTCGAGTCTCGTTCACTGTGTGTGGTGTTTGCATGTTCTCCCCGTGCTTGTTGGGTTTCCTCCCACAGTCCAAAGACATGCTTCTAGCCTTTCTAGCCTTTGTCCAAACATATGCTTCTAGGCTGATTGGAGTCTCTAAAATTGCCCATGGTGTGTGATTGAATGAGTGTGTGCATGTGAATGAGGGTTGGCACTCTGTCCAGGGTGTATCCTGCCTTGCTGCCTGATGACGCCTGAGATAGGCACAGGCTCCCTGTGACCCGAGAATAGCTCGGATAAGCGGTACAGACAATGAAATGAAATGATTGTGCACCCCCCAGTGGCTGGTTTTATTACCTGCTCAGGAATCAAAGCCAGGAGATGGCTATAAGAGCTCAGGATCCTAACTGCTAGAACACCAGGGAACAAAAGTCCTGTGCATTTGATACATAAATGACTATACAGCCACCACTAGTGTCCTTAATTGCAAGGATGATTGGATGCTTGTTTAGTCGTTTTGATTTATGTTGTTAGTGATGTTACGCTGTGCTTACTTCTGTCTACTTCTCTACCCACTTCTGTCTACTTCTCTAGCCACTTCTTTAAAACATTCAAAAAAATGTCAGCCGTTATAGTGTTATTTTGTGTTATTCCAGATTAAGAGAGCATGGAGCCACAGCACTAGGTCCTGCAGCACTCATCTCTGTTGCTATGGCCTCTCAGTTTACAGGTTCAAAGGTGAGCTTTTAGTATGTACTAATATTGGCAATAATTTTGTCATATTAAAGGAAAAATACTACCAAGAATTCATTTACACCATATGTAATACAGTATGTGAGCCAAAGCATGTTTGGTGCTTGAAGTTTGCTTTCTTTAATATTACTTTGACAAAAGAAAGACTCAGATAGTCTAAAAACTTTTTTGTCTATGAGTTATGTTACTAAAAAAATGTGTCTTCTCAGGATTATGATGAATTAGGAGTGCTATTTACATAATGCTAAACTGATTATTATTATTATTATTATTATTATAGAAGTTTCATTTCTGCTTCTTAGCATTGTAATCATTTTTTTGGCTCATTGTTTAAACATGTCTGGTAAAAGAAAATCTTCATTTCATTTCTATTTTAATTTTTTACAATTTTTTCCTGTTCTGTGTGTTTGCTTGTAGGTTATAATTTGTACAGACGGACGGGCAAACATCGGCCTGGGCCAGTTAGAACAGGATTGTGCAGATTCAGTATATTTCTACAACCAGTTAGCCAGTCATGCAGCAGAAAAAGGGTGAGTCATAAACTTCTGTTTCCGATTATTAGGTACAAGTCTGAATTTAAATGTTCTCCACTTGGCCCAGGTAGTTCATTTAAAGAACAGTTTTTGCGAATTGTAAGTATTAATAGTAGTAACTAATGTCATTGTGGTTTTATGCAGAGTGATCGTATCAGTGATGACATTTGAGGGAGAGGACTGCAGCCTTGCAGAAGTGGGAAAACTAGCTGACCACACAGGGGGCAGGGTGAGTGAGCTAAACACTATAGAAAGCTCAGGCTATCTATATCCTCTGTCTCTGATTCTGAAACTAACCATCAACCCAAATAAAAAAAAAAACCATGAATAAACTACTTAACTATGTTTTAAACTATATTGCACAAGCAGCAGTATCAAGTTAGTGGACCAGAACTATCTGTAAATTCCTGTATCACAGAAATGTTGATTTCTCAAATCTTACTAGTCAGCAGATGTTGATTAATTTTTATAACAGCAGATCTGGCAGTAGTACTGGCTGTAATTCAACTCACAGGTTAATAGTAATGTGATCTTTCTAATACTTTATTGTTTCTATAGTAACAGATAATTTACATGGACTTGTACGGCACTATAAACTTAAAAATAAGTGGATTACCAATATATTGTAAAATATTTTGTAAGAAAGAAGTATTTTGTAAAAAGAGATTTATTACGAAAGTAGTAGGTCAGTGGTTAAGTGGACTACTTATCAGAAGGCAATGAGCTCAATTCCCAAAACTACAAAGCTGCTACTGCTGGGACCCCAAGCAAGGCCCTTAATCCTCAATTGCTCAGTTGTATAAATGAGATACAACATAAGTCACTCTGGATAAGGGCATCTGCCAAATGGCGAAAATGTAATATTAGTTATTGGAAGGAGTCTCCCATGTCAGTGCTTTGAAACAGTTAGAGTTAATGCCGTTCACTTATGTTTTCTGCCATGTGAAATTTCTTCAGGACTGCAGGCTTTGCAGTTTTAGAATTACAAGCTGCATTTTTCAACTTCAAGAAAATGGGGAAATGTCTGTGTTTAGCTGTTACAACATGTCATAATAGGAACTTATTTCATGGAAGTTCCACACATAAATATTAATAGACCAAAAGTATGAGATGCCATTCTTTAATAAATAAAAAAAGTTGTAATTGGCAAATTGCTATGTTTAAAGAGGAATGCAACTTTTCAGGACGTTATATTAAAAAAAAAAAATCAATCACCAGTCATTGGTGGTTTTCTTCTTACTCAAAAGAATGAGTAAAGATATTTTATATATACTTTGTCTGCTTTCTATTTGTGATGTTTGACATCTGGTGCTTTAAACTGTTACTGACATGTACAAACTTTTTTGGTGACAAATATTTTTTGTTTTCACATTTACTTGATTTTGATTATTCTTAAGGCTCTTCTAACAGGATATAAATTAGAACAGTGATATGGTTGTATATGTGCATTCCTTTCTGTCTCCAGATCAACAGAGTCAACATTTGTACAGTTGGATCAGAAATTCAGACAGCAGTGGCTGATAATGTCTTAGCAACTAATGTTGAGGCCACTCTGCTTGCACCTCACGGCGTGTGAGTATCGTTTAATACTATAAGAATCTTCTCATTTGCAAACACATTATTTGTGATTTGATTTGAAAGGTTTATCTTTATCCTGGATGCAACACAGTATATCTGACTGTTGCACTGATTAAATTAGCAGTTGAGGAATTGAAACTAAAACTAACCTGCTTTGAGAGGATGCCTATTTTTACTTTAGTAGAGTTTTCTATACTCTTGTTTCTATGAAGAGCTTCCACCTGAAGTTTTAGCTTTTTGATCCTCCAGATATTACCCTTTTGAGGAGGACAACCACAGGCTGGTTAGAGAGATTGGAAATGTTACAAGTGGAGTGGAGATCACTTTCCAGTTTGCTGTCAAACCAGACAGAGTTGAGAGTAAGTGAAGAGAAAACATAATTTTAAGTAGTTGGATTGGCATCCTGTGAACTAGTTATTTCTGTTTTTAATTTTTAGTTATTTATTTATTTGTATACCAGTCAGGCATAACATTATGAGCAGGTGAAGTGAATAACACTTAATATCTCCTCATCATGGTACCTGTTATTGGGTGGGATATATTAGGCAGCAAGTGAACATTTTGTCCTCAAAGTTGATGTGTTAGAAGCAGGAAAAATGGGCAAGCTTAAGGATTTGAGCGAGTTTGACAAGGGCCAAATTGTGATGGCTAGACCACTCGATCAGAGCATCTCCAAAACTGCAGCTCTTGTGGAGTGTTCCCGGTCTGCAGTGGTCAGTATCTATCAAAAGTGGTCCAAGGAAGGAACAGTGGTGATCCGGTGACAGGGTCATGGGTGGTAAAGACTCACTGATGCAAGTGGGGAGTGAAGGCTGGCCCGGGTGATCCGATCCAACAGACAAGCTACTGTTGCTCAAATTGCTGAAGAAGTTAATGCTGGTTCTTATAGAAAGGGGTCAGAATACACAGTGCATTGCAGTTTGTTGCATATGTGGCTGCATAGCCGCAGACCAGTCAGGATGCCCATGCTAACCCCTGTGCACCTCCGAAAGCGCCAACAATGGGCACGTGAGCATCAGAACTGGACCACGGCGCAATGGAAGAAAATGGCCTGGTCTGTCGAATTATGTTTTCTTTTACATCACGTGGATGGCCGGGTGCGTGTGCGTTGCTTACCTAGGGAACACATGGCACCAGGATACACTATGGGAAGAAGGCAAGTCGGCGGAGGCTGTGTCATGCTTTGGGCAATGTTCTTCTGGGAAACCTTGGGTCCTGCCATCCATGTGGATGTTACTTTGACACATACACCCTTTCAATGAAACTGTATTCCCTGATGGCTGTGGCCTCTTTCAGCAGGATAATGTGCCATGCCACAAAGCAAAAATGGTTCAAGAATGGTTTGATGACCACAACAATGAGTTTGAGGTGTTGATTGGCCTCCAAATTCCCAGATCTTAATCCAGTCGAACATCTGTGGGGATGTGCTGAACAAGCAAGTATGATCCATGGAGGCCCCACCTCGCAACTTACAGGACTTAAAGGATCTGCTGCTAACATCTTGGTGCCAGATACCACAGCACACCTTGAGGGATCCAGTGGAGTCCATGCCTGGATGGGTCAGGGCTGTTTTGGCAGCAAATTGGGGACCAACACAATATTAGGCAGGTGGTCATAATGTTATGGCTGATTGGCGTACATTCTATTTTTTATAGCAGTCTAGCAGCTTTGTTTGTTTATTCTTGTCATATGTTTTTTTTTTCCATTTTAGTAATGAATGAAATTATGACAATAAGAAATGCATAAATTGTTATCAAATGCACATATTTTTTTGCAGGTTTTCAGAGAAGAGACCGAGTTCCTTTCCAGCTGCAGCTGTCTTTCAAAACACGAGATTTGAAAAAAGTAACCAGAGTCATCACTCAGCAGAAGCGTGTGACCACCAGCAGGTAGCGCTGCATACAAAAATGCACAAACATTGTAAGAATTGAATCCAGTTTAGCAAGAATACACACAGAGTCTCTATCTATAGCTGGGTGTGGGCAGGGAGCCTGAACATGGCTGTGCTGGGCGTTCACTGTGCCCAGCTATGTGCTCGACTCACCATGGAGGGCAGGATCCAGGAAGCTCAAAGTCAACTCAAAGCCCAGCAGGACCTCCTCAGAGACATCAGGTGTGTTTGTGCTAAATTGATGCATTGTGGTGAAGTAAAACCTGTGCTTAATACAAATAACATTTTTCATTGCAGTCTTAAATCTGAAGTGTCACTGTATGTATAAGCTTGTGGGTTTAACTTGATTGTTTATTTTAAAACTTTTATTTAATATGTCAAACAGTGAACAGAAGCCAAGTCCTAAAGAAGAGAGTATCTATGGAAATTGGATCAGTACAATGAGTATGATCTGTGAAGACCTGAACCCTGAGACACAGGTCAGAACAAAGGCCTTCTCAAACAATTACACATATTTATATTTACACATATTTAAAAGTCCAATGCTTTTTATTGTCATTCCTCTATATAGCTTGTATACATTGGAATTAAATTTTATTTCTCCAGGACTGTGGTGCAATATATAACAAGACATAAAGTGCAAATACACAACAGTGTGAGACAAGTGCAGGACAATAAATACACAGAGCATGATCTGTAAACTACCGAGTAGTGTACCAGAAATAGGTGTGGCATGTATAACTGTACAAGCAGCTTGATCTATCATTATATTAGCAAATCATCCAACAGCCTCATATTGAATGTCATTTTACTACTGAACTTACATTCAGAGAAATAAAAAAAAATCCAATAATTAGTGTTACTGTACAGATCTCATGCATCTTACTTTAAATGTAAACACATTCCACACATTCACACATAGTTAGACACAAATGTTCCCAAAGCCTAAGTAGCGTTTGTCTATGACTATCTGCACGTGTGATGAAAATCTCTGGTGCATTGCTATCAGGTCATGGTAGCAATGTTTAGTGAACTTTCCCCTTCTTTACTTTTCTTCAGACCAACAGAAGCAGCGCCGCCATTTGTTCCACACGACAACTTTCCACTGTAAGTTCTGGAAGGTTAAGCACTACTGTCTGTATCTGTCTTTCACACCCACTGCTGTTTGGCTCAGTGGATTTTCTTTCTTGCAGGGTTTGTCAGATGAGGCAGCAGAAGTGGTATACCAAATGAAGAGGGTGACAAGCGTGGGCCAGAGGGAGGAGAAAGCAGCTTATTAGAAGTAATTTTGAAAGTTGAGCAGAAGGTGGACTTATTGTCAGCTCAATAGTGAGTAACATGATTAAAAGCAGACCAGTAAACAGTCTGAAGTCTTTGTGTATCAGTAGTGGAATATTTTATCTTGTATGCTGGGTAGCAATCTCTGTTATCATCACTTACTAAATTATGGAGACTACAGACAACTTTATTTATCTATCAGCATTTCTGCTAGATAGATAGATACAAAATGTTTTCTCATTACAGTGTCTGTACAAGGACATAATGCAGACAGTGCCTCATTATGTATCATTCTGTTATAAATAAGATCGTTAAAAGGTCTATCAGATAGTCCAAGTTTGGGCAAAGTTGTTTTAGTTCAGTACAATAGTGGCTTTCGAAGCAGTTTGTATTTCATTAAGAAATTTTCATATTTCAATAAATATTCATTCTCTGACTGACCTGGATTTTGTTGTAGAGTACAGGATATTTTATTTAAGTATTTAAATGACCTGTATGGACAACACAGTGGCTCAGCGAGTACTGTTGGAACTTCACAACTCCAGATTTAAATCCAGAGTTACTGTATGTGTAGAGTTTGTCATGTTCTTTGTGGATTCCTGTTATATATACTATATACTATATATACACTATATACTATACATAAATCTATTATATACTAAATTAGATAAATAGACACTTGACCAGCAAACCCATATGTGAGCCTTCCCCACCTGTTCCCACAAGCTGGAAGCACATAACTGTATAGAACATCTTTGTATGCTGTCGCTTTAAGATTTCTCCTCACTGGCTTTTTAAAAAGATTTGGATCTTTTTAAAAATGCACATGTGTATAGTGGTCAGATGTCTGCAAATGTTTGGCCATATTTAATTAAAAAATAAACATTAAAAAACATAAATGTGTGAGTATGGCATGTTTGAGTGTGATGCCCTGATGAACTGATGGCATGATTTTCCATGGCCTGGGAGGGGAGATGAAGGGGAAAGGAAACAAATAATGAATGTTAAATGATAAAAAATAAATCATAGTGTACTTTAAATATTTTAATAAATGGTTTTGATGTTCTAGCCACAAAAACATCAGTTTTTCAGTGTGTCAAAGTTCTTGTTTTAAAATCTAATTAGATTTAAGGATATGGAATCTGTATGTGTAAAGTAAAGCAAAAGAAAACCGTCCAGTAATGTTTACTGTTTTGTGAATTATGTGCCATTCTACTTGCTAAGTTCTGACCGGGGATGGAGCACATTTGAAATTTGAATCTAATCTTGTGAATGGAGCCATTGTTTATATTTCTGCTTCCAGGCCATGTATCCTTCTAACTATGCACACACACAAGACAGCTAATACACAAATGTATTCAAAACCTGAGTGGTTACTATTCTTGTTTTGTGTGTATGTGAAAGTGGAATGCTGGCCATAACTGCCTTCTTTCAGAATTGTAGTAACTGCAGAATTCTCCCATTTGACCCCCCCATGAAGTCACTCCACTGGCTTCCTGTAGCAAGCCAACTGAAAAAACAATTCCTGGCTTTCCAGGTATCACAGGAATTTACACAACACTGTCCTTGCACCCTGGTTTAGAAGCACACACCTCCTGCAGGCACTTGATATGTCTAAGGTCTAAACATGATAGCACAACATATTGCTGCACTAGCATCCTGGCTCCCCATTCACCGAGCAGTTTTTTGCTTCTAGCCATCATGTGTCTCTTATCCCTCAGACAAAGGTCTAAAGGCTTTTAACTTGATAGAGGAGGTATCTAGTTTAACCCCCTTACTAACTGCTTTTTTACTTTTTGCTTAGTTCTTGGTTTTAAGTTATTGTATTATTAGTTATGCAGTTATGTTTGAAATCATTCTTTTGTTAAAAACTAGTTACAGTGTGAATACTTGCACTAATGCATTTTCGATGATATTAAACAAAGTGTCTTATTGTTTAATAGCAAAAAAAAATCGTTAGAACAGCAAGTCCTGTCGTCAGACAGGTTAGAGCACATTGTGTCAGTTTTTATCAGCCAGAGAACATCAACATACATCATCAACTGATCATACTGAGCTAGGACTCTAAATCACACCAAAGCATTTACTATTAGGAGAATTAAATATATAGCCTATAATATTGCCTAGGACTCTTTAAATCCAAAAATCTGTTGTGTGTGTGTCATTTCTCATCCTTAAATGCCAAAAATCAAAACCTACAGAAAGATAAAACGTGACTGTGATTGTGTATGACATCAAGAGGTTACATTTTGAAGAGCCGAACATCCTCCCGTAGGTCCTTCATAAACAAATCATTAAGACAGGCGGAGGAGAGAGGAAAGGGCTGCCGTGAACAGGTTAAATCCAGACAGGTACATAGTTGTGAAATTCCTCACAGGAGGTTCACAGCCTCAGACTATATAAAGAGGAGCTAGAGAACAGAGCAGGGTTGTGGCTCTGAGGCGAGCACGGGAGGAGAGAAGACAACAGAGATAAGAAAGAACGCCCTGATGAAGAAGCCTTCTAAGATTAATCCCTGCATTTAGAAGAGGTAAGGGGAGACTTCCAAAAGTGTGAATATGAATACTGAATACTAAAGATTTCTGCTGACCTCCACAGGGGGGAAAAAACACTCTAGAGAGTAGTTATTGTAGTTAACTATTTAATGGATTTTTTTTAGCATATGAAGTTCTGGAATCTCTAATAGTAAGTTTAACATAGAAATCATTTTAATTTAAATAGGTCATACCTCAGTCTTGTTTTTGTTGTTGTTTTAGTGTAAAGATATTTTCCTTGTAATAAAATGTCTTACATGATTTGTCAATATTAAACTAATAGAAAAACCTTCACAAAGACAGTATAAAAGTCTGTACACTTTTGGTTCTATAAAAATGTGCAAGACTTAAATGTACAGGATAAAATGCATAGTAACAAAGTACACTGCTGATTTATTAGATGTCTTTTTAGTACTTCAGCAAGAGCTTCATTCCTTTACCCAAGCACCAGATAAGTTCAGATCAGTTTATTCAATTATCAGCTGTGAAAAAATAACAGTTTTAACTAACTATGCATGAAATCTTACACAATTCAAGTCTCAATTGTTAGAAAACACATCCAGAGAAAAAATTCTACCCAAACTTTGCACTTTTGCTAAAATATTGTGACCTTTTAAATTTTATTACTTGTTACTCATGCCTATGCTCCACTCTCCACCAACCTTCACCTGTCTTTGTTTGCCTCAACTCAATACATTTTTTCCCTTCATCTACCTCAGTCCACTTTCGACCTTTTTTGTAGAACTATGCTATACCCAGGTAGCTTCCTCTCTGAGAAGCAGTTCCAGTGCGCCATCTGCTTAGATGTCTTTGACAATCCGGTCTCCACTCCATGTGGCCATAGTTATTGCATGAACTGCATCGGGCATTATTGGAATGGAGTCAAACTCTATCAGTGCCCATTGTGCAAGAAATGCTTTAAGAAGAAACCTGAGCTCCACATCAACCGCACTCTTCGAGAGATCACAGAGCAGTTCAAGAAGATGAAGGAAGAAGCTGGTTCATGTGGTGGGTTTGGAAGAGGAGAATTACAAGGAAGAGGGATGGAGAAAAGGGCTCTAAAACAAGGCCACCTGCCTGGAGATCTCTTTATTGAAATGAAGCACAGGTTTCTCAAACCTTCTCCTCCTTCTGAAACTCAGAACTTTCAGTCACTGGGCCTACAGCCAATGTTAATGGAAATAAATGAATCTGATAGCTTGCAGCCCCAGGAACTTATGAGAAGAGTGTCTCTCAGGAGATACACTCTGAGTGGAGCTGCAGACAGCAGGAAAGTGCCACAGTGTGCAAAACACCACCATAAACTAGATCTTTTCTGCAAATCTGATGGGGAATGTATCTGCTCTGAGTGCGGAGATTTAGATCACCAATCACATAACATCATCCCTGCAGAAAAGGAGTGGCTAACAAGCAAGGTATGGAAAACTTTCACTAAACAATGATGGTATTCATTGTAAATACTGTAGTTTCATTCTTTCTAAATCTTGGTTTTGCAATGAAAATGTGGTCAAGTTATTCAGTGTGATGAGTTTGCAAACTGTGCTGAACAACTTTCATCGCATAATAATGAATATGGTATGGACTGTTGTCCTTCCTGTTCTGTTATTTTTCATGTTCTGTTTACCACATTCAATGAAGATTGAGATTAACATCGCAGAAGCAAAAATACAGGAAATGATTGGACAAAGGCAGAGGAAAATAGAGGAGATTAAATTATCTCTGGAAGGAATAAAAGTAAGCACTGTTTTGTTCATTCTGTCTGTTTTATCTGTGTAAAGCTAAGCACTTATACACAGTTCACAGTGCAAAAGTGTGCACACCATTGGAATAATGTGATAATGTTAAACATTTATTTAAGATATTTAGTGAAAATTAGAGGTTACAAGGAACAGCAATTAATTTTTTTGTAGGAAAGAAGTGTATTTCCTTTTTTATCCCATCTAGAAATGATGAAGGATGCAAACTTGTGCAATCAGGCTTATTAAACTAATTTTGCTCATTAGTAGTGTAAAGTGTAGAATTACACTAGAATAAAACTAGGCTAGAATTAAATTAACGGTTGAAGATTTAGAAAATACATATTTTTGGAGCTGGTGGGAATATATTTAATTTAAGATTATATGGGCAACTCTAACGCTTTCAAGCATGCTGTACATTCCATTTTTAATGGAATTAAATTTCTATGAATATCATAAGGAATCCTGCTTTATGTAAAGTTTATATTTTTGCTTGTTGTTATGGTAGAAACTTAGAACTTATTTTTTTTTCCATCGTTTCCCTATTGTCTGCACTTCTGTGGTTCTTTCTTTCTTTTCTCTCACTCATTTCATCTCCTATATAGATGTCTGCAGAAAGAGAGACACGGGAAAGCATACGTGTGTTTGGGGAACTTCTGAGCTCTGTTGAGCGCGGCCAGGCCGAGCTGATAGAGGCAGTAGAATTGGGACGGTGCTCAGCAGAACACAAGGCTGAAGGAATAATCAGAGAGCTGGAGCTGGAGCTCACAGAGCTGTGGAAGAGAAGTGCAGAGCTGAGCAAACTGGCCCAGATTGATGACTGCATCAGTGGACTGAAGGTAGGGGCCTAGATAGATATTTTAAACACCATAGGAACTGTTATTTCCCAAAGTCACCAAGGTTAACTGTCATCTTTCAGGCCATGTTATTGTATAGAGAGAATCTGATTGGCTATATACCAGTGGCAGGTAGCCAAATATTTAACTAATAAAATTCAAAATTGATGATGATGATGATGATGATAATGATAATGATGACCTCTCAAATTCAAATGCTGATTTTTCAGGTGCTACAGTCACTGGTACCTGAAACTAAAAACTGGTGACAAGTTAATGAAATCCTAATGACACTTTATACTATGGGACGCTTTATACAGTGTAATATGGGTCCACTTCTCCCCGTAGAGGGAAGGATCAGCATAAGGGCTCACTGAATGGCTTGAGTAAATAATAATAATAATAATAATAATAATAATAATAATAATAATAATAATAATCAAATGCTCTGGCCTGCACAGTCAAAAGATCTTAGCGTGGAGTATTCTTAGGGTATGACTTCCAGTGACTGAGCAAGAAATCTGTGCCAAAGAGCATTAACCTTAACGATGTTGGGTTTTTTTTAACGTCATACATCTGTGTGAGACTAATGCTTTAACATCCCACTCAGTTATCAGTAAATCAGTGTTTGACTAATTCCCACTTTAACTGTAATGACTGTTGTGGGCAAACGAGCTTCAAATTCACTTAATCAAGTTTAACCCTTATCATTATGTCCAAAGAGCTACACTTCTCATCTCAACACTCTCACGCCAGTCAGAGAGTGGGCTGAAGTCTCAGTAACCTTTGACCTTGGGACAAAGACAGTCTACACTTCACTATGTGAACTCCTAGGGCACTTCCAGGAGGAGATTCAGAAACTACCAGAAACCTGTAAGGATGTTCATTTTTGTTTCATTGCAATACAACACATGGACATTTTACATTCGTGGGGTTTATGTAGCTTGTCTTCCAAGGAGGAAAAAGCATCAAAGAGATGTTACTGCCACCTAGTGGCGAAGTAACTGTTATGTTTTTATTCTGACAGTTAAGACATTTCACTCCAGAAAATGTACATATGGAGTGAAGATTTTAAGATTGGTCATTAGAATTGTCTTTAAAGAACTAAACCACTGCATCCATGAAAATGTTGCAAAGCATAAATTGTTAGACCATAACCAGCACACACCATGATTTGATTTTTTTGATTTTTTACACAGGCCTATCAGCATTAACTCATCTTTCACCACTGAAAGCCCAGCCACGTATGTATCAAGAAATTTAGCAAATACCATCCTTTTAAATGTTGCACTGAACATTTGAATTTAATCCATTTTAATGTCACTGTTTGCAGAGATGAAGAAAATGCAGGAGTATGCAGGTATGTGAAGACTATAAAAGTAATGCCTTCAGTGCAATAAAACATGATCTGAGCTGTTATCTAACTTTTGACATACTAGTAACTAAATCAACTTCACTCACAATAAAACAGTTCTGATGTTTTGTGATCTTACTGAATGTGTTTTAAAAGTGTCTTTTCAGTTTTTATCTAACAAAAATACTATTAGGTTAAACTAACTCAGTTAGACTAAAACCAATAAACATGGAGAATAATCATCATCTTGTAATGAAGATCAATTCAAATACTATTTTTAAATTTTCCAATCCTTTCAATCAGTGGATGTAACCTTGGATCCCAACACGGCCCATCCTCGGCTCATCCTGTCAGAAGACGGAAAGCAAGTGAAGTGTGGTAACAGGCACCAACTCGTTCCCAACAACCCCGAGCGTTTTGATTGTATGGTGTGTGTGCTGGGCCAGGAGGCCTTTACAGATGGTCGGCACTACTGGGAAGTGGAGGTGGGAGGCAAGACAGACTGGGATTTGGGGGTGGCCCGCCACACTGTAAACAGGAAGGGAAAAGTAACTGTCAACCCTAGCAATGGATACCGGTGCCTCAGCCTACGAAATAAGACCAACTATGCCTTTGGAATAGACCTTTCCCTCAACCTTCCCCTTAACCCCAAACCCAGAAAGATTGGTGTGTTTTTGGACTATGAGAAAGGGCAGGTTTCCTTCTATAATGTTGATGCTCAGCTGCATATCTACACATACACAGATATGTTCTGTGAGGCCATCTACCCGTTCTTCAGCCCCTGCACTAACAAGTCGGGCAAGAATGATGCAGCACTTGTCATTACACCTGTTTTGCTTCCTGTCTGACAGATATGGTGGCTGAAAACTGTTTTGACCAAGCACTGTAAAAGAAAGAAACGTAATAAGGCATTTGAGTTTAAAGAAAAACCTTGTACAGTTTTCTTCAATATAGTCTTTAACTCACCAGAAGGGTTTTTTATGGTTTACAGTATGTTCTATCACTTGTCTTCTGTGCAATATAGTTCTATCCTTATATTTAAAAATATATTTATTACAGTAATATTGTAATGTCATTTTCTCTACTATGAAAGTAATCGATCTTCCTGTGAAGGTTTCATTTACATTATTCCTCTGTTAATAAATAAATAAATAAATAAATAAGAAAAAAAACACTTGCACAACTGACCAGCAGCATGTCAAGCACAATTCATACTGTTTACATGCAAGCAAAAAAGACCCTGCTCATGGGTGACACTACAGAAGGAATAGTGGAGCAGACTATAAATGTGGCTTTCACAGGGCCCAAAATGTGGGTAGGTTTCACCTTCCAACAAACAATGATACCTGCACTTTACTAGCTCTACTATGGTTTTTAAAACCATCTATACAGTATAGCTGGTCATTTTACTTGAAAATACTAAGCCAGAATGAGATCAAGGTAAAAGTTCTTTGATGAAAAAAACATTTAGCCTGACTAGCTGTCTGATGCCAAAACACAGGCTAAGATGAATAATAATTTCTGCCAGGTAAGTGATGGTAAAAAAACAAAACATTTCTGATTCACTTCTACTAATGCTACATTGCAGACAAGTTATTTTAAAGGAAAATACAGCAGCAACAGAATGAGTAAGTCTCAAATTTGCATTGATTAATTAAGTAATAAGGAAGCTGGAAAATAATTGAACAGATGACAAAGATGGTCTACCAGTTTGACTGGCTTGGCCTGTGTTTTGTAGCTGGTGGTTCATCAGAAAAAACTGGATTGTTTCAGCAGGATTATAAGGTTAGGTGTAGGCCTGGCATTATTTAGTTACAGTAATACACAAGTTAATGGAAACCACAGAAATATACATAAAAAGGTTCACTCTGCATGGAGGTATAGTTTATTCATGTTTGTTTGTGTGTTAGAAATCCTAGATCAGCAAAAGCTAAAATTATGATTCAGGTTATGACTGATGAAAAAAAGAAGTAATGTTTGCTTTTAGAAATGTTTTGTCATGATTGATCACTGCAGGCGATTGAAGTAGACAATAGCACAATAGGGTAATAGACAGAAGGCTGCTTCTAAGTTTTGGGGTTTTGGTAGACCGCTCTTTTCACAGCTGTCCCTCCCAAAGCAAATCCTAACGGTATTTTTCACTTTGCACGCCAGGCTTGTTGAAGCATGCCGTAAGTAACAGTCAGGCAGGCCCTGGGGTGATAAAACAATGCAGAGACAGTAACTTTTATGGCCACATGGTGGCAAATCCTCATACACTCTTCTCTATACCGTTGGCCTTGTGCACGTAAATTTCTGTTCTTGATCCAAGGACAAATTTGATATGAATCAAGCAAAGTTATATTTTAAGGATAACTGACTATCACTGGTATAATATAGGGGATTATTATTAGGGGATTAGTATATTGTTACAGTCGCCCCACCAACTTTTTTAACTTTACTGCAAAATGTCCTCTTCACTTGCAGTCAGCTGACATAATACTATGAAAAGTTCTCCAAGGTGCTTGAAATAACCTACTAATCGATTTCCTTATTAAGTTCTATGACAGTGTACATAAGAGAAGTAATGCAGCAAAGGGTGGTCATATCAAATATTTAGTTGATTTCATTTTTTTACCGTTTGCTCACTCTCACTCTCACTGTCATTAACCTTTATCCTGCTCAGTGTCTGTGCATCTGCAGTCTTTTGCAGGAGCATTAGACATGAGGTGGCAATAAACACGGAATGGCCCAGTCCTTTTTTTTTTTTAATCTCATTTTGTATAATTATAGTACACAGAAGCCCCTATCTCACTTCCCTGCCTATTATCTGTATGCCTGTAATGGATAACAAGCTATAAATTGAAAGAAAAGTTCAGTAAAACAGAGGATACATACGGTCAATTATACAATTTCATACACAAAAAATGAAAACACTACCCAACAAATCCCATATCACAAATGACGTACTTTCTCCACGGCACTAAATTAGGTTTTTTCACTTATTATTTTGTAATTTTTTTTGTTAAAGTTCCTAATGATATTGCATCACTCTAAATGTAAGATCAGCATCCCTGAAGTTCTGCACGATCAGCACTTATTTACAAATTTGTAAGAATTAATATAATCCAATTCATTACGTGCAGTTAATAATAGAGTAAGCCGATTCAATTGAAATGGGAAAATGTATTAACCGAGTGCTTCATTTGCATTGCTACAACTTTAAAATTTAATCATTCAAAATAAGGTTAGTCAAGATTCCTTTTGATAATGCAGTAAAGGTGTGACACCTAGCTGGAATTAACCATGCATATCTGTACAGTGTTTATGAGAAATGCATAAACAGTGGCAGATGCAGATACACTGCATTCCTTCGCCTACTAATACAGTTAAGAATGTGGGCAGCCACCTAAAACTAGAACGAGACTTCAGCCATCACAGGTGGCAGATTTAAATGTCAGTAAGACACAGTGGTGATGTAGAATGGCACCACCTTTTGTGGTATGAATCTGTAATATGATGGAAAATCTTTGGCTCTTTTTCATTGCTGAAAGAAAAATGGAGTAAAACAGGCCTTGGGGGATGGAAGGTACAGTTAGAAAGAAAAGGGGGAACAGGTCACCAATCAGGTTAAGCTTGATCAGGCTAACATTAACTTTGTTAGATCATAAAGCATTGTTCTAAACCACTAGTATTGGTTTGATGTTCCACATTAAAGGAAGCAAAAAAGAAAAAAGTATTAAAGAAAAAGCAGAATGTAGAGTTTCAAAATAAGTAGTCTATGTGCTTGCATATGTGAGTGCATTAATCTTGATGGATAATTCTCAACACTTATGGATGTAATTAGTTCCTATATAATAGAGAGCACACCTCTGGGGACCTTGGGTTTAAGTTGTCCTCTGTCCGCATTTAAGTACAGACAAGAAGTAAATGACAACCGTACATTGAACTGTACACCATTTGTTCCTTCATATTGTCTTCCAACTAGGAAATCACTGTTCAGGCTCAAACCAATCACCAAATCTGTGCAAAACACCTCAGCAATTTAAACTTCAACACTTCTTTTCTCCTGCAGTCTTTTTTATAACACAGCACAATCTAAATTTAAACCTGTTTAAACACCACATTTTTCAACTTTTTCCAATATTCTCTTCCTATGCTTATCCACAATAATATGGATACAATGCAATGATCAATTAAAAGTATACCAAAACATCAAAACAAAACTTTCTGTTTTCTTTCTATCAAAAGTTTCTGTTTCACGCGCACACATTCTCATGGACTTATGGGTAAAGCATTTACATACCTAAAAATGAATAGGCTAAACACAAATAAACTAAAATAGTTGCAGGGATAGACGGAGGTTCATTGGTGAGATGTTTTATTTTAATTTAATCCCTCCTGCAAAACAGTTAAGACTGAGTTTCCAGCAACTAACAGAACTAAAGTGGTATAAATAGAGGGAACAAGGGTTAGGGGATGAGGAGGAAGAAAACGAGGTAAATGTGCTGCCTCAACCGCTCGGACAGCCCAGGCAACATACCACTCATTCTACACACCTACACACTCCCTCTTTCCTTGTTCATCTCTCTTGTTAGTCTCATTACAATTCTTACTTACATACTCACTCACAATATGTTACATTCTAAATATGCACAGAACATATACATAATTCCTTTAAGTATAAGCACTTACCACTGATGATTCAAAATCATATAGAAACTCAACACATAAAAAAAAAGCTATAGACCAAGTTAGACAGTCTTGACTTGGCAATGGCTCTGGAAAAGGTGTGAATGAGATATAAAGGAGGTTTTAGGGTGATTTTAATGCAGATACTATTTTTGTTGGGGCAATCAGATGAGTAAGGAGGGGTCACTAGCCTACTAATGAATGGGATATTCGTTGTGACGCCATCTGTAATCTTAGCTAGATTATATACTTTATATACTTTATTATACTTTATTATTATACACTGTTTTCTGCCCAGAGAATGAATTAGCGATTGGTCATGCTATTTACATAATCAAATCAGATATACATATTTTTCAGCAAAGACAACCACTGAGGTCGTTTTATGATAATGATGATGATGATGATGATGACTGCTCATCTCTAAAACGTTATCGTCATGTATGAAAATTGTCATCATTTGTGTGGTGAACAATGTGTTCGTTTAAAAGTAATAAACGTTCAAAATCCACCTTAGATTTTGAGTTTAGCTTTCACTCTCCATCGCTTTACTCAAGTCTAACTTCTAGGCCTAGCTGCTCCCGCCTTGAAGCGGAATGGTGACTGGTAGTGTGTGTGTGTGTGTGTGTGTGTGTTGTGGGCGAAGAAACCGGTTGAACAGGTAGAGCGTAGAGGCTGGGTCGGGTTTGTTGTCACCGTTATTTCCAGGCGCATGCGCGCTGCCACCTGTTTCCTCATGAATGTGTACCTGCGCTTCAATCAACCTTTGAAATTCGTGGTGCTGTGACTCAAGTGAGCGGATCGAACACATTTCCTCCACCGTTCTGCTGTGACGGTGCTTTCAAGCGGGCGCGTGGACGACCAAAATCCGCTCGTTTTGGCACGGGAGCGAGCTCGGTGCGTGGAAGTTACGGAAGAGAAGGCAGGGCGCGCAAAAGTGGACAAATGGTGGGAGACGCCACGGGAACCTGTAGCCTATAGGTACAAAAGTTTGTAGAGACAGTGAGGAGGGAGGAGAACGAAACAAAATCGTCCAGGTCTCCATTAAAATCTCCGGCTACTCAACGGGCACATTCCACGAGCAAATATTTTATTACCTGTCTTACCTGTGTGGTTAATTTTAGTAGTTTAGAGTAGTGTAGAGACTACAGCGCTGTAGCAACTACAATAGAGTGTCGTAGAGAGAGAGAGAGAGATAGCGGAGAGACACCTGGAGAGACACCTGGAGAAGTCAGCATGCCACGAGCATTCCTGGTGAAAAAGCCCAGTGTTTCACCCGGCAAGAGAAGCTGGAGTGATCTACCTGACCACGAAAGAGGAGACATTTACATACCAGGTGAGGGGCATACACTCATTTACATACCATTTAACCTGAACCTTAAAAAACATAGGCCGAATAACGGTAAAGGGGAACTATACAATATTATGTTCAATCCTTTAGCTATGTCTACAAAATTATAATATTTTGTTTACAAGCCTTTATAAAGCTATTCGTTAATACAAATTATATCCTATAATTATATAGTTTTTTTTTTGTTTGTTTTTTTAAATAATAAGCTTAAGCAAGTTCTGTTCTTAGGCGATTTCTCACACGATACTGACTTTATTTCAGAAACATTTCATCTGTCCACTTTGTACACGATTAAACTACACCAATTACTTTGAGGACATCGAATTGAACACTTTTGTTTGGTGTTTTGAAAGTGTGTGTGTGCGCGCGCTGAAGTGGGCCAAGGAGCCGTTTAGCTGACCTTCAGCCCCAGAGCTGCCTTCCTTATAGACGACGTAAAAACTCATTGCAACACATTGCGTTGCGCACATTTCAGTCTCGCCTATACCCGGAACGTAACATTTGGAAAAGCCCTTAAATCCGCTTTAATTTAGGAGATAAGACAAGTAGTAGCAAGGGTGGAGTGGACTGAAATAATAAACGGCGTTTTACCCACGCAAAGGTTTCGAAGGCCAAAACAAACCGATTCATGTGAGATCTTGACAACAGTTTAGAAAAGCAGGCAGAGGTTTTGAGTATCAGATGACTTCTGCTGATTCACCTAACGGAATACCCGAAACACAACCCTCTCTTTGTGATCCCCTTCACCAAGCTAATTCTTTACATCGGAATAAACTATTGGGATAATAATTGACCAGTACCTGATGGATTTATACTCGCAGTTAGAAACTAATTTCCGAACAGGATGTATAGGGACCTAAGCTCTGATAAGCAATTTTTTTCTCTCGCCTGCAAATCAAATATATATATATATATATATATATATATATATATATAATATGTGTATATATATATATATATATATATATATATATATATATATATATACAATTTCTCAAAGCATTTGGAGACAAATGTTGTACTGATTTACTGTAACACCAACAGCATAATGTGGTATGTAGTAAATGTTGTTAAACTTGTTTTTGTTATGAGCCTAATTGCCATAACACACAACACATTTTGTACTTTCATTTTAAGTTTAAACATAAAGTCAAGGCCTATCCCTAGAGAAATGAATTTTTGGCTATTGAAAATGTGTCAGAAAACAGTGGGGGACAACTGAGGACTAAAGATAAATTAATCTGAATTTCTCAACACTAAAAAAAAATAGTGTAGAATTCATTATTCTTCTTCTAAAATTGATTTGAACAGCGTTTCTAATTATCCTATCTTTTATTCGTTCTGTAAGAAATTTATCTGGCGTGTTTATCGTAGCAGTGGCTTTGTGGTGCACAGCTGAGTTAATGAACAGCGAAGGAAATAACGGACTGGCCCACGGTGCCGCTGCTGTTTCTCTCTACACCCTTAGCAAACATGGCCCAGAGTAAACTCGCCTCCTGTGGGCTAGGCCTGCTCTCCACCTTTCCCTCACTGATAGCCGCTCTAATAGATTTCTTTATTCACCAATGGAGCATGCACAATCAGTAGATACTGAGCTTTTAATTTAAATTTTATTTTTTAAGTGTCTATCCGACTGCACAGATTTCCCTCTCGTTTTACACCGAGAGAGAGAGAGTGGACCCGTGAGGTGTGACGTCACCAGAGCGCTGCGAGATAAGACCTGAGAAGTGGATTTGGATTGGCGCGTAGTGCAGGACAATAAAACGGGGCAATAGTTGTGCAGAGTCATTATGCTCCTTTTTCCCTTTGTTATTTAGCCGTATCGGTTTCAATTCGTTTCCTTAAATGCGGAGTCGGCCTTGGGAATCAGCCTAATGAAAAAGAAAGTTTATGGAAAGTGAATTGGATCATTAACAACAACTAAAAAACTTTAATAGTGACTGTGCCACATAATATAGCATAATATTGTGCTGTTCATGTTAAATACAAGCTCATGTTTATGAGAAGGGAGGGGAGGCATTACAGGTGATGACAGATCAATCTAACTTGGTACAGTGGAACAAAAAAAAGTGCTTCAATTGTAATGAAATGCTGCCTTGTTTTCTCAGGATTTTTTTTTCTTTAATTCTTGCATATTACTGCATTTTTCAGATATATTTTTAATTCATTTCAATTCCCGAACTAGTAAAAAAAAAATCAAAAGATAAAAAGGTGTTTGGTTTGAGGAGATCATTTTTCTTAATACAGTAACACACACATGATTATATTTAGCATCAATTTTATATTCATCATAATTATTTGTGTATTTTTTTGTTTGTTTGTTCATTGATTTGAGCAAGTCACTTCACACTTCTCTGCTTAATGTACAAAAGAGGTAGTGTAACTTCAGTTCACTGAAACCTGTGTCAAATTTTTTTAATGATTCCACTAATAGATATTCTAATAGAATTATACATAAGAGAACATGATACATTACAGGGGTTCTGTTTGCAGCCCATGCTTTGTGTATGTATGTTTGTATAAAGCGAGATGATAAGCCTGTGTCTCTAGCTTGGCCAGTCAGACTGGTAATGCCGTAACAGGAGTGGCTGACTTTAGCACAGGACAATACAGTTGCACACACACCTGCCTCCCACCCAACCATACACACACACACACCTACCCTAAAGGCACAACTGTCCCCAGTTTTTTGAGAGCCACACACAACGCACAGGTTTCATATAATCTACAGATTCTTGGTTAAACCTAGAGCATATGGCTTGAATGGTTAGAGAAGTTTGTTTTGTTGACATAGTTTCAGAAATGATCTAAGATGTATTGTAGTTCTTAACACATTCGACACATGACCATCACACCCGTATGTGAATTTTGAACATTTCATTCCAGATTTAGTCTCCCTTTTGATTACAATAACCACCACTCTTCTGGGAAGGCTTGCCACTAGATTTTTAAGTGTGGCTAAATGGGCAATTCCCCTGGTCAGTAATGACGGACAAGAAGGTCTGGAGCACAGTCGGCATTCCAGTTTATCCCAAAGGTGTTTAGTGGATAGGGCTCTCTGTACAGGCCAGATGAGTTCTTCTACTCCAGCCTCGGCAAACCATGTCTTCATGGAGTCTGTTTGCACACAGGGGCATTATTGTTAGATCAAGTTTGGACCTCTTAGAGCCAGTGAATACATTGAAGACATCCTCTACAATTGTGTTGTTCCAACTTTGTGGTGCCAGTTAGGGAAGACCCGCATATGGGTTTAATAGTCAGGTGTTCACATACTTTAAAAAGCCATATAGTGAAATATAACTACCATTAACACGCATATTTACTATTTTGTTCATGATTTCCCCTCCAGTTTCTGTGTCCCCTCAAGCTCTGTGGGAGGAGTCAGAGGCAAGTACAGCTGAAGTGGCCTTGTGCCTGTCCACTCATAAAGAACACAACAGATGTACACAGAAATACATGCAAGAGCCCTACACAGTAGTTTCTACAGCTGAACTGCCCTCCTCTACCGCTCTGGGACAGCAGCCCAGTCCTGAAACAGAGCGCATCCGAAGTACACAAAGCAACACATACGTCCGCTCCAAGATCAAGGTGAGGCTCTCTCTGAAATGTGGCTTTCATTAAGTTTCTATTTTAGTATCTGGCTAAAACTGGTTTGGCTGGCATGGTTTCAGTGTTAGTTACTCACCTATTTTGATTCAGGAATACTCTGGTATGTGGCATCATACCAGTCATTTATGCACAAGCTAATTTCTATTTTAGTAATTGATAAACTGAGGAACCCAAGGAACCTTTTGAGATCTTTTTAGATTGTTGTTGACAATCACAAATCATGTTGAATAAATTGTAACAATGTTCCAGGTGACTACAGGTGAACTCCCCATCGAAGCTCCACTTAAAATTTTGAGTACAAATGCTGATCCTCCTGCCATTGTGGCAAACCAAAGTCCTACAACCAGCAGTGGGACAGCATCTGCACCTACAGTAGGGGGAACCTTTGCATGTCAAGTGTGCCAGAAAGTGTTTCAGTACCAACGCATGCTCAACAGACACTTAAAGTGTCACAGTGAACAGAAACGGCATCTATGCAGCTTCTGCGGCAAGGGCTTTAATGACACCTTCGATCTCAAGAGGCATGTGCGCACACATACTGGTATGTGAGCATAAAGTATTTTGTTGGTCAAATTACCTTTTTACTGTTAGACCAAAGGGTTTGAAAAAACAGGCATCAGATTTATTTACCTGGGTGTGTAATATTTTATATAAATATACAGTTACAGTTTCAAATTGCCAGGCATTAGGCCAAAACTTTGTGACAACGCACACGACACACACACTCTTAAATATACATGCCTCTCTTCTGTCATGTCCCAGGTGTTCGTCCATATAAATGTAATTTGTGTGAGAAGGCCTTTACCCAGCGCTGCTCTCTGGAATCCCACATGAAGAAAATCCATGGTGTGGCACAGCAGTATGCCTACAAGGAACGGCGCACTAAGCTCTATGTCTGCGAGGAATGTGGCCACACTGCTTCTACCCAGGATTCATTGTTACGCCATATTCACAATCAACATCCAAACAGTGCCTTCTTGCGGGCCAAGGGGGCGCGTAGACATTCAGGGGCAGCAGGTGTGGTTGCACGGGAGGAAAACTCCCTGCCTGGTTCTCCTTTATCTCTCAACAGTGATGATACAACAGGATCAGGAGGAAGGTAGAAAGAGTTGATATTGATTGTGACATTAAAAAAAAAATTGTCATAATATATAATGTCACACTATGTCAAATGGATCATATGAGATGTTATTTAAAATAAGACAAATAAAAAAAAAGAAAGAAAAACAGGGAACTTAATGATACAGTGAATAAGTTTAAAAGAGTGAAAGACTTTGACAGACTAGATGAACTGATGAATGAGATTCAACAGTAATCATAGATTGAGTTTGAGTTTACACATCTACTATAGAAGAGGGCTGGTACTTCGCTTTGGAATAAATAAACAGCTAAAGAATGACTATGCACCAGTTTAGTTTACATCAAAGCTGATTTTTGAAAAACTTTTTAAAAAGTACACACTATTTGATGTAAATAGTACTCCATTTTTGCTCAGGGGAGGAACAATAAAGAACTTTTTTTCTGAATATTGTAATATTAAAAAATTGTTAAATATTATTTTTCTTTTGCTAGGATTTATTGAAGAGGGGATGGTGTTCGGTCAGTAATTATTGATGCTTGTAATATATACAGTCAGATGTGTGAGGAAATGTGTATTTATCGAAGGTGGTGTGTAATGTTGTCTTGGCAGAGTTGAGATCACTTATTCCAGATTTTATACATTAATAATAACATAAATCTTTGTACATAATATAAACATAGATTCACATTTTTCATATTCTTTAGTATCCTCGAGTAAGCTATGGGATATGTGCTCACTGCAATTATTGTCTGACATTCTAACAGTTAATAATTCTGATTTGTCTTCAGGCCTAATAGTTTAACTGGAGGTACTGAAGTACTGTATGGAATTTTACTACATATCCTTTTACAGTGAATGTGCTTTCTATATAAAATGCAATAAACTTTTATTTTATGTTACAAATATTGAACAAGTGAAGTGAAAAGTGTGTCTCTGGGCTGAAATCAAATTTGAACAGGGAAAGAAGTATGTAAGAGAAAGTGTGTGTGTGTGTGTGTGTGTGTGTGTGTGTGTCAGTGTCAGTGGGCGGACGCTGTGTGAGCATACAGCGGATTCCTGGTCCGTGTTTGGTCTTGTTGCAGGAATTCACTAGCAGCCTCATTACAGGGTTTCTAAGTCTTAACGGTTCAGAAGCACTATGGTTGTGTCCGTTATGTTGCTTAACTATTATCCTACTTAAATTGTTACTTTTTGGTTTATTCTAACACAGAATGTAAGATGTGTAATCTGTTGTAGATTAGTAGTGTTTTCCAAAAAAACTAAAGAACTAAAAAAAAATTAAAGCTTCCTTTATGATAAGCATGCTGGACCTGCGCTCCACACCTTAGCATTTATACCGATAATGTTATTCTGGGTGGGGCAAATATTTTTTTAATAACTAAAGTAAACATAAAGAAATACATGATCAAAAACGATCACAGGTAAAAAAAAAATATAAAAATAACTAAGCACACTAATACCACAATATAAGATAAGAAGGTTTAATATTAATTATTTACTAATTAAAACGAATTAATATGAATAATGTTATTAATATTAAAATATTAGTAGTGTCAATACTAATACATTACAAACTGATACCAATATTCACAATAAGGTAGATTTTTTTAATTGTTGAAAGATTACTGTTTTTTCTTTTAACTTTTCTTTAACATAAAAACTTGTACAGTCAAGGTTCTTTCATTCTGTTTATTGTAATTCTACGTCTATTATGTAGCGCACACATGACCGCGTCGCGAAACAAAAACGTCACTACGCCAAACATTCCAATGCCATGTCCGTGATTTTAACGCGAGATTATACTACACATTTTTCCCATAGATGGCAAAACCTAACTACTTTAGATTAGTTCCATGACCAAATATACATCAATCCCACGTCTTGAATCAAATTCTCAGTTTAACTTCATTGTGTTATTGTATAAATTTCATAATGTATGCTCTAAGAGAACAATTAAAACTACAGTACTTTTTTAAAGGAAAAAGTACTTTTTAAAACAGTTTTCTTTAAAACGTATGTTGCGTTGCATTTAACATTCTAATATATTGTGCCATGATAGTCGTGATGTTAGATTTTAAATGGGTTAGGGAGGGACAGAGTTAAACGGTCGACTTTTTGGAGGAATTGGTCGTACAGATCTGGCAACCCTTCTACGTCCTTTGTTTTCAAAAACACTAGCGCGGAGATCATGGCACACAACCACTGTACTGGGTAGCTGTTTATATATTACACTTATATATCGTAATAAAAAGACACGATGAGTATCATATGCTGAAGATATTCGACATTATAAACACGTACTTTTTTCCTTTACAAAAAAAAGTTGTGAATTAATGTTCTGGTACTCTTAACTTGTTAGCTACCTCTGGCTAATGTTTTGGTAGAAAGTCTGATCTTAATTAGCTTGCGTATGATATTACTGAGACGTTCCACGGCAAGCTCAGTGTTGGTTGATGTTCATTTGTACCAGCCAGGGGATTTTGTTGTTGTTGCTTAGTTTTAGTGGATCAGGTGGCTGGTCTCACTGTGTGTCCACATGCCATCGGAAGCAGTGCGTCTGGGCCGGAAGCGGCCCGTGCCCTCCTGCCCTAACCCGCTATTCCTCCAGTGGCTCACTGAGATGCGCGATCACGCCAAAGAGAAAGGCCTCAAGACCCAGTACGTCTATCAGAAGGTACACTGCTGTTAACATTTCATTAATAAAGTCATCGTTGCTGTTGGTAATACAGTGCGTCCTATTGTGTTCTCTTGAAGGCCATAAACTCTTTAAAAAAGTATCCCCTGCCACTGAAAAACGGCAAAGAGGCCAAAATCCTGCAGAACTTTGGGGACGGGATCTGTAAGATCCTGGACGAGAGGCTTGAGAAACATTACAGAGAAAACGGTAAGGATGAAATGAACAGCTGTTTCACAAATGTGATCTGATTTGATTGGTGGACAGGGTAACTTCTGCATCCCCAACGGACACATGGTAGTTCTCTAATGCGTCTCAAACATTTTACCTTCAAAACATCTCACAGACTTTCATATCCAAAGAAGAGACTTATACAAGTACTTGAAAAATATACAGTATACACCGATCAGGCATAACATTATGAGCACAGACAGGTGATGTGAATAAGACTGATTATCTCCTCATCATGGCACCTGTTAGTGGGTGGGATATATTAGGCAGCAAGTGAACATTTTGTCCTTTGCAGTGGTCAGTATCTATTAAAAGTGTCCTCTAAGTCTTTTAAGTGCTGTAAGTTGCGAGGTGGGGCCTCCCTGCTGCTAACATCTTGGTGCCAGATACCACAGCACACCTTCAGGGATCTAGTGGAGTCCATGCCTAGATGGGTCAGGGCTGTTTAGGGAGCAAAAGGGGGACCAACACAATATTAGGCAGGTGGTCATAATGTTATGCCTGACTGGTGTATGTCATTACGGTTGTGCAGGTGGACCCAGGTCTAAAGATACCAGCAAGCCAATCAGAAATACGAGTCCTTTCTCATACATAAATAAACACATAAGGAAGCACTTAATACATACTCTGTGCATGATTGGCATTTGTTAAGTGCATATTGAAGACTTGCATTTTATTATTATCCAGTACAACTTATAAAAGATGCAACAGTGCAGAGTTCTTGGAGATTTCTAATCTGAAAGTGCGATATTTTCCTGGATTTTATTCAAAAGCTTAGTTTAAACCCTAAGGGGTAAATGTGAGAACAATAAATACGAAGGAGTAATGCAAGAAAGGATCAATACAAAACATAAGTACACACAACAACCCCACCACACCCCCATAAGTGGTAAACTTGATAATGTTTAAAGAGGAGCACCTACAGTGAGGGAAAAAATTATTTGATCCCCTGCTGATTTTGTACGTTTGCCCACTGACAAAGAATTGATCAGTCTGTAATTTTAATGGTAGGTTTATCTGAACAGTGAGAGACAGAATAACAACAAAAAAAATCCAGAAAAACACATTTCAAAAAAGTTATACATTGATTTGCATTTTATTGAGTGAAATAAGTATTTGACCCCTTTGCAAAACATGACTTAGTACTTGGTGGCAAACCCTTGTTGGCAATCACAGACGTCAGACATTTCTTGTAGTTGGACACCAGGTTTGCACACATCTCACATCTCAAGGAATTTGAGCCCACTCCTCTTTGCAGATCTTCTCCAAGTCATTAAGGTTTTGTGGCTGACCCTTCAGCTCCCTCCACAGATTTTCTATGGGATTAAGGTCTGGAGACTGTCTAGGCCACTACAGGACCTTAATGGGCTTCTTTTTGAACCACTCCTTTGTTGCCTTGGCTGTGTGTTTTGGGTCATTTTCAGGCTGGAATATCCATCCACGACCCATTTTCAATGCCCTGGCTGAGAGAAGGAGGTTCTCATCCAAGATTTAACGGTACATGGCCCCGTCCATCATCCCTTTCATGCGGTGCAGTTGTCCTGTCACCTGGGGATGGTGTACTTGGAGTCATAGGCAGCATTCCTCCTCCTCCAAACACGGCGAGTTGAGTTGATGCCAACGAGCTGGATTTTGGTCTCATTTGACCACAACACTTTCACCCAGTTCTCCTTTGAATCATTCAGATGTTCACTGGCAAACTTCAGATGAGCCTGTACATGTGCTCTCTTTAGCAGGGGGACCTTGCGGGCGCTACTGGATTTCAGTCTTTCACGGCGTAGTGTGTTACCAATTGTTTTCTTCGTGACTATGGTCCCAGCTGCCTTGAGATCATTGAAAAAATCCTCCAGAGTAATTCTGGGCTGATTCCTCGCCGTTCTCATGATCATTGAAACTCCATGAGGTGAGATCTTGCATGGGGCCCCAGACCGAGGAAGATTGACAGTCCTTTTGTGTTTCTTCCATTTGGGAATAATCGCACCAACTGTTGTCACCTTCTCACCAAGCTGCTTGGCGATGGTCTTGTAGCCCATTCCAGCCTTGTGTAGGTCTACAATCTTGTCCCTGACATCCATGGACAGCTCTTTGGTCTTGTAATGCCAGGTCCTTACCGGTATAAAAGACACCTGGGAGCCAGAAATCTTTCTGATTGATAGAGGATCAAATACTTATTTCACTCATTAAAATGCAAATCAATGTATAACTTTTCTGAAATGCGTTTTTCTGGATTTTTTTGTTGTTATTCTGTCTCTCACTGTTCAGATACACCTACCATTAAAATTACAGACTGATCATTTCTTTGTCAGTGGGGAAAAGTACAAAATCAGCAGGGGATCAAATAATTTTTTCCCTCACTGTATAATCCTGTTGGGATGGCTTGGAGACAAGGGGTTGTTTAGACAGGACAGGAAAGCTTTAGACGCATAGCGTAGAAGAATTTTTTGTTTGTTATTTGTGTGGCAGTGGATCGAAACAAACTGTGCTTTACCTTGAACATTGCGAGGCACTTTGAAGAATCAGTGTAGAATTTGTACATGGAAAACAGTGGATTGATTGAATGTGGGCAGGTTAAATATAAATTGGGCTGCTGCATTCTGGATCAGTTGTAACATCAATTGACTTAATGGCCAGCCTGGAGCAAGACAGTAATCAAATCTTGAGATTATGAGAAACTGAACAAGATGTACCTCGTTGAACAAAAAAAATTTTTTTTTCTGATTTCCGATGGTCTACAGTAGAATCCTGCATGACCAAGCAAGGTGTGATCATTCTCTCCTATCTATTTTCTTTCGTCATAGGTGCCAATGCTCCTGTTCACAGCCTTCCACGTAGTGCTGAACCCTGCAGCAACAACCTGCCTTCCACCAAATCATCATCACACTGCTCTAACCTTCCTGCTGTAAAGGGTGGAAGAAATATGGTGACTTTCACATAAATCCACACCATATCTCAGTTCTTGTTTATTTTTATCACGTGTGTCTCATAAACACTTTTTTGATTTTGCAGAGTAAGGCTGAGGCCGATGTAGGACAGGAGAAAGGAGGAAAGAAGAAGAGGGAGTATGTGCCTCAGAAGAGATCAGGAGGCTATGCTGTTCTGCTTACATTGTACAGACATTCAAAGGTATAACACACTGTTGTGGATATTGTGATGCCATAGGCAATAAGTAATAACTGAATTCATGAGTAAAAGTAAATATATATGTGACTTAAATGTTTATTTTCTTTGTTTTTCAGATACCTAACAGTAAAGGCTTCATGTTTAAAAATGAACTACAGACCGAGGCACAGTCCCTTTGTGATAAATCCTTCACTGTAGTAAGTACAACTTTAAAAATATATATATATATAAATTTTGTAATGTAATTTCATAGAACTGCTTCATGATGAGTGCAACCAGTTTTCACCATATATGATGTTTGTAGCCTGATCTAGGTAGTAAATACACAGCCTGGTCTTCAGTAAGCACCCTCATTCAGAAAAACTTGCTTTTGAAGACACACAACCCTGCCAGGTAATCCCTCACTCCTCACTGCTGTGGAATGTGTATATTTTATTCTAACGTCAAGTATCAGTTTCTGTCTTAGACATGCAGAGCTATGTCTTTTAATATAAAAATCACAGAATGATAATAGAACTGTCCCAAAATAAAATACTGTTTTTACCAGCATTTATCAGGAACATATGTGGGCTTCTTGGCTTTTTTTCTTCCTCCTGGTGCATGAATGAAGTACAAACTATAAAGACATCCATGCATGATCTTTATGATTGAGCAGAATCAGCTCATCACTGATTGTTACTTTGTCTTATTGTACTTAGTAGCTGCTCCTGTCTTCTCATTCCTACGGGTTGTCTCACCTCCATTTGTTAGGTACTCATTGACAGAGCTTGGTATGGCTCTAGCAGAAAGACTAGAGTCTGGAGAAAGAGGAGGAGATGATGGACAAGAGGAAGAGAAGAAGAGTCAGGCTGAGGACTCAGGGGATGGACCGGTTACTGTAGACCTGACTCTGGATGAAGACAAAGAAGAACATGAAACTGAAGATAGCTGGTGAGAATGAAATTAATCACTTGAATAAATAAGTGAATTAAGATGCTGTGAGTTAACGTGTTTTGAGTGTGGCCAAATATTATAAAAGATACTGAAATATCAGTGTAAAATACTTGCATGAGTATCAAGTGTTGAAATTAGCTTTAGAAATTCTTATTTTTATATTTCAGCATCCCAAGAGATGTGTCTAGCAGAGCTGTGTCGGGAACACATGTAGGGAGTGCTGCACCTGACTCTGGTCTCTCAGAAAAGTATCACAGCTCAGAGAAAGGAAAAGCTGCTTATCTTCTCCCTGGAGACTATGACATTGTGCTGTGTGTTGACTTTATTGAGACCACTGGGTAAGTGCATGACATTCAGTTCTCTATCACTGTTGTGAATATATTTAATATTACTTATGAGGTGCTTTTTACCTGGCAGAGGGAACACGGCACGCAAACAAGAACTGGTCAAGGAACTGCAGAGAAACGGTGTGACCTTTGACATCAGGAAACTAAATGTGGGAGACTTCCTGTGGGTTGCTCGTGAGAAAGTGGCACCTGTGCCTGGTAATCTGCCACTCCAGCTATCTTTGTGTCTCACTCTGACACTCACTTGATTCTAAACACATATATACATATAAACTCCTTATTTATTCCTGTGTCCTTATGGTGTAGGTTGTTGTTTTAAGATTAAAATTATTAGCTACTAGATAAATAAAGATAGATATATAAAGATATAGAAAGCTGAGGGATGATTCCTTGTGTTTCCTTAACTACAATAGAGCTTTTGAGTTGTAGTGATGAATACCGTAGCTGTTTTCTCAGATATTCTTTAATACTTACTGACGATTGAAGTACAGAACATGGGAGAACTGCAGTCAGGTCAGCTTGTCAAGTGCTTCAGAAGGAAGTGGAGTCATCACCTGGTAAAGCAGTTTTACTCCAAAGCTGTAAAACAAACAAAAAAAACCCCACTGTCCAGGTTCTTCAAATACTTTTCTCATAACTGAAGTACATTCATTGTTTCAGCAGGTGGCGCTATTATTTTTGTGGCAGTCAGTACATGCACCACTTTAGTCCCATTGTTTTCTAAATGGTACTCACTGTGCTAATCCTATAACAATAAAATCTATTTTATATATCTTATTGTGATAAAGCTTTGTAATAAAACAATATACAATAGTTAATGCAAAATATAGTAATAAAATAAATATATTTTACATTTATAATAAAATGAACCATAAACCTTTTGTGGTTTACCACAAAGGCATTTGTTTTAAATCTGAATTGATTATTATGTAGGAAACTTACATTCTTACTTATTGTGTAATATTTTTATGGTTTATTTAATTTCTCATTATTGTTACAATTGTGTGTATGGCATCAGCATATAGCTTTAATACCGAAGTTTATTCATGGCTTGTTGTATAAATTAAGGTCAGTTGCGTCCACCTGTGGCAAAGGAGCTGGTCCTTGATTACATCATTGAGAGGAAGCGGATAGATGACCTGTGTGGAAGTATAATGGATGGACGCTTCAGAGAACAGAAGGTATGACCCTTAAACACTTCAAATAGCCTAGTTTACTAAATCAGTCAGATTTTTAAATTAATTTGGTTTTATTTCTCTCTCATTCAGTTCCGTCTGAAGAGGTGTGGTCTGCATAAACCCATCTACCTGGTGGAGCAGTGTGGTTCAGCAGCAGCACATCTCAGTCTGCCAGAGAGCACTTTGCAACAAGCTATAGTTAATACACAGGTATACACACACACACACACACACACAAGTCAAGACTCAGTATGAAATCACAGTAAGGCATAAAAATGGATTTCAAATATAACATGGAGTGTGGTGGAGATATTATCAAAAATCCCTCAATATATTACGTTTGGAGTGGTTATTTTAATGAACATAGTTCTTATAGAATAGTCTTTTTATATGACATGCTAAACACAACAAAATTAATTAACAATAATACTATTATATATACTTACTGTCTACTTTATTTGGACACTGGCACATTCATGCACTTAGCAGATCGGCCAATCACATGGCAGCAGTTCAATGCAAAAAATGAGGGTAAGAGCTTTAGTTCATGTTCACATCAAAGATCAGAATAAAGAAAGTATAATTTCTGTGACTTCAAATGTGGCATGGATGTTGGTATCAGATGGACTGGTCTGAGTATTTCACAAACTGCTGATCTCCTGGGATTTTTACATACAATGTGTCTAGTGTTTACACAAAATGGTGCAAAATACAAAAAAGATTGTGTGAGCGACAGCTACGTGGGTGGAAACGCTTTGTTGATAAGCAAGGCCAGAGGAAAATGGCCCGGATGGTTTGCCAGGAAGGATATATTAACTGAAATAGCCACTCTTTACCACTGTGGTATGCAGAAAAGCATATCAGTATGCACAAATCATCAAACCTTGAGGTGGATGGGCCAAAACTGCAGATGACCACTTTGAAGCCAAGAACAGGAATCTGAGGCTGTTATGGGCACAGTCTCAGAAATTAGACAGTCTTCAACTGTCCAGTGAGTTTATTATAGATTTTAGTGAGGTTGAGTATACAATGAGTGATTATAGAGTGGGTGGATTTGGAGTGGCGCAAACAGGAATAGGAATATGTAAGTGGCTAATTATAGAGAGGGAACACAGTTGCTGCTTAGGAAGTGTATGTGAATATAATTATTATAAATAAGGTTGAATGGACCTTTTGGCAGGTCATGCTTGTGATTCCTGTATATTTTGAATACCTCACATCATTTTGGTATGTTTCCAGGTGGTAGATAACTTCTTTGTGAAGAAAGTTCAGGATGTTAAGGAGTCAGCTGCCTATCTCACAGTCATGACCAGATATCTGCAGAAACTTTATCAGGTCAGTCTGAGGTTGAGTGCCATATTGCTTTATTGCCATGTGTAATTTTTCTTGACTGTATTATTTCTCTTCCAGAATCGAACATTGTACTATCGCTCCAGAGAACTGGAAGGAGATGGAGAGTGTGACATGGAGAATGGAGGCAGGGAAGGAGAAAACCCTCGCTGCTCGCTTATCTCCTTTTCAGACTTCAACTATGGAGCGTTGAAAAACAAGGTACAGTGTGATCCTGCTAAAATGACGTTTAGAGGACTCCTATTTTATAGACATCTCTTATAACTTCTGCCTGGACCACACTGGACCAGTCTGTGCTGAATCTACCTTGTATGCTCTTACAGTGTCAGACAGTTAGAGAAGTTTTTGCCCGACAGCTGATGCAGATCAGTGGAATTTCTGGTGACAAAGCGGCTGCTATATTAGAGCACTACAGTACAGTAAGCAGGTATGAGCAGTATAAACAAATAAAATGATTCACTGTTCACTTTCTCACTGCCTAATTTCATATTGCCAGTATGATATAATAACACTGTTTCCCTTTTTCAGTTTATTGAATGCATACAACCAGTGTTCCACTGAGGCAGAGAGAGAAAAGCTCCTCTCATCCATCAAATATGGCAAACTTAAAAGGTTTGTTTTCTGCATTTCTTTCTCTTTCTTCATTTCACTAAACATGTTGTCTGTAAAGCCTCTGGCCACTCACTGCTTTTCACATTCCAAATCAATATGGATATTTAAGTGTCATATTTGTGGCCATATTAAAAGCTGATGGAAAGTGCCCATTGCCAGCTTTACGAATGGTATTTGGAGGTTAGTAGAGCTGAAATATAACCACTAGCCACAAATATCAATGATCCACCTAACCCTAATCCTGTTGATTTTACATCATTCCCTGAACTTGGAGGAACTTGGAGTCTAAAAGATGACTGAGATCACGAGTAGGAATCTTGAGTTAAGGGGCCATTATTTTTGGCCCTAATTAAATAAAATTCAAATATGTCTTATTTACATATGTTTAAATATACCTATATCAATTAGATACATATCTGAAAGTTTGCACTTTGTGGTCATGTTCATTATTTGTTTATTATATGGTGGTAAATATATTTAAATAGAAAAGAATGCATTTTCATTTAAAAAGTAGGTTACATTTATCAGAACCTTATGGTATTTTTTTGTTTAATTTGACTTTTTAGCCAAATGTAAGCATTTCAGAAAGCATAAAGGAATAAAGATGTATTTTAAGTGCAAAATCATTTTGCCCATATAGATCTACAGAAGGTCAAATTTTTTCATACCTATATGGGTATATACATTTTTTAGCCCATGCAGAACCTATGGTGCCTGGATATAGCCCTTATGGGGCCCTTAACAATAAATTTGTTAATTCATGGACCTGACTTTATATCATCTTACACACAATAGGAGTAAACCCAGGAGCTGAGGCTGGTGATAGCTGCCTGCTAACAAGTAAATACACTATATTGCCAAAAGTATTCGCTCACCTGCCTTGACTCGCATATGAACTTAAGTGACATCCCATTCCTAATCCATAGGGTTCAATATGACGTCGGTCCACCCTTTGCAGCTATAACAGCTTCAACTCTTCTGGGAAGGCTGTCCACAAGGTTTAGGAGTGTGTTTATGGGAATTTTTGACCATTCTTCCAGAAGCGCATTTGTGAGGTCACACACTGATGTTGGACGAGAAGGCCTGGCTCTCAGTCTCCGCTCTAATTCATCCCAAAGGTGTTCTATCGGGTTGAGGTCAGGACTCTGTGCAGGCCAGTCAAGTTCATCCACACCAGACTCTGTCATCCATGTCTTTATGGACCTTGCTTTGGTCACTGGTGCACAGTCATGTTGGAAGAGGAAGGGGCCAGCTCCAAACTGTTCCCACAAAGTTGGGAGCATGGAATTGTCCAAAATGTCTTGGTATGCTGAAGCATTCAGAGTTCCTTTCACTGGAACTAAGGGGCCAAGCCCAGCTCCTGAAAAACAACCCCACACCATAATCCCCCTCCACCAAACTTTACACTTGGCACAATGCAGTCAGACAAGTACCGTTCTCCTGGCAACCGCCAAACCCAGACTCGTCCATCAGATTGCCAGATGGAGAAGTGCGATTCGTCACTCCAGAGAACGCGTCTCCACTGCTCTAGAGTCCAGTGGCGGCGTGCTTTACACCACTGCATCCGACGCTTTGCATTGCACTTGGTGATATATGGCTTGGATGCAGCTGCCGGCCATGGAAACCCATTCCATGAAGCTCTCTGCGCACTGTTCTTGAGCTAATCTGAAGGCCACATGAAGTTTGGAGGTCTGTAGCGATTGACTCTGCAGAAAGTTGGCGACCTCTTCGCACTATGCGCCTCAGCATCTGCTGACCCCGCTCCGTCAGTTTACGTGGCCTACCACTTCGTGGCTGAGTTGCTGTCGTTCCCAAACACTTCCACGTTCTTATAATACAGCTGACAGTTGACTGTGGAATATTTAGGAGCGAGGAAATTTCACGACTGGATTTGTTGCACAGGTGGCATCCTATCACAGTTCCACGCTGGAATTCACTGAGCTCCTGAGAGCGACCCATTCTTTCACAAATGTTTGTAAAAACAGTCTGCATGCCTAGGTGCTTGATTTTATACACCTGTGGCCATGGAAGTGATTGGAACACCTGATTCTGATTATTTGGATGGGTGAGCGAATACTTTTGGCAATATAGTGTATGTGCATAGACCTACACTCGTGGGAAGACCCTGTCTGCCACCAAATCTATATCTCACTGTATTACATAGATTCCAGAAACCTTAAGAAGTTGATTTCCTGTTAAACAGTATTACATTGAAGGATACTTACAGAAAGTCTATTTTCAACTTAAACCTATATTATACGTCTGTTCTGCAATGGGTTTTACTTTTGTGTCTTACTGTAAGAAGTATGCAGGCTTCACAGTTGTAAACTAATGTAACCTTCGTTCTTTTTTTTTCCAGAAACATTGGGCCAGCGCTTAGTCGGACTGTATACCAGCTTTACTGTACAGATGGACCGCTATCGTAACTACACAGTATTGCTGACCATTCTTCATCAAACTGCAGTGCAATGTAGTGTGCTTGTGATGCTGCTCTTTATTCCCTAACCAATTTTTTTTTAGAGGATTTGCAAAATACTTGAATCAAATAAAGATTTGTATTACATTATATATTTATATTATATATTACATTATATATTTGTATACAATTCTTTATATATATATATATATATATATATATATATATATATATATATATATATATATATATATAAAAGAATTGTGTTACTGTAGATGGAAATGGTTTGGTTAAAGTAAGAAGGAGAACAGTGATTGCTTGCACTCGTTTTCTATACTTGCTCCACAGTGTTTTAGATATTCAGTATATTTGCTCTCATCTATTTAATCGTGGCATTATATAGAAACTAGCTGTGTGTGAGTGGAGGTGTTCTCACTCAACTGAAGCACAACGTGCTGGGGAATATAAACAGTTTCTGGCATTATCCGAGCATGTGCATTGTAGTGAAACCATGGTGGCAGTGAGTAAACGCTAGACAGGTAGATGACGTCAGCACGTACAGAAGGATTTAATTTATAGGAAAGTCTCTGTGGCTACGTCCCAAACCGCCTACTCTTCTATTAATTAGTATGTCAGTATACCTTACCGGTGATACCCTTCTTATAGGGTAGTATGTGGGTTTGGACGTAGCCCATGTGTATCTATTGTTCCTCTATAGGCCAGGAGGAGAGCGGAGGGAGACCTCTGATGACGTGCTCAAGGAGAACAGCATGATACAAAAAAAAGGAAGCGCAAAAGAAAAAAAATAATAATACCGCACGTTATCCCTCTTGTAGACAATTTTATAAGGATCGTATTTTAGAAATGCAATAAGCAGAATGCGTTTTTCTCCCCTTTGAATATCGAAGATTATTGCATTAATATATTTAATTAATTAATTAATTCAGCCTTCCCCCTCGCCTCCCTTTAGCAGACGTAAACAGCTTCACCTCCACATTGTCATCCTCGTAATAACGCGCCGTTAAAAAAAATAGAGATGCAGGCTACAGACTGGATAAAATGGGCCGATTCGAGAAATTGCATTTACGGATCGTGTGAAGAGCTATCTATTGAGAATTAGTGTGGTGGTGGTGGTAGTTAGTGCGGTTTGTCTCGCAGCGGCGCAGGTGTTGGAGCGGATGCTGAGGCGGCGGATGGGGTGAGTCTGGCCGGAGCGGAGCGCTCCAAAAGCGGGCTGCTCCTGAGTGAGGGTCCGCTGCAGCCGGAAAGCTGAGCGGGAATAATGCAGGACGCGGCGGACGGAGAGGAGCCCATTCTGGCTGGGACTGCCAGGGAAGAGGTGAGACTGGCTTGTTTTGGGAAGGGAGATACGATGAATCCCCATTGCGCTGGGTAGGAATTACAAGCAAAGCGGTTTTATTGTGACACAGAGTCAACTGCTCTCCATTATCACTGAGAAATGATCGGTCACATAGGTAAAATAAATGGGGAGCTAAAATGACCAACACCGGGACGGACTGCTTCATGATGCGTGTCCCCTTCAGCATCCTCACCGCACTCCTGCATTGCAGTTAGGAGGAAATGCGCTGCCGTGTTTATTCATCATTTTCTCGTGCTGCCTTCATTCTGCTCGTTTTCCCGTAACAGATCTTTATTTTGTGTCAACTACGGATAAGAAATCTGTCTCACAGGTACGAGACGGATGGCACTGGCCAAATAGCGTCTCTGTGTTTTTTTTTTTGCCTGAAGACAGACTCCCGCTGCTATCTCTCAGCATGAAAAAGCGCCGTGCTCTCTAGGCTTTATAAACATACCAAACGAATCCTTCTTCACTTTCACTAAATGGTAGTTGAAATCTAATAGGCCTACTAGCTTAAGTGATCATAAAGACCATAAAAGTCCTGACGTAAGTGTGAGCATTTCAGTATTCACTGTCCGGGAACAGATTACTCTTTCATTCAGGCCTGTAGGCTAATTTGTTCTTAAAAGAGCAGAACAGTTATAGACAAACCTAGACAAAAAAATGTAATCCATATTCCACTATAAATTACACGAAAAATTACAAGATTTATTTGTTACTTTGCTATGTTGCTCTTTATTTATTAATTTAGTATTCTTAGTAATTTATTGTGTGTGTGTTTTGTTTTGGTTTTTTTTTAGATGCAAGATGCCTTAGAGCAGGGGATAAACTATTTGTAGTTTGGGGATTTTTTTAACTGCATATTAAATTCCTACTGCCTACCTACGCCCATCAGGCATAACATTATGACCATCTGCCTAATATTGTGTTGGTCTCCCTTTTTCTGCCAAAACAGCCCTGACCCATCATGCACTGTGTATTCTGACACCTTTCTATCAGAACCAGCATTAACTTCTTCAGCAATTTGAGCAACAGTAGCTCGTCTGTTGGATCGGATCACACGGGTCAGCCTTCACTCCCCACGTGCATCAATGAGCCTTGGCCGCCCATGACCCTATCGCCAGTTCGCCACTGTTCCTTCCTTGGACCGCTTTTGATAGATACTGACCACTGCAGAACGGGAACACCCCACAAGAGCTGCAGTTTTGGAGATGCTCTGATCCAGTCTTCTAGCCATCACAATTTGGCCCTCGTCAAACTCTCTCAAATCCTTACACTTGTCCATTTTTCCTGCTTCTAACACAAAATGTTCACTTGCTACCTAATATATGGGTACAGGTGATAATCAGTGTTATTCACGTTACCCATCAGTGGTCATAATGTTATGCCTGATCTGTGTATATTTATTCAGGTTGGATTAAACTCATTCACTTCAAGTGATCAGTCAAACAAGCTAAAATTAAAACAAAAAAAGTCAATAATAAATGTAATAACTTACTAAATGACCCACTGACTGCTTCATGTTTATGAATCACTGCCACATGAGTCATGAAACTGATCTCTATTTGTCAAGGTACACTCATCATCTATTTTAGGAACAGTTATCTATTTATCCAATCATGTGGCATCAGTGCAACAAAATTGATAAAGATACAATTTAAGAGCTTCAGTTAATGTTCAGATTAAACAGTACAATTGAGAAGAAGTGTGATCTTTGTGACTTTAACTGTGGCATGGATGTTGGTACAGATGAGCTAGTTTGAGTTTTCCAGAAACTTCTTATCTCCTCGTGTCTCTACAGCTTACACAGAATGGTGTGAAGAATAAAACATTGACTGAGCGACTGTTCTGTGGGTGGAAATGCCTTGTTGATAAATGAGGTCAGAGGAAAATGACCAGATTGGTTTAGGCTGCGAGGAAAGATATAGAAACTCATACAATCAATCTTTGTCAATCTCAGCATGCACAGAACATTGAAGCTTGAGGTGGACGGCCTTTAACAGCAGAAGCCCACTTCAGGTTCCACTCCTGTCAAACAAGAACAGAAATCTTTTTCCAGTCAACACATTGAGTCAGTGCCCTTGATATAGATAGGCTGACGAGAACCCAAAATTTGTGATGTGCATGTTGAGATGCTTTTCTGCTCAGTTTTTGTTGTAAAGAATGATTTGAGTCAGCTGACCCTGTCTGGTCATTCTCCTCTGATCTCACTCAGCAGCAAGGTGTTTTAGTCTACAGATCCTCCCTTCCATACCATTCTAACCATTAAACTGGTTAAAGTCACAGACATTACACTTTTTCTTAATTTTTGTTGTTTGACCGAAGCTTTTAAGCCTATATCCACGTTTTTTGCACTGCATTGCAAATGTGAACACATGCATTCCTAATAAAGTGGACAGTGAGTGTATATCAGTGTTAATCTTGAAGCCATAAATATACATATGTATGTGTAATAAAATATTATTTTCTGATTTTTAATAATACTAATATTCTTATTATTTATTAATCTATAATATATATAATTAAACTTATCATTGACAAGTAAAATTGAGAATGTCAGGGCACTCAGCAATCCATTTTTTTTTTTCAGCAATCCCCAAAAGAGGCTTAGACCAACAATTAATATGCAATTAATCTGTAGGTGTGACAATGGTATGTAAATATTGGCAGCCATTGGCTCCTCAGATATAAAGCGCTAGTGTACTCCAATCTGAAGTCTTTCATTAGTGTGACAGACATTGGTAAATCTTCAGTGTTGAAATAACATCTGCATTGTTCATATGTACACTGCAAGTAAGTACATTCAATACAGTTGGTGTTTATTTACCTCTGTTGTTGTGATAAATACTGCATTATCATGTCTTTATTAATTTGTCTAATACTTAGAGCTAGATTAAGACTTTAGTTAGAGACTAATCACTTGATAATGGCTTCTATTAGACCACTGAACACTGGAGAGTGGATAAAAACAGATCCTGCCCACCCCACCACCACCTAAACCACATACACAGAGAGAGAATTCTTAATTGCTGAGCTAACCTCCTGTGTCTTATTACAATTGCAGGATGCAGTGTCTTGAGATTTCACAGTGGTAGAAACTGAGAAGGTTGCACTCCACAGTAGCATGTAATGCAGTTTGCATTACTGTAACATAGTAACTTTACAGCATGTCTGGCTGAGTAAAAGGAAACATGACAGTGTCTTTGGACAGGAGCTATATGGGGCTATGAATCTCACTCGAAGCCCACATGAAAACCTGAAGCCCATTATTCAGATGCTGTAGAAAGCAATGCCAGGAAATATGAAAAATATTTTCTTAATTTTTATTATCACTCAATTCTGACTTTACACCAAAGTATTGTCTGTATTTCATAAAAATATAGTAGCCTCATCCAGGGAGAAGGATTTATATCATTTCTACCCTGTCAATACACTGTGCTAGTCTGGGTTTGTCCCAAACACACTGTCTCACACTAATGAGAGATTGCAGAAAATGAAAACATCTAATTATTATAAATATGTGTTATCCAAGTATACAATCAAATAAGGATTGATAGCCCAATTAAATATGCTTAGTGTTTGTGATGCTGATTTCCACACTTTGGATTTAAAATGAGCATTTATTCAAACTGTCCTGGTTTTGACAATTCAGTAGACTTTTAATTCATAATTTCTTTCATCAGTGCTTTCCTCTAAATGTGTTATGCTGCCCAATGAGGCAGCATGAGCAGTAGTCTGAACAGATGCAAATGGCTTACATCTCTGGGAGGAAGTGTGTATTAGCTTTCACACTCCTCGGTTGGTAACTGTCCTATGATGGGGAAAGCTGGCTGGTGGGTGGGTCTCAGTTATGCTCTCTCACTATTGTTGTAATCTGTGATTGTTTTTTTTTAAGTGTGTTCAGTATGATTACTCATATTTCATTTTTCTGCTTTTGTTGATCTTTCATCAGTAGAAATGTTACTTAACAAATACCACATTGTAAAAGAGATAAACAAGACAAGAAGCCAGTTTGTCTCTAAAGATACTGGACAAAATGCAGCTAATGTTACTGTCTAACATCATAGTAATACAAAGCATTTAGATTAATGATGATTATACTGACTTTAAGTTCCTGGTTTATGGTTTCTAATGGCTTCCCTCTGCTCAATACCAATCATGCATGCCTTTACACTCCACAATGCTGTTTTCCAAATGTAATCATATCCCCTGCTGAAACATTTTAGCTATCCTCATATTGCCTTTCAGGTGAGATCATGAAATTGCCAAGAATCTTAGAGCTAAAATAATATTATTTGAATGATTATATAGCTGGATGACTGCCAGTAAAGCTTGTATTTCTGTATAGCCAGCTTAGCTGGTAGGTTTTAATGAAGGTAAAAGACAACAACATTATTTTGCTATTTGTTTATGTGAAATCTTGTGCATTTTTATATTGATTACAGCTGGGGCTAAGCAAGACTGTTTAAATTTTTTATTTTGCTGAGAAATATGCAGTACTGTTCATTCATTTGCTATTTATAAATCAATTGGCTACATTCAGTCTTTAAATAGAGGCATGGCAAGCATCTGAAATTTTAGACGCACAAGCTGTAAATAATTGATTGCCAAATTTTTCATTTTTCCCTCATGGTGTACTGCTAGAAATCCTCTGGGAGTGGATGTGACTGTATAAGTCAGAAGGTATGACAGAGCACATGAACCCTGTTTCTTCCTCCCTGTGGGATAAGAGTGACGCTATTATTGGCCGTTATGCTAGGTGGCAGCAGAAAGTGCTGTGTCTTGCTGGAATAGTAATTGTGTGACTGGTCTCATCAATAGGCTAATTTAAGAGATAAATAAGAGAACCGTTGATTCTGATTAAAAGCACCTTTTTATGCTGATGAAGAAGCAGCTTCATCAACCCAAATCATTCCTAAAAGTCTCTATTAGAAATGCAGCAAAACTTAATTAACTTAACTTAACTAAAAAAATATCACATATTAGGTACGAGAGAAGTGTCTTTATCAACAGCCTCAGATTATTCACAGTAAACTCAAAGTAAACTGCCTATTACCTTTATGAACTCAAATCACGCTAATAAATTTAATAGTTGAGATTATGTGTCACCAAGACCCTGTGCTGTTTAAAGTATATAAAGGGACTTATTAATAATTGAATAATCAAAACGTCTATTGAGAAAGTAATGGGCACTCTGGAAATCAGTGGCTTCATCTCACCCCATCACTATCTCCTCCCCTATGTTTCAGTGTACATTAACAGTGCTGACATGCCTCTTCCATAACAAGAAATTTTTACTGCCATGCCTTTTTCATAAAAACACGTTAAATTCCTTTTTCTGCTTTTCTCTTGTCTTTCCATCCCCTTTCTTCTCTTCTACAGCAGCGTCCAGTGAAGCAGTCCCTGGCTAGCTCTCTATGTCGGGAATCACATTGGAAGTGTCTTCTCCTCACACTGCTTATGTATGGTTGTTTTGGCACACTGACCTGGTGTGGATTATGTAAGGTTCCTGTCCTCACAGTACCTGTAGAGCTTGCAGCTACAGTATTGGAAAATGAAGACCAGTCTACAACTTCAGCTGCTGCTAATACCTTCAGCCCTGATGAGTTGGCTCTGGACAGCCCTTGCTCAAGTGGCTATGTCTACATTCCTCTGGCCTTTCTGGCAATGCTATATGTTGTCTACTTGGTGGAGTGCTGGCACTGCTACTCCAAAACTGCAATGCTGGCTCAAGCAGAGGTTGCGGAGGTCTATGAGCGTGTGCAGAGACTTCAGCAGGCTACACCATGCATCTGGTGGAAGGCCATCAGCTACCATTATGTGCGAAGAACCAGACAGGTAACACGTTACCGCAATGGAGACGCATATACCACCACACAGGTGTATCATGAACGGGTCAACACACATGCAGCAAGTTCAGAGTTTGATTATGCTAGGTTGGGTGTAAAAGATGTCTCAAAGGAGCTAAGGGGCCTCATGGAGCATCCAGCAGTGCGCCTGCGCTTTACAAAATGTTTCAGTTTCTCCAGTGCCCGAGCAGAGGCTGCCTACCTCACACAACGTGCACGGTTCTTTGGGGAAAATGAAGGCTTAGATGACTACATGGAGGCACGGGAGGGAATGCACCTGAAGAATGTAGACTTCCGTGAACATATGCTGGCCTTCCCTGACCCCGCTCGACAACCCTGGTATGCACGCCGGAGGGTGTTCTGGCTTGCCTCAGCTTTGCTGCTGTCATGGCCACTTCGTGTTGTGGCAGAATATCGCACTGCGTATGTGCATTACCATGTAGAAAAGCTGTTTGGCGATGAAGATGACAGCAGCAGAGGGGACGGAAGTGACAATGGAGGAATCAATGAGAATGTAAATGGACCTGGAGGAGGTGGCATTGGATCGAGCTACCGTGCCATTTCCAGGGTTAACACCGTTGACATGACAGAACTTGAGTGGCACATTCGCTGCAATCAGCAGATGGTTCCCAGTTATTCTGAGGCACTGCTGATGGATCCTGGCACAGATGGTAACCAAGGTACTAACCCGCCTCCCCCTGGGGCAAACTCCAATACGGGAGGTCCTACGTTGCCTGTGGCCTTTGCCTCAGCCTACCTGCTCCAGAGCTGCCCTCGCTGTCGCCGGTCCACTAGCAGCATGTCACTTCCTTCCAGGCTGAGAGGCCCAACAGCAGCTTTGCTTACTGGCACTGTGGCTGGGATGAGGGCTAGCGGAGCAGGAGGTGCTTCTGGAGGTCCAGGCAGGCTTGTGCTAAGCAGAAGTGGCTTTTCATTGGGTCGTCTCCAGGCCACACGTCCCACATCTCTGTTCCATTCCCGCAGTGTGGGTGGAGGTCTAGGAGGAAGAGGGGAGGAGGGGGGAGGTACAGGAGCAGGAGGTGGAGGGTTTCTTGGTTTGAGCTCAAGACAGGATGAGGAGAGTAGAGGGGTGTTAGAGGGAGAAGGGGAGGAGGAAGAAGAACAGGGAAATGAGGTGTCTAGGGAGGAGGAGAGAGAAAGACAAGAAGAGGAAGCAGAGCAACCTGAAGATAGCAACAGAGATGAAGGAAGAGAGAGTGAAAGGGATCGGCCTCCTGCATATCAGGATGCATTTTTCTTCCCTGTGCTAATAGTGCACGGAGAGGAGAGTTGTCATTCAGGTGAGGACATCTCTTAAACAAGAAGTTCGACTTCCAGAAAAAGGAGAAAATTGGAGGATGGCTTTATTAAGATAGAGGTAGCACTGTTTTTCTAGGGAGGTATAAGGGACAGTAGGATCTGATAGCCTTGGTTGTCATGTAGAAATGCTGTGGAGGTTGGAAAATATGACTCATAATATCTATGCAAGATTGAGAGAAGTCAGGTTAAATAAGCGAAAGATACTTAATTAGTTCTTTCTCCATTTGTCATGTTTCAAAAAGAAGAATATTAGAGAAGGAAGAAGACTATGAAAGAAACAAATAAAAAAAGAAAATACCTGTGTACATTTTCCAAAGAAAATACATCACAGAAATCATAGCTCATAATACAAGCATTTCTGTTTCTGGTTTTCCACTATCAAGTAACTGCAATGATAGACTTATAATCTTCAGGTACAACAAAATCACCGTAAATGCAGCCTTGGAACCCAAACGGACCACAGTCTTCTGGAAGACACCCCATCTGTGCATGTAACTTAAAGTTACCTCAGCCAATGTGCTAACAACAGACTTGCAATTTACAGTATATCCCATTTTTCAGCAACAGAAGCATTACAACCCTGTTTTCTGACCTCCATCTATCCAGCTTAGTCTGGTCTTCCTCAAAACATCCTCAAAAACTCCCGTGTTGCATGCTGTTTGTGGAGGCTTGGCCGAAGCAAGATGATTTTGGGAGATCTGTTGAACATGCTGTGGAGCTTTAGCTCATGAAGGAAGAAGTGTTCCACCTCTGTTGTATAGCTTGAACCAAGACTTCTCATTTAAAATGAGAATGCTATATTCTGGACATGAAATGGCTCTGTACCTAGTTGATATGACAAGCATAAAAACGTGGAGAGTGTTCTCAATGCTGGAAGCTTCATCACATCACTTTGGTATAGTGAAGCACATTATGTTTTGGGTACATTTGCTATATTAGTAAGATTATTTGTTCTGTAGTGTATCACCAGTTTTGCCTCATGAAGGGCTTTGCTCAAATACTTTGCCTCACATAGACACCTTGTTTTATGGGACGTTATGGTGCAACCATACAATACATTGCCTTCCATTATAGCCTCTATACTTGTCTCTCATATTGTGTCACATTAGCATGAATCAGCTAATCATTAATGAAAATGGTTAGTGTGCCAAGAAATACTCACTGATTGCTAATAATTGTATGTATCAGTGGCCACAGTCTGTACCCATTTTGCATATAGGGCACACATCTACCCAACATTTTTTTTATTTTTGCACAGATACTCATAACACCATATTTCCTGTTACTCAGTCCTACATGTTATATTTGTTTGAGTGTTTTTATGTTTGTATGTATATTTGATGCCTTTCTATATTTAGTGCTTGTGGATCTGGGACTCATACTACAGTTGCAATATGTCACTACTCAAGCTCTATTGTTTGTCATAGGATAAGCAACCATATTTGGCAGGTTCACATTTTCTCACTCTGAAAAAAAAAAGAGAAAAAGAAAAAAATATGATGCTTTTAAGCTTCAGCTCCATGGATAGTTAGAGGTTCAAACACATCCACTCAGTCATTCACTCAGTTATGTGAATGGACATGCTATCATTTAAAAACATGCAGTCTAAGTAGACCTCCTAGTAGCACTCACAGGATTCCATATTTGGGGAAAAATCAAAGAGGGAAAAAAAATGTTCAGGCAATCTTGTCAGAATGTTCTGTGCTGCATAATGAATGTTGACTACCACTGATGTTTTAATGAGGAATCACAGACAGAAGATATGCCACAAGCATTTAAATAAGAGGTTTTGCTCCACATATGTAAAGGCTTTAAACTACAGCCACATTTTACAAGTGTAGATTTAACTAAACTTGTTCGATTAATTAACATTCCAGTGCAGACAACAGCTGATTGTTATGTGTGGTTGTGGAGTTGATATACAAGAGTAAGGCAGCTGAGTGTGTTTGTGTGTAGATGTTTAAAATAAATGTGTGATGCTGTTTTAATTTTAATTCCATGTCAAGGCTTGTGGTGGTGGTAGGGGGTGGGGGGGTGGGACGGGTGAATTCTGGAGGAAGGGGAGAGGAAAACTTTGAAGCAGTAAATATAACAGCTTCATTTGCTTCCAAAACTGTGTGTAGCCCAGAAGAAACAGTACTTTCCACTCTGGGAGAATGTGTCGAACATTGTTAGTGATTGTGCAGTATGATTCATCTGGAATGGATGGATAGGCTATACAGTATCCCTTTAAAGTAAATAAAGTCAACTAGTAAGTGAATAGCTACTTTAACACATCAAATATCTTACAAAGATTCAAATTGTTCTATTGTAGCAAAGATTGTTGATCTGATAGGTATCAGTTAAGGAGATTATGATGATGATGATGATGATGATAACTGATAATGACATTTATGCTATAATAAAACCAGACTGCTTGATTTAAAGCACCTGTTTTGTGTCATGATTATTACTTAGCTCGTTATTCATAAAGTATTAATTCATTCAGTAGTTAAATGATTTGTTGACATTGTATATATTTTGTGAACTGCTGACAATATTTCGCCTAAATTCAAACTATAACTATTGTTATTTAGAGTGTATATTTAACGGAAATGATAACACATCAAAATAACCCAAGATCATGCAGTATTTGCTGAGCTTTAATAACTCAAATAAAAACAAAATGCAAATAATTTGTAAATGAATTGTGTTAATGCTTTGGCTATATAACATTAAGAAATCAGTATTTGGTGGAATAACCCTGATTTGCATGCGTTTTGGCTCCATGCTCTCCACCAGTTTTTCACATTGCTGTTGGGGAACTTTATACCACTCTTTTCGCAAAAAAGCAAACAGCTCAGCTTTGCTTGATGGTTTGTGACCATCCATCTTCCTCTTGATGACATTCCAGAGGTTTTCAATAGGGTTCAAATCTGGAGATTGGGCAGTGGTCGTAAGTTATTACACATTAAGGTAAGTTGTAGTAAAGTGTGATTTACATTCTCAGGCCATCTGTACCTGCTTGTGTAAACACGCACAAGCCACCAAGCCCTTATTTGAATTTTTACTGAGCCACCGTGTGGCCATTTCAGGTATTAAACTAAGTGATTCAAGAAGAAAGAAATCCAAAGTGTTTTTCAGTGAATGACCACTACTGAGCTGCTGAGTAGGATTAAATTCTGTCCTTGGAATTTACTGTTAGCTTCAAGCCTCAATAAGCCTATTTTTCACCACTTCAAGCCCACATGAACACTCCTGCTTTACACTTGGATGGCCTGACCTGCAGAATAATGCTTAAGAGTAACAAGGTAAGTTTATTTTGATTGCACTATAGCTTAATAAGTTGGGAGGAAATCATATAGACAGCTAAATACAACTAGGAGGTTGTATTCAACTCACAAAACTGATCATGCAAATAATAGAAGCTCGTAGAATTTCCTATATCTGGCTGTCTGAAAAAGCAACAGTTAAAACATTCACATATCTTGCAATATGTGTATCTTCATGTGTATCATATCACATATCTTACATATCATAAGTATATGCCCTACAATTAAATGCCCACTTTTATAGGAACACCTGTACGCCTGCACATTTATAGAGTTATTTAGACATTTAAACAAGTGGTAGGAGCACAATTCATACAATCATGCAGATGATTAGTTAATTTTCACATCAAACATCAGGAAAGGGAAAATATGTGATCTTTGTTACTTTTACCTTGATAGAGTTGTTGGTGCTAGTTCTCTGATCTCCTGGCATTTTCAAACAAAATAGTTTCTAGAGTTTGCGCAGAAAGGTGTGAAAACAGTTCTGTAAGTGGAAGTGCTTTGTTGATAAGAGAAGTCAGAGGACAATGGCCAGATTGGTTTAGGCTGCCTGGAAGGATATAGTAACCCAAATGATCACTGTTTACAACTGTGGTGAGCAGAAAAGCATCTCAAACATGCACAAATCATTGAACCCTGAGGTGGATGGGCTACAAAAGGAAATCATATTGGGTACCATTCCTGTCAGCAGGAATCTGGAGTCTGGAGGAAGCAGGACTCTGAGGCTATCATTGACACAGACTCACCAAAACTAAAAGTGTGCATTTGAAGGTTAAGGGTCAAGTAGCTTGCTGGTGCTTGGATTTCAACTCACAACCTAACTTTTAAAGCCTCAACCACTGGATTATTACAGCCAAAACTCTGCTCATCACATTGTTTTATAGTCATGTAATTCCAGGGGTAGGTTATATTTCACCAAGGCCCTAATGAATTCAAACACAGTGGAGCACTGTGTTTGATAAAATTCCTGTAAGAAATCGTATGAAGATTAGCCCTGTTGCTGAGCCTAATATTTAACATGCCTTGAATCATGTGAATTACTACAAATTCAGAAGAAAGACTGTATGTTGCTTAAACCTTAAAGCTAGGTTATCGAAATAGCTCATGAGCCAGTGATTTGGTTTACTTTTTTTGGTTACTTTTATTCAGTGATTATATTTGAGATGTCTAAAGAGGACTACTTACATAAATAAAATATGTAAAGAAGCTTCAAGACATACAATTAAATATGATTTTTTATGCTTTTATGTAATAAAAAATACATGAGGGAAAACTAATAAGGCAATATTTAAATGACATCTCATGTATGCATAGATAGATGCAATAAATTGCATAGATCAAAAAGTTTTTGCATAGTTCAGAATGGCACAGTACACATCTGGGCATATAAAACAATGAGCACATGGACAACTATTTTAATTATAAGTTAATAAACCAATAAAACATCATATCTTTATGTGTTGGGGATGCAGGAAAGCAATTGTCTGTGATTAATTAAGTGCTGTGGGCAGTGACATGGTTTTGGCAACCAACATGCAAGTACACTGCTTTTCCCCAAATATGCTTACACGCTTCCAAGGTATATACAGTGGGAATATATAATAAAAATGACATTTTCACAAGAACATTGACAGAATTCTTTTAATCTGAAACCAAGGAAGACTCTTTCAGCATATAGATAAAATCATATCACAGCGAAAATATATAGCAGATAAATAAGGCTTATAAGTGCTGAACATCTGGACTTTAATTACAAGACCTGATAAAAAAAAACTGACAGCAGGTGGAGCTAATGTTGTATAAACGCACAAAGTAGCCTATACCAATAAACTTTTTAAGTTTCAGCATGGTAAAATGCATATAACAGAAGTATCAAAGCACATATTTGTTCCATTATGTATTCCATTTACTTATACTATTATACTACCACACAAGAATGCTTCTGGTATTTTAACACCTAAAAGCTTTTATCATAGACTGAAGCCGGCAGGTCGCATAAAAGTTATCCATTTAAATACGGTAGTGTACCCATTAATCTAGTCGGATTTGTGAATTTTAATTTGCCTTTAGATCAATATGAATCAGTAAGGCCAATCTGGCAACCTCACTCTCTTAGCTGCCAGCTACTGCTGCCAATTGCTGGTCAGTAGCCATGGCAACAAGGCCTCGATACCACTAGGGAGCAAACCACGACCACTGACCGAGGTAGCCAAAACCAGTACTGTGCCTGCATCTGTGTGTGTGTGTGTGTTTATCTCAATCTGTGATTGGCTCATTGTGTGTTCAATGTGTACATGCCACAGTGCCTGTGCCATCTTGTGTGTGTTCAGTTGGGCTGTCCTGGCCGTTTGAAGAAGGGTTCTGTTTCAGAAGGACTGGCTCCGGGGTCCTCTAGCCGAGTGTTCTCAGCGCCCCTTCTACGCTGGACCACAACCAGAACAACTACTATTATCCAGATGAAGAAATTCACCCATACTGCCGTCTATTCGAGTGGGAGAGAAAGGGAGAAAGAGAGACAGATGATAATGAATACAAAAATAATTAAGTAAAGAAAATCATAATGAAATTTTCACACATTTACGTTAAAATGAGGCAGTCCAAGCAGACCTGAGAACAGGCAGTGAAAAGCAGGCAAGGAACAAAAACATGGTGCAAAATGAATGAAAAATGGAAAATGGTTAAGCAAAATGAGCAGCCAACATTTTCTCACACTTGTGTGAAAAACTTTCTGATTACTGCTGAGTCTAACAAGAGTGTGAATGTGTGGGTGGCTCATCACCACACCTGTGTAAACTCATGAGTTAATGGGGATAAATAACACTAGATAATAGGATTTGGCCTGCCTGAGGTGTGCAACTGCATAGTTCTCAACACTATCCACACTAAACATCAATTCTGAATGGTCTTTGCAATATATAATGCAATATAATGCAATTATGACCCATAAAGTAATGTCAAGTAAAATTAATAATTGAACTTGATGAATTATTATTATTAGTAGTAGTAGTAGTATCATCATCATTTTTTATTATTATTATTATTATTATTATTATTATTATTATTATTATTATTTTCTTTTTTATGCTCTTCTTGTTCTTGATATTCATTTCTCCATCCTTTTATAATCACTATATTCCATACACACTGAGCATACCTTAATTCTTAAAAAAGAGTGAAAGGTAGTAAGGCTTAATAGAATTTTTATTAACTACAGGCTGAAATAGAGGGCAAACACATTTGCTATAGATTTAAATCCAATCAAACCACTTTGGGAAGTGGTCCAAAACACATGTAAGATAAAAACCTACATCAGGATACAATCCAAATGCAAGATACATGAAATGACCAAATTATTTTAATGCAGTGTGAATAAATTTGGTATTCACCTAAGAAGGACATCACCACTGTGGGAAATGGCAATGCAGTCAAATATTCAGATGATTAAAGCAGAAAAGATGTGGCAACATACCTCAGCATTAAGTAGTTTGGTGTAGAAACTAGACCCAATCAAAGGGCTTTTCCATTTCTGGCTCTGTGCTCCATCACACCTGAAAAACACACAGCTATTACACTAACCAAGAGCCACTTGTTTCTGTTCAGACCCAGCACTTTCATCACCACTTCTAGGCTTTCTTTATATAATTGTGAAGTATTATTCTCACCTGGATATATTGGGCACCGTTTTGATCACGGATTCGCAAAATTTGTCTCGGCCCACTTTCAGGATGCATCCCGTCACCAGGAGGAAGAAGAGGAAGACTCCACTTACAAGCAGTGAGAAAGTCATCCATATTCTCTCTCTTAAAGCGGCAGGACATGCACATGTGAGAAATGACAAGCAATCCTACAGTACACTGCTAAAATCTTTGCATGCATTACCCTATAGATTTCATGTCTATGTGTGGCAGTGCTAATATTCTGCATATTTTATATAATCAGGCTTATTATTAACAGGCAACAAATAATTCTCTCACCTTTTGACCTCTCCATCCACACAGAACGAGTACACCCAGTAGAGGGTGGTGGAGAAGCAGAAGACAGCCACACACACAGAGATGCCTGACACAAAGTAACAGAGAGAAGGAGCGCTGGACCAGCTCACGTCGATTTCTGAGTTGTTTAAGCGCACAGACCCATACAGCAAACACTTCCCTGAAAAATCCCCCTGTGTGTGAACATGAAAGTGAGTATGAGTCAAATTAACAATGATTTGTAGTAAATAATATAAAAAATCATATGAGGATTATAGTTCTTGCATTTTATTGAAAAGTGACAAAATAATAATAAGTTTCTAGGTATGCTTTCAGGTGAGACTGTTACATGAATCCATGGTCCGATACACCGATCAGGCATAACATTATGAGCAGTGAGAGGTGAAGTGAATAACACTGATGATCTCCTCATCATGGCACCTGTTAGTGGGTGGGATATATTAGGCAGCAAGTGAACATTTTGTCCTCAAATTTGATGTGTTAGAAGCAGGAAAAATGGGCAAGTGTAAGGACTTGAGCGAGTTTGACAAGGACCAAATTGTGATGGCTAGACGACTGGATCAGAGCATCTCCAAAACTGCAGCTCTTGTGGGGTGTTCCCGGTCTGCAGTGGTCAGTATCTATCAAAAGTGGTCCAAGGAAGGAACAGTGGTGAACCGGCGACAGGGTCACAATATTAGGCAGGTGATCAAAATGTTATGCCTGGTCGGTGTATGTATGGGACTTTCCTGTGTTAACAGTGTGAAAGCGAAATCTCAAACACTTCTCTTCACTCCTCCGACGTCAGTGATTCAGATACAAAGCGACAGTTTGGTCACGTGACCAACAGGCAGAGGCGGAAGAGACGAAAAGGGTCGCGCTGTCTACTTTTATCTGCTTCCTTATTTACAACATAATGTTCACATGATTTGCGAGTTTTGTGCACTTCCAAAGAAAATGGTGTAATCTCCCCGCCATTTTCGCATGGCTTTTTTGTGTTACTGCTTAATCCTCTTACGGAAACTTAAAAATACCCAACATGCCTGAACTCCTTTCACTAGTCATATGACACACCGTGAACGTTTAACTCTCACTTCCATGAGTGTGTTCTTGTTTGCGAAAAATGTTTTTAACACGTCCTTTTTGTTATGCCAACCAACAAAATATTGTTCACGCGCATCTGCAAAGAAAACGCAATGGAAACGCAAGGAAGTATTCTGTATATAGTGAAGTATAAAAAGTGGGGGAAAGTTTCTTTAAGAATCAAACTATAGCTTAACTAACACTATGCTGTTGCAGGACAAAATCGGCTATGTGTAAGAGAAGATTTGACTACATTGTGTCATTTTTTTAATCAGAAAAGGTTTGTTGCTAACTTGGATTTTGCTTCACACTGACTCACGCAAGTTGCGCACTGAAGTAACAAAGCCGTGCAATTCACATGCAACATACACTCATAAATCTAACTATTTTAACATAAAAGTGCTTTTTGTTTTTACCTGGGTGAGAGTGACGGAAGCGGCGGTGATAATTCCACAGATGAAGCAACAGGCGTTAAGCGCGAGCTCCAGCAGCAACAGCAGCAGCCGCGGCAGCGCCATCACGAGTCACGAGTACAGGAATCGCGCGCGCTACACAACACCCACACCGCAACATGCACGCACGCACGCACACATGCCTGCACACTGCAGGACAAGACCAAGAAGGGGGGAAAATAGATTTTTTCAGATTAGATCTCGTCTATATATTATTTTAACACCAACACTGCCCAGTGCCTTTTTCTGACCAATGACCTCCAGCTTACACATTATTATATTAATTTATTAATATGACTAATTAATCTCAAACACTAAATCAGGGCTAAATGCGGCTATAATGAAATAAAGTTGGCCTTTAGTGTGTGTGTGTGTGCCTGAGCTGGCAGCAGAATGACAGGATGGAGTTGTTTCTACATCGCGTCTTGTCTCGCGCTCCTCATCAGGCGATTACACTTACGCTCCAATGTTCCATATATAGGCTAAAACTCTGGATTTGAAAAGGATATTTTCCTAGGGAATAATCTTAAAGACAACCATTTTACGGTGTCTATTCTGTGTACGATTTCCCAGTGTCAATCCCATTTATAACATTTTTCCCCCAATGATCTTCTCCTACACGTCACCAGTATGCAGGTGAAAAGAAAGATATTATCCACCATTACTGTCTTTTTATGCAGTACATGAGAATCCTTTAAACCAGATGAATCCAATTCAAATCATACATTTCACACCAGAATGTCTGTTCTATTGTCTTGGCATAACCTGTCACTTTTCCATCCATTCATTTTCTATAGCAGGGGACTTGGGGTATGAGGCAGGGGCCACTCTGATCAGGGTGCCAACCTATTGCACACTACAGACACTTTAGAGATGCCAATCAGCCTACAATGCATGTCTTTGGACAGGTGAGAAAACCGAAATACCTGGATTAAATCCCTAGAGCACAGGGAAAACACACAAACTCTAATCAAGTCTACAAGTCTTTTGTACATACCCAGAGGTGTGAGGCAAATATGCCTACCACTAAGCCCTCTATAGTGAATAATGCAAACTGGCACGCATCACTCACTCATTGTGACTGCATTATCAGGGTAACAGTGGATCTAGAGCCTATCCCTGGAATCATGTGGACGGGATACACCCTGCGACCCCAGGCCATGGAAAGCATCAACACATGCACATTCCCAAACTCATTCACCCCCTAGGGGCATGTCTTTGGGAAAAGGTGAAAGGAGAACCTGGAGGAAAATCTTACAAACACAAGAAGAACATGCACAGAATTTCACCCAAGCTCAGGATTGAAACCTGGGCCCTAATTTAAATAAAGTGTGTATGAAATATTGTGTAATATGCTGTTCGCTTCTTGTAGTTATTTTGAACTGTAAAGAGTTTGCCATACATCAGCATAAGGTGGTGCATTTACCATTCACTTAATTATCATCCTTGCTGCTTTACCACAGCTGTTCCATAAGATTTAATTGCTCTACTGTTCTAGTGAAACTTTTTGTGCTTATACACTCACTTTGTAGCTAGTTATTCACTTTATATGGATCTAGTAGGTGATAGACACATTTTAACATTTTACTATCACTAGAATAATAACAAAAATCTAATTACATAATAATCTCATAGGCTGTTGGAGCAGTTACTTAAATAAGTTAACCATATGTAGTACACTTATTTCAAGTATAAGGTAATAGAGCACAGTGGCAAACGTTAGTCTGTTCAGGCAGTATGTGTGGACCCTACCCCCTTCCTCTTTCTCTACACATGCATATTTTTGCTGATCCTGGCACAGGAAATAATAAAAATTTTGCATGTGTAAGTGTCAAGTAGACAATGGCATTTGTGTAGTTTTACATGCATGGAATAAAATGTTGCTAGTATAAGTGCTTGAAGTTTCACGTTTAATTACAAGTAGTACTATCACATCAAAATTCACTTTTGTACACTCAATGTCTTATGAAATAGCCACATCATTTCAAACATTATGACAAATAAGCAAATTGAATATAAAATTACACTGAACCACACCAAGGGCCACGGTTGTTTTCTTGTCGTTTTCTTGATAAATACATGTAAATAAGGTTTTAGCATGTTAAATAGAAAAAGCCTTTTAAATATCTTCAAATAATGCTTATAACTCTGGAACAGTATAGCCAAAATTCCAAAATGCCTGTCAATGACCTGTTTAGAGTTTATACATTCGAAAAGGCCACCGACTTCACCATTTGTGCCATATGTATTTCTGTCTCTTAAATCCGGAAGGCAAAAAAATCACCATGAATTCACTTTCAGTTTATACAAATGGTATATGTGATATTTCAGCAGGTATATGTATACACTACAGGCCAAAAGTGCGGAAGCAAGCACAGCACAACATGTATAATGACACATTGTCTTTGCATTGATGAGCTCATGTTTTAACATGCTATATTTAAAAAGCCTGGTATTCATGGCCTTTGAATTTTAACACTCACTAATTGAACTATTTAGTCCTAATTTAACATACCTGAAATCAGATTTTCAGGAGCATCTGAATGTGAGCTCACATATATATGATTGCAGTAAAACTCCATTTTAAATGGAAAATGCTTTACTGCATTACTGAATATATTTTTTTGCCTTAAAAACACATTATGCTCGGAAATTTTTTTTGCAGGGTGGGGGGTGGAATCATGATTAATTCTGGAAAGGTTTGCTTTCAAACTTTTGGCATGTAATGTGTTTGAATGTACATATGCTTTTGTCAGATAATCTGAACTGAACTATGTTTATGCGCACTCCAATCCATTTGGTCAATGTGTTTGTGTATTCATCCACATTAATCCTTAAAATAGGATGTGTGTGTGTGTGTGTGTGTGTAGGATATATATATATATAGAGAGAGAGAGAGAGAGAGAGAGAGAGAGAGAGAGAGAGAGAGAGAAAGAGAGAGAGAGAGAATGCTCATGAACATCTTTAGACCATTCGGTGTGAATCCATGGGGCAGCCTGGCAAGCGGAAGCTGTCAGGCACAGGGCTGTCGAGTTTGCAGATGATTTTGTAGATGGACTTTTTCCAGCAGGGGTCAGCATCGCGTCCACTCTGGATAGCGGTGAAGAACTCCCGTAGTGCCACTTCAGACACCTCCACAAACCTGTCCGGGACCTGGAAAAATAATAGGACATGAATACACACACGCTTGATTACATTCACATAAATGCAGAGAAATCTCACACACTCAAACACACTCTGACCTGGTAGTCATTGCTCTTGTTGTAGTGCATGTTCAGAATGCGAAAGAGCTCAGAGTTTCGGCTCAGACGCAGTCCCCTCTCTCTGGCTGTGACAGGACCCTCACGAGCTGCCTGACGCGCAAAGCGCTCCATCTGAATGTAGAAGAACTCCCGGAAGTTACTAAACCACTTAATGAGCTGAGAGGTGACGCAGCGGTTAAACTATGGAGGAGAATGACAAAAAGCCAACGTTAAAAAAATGTTCTGAAGCACCACATAAACATAGATTTCCATAAAGTACAAACACACTGATACACTGGGGATGATGTACTAATATATAAAACTGTTAATCACATTATGTTTAGTTCTGGAAAGGCCCTTTTTTCAGTGAAATATTCAAATTTCATTTTCTGCACATCATCAGGAGTCTTACAAATATATTAATGGTTAGAAATTATTAACATTGTCCTCATGTTTCGCATCAGAATTATTGCAGAATCTTTTTCCCATGATGATGACTGAGCACCTTGACATCAGGGAAGTACGTCTTGAGTGTGTTGGAGCTGGGGTAGCGTGTGTAGAAGAACATTAGCTTGGCTTTCTTCAGATGGCATGGTGAGAGACCCTCCTGAGAGTTCAGAGAGTTAAGGAAATGTGCGACACATACAAAGAAAAAATCACACAATGGCACAAGATAAGTAGAAAATAGGACATAGATTTTTTTTAGGAAAGAATATTGATATTTCACTGGCCTAATGGTGAGCAATTTCATTTGAAAAGCATGAAAAGCAATCATGAAAATGTAGAATTTTCTTTCTTTCTTTTTCTACTAAACACTATTATTTGTGTACAAAAATGCTTTATTAATAAAAGCAGTATATCATCCATTATATTATACTAATTATAGGCAAACATAAATTTTGACACAGAATTTCAAAACTTTTGTTCATTATTATTTATTATTTATTTTTTTAACCTTAATTTTTTATATATATACAAACAAAACACAATCTAATATGGAAATTTGCTCCCATTTCCAAATTACAAACATGGTCTTTCACTTTATTATATCCTCTGATAAAAAAAGGATATTGCCCCAGGGCCAAGATAGAGAGCTGAATCTCCTCCATCAATTCCTACTCTCATCCCCTCATCTCTCCCTCTATCAGAAAGAGGTGGGTTTAACTGGCCAAGCAGAGGCAGGGGAGGGAATGAGGGGTTGTGTGAGCGAAAGTCCATGAAGGGTTCATTGGAGAGGCCGTCTTTGTGGAGCGGCATACTAGAAAGAGAACGAGTAAAGAGGTGCTGCATGGTGTAGTGGAGAAGAGGCAGGGGCAGCGGAGGAGGATTTGGAGGGCAGGATGGCAAGAAGGAGTCTTTGCTCCTTGGTGGTAAGAGGGCAGAAAGATGAGGCTGGGGTAAAAGGGGTAAGCTGGCATTAGCCTGAGGCATCAGGAGGTTCTTTTGTCTACCTTGAATTAGGGGGTGTCTTTTCTCTTGAGGTCTCTTTGCAACCAGTGGCAGTGCTTCAGCTTGTTCTGTCATATTGGCAGCCACCCCAGGCCTTTGCTTTTTGTCTGGGTTTGGGTCTATTGCCCTACTAGTGGCAATCTCCTGGGATAGCACTGTAGTGGATGGCGGTGTTTGGTTAGTTTCAGCATAGAGATGGAGAACCCTGTCAATTACTCGAGCTACTGCGCTGGACAGCTCCTGCTTTAGAGCCTGAGCAAATTTCTCGCTGCCACCTACATTCTCCCACTCCCCTTGCACCAGACTGCAGCCTAGCCACACTCCACCTCCATCAAGTTCCATGTCAAGATCCAGATCCACAGGGGTTTCAGGAAACACCTCAGAATTCTCATTCCCTGTACTTTCATGCTTTTTTTCATTAGGAGGATACAGCCCACTGCCGAGATGATCATCTGCTTCTCCTTCAGAGAACATCTCGGCTGTCTCGTCCATCACTCCATCATCTCCTTCTCCTCCTTTCTCTTCTTCAACATGATGCTCTCCATATACTTGCCACACTTTGCGCTGAAGCTCTAGAAGCTTCCCTCTGGTTTCCTCTAACTGGAGTTTCAGCTCACGCCGTTGCCGCTGTCTCCCCTCCCTGCTCTCCTTCCTCCGCCCTCTTTCCTCGGCGCTCTTCTCTGCACTTACCAGTTGAGCTACACTCCTCCTACCCCTATGCCCATCTCTTTCCGTCTCTCCTTCTCTTTTTACAGTACTGTCCACTCTAAGTTGCTTCACTCTCAGAAGGTCCTGACTCCAGTCACCAGAACTTCTTCTCCTATCGCCAAGTCGGTACTGCGGAATCGGGGTTCCTCCTGTAGCTGATTTTCTTCCAAACCTGTCCGCTTCCACCTCCTGTTCCTCCTCCTGTGATGGCAGTTCAGAGAATAAGCACTGTCCCTGCCTATATCCGCCCCACCTCTGGGAGGCACTGTTGGGGTGCAAAAGAGGAGAAATGATGGGGCCAGTAGAGGTGGACTCTGGTGGACTGTGGTACAGATCAAAGTGGCACACCTGGGATGGCTGCTGCTGGAAAAGATCTGAAGGGCAATCCATCACCCCTCGTCTCCTCAGCCTGGAATTCTGAACATTAAAATTGCTTGTGTCAGTGTTTAAAAACTGCATGTGAGCTTCTCTCTGTTATCTTTGTCAGCAACATCTCTCTCTCTCTCTCTCTCGCCCCTCTCTGCATGTGTGCGTTATCAGCTCATGGACAGCTGTGGCCACTGTTTATTCAGATTGTTGACTCTATATCCCTCATCCTTCTCTCTCCCTTGCTTTCTCCTCTACCACACACATAGACAACGAGAAAAGGTAAATATTTTTTAATGAGATTACTATAGTGCACCAACTACAAGCAAGGTTCAAAGCTATACACTGGAAAATTTGCATCATAACTTGTAGAATTGTTTCAGCTCTAAACGAGGGGGGAAAATGAATTATTCTAAATCAGACTGATAGATATTGCTGTGCTGTCATTTTATATAATAAAATATACGTTTATATGAATATAAATCTTAGATAAAAAATCTTTTCAAATGTCACAGATGGCATGCGATTATTGGAAATGAATGGTATTTATCCGCCATGGAGAATGAAAAACATAATAATAATAATAATAATAATAATAATAATAATAATAATTATGTCGTCCTAAGAATATTTATGAACTGACAATTTTTAAGTGTTTATAAATATCTTTCTAGACAAGTTTCCTAGGCGGGGTATGAGGTGTAATAATCTGAAAGTGGATCGTGTTGGGTTACTCCGGATTCCGGCGGCGCGCATTAAACGCGCTGCTCGTGTCGCACATTCAGCCCCCGATAAACGAACAAAGCTATTTCTCAAGGGAAAATAAGCAGGTTTCCTAGGTAAATATCGCTAAATAAAAACAATTGTAAAGATAACTTACACAACAGTGGAGGTGAAGGCGTGCCCGGGCGGTCACTTTGAACTATGATTTCCTGGTGGTGGTGGTGTGTGTGTGTGTGTGTGTGTGTGTATTCCTGAAGAGGCGACCGTCACCCTGTGGTCATGCAGAGCAGCAGCGCCGAAAGTGCCACCGAGTTTCCTGCTACTGCGATTCCTTCCGTTTCCCGACCGCGCTCTTACTGTCCAGTGGGCGTGAGGTGTGAGGGAGGGACTGTCCGTCAGCACACACACACACACAGAGAGAGGGAGAGAGAGAGAGAGAGAGAGAGAGAGAGAGACTTCACCCTTTACTGTTTTGTTATACATTTATTGCGTATTTCACACTGCGACTAGCTAATACTAATTAAAGGCAAAGGAAGTTTTCGACGTAACACCAGCTCTCCAGGGTTTTATATATGAATGAATATTTTTTAACTGTAAGCCGGTAAAAAGTTGCATGTGCCGAATATCGAATTTATTGCCAATAAATTCAATTTGATCATGAGCTATACACCGATCAGGCATAACATTATGAGCAGTGAGAGGTGAAGTGAATAACACTGATTATCTCCTCATCATGGCACCTGTTAGTGGGTGGGATATATTAGGCAGCAAGTGAACATTTTGTCCTCAAAGTTGATGTGTTAGAAGCAGGAAAAATGGGCAAGCTTAAGGATTTGAGCGAGTTTGACAAGGACCAAATTGTGATGGCTAGACCACTGGATCAGAGCATCTCCAAAACTGCAGCTCTTGTGGAGTGTTCCCGGTCTGCAGTGGTCAGTATCTATCAAAAGTGGTCCAAGGAAGGAACAGTGGTGAACTGGCAACAGGGTCATGGGGGGCAAGGCTCATTGATGTACGTGGGGAGTGAAGGCTGACCCGTGTGATCCGATCCAACAGACGAGCTACTGTTACTCAAATTGCTGAAGAAGTTAATGCTGGTTCTGATAGAAAGGTGTCAGAATACACTGATCGGTGTATATGATTCATTAATAACACACCTCTCAGAGTTGGGATTTAAACCCCCCAGAATGGCAGAAATCACTGACTCTTACAGGGGTTTCTAAAACCATGTGAATAATAAATAATTATTTTGATAAAACATATCTGGATAATGAATCATTACAGTCCACACAAGGGGTGCCTGAGGACATTAATGTTTAAATGATGTTGAAACCTACATGAGGTAGATATGATTAATGAACCCTGAATGAGTAATAGACATCTCTGAGGTGGGATTTAAATCTTATGGTAAGCAGACATCATAAAAGTGTAAAACAATATATAAATAAATAATGAATATAAATAAATATGAATTATTACAGTCAACACACAACATGATGTCCATTTCTAACAGCCTCAGCAAAATGTCACATCAGTGTGTGCATACTCAAGAGATGCATTTGTTTATTCATTTGTTTGTTTTTGTATTGGTGTGAAAGATGGAGTTGCCATTTGGTTGGTAAAATATTTGTACGGATGCAGTTGCCACCCATGTGGTCACACCCCAGACCCTCGATTGTCTCTCCTTGCTTGGGGTAAATTTCCATCAGTTTAACTTTGGCTTGTCAAAGTGTCATAATCATATCACCAAAACGCATTGAGGTCAATTACAAACTAACAAGTTGGATTAATATCTCTGATTGGCTGAAATACTATGTCTTTTGCATTTATATTTGCCTCCACACCTACGTTTAGTGCTGCACATTTCGCCTCATTAGGGTAATCCTATTGCTCTGGCAAGCAAACCTCTTCATCTTACTATGTGAAAGTAGTTATGTTATCTCTATGCTCTTGCTTGTTTTCGTTCTCCAATCACTCCACACCTTTCCTCCACTTCAGGGACACCAACCGGGGGCCCACAATCACCGGTCGCCACTGTTGTTATGGAAACAAGAAAATGTGACACAAAGCCTTTTTAATAAAGAGAGACGACAGCCAGATCTGAGTAAAAAAAAAAACATTTGAATAAATTAAAAAACAATACTAGAGCAAAGGTTAGATGAAAATAGAAAATGACACAGCACAGCACACTCTTGTAGGCCATATGCAGCAAAAAGATAACACTAAAGGAAATAAGTCAACCCATCCTTATTTCCTATGAATATGCATGATGTGAAATATGAAAATCTAAGGTTTGTTAGATTCCCTAGTCTCACAATAAGATCAATTATCTACCCCCTTATGCGTTTTAGGCTGAGGGCTGGATATGCCATTGAATGGTGACAACTGCACATAGGAAACTGAATCCTTTGAACAGGAGCCAAATGACTGACAACATCTCTGTTAAAATTTATGAGTCATTTGAACAAAGCACAGGGAAATGCATGTGACTGTGTTTTAGCCATTTGTGCACAGCATTATAAACTCCCTGTCCTTTTCCACAGTACGAGACATAATGAAAATGCTTCATTTGAATAAGTCATGATCAAACATATTGCAGTATGAATTCAAATGCGGCTGGAATAAAAATTTGGCAGCCAGAAGGAGAGAGAGAGGGAGAGAGAAAGAGAGAGAGAGAGAGAGAGAGAGATTGGCGAGGGTCGATGGACTGCCAAAGTGTTTGCCTATTGATTCCCTTTGCGAGAAAGTGGATGTGCACTCAAAACAAAGCCTTGGGCAAGGTGACAGAGGGGGGAGCTGGAGAGTGAGAGAGAGGTAATAGAGATGGAACACAGAAAAAAAGAGGATCTGACTAAGTCCATCATTTGTAAATAGGAATTAAATAAACAGAAGAGAAAGATAAGGCAAAATATGCATGGAACATCACTTATCGGTCATTATCTTGAATATAATACATCATTTTTAAGATGTGGTTGTAGGGTCTTTGTATTTTGCAACACAAAGTAACATTAACGAACCCATGCCTTCTATTCCAGGTTACATAGAACAGTGTGTGAGAGAAAGATTTGATTTTGAGTTTGATGTTTTAGTGCACTTAGCAGAGCAAACTGGTTCTTTGATCTTTGACCACATGACTCCTACGGTGCTGTGAAGAACCTTACTTACTGTAATGCACTGTGGCCCTCTCAAGCTCTCACCCTGTGTGCATACACATACACACAATTTCAAAACAGAAAAAAGTGTTACATTCAATGTGTGTGTGTGTGTTAACTCACGCAATCTTTCGCCTTCTCTCTCTTTTACACACACACACACACACACACACACAAGCATATACACACTCTAACTCACTCTGCCGCTCACTCTCTCCCCAGCACTCAGGATGCAATTATCCTCTTTGGCTGGAGTGTTTTGATGGCATAATTGCTATGGACACTGACGAAAGAGAGAGAGAGAGATCGGCAGGAGAGAAAGAGAGAGAACGAGGGATGGGAGAGGGATGGAGAGGGGGACAGAGGCACATCGAGTGCTGACACTCTCAGCATGCTAATGCCAAAACACAGTCCACCTCCCCATTTTGTCTCTTTGTCTCTTCATCCATCTCTCTAAACACTCTCGCTCTCTCTCTCTCTCACACACACACACACACCGGTGCAATAACCTCTCCATTCCATTCCACATCTCTCCACTCTCACAAACAGAAGCACAGCGAGAGACAGAGAATAACGGGTGAAAAAAACATCAAGGGAGGGAGGGATTTTCCATGCATGGACAATGAAGAGATGATCCCGCTCATCCTCTATTCATACCTGTGTTCTGCGGTCTGCTATCTCTTTTTCTCATCTATTCATCCTTTATTTTGCCCTCTGCCCACAAAGGAAATGAGGGATATAATGCTGCTTAACACAGTACGTGTAGCAGTAATGGACATACCCTACACTAAACTGAATGGTTTCAAGGGAAATATCAAATTCACACAGTTGATAAGTCAAGATACTTTTAGTGTCTTTTAGTTTTGTACTGGAGTTAAGAGTACTACAGTCAGTGCTATACTAAAGTCGTTGTATTTAAGCAATTTTTAGAGAATGGTGCATGACACTTGTCTATGGTATCTATAAAAATCTAAAATTAGAAACCAGATCAAGTTTAAAATGTTTTGTTTATTTTTGGAAATGTCTTGAAATCCCACCTTCAGACCTGTCAACTCAAAAAAGTGTGACATTCAGCCTGCAGATTTATGCTGACTGCTACCCATAGGCTTCAGTTTTGTTAGTTGTATAAGCCTTGAGTCAAGCAAAAAATGTAATCTGATAATCTACATTGTGTGTGAGATGAGTAGGTATTAATATATATATATATATGTTATATTTAATATTTATATATTTAATATAATTTAGTCTGTAGTAATAGTAAAGTTTGAACATGATGCATAATGTGGTGACACCTGGTGGTAGTGTCAAGCAATTACACTCAGTCACTTGTACTAACTTTCCTTGTTTTCCAAAAGGACAAAAAAAAATAAAATAAACGAAAGACATTGCAAATTTTAACAATAATTTTTTTAAAATAAAAATACATTCAAATACAGGTCTTATAAATATACAGTGTTCTTTGAAATCATGTCATGGAAAGGAAATGGCAGTCCACTGTCCGAGTAGTTTTTAATACCAGAAGGTGAAAGGAACATAGTGTTGAGAAAATTGTGCTCATATCTTATGCATAGACCTGTTGGGACTGAGAGTAAGGAGAAGCTTATAAGTAGATGCAGGAATGAAAAGTGAAAGCGTACGAGAGTCTGTTCATTTGTGTCGTAGGATGTTGAATAGTAACACTTGAGTTGTAGTTAAGCATGGGAGTGTTGCAGAGGTATGTAATTCTGTGTGTGTGTGTGTGTGGTGGTTCTATCACTACTGTAATGTTAGGAGTGTGTATGTATTCGTGCGCTACGTGTTGCGCTGTTGAGTAGGAGTCTGTGAAGAGAGCAGCCGCTCTGCATGCTCGAGGCACTCAGCTACCCTCCTCTTCACTGCATCCCTTTGCTGAAGATCCACATCTCCTGCAGAGTGAGGCACAAGATGTTAGCTTGTCTTAAAATATGACAGTTAATGATGCTATCTCCAAATCATTTAAATAGCTCAAGCTAAATGATGAAACTAATCCAGGGTTATTCAAGTAAATCTTGAGTATAAGAGATCTGGTAACCTCTGCAGTGTAGGGGATGTGGTAGCTTAGCTAAGGCACTGGTGGCGAGTTCAAATCCCAGGTCCACCATGCTGCCACAGCAGGCATAAATTGTAAGTCACCCTGCCAATGCCAAATGCCAGGAGTGTAAGTATTCTAAACATGGGTTTTGCATGTGAGCTGACATCACGGATGCTTAAAGTATCAGTAAAGTTCAAATATGGCTTGGTTGAAGGGCAATAGACAATGACTTATACATTGGCTATGATCTTTGATGAGGTTCTACACATTATGTTCTGTCCACAACGCCTCTTCAAAAGAGGCATTTTGTGCGCCGCTTTAAAGAAGCATAAAAATAATTAGATCACATATTTGAATCCCGACATTAACACAACCATCCTTAACGGACGGTTATCACAGCTACACTGGATAATCATGGTTGCCTGTGAGTACCAGTATAAGGAACTGGGCAGGAAGCACATTCTCTGAGCATGTTACACAGCCCTGTGGTGCAACATGAGCAGGAGTTGGTTGCCATCATGTGTCTTGAGAGAACTGAGTTGTAGGTGAGAAATTTGCAGGTGACCAAACTGGGGAAGAAAATGGGGGTGGGGGTGGGGGGAATCCTGCTATTGGATGTACTGCATTCAATGGTAATTGTCTGACCAGAAGAAAAAACATAATTATTTTTTAAAAGTGCTTTTTCAGTTATACACTGATAAGACATATAACTAGCATTATCGTATCCACAAACAGCAAAATTGCAGTGTAATGATGCAGAATACATTCCCTTTGAACTCACTCTGAAGTCATATAAAGTCAAAATCACAAAGTCCATCTCATTACTCTCTAATACCAGGGATCTCTATTGCTTCTTTCTCTTCCTCACCTTGCACTCCTTTCATGAAGATTTCCACTGCTGTTCTGTATCGCATTATTGCTGTGCTCTGGTCTCCCTCTTTCTCACTCTCCTGGGCTGCCATCATCTCGCTGATTGCCTGGACCACATAGTCTGCCTCCTCACCACACATTGCACTATCCTGGGTGGTCAGTTTGAGGGACAGAAGCTCAGAGTGATCAGGAGATCCACAGCCTTGATCTGAGTGACAGGATGATGTCAAACTAAACCATATTGCAATATTGCAGAAATAGTTTACTAGGAAAAGAGAGCATGATTATGGGTGGTACAGACCTTCTTTAGCACAGGGATCAAAGATGGCTAGGTCATTGTCTGAGAGAAGGGGTTGTGCACCATCCACAGGCTCTTCCAATACACAGTCGAAGAGTGAATCAAACTCTAATTGATCAGCTGATGATCCAAGAGGCTCGGAACTGGGAGCTATAATAAAAAACAGAGAATCAATCAGAATTGAAACAGTCCTTCAGTCAGTCAGTACTACAATATTAAAACTAACTGATCTAAAATAATGTGTGTAAGGGTTCACCCTTACAGGTTTGTATATCTGTCAATAAGCAGCATCAATATTTAATATAAGAAAACTAAAGGAAGGAAGAATGAAATTACATGTAATATTTATACATAACAGTATGAACAGTATGAATAAACTCAACAGACAGAGAAAAGATACATCTTGTCTGGTCAATAAGTCTGGGTAACTCACGAAGTTCCTCTCTGAAGGCAATAAGGAACCTAAATTGCCTAACCTAAATTACAATAGCAAACTTCCATGCATGATGCAATGCTGGTGTCAGACTGTTTATTTCTTTTCTTTTTGAAAAGATTATTTGGAAATAGTCCTTTCATGAAATGGTCCCTTATTAGCAGGTAATCTGATGCAATAAGTTACAGGAACAACAAGAATGCATAACTTTGTTTTGGCCAAATAAAAAAACTGCCATAAATAAATCAAAGGAAATCACCTATGGTTGTTTGTTCTGTGCAGATAATTGCTTCTGCTTCCTCTTTCTCTGTCTCGGTATGTCTCTCTTCTACTGGGCTGATCTCCATGTTACTGAGAGCCTCCACTGCCATCTCAGGCTCGCCAAGCTCCTTGTCATCCAACGTAGACTCTAGTTCCTGGGTCAAGATCGGAGCCTCCCTCCCTGTCTCCTCTTCAGCTCCCAGGCCGGTGGCCCCATTTGGTAAAGGGATGAGAGGGGGAGGTAGAATCCTAGAAGAAGAGACGCATTGATCTAATGGTCTTCTCACCTCTCCTCCCTAGGAAAATAAAATGGAAGAATGACATGACATTATTTATCAATAATCTAATCTTCAAGCCATCTGTAAATAAGCATGTGTGTATAGGCATGTGCATCATTGGTACATATGAGAATGTGCATCTGACCCGGAAGAATTCTTTGAGCTGAGGACTGTTGTACAGTGCAGGAATGTTTGTAGTGAACTGTAGCATGGCTTCAGCTGCCTTCCTCCTCTCCTCAATCACCGCCTCATCAAACCGACCTACGAAAGGCAAAGAGAGAGAAAAATGTAGAGAGAGAAGACAGAGTGGAGTGTGTGTATACACTCTGTGGAGACCTAAATGTCTTCACAAAAGGCTAAATATGTGTACATGCACATTTCTTTCCATGTCCCTCTCTCTATCTCACTCCTGGACTGTTCGGGAACACCAAAACGTACCAAATGTCAACACAAAAAATACTGTTTTTACAGCTTTTATTTGGAAATATTTAAAGAGTTAATTAAGAGAATATTTTCTTCTGGCTTATTGTGGTCAATGCTTAATAATTATGTCAATGGCAAGATAGAATAAAATTGTTTCTGTGTGTGTTCAAAAAAAAAGAAAGAACAGAGATCTCTGTATCTCATTTAAAGTTGGACTTTACCATGTTATACTGGACTATAGAAGTGCCTTCATCTGAATATCTCCCCATCATGAAGATAGCTGTTTTGAAACTCAAAATTCAAACAAATACAGCCCGTCCCTTCAGCTACGTCCTCCAATGTCACACCCACACAGCGCAACACTAAGGACCGAGCCTAGAACATTTGAATATCAGAGAACATGGCAGGGCTTTTTAAATTAACAGGCAAGCAAAGATGCCTTCTTGTCATTAGTGTTTGGAAGATCCACACTATGTCTATTCCTCTCCTTCCATTTAGAGAGAATTTCCAAAGATATTTTGTTGACAGTAGCCATAAATGGCAGCATTTTTCTGAGCACATCTTACCAAAGAGCTGGGCTCGGGGAAATGAGGGAAACTCTTCCTGTCTTCGAAAAAGGTTCCTATGAGTGTAAGACAGCTCTCCATGCAGCTTCTTCAACTCAGTGTACCTTCTCCATACCACTACCTGCCAATGAAACCCACAAATACTTTAAATCAAAGAGCAAAGTCCTGCTGTCTAGTATAAAATCATGGTTTATGGCACCCAGTGACTGTGATTTCTTACATACTTATTGTCAATTTACATCAGAGATAAATGCTCCATGAGTTTATACAGTTAACAATTCACACCGCAATCTTTATGTGAACATTATTACTGCTTATTTATGTATTTAAGCTTTTACACGATAACTGGTCTAGAAATCAATGAGCTATAATCACTATCTCTGTTTAAAGCAATTCAGAGTCATATTATCAGTATTTATTATTTCCTCAGACACACCTGAAAATAATTGCCCAACAAATGTCACTAGATGGGGTGTATTATTTCCCTGGTAAGTAAACAAAATCATTACTCACTTCTTTCACATCCTCTGGTCTCTTCTTTGATACAAACTGTAGGAAAAGCAGAGAGATAGGTTAATATTCATACATTACTGCAGAAACCACGCACAACAAAGGCTTCAACAAATCACTGAATTCAGGTGTTGTTATTCAGGGGTTGGGCTTGGTGCCTTAGTTCCTGTGAAAGTTGTGGAATGCTTCAGCATACCAAGACATTTTGGACAATTTCATGCTCCCAACTATGTGGGAACAGTTTGGCCATGACCCCTTCCTGTTCCAGCATGACTGCACACCTGAACCGGACTGAACACCTTTGGGATGAATCAGAGCGGAGAATGTGAGCCAGACCTTCTCGTCCAACATCAGTGCCTGACCTCACAAATGCGCTTCTAGTAGAATGGTCAAAAAATTCCCATAAACACACTCCTAAACCTTGTGGAAAGCCTTCCCAGAAGAGTTGAAGCTGTTATAGCTGTAAAGGGTGGGCTAACTCTATATTACATGTGCATGTAAAGTAAGATGTCCCAGTTTTGGTCTGGCAGTCTCCGCTCTAATTAATCCCAAAGGTGTTCTGTCCGGCTGAGGTCAGGACTCTGTGCAGGCCAGTCAAATCGGGCTGAGGTCACGACTCAGTCCAGTTAAGTTCGTCCACACCAAACTCACTCATCCATGTCTTTATAGACCTTGCTTTGTGCACTGGTGTACAGTCATGTTGGAACAGGAAGCAGTCATCCCCAAACTGTTCCCACAAAGTTGGGAGCAGGAAATTGTCCAAAATGTCTTAGTATGAAGCTGAAGCATTAAGAGTTCCTTTCTCTGGAACTAAGGGGCCAAGCCCAACCACTGAAAAACAACACCTGAATTTCAATGATTTGGAGGAGTGTTGTTACTGTTGTTGACATTGTATTGTAACAAAAAGCTGTCTGGTCTGTTTGAGGGCAAAGAACATTCAAGACCTTCATAATAAATTCCACTTAATCTTATCTAATCTAAACGTATGACTATGACGGGAGGCAGGCACTTAAAATCTGGCCCAGTGAGCAAAAAGGCCAAGGGCAGTCACGGGGATGGTCTCTCATGTTTTGTGTCACGAGGTTCATTGAGGCACACAGCCAGCAAAGGACTATCACTGACCCACACTGTCTATAATAACGGAGCTCTTTATTGTGTTTACATTACCAAGCACATGATAATAAAGTATCCTACACAAGAGAGAAGAAGCCAGATAGACATGCCAAATACACTGCGTTCATTATTCGATCAAATCCATGAGAAACAGATCAAACAGCAGTTAATGTCCAGCCATCCGAAAATAATCTGGGTTTATTGGAACTCAGGTCCAGCACACATCATGACGGCAGATAACCAGTCCACAGGCTACTAACCCTTGCTGTTACTTTATATTCCGTGTGTCCTTTCTCGTGTGCGCGCGGCTCTGTGACGGTGAAGAAACGGCAATATTCCTCTTTCTTAGTCTTCCTAGCCATCACAAACCTTTAAAGCTATATATACACTGTACAAGGAACAAATCTGAAGCAGTTACGTGAGGCTTTGGTTGTTTGGATTTTTTTTTTTTGACAGATAGTTCCTGGTTAGTGACGTAGCGGTGTGACGTCACCGGGGAGATACAAATGTTTCCCATCTTTTTACATTTTTAAACATTACTAACAAAATGTCAAGTGGTAAGTATGTGTATTTGCACGCATATATATTTGCTATTATGATTAGTTTGTAGGCAATAACAACAACGAATCACAACAACGATACTACTACTGCGATTGGGGATAATAATAATAATAATAATAATAATAATAATAATAATAATAATAATAATAATAATAATAATAATAATAATAATAATAATAATAATAATATCATTGTTGTTATTATTATAACCACAGTAAAATAGTTTTATACCAAACTTTTACCTTGTTCATATTTTCCCCCATATTTGTCACTTTCTTTTTGCAAGCGAAGATTTACATTTTAACATTGTTTTAACTGTGTACTTTTTTTTGCCATATTTAAGAGAACATTTCAGAGAAATACAAACATAAACCGCTTTCTCTGCGTGCTTATCACCAGATTTGTGACGATCTCTCCAGTGAAATGTAAACATTAAATTGTTGCAGCTTTCTTGGGGAGACTTTTAATCTGTTAGTCGCTCGGAATTTCCGCAGCGTTCTCAGAGGCTTTTACTTTGTTAGTTGCTCAGAATTTCCGGCAACATGGAGGCGGTGGTGGCAGACGTCGTAGCTCCAGAGGATTTACAGGTACGCGCTTGTTCAGGGCATGTTGTTTACATCACATGTGAAACTGTAATAATCTGTCTTCTCTGTCACGATATTTGGTGTTCCCGATGGACGGCAGGAAATACATGAATCACTGCGACACTTCGTTAGCCAGCCAGCTAGCTAGCTAGATGACGTCATCATTAATGGCGTAACAACCTAAAATAACTACGTGTGTCCACAGAATGTTGTTGAATTGTTATAAACACATGTATGTAATAAAGTAGAAGAGATGTGTATATAGTGAATTTAAGTGGAAACAGTGGAAACACCTTGTGCTGATGTCATCGAGTGACGAAATCAACGCCAGTCAGTGTTTATGCAGCTATTTTTAGGAAACAAAACATGACGCCTGTGTCAAAGTTAGTTTTATTTCTGCTCTTTTATTTGTCACTCCAATGACTTTTAAACGGACTGTCGTGGTTAGTACACATTCAGGACAGAAGAAAATGATGAACGCCAACTTTCTGTTTTGTTTTTGTGACATTTATCATACAAAAGCTCTTCTGCATTAACACCCAAAAGCACAATCCACCTTAATCCTTCAAGAAAACACCTCAATCACACACATTTACTATCTTTTAAATTAGTTAAATTAATTTCAAAATAATTAACTGATCTGTTTTTGTTCTACATCTGAAATACTGTATTTATAGCAACATTTCTGGGCAAAACTGCCAATAGTACCATACACCAATCAGGAATAACATTATGACCACCCCCTAATATTGTGTTGGTTCCACCTTTTGCTGCCAAAATAGCCCTGATCTGTCGAGGCATGGACTCCACTAGATCCCTGAAGGTGTGGTATCTGGCACCATGATGTTAGCATCAAGTCCTGTAAGTTGAGGGGGGGCTTCCATGGATCAGACTTGTTTGTGTCTAGCACATCCCACAGATGCTCGATTGGATTGAGATCTGGGGAATTTGGAGGCCAAGTCAACACTTCAAACTCATTTTTGTGCTCATCAAACCATTCCTGAAGCATTTTTGCTAAGCCCATTGTTGGCAGTGCTCAGGGGTCAGCGTGGGCACCCTGACTGTTCTGCGGCTGTGCAGCGCCATACGCAACAAACAACTGTGTATTCTGACAACTTTCTATCAGAACCAGCATTAACTTCTTCAGCAATTTGAGCAACAGTAGCTCGTCTGTTGGATTGGACCACACGGACCAGCCTTCACTCTAATCAGTGTTATTTACCTCACCTGTCAGTGCTCATAATATTATGCCTGATCAGAGTATAAATAGATTATCTCATTAACTTCTGAAAGTTAATGAAAGAGTAACTTATTTACGTTGAGTTCTGGGAAAGTTTGCACATGAAATCAGTTTTTTAACTGTCTCTTTATAATCTGGTTGTTAATAATTACATGTGCAACATAATTACATTGTGCTAATGAAAATTCTCAAATGTTAGCTACAGAGGGAAAATATGACAAAGAACAAGAACTGCTTGTACATGTACACACGGGATGTGGTGGCTTGGTTGTTAAGGTGCTGAACTGCTTCTTGGAAGGTACACCAAGCTGCCACTGCTGAGCTCTTGAGCAAGGTCCTTTAACCCTCAATTGCTCTGTTGTATTAGATGAGATAAAAATTTAAAGGGCGTCTGCCAAATGCCAGAAATGTAAATGTAAATGCTTCATTTGTTACTGAACATATTATTTTTTTCCCCTTCCATGTATATCATACAGTATTTGGTCTAGACCAAACTGTTGATACCGTAATATAGCTATTTATTTCAGACCAAAGACCAAACTTTGTTCACAAATTGCCTTTTACAGTGATTTACTCAAAACAGATGTCTTTAGTGATTGAAGTGCTGTAGCAAGGGGGTGTGGTAGCTTAGTGGTTAAGGTGCGGGACTTCTGATTAGAAGGTTGTGAGTTCGAATCCCAAATCCACCAAGCTACCACCGCTAGGCCCTTGAGCAAGGTCCTTAACCTTCAATTGCTCAGTTGTATAAAATGAGATAAATTTTAAGTCGCTCTGGATAAGGGCATCTGCTAAATGACAGAAATATAAATGAAAATGAGTAATGTGTGATTGACAACAAAGAGTGTGTATTAATGGCTGTATTATGTGTGTTAGCTCCCTTCTACAGTGCATGCAAGTGCATTTTTTTAATAGAATAAACATAGTTACTGGCAAATATGCTTACAATAAGTAGCCTATTTAAAAGCTTAGGGTAATTAACACACATGATAAGATCCTTTTACATGCGGTAGTTATCATTTCCAGTTACTCATGTCTATTAATTATATAGATACCAAAATATTATTTTTTTATTATTTATGGATTTAACCCACTGAATTGAAAACTAATTTGAATACAAACAAAAGTCATTAGAGGCATAAATAAATACATAACTTTACTGTTGCGTGCTTCTATTAACCATCTGTCATCTCGGTCCTGTCAGAAAATACTTTGATTGCTTTCACTGCATGATGATGTTTCCTCTGTTCATGTAGAGAAGTATGTACAAAAGCAAAGCATACTCAAAATCTTTAGTCTGCAAGAAACAAGGTATTTTGCTTCTGAAATGAAGGAAGGAACGCTTTACTTTCTTTCACATTTGCATTTACTATCAGAAACAAATATCATACATGACAAAGGAATCAGATCACTAAACATTTGACCCCAAAAGTGTCTGGCTTACATATATATTGGCTTACAAAATATATCAGTAGATGGCTAGATATATTTCCTTTCACATGAAATCAGTTACTAAAAGTAAAAACAAAGCTCTAGATCATAAAATGAGGTTATTTTTGATAATCCACATCCTTCTATAGTTTATAATTTTTGAACTGGGCCAAGCAGCTTTTGCTTTTTGTTACAGCTTTGATCAACATAACCATACTTCCAGACTTGACAGCAGATATACAGCAGATGTTATAATTTCTGTCGTTTCTTGTCTTGGTGTTGTTTTTTTTGACAGAGGTTCGAGAAAAAATACAACTTGGAAGTGTCGAAGGGGACAGTGTCGAAAGACACAAAATTCGAGTATGCATGGTGTTTAACTAGAAGTAAATATTCGAACGACATAAAGAAAGGGATTGTGCTGTTGGAGGGTGAGTCCATTCAGAGTTATTGCAACTTAGTGCTTATCTGTAGCATGACACCACAGTACTATGTAAAGTTATTGTTAGTAGGATGGGGCAATATGACCGCTATTGTGATTTAAAAAACACTTTTTTTGACAGCTTATCAAATTATATTGAGCTTACTGTGTGTTATAAAGCTTCTTCATCATCATTGCATGAATTCTTTGACTGTACAGAGCTGGTACAGAAGAGTGCAAAGGATGACCAGAGGGACTATCTGTTTTATCTGGCTATTGCAAACTACAAACTTAAGGTGAGGATAATGATTTGACTGCTGTTTTTGATATGCATGTCCTGCTTTTATTATGAATTAGTTTCTGTTTTTATAACAAGTTTTTGATTTTTTTTTATTTTGTGGCTGTTTTTTTTTTTTTGTAAAAGAGAATTGCTGTCAGTTCTTTCAGCTGTATTACTGCAGCACCGTCTGAGTGTCTTGTTATTGATGAAATGAAGATTTTTAAAATGTTCTTTTTCTGTCTTTCTCAGGAATATGAGAGAGCTCTAAAGTATGTTCGCATTCTGCTTAAGAATGAACCTGGAAATAAGCAGGCCCTTGAGATGGAAAAGCTCATCAATGAGGCATTAAAGAAAGGTGTGTGTGTGTGTGTGTGTGGTTTGGGTATGTGGGGGTAAATTTTCAACCTTTGTAAAGCCGAATACTTTAGATAGTAATGTCCAAGAGGAGAATTGTGGGTAGTTTGTTTGGACCTTACATTTTTTAACAAATGCTACAGCTCTTAAAATTAAAGTAGACAAAAATTTAAGATTTAACGTGATTAGTTATATATATATATATATATATATATATATATATATATATATATATATATATATATATATATATATATATATATATATATAATATATTTATAACTAATCACGTTAAATCTTGTGTGTGTGTGTGTGTGTGAAGTTAGTTATTTCTTTATTTCTAGATTTAAATTTTATAATAAAAATTTTAAAAGATAAAGGTTCAACCAAAGTGCTTCACAGTAAAATGAACTCAGTATAAGATGGTGTGTGTGTGTGGTGTAAAAGTCTACAGCCAGTCATTATACACAGGGTGTGTTAGACATATTGATGGGTTTCCTTACACCCTCGTCTATTCTAAAGGTACCCATTGGCTCAGGATAAATAAAAGACTGGTTAATTTTCACCACTTCCTCTTGAGTTGAGAGAAGTTTGCACCTGAGACATATAACAAACCGCATCATCTAGCAAGCTGTAGGGAAGATTGATGATGGTACACAAAGCAGCAGGGTTTTAGACTTTAGGGTTATTTCTTTCTTTTTATTTTTAATCAAGTGTTACAACAGAGAAGGTTTTTAAGTTAAATAAAATTAACATTTTCCCGCACTTTTTTCTCAGATGGCCTGGTTGGCATGGCTATTGTTGGAGGCATCGGCTTGGGCGTGGCAGGATTAGCAGGGCTGATTGGGTTGGCTGTGGCCAAATCCGGAAAATCCTAACAATAAAATGAGGTTTTGTGGCTTCAAAAGAACAAGATTGGCTAATTAAACAAGCAGATTGACTTGTCTTTTCTTTGTTATTTTCTTGTCTGTTTTTTTTTCTTCTTTTTTTTTACTTGCACAAATGATTCGCAGCCTCACTAACAAGACAGCCTCATATTTTAGCTTTTTTTGTGCTTATGTATTAAACTCTAGGTGAAATATCTACACGAAGAATATTTTCTTTCACACGTATTTAAACACAATGGCAAATGATTAGCAGGTTCTAATTATATCTAAAGTTATTGCACTGTAACACCTTAAGTTCATATTTTTACGTAATAAATAAATAATACAAAAATATAATACAGAACTTTCCATGCAGCTGTCTCTTTGTTTTTATATCAGCATGCCAAAGCTGTCTTAATAGTGCATGATATGACCAAAGTCCGACTGACTGTTCACCTAATCACAAGGACCGCTGGGGCTTTCCAAGTATCTTTATTATATATGTGATTCTGCTCTCACGTGTGTGTGTGTGTACTGTAACATTTTTGTGTGTATAATCTTGAGTATATATGTACATGCTAATCAATACTGCCCAGTTTCACTGAAGCAACTAGAAAGAAAACTAATGTTATCAGGGTCCAGAAGGAGTGGACAAGTTGAATGATAATAGCCATCTTAACACGATGGTAACTTGTGGTTCTACAACCATAATGTGCCGTTAACCTTTTTCATCTAGATATGTTTTTAAAGCAGTGTGTGAGCTGCAGTGTGTGGTCACACTTTGCCATTCAATGTCTAGCCCTAACACCAAGCAGAACTGAAGCTGCTCATTCTGACAAAACAATAAATTGGTCTAAACTGCTTATTGAGTTTGCACCCAGAACCTTGTCTCATAGTCCTGTGAACAGTGCTGTGGGCTGTTCTCACATTGTTGATCACCCCACCTTTCTATCACTTGGATCTAAGCTCGTTTTGCTACGTCACTGCTTTTTATAACTGGACAGATTATGGCTGCCATCAATAATGTTCTTTATGTTCTGCATTGTTGTTAAACATTAACTGAAGTAAAAGTGAATGATGACTAGGTGCCTGGAAAGCACACTTTATTTCACTGTCCTTTCTCAACATGAACCCAATTTATAATAATTTATAATAACGACTCATTTATAATGACACACTTATACCACTTTGGACTTGTTTATTCATAGATCAATGTTTAACATTGTTATCTTATAATGCACTTGGTATGTACCTGTCGCTTCACATGCACAGAAGCTTTCAGGCAGATGAAATTTGGTTAAAGTTTATTCAGATACATCATGTAGGTCACAGGGATTCCTGAAAGAGACCACGAAACCATCACCCCCTGTGAAGTTAGTGTTAAAACATTTGCCTTATTGTTGTCTTTAGTAATCAACCCCCTTCTCATGATTTTTACTTTACAGAACAGTAACCCGGAGAACTGTCTGTTTTATATGTCTGTGGAAACACTACACAAGTCAGAATGTAACATTTTATAGAATATCCTTAGTGTGAAAAACCACATTGTGCTCAAACAGCAATAAAAACCAAACCCTTGTAAAGCTGACGGTCATAAACTTGACCTTTACAATGCAACAAAGTTAATTCCACATCAATACCAACCAAGGGAGTACAAATGCTGTTCTAGGAACAGGCTATCTTCAAAAGGATATCAGCTTAGCACTACAAGTTGGATGTCTAAATGCTGATCTTGGATCAGTGGTGGTTTCGGTGTGTCTGCCCATGTTCAGTATTAAAAGATAAGATGGAAATTTAATAGCACTGTCTAATACACATCGTTCCAGTTCAGTATCAGAGTTGTACAGCTGCTGACCAGGCTATGATGATGACATCATTTGAAAAGAAAATGAAAAGGCAGTAACAGGGTTCTCTGTGGTTACTGAAAAACTCAGAGGTGATTAAGTTAACTTAGGTGTGTTGTTTTTATTAAATATCAACCGTTTAATTGGGTTTTTTCTCATGTTTTACATAAGTGTAACAAAAGCAATGGACAAAAAGATAATATTTACCAAGGTTACCCTTATTGCACCTATGCGAAACATTCTAGGCAAAAATCAGTATTTTCTCCAAACATTTATGAGTCAACTAAGGTCACAATCCCCCAATGTTTGGCAAAAACCTTTTGGGTTGTTTTTTAACTTTCATTGAAAAGCAAGGACCACAGAGAAGATTCATGGCTAAATCATGTTGAAACCATGTGAAGGAGTTACTGGTGCAGCTGGAGAAAATCATGTCCAAAGTGCAAAAATGTAGTGTAATTTTAAATTTAAAGGCTAATTGAACAAAGAAGAAATCAATCACTGACAACCCTTAGGGGGTTAACGGGGAAATGGGTGTGTCCTAACTGAACTATTCTGTACTGAATATTCTGATTCTATACTATTCTGAACTGGACTTTTCAGTCCATTAGTTCACTGGCACATAAAATAAGGCAATCTATTTTCCTACAGAGTAAAACTACAGCAAACATCAGAAGAAAAATGCTTTTTATGATGCTTGTTTTCATTCCTTATATTGCCATTATTAGATGATAAATAAAATATTCCCAAGTTGTCATTGTTTACGGTCATTGCAGCTCAAATGTAGTGCTTCAAAGGTCCATTGACAGGATTCCTACATTAATATTTCCCCATATTGATATGTAGACAGCAAAAATGAAGGGAAAATACAGGACAATTGTGTGATTTCAGTGTCTCTATATACAGTATAAGAAATGTGAAACATTCATATACTGATTTGATATGTTAAAGGAGGGGAATGATGCACTATATGGTCAAATGTTTGTATTACATGCATATGTGCTTTTTGGACATCCCATCCCACATTTTGTTCTCCCTTTCGCTATTACATAACCTGCATTCTTCTGAGGATGCTTTCCACTAGATTTTTTTTTTGTGGGGCGTGGTGACCCTGAGAAATTAGAATGAAATGACAAGCAACCTACAAAACAACTTCCAAAACACTTTTGGACACACCACCTTTAAACATAGTGTTGTTCATTTTACTTACAGATCCAAATTGTAAAATTTCCTTTTATCAGGGGTGGTACTTTGGTATCTTTTGAATGTAGCCTGTCTGTTACATTGATATGATTGTGTACCTCTAAAGCTTTTCTCAAAAAACGAATTGCGCACTAATAAAGGTACTCTATTTCCATGTTTCCAGGTGAAAGATGAAAAAAAAGCCTCCTATACACTGAAATGTGCCACTTCAGAGAATGGTACGATGTAGAACCAAATGATGCCTCTGAAAAACAGCTTTGAGTTTCCCAGACAATCTGTTTAAAAAAAAAAAAAAAAAAAAGCATCATGCTATCAAGGGCACTAGGCGGAATGTTGGACTTTGGTGCTACCTGTTCTCTCGATAACCAGCTGCCGAGTTTCAGGGTGTAAACTGAAGGAGACGAGAGCACACGAGAGAGAGAGAGAGAGAGAGAGAGAGAAGGGGAGGGTAAAACAGCCTCATAAATCATTGATTTGCTTGCTTTATACTCAGCATCTTCCTAAAAGTTGTCTCACAGGGTGAGCGCTCGTTCTTCACGGCTAACTGGACATGTGCACACTGACACAGTGAAAAGTGAAGTACAAGGTGACAAGATTGTGGAGTAGGCTACAAAATTGCAAATACTGTCCCATTTGGTTTACACAGAAAGCAATAAATGGATCCAATTGTTGAAGTGGTGGCCCTGTTGCTCGGGTTTTTGGGCTGGATTATGGTAGGGATCACCCTACCGAACCGCTACTGGAAAACCTCCACCGTGGATGGGAATGTTATCACCACCTCCACTCTGTATGAGAACCTGTGGATGTCATGCGCTACTGACTCGACCGGAGTGCACAACTGCCGAGAGTTCCCCTCACTGCTCGCCCTCTCTGGTAAGCCCTCTATATCTCAATACCACTACACTTTAAACCTTCCCATTTCTTTTCCTTTTGTCCTTTTGTTTTGTTAAAGAAATAACTTTGTTTTTTTTTGGAAAGCTATTATAATTTTTATACTTATTATGAGAGTAATATTATAGGCCAAGTTTTATTATCCTTATATGCCATATGAGTAAAGTGGAATCTACAGCCCATACTTGTCTTTCCTCTGAAAAACAAAACTTTTTAGACTTTCCTCTTTTCTTTTCTTTTCTTTTCTTTTCTTTTCTTTTCTTTTCTTTTCTTTTCTTTTCTTTTCTTTTCTTTTCTTTTCTTTTCTTTTCTTTTCTTTTCTTTTCTTTTCTTTTCTTTTCTTTTCTTTTCTTTTCTTTTCTTTTCTTTTCTTTTCTTTTCTTTTCTTTTCTTTTCTTTTCTTTTCTTTTCTTTTCTTTTCTTTTCTTTTCTTAATATATATTGCTTAAAATCTGAATGTTGAACCTAAAATGTCTTAACTGTATTACAGAAAACGAAAGTTTCCAAATTTCATTTGAGGTCTACATGAAAGTGATCATATTCCTTTATTCCTTAATTCCATGTTATTCTAACTGCTCATTAATGAATGAATTAACTTCTACTAAAGAGTGTAAATGTCAGTTTTAGGATTATAGTTTGTATCTTGTTGTGCAAATTATTAATAATGATTAAATTAAATCCAACTTACTTGTTTATATTAATTTCATGAGACTAGCTTTATTAGACAGTATTCAAAATATTGAATAGCCCATTTAAGTAGACTCATGTCTATACTCATGTGCCCATACAGGTTATCTTCAGGCATCAAGGGCTCTTATGATCACTGCTGTGGTTTGCGGGACATTTGGGCTGGTTGCCACCCTCATAGGCATGCAGTGCTGCAAAGCAGCTGAGGACAACCCAGTTCTTAAAGGAAAGCTTGCTGGAACTGGAGGTGTCTTCTTCATCCTACAAGGTAAAAAGCCTAAATACAGTGATTTCATGTAGACGTATTACAAACAGTATGGCCAGGGAATGAATATGATAAATATTGTGTGATTAACTCAAGATAATGTTGTTGTTCTATGTTTTTGTCCTTTCACTAAAGGCTTGTGCACAATGATATCTGTGTCCTGGTATGCATTCAACATCACCCAGGAATTCTTCAATCCAATTTACCCAGGCACAAAGTGAGTTATGGTTTTTGTAGTAAGGAGATGCTGCCATCTGGAGTTACATGGACTCAACACACACACACACACACACACGAGTGGTGTATGGGAATATATGCAGGATGTTAGCTGTAGCCATGTTGTTTATGTTGTATTACTGTTGTGTGTTTTGGGCTGAAGGTATGAGATAGGAGAGGGATTGTATATTGGATGGTGCTCTGGGACTCTTGCCATCTGTGCAGGAGCATGTCTGTTATTTTCCTGCAAAACTCAGACAGATGACAAACCGTAAGTTTCTCTCTCTCTCTCTCTCTCTCTCTCTCTCTCACACACACACACATATGTACATATTTTTTGTACATGGAATCTAATTCTTATATTTCTTTTTTCTTTTTTTTTCTTTTTTTAGCGCATATACATATCAACCCTCCAGAGGAACCATATACTCTACAGGAGCAGCATCAAGAAGAGATGCTCAAAGCACTTATGACAAGAATGCATATGTCTGATAAACCATCAAACAGCCAACCAGACCAGTGCAGGTCAACTCCATGTATAAAAAATAATAAAGACCCAGAGTGTATTCATGTCCATTTATCCAGAGTGCTAATATGTAAATATGTAGACTTGTACAAGACTTGGAAGCATTGTATGTTAGATGGAATCAAATTGTGAAGCCGCATTTTTTTTGCATGCCGATTTTGTGCCAATACTTGAAGCAACACAACTTAGTGAATATCTGAGTTATTTTTAAACCTGTGTTTTGTTTGGTTTTTTAAATAAATCTGTTATACAGAAATGCCTTGAAATTATCCTACTTTTATACAGAATTTGTAATATTTTAAATTACGCATTCATTTGTTTTTTAATAATGTACAGGAATGTTGATGCTATATTTCACAAAATAGATGAATCATCTTGCTGGATTATGTGTGATATGTATAATTCCCTGGCACATCCGAAAGAAAGGCATATAATTCTTTTTTATTGCTATAATAAGTGTTAAATAAATTAATGAATGTCAGAATGTCTTGTAATCAGAGTCTTTTACAACAAGGGGTAGGGGTTTGAAGAGGAGGAGGAGGAGGGGGGGCAGTTGGGGTTTGAGGAGGAGGAAGAGGAGGAGGGGGAGGACAGTTGCTCTATACATAGATGGCAAAAAATATCTCTATTAATATATTTGGCAAGCTGGTTAGACCCAGGAATAAACGCCTGGTCAGAATGGACACCGATATGGTGACTTGCCTTATTTGGAAATGGGCGTGGCGTACTCCTGTGTTAAAAGATTCAGCCAATGGGACGCGACCACGTTGGAGGGGAAACACCAGCGCAAACACAGCCGTGCTCCCGTCCCGTCCAGCCACATAGCAAGCTGACATGTAACCGATTTGAATTCTACGGCCCAGCGTTTGAAGGGAGTTTCAGAAGCATCAGGTTGACGGCTTTACGTAATAGGTGTTGCATTTGACTCTCAGTCGAACCTGCCGTACCCTGTGAAATGACATTCCAACTTTATAACGCGGAGTAGGAGCTTTATAAACCTTGGCTTAATCGGAACTTTGTTTCGTCGGTTTGATTACGCAGTCGGAAGCATTTGCCAGTCGGACACTTGAAACATCATATCAGGAAGTTGCTGTTTACCTGTAAAGATGATCCTTTAGTGATATCATCATTAAAAATTTATTTTTTTTTATTTTATTTTGGATTAGTGATCGGAAATTATATATACATATATATATATATATATATACAGCTATATATATATATATATATGTAAATAAAGTTACATTTCGTTGTGCCGATTTAAAACGATGGAATCGGGACGCCGGAGAGGTTTAAACAGCCTCCTGTCGTCAGTGTCACTACTCTGTGTGGTCCTGGACCTGCAGCTGGACGGTAAGAGTCGCAAATAAACCATTTATTAGATAGAATACATTCTAGTATCTTCAACAATGTGGTATGTCTTAAATGTAGGCTGTGGCTCTGTTTAGAAACTGCACACAGGGTGTGTTGTAGCGGTGTAATGTTTACAGAAATCTCCCGTATACATTGTGTGTGTGTGTGTATATACATATATATATATATATATATATATATATATATATATATATATATATATATATATACATACACACACATATATGTATGTATGTATGTATGTATGTATGTATGTATATATATATATATACATACACACACATATATGTATGTATGTATGTATGTATGTATGTGTATATATATATATACATATATATATATATATATATGTATGTATATATGTATGTATGTATATATATGTATATTGTCATTATCTGTCACGAGTTACTGTGACTGTTTAGTGCTTTGTTGTAGGATAACCGCATGAATATTTCGTCTTATTTTGGTTCCCAGTCCAGTATGACTGATTTTCATGTTTCAATATCTATGTTAGGCTATTTATTGTAGTTTGTGTAGGCAAATACTTTCTGCCCATCATTTCGTGCAATGACAATCTTAGTTGAATCTGGTTTCATTTTATTGGAAAGGAAAGTTTGTATGCATTGGTTGATTAAATGACTCAGGACTTGTGACTTTCACTCTCGTTTCAGGTGTGTTAGGTGCCACCCATGTGGAAATCGAGCAGCACCTGGAGATGGGCCGCAAGCTTCTTGCTGCGGGGCAACTGGCAGAGGCGCTCTCCCATTACCACTCAGCAGTTGGTGAGGCACAGTTGTACACACAAACACTATACGGCTAATAGCATGTGGACATCTGATCATCAAACACCCCTGTGTTTTCTGAATATCCAATTTCAGATTTATTTCCACTTTGTTGTTATAATATCCTCTTTTACTCTGGAGAGGCTTTCGACTAGATTTTAGAGTGTGACCGTGTTCTTTCAGTAAAGTTAACTCTCAGTGCCGGTTCCAAGCCTGGATTAAAATGGGAGGGTTGTGTCAGGAAGGGCATCCGGTGAAAACCTGTGCCGAATTGAAACGTGGCGATCCTGAACTGGGAGCAGCCGAAAGAACAACAACGACAACGGCTGTGTTCTTTCAGTCACAAGAGCATAAGTCATGTACTGATGTCAAGTGAGGAGACTAAGGTGTTCGGGTGGGATTTCAGATCAGGTTAGGGCTTTGGAAAAGTCACTTGAGTTGACTCCAACCTTGGCAAACCGTGTTTTCATGGAGCACACTTTGTGCACAGCAGCAGTATCCTGATGGAACAGGTTTATGGGTCTCTTAGATCCTGTGAATAGAAATATTAAAGCTACAGCATGCAAACGTGTAACAGTTTGGGAAAGAACTACATATGGGGTTGATGGTCATGTGTCCACAAAATTTAGGCCATATCTAAATATAAAAGTCCAAGAAATATTTTCATTTTCATAAACAGTTTTGTTTCATACTTATGATAATAAATTCCAGTTCAACAAAGAATTTTTTCCTCTTCATTTTCACTTTTACATTTAGCAAGCATTGAAACAATTTGCATTGCAAAGATGCTAATCAGTTTGATCATAAATAACTAAAAAATTTTTTGTTTGACACCATGCAATGATTAAGGTTTACCTTAATTTCAAGACCACCTTTATGTGCAGAAAGAATATTTAAAACAATAAATGCTGGAGTTTTTTTGTATTGTTGTATTTTTGCTTGATTGTTTCTCTCTCTTTGTCTGCTGTTGACCACCTGCAGAGGGTGATTCAAAGAATTACCTGACATACTACAAACGTGCGGCTGTGTTTCTGGCCATGGGGAAGTCCAAATCAGCCTTGCCAGATCTGACTCGAGCTATTCAGCTTAAACCAGACTTCCTAGCTGTAAGTCTGTTAGATGTCTTGTTAGAAATGATGAAAATAAACATGTAGTGGATATTTCATACAAATGTGATAGATTAGATGAAACATGATCACTTTTAGGACTTCTTACCATTTATGTTGATTTATTTTGTGCGTGTTCAGGCTCGGATACAAAGGGGGAATATTCTCCTGAAGCAAGGAAACCCTCAAGAAGCCAGAGATGATTTCCAGGCAGTGGTAAGATGCAGAATGATTAGCCTATCCTTATTATTTCTCATACAGATATGCATGCAGATACACGTAAACTGCTGGTTCATCTTTGAGCAAAGCCCTTAATCCTAAGATGCTTTAAGGCATGCCATTCCATGCCATAACAAGCACTGTGACCCCTTATGCTGTGAATGTAGTACCTTTTTATGTGTTATTGGCCTTTTTAAGCAGTTAAACATTCTTTCTTTCTCCAGTTGCAGCGCTCTCCAGACACAGAGGAGGCCCATAATCAGCTCCGCAGAGTCATGGAGCTGGAGGAGCTCCAGGAGGAGGCACATAAGGCCCATCACCGTGGCGATTACACCACCACCATCCAGGTGCTAGAGCGGGTCATAGAGGTGAGTTTCAGAAAGGGGCACCAAAATGAATCAAAATTCCATCATTTGATGTTCAGGTGAATTAGGTGAAGTTTAGGTAAAACTTGCCTTTAATAACTTCTGTCACTCATCCTTTGCTTTAGCTCTCTCCATGGGATCCAGAATCTCGGGAGCTAAGAGCAGAATGTTACATCCGCATTGGGGAGCCGAGGAAAGCCATATTAGACCTTGCGCCTGCAGCACGGCTCAGAACAGATAACCGAGCAGCTTTTCTAAAACTCAGCCGTCTGTTATATGACCTGGGAGAACACCAACAGTCACTCAGGTCAGCACAACCTATGAAAGGGCTTCAGATAAAAAAAATAAAAATAATAAATTCTTAAAATATTCTGTGTTTTACATGCAACACTGACTGTTCTGGTGTTAGAATACTCAACATATTTTGGGCCATTTTTGTAGAAAGATTCTATTCCACATCTTATTTACATATTTAGTGTATTCTCTCTCTCTCTCTCTCTTAATCTCACTCTCTCCCTGATGATCAGTGAGATCCGGGAGTGTCTGAAACTGGATCAAGATGACAAGGAATGTTTTGCTCATTACAAGCAAGTGAAGAAGCTTAGCAAACAACTAGACTCTGCTGAGGAACTGATCTCAGAACAGCGGTAAGCATAAACAGCACTGGGTTGCTCCATTAGCATAGGGAAATTATTTTTTCTTTTATTTGCCTAGCTGCCATTCCCGCACTGACGCGGATTGTCTCTAGTCACACATACATTCAGGACAACAAAAAGCTCAGTCCATGGTGAAATCTCCATGCTGATACCAGGTGAACTAGCTCATGTATGCACCGCCGCATCATTACGGTAACAACTAGTGTGGATATGCAAGAAAATGTGATTACAGTCTTGGAAAAAAAGACACCTGCTTTGTGAACAAACCCTGAGTATAGCTACATGTGTAATATTTTGCCGTTATAATATATACTGATGTTGGGTGAGGATGCCTGCCATGTAATCTGCTTCCCAGTTCATTTCAAAGGTGTTCAGTGGGGGTTGAGGTCATCAACTCAAGTTTGTCCACTATTTGTGAATTTGAGCACTTGTATCCATCCTAAGTGAATGCTATTTCTCCATTTGTCTAACAGATATCAAGAAGCAATAGAAAAATATGAGTCTGTAATGAGGACTGAACCGAATGTTCCGTTCTACACTCACAAAGCGAAGGAGAGGATCTGCTTCTGTCTAGTGAAGGTCCGTAACATTCTGGACTAGAAACAATACTTCAAAGGTGGAGTAACATTGTATTATAATTGTAGATTCTTCACATTCTTCTTTGTTCTCTTTGCTTCGTGTGATGTAAGTAGAATAAGAAGGCAGAGGAGGCAGTAGACACGTGTTCAGAGGCCCACCAGAGAGACCCTCGAAATATCCACATCCTCAGAGACAGAGCTGAAGCCTACATTCTGCTACAGGACTATGAGAAAGGTAGATTGCCTTGTGCTTATGTATTGGATATATGGCACATGTTTAATCAGTGTTTATAATAATAATTAAAAATAATATAATACATTGCATATTACTATGTTCCTTACTATTATTGTTACTATGTTACCTCTTCTCTTTTTTACTTTCTATCTGGTCTGTCTCTTGAACCCTTTCTCGATCTGTTTCTGTCCTCAGCTGTGGAGGATTATCAGGAGGCACGGGAGTTTGACCAGGACAATCAGGAGATCCGTGAGGGTCTTGAACGTGCACAGAAACTCCTGAAGATGTCGCGGAAAAGGGACTACTACAAAATCCTGGGAGTAAGCCGGTATGGACATAATGAAGATATATTTTTTATATATATATTTTTTGACTTCTTGTATTTATACTCTTCAGCAGCACTAGTGCACACTAATACACATGTGAATGATCCTTTTTCATGTTCTCTCCTCAGGACTGCTAGCAAACAGGAAATCATTAAAGCATATAGGAAATTGGCACAGCAATGGCATCCGGACAACTTCCAGTCTGAAGAAGAAAAGAAGAAGGCTGAGAAGAAATTCATCGACATTGCTTCAGCTAAGGAGGTTCTTACAGATCCAGGTAAATATAATTAAAGTTAATACTAGAGCTAGATAGAGAAATGTGTTTTGTAAGATAGATGTATGTGTCCTAATCTTAATGATTCAAGTAATGGCAAAACAGTGAAAATGAGTCTAATCTGTTAAAAGGATAAAGTCAAGCCATCATACAATATATTAAATTTTTATACTTTAATGTGTTGTATAGAAATGCGTCAGAAATTTGACTCAGGAGAGGATCCCTTGGACCCTGAGAACCAGCAGGGCGGAGGTGGTGGAGGAGGAGGAGGCTGGCCATTTGGTTTCAATCCCTTTGAGTCGGGTGGAAATTTTCAATTCAAGTTCCACTACAACTAATATGACGTTAAATACGATGGACATGATTATTATGGACAATGGACTGGATTTATTTAAAATCCCACAAAGGGAAGATAAGGAGAAAATCCACGTATTCTTCAGATGGCTCTTCTGTTGGCTTTTTATCACATTGGGGTAGTTGTGTGCCAATTCAGACCTGAAAAAGCTGACTTTTGGGTCTCTTAAGGAATCAAATGTTCTTACGTGATTGAAAAATTGTTTTTGCTCGACTCCATGCAGCCAATGGGTGTGATGAATTGAAGTCTTATTTAGTATTTTTCAAATCTATAATGTTTCAGCTTTATCAGCTGAACATTTCTATGGCATCTGCTTTTCCATCTAGGTCCCATCTGTCTCTCACTCTCGCGCTCTCTCTGTCTGTCACCCACAAGTTCGCTGTCTCCTCTTTTTTCTCTAATTGAGTAGTTCACATAGGAGGGGGCCTGATTTCAGTACTGTACTTAAGAAGTGTGTATCTGTGGCAGTAAATGTTTTTAAGGTTCAGTCTCAACACTCCAGACTTGATTACAATAAATCAGTATTGCACTATTTTGTGCATTTAATTGATTGGTATAGTTTATAGGGGATGAAAATGGTTAGCCAGAACAATGAGATTGTCTCTTCCTGTGTAGTTTTTTTTTTCATGATTACCCTTGAAAGTTTGCTCAGTACATTTAAAAAAAAAAAATTAACCACCTTGGTTATTGAATGAATGGAGAACCTACAAGTCTAGTTCTTGCAGTCAATCCAAGACACGATCATGGCTTCACAGAAGTACCAAAATACCTCATGGCCTGACCATACACAAAACACACTCAACGGCACTGGTAAACTGGCCCACTCTCAGCCTACTACTTCATAAAGTTTACCTGCTTTTTCAGCTTACTGTCTCCAGATTAATTTACTCTATAACATGCAGTCCAATCTATATCTGACACAAAGTGTGGCAGATAGACCGACCTAATTTTGTTTTGGAAGCATCTGTAACGATTAATATCTATGTGACTACTCTTCTCTACTTATATAAACTTGCAGGTTCCCATTGAATGGTTTAGTGATTTTTTTCCCCAAGGAGTATTTATGGCTTTGTGTTTCATAATTTTCTGCATTCTTTGAATGAACTTATTTGAAGTCACTTTTAGGTTGGATTATTTAAAAATAAGAGGGAATGTTCTGATTAATACCACTGTGTTAAGTGTTGTCTCTTACACCCCGACTTACACAAATCGACACACACTGAGCTGCTAGGCACTACTAATTAGTTTCCATCACTGAAATGCTACCTTTATTGTCTAGGTGTGTTGGCAGCTCGTCCCTATACAAATCATTAAAGGCACATGTTAATGTAAAAGTTCATACGTTATCATAGCAAAGCAAATATTTAACCATATGTTTTAGTCCAGTCTGATTTAATGACCAACCAAAATAAATGAAAAGCAAGTCTTGATGGTGCACAACCACACATCCATCTCAGACCTGCTCCTATGGTATTGACAGTGTATGACAATACATAATTCACAGTTAATGTTGGGGAATACAAGGCTTGAAAATCACATGCTAATTTGTCTAGTTTTTGTTCAAACTATTTTGTTTTAATAGTCCTTTAAGTGTCCTATCCTTTGCTGAACAAACTGTAAATGTGAAAATATGGCAGATCTTGCTAATCATCCAGTCTCTGTCTTAAAATCAGGCCAGAGCTCACTACAACATATACATTTATATATGCATATTAATTGCATCATGTGTTATATTAGCTATCACTGGGGACTGCAGTGGGGTCAATTAACACAGTGGTACTGAGGTGGGGTCAGGGAAACTCCAGGGGTCTATGAAGCATCACCAGTGGGTTTGTTTGTTGTTTATTTATTTGCTTGTTTGTTTGTTTGCTTCCATGTAACCATGGTTGAAGTCACTATCCATCTTTATGAAAGTCTTCCCATAACTCTAATATTTACTACTGTTTTATCCTGTTTGACAAGTAGGTTGAATTCATCCTTGAAAATAGTAATTAGCCAGAACATTATTGTCCAGATTTGAATAATGTGCTTAAAATTTAAATAGCTTATAATACTCTAGTACCTCTATAAGTATTCATTTCATTTATTTTTTCTATCTGGTACCACAATCTCTGGTATCTCCAAACTGGGGTCAACTTTATGTTAAATATCAAATAAGCTTCAAGTTTAAGTACTTGATTGATGCAAGTGTGTGATGATTTAAGCAGTTTGCACTGTGCGAGTGGGCAAATGTAAGGATGGGCAATGTAAGGATTTGAGCGAGTTTGACAAGGGCCATATTGTGATGGCTAGACGACTGGATCAGAGCATCTCCAAAACTGCAGCTCTTGTGGGGTGTTCCCGGTCTGCAGTGGTCAGTATCTATGAAGTGGTCCAAGGAAGGAACAGTGGTGAACCGGCGACAGGGTTATGGGCAGCCAAGGCTCATTGATGCACGTGGGGAGTGAAGGCTGGCCCGTGTGATCCGATCCAACAGACGAGCTACTGTTGCTCAAATGCTGAAGAAGTTAATGCTGGTTCTGATAGAAAGGGGTCAGAATACACAGTGCAGCATAGGTCAGGGCTGTTTGGGCAGCATAAGGGGGACCAACACAATATTAGTCAGGTGATTCAGGTGGTCATAATGTTATGCCTGGCATACATTATATATATATATATATATATATATATATATATATATATATATATATATATATATATATATATAATTACATTATATTACATACACTACTTGCTTTAATATTTTTTCCTCCTTGGTAAATATCTGTATTGTTATTATATACAGAGAGGTGGTGTGCATGTCTCGCGGTTGCCACAGTAACCACTGTGCGTACATATTGGCTACACCGAAACAATAATGGAGGCGTTTAACCTAACAGTTTATTCAACACTTTGTTGAAATTTATCGAAAGACATTCTGTTTTTCCATTTAGTGGTTGGGTTAATATTGCTGCATATATTTTATTACAATGCCGCGTTCGAAGTATTTTACACCGAATGAAGTGTCCGTGCACAATACACTAGGAGACCTGTGGGTATCGTATCTGGGTAAAGTTTATAACTTGACACCTTTACTACAAGATTACAGAGGTAAGAGTCTGACTTAAACCGCCGTCATGTGCTTTATTTAAAGTAGCTGTAAGTTACGGAGTTGTTAGTCAATTTGTGTTACAGCCTGTAACACTCAGTTCTTTAGCTGCTCCGTTGATTAACACTTGTTGGAGCTACATTTTAGCTACACTTCAGTGTAAGTTAATGTCACCTAGTTAACCTCATACCTGTGTTGGTCTTTTAGGCGATGTACTTCTGAAACCGATTATTGAAAGTGCAGGCACGGACATCAGTCACTGGTTTGACCCCAAAACGAAAGATGTAAGACACATTACCAGACCTCTACGACTTTATACACCTATATTATAATATTATTATTAAACTATTTGCATCCAGTAAATATCTATCTATCTATCTATCTATCTATCTATCTATCTATCTATCTATCTATCTATCCTATACGATATTGGCAAAAGTTTTGGGACATCCCTCCAAATCATTGAATTCAGGTGTTGTTTTTCAGGGTTTGGACTTGGCCCCTTAGTTCCATACCAAGACATTTTGGACAAGTTCATGCTCCCAGCTTTGTGGGAACAGTTTGGGGATGACCCCTTCCTGTTCCAACATGACTGTACACCAGTGCACAAAGCAAGGTCCATAAAGACATGGATGAGAGAGTTTGGTGTGGAGGAACTTGACTGAGTCCTGACCTCAACCTGATAGAACACCTTTGGGATGAATTAGACTGGAGACTGTGAGCCAGGCCAAAACTGGGACGTCTGCCTTTACCTGCACATGCATTTAATATGGAGTTGACCTGCCCTTTGCAGCTATAACAGCTTCAACTCTTCTGGGAAGGCTTTCCACAAGGTTTAGAAATGTGTTTATGGGAATTTTTGACCATTCCTCTAGAAGTGTATTTGTGAGGTCTGGCACAGATGTTGGACGAGAAGGTCTGGCTCGCAGTCTCTGCTCTAATTCATCCCAAGGGTTTTAATTAGGTTGAGGTCAGGACTCTGTGCAGGTCAGTCAAGTTCCTCCACACAAAACTCACTCATCCATGTCTTTATGGACCTTGCTTTGTGCACTGGTGTGCAGTCATGTTGAAACAGGAAGGGGTCATCCCCAAACTGTTCCCACAAAGCTCCAATAAGAATTTATTTTAATCAAACATAATTTGTTTGAATAATTGTGTTAAGTTCATAAAATAAATCTGTACTGACAGAGTCCATGAAATTTGTGTTTTAATACTTTCCTGGCTGCAAAAATGTTGAAAAGCCCTGCCCACTGATCACAGCCCTGTTTTTATGTCAGATTTTTTATTTAACACCACATTTCTTAGTTATTTTCAAATATGTTCTAGTTTGACTCTAATTGACATCATTTATTTTGGTATATTTGCTTTCCCAGATTATTACCCATGTTGATCCTTTAACCGGCTGTGTAAAGTATTACACCCCCAGGGGGCGCTTTGTGCATGTGCCCCCCACGTGCCCTCGCACTGACTGGGCCAATGATTTTGGGAAGCCTTGGTGGAAAGACATGCGCTATGAAGTTGGCATTCTGACAGCCAAGGCACGCTGGATCCGCATCATCAACACACTCACTGCCCAGGAACAGAGGCTGGAGGTAGGGTACAGCTGCACACTCAGCATAACAGTGATGAATTCTGCACATTCTTGTCTCTTATAAAATCATGGCCTGCATCCAGAGTGCACTGATTAGTTCAAATATGTCAGCGAATAAAGGTCAAAGATGGCTGTGTTTGCAAAATATATGTCTGTTTATGCATAAATGTTGCATGAACCTGTTATTTTTCTTTAGTCAAATGGGTTAGTTACACTTTGCGTAAGCATGCTGAAGAGGGCAGGATTGAGCTATTTCTGGATTCTTCTTACTTAGCGCCCCCCAAAAACACACACACACACACGCTTTTGACTTCTTAGTTAATTTTGCCCTCTCTTTGGTTTCTGCATTGAATTTTATTCTTCTTCTTGATAAAGGGAAGTGTTACTGCTGTTATGCCACTGGGTGTACAATAGGTCCGAGCTTGGGTTCATGCTTTAATTCTACAGTCCAGTGACTGCAGAGCGGCCAAGCACGCTCCTGCCAAATGCCTCATCTGGCATAAGGCTATTCTTCTTTGTCCAAAGGCATACATGGCCATGCCCTCCTCCCCACCACCGCCACCAAAAAAGGCTCTGCTTATACAATACGTATTAGCCTCTATGAAGGAATTATTGGAAGTGCACCTAATCTTTACAATGTATTACAAATCAATTTCGTCAGGAAAGTGACTGACACCTGATAACCTTTTATTATCTGGCTAGGTTTGTTCTGAGGAGACACTGAATGAGATTTTATACCGTTACCTGCGCTACAACTCCCATGCAGCCAGCTACACCTGGAAGCATAACGGTGTCAATATGGACATGAGTAAAACCTTGAGTGAGAACGGGATTCCAGATGAAGATGGGGAACTAGACCAATGTCGGATGGATCGTGACCTCTACACTCCATCCATATGTCTGTACTTCAATGATGACCTCACTGAACTTTGACCAAAGGGGCGGACTGTCATCGTATACAACACAAATGCTGATATTGCAACACTGTTAATCAGTTATTAATTGTTAATACAGCGTTTCATTGTAACAGGGGTGTCAATAGAAGGGGAATAAATATCACAGAAATGTGTATCACATTATCCTATTTATTCCAACATGAATAATTCAACAGAACACATAATGACATACATAATCTCACCATAGTTATAACATGTTCATGTTCGCAGTTCATTGTAGCATTGCTTGAAGTTGATGTGCTGCAATAAAGGCAACATGCTGTGGAATTTTATTGTGGTATATGGCAGACGATAAATAAAGCGGATTCATTTGACAAAGGTTTAAGAAGATTTAAGGTTTAAGGTGAAGAGTGTCATTCAAGGACCACATTTTCTTTAGAAAGCTTTACTGCCAGAGGATGCTGGCTTTTCAGGAATTTGTGTCCTGTCCTGTGGATGAAATATAACAGTTTCAGGTTCCTCTGGTGCACAGGATTCATTTTGGTCTCAACACAAAAAGTAAATTCAGTATAATTTTTTTTAACTTCATTTCTTTCTTTATTATTTTAAAGAAAAACTCCAAGCATATAACCGAGAAGTGAATCCACACATTAAACGGTTAATTTTTAAGCAACATCTGATGTAAATCTGGGCATGGCTGCGGCAGAGCTCCTCTCCCCCCTTCTTAGCCTCCCTCCAGTCAGACAGCCCCAATAACGCACAGCCTTTGCTCCAAAATAGTTTTATACATCGGTGGGGGCTTTTAAGAATATCAAGGTAGCCATGTTGGATGGATTTGTGTGGGTCTCTGCAGTCCGACTAAAGAGCCTGTCTTTACTCTTTAGAAATAAAAAACGCACACCAGACGGTTAGCAGAGGCAAGTCTGACTGTATGGTGGATTTCACTAGAGAAAAGAAAAGCAAGTGAAATCCAACTTAGAATTAGCAATAACACCCCCTTTTCACTGGAACAATGTGAATGTTTTTGAGGAGGGAGGGGAAGAGAGCGCAAGAGAGAGAGAGAGAGAGAGAGAGAGAAAGGAGGAGGAGGAGGAGGAGAGGGGGGGCGTTCTGAAATAATATAGTCAGCCATTTTTATGTAAGGGGATTTTTCTTATTGGGGGGGTTGTTAAAAAATAAATATAAGGGCGGCCATCTTTGTTTCTCTGCCTTGTAGTGTAAAATATTCCAAAACGCCCCCCACTTTGTGTGTGTGTGTGCCGATTTGAATATTAAAATAAATATTATTCGGAAGGAATATACTTTTTGATCTCGAGGACGGGGTCGCTGACAGGGATATAATGTCCTCACCTCTCCGTTCTTGTGAGGAAGATGAGGGCATGGCGGTTAATTCCGAGGGAGGAGATTTTGATGAAGAAGAAGAAGACGACGGGGAGCTGGACGAGAACGCAAGCGACATAAACTCACCGGCAGCGCCTCGAGAAACTGCAGCGCTAGCCGCGCCAGGTACCGTACACGCACACACACACACACACACACCGGACCCTGGAGCGCGCCGGGAAACACATATACATATACAGCTTAAAGATAGTCCGAAAAAAATACTTTTACAACTCCGAGCATGAATAACATCTGCAGCTACAGCAGCCGGTGGTACTTGCCAGTGGCTGTATTTGCTACACACCTTAAAGCAAAGAAAATGTGCACCTTGAGCATGAAGTTTAGAGTTTAACCAAAGTTCACTAGTCACATTTTCTGTCCCATATAACTTCGGGGTTATGCAATTTTCAAGCTATCAAGGACTGTGATATACTATATTATACTTTACCACACAGTGCTGGTTGATAAGCTACCTCCACATAAACAAATATTATAAGGTTTTGTAAAACACCAGAGAGAGAGAGGGAGAAAGAGAGAGAGGAAGAGAGGGCGAGAGGCTCGCGGCTGATTGAGAGAGTGGTGTTGTGACAGAATGTAAATAAACATGACCCGACCCACTGTCACTTCAGAAAACTCACACACACACACACACTCAAACGCCCAACATTACTATAATCTACCTGTATTTACCTGCAACATTGTAGTCTTCTCACGTCCTTTACTTTGTGTCCTGTCTTTCTCGTGGCTAATCTACATAGTTACATGTTTACATGTTAAATAATGTCAAACACCGTGATGGATAAATGTAATGTCTAATCATCAAACTAAATGGAGCTTAATAACACTTTGACATTTGATATCGTACAGGATAAGTTGCCCTTTAGTAGTAGTGGTGGTGTTTCTACTTATCATAACCAATAGGGGGGAAAAGTCAAAGTTTTGTTTTGTTTAACAATTTGATCAAAGATATGTACTGTTTGATAGTTGGCTCAGCTTGCAGCACGTACATGTGGGACGTTTGGAGTTTGAAACGCCGTAGGCCCTTTCTTTCTGTGCAGGATGTGTCTCGCGCAGACAGTAAAAAGGAGCGCGTGAATCAATTAAAGTACGCGCCCCCGTGTCCCCCTGCGGCCCCTGGAGACCTGCAGCAGCAGCGGCGGCGGCTCGCCGGCAGTGTTCATTCCCCGGAGCGCGAGCTCTCTTTGGGGGGGAAGCCGCCGCACTTCACCGCTCTGAGCCGCAGTGAGCGCGCGGCCTGCACATCCCCGAGTCCCGCGTGCGCGCTGCTGCCGCCTCTGGCTGCGCGAGGCCAGCTGGGCGGTAAAGGCAATCGCGCCTCGCGCTCGCTGCGTCTGACGACAAAAGGCGTTATGTGAAAACCGAATTGATTTGAGTACAATGGCGGACGCAGTTTTCAGCTCGATTTTCATTCCCGCCACGACCGACACGATCAGGCGTGAGCCTTTGTCCTCCTTACTTTGTCCCATATGCGAGGGGTTTTATTAACAGTTTTCCCATCGCTAAACAAACTAAAAATAATTTTAATGTACATCATTCAGGAAAACAAAATAACTCAACTAATTGATAAATTACAACATGCTTTAACTAGACCCTCATTATGCCTATCAGTTTTGACATACAGTAATAACAAAATATATCAGTTTCTTTCTGTTTTAGATCTACAAAATGAATGTATTATACTTGCGTGTGTGTGTGTGTGTGTGTGGAGAGAGAGAGAGAGAGAGAGAGAGAGAGTATATATACCAAACAACAACTGCATTGACTGAACAACTTAGATTTGCACTTTTGAAATGAAAGTGTTATCTATAAAGCACAATGAAACGTTACTGCATCAACATTATTCACACCAGGAGCGTACTATTCTGAGATTAACTTGTTAAACCTTGACAGCTTAGTGCAGGTCAGAGGTTAAGTAATTGAGTGACACTGATGTTGTCTGCTCCATCACCCCCTGTGATGCTCTCAAGGGTCAAACCATTGTCAAGCCTAATTGTTTTGGGATGCGGTTCAAGGGATCGTTTTCAGCTTGTGTCAAGGATTATTGTCAGCTCTGTTTAGACATCACTCTCTTCAATGCCCCCCACACTAACACCCACCCCACCCCCAAAACACAAACATACATGTTTTTTTTTGTTTTTGTTTTTTTTTCAGACGATGTTGAGGATGGAGGGGAAACATCAGAGAGGGAAAGCCTGGGAAAGAAGAAGAGAGGGCCAAAAAAGAAGAAGGAAGCTAAAAAGAAAGACAAAGAGGGCAAGACCACCAAAGCACGCAAACGCAAAAAAATAGTATGTTGTTCTATCTAGCATTATGCTTTTTAATAAACTTTTACGTGAATATTGTGTTTTGTCACTTAAATCTGAATGCGGCACCTCTGTGTTCTAGGACAGCGATATAGAAAGAGACTCCGAACAGGACTACGGGGTGAACTCAGATAGTGCGCTCAGTGATTATGGCGAGAAGAAGAAGAAAAAGAAGCATAAAGACAAGAAAGAAAAGAAGACCAAGAAAAAGAAAAAAGATGATGAAGACAGTACACACGAAGAGACCACGAAAGTAAGATAGTGGTGTTTATATATATAAAAAAAAGTGCTTTCTGGGTTCCTAGCCACAGTATATCCTTTTCCATCCTACACTTCACTTCACCATATATGCTAGATACTCTAAAGCATTTTTAATATGGATGAGAATGCCATTGCTTCTACAAATAACTTATGATGATGTACAGTACCTTAGGAAGACAATGTTTGTTATGATGACCATTGTTTGGTTACATGTTTCTTTCAGCCAGTAGAACTAAAGACATCTGCTCAGCTGGCAAAGGACTGGGGTCTGGAGGATGTGGATCATACTTTCACAGAGGAGGACTATCGGACACTAACCAACTACAAGGCCTTTAGCCAGTTCATGAGGTACTGTGCCAACAATGTGTGGTTAATTTGGCACTTAAAAGCAGCCAGAATAAAATAAGGATGACTGGGGATTTTAATTTGTTGTGCAGGCCTATGATAGCTAAGAAGAATCCTAAGATCCCCATGTCTAAAATGATGACCATCTTGGGAGCGAAGTGGAGAGAGTTCAGTTCCAATAACCCCTTCAAAGGTTCAGCAGCCGCTATCGCAGCTGCAGCAGCCGCTGCTGCAGCAGCCGTTGCTGAGCAAGTCTCCGCGGCAACCGCTTCTCCTGAACCACCCCCTCAGCCACCCCCACTTCGCAAGGCCAAGACCAAAGAAGGGAAAGGTGAGTTGCCTTAGAATAGGATGGAGATGCATGGCATTGTCTTAATAGTGTATAGATGACAATGGAATTTGGTTCATTGTTCACTATATAGTGTTTGCCTCTAACGGGTATGTAAGTTGTTTAAGTGACAAATATTTCATTTCAAACTTTTTTAAATCAGTATAAACAATGTTTATGCTAATAGTCAGATCCTTTCCCATGGGAATCATCCTGAATATAGGTGTGTGTGCAGGTATGCAAAAATGGGAGTGGCCAAATCTGCCAAATTACTACAGTATTTTTAAATATATTTCCAAAGACCAGTATTTATTTATTGTTTTTATTATTATTATTATTATTATTATTATTATTATTATTATCATTATTATTATTATTTACATTGCTACTGAAATATCTCGAACATATTTTCTTTAATAAAATGCTATGTATAAATTCAGTTCAATTTATTTGTATATATAAAAAGTTTACAGTTATGTTACTATTTTATCCCTAATGAGCAAGCCTGAAGTAAATATACAATGGACTATGCAAGATGCACAAATTGTTATGTTGGAAAAGATATTTTAAATATTATTCCATATTTATTGAAAAGCATCCTGCTAGCACTTATTATTATTTGTACAAATCTCGTCAGTGTGTGTAGTGTGCTGTCCTGTGTTTGTGTGTGACAAGGCCCTGGTTATAAAAAGCGCAGCAAGAGTCTACGCACCTCTGACAAAAAGAAGCCCAAGCCTAAGAAGATGGCTCCCCTCCGAATAAAACTGGGAACTCTCGGGAACAAGCGCAAGAAGAGCAGCTCGGTGAGAATGCACACTGGTTGCATTGGTTTGTGTTGTGATGAGAGATGTTGTATTAAATGTGTTGCTTCACTACTTTTCAAGCTGGTGTGTGTTCATATAATCAACTCCTGAATTATTGGCACGCTTCAAGAGAATATAGTCAACATTTTTTTACATACATTACACACAAGTATTCAAACCTTTATGCATATTAATTGCCTTTACACTAAGTAAAATCATTCTTAGACAATAGTATACTATTTAATAGTATTTTTGTTGACAAATTAATCCCAGCCTTAAGCAATAAACCTTATGTTCCTGAGCTGTTGGGAGTCCTGTAATAGTAATGCTACATCCAACTAGAGAAATTAAAAAAAAACAAAGACAATTTTGTACTTGGTGTGATCTCCTCAAGTAAAATTCCTCCTACAACTGCCATTACAGTAACATTGGCAATTTATACAGTATGTACCTTAGAACAACCAAAATACAGACTAAATAGCTTATAAAATCCTTAACTTTGACTTTACCTAGGTGCTTTAAGGAGGAAAATATAGCCAGTTAGCTGGATAGCTTGTTGCTAACAAAACCAAACATGGAGGAGTCCATGTTTTTTCCCCACTTTGTATCTAGAATGTATGGAGGCTGAAAATGACGTCATTCCGAGCTCAGAATTCCTGCTTCAGAGGTAAGTTGCATGCAGCATAATTCACAGTCAGTGGGGTGTTGGGGTGAGAGAAAGAGTGTGAGAGTGTAAAGAAACAAAATTAAAAAGCATCCACTATTTACATTTCAGGACTGATTGTGTTTTGGCTTTGGGCATTGAACATTTATTAGGTCTCTAATTGTGTGGAAAGGGAGTGAAAGAGTGGAAGACAATTTTTCCTCATTGTGGAGTAAGAGTGAGTGATATCATCTGGTGTGAATTTTAGCCAGCGTGCCAACAAATTTATTTAACAGGTTGAAGAACCAAATACACAAATTGGGTAACAAAATATAGGGAGAACACAGACTGGGCTAAAAAAACATTGGACATGACAAAAAGTGATAATTTTCTTATATGCACTGTATTTTAATTAGGTAGCTGTTAGTAAGGTCTCTGTTTCCACCCTGGAAATAAGCTGACCCTCTGGGAAAGTCCCTACATCCAGTCCAGGGTCAGAGACTTTGGGAAACTATGCATTAAGATTTTTCTGTAGATTATGTGCCCTTTATAATTCTGCAGAAGGAGCAGAGGTAAGTGATGCACAGGCCTTACAATCAGGCAGTCACAGTAACAGCTAACTAAAGCACAAGGTCTTGTTGGTACTTGATAGTCACATTGATGAACACAGTAGTCATTTTATTCTGATAAAACACTTCTGGAGTACTGAATTGTGAATTGAGAATACCTGGGCCTGACTGTAGACTTACATACTCAAAATAGTAAGCCACTATATGTTGTCATTACAATATAGGGACCATTATAAGGATTATAATTGCATTATAAGGTATGTGATACAGCTTTCTTTTTAATGTGTGTTCCTTGGCACGATGTTTCACAATGAATTCATATGATGGAAAACAACCCAGCACAGCCTACATCAGAAAATGTTTTTCTGCAAGAAGCTTGCAATAGCATTTTCTACCATGGGGAAATTCCAAAATCTTACATTGTAGATGTAAAACTAATGCAAAAAATGGTCAGATCTGGAAAATTGCTCATTTGATCATACTGTCCACCTACACAGTGAGAATAGTGGTGAGACAGGTGATGAAGAAACCAAAGATTAGAAGTTTTATAATTGCTTGGTTTATTGTAGTTGATTACTGGGGCTTTAAATGTCACAATCTGTAAAGTCTAACTTTTTTCTGTTTGAAAGTGGTGCAAGAAAAATGCCTGAGAGCACCCCACAAAAACTCAATCGCTCTATTGTGAGACAGATTCTGTTTTAAACCTGTGGTCTAAACTGAAGATGACAGTCCGCATACACAAGACTATTAATATACACTATACGGAATATACAGAGCTTAAAATGCTTTGCATGGAGCAGTGGAGACCACTGCTATTATCCCCAGGGGTGACTTCTAGTATTTTGTGCTCTTAGAGAAAATAATTTGTATGAAAAATATTATGTTAAGATTAAACCATGCATAACCCTCATAAGCTTAAGCATAAAATATTACTAACTGCATGTGTTGTTTATTTTATGTATTAATCCCTGCTCTTATAAAGGGTGCCAATAACTTTGGAGTTGACTGTGTGTCATATTAAAACTCATTATAATGACTTTAAGCAGAAAAACTCCAGTTTGTGTGTGTGTGTGTGTGTGGTATGTTATTCTTTATAGTGATATTGTATTGGTTTATGTGTTTTATCTAGAGTGAAGAGGTGGATGATGATGACTCTGAGCAGGAGAACTCGAGTGTTCACAGCTCCTCGGTGCGCTCAGACAGCTCCGGCCGGGTGAAGAAGAACAAGCGAGGTCGGCCAGCAAAGAAAAAGAAAAAAGGTGACATTTTATTTTCCTTTTTTTAACTGTGCTTCACTGACATGTGACTTCCGATGTTGTTTTTTCCAAAGATGATTAGGGCCATCTGAAAATCCCCTAGAAGTTAAGTTGTCTTTATTTGTCACATATACATTACTGCACACTGAAATTCATTCTAGGCATATCCCATCCTTGGGGGTCTGCCATGATGCAGCACTGCTGGAGTAGGGTAGGTTGGGGGGGGGGGCTTGTTCAAGGGCCCAATGATGGCCGCACTGGGGTTTGAACCCTGATCTTCCAATTAACAACTCAGAGCCTTAACCACTTGAGCTACCACCGCCCTGACTCATTACCTTAATAGTAATAAGTGTCATGCTCTCGGGTAGTTGTGTGTCCTCTCTCATTTCTATCTGTCTTTCCCAGTGCTTGGAGATGAGGATGGTGATGGCTATGAGACAGATCATCAGGACTACTGTGAGGTGTGTCAGCAGGGAGGGGAGATCATCCTGTGTGACACGTGCCCCAGAGCGTATCACCTAGTGTGTCTGGAGCCTGAGCTGGAGAAAGCTCCTGAGGGCAAATGGAGTTGCCCACACTGCGTGAGTCACCTCTAAATCTTGCTTAAAAGCTTAAAGGAGCAACAGGTTCATGTTTTTGTGTTAAAAGCTGAGTTATAATTATTATCTAGTAGGTACATGTTTTGATGAGAGCTTGAAAAATCCTTTTAAGCATACTGTGCCACTGGCAGAAAGGCTTCTTTAATGTCGTGCCACTTCATGAGACCAGCCATGTGACCAGTAGCAAGGTCAGATTGCTATGCCTAACATCACCACAAACTTTGAAGCTGGTGTCTGTCTTATAACTGAATGTATTTATATTCATAATTGAAGAAGCTGCACTATATGGCCATAAGTATCTGGACACCGGACCGATATGTGGTTCTTCTCCAAACTGTTGCTACAAAGTTTGAGGGCAAATGTGTGTAGAATGTCTTTGTGTGCTGTAACATTACAATTTCCCTTATCTGGAGCTAAGGGGCTCAAACCTGTTTCAGTATGACAATGCTCCTGTGCAAAACGCAAGCTCCATGATGTCAAGGTTTGTCAAGGTTGGAATGAAGGAACTTGAGTGTCCCGCACAGATCCCTGACCTCAACCCAACTGAACACCTTTGGGATGAACTTGAATGTTAACTACACACCAGGCCTCTTCACCACAACATCAGTGCCTGACCTCACTAATGCTTTTGTAGCTGAATGAACACAAATTCCCACAGTTACTCTCCAAAATCTAGTGGACAGTCTATGTAGAGGAATGGAGAGTATTATAACAGGATGCAATCTGGAAGGTGATAGTTATTAAAGGACATATATATTGGTGTGATGAACAGGTGTCCACAGAATTTTGGCCATATAGTATAAAATGCAATGAAAAGTGAATCACAAAACAACCAGGCTGACTGCTGATATTTTTTTCTATGTTTTAGGTTGTTGTCCTACTTAAATGATCAGTTTACATGGTTAGAGAAGCAACAATAGACATTTCAGGCCTCTCACTTATTACAATTTAAATCGACAGCATTCATCTATTTAGAGGAAAGTGTTATGTTTTGTTATTTTTTTGTAGTTCTTTTTAAAAGAAAGGTCATGAAACATTTGTGGCTTTGTTTTTCACTAAAAAAATCTTTCAGCTTTGTAACTTTCAAATAGTTTCTGCTTTGATGGAGAAAATCACAATGTAAATTTGTGATGTGTTTTCTGCTAGGAGAAAGAAGGGATTCAGTGGGAGGCGAAAGAAGAAGACTTTGAGGAGTTTGAAGAAGAGTGTGATGATGGAGGGGTGGTGGAGCCAGGACCAGGAGGAGAGGAAGAGGAGGATGATCACATGGAGTTCTGCAGAGTGTGTAAAGATGGAGGGGAGCTGCTATGCTGTGACTCCTGCCCTTCCTCTTATCACATACACTGCCTCAACCCGCCCCTGCCTGAAATACCCAACGGAGAGTGGCTCTGCCCCAGATGTACAGTGAGTTGTGCAGAACTGAACTAGAATATATCGAATTGGGCTGAAATGATATATCGGAGCTGATTCAGAATGAGATAAATTGTTATATCACAGCAGCAGCGCATATTAAGATCGTCGAACATGATCATATGTGCTGTCGTTTCTCAACTTTTACAGTGTCCACCCATCAAAGGGCGGGTGCAGAAGATCCTCCACTGGCGATGGGGTGAACCTCCGCCTCCTGTGCCTGTTCCTCCACCTCCGGATGCACCACCTGATGCTCCACTCCCACCTCCTATGAAAGGCCGACCAGAGAGAGAATTTTTCGTTAAATTAGCAGGACAGTCATACTGGCATTGCACCTGGATCACTGAACTTCAGGTGTGTTTATCTTTGTATGTGTAAATGAGAAATAGAGAGACTGAAAGGAAAAACAAGTCACTTTATCGAATGCATTTATGTTAGATAAATAGAGAGATGAGAAGATAGATAGACAGATAGATTATTAAACTATATATATATATATATATATATATATATATATATATATATATATATATATATATATATATATATATATATATATTATATATATATATATATATACATACAGTATCTCACAAAAGTGAGTACACTCCTCACATTTTTGTAAATATTTTATCTTTTCATGTGACAACACTGAAGAAATGACACTCTGCTATAATGTAAAGTAATGAGTGTACAGCCTGTGTAACAGTGTAAATTTGCTGTCCCCTCAAAATAACTCTAAATGTCTAAACTGTTGGCAACAAAAGTGAGTACACCCCTAAGTGGAAATGTCCAAATTGGGCCCAAAGTGTCAATATTTTGTGTGGCCACCATTATTTTCCAGCACTGCCTTAACCCTCTTGGGCATGGAGTTCACCAGAGCTTCACAGGTTGCCACTAGAGTCCTCTTCCACTCCTCCATGATGACATCACAGAGATGGTGGATGTTAGAGACCTTGTGCTCCCCCACCTTAGGGTTTAGGTCTGGAGACATGCTTGGCCAGTCCATCACCTTTACCCTCAGCTTCTTTAGCAAGGCAGTGGTCGTCTTGGAGGTGTGTTTGGGGTCGTTATCATGTTGGAATACTGCCCTGTGGCCCAGTCTCTGAAGCGAGGGGATCATGCTCTGCTTCAGTATGTCACAGTACATGTTGGCATTCATGGTTCCCTCAATAAACTGTAGCTCCCCAGTGCCGGCAGCACTCATGCAGGCCTAGACCATGACACTCCCACCACCATGCTTGACTGTAGGCAAGACACACTTGTCTTTGTACTCCTCACCTGGTTGCCCCCACAAACGCTTGACACCATCTGAACCAAATAAGTTTATCTTGATCTCATCGGACCACAGGTCATGGTTCTAGTAATCCATGTCCTTAGTCTGCTTGTCTTCAGCAAACTGTATGCAGGCTTTCTTGTGCATCATCTTTAGTAGAGGCTTCCTTCTGGGACAACAGCCATGCAGACCAATTTGACGCAGTGTGCGGCGTATGGTCTGAGCACTGACAGGCTGACCCCCCACCCCTTCAACCTCTGCAGCAATGCTGGCAGCACTCATACGTCTATTTCTCAAAGACAACCTCCGGATATGACGCTGAGCATGTACACTCAACTTCTTTGGTGGACCCTGGCAAGGCCTGTTCTGAGTGGAACCTGTCCTGTAAAACCGCTGTATGGTCTTGCCCACTGTGCTGCAGCTCAGTTTCAGGGTCTTGGCAATCTTCTTATAGCCTAGGCCATCTTTATGTAGAGCAACAATTCTTTTTTTCAGATCCTCAGAGAGTTCTTTGCCATGAGGTGCCATGTTGAACTTCCAGTGACCAGTATGAGAGTGTGTGAGAGTGAGAACACCAAATTTAACACACCTGCTCCCCATTCACACCTGAGACCTTGTAACACTAACAAGTCACATGACACCGGGGAGGGTAAATGGCTAATTGGGCCCAATTTGGACATTTCCACTTAGGGGTGTACTCACTTTTGTTGCCAATGGTTTAGACATTAATGGCTGTGTGTTGAGTTATTTTGAGGGGACAGCAAATTTACACTGTTATACAGGCTGTACGCTCACTACTTTACATTGTAGCAGAGTGTCATTTCTTCAGTGTTGTCACATGAAAAGATATAATAAAATATTTACAAAAATGTGAGGGGTGTACTCACTTTTGTGAGATACTGTATATATATATATATATATATATATATATATATATATATATATGTATATATATATATATATATATATATATATATATATATATATATATATATATATATATATACTGTATATGTCTGTACATATATAAAGATCAAAGTCAGCATCTTTCTCATTTTCTCATCCTTCTGTCCTCAGCTGGAGATCTTTCACTCTGTGATGTTCCGCAACTACCAGCGGAAGACTGATATGGATGAGCCACCTAGTCTGGACTATGGCTCTGGAGGAGAGGAGGATTCTGGGAAAAGTGAGAAACGGCGGGCCAAAGACCCTCAGTATGCTATCTTAGAGGAAAAGTATTACCGCTACGGCATTAAGCCGGAATGGATGATGGTACACAGAATAATTAACCACAGGTAAGGTTTGTTTTACAAAATATATTATTATAATTGTTGTATACATATATTGATCCGTTAAAATGTTTATGAGATGACTTCTGCCAATGTTGTTTTTTGTTTGTGTGTTCGTGTGTGTCATTGCAGTGTGGATAAGAAGGGGAACTACCACTACCTGGTGAAGTGGAGAGACTTAACTTACGATCAGTGTACATGGGAAAGAGATGACTTGGACATCCCAGAGTTTGGCATCCATAAGGCAGCTTACTGGAGACACAGGTACCACCCGATTTTACAAAATGTAAAAACTGATGCAAAAAGTTCCTTATAGAGACAGCTTATACCTTTTATTTGTGCATTTTTGGATTATCTTGAATCATGGATGGATGGATAACATTATTCATCCCAGGGGGAATATGTATATATTGTGTAGATTGAAATACCAGTATACATGATAAAAAATAGTTCTGCAAATTAGTTATGACAACATAGAAGTTTTTGTCACTATTTGTTTTATTAGCCAGTGAGATCCTTGACACTAAGTCTTTTTTGGGTCTCATAGAGAGGAGGTGATGAAGGAGGACCCAGACAAGCCAAGGAAGATGAGGAGAAAAGACGAGAATGATGAAGCTCCTGGCACACCTGTTAATGATGTAAGTATGAGCTATTGGCAGATCCGTGCTGCTTTCCTTTTCCTTCCGCTGTAATTTTTAATGATGAATTTTAATGACACAACACTTATGTTTATTAAAAAAAACCCTCTTCCCTTATGACTCACCCAGCCCACGATAAAGTATGAAGAGCAGCCAGACTTTGTGACAGTAACAGGAGGAACTCTGCACCTCTATCAGCTGGAAGGTCTCAACTGGCTGCGCTTCTCTTGGGCTCAGGGCACCGATACCATCCTGGCCGATGAGATGGGCCTGGGCAAGACTATCCAGACCATTGTTTTTCTCTACTCTCTCTTTAAAGAGGTGTGTCTGCTATGAGGTTATTTTAGATGGTGTATTGAAGCACAAGTAATGCTTTCTGAGGCATTAAGTGGCTTAGCACATTTATAATAAGAATCTGGAAACACTCCATTTGTGTACCTCTTTTGTATGCATTAAATCAGTGGCCATAATCATCATTTATTTTTAGAAAGAAGCTATAGATTATCTGCTATTATAACTGACAAGAAACGACACGGTTGAGCTTCATATTAGTAGATATTTCTAGTAATAGGCTTAATCTAGAAATTTCTAGAAAGGTATTATTCTGTTATTTTACTTTATTCATGTTTTTTAGATTTCTTTGCTTCAGTATGTTTTTGTCTCTTGTCACTGCAGGGTCACACCAAGGGGCCGTTCCTGGTGAGCGCCCCACTCTCCACCATCATCAACTGGGAGCGGGAGTTTGAGATGTGGGCTCCAGACTTCTACGTGGTCACGTACACAGGAGACAAAGAAAGTAGAGCTATCATCCGTGAGAACGAGTTCTCCTTTGACGATACGGCAGTGAAAGGAGGGAAGAAGGCCTTCAAACTGAGGGTGAGAAGGAGACAGAAAAAAAAGGATATGAACCTTACACCTGAAAGTCTCTGCTTTCATCCTGTTCATCTTGCTAATTTCCTGTTAAACTTGATGTGCTTGTGATCAAGAGGTTTCAGCACATGTATGTCTGAAATGTTTGAGATGTTTGGCGTGTGTTTACAAACTCCCGATGTAGCAAAATTTCATCAAACCACAGCAGCTATGTTTACATGCAGCTTAAAATCTGTTCATAATTCCACAAGAAATAATGTTTATGCACATGCATGTGGTTATCTAATTTTCAATTTTCAACAGTTAAGGAGGTCAAATTGGTAGAGGATAGACCAAGAACGTGTGGTAAGACAAAAAGGGTTTTTAGAAAAGGACACAAACTACTAATAATAAATATGACATTTAGGACTGTAGATGACATTTATGTGCAACTGTTTCTCTTTCTGTACTCCAGAGAGAAGCTCCCATTAAATTTCATGTGTTGCTGACATCCTATGAGCTGGTGACTATTGACCAGACTGCCCTGAAATCCATCGACTGGGCCTGTCTAGTGGTGGACGAAGCTCATCGTCTCAAAAATAATCAGTCCAAGGTACCAGCATTTCTGAGCATTTATGTGTATGTGTATGATTGTGTACATAACATAGTTTGTACTGATGTGTAGTTATATTTTACTACTATAAAAATTCACATAAAAATCCTGCTTTAATGCTGATATGTGTGTGTGTGTGTCAGTTTTTCAGGCGACTGAATGACTATAAGATTGATCACAAACTGCTGCTAACAGGCACGCCCCTTCAGAACAACCTGGAAGAGCTTTTTCACCTGCTTAATTTCCTCACCCCCAACCGCTTCAAGTGAGAACGAACACACATGTTTCTCATGAGCACACACAAACACAGGCATGCACATGCACACAAACTCATTCACACACGTAAACAAACACCTTCACAGAGCTCAGTTTGTCTCTCTGTCTTTGTGTCTGAAGTAATCTGGAGGGCTTCCTGGAGGAGTTTGCGGACATCTCCAAGGAGGACCAGATCAAGAAGCTGCATGATCTGCTGGGGCCACACATGTTGAGACGGCTCAAGGCGGACGTGTTTAAGAACATGCCGGCTAAAACGGAGCTCATTGTTCGAGTGGAGCTCAGCCCTATGCAGAAGTGAGAGAACAATGAGAACACGAAGGGATGTGGGTTTTTAGAGCTAGGCAAACTATGATGGCATTTTCTATTATAGTCATGTGCAGACTCGGAGACAGACTCAAATGTTTTGAGGTAGAAGAATATACTGTCCGACATTATTGGTGCCTTTCAGTAAACTGAGCAATAGGTAGATTGAAATGTTTCAAACGAATGTCACAGGTTCCTAAGTGGCTCAATAGAAAAGTGTTCACCATGTAATCAGGTGCTTGAAGATTTCAAACCCTGACAATGGTACAGCCACTCAAGGGAACAAAATCTGCCAGGATCTTTGAGTGGGAGGGATGACGTCTTTCTCTCCTGTCAATCAGAGCAGCACAAGCCAATCTGTAAGTTCATTTATGTGCAAGACAAAAAAGATGATTTTCTCCAAGTAGCTTCAGCTACCTCATGGTGCAGCATGAGCAGCAGTTTGAAAAGATGTCCTGGCTGGCTGCACATTACACATAGCAGTGGTGGAAAAAGATATCAGTATAGTCAATATTTGGTAATGTTCCCATTATTACACACTGAGCCCCTTCCTTACATGTCTAACGAATTTGGAGAACATTCTAAAAGAAACCTGGACCACTCCTCCCTAACGGAGTCTAGATTGAATATTGTTTTTGTTTAAGGCAACGTTAGTAGTTTTGCTAAGTTAAAGCATTGTAAGTGTTTTTGCTCATTTTTATAATACATTCCAATGCTACACTTAACTCTCTGTTGTTTATAAAACAGATAGATAGATAGATAGATGGATGGATGGATGGATGGATGGATGGATGGATAGATAGATAGATAGATAGATAGATAGATAGATAGATAGATAGATAGATACTTTATTCATCCCAAAGGGAAATTCACAGTTTCCAGCAGTATCCACAAATACAGGTAATAGATAAAATAGGAAGGAATATAACAAAAATACTAAAATACCCAAATTAGGGTACAAAATATAACAAAAAATATATTAAATAACAAAAATATAAAATATTACCAAATATAGCAGAATATAACAATATAACAAAATATAGCAGAAAAATACTAAAATACCCAAATTAGGGTACAAAAATATAACAAAAAATATATCAAATAACAAAATATAAAATATAACAAAAATATATCAAATAACAAAATATAAAATCTTACAAAATATAGCAGAATGTAACAATATAAAAAAATATAGCAGAAAAATACTAAATACAGAGATTTAGGAATAAATATGGAGAATGAGATGAAAAACAAGATAAGCAATGTGCAAAACAAGTGTTTAAGGTTACAGACCTATTCGACTGTTAAACAGACTGTTAAACTAGTTTTCCATTGCTGACTAACCCTCACCAGTACTCTTTAATTGAGTGTATGAAAAGCCCCTCTGCCCCATTCCACTTCTTAGTGAAACATTCGTTCAGTAGAGTCATGCATTGCATTTACAGGCTTCAGAATTTAACCAATAACTAAGCACATTTCAAAATGTTATCAATTTCCTGTTGCCAGTGATAGGCACAGAACATCCACAGTGGTGGTACCTGGTGGTGCTTCTTCAGCTTCCTCAGAGAACCTGCGCACAAACGATAAGCAAGAAGGTCTCCTATTTAGGCATTTGATGTAATGTGTGTAACTGACAGATTTCCAAAGACTTATATGTTTGCACAATGTTGAGTTTGATTGCTGCCTAAACATCTGCTTGAGGTGATTTCACACACAGAAAGAAATCTATTGGTGCGCTCTCAGCCATACTTCATTTTTGCATAATTGACAAGCAGTTTGTATTATAACTCGTGCTCATATTTAAAGTTTCATCTTTACTATCTCAGAGTTGGGTCACCTATATGATCACATACATATATTAGGACAAATAGAAAGAGAGAAACCACAATGCATAAGTTAAGTGAGCACAAATGAGATATCTTATAAAGTAATAAGCTTTGCATGTTTGTCTGTATGTTTTGAAAAAGAAAATACTACAAGTTCATCCTGACTCGGAACTTTGAGGCACTGAACTCGAAGGGAGGAGGGAACCAGGTTTCTCTGCTCAACATCATGATGGACCTGAAAAAATGCTGCAACCATCCCTACCTCTTTCCTGTCGCATCCATGGTGAGAGACACACAGTTACCAATTTTCTTTTTTTTTTTTTAAATGGTTATCCCAATGAGTCTCACATTAACACACACACACATTTCACACTAATTAGGTGAGATACACACACAGTGCTATCACTAGTAAACCAATAAACAGGAGATCCTGAGTTAAAATTCCAGCACTGCCTTCATCAGCTGGTGTTCACAGCTCCCTAGTAAAATAATAAGTACTTAAATAATCCTGACTACCACACACCCACTTTTGGTCCCTTGAGGCACCCTTAGCTCTTAATTGCTTGGATTTTATCATCTCTTAGTTGGATGAAAGAACCTGGCAAATGACTGAATATAAATGTATTCTTTTGTCTTCAGTGTTTTTTCTAAAAATAGTGGCGGCAGCATGCATAGTGCTGCCACCTTGTGCCTAAGATTGTTACTGCACTATTGGTCAGTTTGTATGTGAATTTTTTCTCAAGAAGGAGTATTAAAGTGTGGCAAATGTCTGTGTGTTTTAAGCTTCACCCCATTTTTAACTGATTTATATGATTCAACATGTCTAGCAATAATTACTGTTTCTTTTCTATAATTTCTATAATGTGTTTGCCTTGTAGGAAGCTCCAAAGACACCAAGTGGAGCATATGAGGGAGTCAGTCTCACAAAGGCTTCTGGGAAACTGATGCTGCTGCAGAAGATGCTGAGAAAACTGAAAGAGCAGGGCCATCGTGTGCTTGTGTTCTCTCAGGTAAGGACAGATATGGATTTTACAATATATGCTTTATACAAGGGCAGCATGGTGGCTTGGTGGTTAGCACTGTTGCCTCACAGCAAGAAGGTCCTGGGTTTGTGTCCTGGGTTTGAACAGGCAGGGGCCTTTCTGTGTGGAGTTTGCATGTTCTCCCCATGCCTGCGTGGGTTTACTCTGGGTACTCCTCCCACAGTCCAAAAACATGTTCATCAGGTTGATTGGTAATTCTAAATTGCCCATAGGGGTGAGTGTGTGTGGTCCGATATGTGGCCCTGTGATGGACTGGCAACCTGTCCAGGGTGTACCCCTGCCTTTTGCCCTATGCTGGGATAGGCTCCAGCAGACCCCAGTGACCCTAATTAGGAATAAGCGGGTATAGACAATGGTTGGATGGATGTTTTATACACTCACTGAGCACTTTATTATGAACACCAATTATTTAATCAGCCAATCATGTGGCAGCAGTGAATTCATTAGAATACCATTGGGATGTGATGGGATGTGAGTGGGAGATTCACAGTGTGAAAGCACTCCTGATAAATATGCAGGAACAGTGTGATGTAATGTCAACATGGACCAGGATCTTAAAAGAATGTGTCTAATATCTTGTAGAATCCATACCACAAAGAGTTGAAGCTGTTTAAGAGCAAAGGGAGGCAATACCCAGTATTAATGTAATGTTCCTAATACAGTGCATAATGTACATAGTATCTTACCACACACAGTAGTATGCACAGAGTATGCACTCTCTCACTTCCTAATGCTCATGTTTACATTAGATGACTAAGATGCTGGATTTGCTGGAGGATTTCCTGGACTATGAGGGTTATAAGTATGAGCGCATTGATGGGGCAATCACTGGAGCACTGCGACAGGAGGCCATAGACAGATTTAATGGTAAAACTTTCTTGAATGCTATTATGATATTAAAATGTAATTACGTTTGTGCTAATTAAATAAATGCTAATTTAAAGCTTATTGGAAGTACTAGCCTAGAATGTTTATTATTTGGTACAATTAAGATTTTTTACAAGTGTATGTGGACATCATACTGTGACAGTTATTTTATCGATGCGGAATCTTTCTGAAAGAATTTATTTATTCTGCCTCCTAACCATAACCCTCTTCTACAGCTTGTCTAATCCAGGTACAGTACAGCATAAATTAATATCTGTATATTTTCTCTTAATTTCAGCTCCAGGTGCGCTTCAGTTCTGTTTCCTTCTATCCACAAGGGCAGGGGGATTGGGGATCAATCTGGCAACTGCCGACACTGTCATTATCTTTGACTCAGACTGGAACCCTCATAATGACATTCAAGTAAGTATACACAGTCATACACACACACACACAAAGTGTATTGGACTTTATTATGTTATGTTGCTAAATTTAAAGATATTATAATGTCTGGGTTATGTCTTATATATCCTTTTCATTTTTTAAAGTGAATTTACTTATATCTGCTCCTCTCTCTCTCTCTCTCTCTCTCTCTCTCTCTTTCTCTATCTTTTAGGCCTTCAGTCGGGCTCATAGGATTGGTCAGGCAAACAAGGTGATGATCTATCGATTTGTGACCCGTGCGTCTGTTGAGGAACGGATTACCCAGGTAGCCAAACGTAAGATGATGTTGACTCACCTGGTGGTGCGGCCAGGACTGGGCTCCAAAGCTGGCTCCATGTCCAAACAGGAGCTGGATGACATTCTCAAGTTTGGCACAGAGGAGCTGTTCAAGGATGAAACTGAAGGTGAGAGTGTAAAGTAGGAATATATGGATAGATAGAAGGATTGAAGTATGAGTGGATAAACTTGCAAGTTGAAAAGATATCTGTTGAGATGTCATTACATTCTTGTAATGACTGTATATCGTTCCCAAAATTGTGTCTGTGTGTTCAGCGGGAGACAATAAGGATGACGACAGTAGCGTAATTCACTATGATAATGCTGCCATTGAACGTCTGCTGGACCGGAGTCAGGATGCCACTGATGACACGGACATGCAGAACATGAATGAGTACCTGAGCTCCTTCAAAGTAGCCCAGTACACAGTCCGAGAGGATGACAAGGTAAGGAGGTGAAGGAAAGAAAGGAATGTCACAGTGACACCAGAAAGGAGTAAAGTAGCAAATAAGAATAGGAAGTTATGATAAATAATGCCAATCATAATGTGCTTCTGGGTACTGCCCCAGCTCTGTTACTGTATTTCTACATTTTCTGATCCTATTGTGTTTGTGTGTGTGTTTTGTCAGATTGAGGAGATTGAAAGAGAGATCATTAAGCAGGAGGAGAATGTAGACCCAGATTACTGGGAGAAGCTTCTCCGCCACCATTACGAGCAGCAGCAGGAGGATCTGGCCCGCAATCTGGGCAAGGGCAAGAGAGTCCGCAAACAGGTCAACTACAACGATGCTGCACAGGAGGATCAAGGTACCTCTGCATACACGATATACACCACTTTATGTAATTGGTCAATCCCAAGCCCTGGAAGGTTTTCTGTCTTGGTCAAGTGTTTTGCATGTTAACTATGCAGGAACTTTATTAAAACCTCAAACCGAGTGTATTTTGCCTTTACAATTTTATTGAATTAATGCTATTGATGTGTGACACATTCTGAAGCCGTTACCTTTAGCTTCTACCCCGAAATTTTGCTTTAGCCCAATGTCAGTAATTGCTGTGTGCAGCAAGTCGAGCTATTCAGCACATGCACTTCTGCATTCTTTGGTGCTTGTTTATGTGTTCATGTGCATTTGTTTGGATCCTGGTCCTCCACCCTCACGTGTCCTTATTGCCCCCACCTGTTTTAAGTTTACCTTTTGATTCTTTTGTGTATTTAAACTATTGTGTGTCTTCGTTCTGTGCAAAGTATACATTCAGTTTCCATGTGGTTTGTCTACACTGAGCCTTGTGTAACTGCTTCAAGGATCTTGACTGTTTACTCTGCTTAATAAATATCATGTTTACCTGCACTTGCATTACACTTGCATTCACCCCCATTACATGACACCAAGTCTACCAACATTTGCAATAGCTGGCTTAATGATTCCAGCCATTTTATTGGTCCAACACATCTGCTTATGTTTATATGTCTACTTTTTTCCAAATACCTGGCATATTTTTTGGTGTTTATTGTGTTTTTTGTGTGTGGGTTTTTACATTTCCTCATATTTGTCTTGTTAATGCTATGGCTGTCAACTATTAAAACTGCTGTTAGTAACTGAATAGACCAGAAACCACTGAAAAATATTTTTTCTCACTAAAGTGAGAATATGGCATTGTGTTACATAATTATAAATGGAAGATAAACTGAAAGTTAAGAATTTCTAAATGCACTGAAATATTTAAAATGAAATAAGGAAATTGTGGGGCTTGTGTATATATTTATTTTATTTTATTTAGCTTTATTCTTTTTTTGATGGGCTTGGGCAGTCCTTGCATCATGCTGTTAGTCTCACTAGAGATAGATCTTTAACAAATCTATTTAAAATGCAGAGAAACAACAAGAAAAAAACTAAAGAAATATTTGATTCCTACAGTTATTTACTTTATAACACACCTATAAAGAGTTATTTAGATCTATATGAAAATATAAGCAGGTAGAACTATGGTTTTCTCACTGAAAGTGTCACTGAGTTTTCTTGTAATTTACCATGGTTGGCATTTAAATAGCTGTAAACTCCAGGGTTGTGTATCACCTAGACTGGTAGCTAGACATCATGTACAGTGAGAGCAGGCACACTGTGGGATGTTGTGTGTGTGTGTGTGTGTGTGTGAGTGTGTTGCTGACCCTGCTGTCTTTGGTTTCAGAGTGGCATGCTGATATCTCAGACAACCAGTCTGAATACTCTGTGGGATCTGAGGAGGAGGATGAGGACTTTGATGAGAGGCCAGAAGGTAAGGAAAGCAAAGCATGTGCACAGACTCCTACGAAAGGACTGAATAAACAGGCTTTGATGTGATTAGCGATATGCTCCTTGCAGTCTGTGCTGTCGACATTATAAATAAAGGTACAGTAATGTTTTGAACAGACTTAGTAGCTGCCTTTTTCTCTTGAAGGTCGAAGGCAGTCTCGGAGGCAGATCAGAAATGAAAAGGATAAACCGCTTCCTCCACTTTTGGCTCGAGTGGGTGGCAACCTTGAGGTAAAAGTGTCTACTCTTTTAAACACACTGATTGCAGCTGCTTTGTCGAAGGTACTGACCTGTCACTGAAGAGCCTTTGTGTATAAATTCACATGATTACCCAACCCTACCATCAACTTCAGCTGACATGAGATTGTAATTAGGCTTTGGCAATTTTTGATTGTGATCGCTTAATGATATGGAGGACCTGGTATACTCAACAACGCTTTATACTCTTCAAAACACGACCAGCTGACAGAGTAGTGCTGATGTGTTTGAAGCTGCTCAGAGTAAAATCTTGGTCTAAAGTGGCAAGAAATAATAATAATAATAAAAAAAACTTATTCCTACAATTAGGCCTAAGAATGAAAGAAATGAATGTTTGTATATACATTTGAAGAGAAACAGACTAAAACTCAGTTACAGTTCCTAAAGTAAATATAGAGCTGCTGAAACCAGATGTTCTCCGCAGAAATTTCTTAACAACTGTTATCTCGGAGACTGTGGCTTATTCATAGTCTTTTATTTTCTCCCAGCTACCAACTGGGCAGGTTGAAGGCTAACACATGCTTCCTCTGAGACACATGAAGCCAGCAAACCCCATTCTTTCAAACTGCTGCTCATGCTGCATCCCAGGGCCATGTAACAGATCTGCTAGCTACCCTTTTCTGCATGCATGAGCTCATAGATGTCCATGATTGCCTGTGATTTGCAGGAGAAAGACAGCGAGAGAGAAAATGCTATCCCTCCTATCCAGAGAGAAAATTTTGCACTCATGATTCCCAGACAATATGACAATAATTTTCTGTTAGATTGGATAGAATTCATCATTATTGATATTATTGTGATTGTGTTTAGACTGCTTTGTTTGCACTTATATTGGTTCATACTATAGAAATGGATTCATTCATGCTTAAGATTTGACTTAGGATTCCTTGGAGAAGATTTCCTTCGAGGACATTTATAACATGTTTACTTCTAGATTTAAAGAAAAAATTATATTCAAGAATACTAAATAATTATTTTTGAAAGTAAAAAAAAACACTGATAAACTTCAGAACCATTTAATTAGCAGTTTGTGTAATGTGTGTGCTTGTCTGTGTGTGTTATAGGTATTGGGCTTTAACACACGTCAGAGGAAAGCCTTCCTGAATGCGGTGATGAGATGGGGTATGCCTTCTCAGGATGCTTTCTCCTGCCAGTGGCTGGTACGAGACCTGCGTGGCAAAAGCGAGAAGGAGTTCAAGTAAGAAACAGTGATGAACAGAGATTTATGGTAACTGAATGGAAACACTGAAAGATTGCTCATTTCTATGTGTGCTTTCTCACTCTCATTCTGTCTGTCTGTCTGTCTCTCTCTGCAGGGCATATGTTTCTCTCTTCATGAGGCACTTGTGTGAGCCGGTAGCTGATGGCTCAGAGACATTTGCCGATGGCGTGCCGAGGGAAGGTCTGTGCAGGCAGCCTGTGCTGACCCGCATAGGAGTCATGAGCCTGGTGAAAAAAAAGGTCTGCCTTGTTTATTTTTAGGCTCATACCCAAACCTAGTACGCATACTGGAGGTATTACTGTAAAATGTACTATACAGTACCAGTAAGGAAAGCACACTTTTAGCAGAGTTTCCTTTACTTAATTTTACATGTTCCACAAGATCAGATCATACTTCTTTGTAGTAATGCATAACTATATACTGCTTATTTGGGTGTATGGATTAATTGATAGATTGTGCTTATATATAGCATTTAAAAATCACTTAATGGATGTTATTAAGGAACAGTCTGTGTAGATTCAAAGATATATATGCTCTTAATGTACAATATGAAATAACATCCTATTTTCTATTGATTTTGCTAAAATGCAGTCATTATGATATATAACCATGATTTCAATGAGAGCTGTGATGATCATTGTAGTCATTGCTGTGTGATGCTACACTTATGAATAACAGTCTTATTTTCATTTGTTTTTAAGCTCCTGTTATATAAATAAAATTTTGTAAGAAATATGTGGAAAACAAAGCAGTGAAACAGTTGAGACGTCTAGCCAAATAATGGAGTTTCCAGAAATGTTAAAGACAGAGGTGCTTCCTGTGCTGGTGTGTGCAGGTTCAGGAATTTGAACACATTAATGGAAAATGGAGTATGCCTGAACTGAAGCCTGAAGTCACTGGGGACTCTAAGAAATCCTCAAGAGCTTCCTCACCTGTTATTAAAACAGCTACACCAACTCCAGAGCAGAGCTGCAACAACACACCCTGCACCTCAAAACCAGGTACACACACACAGAATGAACATGTCCATGTACTAGTTCACATAAACATGCACACGCACAGTATAATATATACACAGTCACTAGAGATTGACATGGAATTTCTGAATCACGAAGCTACAGTTGTAGTGTTTGTCCACAAGAGGGTAGAGTGAGACTGTAATGAGTAAAATCAAGCGCTGTATGCTATTAATTTGTGAGCTCATTCATCCTCTCTTTCTAGCCACAGATTAGTCAAGATGGTTCTGTTCATGATGAATGATTACATTTATACAGATTACAGGAAGCCTTTTTTGGACAGCTGGATATCCTGTACACTTTTGTTATTATTGTGAAGCCATGTATTGTGATTAACAGATGCTATTCTATTTAGCCTTGTCAGTAAATGATAAACCTACCCACTGAGCTCACTTATGCACAAACAAGACCTGCATACGATAAACCTGATGATTATGCACAGAAACTCAGACACTTGACAAGATTTTGGTTTGTGACCATGTAGCCACACCATCTCCACCTGAGAAACCAGAAAAGTTTGGAAAGGAGGGAGAACGAGATGAGGGAGAGAGCCTGACTGATGCAGAGAAGGAGAAGGATAAAGGGAGGGAGGGGAAAGAAGGAGAAAACACAGACATTACAGAAACTAAAGAGGTAAGTGTGTAAGAAACTGTGTGAGTAAGTATAGGAGCCCTGGTTGAACACATGGTTTTGGGTATCTGTGCATGGATGTGTATTTAACAAAATGTAGCACAGTGAGAGATTTTCTGTTTCTCAATTCTAAAGGAGACCGAACAAGATACTGCACCCAGTGAAAAACCCGAACCATCTGAAGGGCTCACAGCAGACTCCAAATCAAAGGAAGCATCTGACACAATTCCATCCTCACCAAAGGCAAGGTGTGGGAAAGAGAAGGGTGGAGAGGAGGAGAGCTCTAAGAAAGAGGCTGGTATTGAAAAAATGAAGGAAGAATCTTCATCAGAGCTTCCTGCAATCAAAGACGAGAAGCAAGGTAGTTTGCTATGTGCATAAAAACACATTGCATTGTGTAAATAAAAAATACATAAGCTTTTATATTTATTTATTTATTTATTTTTTTTTACATAATTTCTATCCATTACATATGATGCCTTAGCTTGTACTAAGAACAACAAGATCTATAAGATCAACACTGGAGGCTAAAGGCAGTTGTTCAGATGAAAAGTCAGAAGTGGCGATAAAAAAAATCAGAATTCTTAAATCAAGTAAAAATGCAATTATTCCTCTTAATAAAAACTCTACATATAAAAGTAAAAGTAGAAGAAAGATTTAGAAAAGAAAAAGACTTTGTTCTCAAATTTGCTCATAGCTGACTGTCACAATGCAAACTGGCTCATTTTTATAGTCACATTGGTTAGAGTTTACATTTATAACTTATAATTCCTTGAAGCTGTCTGATGCATTTTATGACTTTACAAATGTATGATCATAGAGAAATGATAGTGATGTAGAAATTAAAATTGTAAAAGTTGAACTCAAACAAATAACACAAGTATAATAACAAAGTAATTGCATAAACGTTTATTGAAGCCCAACAACTGCCCCAGTAGTTTCCTTATAAGTAAACATTATAAGTATATATAAGTAGTATAATTATGGTAAATTATAATTATATAATTATATATATAAGTATTATAAGTAAACTTTTTTTCTGTTGTCAATACAAGCCAGGATGTTAAAACTAAGCACTATTCACTATAGATGTATTAGACAGAACATTCCTTTTAGAAGTCTGATTAGATATCAAAGCAGTATGCCAAATCTAGTCGTCATTTCTATTTTTGTTATGGCAGCAGAGAAAGGAGAGAAGAGTGAAAAGGGAGGAACAGGTGAAAAAGTCATGGAAGAGAAAGAAAAAAGTGAGGAGGCACCTGTTCCTGCAGAATCAGCAGAGAAGAAGGAGAAAGCAGACGGCCAAGCGCCGGATGTTAAGAACGGTGAATGCTGGAGAGCTCTGTCACTTATCATTACCATCTCTAACCTTCCTGTTATAAAGCCGTCATTTATATTGCTTTCTGTTCGTTTTTTCTGGCTGCAGATGAAGGCAAGATGGAAAAGGATGCTGGAAAAGAGGTCAAAGGCCAGAAGGAGGAGACGGCCAAGGGGAACGGCAAACCAGCTGAGCGTCCTCGCTTCATGTTCAACATTGCAGATGGAGGATTTACAGGTAGAAACCAGCGTTTACCAACGTTTACGCACAAGTTTATCATCCACTGCACCTAATTTGTAATTTACTTCAGCAGTGGAAATCTTGTTAACACAGAAGGTGGCAGGTTTGACTGCTTGGACAAACTGTTGTGTACATCAGTAGAACGTACCCAGATAAGAGCGTTCTGTATTCTGTAAATATTTTTGCAAACCTGCAGCTCTGCTGTGACTTTTGTCCAAAGGACCCAAGCTTGCACACTGTTAAGAGTCTATTCTCTGTTGGTTAAGATTAACTCCGATGATTTGGAGAATCTGAGCCCAGCGTGAGCTTTTATACACAGTGCCCCAGTTCTGGCAAAACATTTGACACAAACACTGGCTCAGTGTTAGTACAGCTTGGAGTGGAGCTGCACATATCCTGACAAAATAAGCACAGGCAGGTTTGTAAGGCTGGAAAGTTTATCAGTCGTTTGCACTGAAAATAATCAGCAGTAATACGGAGCTGCCTGGTTCACTTTGGATACTTTTTTCTCATTTAGGTAGTGTTGTATTGCATATATGTACTATATTTTCTCATTGTTTGCCTTTTTGTAGAGTTGCACACCCTGTGGCAGAATGAGGAGCGAGCAGCAATCTCCTCTGGCAAGATGAATGAGATCTGGCATCGGAGGCACGACTTCTGGCTGCTGGCTGGCATTGTACTGTATCCTTGCAAATGCTCACTAACCTTATGGTCTTAAAATCAGTGTGTTAGCCGTATGTCATCTACACCTACATATGCCACATGGAGCCTTGTGACAATGACAAATGTATTGGCAGGATGACAGTATGTGGCAATGTGTCATGGGACAGAATCCAGTTAAAACCTTGACCTTTGACCCATAACAGTCATGGCTATGCTAGATGGCAAGACATTCAGAACGACCCCCAGTTCGCCATCGTCAATGAGCCGTTCAAGTCCCAAGCCAACAAGGGCAATTTCCTGGAGATGAAGAACAAATTCCTGGCCAGGAGATTTAAGGTGAAGATGAAAACACAGAAATGTTTGCCAGTCAACATTATGTCAGTCATTGCAATTTTCTGAAACTTGAAGTTAAGCAAGTTATTTTGGTTACATTTCGATGAGTAAGCATGACTCTACATAACCACACACACCCACAGAATTGTGAGAAATTCAAGGAAGAAACAACATAAAGTGTCTTTGTAAGGCTTATGCCGCAACAGCTTCTCTGTTTGGCAAAGATTCGGGTCTCTGGAGCTATACTGGAGGGATGAACAGCATTCTTCTTAAAGATATTCCCTTGTGGGTGGTGTTTTGAGTGCAGAGTGCTGTCTAAAACATCAGTCCAGAATCTCGCGAAAAATGTAGGAAAAAAAATGTAATAGGAAAAGCGGTTAGTGTTAGTACTCAGTTGCAGTCGAGAATAGCATGTATTTATGTCATTTGAGACACAATGCTGGGTTGTTTACTATTTTTATTAGTGAACCACACTAATGCAGCATGTCAGGATAGTGAAAAGGGCTAAAAAGCATGTGGTTTGTCAACTGATAACATCTCTAAATATTCGCCAACAAAATCTGCTTTTATAGTCATAGTGATATTTCTTATATGACTGCGTAAAATAAATAAACAAGGAAATAAAAAGATGAGATTGTTATTTTTTCTCATGACTCAGTTTGTAAGTCAGCATATGATTTACACCGTTTTCATGCTCAGGAAGCTTCGTGAGCCCTCATGACCTGTTGATGAGGGTGTTATCATCCACTCTTAGGAAGATGGGAGATGTTTATTCCTTCATTAAAGGCGATCAGTCAGCATAACTTTGTACTGATTTATAGTGACCCTTCCCTCTACGGTGACATGTGGACCCAAACCAAGCCAGCACAAAGCCCTCCACAGCTTTTAATTAGTCACTTGACTGCACACTTCCCTTACTGTGCTTGAGAGGACATTTCCTATACGCTAAAATGACTCTAAACCTCAAAGAGTAGTCATTCTGTAAATATCTTTATTTCAGGAATTAATTCATTCCTCAGTGTGTGATGACAGACCCACGCAACATGCTGACACAAACTGTTGTGCAACACCAACGCTTTTTTGTTTTTTCTTTTTTCCAGTGTTTTGCTCCACTACATGTTTCATATCCCGTTCTCTACATCCTCATTCTTTCTTACCTCTCGAACTTTCTCTCTCGTGCTTGTATATATTATATATGAAATGCAAGGGCAAGTGCTATCCTTGCAGTTATTACATCATGTGCTTATTATCTGCTTAAGTTTCCTTAGAAATCTCACTAAAAATGAATTTGTTCCATTTGTTAGTTCTTCACTGTCAGCTTTATCCAGGAAGTTCACATATATTTCCTGGCCACACTCCCACTTTTGCTTGTTTTTCCTTAAACTCTGTGTGTATAAATTAATTGCTTGCTTGCATTGAAATTCTTTCCTTATATTCCCATTTATTTCTTTTTGCTCTGTCTTAGCTCCTCTCATCTTTTTCTGCCCGATTTTCTTGTTCTCTCAGCTGTTAGAGCAGGCGTTGGTGATTGAGGAGCAACTGCGTCGAGCGGCATACCTTAACATGACGCAGGACCCCACTCACCCGGCCATGGCTCTGAATGCACGCTTCGCTGAGGTGGAGTGTCTGGCAGAATCACACCAACACCTCAGCAAAGAGTCACTTGCGGGAAACAAACCTGCCAATGCCGTCCTACACAAAGGTGAGGAGAGTATTTATGTGCGTGCATATTATCTGTACAACACAGGTTTTTTATGCCAGTGCGATTTGTAAACATATACCTAAAAGCTCAATCAGCAGTGGCTTTTGTAAGTTTGTGTTTGCAAGTGGCTACACTTGGAGAATATCCACGAAAACACTGCTTCTGGAAGAAAGCCATATTTCACAACATCCCCAAGATATGAGAGCACTCACATCCACAAAAGGCATTTTCAGCTAAAAATATTCTGAGAACCACAGCTCTGTGTGCTATCTTAATCGACAAAGACAAACAAGCCACTTATGGCTCTTGTTTTAGTTGGCTCATCACTTTTACTCTTGCTGCTTTTTGTGCTTAAATACTTATCTAATTTTTCAAATCACAATCTGCCATATACATTTCGACTAGCATGCGGAATCTGAAGAGTGGGTATAAAGTTAAACCCACTGTAAATCTTTTAAATAATGAGAAGTTGCAATTCCAGAGCTATATAAATGGAGTGGCCAGGAGGTGGCCAAGGCCAGTTAAGGAGGCTCAGATTACCAAAAATAACCCACAAAACCAGATGAAACACTGTTTCATTTCAAGGACGAAACATTATAATATTGATGTTGAATAGTAGAGTAAAACAGAAACAACTTTTTGCACACACATTGCTACTTATTAAAAGCTTACTGCGTTTTAATCAGGCTTCATCGGTACACACGTGCGCAGCCATGCAGATCTTTTATATGCACTGATGATGCATTTACATAGAATTTCAAACAAGAACCAAGGCTATTTTTGCATGAGACGTGCAGCTCTGGGACTGTTTACATGTGCTTTGAAACGAAGCAGCAAGTTTATACCTGAACATTGCTTTGACTTCAGCTTTCATTTAATGACAACCACAACGGGCACCCTGATCAGTGAACATATAAAGAATGCGAACAAACTGCAGTTTATTACCTACAAAATACAGCTTACAAGAAGTTATTTTATTTTGTGTGTGTTAAAACACACAGAGTAAGAATTTGTTCAGTTTTTTAGGCTCTTGCTCATTTCTTGTAGAGTTTAGTAGTAATCTATGGTTGAAGATTCATGGTTCTCTGTCACATACACAGTTATATCCAGTATAAAACATGCAGTGAAACAAAAACCTGGCCTGCTCCTCCTTAGACTGTGTAAATAAATAACTGCATTAAAGTTAAGCAAAATGAATAAAGTGCAGCATTTGGAGAAGTTTAGGGAGTGTGTTGATTCACTATTTTCTAATATGTGTAATTGTTATTTTTACTTACTTGCCCATGTTGTAATGTTCTCCATGGCTTTGCTTTCCTGAGTGCATTGTGCAGCATATAATTGATACAGCATCACTGGATTTATTCCAGAGAAAATAAAAAGAATGCACAAAAGTAATCAAGAATTTATTTAAACAGAGTGGAAATTATATGCTCCATTCGTTCTTGTGTGAATTGAGCTTAAATCATTCAGCAGTTAATAATACCAGGGGAAATGATAATACTAGCAATACTATTTTCCTGCTGTCTTTCCACTGCTAGTTTCACAAATGATGGGTAGCTCCACACTGGGCAAGGAGCATCAGGAGCATGTCTTTAGTTAATGTTAACATGCAAGATTTTTAATCTTTTACAAATATGACTTAAAAAACCTCTGAGATACCCTATCAGATAAGCTTACATGAGTTAGCCTGCAAGATGGAATTAAAAACGCATCTACAATGTTGTCTGTGGTCTTAAAGGAAGTGCATCCTAGAGCTGATCTAATTTCTATATATGGAATCAGTGACAACCCTGCATTTTCATATACACAAAGATATGACATCTGCGCACAAACCTTTATTATATAAATACAAATCTGGGCATTAATATGTACTGTACACTGCGAGTCGAATTAGAGACAAGCAGGTAATGTCAGGATACCTTAATCTTACTAACAAGATTTCACTTACCATTATGTTACTTACCTCACCAATAGCTAGCTTAGCTACCCTTGTTATTAGATTTCATAACCGTAATAACTGTAAATAATAATAATAATAATAATAATAATAATAGACATAATTGCATACACTTTCTTAAAGGCACAGCATGGGGTTTAGTCTGAGCTAGATGACTCATCACATTTCCTGCTCACTGGCAGAAGGTGCAAATACATTAATATATTCATAGAGAGTCTTAAACTGAAATGAGCAAGAGGTTTTCATTTTAATTTAGTTTATATTAAACTTTCCATTTTAAAGCCATGCCTTCCTACACATCAGTGACTTCCTTTGGTAATTCAGGTATTATTCAGTGGTTAGTCCCCTACTATTAATACTTCTCAAATCCAATTCTGCCCAGAAATGAAGTCTAAACTTTCTTTTGTAGAAAAAGATTCTTTTTGTAGATTTGTACCAATTAACTGCTGCTGTAATCATAAAGTCTCTGATTCTCATACTGAACTCTTCAACACAAGCAGTACTAGTAGTAGTTTTAGTATTGTAGGAGTATGTCGTAGTATCTTATAGAGTTCTTCCTTGCTGCTCTTGCCTCTCGCTTGCTTATTAGGCATCTAAATCCACATCTGGAATTCTGAAAAACTGCATTGTAAAACTGACAGGGTCAATTAAAAAAAGCTCCACTGAAAATAAAAACTGAATACACACCTTTCAACACTTTTCTGATCATGTTGTACAAATGTTTAATTGCAGTTCTCAACCAACTGGAGGAGCTGCTCAGCGATATGAAAGCTGATGTAACGCGGCTTCCTGCCACACTGTCCAGAGTCCCACCAATCGCAGCACGCCTGCAGATGTCTGAGAGGAGCATCCTTAGCAGACTGGCCAACAAGGGCAATGAGACACACACACCACCGGTAAATGCTCACACACATGCACCATGAACACACCTGATATTTTTAAAGTAAACTATTCAATCATGGTCCTCCTTCTGTCCAGCCCATCCCACCTGGACCGTATGCAACTCCACAGAACTATGGCCCCCCTTTCACCCCAGCGCCACCAGCCATGGCTCTGGCTGCGGCCAACTACAGCCAGATGCCTCCAGGCTCGTTCATATCAGGTGAGCACTGCTGTTCCATTCATACAAAGGTCTTCTCCAAAATCTTCGATGCAAGGTTCATCACAGGTTGGTTCATTTGATCAGAGCTGGAGTTTGTTCTTCGACCCTGGTCTTTTATAAACCTACAGAAAGAACTTTAGATATTAGGTTGCTAAGCTGCAAAGATAGTAAACCTTTATCAAACCTTAATCACTCTAATCAAACCTTTTTAGTATTTTTAATGTGATTTGTTTTGGGGTTGAAATTATTTTTTTGAGAATGAAGCTCAAATGTGAAATGATCTTTATTGCAGCCAATTAAAACCTACTATTTAGGTCTACTAGACCTTCCTTTTTAACATAGCAAAGAAAGTCCTTGGCTGTTCAGTAAGTGAGCGGTTTGTTTGTAATGAAATTTAAAGGAAAATTTCACTAATTTAAGCAAATATTAGTGAACGTGGAATTTTGCTGTGCCCTTAGAACTGTGGAGTGTTTGTGGTTTCCACACAAGATTTGATAGGTAAAAAATATTGAATCCACACAGAGGCATTGTAACACACACACACACACACATTAGTTTTATGTACTTCTTAGTATATTTTGATGGCTTTTAGAGTTTGACTTTTGAAAAATATGGAAGCATGTTGTAAAAAGCGCAAATTATACTGCAACAGTATGTTGTCAGTCACCTTGACAATCAATTTGTCAGGGCTAAGGAATGCATTTAATAATGTCATAAAACAAATGAGGTCTAGGATGCAGGAACACAGATCATTTGTCTGTGCATAAAAGACTTACAACCTTAAAATATCTGTTTTATATCTGCCAAATTGTCTGGCAAGTGATTTGACTTAATATGGCATGCATTTAAACAAACTTGTACTATGTTTGTTTTTATGATTATAGGTTCCCCATTTTGGTTTCAGCAGTGCTGAAAGAGTTCTAGTTTTCCTCACCACACCTCTCCATCAGCATTTCACTTTCTGTCCCAGATTATTCGATTTATTTTCACGTTCTGGGAAGGCGTATATGTGTACTTTTTCAGTGAGATTGTAGATAGCAGCTAATCTGGATTAAATTCAACTCACTGCTGACATTTCCTGTTAACTAATGAGCAAGAAGAAATGCTGCCTCTTGTATTATTGATATAACTTCATCCACATCTAATTTCTACTTGCAAATGCCCTTTGGCTCTATTGACACTGTAGAAGTTGCACATTTACAATTTTTAAAGCAGTGTTTCCTAACGCAGTCCTAATGTCCTATAGAACTTTAGTATGTTAAGAAGACCACCGCAAAACTTGTCTTTAAGCACCAAAATAAGGGTAGAGTGAACAAGAAGGAATGTATTGTATAGCACTTCTTTCCTTTCATTTCACTGTGTGAACAGACCTGTTATAAGAGACTGTTTTCCATATTTTTGAACCCTGGTAATGGAAAAGTCATGGAACCATAGCTGGAACCATCTAAGTATGGTTCTATGACTTAATGGAAGACCTCCACGATGGTTTCCTTTGGATACACTCTTGAATACTTGCTTCCTTGATGAGTACCAATAACAAATTCATGTCACGCTTATCCTCTGGCTATTCTTGTCAATCCCAGTGACCCAGGTGGCTTGGCAGTTCTCCACTCTGTTGTAGTACAATGGTGACATACATATCCTTCGGTTTTACTTCCTTTCATTATGGACTGATTGGGCAAGAGGCATCTGTGTATCATGGAACAGGTGTTGATACTGTTTCTTAGGCTACAGAGGAGGAAAATGACTCAAGTGTTGACACTGTGATTTATTGAGGATGACTCAGTGCTGATATTGGGCTCTTTATCCAATGAGTTAACTTGTCTTTAGAAAGTAAAGCCCATTTATGGTGCTCCCCAACGCATTGAAGCAACTAGCCATCACTCCAGACAGTCCTAACTGTGAGAACCCTGACTGGACACAGGGTTGGTCAGGGCACATTTTCCTCTGTATAGGTTGATCCATTTATTGATTGTGATATATTGCCATGTCACTATCTTTGATTGACTTAATGGTGAGACCAGGCCATTTTTCTGTCTAAATACTTGCTGTTATGTAAAGACATATGGACAAGTACTCTAAGATAACTCACAACTACTGTGCAAACACCCTGTGTGTAAAAGTAACCCAAAAGAAAGGAACGGACAAACTGCTGTTGTGAAAATAGAGGAATTGGTAGTCCCAGTGGTTAAGGCTCTGGGTTGTTAATCGGAAGATTTGGGATTCAAGCTGCCACCGTTGGGCCATTTAGCAAGCCTCCAATTCCCTCTTGCTCCAGGGGCACTGCATTATGGCTGACCCTGTGCTCTGACCCCAACCCTCCAAGGATGGGATATGCAAAGAAAAACTTTCACTGTGCAGTAATGTATGTGTGACCCATAAAGGCTACTATGCTGTATCCCATAGCAACTAAGATGTGGAAATGCATACCTAAGATCTATGGTCAGCATCAATCATCTTTGATAAGCACTTATTATTATATCTGACATGTGCAGCTGAAAAGGTCCTGTTCAGCTCAATTTGTTCCAAGCTGGAGATTTCCCTGCAGTCGTATTGTTAGGTGCATGATCCAGCTGCATAATTGGGCAAGCCATGCAAAACATTCACTGAACAAATACTTTACTGATGGCAGACAAGATGCAAGTTTGTGTTTCATTAAGGGCAGATGCATCTGTGCCCAATGTTAGGGATAAAATCTTCACTATAGCACCCATACCATGCCAGCTCTTTTATATTTATCTGTATCCCACACAGAGATTTATGGGCGGGTCTTCATCAGCCTGTACCACTAGTGTGACAGTGTCTAGACAATCAGTGTTTATAACAGAGTTAAAGATCTCAGTCTCTGTTGCTGTATCTGTCAGAGCAGCCAGAATTCATGCTGTTTTTATTAGGTCGTAACTTAAGTGGAGGTGGGCTATCCATACTCTCCTCCAGCATGGGCTTCAGGCTTAGAGGTGTAGTCACTGAATGTATATCAGGGTCTGTCTCTGTAGATAAGGAAGCTGTAGGCTCCTAAGCTTTCCTGAGCTCTGCATTTCTTTGCCCTGTTGCGTTTGTCCTGTGCCTGCTGCTCGCTCTATTACTCTGCGTTCCAGCATGGTCAAGGCAGTCATTCTTCATCTTCCATGGGACTGATCATATGAGCCTTCTGCCCGGTTCTGCAGCACAGTGAAGCAGTTTACTTTTTTTTGCCAACGGGCTCTGCAACCATATCTGTGGCTCACTTCACTCTTCGCTGTGGCAGCGAAGTGCCAGAGAAAGGTGATGGATAGCCAGGCTATATTTCAATAGCCTTCAAACTTCGCCTAAGGCATTATGTTGTAATTAGAGCAAGATGTTCAGGAGCCAACACTCTGACTATTGATCATGTCCATCATGCAACTCCTTGAGGGCTTGGCAGAACAAACAGCTCAAGTTGTTTCAACGTTTCAGTAATTCACATACGTTATGAGTTTATGGACTTAAGGTTATAAAATTAGTTACTCTGTATCCACAGTATTGCTTGTGCCTTGTTTTGGAATATTAATATTGCCTACTCAACTAATAAGAAATAGTAATATTAGCTTGACTCTCAAGGTGCCAATGTTTAGCACCAGCTGTGTACAGGCCGCATATAGAGTTTGGTTGTACAGGTCAGCAGTAGCTATACAACATGTTTTTTTCAGTATATTTGAATATATGCTTTCAGTATCTATTTTTTATTAAATTCTAAGGTTTTGTGATATTTCAGTATATATCAGGCAAAATTATTCACTACAAAGAAGGCATTTTAAAAGTTAATTATATTCCATTTTAGATGTAATTTTGCCCACAATGTGATCAGGTAGCGTTATGTCAAAACTTGTGGCTGTGTGATATACTGTATGTTTGAAAGTTTCAGTTGAATACAATCAAAAATAAAACTTGGTTTTGCGTTAGTCACATGTGCCATGGATAAACCATAGCAAGCTCTTGAATTGGCTATATGTAAATGAATAGCCTTAAATATTCAATCGTCTGTCCTTTATTATAAAATCTGTTTTGCATTATTTTGCAAAATGTAAATCTGTTAATAACAGTTTTAAATGAAGTGGTTGCATTTTGATTTGAAAATGCCTCTGAGCAACTTTGGCTACATAATTTTTCTTCCTATTCCTCTGGTCCAACTCTCTGTGATAGAAAACGTTAGTTTGTAAGAGCATAAATATGTTCAGAGTACACATAGAACAAATGTGATTGATTATGCTTGTATTTTGTTTGTTCGAAATCCCAAATGCAACCAGTGAACACTTTGAACCTAAAAGAGTTCTCATGTTCCCGTGCACTGCTGATTGTGTATTTGTGGGAGATGCACTAGCCCCGTTTTTTAGTGCAATGGAGCTTTTTCTGAAAATGTCATTACTCTGATCCACTGCCCTAGCCGTGCCAGGAATTGCTCAGCCGAGGGAACATTTTTTCTCCACAGACCAGGGATATTTTTAAGAGACCAGGGGAAAAAGAAAAAGAAACACAGGAGAAAATGTGCTCTTTTCTAAGCAGGGTTGGTATAAAGGCAGACGGGGCTCTGCGCTGCCCCCTGACTGGGCTAAAAATACGCCACGCATGGGGCCCATTTGAGTGCTTCAGGCCCTGATTGAGACGACTGTTGTGACCCCGATGTAAACTTAGCTGAGAAGAGAGCCTCAAAACGCAGCAGACTAAATAAAAAAAAGAAGAGAGAAATATTGGGGGGAAAAGATGAGAAATGGAGGGAAAGTTAAAGAGCCTGAGACAGATGGAAAGGAAAAGTCTGAACTCCTTAACCTATTTCCATCATTCAGTTTTTGTGAAAATTGTTAAAATATGCAAGAGTGATTTTTTTTTTTATTTAAAGTTCATAGGGCACATACATGGAGCCTGTTAGTTTTGAGCTTCACATACTCAGTTATTTTAATATGTCTGTTGTTTTCTGGCTTAACCTCATAAAACCCAGACATAATAAGCCAGTCATATCACTGTGCACATTTTATCACAAGGACATCAAACTAAAATTTGCTGTGTCCACGGAGTGGAAATAAAAATTTGGGAATTAAAGTTGTTTGGATATCAAGATGCCTCTTGTACGTGCAGTTTTTTTTTTTATTCTAAAGGCCTCATGCCTTCCTCTTGCCCACTGATATATATATTTTGAGGACTGATACTGTTCCACTCATTCTGATCTTGCTGCTGCTGCTAATCCACTCGCTGCCCCGCCAGTGTCTACAGTCTGCCACCTTTGTGCCCCCACAGAAGCCCCACTCTGCCTGAAGACCAAAGAGCACAACGTCCTACAGCGCCAGCGTGTGGTGGACCTTTGGAAGGACGGCAGGTCGGAAGGGTCTATTGGACAGGAGCTGCACATGCCAAAATCTACAGTGCACAGCATCATCGTCAAATACCGCCTCAGCAACACGGTGGAGAACCTCCCTCGCAACGGCCGCCCCAAAAAACCCTGATTGATAGATGCCATGGACAAAAAACACACACTAAGAGGGAGAAAGAATGAAGAGAGAGAAGCGAGTGAAAGTAGAAAGAGAGAAATGTTAGAAATCAAGCCAGAAGAAGCTTAGAAATCCAGGCTGAGAAGGTTATAAACCTGATAAATGGAGAGAGGAAGAGTGAAAAGGGGAAAGGGGTACAGAAGAGGGGCTATCAGGAAACAGCTTAGCACAGAAAAAAGGGAAGAAGAGGAGGGAAGAGCTGAGAGCAATTTAAGGTACACACAACCTCCCTGGCTGCCAAAGCAAAATAATAAAGTCATCAGGAATAATATGAACAGAAGGCAAGGTGAATAGTCTGAATAAAGTGAAGCGAGCAAGCATGACAAAAGAGGAAATCACCCAACCGTTTCCTGTGAAAAGTGGGAGCCAGTGAGACAGCCTGCAAAAAGCACCCCTCTCTCTCTCACCCTCACTAACCCCCCTCTCACTTTCATCTCTCTCTCCGACACAAACCTCAGTGGATTCATCTTTCACTTGGCAAGAGAAATAAGTGCACATGTCGAAGTACCCAGGACCTTTACTCCCTAATTCCTGTGGAAATCTCTCTCTCTCTCTCTCTCTCTCTCTCTCTCCTTCTCTCTCTTTCTCTGGAGTCCCTTCACACTGAAACATTGCATAGTGTCAAAACCAAGGAATTCCTGAGATGGATTGCAAGTTTGTTTTGTTTTCTCAACATTTCCCATCCTGATCAGAGGCTTTAGGGAATCACGGATTGAAGGGTGAGATGGACAGCCTCAGTTTTTTGCACCTCTATGGTGGACTGAATAAATCCAGGAAACAAGCATAATGATTTATTTCTCCTTATCAGCGATCCTTTGAAAGAAAGAAAAAAATGAACTGAATCCAAGACGATGACAAGTAGCATTTTTTTTATTTCTTAAACAACATTTTTTTTATTCTGGATGCAAAGCTCTGTGAACTTTTACAGTATGAAACACACTCTCATTTGTGCTGACTGACCTTATGAATCTCCTTTGGGCATATTGGAGTGGTGTATGTTGGCTAGACCCAGGTAGCCTCAGATCTAATCAGGGCCCTGGGGAAGTAAACATAACTTTTGTTTTTCTACAATATATGGCAGTGCCATGCTTAGATTCCAGTGTTTGTAAACCTTAGATGGGATTTTGTGGCTTAGAATCTGAGATTGGTTTGGAGGACAAGCAGGTCTGGGAGCAGTCCAAGGGGACGATGCTTGAATTCCTGTACAGGATCAGAGCCAGATCAGATTAGCCAGATCAGCCCCCGGTGGGACCCTTATACAGTGCAGAACTGCTGTGGGAGGACTCTCACTGCACACGCACACACACACACACACACACACACAGGTACATAAATCATAAATTAAAAGTTTAAGGCATTTTTATGTGTACAAGAACGTGTGTCGGTGTGTGTTTTAAGCATGCACTTGTGCATGGTGTGAAGTTATGATTTGACAGTGATGCTCTGTGTGGGTTCGTTCCTCTTGCCGCTAGGAGAGTGATTAATTGTGTAAGCGAAGTGGTTGTTTAGACAGGCAGGGGTCATAGAGGCTGTCTGCCAACTGAATATTTTTCTGGATAACTGAACGAGAGGAGGCGCTTATGCAGGAGAGAACCTGCGCAGTGAAGCAATGAATACAAGTATTTGATGCCCTCGGATCAGATTTGCTGAGTGAGAGTGCAATAAATAAAAAAATAAAAAAGATCTGAATGTGAGATATAAGTTATTTTCCTTGTCCCGTGTGTACATGACTGGAAAAATCTTGCTTGTTATTTAAGACCCTGGTTTGTTCCTTTTCTTTTTGCCAATCACTAAAGAATGTTTATGAAATGGTCTGAATCAGATTACAAGTTGATAAGGTCCCTTTCCTTATTTTCCTTTACTGTACAGTTAATGGATGTGGGCATCATTTCTGATGAGCATTTTGCACAGTGTAATCAATACGTAAATAGTAGCATTCACATCACCGAGGCAATAATGTATTTTAAACTTAAGTTTATGTTTAATAGGTAAGGAATAAAATGTGATGGAGCGTGTTGTCATAGGAATAGGATCAATGATGGGGAAGTAGGATTTGGCCTGATGTTTTTAAATAACAGCAAGTGTTTTATTCCTATTTAGCAATACGCCAATGTTAATGTTTTTATTTGTTCAGCTGGAGGAGGCATTATGTTTGCAGGTTGTCCGTCCATCATTCCAAGATTCGCATTAGCACGATATCTCAAGAACAGTTGACTGAATTTTTAGCCGATTTGTATGGAGATATCAATGTAACCAGCAGATGAAGATGATTCGATTTTGGAATTGATACAAAACAGGGTCAAGCTCACAATGTTTAATGTGTGAAATGAGTTTTTTCATCAATATTTTCTTTCCTTTTTTTGAAGTATATTTTATATGTATTTCTGGCAAACAAATTATTAATCAGGATTAGATTTAGCATCAGGTTTTACTTGTTTATAAAAAAAAAAAAAAAAAAAAAGAAACGACACATAATACATTGTATTCATTTATAATTATGTTTAATGTTGTAGAATGTCTGTGAAACTAGTACTTTCTGTTAGCACTCTGATTATAGCAGCTATAAACATACCTGTAAGTCTTCCCTCTAGCCTTGTTTTTTTTTATTGAAGTTAGTAAGAAAGAAATGCAGCTTGCCATGTCATCGAGAAACCAAGAAGACGTTTCAGTGTCAGAAAAAGTTACGGCTGTTGAGACTTCTTCCACAAAATGCTTAATAAACCTCACCTCTGAATTTGCTTGATATTACATAATCCAAGCCATTGTATGAAATTAAACAACTCCATCTGACCAATCTGACTCAAGAACTTGCCAGCGCTGATGTATAAGGTGCACATAAATAGCTAACTGACAACTTTTGAGCTTGAAAATTGATGTCTAAAAATCATACAATAGTTTAAATGAAATAAGAGGTCAGACCTACTTTTGCTAGACTGTCACCTCATCCTAATCTCTGATAAACTTACATAAGGACGTCTTTCATGACTAGCTAATGCATTGAACAGTAAATCACTGTATAAGTTGAGAGATTATAAATGCAGTATGTAGCAACAAAATGCAATGTCATCCATTTCCTAATACATCACTTTATGGTATTATATTACAGCATTACTGTAGTACTAGAAAATAGACATTGCCATAGACCATGAATGCATTAAAATACAGTTCTATCTGAAAGTATTGGAACAGCAAGGTTCAACATTTAGATTTGAGATCAACAGATGAATATGAGACAGTACATCAGAATTCCCTTTTATTTTTCTGATATTTACATCTACATGTGTTTATAACATGGCAACTTTTGTTTAAATTGAACTCACCCATTTGTCAAGTGATCAGATGCAGAGACTTTGTGGCAATTTGAGGCCAAGTAGCTCAGAGGATAAGGGGTTGGACTAGTGATTGGAAGGTTGTGATTTCAAATCCCAGGACCAAAGCGCCAAACCTGGGCTCTTGAGTAAGGCCCTTAATGCTCAGTTGCGTACAATGAGATAAATGTAAGTAGATCTGGGTAAGGGCATATGCTGTTGTTTTGGCTGCTCTCAGTTTGGGTTCACCACAGTGGATCATTTTGTCCGCATGTTTCAATTTGGTGCTGGTTTTACACAGGATGCCAACCCTCCCATTTAATCTGGGCTTGGGACTGGCACTGAGAGTTAACTCTTCAGTGGCTGGGTTAGCTCTCTGCCCAGGAATTGAACCCAGGCTGTGGCAAAGAGAGCGCAGGATCCTGCCGCTGGACCCCCAGGAGGCACTAAGAGCATATGCTGTAAATCCAAATATTTAGTCTTATTTTCTTTTATCTGTTTCAGTTCCTTTGCTCACTGAAAGTCTGGATCATCTGCCACCAAAGTTGCCAGGAAATGAAAGTGAAAATTCTGATCTATTGCCTATTTTATCTTTTGGTCTCAGTCTCACTCTGAGCAGGATAAAGCACTGACTGAATGATGAATGAATGGCTCAGGAGACTCCCATATTTGAATATTTTCTTCTTCTTTTTTTTGCACCAATTCATGACCATGGGTCAATATCATGAAAAATATCCTATATGGCAAGGATTGTTGTTCAAAAATCGATGTCCTTTACCTGCTGCATGTTGGTACCAAAGTAAAATAATAGATTTGAGCAAATGGAGGAACCTATTGCCTGCAATTTGCAAACTTGTGTCCATAAACGTGGCACATGGTATTGCGCAATCGAGTCACGTGTCAGAAGGAATTCTTCTATGTGAAGGCAAACCTGCGATTATAAGCCTGTTTCCCAAACAATCCTTGAAATGGTCCTGAGTGCTGACTTAAGTGTGAAAACAGAAGTCAAGTCAAGAAGCTTTGAATAAAATGCCTTTGATAAATCTGACCCAGTCAGTATTAGAACAGCAATAATTTGTAAACCAAAGCTAATCTACAGTGGAACAAAACAGATGTGAGTAAAAAGGACCCAAATCTCATTCACACCATAACACTCAGTCATTGTAGGTTTGAAAAGATTCCAATTTTTTCTTTTAAAACATAACTGTAACACCACTGGGCATGTGCTGACAGGCTGCAGTATGATATGATTCACTATTTGGAATCAGGAGTCACAATGATTGTGTGTGTGTGTGTGTGTTTTCTACATAAACAAGTCTGAAATTTTTACATTGTTGTAATGATGTGATTTTTATGCATAAGGACATTAAAATGTGAACAGAAGTGCACTGCTTTGTTCATCGCCAGTGGTTTTATTTGTAAGATAAATGAAACAAAACAATGCAGGACAAGAGACAAACACCTGGAATAAGAGAAGAACTGGAAAAAATGAAGAGATAGGAGAAAGTTGAGCTAAAAGCCAGTGACAAGCAGGAAAGTATTAAAAATGAAAAAGAAAAGGCAGCAAAATGAAAGGGGGAAATGATTAAAAGACGGGTTTATTTAAACAGTAGGGATTGTCCTTTGGAATGGAAGAGCTAGATCCGTCTTGTCTGACTGTAAAAGTTAAATGTGATCCATGTGTGTGTGTTTCTTTAGTGCTGAATGGGCCTCCAATGTCAGTCAAAAAAGAGCGAGAGGCAGAGCTTATGATGGGAAGGAGGGAGCAACGCAGCGGAGAAGTGATCTGCATCGACGATTGAGGCCAGCCATAATCCCCAGCCCTATGCACACACGCACACACACACACACACACACACACACACACAAAATCAAGCTGTCCTCTTGTTCTCTCAGCAGACCTAAAGTGATGAAAAATGTTGTGGCTGGGACATAATTATCAAAATGAACAACAAATTGGGGTCAAAAAAAAATCCTCTGAACACACATCACATAACTTTACCTGGCAAACTACCTAGTTATTATAATAACACTGCTTTGATGAAAACCAGTGTAACAGGCTATATAAACAAAACAGAACACTTTCCCCACACACACACACACACAAAACCACTTTCAAATCCCCTCCTTGTTGTCTATTCTCGCTTAAATTCTGCCTTGAACCTACTGCTCACACTTTACTCAGAGACACATAAAAACACCTTCTGTGCACGCACACGCGCACACACACACACACACACACACACACACACACACAACTACAGAACCTCATTAGCATCCTGCCTCCCTCTGAATCAGAGATGAAGCTGCATGTGTGTGTTAAAAGCATTTGCCAGGCTTCATATCATCCCCTTGTTTCAGCAGCATGCGTTCACTTACATGTTTCATGTTCAAAGAAACATTCATGCATCCAGCTGTGCCTCTCGTCCCATACTACAGTCTCAGCAACAGCAGGATATATTTTTTTTTGTCATTTCAATACAGGTAGCTGTAAAGCTAGAACTGAGTACATTAACAGTTACGGTTAATGAGATGAAAACAGTTTCTTTAAGATGCAGCTCCTGCTTTTTGTAATTACTCCACATAATATTTGGCTTTTTGAGCTGCCTGATATGATAAAGAAAGAGAAACATGTATGACAAGGGCATTGGTCATGGTCTCTTGTGGGAATAGACAGGCCTTTATGGCATTTAGCTTTTGGAACACAAGCATTGATGTGCATTGATTGGCACATGCGAATTAAGCCATGACATGTCATTAAAAGAAACATCTGAAAGTATTTTTTAGCTGTCATCTTCGTGATGGTTATTATATCAAGTTCGACAGTGCTTTACCTACTCTAATTCCCCTCTGCCTCCATTCTATCTTTCCCTTATCTCTACATCGCCGTACTCTTCCTTCCTCTCATAGCGACAAAAAAAAAAATATCACCTACTTCTTTAAGTCTCAGCACTCCTTTCCACATTGTTTCTCATATTTCTCTTTCTCCTTTTTACAGAATTGTCTCTGAATTGTTTGCATATTTAAGCTCAGTTCATTGTGTTTTTCCAAGTTTTTAATCCTTGTTCCTAGCACCTATAATTATTGTTAACGTTACTGTTGATGTCGTCCTTGATGTTACGATTGCGAAGCTTCTACCAAATGAAAATAAGGTGAAAAGAAAGATAATTCTTTGTATGTTTGGTCCATGATGTTTCTCTATATACAGCATATTGTTATAATAGCCAACGAAGAGGTTGAACGAACTTCGGAACATTTAACATCTTTCTAGCTTGCGATCTACAGTAGATTTGGGCCTTGCGAGTAACCTGCACACAGTGGATCAGTCATGTAATCCTAAAATGCATTGACAGTATAACGAATTCATCTATTCTATCTAAGATTAGTAAAATCCCTACGTTGTCTCTGAAAACGTTTCAACTTGACACCTTTGGCTGCTGAAATGCACACAGTATTAATGACATAAGCGCCTTAACAGCAAAAAAAAACAAACTGTAAAGTGTTGAACAGAGTATGTAATTCTGCACTTGCTTGCTCTTACATTATCCTTAGCTAGGCCTCAACTCCAAGTGATAGATAACGAGTTGAAAATTTAATTTATTTGCTCCATTCCCTCGCATACCTCCTGTGTGAAGACTGAGAAAAATTACATTTCAGTGCTTGACTAAAAATTGGGAGAGTCTAAGTGTTGAATCAAGCACCACTTTTTGTCCACTCTGTATTTCTATTTTTTATCTCTTCCTTTTCCAAACATTTCATTTATTAATAAATGTGTCACTGTGTAAGCTGTGGTTCCGAACCAGTTCCAAATCAGTGGCTATGTTGTGATTTGACTCCAGGTGGACGAACGGAACATGTTAATAATGCATCTTTCTTTTCTTTTGTTTTGTTTGTAATAAAGATTCGAATGAAAACATGTAAAGCCGTGTTCATTCTTAGCAAACCAAACAGCTTCTTATTATGTCGAGACGTTAGTGTAGAACAAAACAGGACGTACTTTACTATCCGTTGTTACCGTTTTCAGCCTTCAATAATTAGAAGAAAGAGCTCGTAAATGATTCTTCACAATGCCTAGTGTTGTACACATGATGAGTCAAACCTAGGCCATTAAAATCATTTACACTAGTAAACAAGAAGCCATAGCATTGCTGCCAACTTTTATTTTTTAAACCTTATTTATTGTGTAAAATCAATTAATGACAGTTATAACAAATAAAAACTGCAACCTCTCACACACATTCGGTTTGGCCATTGTGAGCGTTCAGGCTCGGTTTAAAAGTTTGACTATTCAGTAAAAAAGTAATATTCATTCAACTGTATTTTAATGGCCAAAGAGATAGTTTAAGGTCTATCAAATTAAAAGGTATACCATGTACATATTAGTTCAGATTCAGGCTAAAGAGCCATGAAATATTAACTGCCATTGCAGTTACCCTGATCACACATTTACAAACACACACACACACACACACACACACACTGCCATTCCACACTTCATCTCAACCCAGACGAGTTTATCTTGGACACCGTTTGTGAACAGCAGAGACCCCTGCAGCAATCCAAATGTGGATTGTGTGCAAAGAGCAACCCCAAAAAAGTGGAAATAAAGAAAAATGGCAAGAGGAAGAAGGGGGGAAGGACTAGATGGAGGAGACAAATGGGAATATGTTACTGCTCCAAGTTTTTTGGCTATTTACTCAAGATGATAAAGGAAGTGAGAGTCGAGGGCATGGGGAAACAACGGGGGTGCAGATATACAAAAGGGAAGCTGAGGTATGATTAGGAAATCCAATCAGCACAATGTGCATTAAAAATGGCAAACATTCCATTTCAGACCTAATTAAACTGTCATTTTTTATGGTACAGGTGTCAAAATATACGCTGTTCAAAATAAAACGCTAGTTCTTTCACACACGATTAACCAGTGAGGCTAAATGCAATAAAGTTGTTATAAATTCCGTAACTTTACCGCTAGAAAACTTTAAGAACTGAATGTGCATAGTATAAAAAAAACAACAACATAGATATATTGTGACTTTCTTACAAGATTCATCTATAGCAATGAACATGGAAGTGCAGTGCTGTAAGTTGTTAACATACCACCACTTCATGCCAATCAGTACTGTATTTTCACACTCATAAAAAAAAGACATTATATAACAATATAGTAGGCACTTAAAGCTTTAGTTGAAGTGTCTGTGAAGGTCAGTAATAAGGACATATACAGAGTAATAATTAGTGTGTATTTGGGAAAACAAAATTCAAAGCTGAACTGATCCAATGACAGCTATGTGTTAGTCAGAGCAAATGTTTGATCCAATGAACAAGTGATGAAATGACACGTCCACCCTGTAATGTCCGCCTTGTTAACCCCACCAAAACTGTACCTTCTGTTCAACCTGCCGATGCCACTGTATAGGGAAGGGAGCCATTTGTCTAGACCAAGGTCCTTATCAGCCTACAAGTCAGTGTTTAAGCACAGTAGGTGAAGTCAGTGTTTATGCACTTAAGTCCAAACCAAGGCAATCCAAAAAAAAAGATCCACTGTAACTGTCCAGCAGTCATGGTCTCCTAGACTTTACCATCCTGATTAGTACCATATTTAGGACACCAGTATGTGTACAGTCATTTATATTACTCCCAGGTGCCTCTGGAAACATCATCGTCTCAGTCACAGCCGTTCTCCATGACTGCATGGACCCTATCAAATGTGTCAGATTAAAAAAAAAGAAAAAAAAAAAGACAGATGTTTAAATTCTTTAACAAAAAAAAAGATGGTTCATCCAGCCAGTGAGTATCGACTGTGGTAGACCTCCGAATAATGATGCAGTCAGCGAGGCTGAACTGTGTGGCTGTATCCACTAGTTCACCTTGAAGAGGCCGAAATAATGTTTGCCTGAGTCCTTCAGGGTGAATTGACTTCCGGTCTTAGTCTTGAGCTCGGCGCCTTTCTCTAAGAGAAGGAGACCAGAAACTTGGCACGGCTTCAGGAAGTGGAACTGTTTAAAACCTGTGGTTGGAGTGGTGCTGTATCCCTCCATGCACTGAAGTGAGGGGCCCTGTGGGACAGTCACTTCCAGCTTCACATACTGACTCTCTTGCTCACTGAAATGCACCTGAAGGAGAAATAGCGAGTGATGGGGTGGAAAGAAAATGAGTCAAAGGAAGGAAGGTGCTGCTGAATAAAAAGTAACAATAAGCAAAAATTGAACTGCATATCTATGTGTTAGTAAAGTAACATGAACAGTTGAGGCATCTTACTTGACAGTAAAGAAAGTATACGCCTCTTCGGACTACTTTAAATGTGCCTGTCTCTGTGTTATACTCCACGGCTTGGCTCATATTCAGGTATTGTTCAGTCCATCCTTTAATGATTCCCTCAGTCCCCACTATAACATACACACACACACACACACACATTAGTATCCTACACTTCACTTCACACTGTATTAACATAATGTATTTTGTCTTACCTGTTTTGAAGGAATCTTTGGTTACTGTTAAAAACAAGAGGCAGATTTAAGAACTTTTGGGACAATAAAATACTTGTCTGTTATTATGTGTAGCTAAAACACTAATTTATCAACTTACTCTCGAAGTGAGAGGCCACCTTCCTTCCATTTCCATTTTTTCCTTTTGTCCCTCCAACTTGCAAAACAAAGGGGAAAAAAGGGAGAAATGTTTTGGAAAAAGTCATAAATGTTTCTGGAATGTGTTCTGGTAGAAAGATAAGAAGTAAGGTGTCTGTGTGAGGCCTCAGCAAGTTACTGAATAGAACAGCTGTGCAGATACAAACACCATGGATTAACCTAGCATAATTTCTTGATTAGCTGAGGCCCTGATTGTCTGTCCAGATGTTCAACTATTGTCTTCCCTTTCCTCCATGGTACACCTTTTAGACTCTAGAACCTTTTGGATAATAAAGTAAGCAATTGTCTATTATTAAACATAGATAAAACTCTGTTTTATCAACTTACTCTCGAAGTGAGAGGCCACCTTCTTTCCATTTCCATTTTTTCTTTTTGTCCCTCCAGCTTGCAAAATAAAAGAAAAAAAGGAGAAAGTGTTTTGGAAAAAGTCATAAATGTTTCTGGAATGAATTCTGGTGGAGAGATACGATGCAAGGTGCCTGTATGAGGCCTTATCAAATTACTGAATGGAACAGCTGGGCAGATACAAACACCCTGGATTAAACTAGTACCATTTGCTGACCAACCAAAGCCTTGATTGTCTGTCCAGATGGTCAAATATTTTCTTCCCTTTCCTCCATTCTACACCTTTCAGCCATTGTTTTATCATGGTCATGCACAGTATGTTCTCTTTCCTGTATAAGAATAAAGACTGGATCTTTCGTGACCCTGAAGGGGCTGTAAAGATTCCATGTGTGAATGGGGGAGAGTGAGAGAGAGCAATGGCCATGGCTACTATTCAGCAATGGTAATAAATTAATAGATGTTCCAAAGGTTCTGTTTTTTCCTTGAGCATCTGGGTTTATGAGTGCTCTCAGCAGACTTTAAAAAAAACGGTCGAACAATCTGATACAACTCAGACCACAAACCATACACATCAAAGGAGGTCCAGAGAAGCACTTCACCCAAATGTTATTGCTGGCAAACTGGGTGAAGTAGCAGCCTCACACTGTCCCTGAAGGCTGCTATATTTAGGCAAGAGTACAATCAAGCTTAAAAAAAAATAAATGACTGTGGCGGAGCATTTTGGCTCTGATATAACAGTTATCATGTGTCTGCTGAAGCATTTCAGCTGTTTAATAAGTGTCTAATCATCTATCTGTTATAAATTAATCTTTAGTTTTCTCACTTTTCCTGGATTATTGCAGGAGGCTTGCTGTTTTTCCCTGTTCGTGCACCATGCCCCTACTGCACTTGCCAGATGCTTTATCGCATAATTGCAGGAGCTATCAAAGAGCATTCATAATTGCACAGAATAACAAACTAAGGTTATTTCAGGCTTCAGCAATGGGGTCACTTGAATTTAGAATGTCCCCAAAACCGCCAACCCTGTGCAGCCCTCGTGCCAGTTGGTTTTGCTGGGTGCATGTCCAGCTCAAACCTGCAATTTCTCATGTCACTCAGCATGTTGCCTCCAGCTTCCAGTTGCAGGTTTTAGAAATGTGCCCATTAGTTTACCCAAGATGCCATGTTGTCCAAGGCTCTGTAAATACCATCCAAAGCATTTCTCTTTTTTTTTGTTGCCTTAGATAGTGTTTCAAAACTGCTGCATATTTTACAGACAATGCTCAAATGTGTTCTAAATGTTGCACAACTTAACTCCTCAGCAGCAATGTGAAGCACCCATGTGTCCTGATGTCAATTACATAATTTTACCTTTTCAATGTGAAGCACTTTTTTAACGGTTGTCAATGTGTCAATTCACTGTCTTTTTAACTTCACACCATGTGCTTGCCAGTTTTACTTTGTCATTATATACGACCACCATATATTACGCAGAAAGGACTTGTTTGACCTTAAGTGCTTAATGTTTCAAAGTCATTTAGTCTCAGTACCTTCTCTCTTCACTCGCAGGCTCTCCAGCAGCTCCTTCTTCTCCAGGAAAAGCTGGACAATAGCCTTGCGCTGCAAATTTACCTGACAGAGAGAGACAGAGGGGGTGGGGGGGCATAAATATGTGGTATGTGGTGTGTGGGTAGACAGGAGGAGTGTGTTGATATTAATTGGGGTTTCATGTGGCCAGCACTCGAACCAGGCAAAGCCTGCGAAATAATCAAACCCACAGACTTTTCTGAACCAGACACAAACAAACACTACCATCTCCCTTCCTGGAGCTTGGCACACACTTCAACACGCCTCTATTAATAGGTCACCCACAAAACTAGTTGCCACACATTAGACTTTTTTTTTTTTTTTTTTAAAAACTGCAGATTCCTGGCATGTTTCAACGGCCTTGTTGAGACTGGACCAAGAACAACATTAGTAAAAAATTATGACCGGCATGCAAGCTTTGTCAGCAATTCAAACAGGCTTTTTTTTTTTAATAAGAGCCATATTGTGTGAGGAAGAAATGCAACAGGTCTATGCAATATTTGGCAAAAAATTATTTGAGCAATGTGACTTTTTTTTTTTTACTGCATAAATCAAGTGAATGCCACAGAGGCTAGTGCACATTTAGTTCAACTCACTTATGCAGCACAAAGTTAGTGCCAGAGTCATGTGTGGCTCGCCTGCTTGCTGAATCAGCATCTTTCTAAGCGTGTGCATGTGTGTCTGTTAGAGTTGCACATATGGAAAAATTTGATATTGTTTCATATTACCATTGCTATGGATTAAAACACATTAGTGAACACGTCATGTAACTTTTTTTTTAAGTAGGCAACATCTTGCTGAGTAAAGGGTTCTTCAGGGGTTTATTTCCCTCTGGGGAAACCATTAAAGGCATCCTACAATCTAGGGTCTCCCTTTAAAAAAAAAAAAAGACTCAATATAAAATATCTTCAAACAGCTACAACTAATTTCTCTAAGTGTACATTGTTTGTGAGATCTTGAGAATGAAACACTTAATAATCACTCTGGTACTTATGATGGGATTTATGCCAAGCATGAAACATTATTTTTGTAACTGGACAGCAGCCTCATGGGCATGTTGTAGACTTCTACAAATACAAGCACTACAAATGCCAAACATTAAACCATTAACAAAGCATACTGTGTAGTCAGTTCATCCTTCTCTGGGAACATTGAATAGAACCCCAAAGACTCAGAACTTTTAGAAGTGCATTAAAACCACTGAGTCCTAAACTAGAAAAAGGTTTAAGTGGAGTGTGTGCGCACTCAATATGCACATCTGCAGCTTTGCACTGTGTAGCAGTCAATTGCACTTCCTCCGCGAATGGCAGTCTACCGATCACTGCACCATAATTACACACACTCTTATAGGAGACGCTGGACAGACTGCCTTCGCCTGTTCCGACTGCCTTCTCGGGCGCATGCGCGCGCCAAGTGAACCAGCAGTTCCAGTAAATTGCGCTAAACGTGGCTTGGCAGAAACGCTCAGGCCAAATAAGCCACAACTTGCAGTGCCTCTCCGCTGGAGCGATAAAAACGCGCCCCTCGGACCCCCACAAGTGCTCCCACAGCTGTTTGGATAATCAAGAACACAACATGTGTGCTTTTGCCCGAAATGTCCTCGCTAAGCAGCCAGACGGTTAAAGCACTGCCCAGACACGCGTGTTAGTGCCGTTAGAAGAATGTCGGCCTGCAGGATGCACAATTAGAAAATTATCAAGCACAACACTGAGCCGAGTTTTTTACCGACTGACCGGCCAGCGGCGCTAGAACTTCTGCTGCTTTATTTTCTTCCTGAGACACACACGTCCATAGCCACAAATGTAAGCTGCTGCTGGGCAGTAAACTGTTTAAGGTTCGAGCTCCTGAAAGTTAAGAGCGATGGTGGAATTGAGCCTGAGGGAAAACTCTTCAGTCAGCGGTGGCTTTTGATCAGGTGGTGATTGTTGAATATTACTGACATTAACTTCTATACACTTTCATGATTTCAATCCCATTTGTAACAAATCCTTAAGTAATGCTTTAAAGCCAAAGTTCAAGATGTGGCTATTCATTTCTTAAAAAAAAAACCAGATATCCTGCAAATGCAACATTGTCCTATACATTTCCTATAAATCTGCCACTCTATCTCTAGGTTATTATAAGCTTATTATCTAACGCTCGTGAACAGACCAAACTGTGAAAGTATCCCCGCAGCCACTATGCGACTAGAGCTAAATGGACAATTCTAATAAATGCACATTGTTCTAGAGACATTATTAATAAACAAAGCAGTTAGAATGTACTACAATCAACCCATTTGTGTGATGCATCGTGTCCTTATCTGATTCAACTAGTATTTTTGCGGGATTAATAAACTTAATAAAAAGTGCAGGTTCTGTTCATGATGGACAGTCTACCTGATCCAAGCGGTCGCGCAGATTTTGGACGGACCTGGTCAGGTCTCGGGTTTGTCGCCACGTCCATGCGGTAAACACGGCGCTGGAGGCGGCGAGCGCGAGCGCCACGGCACCGAGCAGCGACCACGCGGAACGGAGCGGCCCAGCACGCCTCCTCTGCCCTATCCGATGCATTGTCACGCACGGCTGCTGCTACTGCTGCTGCTGCTGCTGCAATTTCACCATCCCGCAGTTTTCCACACCGTCACTGCAGACGCGTTGTGCGTGCACATTTTGGTTTTTGTTTGGTCCCGAGCGCACAGACCCTTCGCAGACCTTTTTTTTTGTAAGCGCGAGTGCAGATGGTGAGAATGAGCGCGCTCACTTGTGCTGTTTTTCCGGAGTGAGCTCGCGCACTCAGACTGTTGCAGCCTCAGCTGCGAAACTGTGAAAGAGTGCCACAGATTCACAGCTCAAACCTTTTTCCCTGAAACGACAGCAGCTGAAAAAATCACGTTCTGGTTGTGTGAGTTGTCAGACCTGTGCTGCTGAATATTCTCACCCCACACTTCCTCGTCCTCAGACAATATAACAGGCGACTCGCACAAAGAATCGGTTCTTTTTCAACAACTCTTATAGGCTACCCGAGCCAAGCGATTCTCAAAAACGAGCGAGTCAAACGCGCGCGCCAAATTTAGTCTTTTTCTAATACTTTTTAACGTCTTGTCATGGATAACCTATAGAGTTCTGACTCTAAATGGTCATGTCTATTATTAACAATTAAAATAGTTAGTTAGTTAGACTCATTATAAATCTGCTGTTGCCTGGGCTGTTATTAATACTCAAATAGACTGTTTTCCAAGCCCTATTTGAACTGAAAATTGCGTATGGTTGTGTAATATGATTTTTAAGTAATTTAACTAGCAAATCCATAAAGGTTAAGGAACAACATGCTCTCACTCACCCACGCGCACACACAGACTGACTCACACACACACACACACGCACACACACTCACATACAGTCACACACACACCCACACACACTTATTCACACACTCATACACCCTCCTCACCACCACCCGCTCATTCACACAATCTCGTGCTTATGTACAATAACAGTAACATTAGTTTGCCCTTACATTTATTCATTTACTAGATGCTTTTATCTAAAGTGACAAATGAGGAAATACAAGCAAATCGATATATCAAGCAGAAGACAATACTACTAGAAGACAGTGCTACTAGACTAGATTTTTTTTTTGCAAAGTACACATAAGCTATATTGCCAAAAGTTTTGGGACACTCCTCCAAATCATTGATTTCAGGTGTTGTTATTCAGGGGTTAGGCTTGGCCCCTTAGTTCCAGTGAAAGTAACTCTTAATGCTTCAGCATACCAAGACATTTTGGACAATTTCATGCTCCCAACTTTGTGGGAACAGTTTGGGGATGACCCCTTCCTGTTCCAACATGACTGCACACCAGTGCACAAAGCAAGGTCCTTAAAGACATGGATGACAGAGTCTGGTGTGGATGAACTTGACTGGCCTGAGTCCTGACCTCAACCCGATAGAACACCTTTGGGATGAATTAGAGTGGAGAATGTGAGTCAGGCCTTCTCGTCCAACATCATTGTCTGACCTCACAAATGCGCTTCTAGAGGAATGGTCAAAAATTCCCATAAACACACTCCTAAACCTTGTGGAAAGCCTTCCCAGAAGAGTTAAAGCTGTTATAGCTGCAAAGGGCGGGTCAACTCCATATTACATTCATGAGCATGTAATGGCAGATGTCCCAAAACTTTTGGCAATATAAGTGTTAAGTGGTAAGTGTTAGTGTAGGGGTATGGGTTAGTTAGAAGTGGCAGGTCTTTAGCCATTTTTAAATATATTGACGGAGTCTGCTGTATGAATTGAGGTTGAAAGTTCATTCCACCACTGTGGGACAGTCAGTATTGGAACTGGACCTCATGACTCGTACAGTAGGCACAACCACACATCAGTTGTTAATTGATCACAGGTTGTGGGAGGGAACCTAAACCTCAAGGAGAGCTGAGGTAGGGGTGTGCTGTTTCAGGCAAGGTCTTGTATGTGAGCATCAGGAAGCCAGTGGAGGGAGACAAAGAGGGATGTGAGATGGGTCCTAATGGACTGTTTAAAAACAAGGTGTGCTGCTGCATTGTAAATCATATTTAGGGCTTTGATGTAGTTCCTAAAAATTCATTGTTCTTCTTTCAGATTTTACTTTGTGTTTCGGACTGCCTCTAAATAAGAGAAAAAAAGTCAGATAACACTCAATCCCTAAAGCTCATATTTAAAAAAAATGGCCAAATTAGAAATAATCAAACAGAGGTCATATTTTTGAACTGTTGTTGGCTCTGATTAGCATGTTCTGACAAGGTACTCATAATGCCTCAGTGTATTTCTCACCCAAAACCAGAAAACTGCATAAAAATATTCACACAGTCATGTAAATGAAAATACATTTCCCTCATATTTATTCTTATATTTAGTCTATGTGTGGAATGCTAACATGGCTGGTTAGGGAACTAGCTGTATAGTTAATATTTCCAAGGCTAGGCTACTGATTGCAACATTTAATTGGTTATTCTACTAAATGTTTTTTTTTTTTTAAAAACTTTGAGTAGCTTTCCAATTTTTAAGATCCATAGCAAGTGTCAGCAGGTGGTGTGCACCATGTCGCGAATGTCAGCTGTGGTGAATCCCAAAAGCACCATTGTGCCCATTACCACTGATCGAAAGAATAGGGATGGACTTTGTTGACCCATTAAAACGGACTGCACAAGGGTGAACTAGAAGTCCCGCAAGCCTCCAAGGATTTTCCCTCAATTTGAGTCATTATATGATGTTCTAGACGTTGTCCGGGAAAATTGTGAGGAAGGACTTTCTGATAGTCAAAATGAAATTCAAAACATTTTTCATCTGAGGAAATTTACACCTAGAGATCAAGTGATTCCTTCTGCTACCATGTTGACCTCTAAATTAACCAAATAACCGCCAAGTGACAAGTGCCCTAAGAGGTCACACAGAGTTCAAAGTTGAAGAAGTGTGCTATTGGACAGGTGGGAGTGCAGTATCTGGGCTTCACTTTGCAGCAGGCAGGTGCGTCGTTTTTTGTTTTTTTTTGGTAAGCACATTGCACATTAAAACACTGGGTATCATACGATGAATGACTGACAATCACACCCTAATGACTAGGGATTATTTGTTGCACAACTTGCTGCATAATCAAAACCTCACAAGAAATCATGTGGCTTATTGTTGCTAAGAGACACCAAAACAAATATGGAGGTGTAACATCTTGATGCTGTTGTTGTTTTGGCTGCTCCATGTATTAATAAAAACAATAAAGGAATAGTGCATATGAGGGGGGTTGTGGGTAAATTCGTGATCAATAGGGTCACAGTCAAGATTCAGTTTATTTGTGGGTGTAGTAGACAACCAAAGACTTTTCTGGGGTAGGGCATGGTGGGCAGTGAGGTTGTGTCAAAAAAAAGTGGACCCCCCTGTGACCTGCATAAGTATGAAGTAATAGTATCTGTTTCTTTGGCTGTATCAGGAACATTGTGAGTGGAAAGGACTAAGGAATTAGGAAATGTCTGTTATAAATAAAAAACAAATATAATTTTTTATTGTTTATGACAGCTGTTCTCAAATGGAGTCCAGGGACCCTCCAGAGGTCTGTCTGTGATTTTTATTTTGTGGAAATAACATCCCACGATTACTGCATTTAGGCTGTTACTGAGTTCTTAACTTGGACTTAATTTGTTTGAGAACCTCATATTTACTGCATGTCCTTTACCTTACAGTCTGTAGATGTTATCAGGGCACAATGCTGACAGATGTGCCAGTTTGAAAATGTTTCATGTACTTTTAGACGTTACTGTTAAAAATAATTGTAATAGTTAATATACAATGTTTCTAGATTCATGTCTTGAAAAGGCATTTTTTTATGTAATGTAATTTGTCATTGTAATTTTACATCAAGGACACGCAACTAAACAGCTGACACCACATCTGTCTGCTACATTCAATATAATGCTTTTGAAATAGACCCATTCCCAGAAGATACACTTATATTGCCAAAAGTTTGTGGACACCTCTCCAAATCATTGATTTCAGGTGTTGTTATTCAGGGGTTAGGCTTGGCCCCTTAGTTCCAGTTGAAGGAACTCTTAATGCTTCAGCATACAAAGAATTGTGGACAATTTCATGCTCCCAGCTCTGTTGGAACAGTTTGGGGATGACCGCTTCCTGTTCCAACATGAATGTGCACCAGTGCACAAAGCAAGGTTCATAAAGTAAATTTCCCTTTGGGATGAATAAAGTATCTATCTATCTATCTATCTATCTATCTATCTATCTATCTATCTATCTATCTATCTATCTAAAGACATGGATGAGTGAGTTTGGTGTGGAGGAACTTGACTGGCCTGCACAGAGTCCTGACCTTAACCTGATAGAACACCTTTGGGATGAATTAGAGCGGAGACTGCGAGCCAGATGTTCTTGTCCAGCATCAGTTCCTGACCTCACAAATGCGCTTCTAGAGGAATGGTCAAAAATTCCCATAAATACATTCCTAAACCTTGTGGAAAGCCAAAAGTGTTGAAGCTGTTATAGCTGCAAAGGGCAGGTCAACTCCATATTAAATTCATGTCCATGTAAAGGCAGATGTCCCAAAACTTTTGGCAATATAGTGTACTAAACATGCGAAGAATTGTTGAACTAACAAAATACCATAAAGTATTTTAATATAAAATAAAGTATTTTACCGTAAAGTATTTTTTCTCGAAACTGTGACCTGCACACGATTGTTCAGATGAGTCAAATGAAGTTCGATTCATTTAAATGCGTGGTTCGAAAGAATCGAATCAGTGAAGTGAGTCATAATACCCAGTGTAGCGGCTGATCAGTGAAAGGTCGTGAATAAAAGTGCAAAGCTCAGCAAAGTCTATACAGCTCGGTCACGCGAAAAAAACAGCTCCTTCCTTAATGTGAGCTGACGATATAACTTTATTTGTTTTTGATGAGCTCAGGAATGAGTCAAATGTGTAGGGCTAGTGACAGGTGGGGAAGTGATCTGCTTTACTTTATCAACACTATATAGGAAATGAAGCTCTGATCTCATGTGTTGTGGAGTAACTTATATCCTGTGTATTCTATTATAGCTTACTTTATTACAGCTTCTTGTCTATTTCACATTTATGTATATCTGGCTAATGTTAAATAACAAATTATATGGCTTAATCCTTATAAAAACACCCCACAATGTAATTATGGTCATAATAACACTGTTGCTATACTATTATGTATCTTTTCTAAAGACTTTTTCTTTTTTTCTGTTAGTAAATGTGAATGTGTTCTGCATAAATTGAATTTTGTCTGCTGTATATCAAACATTCTATTTGACCGCAGTTATTATTATTATTACTAGTAGTAGCTTTCCAAGAATATTTTTCTATCAACCACAAGGTGGCAGCACTTCACCTCTTCATGTCTCCTATAAATTGATCCACATCCAGTATGCTGAGCAGCTTTGACAGTATGGAAATGCAGCTCTCAGTTCAGTGAGTAGGTAAAGAAACCTCAAACAAATGTCTGCCTTGGAACACTTTCAAAATCCTTGCTCTGAGATATGCCCCACACAATGAATATACAACTGGGGCAGTTGTATTTTGGTCTTCTGAAAAGGTTCATTTGTTCATTCGGACATCAACTCAACCTCTCACTGAACCTCCTCTAAATCTCTCAAGCACCTCCAGGCTCTTTTCCCAGCTGTACTGTTTGGCAGGCACCATAAAATACAACAGAGCTATCTTGCATAACAGTCTTTACAATCAGAGAAACATCTGAGAGGAAAGAATAAACAGTGCACTAGGGCAAAGTGCAATCCTGGTCCCATTTACATACACTGATCTAAATAGACTTGAAAGCAGGTTATTAATAGTGCCTTTTACTAACATGGCATTATTTTAATTTGACATTTCTCACCTATGGTACTACTTTGCATTATGGTTTTATATGCTGATTGACAACAAAGCTGTATGACAGTGTTAAATGTTTTCTTTTATTTCTGTAATTTTTCAGGTAAATACCCTATTGCAAGATTGTTCCTGATTGTATTTTTATTTTTTGCATTTTCTGGTTTTGTAAACATTTTAATATACAGTTGAATCAGTTAACAGACAACCCAATGCTTTTTGAAAGCTTTAATATTTTGTATGTTTTCCAGAATTTAGTCATAGCAACATCTGGGTTTTCCCAGGGTACCACACATATGACCTTGGCTATGAATTTAGATTTTTTCTCATGTGATTATCTCCTTTTAAATAGAAACGACTTTTGTACAGGATCAGTACCTTCTGGATTTTAGTTAGGGATGAAAGGAATGAATCTGCAATTAAGCTGAACTTTTGTCAGCCATCATTTGAAAGGCATCCCCATGACAGCACATGTAATGATAACCCAGGTCAGAGGTCAGGTCTGTGGAATCCTGGTTCAGGTAGAAGTCCAGTGCTTTCTTGTCCCAGTTCAACACAGTAAACTTGAGCTGAGTGCAGCCAGCATCCCGTCCCAGCTGTTATAGTCATGACCCAAAATCAACATTAACACAAACTTTACATGACACGTTATTATACACATTGCTTTTAAATATTAATGTGATTTTTTACGTATTGCATAAACATTTAAATATCTATTAAACAGACATTTAAAAAAACATCCCTCACCTGTGCAACTTTGCTGATCAATGCTTTGCCAATGCCCTTTCCTGGGTGAAATGCAATCAATAGCATTAAAATAGTAGGATTTACAGCTAGTTCAGTTGTTATTTCAGATAAAAGTCTGCAAAAAAAACCCTTTCTGTTCTTTTCTCAGTAGAAATGTGTCAGAATTATCAGAATTTCTAAAAAAAAAAAAAAAAAAAAAAAAAAAAGTTCTACTTTCTGAAAGATAAATCTCTAGCTGTGGGGCCTTACAAAATACCAGTCAAAGTTTTTTTTTTTTTTCCAGAGGTGAAGTACCTTTTAACGTGTTAGAAGGATCCTTTTTACTAAGAGTGCAGACATCAGGTTGAAAAAATTCTTGACTGCTGTTTTAAGATGGTGTGAAATATTTTATTAATTCAAAGTAGCAACAAAGGCACTACAATTACCTCTAAACTCTGGCATCACATACAAGTCCTCCATGAATACAGTTTGGCCTTTCCAGCTATAAATGTAGAAATACATGGAAAAACCTATTTTTGTATGACCTGAAACAGACATACACAATTTTCAGATACTGGAATGTCTTTGTCATAAACGAAAACCAAAAATAATAGTTAGAAAAACAATTATGTAGACTTGCACAGTTCCATTCTTACAAAAAATGTTTAGTCTACTTTTACAGCTAAAGGGCTCTGTGGGGTGCCTTTCTAAGTGGCTCCAAACAGTGTAAACTAAAACTATTTTAGAAAACTATAACATCAAACAATAAACAAACAATAAACATCTAAAGAACCCTTGAATTAGCAAACACCCAGAATGTAAAGCTAGAACCCTTATTTACATTATATTGTATAATTTGCTTTGCATATAGTGGTTTACCAGTATAATCTGTATTTCCCCTATTGGTTTACCTGTATATCTTTATCACCGTCAATTAAGTATATAAATGAAGAAAGAAAGAAAGAAAGAAAGAAAGAAAGAAAGAAAGAAAGAAAGAAAGAAAGAAAGAAAGAAAGAAAGAAATCAAAGCAATGAAGTGAATTGAAGATGCATACTATGTACTATGTCTTTACTAGCACTTTTAGGACAGCACTTTTGAACACATTCTCACCATCTTTGGTCTTGTGCTGTTCTGGAACCTCAGCGATTATCGCATGGAATAATGGGTTTTTAGAGAACCCATCCTGCTTGAGGTCTACAGTGAGGAATAAAGAGAATTTTATTAATGACATGCATAACACAAACATATTACCAGTATCACCTTTAAATATATCTACTGTTTATTTGTACTATTTCATGTAATATACCTTTTTGTGTAATTGTAATCTGATCTGTAATGTTCAAATACTCTGCCAGCTCCTGTATAACACACACACAAACCCAGGAAGAAACAAATAAATAAAAGAATCAATATTACATAGCAAACAAGCAAATATTACTTGGTTTCTTCTTCACTCCAGTTCTGGTGAACATACACACACACATAATATATATATATATATATATATATATATATTAGGGCTGTCAATCGATTAAAATATTTAATCGCGATTAATCGCATGATTGTCATGCATTAACTCGCGATTAATCCCAACTTAATCACACATTTTTATCCATTCTAAATGTACCTTAAATTAATACTTTTTTAGTTTTTAATACTCTAATCAACATGGGCATGGACAAATATTGAAATGTATGTTGTTTATTATTAGTGAAACCATATTCAACATAGAACATGAAGACTAGACATGTTTCAAAGGTCATAGATATTTTTCTTGTTCATGTCTAATAAACATATGAAAAAAGGAACATAGAAAACAATGACTTCTTTCTTTGCACTGAGCGATTTACTTACACAAGCATTTAACATGTTCAGATCACTTCTTCCAAACATGCAAAGTGTACATTTATTACTGAAACCACCTTAAATATAAAGCATAAAGAACATAGACATGTTTTTCAAATAACTTGTTCATGACTATTAAACACATGAAGAAAAGAACATAACACAGGTTCACATCACATCTCCGCTGCTCTAGTGTTGTCTGCGTTTGGCGAGGGGCAGGAGAGGGTCAGGAGAGCTCTCTGTTTCAGCTGTATGCTTCACTATCAAGTGATATTTTAAACTCGACGTGATGACTTAATTCACATCCACAATAAATGCAGACTTTGTCTTGTCGACAGAACCATCAGACATCGTTTAATATATAAAGAAGACATTTTTATTCCTCAATTTCGGCTTGCTGCTGCATCTCCCATTTCCCAAACTACGGGCAAGGCCGAGGGTCAAACAGAAAATGCGCGATGCGTTAATCGTGCGTTAATAAAATTAGTGCCGTTAAAATGAATTTAACGCATGCGTTAACGCATTAATAACGCGTTAATTTTGACAGCCCTAACATATATATATATATATATATATATATATATATAACTTTGTCCTCAAAGTTGATGTGTTAGAAGCAGGAAAAATGGGCAAGTGTAAGAGTTTGAACGAGGGCCAGATTGTGATGGCTAGACGACTGGATCAGAGCATCTCCAAAACTGCAGCTCTTGTGGGGTGTTCCCGGTCTGCAGTGGTCAGTATCTATCAAAAGTGGACAAAGAAGGAACTGTGGTGAACCGGCTACAGGGTCATGGGTGACCAAGTCTCAATGATGTACGTGGGGAGTGAAGGCTGACCCGTGTGATCTGATCCAACAGAAGAGCTACTGTTGCTCAAATTGAAGAAGTTAATGCTGGTTCCGATAGAAAGGTGTCAGAATACACAGTGCATCACAGTTTGTTGCGTATGGGGCTACATAGCCGTAGACCAGTGAGGGCCCATGACCCCTGTGCACCACAGAAAGCGCCTACAAGCATCTGTGGGATGTGTTGAACAAACAAGTCCGATCCATGAAGACCCCAGCTGGCAACTTACAGGACTTAGAGGATCTGCTGCTTGAAAAAATTAAACGATCACTCATGGATCAATATCCCAGGAGTTGATGCTATACTCTGATAAAAAGTGTTATTTCTTATATATATATATATATATATATATATATATATATATATATATATATATATATATATATATATATATATATATATATATATATATATATATATATATATATATATATATATATATATATATATAATCTGTTTGGCAGGCACCATAAAATACAACAGAGCTATCTTGCATAACAGTCTTTACAATCAGAGAAACATCTGAGAGGAAAGAATAAACAGTGCACTAGGGCAAAGTGCAATCCTGGTCCCATTTACACACACTGATCTAAATAGACTTGAAAGCAGGTTATTAAGAGTGCCTTTTACTAACGTGGCATTATTTTAATTTGACATTTCTCACCTATGGTACTACTTTGCATTATGGTTTTATATGCTGATTGACAACAAAGCTGTATGACAGTGTTAAATGTTGTACATATATTTTTCTTTTATTTCTATAATTTTTCAGGTAAATACCCTATTGCAAGATTTTAATATACAGTTGAATCAGTTAACCAACAACCCGATGCTTTTTGAAAGATTTGTTTATTTTTAAATTACATTTATTTTTATTTAATATTTTGTATGTTTTCCAGAATTTTGTAATAGCAACATCTGGGTTTTCCCAGGGTACCACACATATGACCTTGGCTATGAATTTAGATTTTTTTTCATGTGATGATCTCCTTTTAAAAACAAATTTTGTGCAGGATCAGTACCTTCTGGATGTTCGTCCATGAAAGGAATGAATCTGCAATTAACTTGAACTTTTGTCAGCCATCTTTTGAAAGGCATCCCCATGACAGCACATGTAATGATAACCCAGGTCAGAGGTCAGGTCTGTGGAATCCTGGTTCAGGTAGAAGTCCAGTGCTTTCTTGTCCCAGTTTAACACAGTAAACTTGAGCTAAGTGCAGCCAGCATATATGTGTATATATATATGTATATATATATATATATATATATATATATATATATATATATATATATATATATATATATATATATATATATATATATATATATATATATATATATACATATATATATATATATATATATATATATATGCACAACTGTAGACTTGATGGATAATTTGAAAAGTATGCTATTTCACTGTATGCTATTTCACTGTCATTGTTTTATTTTTGTATTTCTATCAGAAAATAAAACAATTCTGCAATAATTTTGTAGTTTTGGTGGTTTGCACTAGGCATTGAAAAATGTGTATTTGGCCCACACATTAGTTATTCCAATGTTATGGCACCACCTAGCTGTGAACATCTGTTTCTTACTATTGAACACGTGTACCAAAACCATATACTGAGTCATTTGGCATGAAATTACAAAAATCAGTTGCCAATCAGTCACAGTCCAGGTCCCAAGCCTGGATAAATAGAGGAGGTTGCGTCAGGAAGGGTATGCGACGTAAAACATTGCCAAATTTAATCATGCGAATCGTCAGTTGTGATAGAAAAATATCAGCGAGAATCAAGGGGAAGGTGTACAAGACAGTGGTGAGACCGGCCATGCTGTATGGTTTAGAAACAGTGTCAGTGAGGAAGAGACAGGAGTCAGAGCTGGAGGTAGCAGAGCTGAAGATGTTGAGGTTCTCTTTGGGAGTGACACGGTTGGACAGGATTATACGAACGAGTACATCAGAGGGACAGCTCATGTTGGACGTTTGGGGGACAAAGTTAGGGAGGCCAGGTTAAGATGGTTTGGACATGTTCAGAGGAGGGAGAGTGAGTATATTGGTAGGAGAATGTTGGACATGGACCTGCCAGGCAGGAGGAAAAGAGGAAGGCCAAAGAAGAGGTATATGGATGTAATAAATGAGGATATGAAGCTAGTGGGTGCAAGTGTTGAGGATGCAGAAGATAGGGATAGGTGGAGAGGGATGATTCGCTGTGGCGACCCCTGAAGGGAAAAGCTGAAAGAAGAAGAAGAAGAAGAAGAAGAAGAAGAAGAAGTGGCCACTCAAACAGTTTGGTCTGTGAGCTCTCCTTGAAAAACATGTATTTGTTGGCTGAGACTGAACATTCTACACATTTTTTGGAAAAGTTTGATAATAATAATAATAATAATAATAATAATAATAATAATAAAAAATAATGCTTCACATCCCATATGTCTAGGTCCATAAGTTTTGGTGTCAATATGTCAAAGCTTTACTGATGTACAGTGCTGCTTGAAAGTTTGTGAACTCCTTGAGCAGTTCAGAGTTTTCTGTTGTTTTACCATGATTTTTGGATTTTATTATAACAAGTTTTTTATATATTAAATGTCAGATGTATGTTTATCAATTGCATTTGTTTATTTAGAGGGAATTGTGTAAGTAGCCAAAAAACTACATGAAAGTTGGAAATAGTGTATTGTATGTGCAAAATTAAGTGAACCCCCAGCTGCATTGGTAAATTCAAGTGGGTAACAGATTCAGGTGAAACACATTTGAGTGCTTAATTAATCAGTTAAGCAGACCAATCAAATTAGACATCATTTGGAAAGGGGTTGGGCAACAATGATAAAACGAGAGAGGAAACCATCCAAACAACTGTAGTGCCAAGGTGAACCCACAAAGACCAACAATGCCAAGAGGAAAGGAGCTGGTGACAGCCCATTAGTCTGGGGAAGGCTATAAGACCATTTCCAAGAGATTCCAACTAAATCCATCCAATGTAAGACAAATCATCTACAAATGAAGGGCATTCAACATGACCACAACTCTGCCTTGAAGTGGATGCCCATCAAAACTATAGTCAAGAAGCACCAGAAAATTAATACATGAGGTAAAGGCCAACCCACACATCACCTCTATAGAGTTGCAGACCTCACTGGCAGCATTTGGGGTAAATGTACATACATCTGCAATCAGAGGAAAATTGAACAGATATGATATTTATGGGAGGATTGCTAGAAGGAAGCCTCTGCTCTCAAAAAAGAACAAAGCTACCCATTTCAACTTTGCCAGAGAGCATTTGGACAAACCAGAGGCCTTTTGGAAGTATAAATTCTCTTGATAGAGGAGTCCAAAATAGATTTATTTGGTCATAATTAAAACTTCTGTGTTTGGAAAAAATCCAACACTGAATTCCAGGAAAGAACCTACTCCCAACAATGAAGCATGGTGGTGGAAATGTGAAAGTCTAGGGCTGATTTTCTGCCTCCAGGCCAGGGCGACTCCATATTATTCAGGGACACTTGAATTCTCAGACCTATCAACAAATTCTTGATGAGAATCTCTTGCTATCAGTAAGGGAGGTAAAGCTGGGCCAATGGGTGATGCAACAAGACAATGACCCAAAGCATTTAAACAGAATCACCAAGGAATGGTTTAATAATAAGAAGATTTGTACTCTGGTTTGACCTAGTCAAATTCCAGTCAAAATGTTGTGGCTATGCATGTCAGATGTTCCTCCAATCTCTCTCAGCTGGCTGAGTTCTGCAAGGAGGAGTGGGCAAAAATCCCCAATGGCAGATGTGAGAGACTGGTCAGTGTTTACAGAAGACGTTTGGTTGAAGTAATTGCTGTAAAAGGAGGTGCCACAAGCTACTAAATAAAAGCGTTCACATACTTCAAATTTTCCGCTTTTGTGAGATAAACCACTTTTGCTAAATACTGACACTATAACTTTTTTTGTTTGTTTGTGTATCATTTGGAAAGTCTAATTACAAATTAGGGTTTGGATGTACATTTGATAAGGTTATTTATATTTTTTTACACAAAAACAATGAAAATGTCTGGAGGGTTCACAAACTTTCAAGCAGCGGTACACCATTAATTCAAGTTAGATGACTTTGTGAACAATATTTTTAATGTTCTCATTAAAGTTCTGTAGCTCATTTGCTTTTGATCTTATTTTAGCAGATGCACAGTGAAAGAGCATATATAAATGAAACAGTCCTTTATCAAAGGAAAAGAAGTGACCAGTGAAATGACCAAACTAATATACTAATATAATAGTATAACTAATATAAATCAATATAAATAATAATATAACTAATATAAATCAAATGTTTAATTTTAGCATAAAACGATTTAGAAAAAGTTTCAACTGCTCACTTACTGACATCATGCGCCTGATGTCTTTACAGTCCTCAACGGTGGCGGTGCGGATCGTGAAGTTCATTTCAGTCCACTTTATAATAACAACACACAGATCTGTACCTTATAACGTGTTTACACATAGACAGTCAAGTTTCTCCCAGGAATTCCAGGGTGTGTGTGTGTGTGTGTTACTATATGTAAGTGTTACGGCCCAAGGTTGTGCTGGTGTTCTTTTCTCTTTCTATCTCTTCCTGCTCTCACCGCCTCTTAGGTTCCCCACCCCCTTGGAATCCCAGTCGTCAGCGGAGACATCTATCATCATTAACCTGTGTGACGTCACCGCGTTCGCTGCCAATCCCTGAGATCTGCGTCAGTTTAAAAGAGACGCCTGTGTGGACGCTCACTCTCTCTCCTCTCTCTTGTTTTTCCTTGCTCTCTCCCTTGCCTACCTCACTTCACTTCACTCTGATCTACCGCCGGGAAAAGAGGATAGAAAGTTACTGGTAACTGATTGTGCTACACGTAGGAAAGTGATTTTGTATAGAGACACTATAATAGGAGCAAGCGCCACTCCCTGTATGTTTTGTTTTGGGTTAGTTAGAGTAGTTTAGATAGGGCGTGGAAATGCCGAAGACCTTTTCTTCTCCCTTTTATTTTCCTAGATAGGTTAGAGTATTGTGGCGAGTTAGTTTTGTTTTGTTATATTTCTTTCTTTCATTTGGCGCCGCTGTGGATCCTCTCATTTCCCTTCCGGTTGGTGGATAAATTATTGTAGACCTATCTATTCATGTTTTTTGTTCTGATACTGCCGTAAACAATAAAAAAAACTCTTATTATCCTTGCAATACGGTGGTTCGGCTGTCAATTGCTACCAACCTCACTTAAATGTGTCACCACTTAAATGTTACTCCTGGTACCCTTAGACCTACCATCTTGAGGTCGTAACATTTAATGGGGGCTCGTCCGGGATAATCAATTTCGTGACACCTGGAATGGTGATCATTTTGTGTATGTTGGTGGCAATTGACGTTGGTGCGTAAAGTGCGCGTGTACGCGGTAGGGATCTTGTGCCTAGTTAACTCTTCTTTGTGATGGAGGCTTTCAGTTTGCAGGACTTTGTTCTAAACCCGACACTAGAACAACTGAGTATTTGTAGGAAGCAGGATTTATAAGTTGCAAGGCAGAAATAAAGGACAGAATATTGTTGCGTTTGCATGAGAAGAATATTCTTCCTTCGTCAAGTGCTGGGGATGAGAATGCTGAAAATGTTGGCCCTGAGGACGGTGCTATAGCGAATCCCAGTCACGGGACTGAGGAGGATTTGTTGAGTGGTCAGGCTAGTGCTGACGCGGAGGCGAAGGCTGGCTTGCCCCTCTTTGATCCGCTCTCTCCGATTTCCTCTAGTTCTAGAGGGGACGCGCGACTGAAAGTCCACTTAGCCCGTTTGCAATTTGAGGCACAGGAGAAAGCGCAAGCACATCAGACTGAATTAAATATGAGGTTGGAGATACGTAAACTCGAGATTGAGGCCGAAAAGGAGGTCAAACTGCGACAACTAGATCTGGAGGCATTGAGGGTTACTTCCAGTTCAGCCGCGCAGCCGAGCCCAGCTCTTGCCTCTGATGTTTCTCCGCCCATTGATCCATCCCAGAGCACGTTTGACATTAGTAAGCACATTGCCTTAGTACCTCAATTCAGAGAATCTGAAGTAGACTCCTACTTTTGTGCATTTGAACGAATAGCCACTTCCCTCCGTTGGCCCAAGGAAGTTTGGTCGTTACTTTTACAATGCAAGTTATTTGGTAAGGCTCAGGAAGTTTGTTCCACTTTGTCGGTAGAGGACAGCTTGAATTATGAGAGTGTCAAGTCTGCCATTCTCCTATCTTATGAGCTTGTTCCGGAAGCTTATAGGCAGCGATTCAGAGGACATAAGAAAAATTCTACCCAGACGTTTGTTGAATTTGCGAGGGAGAAAGGAATTTTATTCGATAAGTGGTGTGCAGCTAGTAAGATGACTGACTTTAACTCGCTACGGGAGCTGATGTTACTGGAGGACTTTAAAAGTTGCTTGCCAGAGCGAGTTGTTGTTTACCTTAACGAACAGAAGGTATCCTCATTGTCGCACGCAGCTGTTCTAGCGGACGAATTTGTGTTAACACACAAGAACGTCTTTACACCTACACGCTTAGAGAAAACCCAATCTGCACCTTATGCACAAGCAAATCGTTCCAAATCAACACCAGCTCGAGAGGAACGCGAGTTCTTTTACTGTCACAGAAAGGGTCATGTCATTGCTGATTGTTCAGTTTTAAAAAGAAAACAACACCCACAAGCAAAAAGCGTAGGTTTTTTTAGAAACTCAAACTACTGTTAACACAGCTGATAAAAGAATCGATGACAGCTATCGACCTTTTATTCTGGAAGGGCTAATTTCCTTATCTGGAAGTCCCGAGGATCAGATAAAGGTAAAGATGCTTCGAGACACTGGTGCTATGCAGTCCTTTATTGTTGCAGATAAATTGCAGTTGTCGGATGACACTTTCTGCGGTTCTAGTGTAATTGTACAAGGCATTGAGATGAGTTGCATCAAGGCGCCGTTACATTGCATACATCTCCAGAGTGATCTGTGTACAGGATTTGTGAGAGTGGCTGTGCGTCCGACACTTCCTGTGAAGGGCGTTGACTTCATCCTTGGAAATGACCTGGCAGGAGGAAAGGTAATGCCTGTGTTAGAGGTTGTTGATAAACCAAATTTATACTGTCATTCGGAATTGTCTGACACTCACACTAATGTTTTCCCCGCGTGCACAGTTACTCGCGCTCAGGCGCGCAAGTTTGGTGATGCAGTTGAGTTGTCTAATTCATTCTTCTCTCCGCTCCTTGCTGGTGAGAAACCTGTTAGTAATGAGATGTCTTTAGAAAAGCAAGTAGTTACAGAGAGCCCTGTTAATGTGGCTGAGAGCGACATGTTACAGTTACCTGTGTCGTGAGAGAAACTTATTATTGCGCAGAAAGGGGACGAATCTCTTATTCGCGCTTTCATTTCTGCTGTTTCGTCTGATGAGTTGAAAGACATGAAATGTACGTTTTTCGTTGACAATGATTTATTGATGAGGAAATGGTGTGTGAATGCTGATAAGGATTTTTGAGTGGAATGTTGTCTATCAAATTGTTGTTCCGTCTCCTAATCATGTCTTATGTCTTGCGCATGTCTTATGTCTTGCGCATGATCATCAGTTCGCTGGTCACCTAGGAGTTACAAAAACGTACAACAGAATTTTGAAACATTTCTTTTGGCCAGGATTAAAGAGGGATGTAGCTAGATATTGTCGCGCATGTCACACTTGTCAGTTGGTTGGGAAGCCGAACCAAGTGATTCCACCTGCGCCCTTGACTCCCATACCAGTAATTGGAGAGCCATTTGAACACATAATTGTGGATTGTGTTGGCCCTTTGCCAAAAACGAAATCGGGAAACCAATTCCTATTAACCATCATGTGTGTGTCGCCACTAGATTTCCTGAAGCGATTCCCTTGAGGAAAATCACAGCACCCGTTATCATTAAAGCACTGAAATTCTTCTCTACTTTCGGTCTTCCTAAAATCATTCAAAGTGATCAAGGGACAAATTTTTTGTCTAAGCTTTTCAAGCAGGTATTACACTCACTCGCCATTACTCATCGCGTTTCAAGCGCATATCATCCTGAAAGTCAGGGTGCGCTTGAACGTTTTCACCAAACGTTCAAGTCCATGCTTCGTAAGTACTGCTTGGATACAGCTAAGGATTGGGATGAGGGAGTCCCTTTGTTATTATTTGCTGCGAGAGAAACCATACAAGAATCTATTGGGTTCAGCCCAGCCGAACTTGTATTCGGACATCAAGTAAGGGGTCCGTTGAAAGTTTTAAAAGAGAGAATGCTGGCTGTTGAATCAAGTCCGAAAATGAATATATTAGATTATGTTAGCAAATTTCGTGATCGCTTACACTCTGCGTGTATTCTAGCTAAAAACTCTCTGGCCGGTGTACAGAAAGATATGAAGCAAAAATACGACCAGAAGGCTGTTGCACGCTCATTTTCTCCCGGTGATGAAGTGCTCGTACTTTTACCGGTATCCGGCTCGTCTCTCTCTGCTCGTTTCTGTGGTCCCTATGTAATAAAAAAGAAAATGAGTGAGACCGATTACTTGATTTACACACCTGACAGAAAACGCCAAACTCGAGTATGTCACATTAATATGTTAAAAGTGTACCATTCTGGAAAGAAAGTGAAACGCGCATTCGTGCCAACTTCAGAACCTGCTGTTTCAGTTGCAGTCGCGGAGTTGCCCTCGATCGAGACCCCAGAGGCTGATGAGGATGAGATAGTCCTTCGTAATACTCCTCAGCAGTGCGTGAGGTTAGCCAATTCAGAGATCTTAAAAGATTTAAGCTCTTACCTCAAGCATTTGCCTGCCAACCAACGGACGGATATTGCTAAATTAATATATGAATTTGAGTGTCTATTTAGCGATGTTCCTAAACAAACAAATGTGTTAAAACATGATATTAATGTGGATGGCGCTCGGCCCATAAAACAACATGCTTACCGTCTAAATGTGGTTAAAAGATCTATTATGCGTGAGGAAGTAAACTATTTGTTAGAAAATGATTTAGCCAAGCCTAGTTCTAGTCCCTGGAGTTCCCCATGCCTGCTAGTGCCAAAACCGGACGGAACGTACAGGTTTTGTACTGATTACCGTAAAGTGAACGCAGTCACTGTTCCAGACAGTTATCCGTTACCACGCATGGAGGATTGTGTTGATAACGTTGGTTCTGCATGTTTTGTAACAAAATTAGATATGCTTATAGGTTATTGGCAAGTCCCGCTTACTTCAAGAGCTTCTGAAATTTCCGCATTCGTAACTCCAGATTCTTTTCTTCAGTATACTGCCATGGCTTTCGGTCTCCGAAATGCACCTGCAACGTTTCAACGTCTAGTGAATATAGTATTAACAGACATACCAAATTGAAGTGCGTATCTTGATGATCTGGTGGTTTATTCTATGACCTGGGGTGATCATGTCGCTTCGTTAAAGTGTGTGTTTCAGCGACTTTCTTTTGCATCACTCACACTGAACTTAGCAAAATGTGAGTTTGGCCAAGCGACTGTCACATACCTCGGTAAGGAGGTTGGACAGGGCCAAGTCCGCCCGGTCCAGGGCGAAAGTGACTATTTTGCAGTTTCCAGTTCCTACTACCCGCCGAGAACTACGGAGGTTCTTGGGGATGGCCGGTTACTACCGCAGTTTTTGTAAAAATTTCTCTAACATGGTTAACCCGTTAACAACATTGCTTAGCCCGTCTATGCCGTATGTGTGGTCTGATGCATGTCAGAGTGCTTTTGATAGTGTGAAAACACTTTTATGTAACACCCCTGTTCTTGCGGCCCCTGATTGTACCTTACCCTTTAAGCTTGAGATTGATGCAAGCGCAGTTGGTTCGGGTGCCGTGCTTCTTCAGGAGGATAAATGTGGTATTGATCATCCCATTAGTTATTTTTCCCGCAAATTTAACAAACATCAACTCAATTACTCTACAATCGAAAAGGAAACCCTTGCTTTGTTGTTGGCTTTGCAACATTTTGAGGTTTATGTTGGTTCTAGCAATCTACCTGTTGTGGTATATACCGATCACAACCCTCTTGTGTTTTTATCTCGGATGTATAATCATAACCAACGTCTGATGAGATGGTCTCTTTTAGTCCAGAATTATAACCTGGAGATCCGACATAAGAAAGGTACTGAAAATGTTATGGCTGACGCTCTTTCTAGGGTGTGACTTTTCTGCTCGATTTACCAAACGGGTTTGCTCTTAAGGGTGGGGGTGTTACGGCCCAAGGTTGTGCCGGTGTTCTTTTCTCTTTCTATCTCTTCCTGCTCTCACCGTCTCTTAGGTTCCCCACCCCCTTGGAATCCCAGTCGTCAGCGGAGACATCTATCATCATTAACCTGTGTGACGTCACCGAGTTCGCTGCCAATCCCTGAGATCCGCGTCAGTTTAAAAGAGACGCCTGTGTGGACGCTCACTCTCTCTCCTCTCTCTTGTTTTTCCTTGCTCTCTCCCTTGCCTACCTCACTTCACTTCACTCTGATCTACCGCCAGGAAAAGAGGATAGAAAGTTACTGGTAACTGATTGTGCTACACGTAGGAAAGTGATTTTGTATAGAGACACTAGAATAGGAGCAAGCGCCACTCCCTGTATGTTTTGTTTTGGGTTAGTTAGAGTAGTTTAGATAGGGCGTGGAAACGCCGAAGACCTTTTCTTCTCCCTTTTATTTTCCTAGATAGGTTAGAGTATTGTGGCGAGTTAGTTTTGTTATATTTCTTTCTTTCATTTGGCGCCGCTGTGGATCCTCTCATTTCCCTTCCGGTTGGTGGATAAATTATTGTAGACCTATCTATTCATGTTTTTTGTTATGATTCTGCCGTAAACAATAAAAAAAACTCTTATTATCCTTGCAATACGGTGGTTCGGCTGTCAATTGCTACCAACCTCACTTAAATGTGTCACCACTTAAATGTTACTCCTGGTACCCTTAGACCTTCCATCTTGAGGTCGTAACAGTAAGCATATGAATAGGCATGTGTGAGCCAGTCTGTGAGTGCAGGAGGGTGAGTGACGACATGTTCTTTATCTTGTATGGATTTGCTAAGCAAATTAATTTATTCCATCGAGGCATGGACTCCACTAGATTCCTGAAGGTGTGCTGTGGTATCTGGCACCAAGATGTTAGGAACAGATCCTATGTTGTGAGGTGGATCAGATTTGTTTGTTCAGCATGTTCTAATATGCCTATTGTTGGTGCTTTTGATATATTATAGGAACACTTTGAAAACACATCTTATCTTAATGATAGGATAGGGTCTGACAATGGCTCCAAGGATTTCATCCCAATACCTAGTGGTTGTAAGGGTGCCATTGTCTAGCCTGTATAGGTCTGTGCATCCCTCCATGGATATGCCTACCCAGACCATCACTGACCCACCACCAAACTGGTCATGCTGAACGATGTTACAGGCAGCATAACTTTCTCCACTGCTTCTCCAGACCTTTTACGTCTGTCACATGTGCTCAGGGTGAACCTACTCTGATCTGTGAAAAGCACAGGGTGCCATTGGCAGATCTGCCAATTCTGGTGTTCAATGGTGTTTAAATGTGGAAAATTCCTGAGCTAATGTAACAGACAGAGACTGATGTGGATGATGTTGGAAATCATGTAAATTATAATTCATTTATAAATGTAAACTTTTCCCTTCACCCTACAGTTTTGTGGTTAACCAGGCTATACTTATATACTATTTTAATCCTGATAATTCCAATATAGAAATATATTACAGCTCAGGAAAATGACCAAATTTGAACCTGTGAAGGATTTTAGCATGCTGCCACACTTGTATCACACTGGATGACACTAATATTACCTTTTTGTAAGAAATGATAATGTACTATAGACAAATAGATCTATTCTTTAGCATCTTAAGAATATGTAACAATATAGAAAGAATGACTTGAACCTAAAATTTAGAACTCTTTATCAGCCAACTTTTGAAAGGCATCCCCATGACAGTACATGTAATGATAACCCAGGTCAGAGGTCAGGTCCGTGGAACCCTGATTCAGGTAGAAGTCCAGCGCTGTCTTGTTCCAGTTCAGCACCGTAAAATTGAGCTCAGTGCAGCCAGCGGCTCGTCCCAGCTGTAATAGTCATGACCCAAAATCAACATTAACACACAATTTACATGACACATTCCAAAATGGAAAAATATTTCAGTTAAAAGATGCTACAGATGGTTTTACTTAACCAGTTATGTACTATTTTTCAATACCAAATCTTTAGAATACATTAATATATCCCTAACCTGTGCAACTTTGCTCATCAGTGCCTTGCCAAGGCCCTTTCCTGAAAGAGATGCAGACATGAAGATGAAATTGATTAATTACAAAACTTAATTAATTATGAAAAGGGCTCCCATTATAAACATGTTTCAGTTTTAGGTGTTTTCCCAGCACAGGGACCATATGCTACAGGCACCATACACACATTTAGATAAAAGCTACCTCAGGGGATGTTTATGTGTTTAATTAGGTTCAAATTTCAATCAGTTCTGAAGGAGAAAACTTTTGCTGTAGGGCTTTACATAGACACTTTAAAGGTTTCCACAGAGGTGAAACATTTATGCTTATATTATTAATATTTACATTTTTTGATCGATAATATTAGGTTTTAAAAATAAAATTTGTGTAGTTATTAGGTTATAAAATCTGGATGATTATTTTCAACTGGTGTAAAATAATTAGGCATTCAAAGCAGAAACACAACCACCACAATTACCTCTGAACTCTGGCATCACGTACAAGTCCTCCATGTAAACAGCTCGGCCTTTCCATGAGCTATAAATGTAGTAGTAGATGGAAAAACCTATTTTTGTATGACCTGAAACAGACATAAATATTCCGAAATGACTGGAATGTTTTATTTCATTCACATAAAAGAAACAAAATTTCATATTAAGAATAAGTCTAGCATCAGTATGTACATGTACATTCCTAATGTAAATCTAGGTCACCCTTTACAGCTACAATGTTAATCCTATAAACAATCAAAGCAGAACATGTTTAGAAAGTTAGAACCAGTAACCATCTAACCATCTAAAATCCCCTTGTAGAAACATTTTTGTGTGAAGTACGTACATCTGTAACAAATGTAGTAAAGTTTATCTCTATTGTTCCTGTGAAATAAATGAGCAAAGGAGCATAGAGAATTTTTTGTGACGTAAAAAAATGAATCAGATCTATTAACATAATCAATTCTATTCTATTTTTGTAATGAAGCGCCAGAGGCATTGGTTGATCAGCGGATTTTATTTGCAGCAGTATCAACAGATGAAAACGTGGTTGGGAAATCAAAGTGCGAGTCAAAACCGGAAAAACACTAGAACGGGTAAACAAATCTGAAGTGCAAAACAGAACAGGTGAGCGAGAAACAAGCAAGGTCATACACAGTAATCCAAACAACACAAGGCAAGATCATAGAGATCATAAACGCTCAGTATGTCACGAGGGAACGATACTTCACCTAGATATGTGTGTGTGCTGCTTAAATGTATGTGGGAAACAGGAAATAGATCAGAACTAATCAGAACTCAGGTGAGGGTTGCTTTTGATGTTCAGATTCCCGCTGGGATGTGACAGAGACCTCCCCCCCTTCTAGGAACACCTCCTGGTGTTCTACGAAGCATCCTGCCCCGAGGTCGGTGAACGGGTGAGCCAGGTGGAATTCGTCTGACAAGGAGGGATCAAGGATATCTGATGTCGACCAAAGAGTGTTCCTCTGGGCCATAACACTCCCAGTCCACCAGGTACTGGAGGCAGTTCCTGACCCGCCAAGAGTTCAATAGGACGTGCACCCTGTAAACCAGGGCTCTGTCAATGTCAAGTGGTGGTGGAGGTTCATAAGAGGCGAGATTGTCTGACCGGGGTTCGTGGGCAGGCTTAAGGAGAGAAACATGAAATGTAGGATAGATACGGTACGTCAAAGGGAGCCGGAAGCGATAGGAAACCGGGTTGACCTGGCGAATTATTTCAAAGGGACCAATGAATCTAGAGCTTAGCTTACGGCAAGGGGGCTGTAGCCTCAGGTTGTGGGTCAACACCCAAACTCGTTGTCCCTCGTTGTCCCACCTTTCTTGACTGTGTCTGGCCCAGTCGTCCACTGCGGGGACGTCTCAGGGCTCCCCAGACCAGGGAAACAGCTGCGGCTGATAGCCCAAGACACACCGGAAAGGCGTGAGCCCACTGGAGGAATGCGTGAGGGAGTTCTGGGCATACTCGGCCCAGGGGAGGAACTCTTGGACTCCAGCTGGTGAGACAACGAGACGGGTTTACTGTTCTTGGAACCAGGTCGATAGGTGACTGAGAACTGGAACCACGTGAAGAAGACGGCCCAGCAAGCTTGGCCTGGGTTTAGGCATTTAGCTCCATGTAGGTACTCGAGGTTGCGGTGGTCAGTGAGAACCAGGAACGGGTGCCGGGCTCCCTGCAGCCAGTGTCGCCATTCCTCCAGGGTCACCTTGATAGATAACAGCTCGCAATTTCCTAAGTCATAGTTGGCCTCTGCTGTGGTAGGCTTTCTAGAATAAAAGGCACATGAGTGTAGTTTCCCATCGAGTCATGTTGGCATTGGGACAGAACCGCACCAATCCCACAGCTAGAAGCATCCACCTCAATGGTAAACAGGATTTCGTAGATCCGGATGACGTAGAATCGGAGCAATGGTGAAGCTCACCGATGACAAGACCGTGGTGGGTCTCATCAGCAAGAATGACGAGTCAGCATACAGAGAGGAGGTGCAGCGGCTAACAGACTGGTGTAGAGTCAACAACCTCTCCCTGAATGTCGTTAAGACTAAAGAGATGGTTGTTGACTTCAGGAGAGCACAGAGTGACCATTCTCCGCTCACCGATGGTTCCTCTGTGGAGATCGTCAAGAGCACCAAATTCCTTTGTGTTCATCTGGCAGAGAACTTCACCTGGTCACTCAACACCAAGAAAGCCCATTAGCGCCTCTACTTCCTGAGGAGGCTGAGGAAAGCGCATCTCCCTTCCCCCATCCTGACTGTCTTCTACAGAGGATCCATTGAGAGCATCCTGAGCAGCTGCATCACTGCCTGGTTTGGGAACTGAACCGTCTCAGATCGCAAGACCCTTCAGCGGATAGTGAGGACAGCTGAAAAGATCATCGGAATCTCTCTCCCCTCTATCACGGACACTTACACTACACTCTGCATCTGCAAAGCAAACAGCTTTGTGGATGACCCAAGACACCCGTCACACACACTCTTCACCCTCCTGCCATCTGGAAAGAGGTACTGGAGCATTCGGGCCCTCACAACCAGACTGTGTAACAGTTTCTTTCCTCAAGCCATCAGGCTTCTCAAGACCCAGGAATAAACTGTACAAAAAATCTCTCTCTCTCTCTCTCTCTCTCTCTCTCTCTCTCTCTCTCTCTCTCTCTCTCTCTCTCACACACACACACACACACGCACATATACCCAGGACTGAACTGTACAAAACTCTCTGTCTCTCTCACACATACTGTACACACACACACACACACACACACACTCTTTCACCTGTGTGGACACACACACATAATTTATATTGTTCACTACTTATTACACTACCTCAACCCTGTTAATATTTCATTCCGCTGCTATGTTTATATTTGTCTTTAGTTTATTTCTATTTGCACTACCTCAACCGCTGCTACTGTATTTTTGCACATTACGTGTTGTTAGGCCAATATATATATATATCAGTGGCGGACCGTCAGGGCCAGCAAGGTCTTCTCTGCTGGCCTAAACAGCAGTGATCTTAATCACTGACTTGCATTTTAATATATTTAATATATTTTTCCATGAATGTGTATGAAATTATTCCCGATAGTCTATTCTCTACATTTCATAGCTTTTCTCTCGGTTGCGCTGCTTTCAGTAGTGTATATTTATGATAAGAGTATTTATCCAATCATATTTCAGCCAGTGGCTGACATCATGGTTTGCGCGGCTGTATGGCCTGCAGAATTAAAAGTGCAGGCACGTGAAGCTTAAAATAAGTGGCAATGAAACTGTTCTATTAACCAATCAGCAATTTCAAAGGAGCTTTGTCCTTACTGAATACCTTCCTGAGGTCTTCATATTCCCTGGGCAGATTCATTGAGGCACTGGATTCAGAGCTTTCCACTGACATGGTGAGACAAAGGCTTGGCTTGGCATGAAGGAAACAGGTGTTTAGACAGTGATGGGACCAGCGTGTCAGTTCCCCCTCTCTCCAGGAGATTTGGGGGTCGTGTAGTTGTAGCCACGGCAGGGCCAAAACAATGGGGTGAGCAGGAGAGGTAATGACATACAAAGTCACTTTTTCCTGGTGAAACAGTCCAATCTGTAGTTCTAATGGTTGGGTGTGGTAGTAAAGATATCCGTCCCCGATGGGTTGATTGTCGATGGCCGTCACTCGTAGAGGTGGTGTGCATGGGATGACGGGAAGGCGTAGCTTCTCTACGAGACCGATGTCTATTGTGGGAGTAATTTTTGAATGGTTTAGAGCGTTTAAAGTGGTTTAGAGTGTTCAAAGCGTTTTTGAATGTTTTAGAGTGTTTAGAGTGTATTTGAATGCATTCTTGTATGTGTTTGTATAAAATAATCAGAGGACAGCATGGTTGGGTTGTCAGGCACTTAATTTATTCGTCACCTCTATTAACAGTTTTAACAATGAAGGATTTAACACTACGAGGTTTGGGTGCAAGATTGTACAGCCTGTATAGAATCAGTAGCAGTGGGAGTATGTAATGAAGCACGCGAGGCTCGCTTAGTAGAATCCATTCGCAGATCTTTATTCACAAAATCAGCATCGATATGGGGTAGCAAAAGGGTCAAAAACCGGAAAGCAAACACACTGTCAACCGAAATCAAAACACAAAACCGAACTCGTAGTCAATAAGCAAGGCAGGCAAGGATCATACACGAGATATACCATACAGCAATGACTCAAGGCTTGGTATGTGACACAAGGAAACGATACTTCGCATGGAACAGAGGGGGCACGCTGCTTAAAAGCTCTAGAGAACCGGAAATGAATTCATGGCAGTCAATATTCTGGTGACGACTCCCTCTGGTGTTCTGGCTCTGTGTGCGTTGTGACAGAGTAATGTCCATCTGGCACACTTTGTTGACAGTAGATGAGACTTGGACGGAGTTTCAGTCTTGGTATGGCCGGGGTTGGAGCTGTGCCCAAGGTCCTGAGCAGAAGTGAAGTGCATCGTAGGAAGCCAAAGGTGGCAGGAGATAGAGTTAGGAATAATTGGGAGGAAACTGCGATTAAAACTACAACAGGTGTAGAAGTGAAGGAAAACATTGTTTGCAATGAATTAAAACTAAGCAATCTCAGACAGAGATGTGAAGTGTGCCCATGCTGTCCTCAGAGGTGAAAATGAACTGGTTGATGAAAACAAAGACCCACTGACAAGAGCAAATAAGCCTATTATTATTTTTTATGACTGACCTCGGAAGTTTGTGAGGCTTTGGAGGTTGTTGGGATGTTCATTCATGAGCAGCTCAATTCTTGTAACTGTGCTGATTGCAAATAAAACCATGTATCTGCATCCATCCAGTCTGCATGATTCGTCTTCTTTAGTTAGAGTCTTGCTCAACTGAGCTGTCGGGTCAATGTGGAGTTTGGAGTCAGATTACAGCAAAGTATTAATTGAGTAGTGTTAAGTAGTGCATTATAGTATCGGACAAAGATATTTTCCACATTGTTTTGGTGACCCCGATATGATTGGAATATACGCGATTGGAACAAGGCACAGCGGAGCCCCGGACCTGGGACCTTTGGTGGCGGCTGCCACCCACGGACCAGACACTTGGATCCATCTAAGGCAAAGGTAAGGCAGAAGCCTGTTTAATCAAAATTCTGCATTAGTTGTGTGTGGTCTGGGGAGGCAGAGGCACCCAGGCCGAGGACGGATCAGCTCTGTTTTGTCTTGATAGAGTATTAGTAAGTTAAAGTTATAAAATCATATGATAAAAATTGCATGACTAATGCATGATAAAGACTGGATGGTGTCAGGCATGTGAATGAACTAAAAATCATCCCTGCAGGGTTCAGTATGATCGAAAGTCCTGGTGGGTTCCAGGTGGTATGAGAGAAAGTCCTGTGAAAAAGACCTTGTTTGGAAGCAAACAGAGCGTTCAGTAGCAGAAATTAAATTCTGTGAACAAGAACACTGTCAATGGGAGAAAAGCAAGAGTTAAGTAACAGGTGTAATAAGTAAAAAAATTCCTGGATCCCGGGTGATACAGTGAAAGGAATTTACAGAGAAATACAGAGAAATAAATAGAATAAAGAGAAATACAGAGAAATAAGACATAAAATTCCCGGGTCCAGGTGATAGTGATGAAAGAGAAAAGAAACGAAGAGAAAAAGCGCTGAGTAGAAATTCCTGGATCCAGGTGATAGTGAAGAGAGAAAAAATAAAGACAAAAAAACAGAAGAAAAAAAGGGGGGGGCATTGTAAATAAATTGTGTTTGTCTTTGTTGCTGTTGTGGTATATCTGAGGATTACTGTGCGGTTTTGAATCTAAGTGATGGTACTGCATGGCTAGTTTTGCACGCTGTAAATAGTTCTGTGCATGACTTTGATATTCTGGGATGCGGAGAATCACTTTGTGACTTTGAAGTGTGACCTGAATCTGAGAGTTATATTTTGCTGATTGTGCTGTATTTGAAATGAAGCTGGGTTGAAGTGGTGATTGCATTGGTCATTCTTGTGTTGTGTAAATACATTGCAGTGTATGGAGTATATACAAGTTGATTTTGAAACATATGTCCTGGAGATATTCCGTAGAGATAATGAAGAAAAGCTGAAGGTGTTATTGAAATGGTTCCGACTTAAAATTAAGATAAATACTGTGTGGAAATGACCACTCACAGGTGGACGGTAAGTGACGGTAAATAGGCACCAGTACTAGGTTAGAACCTAGAGAACTAATTGGCTGATAAATCTATGTAAAATGGGCATGAGCCTATGGCAGCAAATTTATAGTGAACTCCGATAAGAAGCCACCTTGCATTTACACCCTTAGAAGAAATCCTGCTCTGTCAGAGCTCATTGACCGCAGTAAAAGAAAACAATATTTTCAGAAAAGGCCCTGTTGTAGTGGCAAGAAGTGTCATTGTCAGGAGGCAGCAGAACAGCGATAGCAAAAACCTGAACCAGAAATACATGCTGGTAGTTGAACTCCATAATAACTTACAGACCAGTTGCAGATCACCTGAGGGAAACTAGAAAGATGGTTACTGAATTCATACACCATCATACTGACGTCACAGATAAAATTGACACTGAGTGCAGAACCAGTTGGATAGGTCTGCTTTTTCCGCCTGGGGTGAAACTGAGCTGTTACGAATAGAATCTGAGTTTGGCCAACACTGTCTCTGAATGGTGGAGCTGCATGTATCTGCACACACAGGGAGACACCACGTCAGAGCCTATTTTACCATTTCGAAAAAATTAAGTGGGGAGATTTCTAACATCATTACAAAGAAGGCAGAGAAACGTGGGTTGAGACTACGTCTATGTAAACCACAGCCCTTCCATCCAACCAGTTACAGGTTTCTTAACAGGTTTGAGAGAGAGTTTGCAGAAGCAGCCCTAGAATTATTAAAAAAGGAAATGGGAAAACTTCTGGCAAAGGTTAACATAGCGTGGCCCACAACTCTAAGAGGTCCTCAACACTCTGAGGCTTGGATCAGCGTCTGGCAGTTGGGACAGGATTGTAGGCTTTAAAGAAGTTTCATTGCAGGTGACCTGACAGTTGACCCACAAGAATCAGTAAAAAATTAATTTGTGAGACCATTTATATCCCTGTCTTTAAAATTTAGAGCTGTTTATGTGAAATACCTGAGAAAAGAAACATTCTAAGTATCCTGTCGCTGCAATTGTGTGTGTGTGTGTGTGTGTGCGTGTGTGCGGAAAAGATTCTGCTGTGAGGGGGGTGAGTGAACTGCGAGTGTGTGTGCGCAAGGTCATAGCATGAGAGTGTGTATGTGGATTCTGTGTGAATGAGAGAGAGAGAGTGGTTGGATAATAGGGATTATTTAGTTGCTTTGAGAAGTTAAGAGTGCATGGCATGATGAACAGTTCAGGAAAGCCACAAACTGAAAGTATTACATCATCACCCCAAACAGTATCTAAGTCAACTTGTCAGAGATTAGTTGAACAATTCTTATACCCCAGGTATAACCAAAGGGAGAGGATAGTTAGAAAGAATCCACCTAGAACTTGGTTCTGTGTTTTATTTGGTCATTCTGTAACTTGTAGGAGGTGTGACCCAGATGAAACAACACTGCCCGTATTGAAACATTAAAATACTTTACAGGTGTCCTGTGTCAGACGCACCTGGTCATCTTTTGGGTTGAATAAACTCGGATGGCCCTTAGAAATTTATATACAGAAACTAGGGGATTACGCACACATTTTTGGGACGAGCGAACATACAAAGATAAAGACGGTGTAGAAAGGTGGCAGTCGGAAGATCTGATCGGAGAAAAATTGTGGGCTTTAACAAAGTTTGAAGGCTTGTATACTTTGCAGAGAACTTTCTCTGACACAGATTGGTATGAAGAACTTAGAAACTGAGTACAGTACTGCGTGCATTGGTTGAGGCCCCATCTCCCAGTAAAGGCACTATTCCTTTGTTTGATTACATTGAAGACCCATATAGAAAAGATGATGAACCATTAGTGGAATTGGTTAATCCAAGACCAGATCAATATAATTATTGTTCAGGACTGACAGCAATTGTAACCGTAGAGCCCAGAAAGGTTGAGGAAAAATCCAGTGAAGCCGTGTGTGACAGTGAGGCAAATAAATGTATTGCTGATTTGGTCTGAAGGAAACAAGAACCCAGGAGAGAGAGGTACCACACAGAGCACAACAGGGGTGCATCATGAGTAGCAGGGGAAGCCAACCTACACCTGTGGACATCATAATAGCACAACACAAGCCTGATGAGAAGTATGTCAAGAAGTGCATGATTGAAAAGAAAATGTCAGAGTCCCACCAGTTACTGGTATCAGGAGGTAGTGATCCCACAGTAGATGCAGCACATGATGAAGAAATTGAGGAACTGTTGGCTACATTCCCGAGCGAGCTTTGGATGAGACATCCTACCGCTGTAGGGCTTATTAAATCAGCATGGCAGGTTATGGTAAAACTTAAGCCAAGTGTGAGGTTTCCATACCAAAAGCAATACCCATTATCACCACAAGCCCAAGCAGGTATAAAGCCCACAATTGAGGGACTGTTAGAAGCTGGAGTATTGATCCCAGCACAAAGCCAATGTAACACCCCGATATTTCCTGTAAGAAAACCCAACTCAGACAAATAGCGTCTTGTACATGATTTGCGTGCCATAAACCATATTGTCGCAGAGGCACCAGTAGTTCCAGACCCACATACGTTGCTTTCCAATAGTCCAAGTAACACCAAATGGTACAAAGTCATTGACTTATGTTCTGCATTTTTCAGCATTCCACTACATCCAGATTCACAACAACTATTTGCATTTACTTATAATGGTCAACAGTACACACACACGATTACCTCAGGGTTATTGTGAAAGTCCATCCGTCTTCAATCGGATAGTGGCTAGGGATCTAGCTTCTTTGGATATTGATAGTCTCCTGTTAACTTATGTTGACGACATCTTAATTTGTAGTCCAACAATGTCAAGCAGATTCATTAAAGGTCCTAAAATTATTGGCTGAAAATGGGCACAAAGTAAGCAAGGAAAAATTGCAATTCTGTAAGCAACAGGTTGAGTATTTGGGGAGAGTTTTGCATGGCACCAGTCGTAAGCTATCACCTGCACATGTTGAAGCTGCCCAAAAAGCTCCCAAACCACAAACCGTTGGCCAAATGTTGTTGTTTCTAGGAATGGTAGGCTACAACAGACAGTGGATAGTGGATTTTGCGCTGAAGGTGTCTCCACTCCGTGCATTGATAAAAGTGGCAGATCAAAAGAAGGCATCCTTGACCTGGACAACAGAAGCAGTTGCAGCCTTTGAAATGTTGAAAGACGATCTTTGTACCACACCAGCATTAGTCTAGATTATGGTAAGCCATTTTATTTGTATGTGTCAGAGAAACAGGGATTTGCTAACGCTGTTCTAACTCAACAACAGGGTCCAAGTAAACAGCCAGTTGCATACTTTAGCACGCCACTGGATAACATAGAGAAGGGCATGCCACTTTGTTATCGTGGGCTAGCAGCAGCTGCATTTGCTTACCAGAAAGCTTCAACTATTACAGTGGGTCATCCGACCACTTTGTACACAACTCATGCACTGTATGCTTTCTTGACCAGTCCAACTTTTGTAATCACTCATGCACGAAAAACTGGTTATGATGACACAATGATGTCTTCTCCAGAATTAACCATTCAGAGATGTCAGACAGTCAATCTGGCCGATAGAACGATGACATCATTGGAAGGTGAACCACACGGTTGTAAGTTAACATCACACGCTTACATGAATGCACGTCAAGATTTAGGAAATCAGCCTCTACTGCATTCTGATTGGCAGGTTATGCAATAGTCGCTCCCAGTAATGATTTGAGTAGCTTTGTTACCACTCAGTCTATGTCTGTTGCTCAACCATGTTCCGCACAATTGGCTAAACTGAAGGCTGGTCCCCATGGACATTTTGTGGCTCCCCTCTCACTTCTCACTTCTTTGATTAATGATGCGCATGGCTTGAGGCAATCAAAAGAATTAAAAAAGCGTGGTGGTCACCTTATTTGGCTCAGATGGTTGACCACAGGTTAGCACACTGTGAAGTATGTGCTGAATATAATAACAGGAAGAGTTTCACAGCTCCTATAGGTCACATACCGGAACCAGATGGACCATTCGGACATCTAATTATTGACATCATGGACAGGGCTGAGGTGAAAGAGAAGAAAAGGTATGTCATGGTGGTAGAAGACAGATTTAGCAGATGGGTTGAGGCACACCCAACAGCTAAGGCAGACACAGATTCAATGGCTAAGTTTCTGTGCAGAGAGGTTATTCCAAGGTTTGGAATCCCTGACAAAATCAACTCAGATAGTGGTACTCATTTTGTGAACAAACTGATTCGAAGAGTGTTCCAGTATTTAAGGATAAAGCACAGATTGGGTTGTGTCTGTCATCCGCAGTCACAGGGAATTGTGGAAAGAGCTAATGGAACATTGAAGGCTAAACTGGCTAAGATTTGTGAGGCTGGAAAGATGAATTGGGAACAAGCTTTGCCATTAGCATTGATGAGTATGAGAATGCAAACTAACTGAATGACGCATCTAACCCCGCATGAAATGCTTACTGGACGAGCAATGCCTGTAACATACTTACGAGGACCTTATAAAGGTCCTCCGCTTGAGCAGCTTGAAAATGAACTTGGTAATTATGTAAAGCATCTAACTGAATCACATTGAGCTATATTCCAACAGGTGAAAGGTGCCACTGAAGGATGAACGAGTGAAATCGACGAAGAGCTGAGAACTGTGCAACCAGGGGACTGGGTGTATGTCAAGGTCTTCAAGCGAAAGTGGAACAAGCCCAGAAGGGTCGGACCATTAAAGGTCACCCTGACAACACCTACAGCACTGAAGGTCAAGGGAAAAAACGCCTGGTTTCATCTGAACCACTGTTGCAGAGCAACAGGACCAGGAGCAGCAGAAAGGCATGAGAGACTCCAAGACCGTGCAACCATGTTGTGCTGAAGTCTGAGGTTATCCATATAGATGGCCGTACCAATACAGAGGAAAAGCGTAGTGTTGCTGTCACAGCATGCCATTTCTGCCTGGAGAGGTGGGTTGAGGCCTTCCCTAACCACGGCCAGCAGAGCTGTTTCGTTCCACCCAGACTGAGTGGCGAGGGTGTGGAACTTGATGGTGTAATCAGCTGTGGAGTCAGAGCCCTGACATAGCTCCAGTAGCTGGACCAACACATCTTTACCCCCCACCGGGTACTCAAACACATCACGAATCTGCTCTGCGAAGTAATCGGGCAAAGTTTTGAATTGTGGATCTGAGTCCCATATGGCCAAAGCCCAGACTAGTGCTCTACCCATAAGAAGTGACAGCATAAAAGCACACCTGGTTGCATCCTCGCTGTAGAGTTCAGGCTGGTGGGCAAAAAATTTTCCACACTGGCAAATGAATTCGCGGCCAGTGGCCCCATCAAATTTCTCAGGCAGCGCCATTTTGGGAGATTCACCTCGTGGCACCGGAGCAGGAGGAGGAGGGGGCGAGGGAGCGGCTTGTACCTGAGGTTGTTGTTGTAGCTGCTGTTGGAGCTGGGCGTTCGTAGGTTGTAGCGCTTCGACTTGATCTTGATAAGCATGAATTATGGCTCCTTGGCGAACTATCGCCACTTCTAAATCTGCTGGATTCACTGGAGGCGAAGTATTCTGTAATGAAGCACCAGAGGGGTTGGTTGCAGAATCCATCAGCGGTTTTTATTTGCAGCAGAATCAACAGGCAAAAACTTGGTCGGGAAATCAAAGCGCAAATCAAAACCGGAAAAACACTAGAACAAGTAAACAAATCCAAAGTGCAAAACAGAATGGGCGAGCAAGAAACAAGCGAGGTCATACACAGTAATCCAAATAACACAAGACAATATCAGTGGTCAAAGAACAGGCGAGGTCAAACACAGAAATCGAGACAGAGATCATAAACGCTCAGTAATCAGAGTAAATGCTAGACTAATCAGAACTCCAGTGAGGGCTGCCTTTGATGTTCAGACTCCCGCTGGGACAGTTGTTTAGTTGTTTAGTGCTTTTAACAATGGATTATTGTGAAATTATTAAGATTCATTTTAATTTATGTTTGTCCCTAATGAGCTTGTGATGAGTATGTAAATACTGAGCACAGTCACATGCACCATTATAAAAGACTGCACACATTTTCTTCCCTTTTCATTTCCTAAAAGGTTTCTATTTGTTTTTCACTTTTTTGTTCATATTAAAGGTGGTAAAGGATCTGACATGATTCATCTTAATTTTAAGGTTCCTTTTTATTCCATCACAAAAACCTGCAGATTTATACCCACTTTATGTAAGTAAGTAAGTAGATAAGTAATATGTTAGTGAGTAAACAAACAAGCAACATCAGTGATGATGAAATCAGGTGTTACTTTTAAGTACTGTATCTGAATACTAACACTGACAGGGCCTGGACAGCGTTTTTGATCACATTGCAGGCTTCTCACCATCTTTGGACTTGTGCTGTTCAGGAACCTCAGCGATTATCGCATGGAAAAATGGGTTTTTAGAAAACCCATCCTGCTCAAGGTCTACAGTGAGGAAAAAACAGAAATTCATTAATGACACACCACTATTGTCATCAATTCTATGTATGTTGCTACTATACAATAAGAGTTTAACTATAAAGCTTTCATGTAATATACCTTTTTGTGTAACTGTGACCTGATCTGTGACTTTCTCATATTCCGCCAGCTCCTGTAGGATATAGAAACAAAATAAATGAAAAAATGGCTCATTATTGTATACGCAGTGCTGTGTACTAATACATATTTGTTTGTTTTTTTTGGTTTGTTTTTTTACTGCAGTTCTGGGGATCAGCTGCCCTGTGTAGTTTGAAATGTTCTCTATTTCCCCAAAAGGTGCTAATAAAGGCAAAAAAACACATTGGAATGTTTTATTTGCCGTGTTCTACACTTTTATATTTCATTTTACATTTCAATACATTACAATAAACAACTGAATCTAATATTGGTTCGCTGACTATCCATTTCCAACTTATTTTTTTTAATACTTGAAACAAAAGGCACAGTACACAAATGATGTATAGGTAAGTAACAAATTTATTTTCACAGACCATGAAACTATCAAGAGCAGTTCTCATTAATTATTCAACTTCACTTTGTACTTCATTCGTACAGTAACTATTTACGAATAACAACACAATGGTCCATATTGTGATAGAATCAGTTACATTGATTTACTCTCGTCTATTGAGTCAATGTCCATTGTTAAAGGAAAAGTTCACTTCCAGAACAAAAATCTACAAATAATTTACTCACCCTCTTGTCATCCAAGACATTAATGGCTTTCTTTCTTCAGTCATAAAGAAATTATGTTTTTTGAGGAAAACATTTCAGGATTTTTCTCCATATAGTGGACTTCAATGGTGCCCGCGAGTTTGAACTTCCAAAATGCAGTTTAAATGCAGCTTCAAAGAGCTCTGAAATAAAATTTTTACACTTTTTAACCCAAAAAGCTCATCGAGCACTAGCTCTGGGATGCGCGTCCATGACACTGCATACTACGTAATCACGTTGAAAGGTCACGAGTGATGTAGGTGGAACTACAGACCCAGTGTTTACGAAGCGAACATGTAACGACCAAGGAAGTGCAAATAAGTCACACGCTCTTTACTAACAAAAAGGTACAACGAGAATCTATGGGTGTGTTGATATTCAGGTGCAGAGCGAGCAACCACAGCTTCAATCGCTCAGGATTTTTTAAAGGAAATTTGTGAGCAGTCACGTTATGTCCAAGCGAATGTAATCATTTAGGTTTAAAATGATTTCCACATCCAGGGTACACACATGAACTGACCATTTTAAACAAAAAACTGACACAAAAACATATAACTTTGTAATTCCACACACAACAACTTTGGAGCGGTCCTCCTTCTCCACACTAGTAAACACTGTAGTTCCGCCTATGTCACGTGTGACCTACCGATGTGATTACATAGTACGTAGCGCCATGGCTGCACATCCCAGAGCTAGTGTTAGACAAGCTTTTGTGGTTAAAAAGTATACAATTTTTTAATTTTTCTAATAAAATGACTGATGGTTTCACTAGATAAGTCCCTTCTTCCTCGACTGGGATCGTTTAGAGCCCTTTGAAGTTGCATTTAAACTACATTTTGGAAATTCAAACTCGCAGGGACCATTGAAGTCCACTGTATGGAGAAAAATCCTGAAATGTTTTCCTTAAACAACATAATTTCTTTACGACTGAAGAAAGAAAGACATGAACATCTTGGATGACAAGGGGGTGAGAAATTTATTTGTAAATTTTTGTTCTGGAATTGAACTTTAAGATGCTGTGCAGATCTCCCTAGTCTAACTTGTCCCTGTGACAAAAAAAAGCATGTTAGCAGCAAGGTGTGATGCTCTGAGGTCTGACTATAAACCTGAGCAGTGTGGCCCACTTCCCCACAAATGCTGCAGGAACCTATACAACAGGTAGAGAAGTTCTAAAATTAGACCACCGGGTGGCCTACAATTAAGATCTGAGATGTACAATGCCGAAAAAGTTTAAGCGAAGGTTATCGTCGCATTGCTTTTATACATAAATATGTCAGCTATCTTCTAAATGTGAAAGCCTCTAAACATTCAACCCGCATGACCTGAACAAAAATAGCAACTCTACACAAATGTAGGTGGGAGTCAGGTTTATTTTTTAAGGATGGATTACTGAGAGACATTTCACATCGACAGCAATGACAAATCACTGTTGTATGGATGAAAGTACAAAACACAGTGGTAATTTAAGCTGTTTTTGGAGTCAGTGATCACTCTGGTCTGTTCTTAGACTTTATTTTTCAGTCAGGGAACTTTTTAACTCCACAGATTCTCTTATGCTTAACAGAGGAACAGACATTACCTTCAAATATCAAATCAAATATATTTTCTCTGCAAATCCAGTCAATTTTACACCATAAAACTGGACTACCATTTTAAAAAAAAATAAAAAAATAAACGTGTTTAATTTACAGTGAAATATGAATCACTCACTTACTGACATCATGCGCCTGATGTCCTTACAGTCCTCAAGAGTGCCGGCCCGGATCGTGAAGTCCATTTTAATCTGAGTTATAAAACCACTGACAAAAGTCAAACATACACAGACCTTAAAACATATTTAGATGTTAAAGCAAGTTACTGTATATCAAAGTGTGTGGGAGTGGGTGCCTGTATGTGAGTGTGTGAATGAGTGTGTGTGAGTGAGGGTATATTGTTCATTATTTTGTATATATTTGCTAGGTAAATCACTTAAAAATTACATTACATGAGAATCAAAGATAAAAAAAATCCAGTCCAAATACGGCTTGGAAAACCAGCTATTTGAGTATTAATAACAACCCAGGTAACAACAGATTTTTAAAAACTATTTTAATTGTTAATAATACAAATCATGACATGACATACGGCCATTTAGGGTCAGCACTCTATATGTTATGCATGGCAAGATGGTAAAAGTATACAGTGAGGGAAAAAATTATTTGATCCCCTGCTGATTCTGTATGTTTGCCCACTGACAAAGAAATGATCAGTCTATAATTTTAATGGTAGGTTTGTCTGAACAGTGAGAGACAGAATAACAACAAAAAAAGTCCAGAAAAACGCATTTCAAAAAAGTTATAAATTGATTTGCATTTTAATGAGTGACCCCTTCACAAAACATTACAGTACTTGGTGGCAAAACCCTTGCTGGCAAACACAGAGGTCAGACGTTTCTTGTAGTTGGCTACCAGGTATCTCAGGATGGATTTTGTCCCACTCCTCTTTGCAGATCCACTCCAAGTCATTAAGGTTTCGAGGCTGACGTTTGGCACATCTAACCTTCAGCTCCATAGATTTTCTATGGGATTAAGGTCTGTAGATTGGCTAGGCCACTCCAGGACCTTAATGTGCTTCTTTTTGAGCCACTCATTGTCATGCTGGAATACCCATCCATGACCCATTTTCAATGCCCTGGCTGAGGGAAGGAGGTTCTCACCCAAGATTTGACGGTACATGGACCCGTCCATTGTCCCTTTGATGCGGTGCAGTTGTCCTGTCCCCTTAGCAGAAAAATACCCCCAAAGCATAATGTTTCCACCTCCATGTTTGACGGTGGAGATGGTGTTCTTGAGGTCATAGGCAGACTCCTCCAAACACAGCGAGTTGAGTTGATGCCAAGAGCTCGATTTTAGTCTCATCTTTTCACTTTCACCCAGTTCTCCTCTGAATCATTCAGATGTTCACTGGCAAACTTCTGATGGGCCTGTACACGTGCTTTGTTGAGCAGGGGGGCCTTGCGGGCACTGCAGGATTTCAGTCCTTCATGGCGTAGTGTGTTACCAATTTTTTTCTTGGTGACTATTGTCCCAGCTGCCTTGAGATCATTGACAAGATCCTCCTGTGTAGTTCTGGGCTGATTCCTCACTGTTCTCATGATCATTGAAACTCCACAATGTGAGATCTTGCATGCAGCTCCAGACTGAGGGAGTTATTTTGTGTTTGTTCCCATGTTGTTGTCACCTTCTCACCAAGCTGCTTGGGGATGGTCTTGTAGCCAATTCCAGCCTTGTGTAGGTCTACAATCTTGTCCTTGGCAGTCTTGGACAGCTCTTTGGTCTTGCCCATGGTGGAGAGTTTGAAATCTGATTGATTGATTGCTTCTGTGGACAGGTGTCTTTAACTCCCTTTAAGAGTGTGTCTTGTTACCTGTATAAAAGCTGGAAATCCTGCTGACTGATAGGGGATCAAATACTTATTTCACTCATTAAAATGCAAATCAATTTATAACTTTTATTTCTTTGTTGTAATTTTGTCTCTCACTGTTAAAATAAACCTACCATTAAAATTATATCATTTCTTTGTCAGTGGGCAAACGTACAAAATCAGCAGGGGATCAAATAATTTTTTCCTTCACTGTATATATATATATAGTTGAGCTCAAAAGTTTGCATACCCTGAAAGAAATTGTTAAACATTGCCATTTTTATGAAAATATTGGGGCTGTGTGAGCTCTAGTGGCACAGGGAAGTTGATGGCAAGATGAATGCAGCATGTCATCAGAAAATACTGGCAGACAATTTGCATTCTACAGCAAGAAAGCTGCATATGGGATGCTCTTTGATGTTCCAACATGACAGTGATCCAAAGCACAAGGCCAAGTTGGCCCTCCAATGGCTACAGCAAAAAAAGGTGAAGGTCCTGGCATGGCCATCACAGTCTCCTGACCTTAATATCATTGAGCCACTTTGGGGAGATCTCAAACGTGCAGTTTGTGAAAGACAACCAAAATATTTACAGAACCTGGAGGCATTTTGCCAAGAAGAATGGCCAGTTATACCACCTGAGAGAATTAAGGACCTCATGCACAATTATTTATACAAATAAGACTGCATGCCATTACTGATGCTAAAGGGGGCAATACACAATACAATACAAATATTAAGAACTAAAGGTATGCAAATTTTTAAACAGAGAGTATTTCCTCATTTTCTTTATTGTCATGTGTTGTTTGATGACTGTGCCATTCTGTTATGACCATTTGAATCGCAACCTTTTTGCGGGGTTCCATTTCCAGTCTCGCACGAGAACTCTTACACGTGAACTTGTGTTATTTCATTATTATTTCGGTTGCGAAAAGCAGTTTGTGGACCAGACAGAGTTGTTAGCGATTCTTCCCATTGTGAAGTCATGCAGTGCTCCTGTCGCTGATCCATCGTGCAGTGTGAACACAGCAGTGACTGAATGCTACCGTGCAGTGTGCATACACTGTAATGAAGAACTGGCCTACCATTGAAGCTCATCGAGTTTAAAACATCATTTAAATGCAAAACACATCACAGGTTTCACTACCAAACTGACGAGTAGCAAACCAAACGGACATGTTAAACAAAATAATAAGTGTATGTTTAATTTCATTAATCACACAAAAAGGGTGTCGGTATTGTTTCCATAATATGTATCCATAATATATGCTATGTATCCATATGTATCCAGAAGATGCATGCATGTGTATATTAAAGTTGTTACAATTATTGCCACCTGGTAAAGGAAAAAATATATACTGACTGATTATTAGTTTGCTCTCAGAATAACTTCTAGAAACTTGAGATTCTGGTTCATGTTGAAAAGATTTCAGAAACAGTTCCTGTAAAAATTCTCAGGTGCACTTATATGCTGTGAATAATTCCCTGGAGGTCCAGTGCAGGGGCATCATGCACATACTTTTTTAAAGAGGGCACAGTGTGCACTGCACAGAAACATGTGATGCTGAGAGACAAATGTATTTTGGCTGATTGCAAAATTACATGAAGGTGTAGTACAGGTGTTCTTAATTGTTCAGTAAGTGTACAGTGAGGGAAAAAATTATTTGATTCCCTGCTGATTTTGTACGTTTGCCCACTGACAAAGAAATGATCAGTCTGTAATTTTAATGGTAGGTGTATTTAAACAGTGAGAGACAGAATAACAACAAGAAAATCCAGAAAAACGCATTTCAGAAAAGTTATACATTGATTTGCATTTTAATGAGTGAAATAAGTATTTGATCCCCTATCAATCAGAAAGATTTCTGGCTCCCAGGTGTCTTTTATACAGGTAAGGAGCTGAGATTACAGTAGGAGCACTCTCGGGGAGTGCTCTTAATCTCAGCTCCTTACCTGTATGAAAGACACCTGTCCACAGAAGGAAGCAATCAATCAGATTCCAAACTCTCCATCATGGTCAAGACCAAAGAGCTGTCCATGGATGTCAGGGACAAGATTGTAGACCTACACAAGGCTGGAATGAGCTACAAGACCATCGCCAAGCAGCTTGGTGAGAAGGTGACAACAGTTGGTGCGATTATTCCAAAATGGAAGAAACACAAAAGGACTGTCAATCTTCCTCGGTCTGGGGCTCCATGCAAGATCTCACCTCATGGAGTTTCAATGATCATGAGAACGGCGAGGAATCAGCCCAGAATTACACTGGAGGACTTTGTCAATGATCTCAAGGCAGCTGGGACCATAGTCACCAAGAAAACAATTGGTAACACACTACGCCATGAAAGACTGAAATCTAGTAGTGCCCGCAAGGTCCCCCTGCTAAAGAAAGCACATGTACAGGCTCATCTGAAGTTTGCCAGTGAACATCTGAATGATTCAGAGGAGGACTGGGTGAAAGTGTTGTGGTCAAATGAGACCAAAATCCAGCTCTTTGGCATCAACTCAACTCGCCGTGTTTGGAGGAGGAGGAATGCTGCCTATGACCGCAAGTACACCATCCTTCCCTCAGCCAGGGCATTGAAAATGGGTATAATATTCCAGCCTGACAATGTCCCAAAACACACGGCCAAGGCAACAAAGGAGTGGTTCAAAAAGAAGCACATTAAGGTCCTGTAGTGGCCTAGCCAGTCTCCAGACTTTAATCCCATAGAAAATCTGTGGAGGGAGCTGAAGGGTCAGCCACAAAACCTTAATGACTTGGAGAGGATCTGCAAAGAGGAGTGGGCCCAAATTCCTTGAGATGTGAGATGTGTGCAAACCTGGTGGCCAACTACAAGAAATGTCTGACGTCTGTGATTGCCAACCTAGGGTTTACCACCAAGTACTAAGGGTTTGCCACCAAGGGTTTGCCACCAAGTACTAAGTCATGTTTTGCAAAGGGGTCAAATACTTATTTCACTCAATAAAATGCAAATCAATGTATAACTTTTTTGAAATGTGTTTTTCTGGATTCTTTTGTTGTTATTCTGTCTCTCACTGTTCAGATAAACCTACCATTAAAATTACAGACTGATCATTTCTTTGTCAGTGGGCAAACGTACAAAATCAAAATCAGATCAAATAATTTTTTCCCTCATTGTATATACAAAGCAGTTATAGTTTTCACCTGGTCACCTGGTGACTCATCACAAGCTCCATCAGTAAGGAAACCCAGCAGCATCTTTACTTCCTACGAAGGAGGACCATCGAGAGCATCCTGAGCAGCTGCATCTCTGCTTGATTTGGGAATTGCACTGTCTCGGATTGCAAGACCCTTCAGCGGATAGTGAGGACAGCTGAGAAGATCATTGGAGTCTCTCTTCTCTCTATCATGGACATTTACACAACATGCTACACCCCACACACCCCTCACACACAGTCTTCACCCTCCTGCCATCTGGAAAGAGGTATCGAAGCATTCGGGCCCTCACAACCAGACTGTGTCATTTTCTTTCCTCAAGCCATCAGGCTCCTCAACATCCAGAACTGAACTGTACCAAACTCACACACACACACACACACACACTCAAACTCGCTCAAATCCTTACACTTGTCCATTTTTCCTGCTTCTAACACATCAACTTTGAGGACAGAATGTTCACTTGTTACCTAATATATCCCACCCACTAACAGGTGCCATGATGAGGAGATACTCAGTGTTATTCATCTCACCTGTCAGTGTTCATAATGTTATGCCTCATCATATGGCATATGGTTGAAATGACAATAAAAGCTTTTTGACTTGACTTAATTTTTCCTCAACCGCAAGGTGGCAGCATTTTTTCCCTTTTTTTTCTTTTAAATAAAATTGAACACTGCCACCTTTATTTCTTTATGTCTCTGCATGTCTCCTCTGTGTTGATTCACACTGAGCAGCACTGACAATATTGTTTATTGTATTCATGCCTGCTAGGAATAATTTTGCCTTGAACCAGAATCATCCAGTCAGAAACACAAGTAATATGTACAGCAGATCATCAAAACAGTGTTAAATGCTTTAAGCTTTATTAGCAGTTAAGTGCTGATGGGGTAACAGGTATGGGTCATAAGAAGAAACTTGAACAGAGATGTGCCTCACTCACTAAATATACACGTGATCTTCTGAAACGGTAGAAGGATTAGGTACAAGCTGAACTTTAGAATATCCTTCAAATCTCTTAAGCAAATCTATGCTTATTTTTCCCAGCTGTTTGGCATGCACTATAAAATACAACACGGGTATCTTTCATAACAGACTTTTCTAAGAGGAAAGCATAAATAGTCCACTAGAGCAAAGTACAATCCTGTTCCCATTTACACACAATGATCTAAACAGACATTTGGATAAAGTGCATTTTACATGTCTTTATTTTAATTGTGTATTTCTCACTCATCTTACTGCTTCACATTGTATGAAACAATTTTCTCTAACATGTCCAGAGACCACTTAGCAGTGTGATAATGGATGTCACACGCATATCACACATTGCTCTTGTAATTTTGCATTACAAATAGATAAATAAATATACACTGCCACAGACTGTGGTTTTATTTTTGTAAACATTTATGATATATGTGGCAGCCCAACTGATGTGAGAGCAAACAGAGATTAGTCAAGTGATCAGATAAAGATGAGGCTGGTGTTTAAATGTGGAAAATTCCTGAGCTAATGTAACAGACAGAGACTGATGTGGATGATGTTGGAAATCATGTAAATGATAATTCATTTATAAATGTAAACTTTCCCCTTCACCCTACAGTTTTGGGGTTAACCAGGCTATACTTATATACTATTTTACTTCTGATAATTCCAATATGGAAATATATTACAGCTCAGGAAAATGAACAAATTTGAACCTGTGAAGGATTTTAGCATGCTGCCACACTTGTATCACACTGGATGACATTAACATTACCATACCACATGATAATCTACTAAAAAGAAATAGTACTATTTTTTATCATCTTAAGAATATGTAATAATATCCTGTGGTTATCGTCCCCTGAACAACAGACACTTTACAACGAAGACACAGAATTGTCTACACACAACACACAAAGTCAAGTTTCACATTTCACTTCCATCAGTGCTGGAGGAAGAACCTATAGCTTACTGAACTATATTTTAGTTAGGGATAGAAAGAATAAAATGAAATTTAGAACTCTTTATCAGCCAACTTTTGAAAGGCATCCCCATGACAGTACATGTAGTGATAACCCAGGTTAGAGGTCACGTCCGTGGAACCCTGATTCAGGTAGAAGTCCAGCGCTGTCTTGTTCCAGTTCAGCACCGTAAAATTGAGCTGAGTGCAGCCAGCAGCTCGTCCCAGCTGTTATAGCCATGACCCAAAATCAACATTAACACAAAATTTACATGACACATTCCAAAATGGAAAAATATTTCAGTTAAAAGATGCTACAGATGGTTTTACTTAACCAGTTTCTGAATACTGAACTTTTAGAAAACATTAATACATCCCTAACCTGTGCAACTTTGCTCATCAGTGCCTTGCCAATGCTCTTTCCTGAAAGAGATGCAGACATGAAGATGAAATTAATTAATTACGAAAAGGGCTTCCATTATAAACATGTTTCAGTTTTAGGTGTTTTCTCAGTACAGGGCAATGCATCAGAATTATTCTCCTATGAAGAATGATCATATGCTACAGGCACTATACAGACACTTAGATAAAAGCTACCTCAGGGGATGTTTGTGTGTTTAAAAGGGTTCAACTTTCAACCTGTTCTGAAGGAGAAAACGTTTGCTGTAGGGCTTTACATAGAAACTTTAAAGGTTTCCCCAGAAGTTAAATATTTATTCTTATATTATTAATATTTAAATGTAAAAATGTAATTTTTAATCAATAATATTAGGTTAATTAATTATACAATTAGTGTACATGTTATGTTAGAAAATCTGAATTATTGTTTTAAAGCTGGTGTCAAATAAAAGCACCATAATTACCTCTGAACTCTGGCATCACGTACAAGTCCTCCATGTAAACAGCTCAGCCTTTCCATGAGCTATAAGTGTAGACGTACATGGAAAAACCTATTTTTGTATGACCTGAAACAGACATACACAAACACATTCTGAAATGACTGGAATTTTTTATTCCATTCACATAAAAGAAATAAAATTTCATTGTAAGAATAAGTCTCAATATAAGTATCAATATGTACGTGTAAAGAAGAGACTGGACAAGCTAATCAGGAAGGCCAGCTCAGTCCTGGGGATGCCCCTGGACACAATACATCCTTGCTGAAGAAAGACGCGCACCCCCTGTATGACACAGTTACATCTCTGAGCAGCTCCTTCAGTGACAGACTGTTACATCCATGTTACATACAAGTGTCTGAACGAGCGATAGAGAAGGTCTTTTCTTCGTACTGCTATTAGACTTTACAATCAGAGCTGCTCCCAGTGAACCAGTCGTCATAATACACACTGTTCATACTGATTTTTATACTGTGTTATAACTGTGAAATAACCTGTCACCATAATACACATTGTTGTGTGTGATATTTTTTATAAACTGTACAATTACAATAATTTAACTTTTTGTGCAATAACAACAATTTAAGATGTGCAATAACCTAGTACAAATTGTTTGTGAAATTATTTTATTTTCTTCTGTATATATATCGATTTTTTAATCTCTGCTTCATATTTGCACATTTTTTCTTTTTTCTTGCTGCTGTACCATGGAAATTTCCCCACTGTGGGACAAATAAAGGTTTATCTTATCTTATCTTAATTTCTAATGTACATCTAGGTCACCCTTTACAGGTACAATGTTACTATGTAACTTTAAGGTTTTTTCTTTTATTTCCTAAAAGGACCTATTTCCTAATGGCAGAAAATGATCTGATGTGATTCATCTTAATTTTAAGGTTCCTTTTTATTCCATCACAACAACCTGCAGATTTATATCCACTTTATCTAAGTAAGTAAGTAAGTAAATAGATAGGTAATATGTTAGTGAGTAAACAAACACAAACAACAAGCAACATCAGTGATGATGAAATCAGGTATTACTGTTAAGTACTGTATCTGAATACTAACACTGACAGGGCCTGGACAGCGTTTTTGATCACATTGCCGGCGTCTCACCATCTTTGGACTTGTGCTGTTCAGGAACCTCAGCGATTATCGCATGGAAAAATGGGTTTTTAGAAAACCCATCCTGCTCAAGGTCTACAGTGAGGAATAAACAGAAATTCATTAATGACACACCACTAATGTGATCAATTATATGTAGGTTGCTACTATACAACAAGAGTTTAAGAGCTTAATATACCTTTTTGTGTAACTGTGACCTGATCTGTGACTCTCATATTCTGCCAGCTCCTAGAAACAAAATAAATGAATAAATGGTTCACTGTTGTATACACGTTGCTGTGTACTAATACATATTTGGTTTATTTTGTTTGTTTTTTTACTGCAGTTCTGGGGATCAGCTGCCCTGTGTAGTTTGAAATGTTCTCCATTCCCCCAGAAGGGGCTAATAAAGGCAAAAAAAATGGAATGTTTTATTTCCTGTGTTCTACATTTTACATTTATTATAATACACAACTGAATCTAATATTGATTCACTGACTTTAATTTTCTATTTTTTATAGCTGAAACAAAGGCACAGTACACAAATGGTGTATCAAATATATTTTCAAAGACCATGAAACTCAAGAGCAGTTCTCATTAAGTATTTAACTACACCTTGTACTTCATTCATACAGTAACTATTTATACATAACACCACAATGGACCATATTGTGATAGAATCAGTTACATTCATTTACTCTCATCTGTTGAGTCAATGTCCATTGTTAAGATGCTGTGCAGATCTCCCTAGTCAGTTCTCCAGGCACTTTGTTCTATGTGTTACTCTAAAAAGAAAAGTATGTTAGCAGCAAGGTGTGATGCTCTGAGGACTGACTGTAAAAACTTGAACAGAAGGTTATCGTCACATTGCTTTTATACATAAATATGTCAGCTATCTTCTAAATGTGAAGGCCTCCAAACATTCACACCTCATGCATGGCCTGAACAAAAAATAACTACACAAATGTAGGTGGGAGTCAAGTTTATTTTTTAAGGATGGATTACTGACAGACATTTCACATCGACAGCAATGACAAATCACTGATGTATGGATGAAAGTACAAAGCACAGTGGTAATTACTGCTTTTTGTCTTCATGCAGAACTACAGTGTATTCATATTTTACCATGGGCCATGGTTAATTATAACTGAAAAGAAGTACAGTGTAATAACTATAGAGTTAGTGTAATAGTGTATAGTATAATAGTGTAAGAACTAGAGTTTAATCTCTTTAAAATGTTTTGTAGAAAGCAAGTTTGGTGTGGAGGAACTTGGCTGGCCTGCACAGAGTCCTGACCTCAACCCAATAGAACACCTTGGGATAAATTAGAGACTGCGATCCAGGCCTTCTCGTCCAACATCAGTGCCTGTCCTCACAAATGTGCTTCTAAATGAATGGTCAAAAATTCCCATAAACACACTCCTAAACTTTGTGAAAAGTGTTTCCAGAAGTGTTGAAGCTGTTATAGCTGCAAAGGGCGGGCCAACATATTACATTCATGTGCATCTAAAGGCAGACGTCCCAGTCACAGTCTCCTCTCTAATACATCCAAAAGATGTTCTATCGTGTTGAGGTCAGAAGCTTTGTGCACTGGTGTACAGTCATGTTGGAACAGGAAGGGGTCATCCCCAAACTGTACCCTAAAGCCCAGCCCCGCCCCTGAAAAACACCTGAATTCAATGATTTAGAGGAGTGTCCCAAAACTTTTGCCAATATAGTGTAAGTTTAACTTAGGCTGTTTTTGGAGTCACTGATCACTCTGGTCTGTTCTCAGAATTTATTTTTCAGTCAGGGAACTTTTTAACTCCACGGATTCTCGGATTGACTAAAAATAAACTGCAACACAGAGCCAGGGCAGACGCACAGTCAGTGTGAGAGCATCACATTAATACAGGAACAGCTGCTTATCAGCGAAACACCTTCAAATATCAAATCAAATATGTTTCCTGTTACAGCATAAAACTGAACTATCCTTTAAAGAAAAAGAAAAAAAATAAATAAACGTGTTTAATTTACAGTGAAATATGAATCACTCACTTACTGACATCATGCGCCTGATGTCCTTACAGTCCTCAAGAGTGGCGGCGCGGATCGTGAAGTCCATTTTAATCTGAGTTATAAAACCACTGACAAAAGTCAAACATACACAGATCTTTACCTTATAACAAATTTAGACGTTAAAGCAAGTGACATGAAAACGATAGAGCTTTCCTTGGGCTAAACGTGACCAGTCAACAACGCCGCCATCATGTGAAGGTCACGGTTCCTTATTGGTTCTTTCGTTGACTTGAATATTTCTGAGCGTGACTTTTTTGAGTTCCACAGACACATTTACCTTTCCTGTGATAGGGAAAAAAATTCTGAGTTTAACAAAACCGATTAAAACCGATTTATTTTACCACAAAATTGATCCCGAGTACTTCTGGATTGATTTGTACTGCCTACCGAATTTGACCTTCTCAACATGGCGGATGTAGTGGCCTCAGTGACTTTTACAATTGGTATAACAAATGCACAAAGTCAAGTAGAGTTTTACACACCGGCGAAACTCCTTTCCTAATCCTTAATGTATGTTTCTGGACTCTAATGTCATATAAGCTTATCGTAATAGGCTATATTAGGCTACACTACAGTGTAATCTATAAACAGGAGGCAAAATTATACACCGACCAGGCATAACATTATGATCACCTGCCTAATATTGTGTCGGTCACCCCTTTTGCTGCCAAAACAGCCCTGACCCATCATGCACTGTGTATTCTGACACCATTCTATCAGAACCAGCATTAACTTCTTATGCAATTTGAGCAACAGTAGCTTGTCTGTTGGATCGGACCACACGGGCCAGCCTTTGCTCACCACATACATCAATGAGCCTTGGCCACCCATGACCCTGTCGCCGGTTCACCACTGTTCCTTCCGTGGACCACTTTCAATAGATACTGACCACTGCAGACTGGGAACACCCCTCAAGAGCTGCAGTTTTGGAGATGCTCTGATCCAGTCGTCTAGCCATCACAATTTGGTCCTTGTCAAACTCAAATCCTTAAACTTGCCTATTTTTCCTGCTTGTAACATCAACTTTGAGGACAAAATGTTCACTTGCTGCCTGATATATCCCACCCACTAACAGGTGCCATGATGAGGAGATAATCAGTGTTATTCGCTTCACCTGTCACTGCTCAGAATGTTATGCCTGATCAGTGTAAGCCTAATATATGTCTACTTTGGGGATTCAAAATAGAGCTAGGCTATAAGTTAGTCAAGGATGACTGAAAATATATATATCTTTGGGGCTTTTTGGACAGCAAATCCTGTTGTAAGTTCAAATGTCAAAACTGATAATGACAGAAAGACTGAAGTTTCATTTTTACTGAATAAATGATCAAATGAGGTATCCACTATTAGTAGAGTCTAAAGTTGGCTGTGTTTAATGGGCAGGTTAGTTATGTTAGAAAATTCAAGAAAGCAGACGGGAAAGTCCCAACAGATTTGTTGGAGGAGTCTGAGAGACACACCCACACACATCCATATCTGAGACTTGGGGAAGAATGTTTTCCCCCTTTAAACAGTAATGACGCACATAGAGCCAACTTTGACCCTGTGCCCAGAAATAAATACCTCAAAAATTGTGCCCTTCAAGGCAAAGTAATGAAGTTTTACAAAACAGTGAGGCATACATACACACAAGGGGAGTCTTAGCACTTAAGCTCAAGTTAATCACATTGCAGCACACTGCTTTAAACCCATTTGGGGTTGTTGTTGTTGTTGTTGTTGTTGTTTCACTTCCTAAAGGGAACAAGCAAGTGCTTTACATTAAACATTCTCCCACCTGGTTCTAATAGTTTCTAAGAATCAGCTCAATGTTGGCTCAGTTACAGGTCTGGATTATATTCAGTGTTTCATTAACTGATTTGATAGGAATATTTAATAGTTTTGTCTAGATAACCATGAATGTATTGAAAGCCTGAATTGTAGGACTAATTTCTAACTAAGCCATTTACCGTCAGATTCAATGACCCTGAGCTGCAGGCTCCTTTATGACCTGTGGATCCTGTTAGAAAACCATCAAACCCATCCTCAATTACTCATGTCACCTGTTAAACCATTACTGCCCTTTACACTGATATCAACCACAAGCCCAGCACAAAATGCCATTAATAACCATTACAAAACTATCAACAACCACCATTACCATTACTTTTCCGAAGACGTCTTAAAAACAGTGAGAACAATGAGCAACACACACTATGATGAAATCAGCTCAGGTGTTCATTTATTAGACAGCTTTAAATAACACTGTATGTATTAACTGTGTGGTGGAGTGTGTGGGGTTTGGGATTGAAAATAGCCCACAGTGCCTGTGCTGATGTCTTAGGGCTAAATATAGCCGTGCGTGCGCATTCACTGTACAGCGCCACCTCACACACACACACACACAGGCAGGGGCAGGGCGGGGAGGAAATAAGTGGAGCTACACCGTCATTCCACATACACACTAGTTTTTCTCTCGAAACGGCCTTTAGTCGCCTTTAATAGTCCAGTGTTTAAGTACCGAGGAGCTACAGCTCACGCCTCCTGCTGCGACGTGACGTTGGTTCGAAACCGTTCATTTTCCAGGCGTGACGCACTGAGACTGCGCATGCGCACAAGACAAACGAGTACAACGGTTTTTAGTCAGCAGAGACTCAGTAGCCCTACATTCATGTGCCACGGCCCAGTTACATTGACCTTTATAACTCTTTTTTTTTGTTAACCCTTTCGCACTTATTCGATCTTTACTTTTATTATACACTCTGGTCTGTCTATTTCATTAGAAACACATGTACACCTGCTCATTTATGCAGTTATTCAGTTCATCAATCATGTGGCAGCAGCACGGTACATAAAATCATACAGTCACAGGTCAGAAGATTCACTTAATGTTCACATCATACAAAGAAAAATATCTTAAAAAATCTAAAAAAACAAAGTGATCTCTGTAACTTGGTATGGATGTGCCAATGATGGCCTCAGGTTCTTGTTCATGTCTGACAGGAGTGGGACACAATGTGGTCTGTTGTAGCTCATCCATCTGAAGGGCTTGTGTTGTGTGCATGCTGAGATGTCTTTCTGCTGGTAGTGATTATATGAGTTTCAATATCTTCCAATTAATCTGGGCATTTTCCTTATTTAACCTCATTTATAAACAGAGGTGGTTTTTTTTTTTTGTTTGTTTTTTTGCTCAATTCTGCATGATGACTCTGAAGACTGTTTACATATTAGGCTCATTGTTAAATATGTAAATAAAACAAATAAAAACAATATTTTGCATATTTCTTGTCAGATTTTATGCTGACATTATTATGGATTCATAGATCAGTTGACCAGTCAAACAGGCTAATATCTATAAAAGTGCACTAATATAACAACTTAATAGATAATACAGATAATATGTTGTGATTTCCATCACTATAACAATGTAAGTGGAAAAAGATATACCCCCAAAAGCTCACACTGAGAACTTTAGCTCAACACTGTTTGGAAACCAACCTGTTTCACCTGTTTGTATTTCAGGAAAAGGCTGGTTATTTTAGACTACACTTCCTGACTAAACACCATAAGTAGGGCATTACAGCCATTATCCAAGCATTTTAGTCTTGTTTAGTCTGCAGATTTTATAAAAAAAATAAAAAATAAAAGAAAGACTATTAAAAGGAGCATAAGCACAAATCCAAAAAGGAAAAGCTATTTTACAGTATAATTTATAGTGCTTACAATAGCTAGTAAAATACCAACCGCTATTGCTTCTGTTAATTGTCCTTAAGACTTAAGAAAAAAACTGGAAAAAAATTCAGATGGAAATCCTCAGTGTCATGGCCTGCACTGTTCCTTTTATGCTCAACACAAAAAAAAACTGGCAGATGAAGTTTTAGGAAACTTCATGGGAATTTGACCCAGTATGCTGATGGGTAACCTAATCCCATAGAGCCAGATTAAACTGAATGCAAGTTTAATAGTAAAGGATGCTGATCATAGGACATGTTTGGTTGCATGACAAATCAGTCACAGGGCTGGAGTGAGCTGATCCTAAATGAACACCATTATAAATTGAGATCTTTAGGTATGATCACAGATGTATTTCTCTTTTAAGCTATATATATATATATATATATATATATATATATATATATATATATATATATATATATATGACTTTAGAAAGGGATTGTTATTTATATAGAGATATTTATTTTATTTATTTGTAAAACTTTTAATTTCAATTGTTCTTATAAACTGCCATTTGAGAAAATAATCTGCAATAATGATTGTGTTTTTTTTTAAATCTTAGTGAGTATGATGTAATGTTTATTTTTGAATCACTTTTGATTTGTCGTTCATTGAGAGAATGTAGGTAAAAATTCAGGAGGCTGATCTAAGGTCAGCTTTATCACAGATAATAGCACATTATGCTTAAGTGAAAAACAGACTCCAGACCAGTATATGTAACCAGTAACCAGAGACAGCGACTGAGGCAACCTCGTGCAACACAGGAAGTTGCCTCCTTTTCCTGATTAGTCTATGACATAATGTTCTCTACTGCCTCTTTGTTTTTCTTACTAATGCTAGCAAGATTAGATATTTCAGCCATTGTGGCTACTTTTTTTGTAGCCGACCAAAATAACCTTTGTCGGATTAAAGCTTTTTTTCCCCACTTCATATATTCATATGTAAATGTTTTCATTAAATTTCATAATGAATATTATTATAACCTGTTATGATACATGTACTATTATGTTGTTGTTGTTTTTTTATCTCTATCATCATGGTTTCACAACAACAAACTCTTATGAAATGTTATGGTTAAGGTGAGGTTGAGGGGTGGATTTCAGAAGTACCTGCTTCTCTTACAACTTCATCTGTGTGAAAACCAAATAAATACTCTCCCATTATAATCCCTACAAATTTCCTTCTTAAGGATCAGACTGGTTGCATTAGCCCCCCAGATGTCCACATATCCTCCCAGACCATAGTAATCCTACAAATATCTATTTGGCTTACTAAAATTTCCTAATCCTGATAAAAATAGTGAAAAGGTTAATTTTTAGGTCATTACTCCTATTGTTGAGTCATTGTTGTTTCACTGTGTCCATGTGAAGCTACACAAATGGAATTTGTTGGGATATTAAGAGTTAATGTGTTGCAATATTAAACATATTTGTGGTAAAGGTTTAGCATGACACCGGCAGTCTTAAGAGACTGAGTCACATGACAGATGTGCTCATGTGCATCCTCTCACACAAATATGCTAATTACGGTTCCTTGGTATTTTCCTTATATGGAAGTTTCTCGATTATAGCAGCAAGGAGGTTTCTCCAACCTATCTTGTTGAACATTACACTTTCAGTATACTGAAATATTGGTTAATACACTTCACTACTGTGTGGTGTAAATTAATTTGAAAAAAAGAAAGAAAGAAAGAAAGAAAGAAAGAAAGAAAGAAAGAAAGAAAGAAAGAAAGAAAGAAAGAAAATAAATAAATAAATAAATAAATAAATAAATAACTTCCATGTAATGTAAGATATTGACATATGTAAACATAATGTCAATTCACATAAAAAATAAATAAATAAAATTTCAGGAGACTTTTAGAATTCTCACTTCCCTTTAAAACAGTGATAAGTGGCAGTATTGTTTATGACAAAAAATAAAATAAATTAATTAATAATAATAACAATAATAATAATAATAATAATATGAGTTGACACAGATTGCAGGAAATATAACTGTCTGTCTGTCTGCTGCTGCTGAAGTGTGTATTCAAACAAGTAATTATTTAGTAAGCACACATTTGTTATTAAAACACTCATGTCAGCATGTGGAAACACACAGCAACTGTAAACAAGCAGAACCACCCACATGAGAGTCAAACCAGCAGGTCTGGAAAATGTTCTTAGTGTACAAACAATAATATGCTCAAACCACTGTTGTAGTTGAAAATTAATCATACTTGTACTGTTGTAGATACATTTAGTAAGTAGCATGGGCAAAAATGTGTTACTTTGTACACTCTAAAGTAACTAGAAAACAGGCTGTGTGCACTTAACAAGGCCAGTTGTTCTTTCCAATTGTTCTGAGCAGGTCCTAAAGAGATGACAACAAAACCACATACATTTCAGGTTAACGTAATTCATTTTCCTTTCTTCTTCTTTCAGTTCTTCATCTCTCTCGCACACACACACATACACACAGGACTGCACACTGCATTTTGGCTCTGGGCCACAAGGGTGTGTGTGACGTTGTGCTTCTGTGTATGTGTGAGATTTGGGAATGTACATGCTGTTTTAGGTCGCTGAAAGGTCACACGTACACTATGAGCAAGTAAAAAAAACTTTTAAAGAGAAAAATAACAACTGAAGAACACTTTTTTCCTAAGATAGAATAATAAATAACATGGGATAATTAGAGCAATATTTTATTAATTTACACTGATAAGCAATTTAAACTAGTAAGCTATTAGCCTATATAATTTAATCCAATATATGCAGTGTGAAAGTTTTAAAGAAATCAGGATGTACAAGACAAAATATGCTTCCTGCCATCTGTAATACACCAAACTCTACAAAATACAGAAATCTATAAATAAAATAAAAATATTTAGACTGTGACACAGCTTTCTGAAATCGAGAGACGCTGTCATGAACGTACATAAAGAGGTTTTACATCAAGATGCAAATCACTGGAAACGATCAACTCCTGTAGAGAAGAGAATGGAGAAGGAAAGGAGTAGCTCATGATCTAGAGCATAATGCATTAGCTGGTGGATGCAGTGTGATGGTATGAGCATGTTGGACTGACAATGGAACTTGGACACTGGTGATTATTGGTGATTTGACTGCTAATAGAACTAGAAGGATTAATTCTGAAGTGTATAGAGCTGGACTTACTTTCTGCTCAGTTTCAGTCAAATATTGATGAGATGATGACCCAAAACATACTGCACCTGATGGCACCTAACCTCAACCCAACTGAGCATGGTTTTCACTACCTGAATGCAAAACTGAAAGCGGTTACAGTAATGACCCAAAAAAAAAGCATCTGAAGGGAGGAAATTCTTATAAAAAGCACTAGATCAAAAAGCACTAAAATCTAAAATGGTTTCTTCATACAGCACCAATTAAACTAAACTGAAATGCACTGAATATAACACATTTGCCTAGGGCAAATCTGAGTAATTTATAAAATTATAAATTTGTATATATATATATTTTACATGTTTATATGATTCATATGGCACCAGTGCCAAAAATTTTGTTTTGTGTGTGTGTGTGTGTGTGTTCATGACTGCTCAACAGAAAGCCTATGTGAATGAATGCTGAAGTCTGTATGCATGTGAACACACAGAGTCAGTATGTAGGCGATACAACAAAAAGAGGATACAACAGATTATTTATGTAAAAAATTACCGGGATTGCATAAAAGATGTTTGATCACAGCACATTTGACCACATGAATTGTGTTTAAATTAAATACACACTCCTACTGTTTTAGTGACATAACAGATGCAGCCTCGATATAATAATAAACATTGGCATCGGCCCTACTCACAAAAAACAACATCAAATCATAATCACTGTGAAAGCTGGACACAGTGTCACAGTGTCAACGAGGTCATGGTATGTTGTCAAAATCTTTAACTCAGGACTAGTTTGTAAACGAATGTTTTCCGTTTATCTTTTAGATATTCCCAATTTTGTTGGAAGGTTTATTTTATGTTTAAATTCTTTTGTCCAATTAGACATAAACTGGATACATGGTGGCCTGTGTAGAAACACTGGATGGTTGTCTTGATTATACCATCCTAAATCCTGGGAAGACTGGTAGTTGTTATCAGTTATCCAAAATTGTCTACAAATGGTAAACAAATGTATTTTGAGTTCATTATCAAGCTACCCGTGCCATGTTCTCTGGCTTTGAAAGGAGGAAACAAGAAATTAGTACGGGGTCAGTGCCACAGGGGACTGCTGGTAAACTCACCCTTAAGCGTATTTCCATGTTTTCCACCATTTGTGTAGAGCTACAGGAAAGTTATACAGTAACATTCAGGGTTATATTTACAACTTAACAAATATAAATGATATTTAGCAGAAAATATCATAGGAAGAGAATGCATGATCACAGTTTTAGAATTGCACAGATCTAAACTGTGGTTGTGGTTGTGATGTTTCAAAATCACCTTTCCTGAAAGTAATCTAAAAATGCAGCATCTGAACTTCAATAAGCGCCACTGGAACTACAACTGGCATTGCATGTTGTTGTGGATCATTTTGCATATCATTGACATGTTTGATGGAAAAGGGGACTGTACACTATGAAAAGATACAACTCTAGTCTAAAATGCCTGGCTCTTGTGATGGCACGGTGAGTACTGGGATAATTCAGCTCAAGGATATTTGTGCTGGCCTAAGAATATAAAGAAGCTTAGAAAGTTCTGCATGGAGGATCCAAGATCCACATGTGATCCAAGATTCTCAATTTTGTTAACCTTGTTAAATGTTAGAAGAAGTCACTCTTTGTCACTCTGAGTTACCAAATAGTAATTATCGAGGTGCTGATCTTGTTTTCTGCATAAGAAGTGTAATGCAGAAAAATGGCACTAATTGCACTGTTTTCTACTTCTTCTTCTTCGTCTTCTTTCGGCTTTTCCCTTCAGGGGTCACCACAGCGAATCATCTCTCTCCACCTATCCCTATCTTCTGCATCCTCAACACTTGCACCCACTAGCTTCATATGCACTGTTTTCTACTAATTTTTTTAATTTAGGAAAACAAGAGTATAGAGAACCTATAACATTTTGGCGAAACTGTTGTACAAAGCACCTACAAGGCTACTTTGCTTAACACTATTTGGTCAAATTTTAATAATAATAATAATAATAATAATAATAATAATAATAATATACAATTACTATTTTATTTTATTTACTAATTGCACTTACATTTTACATGTAGAAAATAGTAAATAGTAAACCCCTTCTAAACTTTCGACTGCCTTGACATATGACATATGTACCCCTTCCCATCAAGCAAAAATATCAAAGGGTAGATACCTGAAACACATTCACACAAAGACTCAACAGACAGAAAATTTCTATTTCCAGACCCACCCTCACCAAGAGCAGGACTTGCTCTTATTCAGTTATGTCAAGCCCTGTACCTCAGTCAGACAAAAAGTCAGTCATTCTCCAGCTCGGTATAGCGGTAAAGTGCCAGGAAAACCATGCCTTTATGTGGTGTGCTGTGTGCATTTCTGTGTTAGTGGAAGTAGGGGGTGCAAGTGGCGTCATTTGTACCTCAATAATGGCACTGCTGTGCTGCTAAAAGTAGGGAGGTGGGTGTGCCTCACAGACCCATGCCCTGATTACACAGAAGCTCTGTGTTCTCTTCTAAGTTCACAACACATGGTCCTGTTTAGACTGTTTCACTTCACTGGTTTCTCAGAAAGCCCTGAGAGAAACGTTAGCTAATATACTCAGTCCATCAGGCCTCATCATAAATATAGAACAATCTTGGGAACAATTAGATGTTCTGCTTTCATGCTTCTCATGCAGTTTGTCAATGTTTAGTCAGCATGACACAGGGAAGTGAAACAGATAGGATCTTATGCAGTTTTTTTTTTTTTGCATAGGTGTGTATGTGTGTGTGTTCATGTTTTTGTGTCCTTCTCTTCAGTCTGGCATACGTGTGCGTCCAGCAGGATACATGCAACAGTGTTTAGACTGAAAAACAAAACAAAACACAAAGGTGTTGTGTTCTCTGGTCATTCCTTACATTCAAGCCTGTCCTAGATGCTAGATATCTGTGCATTTACATATTGGCTAGGTGACTGCTGTCGGTGTAACGCTGGTATAGGGAAATTAAAAACATTTTTTTAAGAGAGCTCGTGCATCATCTAGCCTCACACGCACCTCACATAACGTCCAAAGCCGCATACTACCGTACTAAATAGTAGGCTTAATAAAGACAACACACCATTTATGCTATTTTATTGCACTGTTGAACAGCGTATTCGGGGGGGGGGAACACTTTTTCTTTAGACTGACTCATAAACGCAACAAAAAGAAAGATTAGTACGTATACATCGGCGTGACTCAATCTTCTGACACACTATTTAGTACGCTAGTATGCGATTTTTGAATACCGCCCCGCCCCTCGCACGCTCTCGCTTCGTGGTGACGCAGGAGGTGGTGCACGCGCGCGCGTTTCTCAAATACAGCGCCGTGGACGCGCGTTCTGTCCTGCAGATCGAGGTAAAGTCCGAAGGGAAGGGAGAAGGAGCGCGTTTCTTTGTGTGTGTGTATATATATATATATATGTGTGTGTGTGCTTCAGAGCTCCTGCGCGCCGAGAAAGTCCACAAACTTATTAGTTTCTAAACTAAATCGTTATCAGTACCAGCTTTGTGGTCATTTAAAAAATAATAATAAAACTAAGACCACAGACTTATTTGTGAACGTGAGAAACCGACTTGACGGCGAAACTGGGAGGAAACAGTTTTTCCCTTTTTCTTCGTACGGACACGGCAACGCAGAAAGAGCGGATGATCGGTAAATTATTTATTTCACATTATTTATTAATCTGCTATTTTGTTTTATTTATTTTTTTTACTGTATTTTTTGTGTGTAAACTTTACACTGTGGGGGGAAAATAAACTTTAGCCTAGACACCTAATGTAGGATTGTGCCAAGAATTTCCCAGCTTAGAAATAACCATACATTTCTTTTACGATTTATTTATTTATTTATTTTTACATTTATTTTTACATTTATTTTTATTCTATACCTTAATGGCAGCAGCATTTATTCATTTATGGTATTAATTGCAGTTTCACATAATTTGAGTGAACAATATTATATGGCAAATAATTTTCCTCAAGTACATAGGATTTTGTTCTTGTCTTGCATAAAAAGCTTTTAGTTTTAAATTAAACATATTTATTTTATGTTTAGATTTATTTATTTAAAAAAAATTAAGAAGTCCCCAGCTAATATCCCCGACAGGACTGTGAGAATAAGTGACTGAAGAGATAAAGGTCAGAGCAATAGCAAATGAAAGTTTCATCTCCTGGGGTTGGGTGATTTCTATTCTCTTTGATTGTCAGGTCAGAGCGAAAGTATTGTCTAGTAATGTTTGAACCCGGCATGCCTTCCCATTCCAGTAGACTAATCCCTCCTCATGATCAAAGTTGGTACTTATTCAGTACATCATTGAGATGGTCTCCTCTTTTGGTGAGCCAGCAGTGTTACCTGGAATCGTATAACACTTATCTCCTGTTTGTGTTCCTTACATCTGATCTACACAACCAGGCATGCCATTGTTTTCTGGACTAGAAATATTTGTGGGTCTGGTCGGGATGTGTATTAAAGCTGTATCCTGTCTGTGACTGGCTCAACAATGGCCATCACAGTCTTAACAGCTGGTGGTCCTGTTCCTGCCTAACATCAGAAGCAGTCAGGGATAGTGAAATAATGGGTCAGAAAGGAGAAAGCGGAAAAACACCGAACAATGGTTTGAACGGCAGTGTAAATGCAATGTGCTGGGAAAAAGAATGTGAAGTGTTTTCAATAACTGAAGACAAAAGGGTTAACTGACTGTTTTTCATAACTCTGGTCTGTAAAGTTTCGGATTTGCATCTCAGATATAGGCAGGATTAGTTCATATAGTTGTTTACGTGTGCAATTCAAATGTCCGGCCCTCTTATTTGACCAGGTCAAGAATCTAGTTAATATAGCAAGACATCAGGGTAAAAGCTGATTTTTGTACCTGGCGTATTTTAATTTATGAGGCAATAACAGCTTATTGGTAAAGGCTCTGATCCAGGGATGGCAGAGGGAACCATTACTTATCTAATAATGCTTATGGTTAAACATTTATGTTTAGAAAATGTTTCTTCATTTTTCATTTATACAAAACGCAGGTAGTTAACTCTGCAGCTATAGACATCAGGTGGTGGTGTGTTTTTTCCCAGTACAGTTAGCAACTATGAATTACAATTTTTAGCCAACCGATATAATGTGTCATAATGTAGAAGAGCACTGGAAGGATAAATGCTTGACAAAGTATTTATCTAAAAATAACCAATCAACAATGTGCCAATTGCAGTTTGGCATGCTGAAAAATAATTTTCCTTGCTCATTCAAATAGTTTGTGATTAGTGTGCGATTTTTGAATGTTGTGAAAATCTCACATAGCCATGCCACAATTATTGCCTTTTCTAGACAAATCCTACCAAGTAACTAAGTATAAAGCAATGATGTATCACAAGATGCCTACTTGATATATTTTCATTTTCTTTCTCTCTCAGATCCTGGAGGTAAATCCTAGCACTTTGTTCTGTGACGATCACCGAAAGGGAAGGAGGATCCTTCTTCTTCTAAAAGCATCTGTCACATTCAAGACTCTCCCAACATGTCTCTAGCCTCCTTCCACTTAATGCAGGCCCTGAAGGACTCGCCTGCTGCCCTGCGCAGACACTTTAAACGGGATCGCACAGAGAGCCTTTCCCATGGAGACCCCATATTCAAAGTGCACTACCTAGGCACCAAAAAGATCTTTTCCCTAGACCTAGAGCAGGCTGAGGAAGCCATCAACCGGCTGCTGGACGGTGCTCCTGGAAAGTTATCCAAAGACCATGCTCTTGTGGTCCGGCCACGTTATGTGGAAGTGAAAGAGTTGAGCACAGGGAGGCAGCTCACTAAGACCTACCTGCACGATATTGCCTATTGCGCATCACACACAGCTCATCCCAACGTGTTCCTCTATATCTGCAGACAGCCTGGGCAGCAGCTGCAGTGTAGGGTGTTCTGGTGTAGTCGTGTGGAAAGGGCAAAGGATATGACAGCCTGTCTGGCAAACTCATTTCAGAGGGCACTAAACGACTGGCAAGGTGGCTGTGCTACACTGCCAAAAGCAGAGGGCATTGCTAAGGAGGATGAGGCTGACATCACCCCTGCTGCTGCCAAAGGATTGACGCTGCCAGCCAGTTTGGGGAAAGGTAAGCTCAACAGAGGGAAACCTATCTGCTGCTTACATTAATAAAAACAAACTGTTTATGAATGAATGGGGAATATCATATTCTTGTATGTAAGCGTGTAATATTTTGTGATTGAATGTAACACCATATATCTGTACTTTGTATATGCAGTGCGCTGGAAGAAGAAGGGCTCAATTTCCCGCAGTCCTCTGAGAGCCATCACCAGGCGTGGCTCAGCCAGTGAAAACTGGCAGTGAGGTTCCCAGCTGCTGGACCTTTTGACCCCTATGGGATCCTACCAACAAGAAGGCACTTTCTCTCCATTCCCACCATCCCAACAAAGTGACAGATGACAACGGCTGGACCTGTCATAACTTGACTCCGAAAAAACTTTCTGGCAATGAAAGTCTAAAGAGTGTGAACTGTTGCCAAAGTTGCTGTTCTTGCATCGTTTAGAGCAGAGACACTGATGACTGACAATGTGGGTGAGCCAATAGTTCATAGATTATATGCTGGACATTTTTATTTTATGTATTGCTTGTCTAATTGATAGCAGTATTGTTTGTATCTTCATCTCAAGACCTTTATGGACTTGCATGCAAGTACATGAAGATAAATATATATTATCCAAGTTAAGTAAAGCTGACCTAACTAGTGGCTTAAAATAAAGTTAGCTCTTTTAATTAGGTTTATTAATAATTTATTTCCCTCTAAATATAATATGCTTGAATGGTGGGAAGAAACACCGAAACCAGGAATGTATTTAGTATTAGGCATGTTGCATCAGGGATTTGTGTAATAACAGGGAGGATGCAGGAAGCAGTGTTGCAATGGGAGTTCTATCCATAATACCACCCAAAACCGTAGTTGCAAACCACTACAATTACAAGTTACACACAATTTCACATGTACTTTTGGTGCAATTTCTAACCAGAGGAAAGCCACTTTTTTCAGCATGGCTTTTGCTGAGTTTAAAAGGATTGGGTGGATTATGCTTTAGAATATCCATGTTGAGATTAGACTTGATCTTCCAGATTCCTGGATCCAGATCAGTTTGTTTGCTTCTAACCATAAATAAGGGGTAATAAGCTAGGACCTTAGAGAAAATTCCCAAGAGAAAATAAGTAGCACAGTGTGTGTTTGTGTGTGCACTGAGCGAGAGAACACAATGTGCTGTGAGCAGTCTGTGTATTCATGCCGTGCACCTGCATTCCAATAGGGCCATTCTGGACTCCTTTATGTTCCTTCCCATCTTCAATCTACATCCTGTCTTCAGGACTTCAGGTTTTTAACATCAAATTTGACCCTTTTTTTTAATTTGGTTGTTCATGTTAAGCTAGTGAAATCAAAATGCTAATTTGTGTGCAAATTTTAGCATTAAGAGCACCAGTCCTGTGTATGTGTGGCTTCATAAACCAAGTACATTCAACAGGATTAAATGCTACAGATTTGACTGCTGTGCATCACCTTGCTAATTCATAGGAAGCTATTTTTTACAGCCAATGTTGTTAATGCATATTCTAATTGGAAGTATGTGCATATTTAATGGTGACGTACAGAGTCTTACTAGGATAACATCCAGGCAGTTGGCTCAGTTATGTTTTGGATATTTTATCATTGGTTTTAATCTAATTTATATTAAAGTGTAACCCACAATACAAGGACACCAGGCCTGCCACCAGGATCTGCATGTCTGCTCAAGGGTTGTTTTTTTTTTTTTATGTCAAATGAATGTGCATGTTTTTGTTTTACATTTTTTGTGTACATTTTTTTTATATATATATATATATATATATATATATATATATATATATATATATATATATATATATATATATATATATATATAATGTGTATTTTCCGAAATTAAACTTTTATACATTAACAATATGTGCCAAAGTCTCATCACTTTCTGTATTATCGTGGGGAAAAAAACAAAAACCTTGTCTTCACTGATTTTCTTATTCTGGAATTGCTGTAAAAATCTTAGAGAATTAGAGGCCTGAGTCAGTCTCATTTGAGTGTTTATGTACAGTGTCCTAAGTGTACTGCTTATTCTATACAGGGTGACGGGGAACCTGGAGTCTATACTAAATGACTCTGGGCACAAGGCGGGGGACACCCTGGACAGGGTCCCAACCCATTACAGGCACAGTCACACACCCATTCACACACTACATACAATTTAGAGATGCCAATCAGCCCACAATATATGACTGGGGGGTTTCCTTCCCAGTACCTCTGAAGTACACACAGGAAACTTCCAAAGCACAGGGAGAACAGGCATACTCCACTTGTACAGGGCGGAGACAGGACGCTTACCCCCAACCCTGGCAGTGCAAGACAAACATGCTAACCAAGAAAGTTGTCATATACAGTGAAGGGCTTATGCCCTCATAAAACCAACTGAAAATCCCCACAATGTTGGCAAACACAGGCTTAATCAACTTTAGTATACATTTTATCCAGGGCTGTCAGCAGCCTCAGATTGACAATAAAGCAATTACAATAATTAAACCAACAGCAAACATTTGCAATAAAAATGTTTACTATATATTAATATCTGAAGTAGAAGTCCTGAGTAAAGTTAATAAAATACAATAGGATGACTGTACAATACCTATGCAACTAAGAGTTTCTAAATCTACAGTGAGATAAAGAGTACTTCTTACACATTTAGAACTTTTACTAAACTAAACTAAAAATTCATAATTGTAGTTCATATAATAAAACCTGACTTCTTTGCATCTAAATATCTGGTTCTTGCCTCTGAGAGCTTACTACTGTTACTTTCTGTTCAAAGTGGGTGTTGTTATCTCCAGAGTCATGGCTGTTTGACAAAAACTGCTGCTTCTCTGAAGAATCCATTTTTGAGAGGCTCCTCCTCTGGATATTACGGCATCTCAGGAGTTCAGTGAGACTCTGAAAATGGAGTTGTCTCAGGGACTTGATCTCTTCCACAACTAAGAGATGAGAAATTTTTAGTATTAGATACAATAGCCATTTTTAGAACAGACTATACTTTCATAGATTCTAATAAATAAGGACTGTTAATACAGAACTTTGATTAATTGGCTAATTGACAGTAGCTTGTGTCCAGAAATGTAGTGCATACACCGATCAGCATAACATTATGAGCAGTGAGAACACTGATTATCTCCTCATCATGGCACCTGTTAGTGGGTGGGATATATTAGGCAGCAAGTGTACATTTTGTCCTCAAAGATGATGTTAGAAGCAGGAAAAATGGGCAAGTGTAAGGATTTGAGCGAGTTTGACAAGGGCCAAATTGTGATGGCTAGACGACTGGATCAGAGCATCTCCAAAACTGCAGCTCTTGTGGGGTGTTCCCGGTCTGCAGTGGTCAGTATCTATCAAAAGTGGTCCAAGGAAGGAACAGTGGTGAACTGGCGACAGGGTCATGGGTGGCCAAGGCTCATTGATGCACGTGGGGAGCAAAGGCTGGCCCGTGTGATCCGATCCAATACATGAGCTACTGTTGCTCAAATTACTGAAGAAGTTAATGCTGGTTCTGATAGAAAGGTGCCCAACACAATATTAGGCCTGGTCAGTGTATATACCCTGTTAGTCTACTGCTCTTATTCCATTTACAGTAAAACCAGTTTCAGCAAGCTCAGAATATCCAGCATGGCACCCACCTAAATCATAGAACGTTTCCTTGCGATTTCCCTGAACCACAATCATCTCCAAGAAGTTAAGGAGGGCTCCAGTGGCAAGGAAGCGCTCTGGGAGGGGAAGGGTATGGAGGTAGCACATATCCAATGAGAAAGGATTATCTGGAGGTGGCATGGTGCACAGACCCACCAACTCATTAACCACATCCCACACCCGTGTTCCTGTTAGGGAAAGACACAATAGAACATATTTTTCTGGTGTCACTACAAAGAAGTGACTCATTCACTTTAGTTTCCTGTTTAATACTGATGTAAAGTAAAACAGAATGTCTGCCAACCTTGAGAAGTTAAAACCCAGTCTGTGATGGATTTGAGTTTCATTGGTGTATCTTTGGCCGTTGAATCAGCACCTCTAATATTCATCAAACGTTCATGATTGGATCGTATCCATGCATATGGCTGCCCGTATTTAGCATAGCCAGCCAACAGGAAAAGGGTGCGATTAATTTCCTGTATTTAGGCACATTTTTCATCATTATCAGTACAATAATGAAATCTCACTGTAAGATATATATAGATATCTCTCTCTCTCTCTCTCTCTCTCTCTCTCTATATATATATATATATATATATATATATATATATATACACTATATTGCCAAAAGTATTCGCTCACCTGCCTTGACTCGCATATGAACTTAAGTGACATCCCATTCCTAATCCATAGGGTTCAATATGACGTCGGTCCATCCTTTGCAGCTATAACAGTTTCAACTCTTCTGGGAAGGCTGTCCACAAGGTTTAGGAGTGTGTTTATGGGAATTTTTGACCATTCTTCCAGAAGCGCATTTGTGAGGTCACACACTGATGTTGGACGAGAAGGCCTGGCTCTCAGTCTCCGCTCTAATTCATCCCAAAGGTGTTCTATCGGGTTGAGGTCAGGACTCTGTGCAGGCCAGTCAAGTTCATCCACACCAGACTCTGTCATCCATGTCTTTATGGACCTTGCTTTGTGCACTGGTGCACAGTCATGTTGGAAGAGGAAGGGGCCAGCTCCAAACTGTTCCCACAAAGTTGGGAGCATGGAATTGTCCAAAATGTCTTGGTATGCTGAAGCATTCAGAGTTCCTTTCACTGGAACTAAGGGGCCAAGCCCAGCTCCTGAAAAACAACCCCACACCATAATCCCCCCTCCACCAAACTTTACACTTGGCACAATGCAGTCAGACAAGTACCGTTCTCCTGGCAACCGCCAAACCCAGACTCGTCCATCAGACTGCCAGATGGAGAAGCGCGATTTGTCACTCCAGAGAACGCGTCTCCACTGCTCTAGAGTCCAGTGGCGGCGTGCTTTACACCACTGCATCCGACACTTTGCATTGCACTTGGTGATGTATGGCTTGGATGCAGCTGCTCGGCCATGGAAACCCATTCCATGAAGCTCTCTGCGCACTGTTCTTGAGCTAATCTGAAGGCCACATGAAGTTTGGAGGTCTGTAGCGATTGACTCTGCAGAAAGTTGGCGACCTCTTCGCACTATGCGCCTCAGCATCCGCTGACCCCGCTCCGTCAGTTTACGTGGCCTACCACTTCGTGGCTGAGTTGCCGTCGTTCCCAAACACTTCCACGTTCTTATAATACAGCTGACAGTTGACTGTGGAATATTTAGGAGCGAGGAAATTTCACGACTGGATTTGTTGCACAGGTGGCATCCTATCACAGTTCCACGCTGGAATTCACTGAGCTCCTGAGAGCGACCCATTCTTTCACAAATGTTTGAAAAAACAGTCTGCATGCCTAGGTGCTTGATTTTATACACCCGTGGCCATGGAAGTGATTGGAACACCTGATTCTGATTATTTGGATGAGTGAGCGAATACTTTTGGCAATATAGTGTATATGTATATATATATATATATATATATATATATATATATATATATATATATATATATATGTAATTTCAAAGGTGACTCACTGGCACAGAGCTCTCCCTCTCACTGGGTGAAGCTGGGAGAAGAGGCAAGTCATTACTCCTATAACAGGTACAACAGAGTTGTGAATATGTGTTATATATATTTTTATATATGTGATTTGATTTTTTTTTTGTTGGTCTGTTCTCCTCTACCTGCTAGGCTGCTGTTGAGAGGCCTGAAAAGACTGAGGTCTGTGTTGTGGACTTTCACCAGGTAATGGAGAGCTGGCATAGTCACTGTCCAGACTGAAAGTGCTACTGCAAGTGGGACTGGTGCAAGATGATGCAACTGATGCAGGAAAACCAGGAGAAGGCCATCTCTAAAGATATATACACAGATCAGACATAACATTTTGACCACCTGCCAAAACAGCCATGACCCGTCGAGGCTGCATCTTCATGCTATCTCCAGCTATCCTCCATGGGCCCAATCTCACAGCTTACAGGACTTAGAGGATACTTACAGGACTCAAAGGACTTACAGGACATAAATGACACTTTTGATAGATACTGACCACTGCAGACCGGGAACACCCCACAAGAGCTGCAGTTTTGGAGATGATCTGATCCAGTCGTCTAGCCATCACAATTTGGCCCTTGTCAAACTCGCTCAAATCCTTACACTTGCCCATTTTTCCTGCTTCTAACACATCAACTTTGAGAATTTTCACTTGCTGCCTAATATATCCCACCCACTAACAGGTGCCATGATGAAGAGATAATCAATGTTATTCACTTCACCTCTCACTGCTCAGAATGTTATGCCTGATCGGTGTATTATAATTTGAGAGATAAGCACAGATCAAAGCAATATTGTGTTCCCATTCAAAGTATGTTTTATTTATTACCACCATTAGACAAGAATTTGACTTTTGATCAGTGATGTATATCAGCAAAGGTGGAAGAAGATGGAAACTCACCAGATCTTCATTGACAATAGTCAGCACCAGTTCCTCTTTCCCCCTCAGCCAGGGCTGAAAATAATAGAAACCCTGCAGACAGAAAGGAAGCACAAGCAACACTTAGATATCTGATACTTTTAGTACAAGACTGTTTAAATGAATGCATTGTGTAATAGCTTTGCTCTCCAACCTGTAAGGATCCTAATATTGCCAGGTCTGACAAGAAATGCTGTAATCTTGCCTTTTGATGTGTCTCCCAGTCCTGTCTCCCACAAAACGACAGTAAAAAACATTTAACACGAAATTTGAAAGACATTTATCATTGGCTGCAGTTTCAATAATAAGATTAATTATTTATAGAAAAAATATATAACAAGTATGCATCTAAATTCTGACATCAGCACCACCACCCTGTCTCCTAGCAACGCCTTTTCAAGTGAGAGCTGATGCACAAAATAAAAAACCCTTTATAACATTTCACCAGCTCTTCATATTAACATGTTGCCCTCCTACACGTTCTAAACACAAAAAGATGCATATATTTAAATACAGTAGAATGAAATACAAATGGACAAGCTTGTTTATGTAGCTCACATACAGCTGCACTCATGTTGTTGGCATCAACGCTGTATAAAACCCTTAGGTCTGCATACTCGCACCGGCGCGGTTAAGGGATCATCTGAATGTTTACTGCTTTCTGAAAGGCGCAACATATTGCTGGAAATATTTAACAAAAACTTATGAGGAGACTTATGATCAGACAGTAAACCGCACTTTTACATGGATTCGATGTTTGATACAACAATTTGTGGAAATGTTTGATTCATTAATCTAATGCTAATGTAACGGCTTGGGTGCGCTTGGGTAAATCAAGTCTGCCAACCTGTGCGCAGCTCTCCTGGGCTCATGTGTATCACGTATATTTCGCAAATATGGCACAAACTGCGCGCCGCTAGAACGATTTCTTTAAATGGTCAAAATGGCGTGAGACAAACAGCATGGGTTTACTAACACCCTGTAATATGTTTAGAGGTAGGTAATGCCTCAATAGGCAAAAAAGTAGGCAAGGAAAGTTTGTTAATGTTTTAAGTTTACTTCTGATATTGTATATTAACACTGTTATACTGTATAGATTGTTGCTCATAGGCCTACCTTTTTCCACTTGCTCCACCCCTGTAGTACCAGCAGGTAGGATAAATCATAGGTGCAAGTATTAAACAGTTTGTTGTTTCCATGCACTGGCACTTCAAGCTTCATGAACTTCATACTTCTCTTATAGTATCTATAATCATTTACTTAAATAAACTTAATTTACACTGGACTTTTCCTTGTCACTGGGATGGTATTGCCAAGCATACATATTTTGTCTGCGTTTTTTTACCCGGAGAGCTGTATACTACTGTGTTCATGTCTGTGTGATGTCCTTCCTGTGTCCCTCTGTCTTTCTTCTGGGTTCTTCAGTTTCCTCCAAGCTCCCAAAACATTAGAACGGAATCTAATTGGCCCTGGTTGTGAATAGATTTGTGTGTACATGGTGCACCCTGTCCAGAGTGAATTCAGGCCTCATGATTACTGTTCCCTTCATCCAGGTCCACTACAGCCCTGACTAGGATAAAACAGTTACCCGAAGACAGGTGAAAGACCCCATTCACAGGAAGAGTAGAATTCGGTCATTATTTTCTGTTGATGTGTAGGAAAAAATATTTTTTTAAAAATATGGGCAGATGTAACTACATAAACACGCTGTTGCATAAGCCTATAAGCCTAATCATTTTTCTAATGAATGTGTCGTATTTCATCTGTACATCAGATATAGTCTGTAGACATAGTGTTGAGCGATATGTCATCCTCATATGACATAAGTCTATGGTTTTAGAAAGATGATGTCATTTCATTTCCTTAGTCACCAAATTAGGAAGTGAGCCAACACATAACCATTTCTGTGGGGATATTTTATTGTTTTAGTACACTTGTGTTTGTCTCTGAATGCCACAGCTCAAAAGTCACTATCTACAGATAATTAACCTAAGATATTAACCTATATCTTAATGTCCCTGCCAGTGTGAGTATGAGAGAGCTGTTAATAACTTACAGATTTTTGATGTCTGATGATAATGATTTTTTAAAGGGACTTTTACAACCATTTGTTATAAATGCCACTTCTGGCAGCTTTCTGTGAAGCATGGTCACATTTATAGGTTATAATTTTTTTTTTTACCATTAATGGGAAATTTTGTTCAGTAACTGCACGCCTTGTCTGCTTAGCAATACAAATGACCTAATTTCCTGTCTCACAGACAACACTCGTGTTCACTTCCTGTCCTGTCAGGGGGCTGCAGAATGTGGTAACACTGTGGCCTTGAATCACCATGGAGACCTTTTGTTCCATGCCTCCTACCTTGCCTGCTATATAGAGAATTGGGTATATTATACATCCAAATTTTCTTGAGATATACATAATTGAAGGGTATATATTGTTTGTCGGTGTCTGGGCAGAAACAAATGGGTTTGATTTTAACTTACATTAGATTCTGAGCATGGGCAGTGTTCATTGATAACAGATCATGCACATGGACATAGGGCACTATTTTCTAAAAGCATGCTACCTTTGTGCATTTGAGGTCTGGTATAACTTGGCAACAGCTTACGAGTAATTTATTTCTGCCTTGTGTGGCCACAGGGAGACACTGAGTTTAAGGTCAGAGTATGGTTTGTCAACCTGCAGACTGATGTCAGTGTTAATGCTTATCCTTGTATGCTTCATTGCTCTCTGGTTGGACCCTGGAGCCTGAGAGAAATTGTCTGTGAGCAGAATTACCTCATCCGAGAGTTTCCCTATTTCTCTAAAAATTTGTCTAAGACAGAAACTGAAATAAATTTTCTGTTTTAAGGTTTCAGTTAAATGGCATGTGCCAGTTGTTTCACATGAAGAAGTGAAATGGCTTGAACTGCAGTCTTAGGTATATGCGGATATCGCCTAACTGCTACTGTGATTCCAATATAAAATGTCATTACATTACATGTCTGAAAGAATCCCCTAGTGATGATTTGTTTATAGAGGCTGTTTTTGTTTTCTTTCTACTCTTTGCCACTTATGGTCTGTTTTATTCAGACATTGGAAGAGAAAGCTAAGCAGCTCAGAGCAGGGCAAGTAATATACAGACTGGATGACTTTGACATGACACCCTGAGTGATCGAGGATGTCAAAGCAATGGGGTATATGGGGTACCATATCATTGCCACTGATACTCAAATTCTTCTGCGCAGTGCCTGCTCCTCACTTCTTTCCTATACCATTTAGGTTAGAATCAACAACAGCTCTGCTGTCATTTTTTAACATCCTTCTGAAGATTCTTATACTTTAGACAAAATTTTATTCTAAGCAACAAGACATACAGTACACTGGGAGAATTAGGTTATATGGATGTTTAATCATTATTATGAGTAATAAGGGAATCAAAAGCTGTTTAAGATATTAATAATGTATTAATAAAATATCTTTAATGATGTGTGTCCACCATTTTTTTTAATTCCATTTGGCAGGCACACTTATCTAGAGCAACTTTTTTTTATTCATTTTATACAGCTGAGCAACTGGACAATTGGTGGACCTGGAATTTAGGCTCACAAGGTCCAACACCTTAACCACTAAGCTACCACATCCCCATTTTTGCCATTTCTCTTAAAAGATCTCAGCATCCTTGTGTGTCCTGTAAGGGTATGAATATACTGGTGGCTCTGTATGAGGCATTTTACTGGTGTCATCCACTTTAACTTCACTTTTTCCTGAATGAAACATTTCTGTCTTGATTGCCGAAGTCTCCCCCAATCCACAGGTTATAAGGGATAACTGAACTGTTCACTGACTAGGAAAATGATGTATAGTAGATTATATGCTTTGGCCTTCATAGTCACAAGATCTAACTCCAGCTGAACACCTGTGGGAGATTTTGGATTGACTTGTTAGACAGTGTTCTACACTAACATCATGAAAAGGAATATATTATTACAGTAACATCATTAAAAGGAATATATTTGGTGTTGATGCCTCTAGTGTAGTTCCACTGATGTGAAGAGTCTAATACTGAAATTTCACATTTTATGGTGTTTTTTCTTTTAATTTGCCACCAGGCTGTATGTTATGTGATGTCATTTTGAAGTGTCCACTTAATGTGATTAGGCAACACTTGAAATTATTTTATAATTATATAATTTTTAATTTTTTAGAATTTCCTTTCATAGAAAAATTGTAAAATACAGGTACATTTTTATTTCAGCTATGAAACCATGGGGACGTGATCTTTTGCACTCAGTTATAATCCTACATGTAAGTAATCCCTTTATTTTGCTGTTCCTTAAGGACAAGAACATTCAAGTGGAGGAAGTTAGTCCATTGATGGGACATCATCCATCCCTGTGGAGATTTCAATGACCTGTACAAAGAGTTCAGATATTGTTTTGTTTGTTTTCTATTGTATTATTTACATCTATTCTATTGTATTTTATTTAACTGTCTTCTGTTTAATACCATGTGTTCTTTTCTGCTTCTTAGCTGATGCTGTAGTTGATGGCCTGTACCTTCTCTGGTCATTCCCTCTGGCCCTTTCTCCTCTGGTGCCAGATTGATTCAGAAATGGTGTGATGAGATTGGAGTGGATGCTTAGTGACTGTGAGATGCGTGACAGGGGTTATATTGTCTCCATTGAAAGACCAGACAGTAAATATTAGTATTCCATTTGGCACAGAGAGCACAAAAATAAAGGTAAACAAACACTGATACTGAATCACTCCAGTTTTAGATTTTTGATAGTCATAATACAACCCTTGCTTCTTTCTTACTGCAGTCTCTCAGATATTTATAAACATATTTTTCACAGGAATTATGTGTATACAATGACATAATACAGTGCTGACGTCTTGTTCTTATTGTATCGTATGCTCAATTCCTCTCAGTGGATGTTTTTTTATATGTATCACTGGGATGACGTGATTTGGCCTCATACTCAACACTGTAGCTTCCTACTCCTGCGCACACTGCATGTGCCTCTTACACCAATTGTTCTCAGGAGTAAGAATCCACTCACATATGAGTCACAAGGGAGATCATCTAGTCATTCAGCATAACCATGTTGAAAAGATGAACATGTGCACATATTGTATTTTTAATCATTTTAATATGATTATCTTACTCTAACACATCCGAGCTGTGTTTTTTTGCTCTCTGAAGACATAGATCCCTCCACAGAGATGGCCTCTATCATCCTGGGTGTATTTCCTGATCATGTGTCACTTCCAAATATTACACTCTTCAGCAATGGCAGACATGCCTGTGAACTTTAGGTCCCCTTCTCCTACTCCATGGTAACCCAAAGGATGGGCATTACTATTTCAAACAGTTACAGTTTTAAGATTTAAGTCTAAAAAATAAAAATTTCATGTCTAGAAAATCGAACCATCTGCATTAATCTCACCTGTTAATGCCAGTTTATCATTGTCCAAGTAATTAGTGGACACTACAGGACGGACTGCTTGGCTCTGACCTTCTAACTTGTCATCATTACTATAATCCTAACAGCATAGAAAACTTTAATCACTATATACGTTTATCTGTATTTCTCACTGACAATATTACCCACTTTAATATTGCTTACACTGTGCATTTCCATTAGCTTTGTAAGCTGATTTTTTTGCTCTGTGCCACTACCAGCTCTTCCAGAGGTACTAGCATGCAGTTGTACAGAGAAAGGAGTTATAGTGGTTCTGCATTGCAGTTCAAAGGATGTGCAATGGGAGCTGTATGTAGGGGACTGTAGGCTGTACATGGAGCTTAGGCAGCTGGGGGGCTACAAGCTAAATGGTGGAGATGACCATTTTAGTGTTGAGATACCTCTCTACAGCCCTGGAATATCTTATGAGGTATGGAGGGGGTAGGGCTGGTTTACCATAGCGTCTGCATTATTCATCAATTTTGGTGGAATTCAATATTTTTGTGAATCAAATGATAAAATATCTCACTATTGTGATATTCATTCATTAAACTCAAACTCTTTTCTGTGAACAGCAGCCTTTTTGAAACAGAAAGCTATTAAAACTTGTCCGTCAGTTTGTCTGTTAGGTGTCCATATGTGCCCAGTAAGCATTAACACATCATTTTGAGCCAGTCAGTAAATAAGTCTTGAATATGATTGAAGCGTGAAACTTGAACATATCTAGGCTTGTCAGAATTTCTGAGGGCCTGCAGTAGTGGTGGACTGTAAATATTGTAAACTAGGAAGACAACTCATTGTCATGTTCACGAATCCAGTTTGAGATGACTTCTTCTTTGTCATATGGTGCATTATCATTCTGGAAGTAGCCATTAGATGGTAAATTGTGGCCATGAAGGGATGCACATGAGCAGCACCAAGACATAAATAGTCTTTCAACCAATGATTGGTATTAACAGGCCCAAAATATGCCAAAAAACATTACTCACACCATTACACCACTTATACAAGCCTGGATTGTTGGCATGGATTCATGCTGTTGGCATGAAAGTCAGAAAGTCTGGCCAAATTCTGACCCCAGCATCTGTGTGCCAGAAATTAAGATTCATCAGACCAGGCTTTGTTTTTCCAGTCTTCAGTCTTGGCTGACAGGAGTGGAACCTGATGTGGTCTTCTGCTGTTGTAGTCTTTTTTCGCCTCTCATCAACAAGGTGTTTCTGCCTGCAGAACTGCTGCTTATTTGATGTAAATATTATCCAGAGCTGGTGTTTCCACCCAGAGAATGGTTGCTCACTCAGTGTTTTTGGGGTATTTTTTACTCCATTTTGTGTAAACTCTAAAGACTGTTGTGTGAAAATCTCAAGAGATTAAAAGTTTCTGAAATACTCAAACTAGCCCATCTGGCACTAACAACCATGTCACAAGTTAAGTCACAGAAATCGCAGTAATTTGTTCATTCTGACATTAGATGTGAATAGTTCCTGAAGCTCTTGACCTGTATCTGCCTTCACTATGCTGTATGTATATATATATATATATATATATATATATATATATATATATATATATATATATATATATATATATATATATATATATATATATATATATATATAGCAGTGGGCTCCAAAAGACCACTAGTAAAATGCTTTCTGAGTTTCTTAGTATTTGGTTTGTCCCTTTTTTTGCTTTAATGAGAGTGTGCACTCGAGCTGGCTTGTGTTGTCTGATCATGTGTCAGTAAAAAACATTAGGCATGAGGAAAAATTTGCCTTTTGTACAAAGAAGTTAACATATTCAATATCACACATATGCTTACATTCAAATTAAGACCTAGATAGAGTGCAGAATCTCAAATGTTATGTGATCAAAATATCGAACATTAACTTACTTAAAATATTTTAAATATGTTTAAAATGAATCAATGTTTATTTATAAACGTTTAAAATATATCAAAAACCTATTTTATTACATAAAGTTGTTTTATATTAATGCCCTATACCCCTAAACCCCCAATGCCACTGTTGTGCTACTGTTGTGTTGTTTATTTCATTTAAGAATACCAGCACCCGTGTAGGGATTATCTCCAAACATCTCATATATATATATAAAATATTCATATATTTATATATATATATATAATATTGTGGTTGATGGAATACAATAATCTGTTTTGCATGTGCTGCCATCTTGTGGTCTGTTGCTCTTATTCTTAGTTCTTCTCTCATTCAATAGTAAGGTATTTTGCAGACTGTTTTGTACTATGTTAAATATAATCCATGCTGTTGTGATGTCTAGGACTTGAATTGAAAAACACGATTGTTAAGGTGGAGGTCAGTGCTTTTAACATGGTGGCCTGGAAGGTGGAGCACTCTCTTGTCCAGTGCTGCTCATTTCCTGTTTAAGGTAAAATACACACAGATGAACGCATGTACACTTTATTTACTAAACTATTAATGACTATTAGTAAGAAAGCTTGTTTTCCTTTTCATTCCTTTAATATTTTTTCTATTACTGTTCATTGTGTACTGCTTTGTCTAATAATGTACATATCTGTACTCATCAGTTAAATGTGACTCTCGCTATCCCTTCTACCAAGCCTAACAGTACCAGTCTCCTAGATGCGTCCCGTAAACCCACTGCCACAGACAGCTCCAGAGCTCTGTTCAATTTCAGCTTGGACTCCTGTGGCACCACCATGTCTGTAAGTGAGTAAGTCTGATTTCATGGCATCTCCAGCTTACTTTGATGAGCTTTGCTTCTGTGATGAGAATTGTTTTCCGCACTCCTTCTGTATAGTAGCAGATGTCCAGCAACTCTGTAAGATTTTGTCCGGAAAAGTTTTACCATTTAGAGGGTAAAATATATATAATGTTTGTTTATTAGGTTGTTACGTATCTAGCTGGCATTAAGTTCAGTAGGGTGTAGGGGAGAGAATTACCCCCTTAGTTTCAAGAAGGTAGGTCATGGCCTAGGGTGCATTAGACAACGCAGGTGGTTCTTCCAAGTAGATGTTTTGAGGTTCAATATTTCCAATAACCCCACTGCTGACATATGTGTTAATCAACCACAGTCTTTTTCTATAAGTAATAAATTGTGTGATGTTTCCACAGCTCCTTAGTAAATGGAAAATTGAGACCTGCAGGTTAAAACATACTTTGGTCAGTCTGTATTCAAATTCTCCTGAATAGTTTAATCTAAGAATTTCAGTCTTCTTTAAAAGGATGTACAAATAGTCTTCATTTAATGCAAATACATTTCCCCAATGTGTTTCCTGAGGAAGGGGAGATGAGTGTATCTAATAACTGATATTAGCAAAGCTTTTCCATGAAGCCAGGCACATCTTCTTGGACAGCAACCAAAATGATGAAAGCAGAGTACTCTTCTCCTTTAAACTCAATCCATGTGTAACCATGGTCAAGGTTTGTTTCATAGATCTACATTCTAGTCTCTGTCATATGTCATACTTAAAATATGTTTCTTTGCAACCAACCTTCTCATTTCATATCTCTGCTTTACAGATTGACGATATTTTAGTGTCTTATGAAAATGGGTTCCTGGTGGTGTCACATTTCTCTGATGTCAAGCCAGTTATCAGGATAAAACATACACAAAAGCATTTTTTTTATTTGCCTTAAATATGAGTGAATGATTAAGAAACAATGATAGTAGACATTAGGAAATCTTGAAATGAGGATTGTTCATTTTTATAAAGATTTGAAGACTGTGTGTGAAAGTCAGTAGAGATTTTTTAATGAACTTTGAAAGTGTACAATCCTAAGCTACCTGTCAGTTTTACTGTTCCTGAAATGGACAAGGAAAATTATCATTGAATTGTTGCTAGGAAATAAAGCCTGAATCCTCACCTGTGCTTCTTTACTAGTCGTAATACAGACCAGACTCCAAGCTACCATGAATGGCACCCCATGTCTGTTGGGGGCCTCTGTAAAGTGGTAGAGCTGGGGCTTTGGAAGCCATCTGTGGGCTTTGTGAGGAATTTGCACTGCTGATGGCAGTAGTGAAACATGGATTTTGAGTCTTACTGCTCTGGATAAAAGCAAGCTGAGCCTGAGTCTGCACCAGGTTCTGGATCAGGCTTTGGGTTAATAACTGGTTTGAGTGACCCTGTGTAACAAGCTGGTTTGGATTGGTCAGGGTTCGGTTTTGGTTCTGCAGGGCATGGGTCAGGCTAAGGTGATTGTTAGGATGGATTCTCTCCCTCCAGTCCTCCTGCTGCTGACGATGGATCTTCATGTGAGCATTTCTGCTTTTGATCTTGTAAAACATCCTGAGAATGATTTATACAGAGTAAGAGAAACAAACAGGAAATTAATGATAGTGGTTTATGAGTTTTATATTTTAAGAAAGATTTTATGATATTTCTAAATACGAGAGTCTCCATGTGCCGGAATATTCCATACTGAAATTAACACGTTATGTCTGTCAAGATAACTTTTGTAAAATTTGGTCCTTAACTAAAGATCCCATACTTGTGTTAGGACCTGTATAATATATTAGGAAATCGATATATTTACAATAAATATTTTTTTATCCAGGACATCATAACCTTGGCCATATATGCAGAAAGGAATACACTTACTTTCCGCATTGTTTGCAGGGAAAGCTTGGAGCCAGCGCAGGTGTATGAATTAGCCTGTCTACATTAATAGAGTTCATCACCATGACCTGTAAAATAAAGCACACTTTCAGTCAAGCTTACTTTATTATTTACATGCTTTTATTACTGTTAAATGACTGTAAAGACAGAATCTATCAATGTATTATAAATTTACCTGGTTGGTTGGAGTAAGTGTTTCTGCAGCCATTTGTTGCTGCTGCTGCTGCTGCTGCTGCTGTTGCGCTTCTTTCTCCTTCAACTTTCTCTGTTTCTCTCTGAGCCGTTTGGAGTGATAGTAGTATTCCACACACTGTGACACCCCCTTTGACTGTACCTATGGTGTATAGTCATACTTGAGTTGGGCTGTCAATATTTCTAATATTTTATGGGATTTAATGATCTTAACTTACCATTTTGTGAATGAATGAGAAGTCTTTTCCATACATGGCGAAGGCCTTTTGAAATAATTTCTGCTCACTCAACCGCCAGATGTCACTACCTGTAAGATAGGGACCACAGATGGAGGGATTTCATTGCTATGTGAAACAAACAAATTATAAACAAAGCATCCTTGATTTTCCTCTGTCTGCTCAAAATGATAGTAACAGTGACATATGAAGCTTAATGGAAAACAATACAATGTACTGTATTATGGAAGAAACTGCAAATGATCTACAGCTCACATCTAGTTAACTTGGAGGTAGAGTCATGATCTGGCCATATTTATAATCATCATGTACAAGTCTCCTGCTTTCTAACATAAATATACTAGCTCTCTTGAGCCCCGTTTTCTGTGACAGTAATAAGAGGTAGGATTGTACCGGAATAGTGGTAGTCTCTTGAGGGTTTTGAGTTTGAGAAAAACATCATCTCCAAAGCAGCCTGTAATGGAAAAACAGTGTGCAGAAAGACAATGATGTCAATAGAAGATCTTGAATGTAAATTATGACTAAGTAGTTTATTTCTATTTCCTCACCAGTACGTTTCCTTGGCATAAGTACAGGCTATGAAGGGCAAGCTCCAGATTAGCAACACCTTCAGGTAAAGCAGTAGAGGTACTGAGATCTAGAAGATTCTCCACTGAGAAAGAAATCCACATGATTAGCTGTCTGTTTATGAACAAGCCAAAAACATGCAGTGGTATTGGGGCAGTGCACCTGTAAATACTTTCTAGCTTTAAGCCTTAAGCATTATGCCTTTGGCATCTATAGATGGTGCTCAAAGCTTAAGCTCATGGAAATTTGCTTTGTATTCAGTGGTTAAATTAGATATGCTAAAATTAGAAACAGTTTATGTTTGTTTACATATTTAATGCATTAGATGATGCTTAAATGTGTAACACAATAAAACACCCTGCTGAGCTAAATAAGAAGTTAACAAATGAAAACCACATGAAATCTTCTACATTTGATACATGTATTCCCCAATTTAAATACTAAAAGGTATGTAGTTAGGGGCCAATAAGGGAAGTGAACTCTCTTGGTAGAAACTGAAACCAAGTATAGAAAAAGTGTTACCGAGTATTTCAAAGCGTGTCAGGGAAATTTTTTTTAAGTTATTGACTGTGGAATGTAAGGTGAAGGTAAAAAAACTATTCATTACAGGAAATTTAACAGTTCAACTGAACATACAGGAAGCTCCACAACCAAAATACTTTTCTATTAATTGGAAGAATACATCATAGCACATATTTGTTCCACGTATCTCCTCACTATCTATAGTAGAGTGGGTACACGCAAGGATTGAGTAAAGAATAAATTAAATCTAGTACGACCATAGACAAGTCCTGCAAGCAGACATTTAACATCGATCAGTTAAAAGAAAGCTTTAGGCTACTTTCATGTAGTAAAAGTACATTGAACATAGTTTAAGGTTAACAGTTCTTTATTGGGCTACTTACCCTGCTCTAGTAGGTTATCATTCCTCTCTAATTCTGCCCATGGTTTCCAAAGTAACTCCTCCTGCAGTGGTTCCTGAGACTGCAACTCTATCTCCTCCTGCTCCAGCAGGTCAGGAATCTCAGCCTGAAACTCCGGCCCTATATTCACATGCCTGGTTTTTGTAAGTGAAGAAGTATAGAGAACTGTATGAGGAATGAAAACTATGGTGCATTGTTCATTTTCATTTATTTTTAAATGGCATTTATTTGATGAGTAGTGTGCGCTACACAAGCTGAGAACAAATCAGTTCTAAAAGGCTGTACAGACACTTTCACACCTCTGTAGAGCACGATGTCCGGTTTCCTCTGACCACTGTTCCTGGTGGTTCAGTGAAGGCAGCAGGTTACAGTACAGCCCTGTTCCACTGCGAGTGGGATTCAACATGGGAAGTGGAGTGTAGTGACGAGTCATGTGTTCCTGATCTCCCCTCAGTGTTCCTATCTGGAGGACACTGTGGAATGGAATTCCAGTGTAGACTGCCGGCTGATTATTCTAATAAAGTAAAAAGTTCAAAATTTAGTGTTGTTTACTGAGCCTCCTTGTTCTTACTGGTACCTGAGCTCAATATTTTCCTATTATGAATCCTTCATACCTGTGAGCTGGACAAACATAACAATGGTGTTCGCTGGACTCCTGCAATGGGCTTTGCCTCCTCATGCACCCTCAATGACTCTCCCTGATTGTTCAAGTCATGGATTGAATGGCAAAATTGTTGGGATGACATCATCTGCAGGAAAAAAAAAAAAGTTTACATATGACGGTTAAAAATGAAAGAATTGGATAGATTAGTCATTAAAGATAACTGACCCAGAAGAAAAAACCTACCTGGGACCATGTCATGTGATGTTCAGAGGTCACAGGGCAATGCTCCCTCTCAGTTTTGGGAACAGATTGTGGGGGTGGATGTTGCACCAGAGGTGAACATGGAGATGTCTCTAAAGAACAGTCTGAGGAAAGACCCGGGTTTTATCAGAATTGAGGTTCTTACAAAATCAAACAAAATCTGCATTTTCTTTAAGAGCTACTTCAGTTACCTGTGTCTCCCTCCGTAGCACTCAGGTCTCTTAGATGAATCCCCATCCCCTCTGGGAAGACTGAAGACGGACCTGGGTCTTGAGGAAGGTGCTGTGTTATGTCTCCATTCCCACTGGTGTCAGTGGAAAGTGGGAGCCAGTGAGTAGGAGCGAAACTTCCAGGAAGAATGGAACTGGTAGAAGAAAGAGGTGGAAAGAACCGCAAAGAACCTTCAGAAGGGGACTGCGATTGTGTTTGGCTCAGTGACTGTGTAACAGGAGGATAAAGACTCCGTTTTGGCGGAGAGAGAGACGGCTGAGGAAGTGGCGTAGGAGGAGGGCTCAAAACCAGAGGGAAAGAGAGGGAGGATAGAGGTGGAATGTTGGGAGAGTTGTTTGGATCAACATTGTATCCAACCTGGTCAACACAATTGGCAATTCTCTGAAAGTTTCTGCAATAAAATGCCTCAGAGAAAGAATCGAGTTTCTGATGATTCCCTCCGGTGTTATCATAATTTTCCATTGAATCCTGCTGCTGTGAACTGGAATTCCATTCTTCCTCATATCTTTCACTGTGCGCTTTGGTTCTGTTGAATGCACCAGGTTGAGACGAGATCAAAGACTCCATATCCCAGAATGCTGTATTTATCTGCTCACCAACTCCGTTCATACTTGTTCCAGCATTGGCACAATTGTTAGCAGGGTCATTTAAAAGGCTGCTATCTTCATATTGGTTTATTCTGCTCACCGGACTGTTCTGTACAAGATTGTAGTTTGATCTTTGACCTTGCGTCTGAAGGCGATACATGGCAGAGAAGGGTGGAGACTCGGACGTGTTGATGGAACAGTGATCAGCCATGATGTTAAAATACACGTTTGAGCCAGAGAGAGACAGAGGCTGTTTAAAAGCACTCTACTTGCCGAACTAAAAGTCAGAGGACGGTCATGGCATCTTTTAAAGCTGTAAAGAGCAAAAGAGAAGCTTACAGTTATCATTTCAAACTAAACCTTAAATCAATAATCAAATAAAACATAAGGACCTGAAACAACATCAGATTTGCATATTTAAACCTCTTTGAGGTAAAAGGTAAAGCCTTGAATTACAGACTCAAAACTTTAACCTTAAGTCTTTTTTTTTTTCAATTTACTTTCTTAAGATCTTTTCAGTTTGTTTTCTTTCCAATTATTAAATTGAATATAAAACCTGTAAAAGAAGAAAAACATAGTTGAAGATGTATTTCATTTTGCTAAATAGTTACTATCATTACATTTGATCTTGTACCACAAGTTTTTCTTGTCCCACTTCACCTGTCTTTTGTGCTCCTTCCTTTTTCTTCAAAACATGATAAATAGAAATAAAAAATATTCCGTAGTGTGCGATCACCTCTGCTTACAAATGAAACTGCAAGCCTTTCACACGTGCAAACTTTTTCTTTTTCACTCCCCTGATCGTCCCCCACCCCTCCGCCCCGCTACATATCTTGCTATGTAAAAACATTTCATATAAACATGTTAAAGAAGCACACCCACACTCACGCTGACAGGAACACACATGTGAATACACACACTCACGAAAGCAGGTGCTGCCGATCAAAAGTAACTCTTATATTTGTCACAGAGAGAACCTCACCCCTAAAACCCCGAAAAGAAAACCACATCCTGGGGAAAGAGTCACGGATCTCCCTCTGTCTCTGTCTTGCTCCATCCCTTATTCTTTCTTTCCCACTCAGTGTTTGTAATACCGTATCCTAATCTGGTAAACGAAAAAGTGAACGTACTCACAGCACACAGAACATCATAAACCACTTTTGCCTTATGTCTGTTATATTCTTTGGTTGATTTGCCGATTATAAGCATATGGAAATCCTTTTGTAAGAAATCCTGGTCAAGAATTAAAAGCATTTGCCAAAAACATGAATGTAACATTGAAAGCCAGGATAAAAGTTTTTTAAATGGTTTGTTTGCCACCTGAGCCTTAACATTATCTCCAAGTGACCACAAAACTGATCTCAGATCATGGTAACAGCACAACCTCTGCCAAAACCATTGTTCACAAGGTTGAGTGTGTTATCTTGAGCATCTCTTGTGGTGAAGTGACTCACTTCGTCTTAGGTCTGAAGCGCGTATGAGTCGACATGTAGGCTTCATCAGGTAGAGCGTAGGCGTGTGTGAGAGTGTATATACGATTTGCGAGCGGTAAAGCTTCCTGTCAACACTGTTTCTGTGTGTGTGTATGTGTCAGAGTGTAAGTTTGTGTGTATGTCTAAGTGTGTGAGACTGTGAGCATGTTTGTGTGAGTGTCTGTCATTTTTTTGTGTATTTATGTGGGTGAAAAGAAGAGTTGTGTTTATGTCAGAGATCTGTAGTGTTTCAAAGTCATGTGACAGGAAGCTGACCACAAAACGAACAGTGCAGGAAGTGGACAAGGGAAACCTCCGTACATCCCGCCTCCGCTCTTGTTTGTTCTTTCTCTGTCTCCTTCTATACATGCATCTTTCTCCTTCCCACAACACACAACATATGTATAGTTTCCATATACCACTTGCATCATATGTTTACTCTACCTATATTTCTGTCTACAAGCAGTGTTTCCCCTGTGTAACTCCCGTCTTCCTCTCCTGCTCTCTCTGCCTGCTACAGCATTCAGATTTTTGGTCATTTTTAGGCATCAGCGAAGAGTAGTTTCATCTGTCTGAAGGAATAGGGATGATATGTGTTTAGGAGTAAGTCTAATGGTAGTGTACTAGTCGTGAATATGAGAATTTGAAAAGAAGCAAGCATGCACAGTAAAAACACTGTAACTCCATCATGCAGTTTTCTTTTAAAAGTAATACTAAGCATATAATGTCCTGTGCTGGATGTTGGTAGTGAGACGTCCCACAGTAGAGTAAGTTAAATCAGTTCACACACACTGAGAAATGTCAATCTCCCTGGTCTGTGCATCTTGTGGGTTCAAAAGGACAATGTGGGTGTACGATCTGTACAGTATGAATGTATCTATAATAATCCTCTCCTTTAACCTCAACATTATCATAGTGTGGGTAACAAACCAAAGGTGTAAGACAATATTTAGTTATTAGAATATATACAGTATGGGTTTGGCGTTATCTTGCAGGCCACGCTTTTGTCTGGACTGCATGTTGTGTTTTACATTTCTGGTTTCTTATCCTCACTTTAATGATGCTGTGGACAATGTGGGTGGTTGCTTAGTGCCAGGTCTGTACAGTGTGAATGTACAGTGTTTTAGACACTCATCTCCAATCACCTCAGAGGTATCATTGTGTGGGTAAAAAAAAACCAAAGGTGTAAGACAACATGTGGCTGGCCAGACAGAATCTGGGCCAAGAGCTAATGCATGCAATAGTCTAGAAAGTAGATACCTTTGTTCCTCATGGTATAAATTGTATACAGTATCTACAACCAGATGCTTCAACGCAAGTATAGCATAGTTTCAATGTAAACTACTAAAAATGCATCAGGTGCATCAAGATATAAAGTTTCAGCAGAGACTAAAGCTGATAACAGTAAGCACTAGTAGGTGAAATGTTTAAGACGGATAAGGCTCCCCTGATTCTGATCAAATTAGAAAGAGTATTTGGACCAATAAATGCATTTTGTAGGTCTATGGTCTAGACGTGGATGCTTCAAAGAAGTAGAAACTACTGTATAAACAGATGAATTATAAGACTAATAAAAAAAATGGCTGTTTTAATGTCAGGGAGTGTAGCGAGATCTTTATTTGGCTAGTGCAAAATATTGTCAAATTGTAATATGAGCAGTTATATATGCTACAAAATATTTGAACATTGTACCATTAATGTGATATTATACTGCATATTAGTTTATTCAAATCCAAATTAAGGGTTTTTTTTGGCAATGCCTTGTTACTGAAATGGTATTATATTTGTTCCACTGGAGAAGAACAGCATAAAATACAAAAATAAAAGATGGATCAATTGAGTAACCACGCTACTATAAAGCGCAGTCCTTTTGATTTTGTTTATTTATCGACAGTTAAACTCTAATTAATATGAAGTAAACAGTGAAAAAAAACCAAAAGGATATTATGTCCTGTCCTGTCTTCACACATCATGGTCTTGGATGTAATATCTATTGTTTATGTTCATGTTTCTAACTGGCTCGTGATGGTGAAATAGGTCACTCTATTCATGGTCACTTTACACAATATTAGTTTTGATATATCCTGCAAGTGTCTCAGGTACCATGCTAGTTTTAAACTAATTACTCTCAGCATATGGTTTAGGAGCGACTTTACACCGTGACATACGACCGACCTCATGTTCAACAGGTGCAACAGGCCCGTGTATTTTACTCGAGTTTTTCTTTTATGTTATATTTTGAGGGGAAAAAAGCCTCTAATTTCTTCTCACTACATTTTTAAACACTACATTTCTTTTTTCTTTTTTTTTTTGTAAAGTCGTAACGATCACTTTAATCAATCTGTTTGCAAATTCGAGGCAGTTTGTATTGTGATGGCTAGCTGCTAACGTTTTAACTAGTGTGTATTATCGACATGCTAGCGAACATTTGACGGATTCTTTGAGCTGTTGTTAGAATTAGCTAACGTTTTCCCATATTCCTTAGTCCCCTGGTTGGAAGGCCGTTAATATAATATCAGTAAAATCAGTATGTGATGTGATGTGAGGCAGATGTCTTTTTCATTCATTAATATTTCTTGTACTGTTACTTTCACACGTTAAGTAAATGTAAGACTTTTCTATATTGACTATATTAACTTTATATTTCAATAGAAGAGTAATTGAGTGAAGAATTTGAGTGGTTTTGCCACCACTGCCTGTAAGCCTGTAAAAAATACTGAAAAATAGATAGAATTATAGAAATCTATAGAAATCATCTGAACATCTGCTTGTTTAGATGATTTCCATAGATACCGCTTTTTCATACTCGCAACTAAGGCGAGTCAATTGCAGAGTCTTTGTTTAGGTTTAACTGCGCAGGTGTGTAACACAAAAGGCTCGTTAAAACACAAGCATGTAAAAGTGGTAAACAAGCAAGTGACTGGAAACAGAGGATACCAAAAAAAGGAAAGAATGTGGAGGTTTTTGGTCTAGTTTTCTGTCAGATGTGTGAAAGAATGAACAGAGGAGGGGGAAAGTAGCGGAGCGGTTTGGACTTTTTTCTCTGTCTCCATCGCTCTCTAACTCTACATCTTGTCACAGTATGAGGTGATATTTTTTGTGAATGCAAAAAGGGAGGCGAAGAAAGGGAAATCCATTCGGCACGATTTTTATTTTGCATAATAAACTCTCCCACATTAACGGCCTATTTTTCTCTTACAAGTTTTGTGCCTTAGGAATACCAAGATGTGTTGAACTCTAAGGCGTACGTACGCGAGATATACCATAATTTAATATATTATTTTGTTTGTAAAATGAGACCAATTCAGAAAAGAGTTTTCAGAATTCAGAATCACTAATGTGTACTTCATGCACATTATTCTGCTTGACAAAATGCTAAAGATTTTGCTTCAATTAAATGGGTTTGTGATTATGGGCAGTTTACTGGTGCAATAAATAATCTCTCACCTACAAGTGTAGTGTAAACCGCAGTTAAGAACACCAGGTTTCATAAGCCTTGTTACATTTCAATTTCATATAAAAGATTACTTCTTCCTCTTCTTCAGAATCTCCTGGACTCTCCTGTCTTAGAATAACTGAGCAGAGAAGTTGGGCCATTCAAGATTTTAGTGCCTTCTGTAGAGAATGGTTTTTGATCATTTCTCCTTCTTTACCTGTAGAAACATGTATGACGTCTTAATGTCTCCCTTTCAAATAAAACAATTCAGAAATAAATATTCGAGATGGTTAATGTTGCCATATTAATATTAATCTGTTTGCAGCTATGTACGTAACATTATACAGCGATAAAAATGACTGAGTAACTAGACTAATGCATGAATGCCTAATAATTTTACTTTTTCAGTGTAAGAATATGTATTTCCAAATGTCTTTCAAGGACCAAATATATAAAATACCCAGCTAATTTATATTGGTCGCAAATGTGATGTTATTTAACTGCTAAAATCACAATGAATTAAAAAAAAATGCATTTACATATGTATGCCACAGAGAATTTTGCCTTCTCTCATACGGCATTAAGAGTTCTGGGAAGACCAGGGGATACTGGCACATTAGGGTTGATACAATACATGAATAAAATCACTTTTTTATGTATTAATAATAATATTTATTATGCATTAAATACATGGATAAATGTAAATAATATGCTAGTTATATGAAATAAAACTCATTTATATATAAACCATATTATATATTACTCTTGCATTTTGGCATGAAATTAAAATAAAATGATTATAATTATTTAGCTTGATTGACCAGAAACGTTCAAAACTTACCATGGTATGAAAATTAAATGAATGTCATTTATTATGTACTAAGTTTACAAGACTTGACAATAAGACCTGATAAAAAAAAAAAAAAAAAAGTATTGTGTGCTCTGAATGATTATCATCTAGCTGCAAGTGCACAGTCCTCTCATAGATATGATAAATAGTAAATAATGAGCAGTTTCGACTAAATTTCTAATTACTCTGGTTTGACTGTGTGTCAGCGCTCTAGCTAAGACGTCTTTATATCATTCTTATGTGTAAATAAATCTGTAAATAAGTCTTTGCCAGCTTTTGCTGAGCAATCAGAATTTCCTGACCTGCCATCTAGATGATGAAATATGCAGCGGTGTAAACTGGAAGTGGGATTATGCAGATCAAAGAGGAAAGTGAATTAACTCCTTGTAAATTAATTAGTGAACAGGTTTCCACTGGGATTGTCAAAACAAATCCAGAGAAACAGGACTGGATGGTTTCTCCGCCAAGAACGTTTTACAGCCAAGAACCCTTTCCACTTTACATAGGCCTCTTATGATCACACAAACTTTGTATTACCTTTGTATCAAACAGTTATCTTTTTTAATGAAAATCATCCAACTAGTCAATATAAAGGCAAATATAAAGCATCATACTTACTTATTAGAGAATTTAAAGATTGTTACGCCTAATCCAAACCAAGCCACGAACATCTGATGTATATCAAATGTTTGTGTGTGTGTTTGTGTGTGTGTGTGTGTGGGTGCTGTATTTAAAAAATGCAAATAGATTTGTAATTTATGCAGATTTTCAATGCTTTACTTTTTTTTCCAATTAACATGACCAGATAATTAGACTTAAAGCCACAAGAACTAAATAACCGTTACAACTTTTTAATCGTTTATACTGATTTCCATAGCTGCCACATTTCTTTAAAAATACTAATAAACTTGGACTCGGCCTGGCTATTGCAGACATGCTGGTGCATGGTTTGAACTTTGGGGAACAAGGCTTTAAAAATATTAATTATTCAGTAGCCCCCTTTTGTTTTTAGTTCTTTTTCTTACTAATAAGGCCTTATTATAATAAGGCCTTATTGTAAATAAATTCTTTTTAAGCTTGGACGTCTAAAAACGCCGCCAGGAAGAGACATGTAATCACAATTGTCCACGCCAATTCTTCCCTAGCGTCCCATCAGAACTCCTAACAACAGAAAACATCCCTTTTTAAAGTCTCGCTCTTTTGTCTTTTTTATTGTTGGGTGTTAGCTCGATAATCTTTTCAGCTACGGTTGAAAAGTTTAGCCAAAACTTACAATCCATCATGTGGCTCGATCTGTTGTATGTATAATTTATATAGTTTAATGATCTTAGATTGGAAAAGTCAAACAGAAATGAATTAATAAACACAAAAATTGATCTGAAATGCAATGTGTACAGGTTCTTACTGAGTTCTTTAGAGGTTCATTATATGCTTTCTTTGCCTCCTAAAAAGGTTTTTTCTGAAACCCTTTCTAATAAGGAAACACTTGGTTGTTCTACCTAGAACTCTAAAGGTCCCCAGAGGGATAACGGAAGATCACCTACACACACTCAAGTTTGCTTGACCGTGGACAGATCATTCTTTGACACTGTTAGTCTGTAAATGACAAACATTGTACGGCAAATATTTTCACATTGTGTAGGCAGTTTAGCAGTAGGCCTTTCCATTTTTTATTACTTTGAGGTTGTTTGTATGATCTAAATAAAGACATCTTTTTGCATTAGTCTACAAATGCTTCTTACGGGTTCCTGTAGTAATCTTGCTGAGTTTTAAAGTGTACTACACTCATGGAGGAGGAAAAGTGTTCAACCTAAAACCAGTAAGGATTCCTTGTCTGTCCTTCTTGGGGATCCCTTAAAATGGTATATGCATGTTCTATACATGTGAGCATTTTGGATACATTTGAGCCTTTTAAGAAGCTTACAACACTTAACACTCAACAGAAGCTTTGAAAAACTCTTGAAAGGTTTTTTACATGTAGAGCAATAACAGCGGTATGTTTTCACCTTTTCTGGATTATATTTAGATGCATACATCATGCCGTAGGCATACAGAACAATGTCTAACATAAAGTCTATGTTAACGGAGATTTAATCATAAATATATGACTTACCCTTTAAGTTTTAATCCAGGCCTGGAAGTTGCCGAGTGTTGTCACACGAGATGAGGTGTGTGTGTGTGTGTGTGTGTGTGTGTGCGTGTGCGTGTGTGTGTGTTTGGGCATACACCCATTCGAGAAAAGAGAGAGACAGTGGAGGCGTTGGCAATGATTTGTGCTTTGGTATAGCAGCCTCTCTTCTTCTGATCTCTTGAAGACTTCGTCACTGGGATCCTGGAAACAAAAAGAAAAAAACATCACAGAGAGTAAAAAACACGTACCGCGCCAAGTCAACCCAACAGAGCAGCTCTCAGTTTGACAAAGCGCTCATCCTTTCCCTTCTCTTATCTTTTTTTTTCACTCCTTTGTTTTTTGCATTCATTTATTCACTGATTCTTTAATCGGTTAGCTATGTCATTTCCAAAAGGAATTTTTTTTAAAAAAACAAAAGTTTTTTACTTCTATATAGTAGTTTTGCCTCCTGTTGATGTGTGAGTGTGATTACAAATCAACTTAATTATGCATAGTGTCACACTAATATTTTATATGCTTATTTATAAGGTGAAATGTTTGTACATTTGCTTTGTACATCATCAACTAAATTCACACAAGTAATGAAACTCCATTAATTAATGATGTGATGACAGCAATATAGCTAAAACCTTGACATTTTGGGGGGGGGGGGGGGACTGCATTTTATAAGGCAATTAAATTGATACTGTTGCTATACAAGTCATAATGATGAAGATTAAAGGTGAAGATAGCAAAAGTTAGCTGGAGTACTGTGAATGTAAGTGGGCTGACCCAGTAAAACTGAGAGTCGGGGCATGACTGTGCATCGCTCCGAGAGCAGTTTCACATTGTCAGGGCAAGAGGGGGTGTTCTCACTCATTAGCATCTCCTGAAGAAGAGAACGGCAAATAGGCAGACAGTGTTATAGAGAGACTGCCTGATCACGAAGTTTAGTGTTCATACCAAAACTAAAACCAAGAGCACGATTAAAAAAAGAAATAATTATAAGAAAAATAGATAAAATTGTTGAAATGTTGCAAAAATATTACAATGTAGATGATTGTCTACATTGTCTGCAGAGTATTTTTTTTTCTCTCACATATTGCAAAGTCATCTGCAGAGTAAAGTCTTTAATGTCACTAAAGAAAAATGAAGATCTGACTGTTAGATTAGTCTCTGTTTAAAAGACCTTTTCTCGAACCCACACAAAAAAACCCTATTCGCTGCCGTCAAAAGCTGACCGAGTCAAACTGAAACACCCATCCCCACTGAAAAAAACACACACTCACACACACACTCACACACACTCACACACACATACACACCTTAACATGTTATACCCACAGATCCGTGACCACACACTGTCATAACAAGACAGCAACGTCGCGCTTTACCAGAAATCTGTCACACTCTTTGGTATAGCATCAAATATCACCATGTCCCACTGACAGCTGGAGCTGAACACACACACACGTACTCTCTCTCACACACACGTACACGCACAGACAATGTATTGTGGCTTCTGTACAGTAACATTATAAAACTAGTTCTTGCTTTAATCTTTTTCAATCTCTGATATTCTCTCTTTTTTTAATCAAAACACTCTAACAAGAATAATATTTTTGAATGTGTGTCTGGAATTTAAGTCTATCCATTAAGTATTTGTCTGTAGGTCAAATTAATATCTTCAATTTTAGTCTTTTTTGAAGCTGATTTTTTAGAAAACTGTATTATTATTGTTGTTGTTAGAACTGTAAGCCTCAAGTTTCACAGAACTGTGTTGTTTATCCATTTGAGCTGTTTCAGGAATCACTTGTAAAGCTGAATTTATCGTTTACATAAAACGTGTTTCAAGGAGCAAACAATGAATGTTCTCATAAAATCTCTTTGCGCCCATGAATCCACGACCTCACAAGGTGAACGTAGCGTGTGCTGTATACAGCAGCAAACAGATGTTTTTATCCGTAACAAATCAGGAGGCAAATTTGATATGAAATAGTTTACATTTAAGGGAGATGTTTGTTTATTTCTGTGTTTGAGAACTTTTTCATTTGAGGTATTTTTTTTAATTAAATAGGTAATGAATCACTATGAATTTTTATTTACAATTAGATTTTGTTAGCTGTAGTATTTAATATTATTTAGAATCATTCATTCATTCAAGTATGTAGCTACTATTTATCTATCTACAGTTTTGTGATCAGACCTGAAAGGTAGTAGAAAGAAACAAATGGACAAACAAAAACTTTTTGGCTGCCTACTTTAAGAAAAGACAGTAAATTAATTTTAAATGTGTTATGTAAGAATTATATTTTACTAGGAATTTGGTCATCATCTAAACCCCATCAATCACCTGACTGAATAGATTTGACAGCGTGTTTAGAAACACTACCATTTTTGATGGAAAACCTTATTGTTTTCTCCACAGTAATAGTGCTCTTACCGTGATCACTTTTCTCCATCATTCCACACTTGTAACATTCTTTATTAAACTAATTTACCAGTTTTCTTAAGAGCCCACAAAGAATTGTCTATAATAATCTGATCTACTGGGAATGAACACATGATTCTGAGCATTAGGTTTATTTGTTCCCTGATTATATTGATTATGAAATACATATTTTACAAATGTAATTCTTTCTTTATAAATGTTTTCTTTTCTTATCTTTTCTTTATTTCTTTATATTTAAATAATATTCACCTGCAGTGTTTTAGAAAGCTTAAATAAAATTCTGAATTTAGAATCAAGGTTTATAGCCTGATAAATTCAGAGTACCTTACCACCTACTTTTTCTCTTTTTTTTAAGAAATGAAAACCACTGACTTTTTTTTTTTTTTTTTTTTTTGTTTTATCAGTGAGAGGAAATGAGACGCTACGTACCTGCAAATTCACACACACAGATCCGTGCAATAATTTTATAGAACTGTGTGAAAATGAGGCTCTAAAACAATGGAAATGAGAAGGGGGAAAAAACTAAGTGGGCAGATATTCACACCTCCAGAGTGTCTGGCATTGTGTACTGCGGGTTCTATAGCATTGCTATAACTGTATAAAAAACAAACAAAAAAAAACTATAATCTCCATCGCTGTCAAAGATGTTAATTAATGCTTTACAATTATTTAGCTAGAAATCAAAGGTCTAAATACAAATATGTTACCACAACGTACATGAGAGCAGCAGTTTGCCCAGTTACTAAACCAAATGTGACAATTAATTACCAAGCAGACAGCAACAAAATGTTGTGTGGAAAGAAAAATGCTTTTTCATCTCGAGTTTTAGTAAAGAGGAAGTACTTTAAGTTTTATATAGTACAGAACAGTGGTGTGTATGACATACTTAGACACACCTGTACATACTTATACTCTTCCTTTTCCTGCCCTGTAAAATAACGGCAGGTGGCACATGGCCAAAGACACAAACACATTGTGTCTGCTTTATATAAAGTCACAGTGACAGAAATCAAAAACATGTACCTCACATCCTAGTCACAATAGAAGATCGTGACAAAGAGACAGACAAACAGAGAGAGAGAGAGAGAGAGCGAACAAGAGAGACACCATATACATCATAAGCAACGTTTATTTTTCTGCCATTGATTTTTTCATGGTGGCCCATACACACACAAATATAGAATGTCCTATCCAGCTGGAATAATACTGTTTCAGTGCTTCCATTTCACTCGTATATGTTATTAGTATTAGAAAACAAATATAACTTTTTGTAGGAAACTAATTTCTATAACAGACACTGCATTCTTCCATATTTCAAAACTAAAATAAGCATAATGAAAAACACAGAGCTTGTTTAACATGAACTTTCTATTCTGAAAAGGAGCCTTGTCTTATTACATGTGTATTTCTGCTAATGTTCCTATCCTGCATAAGGATAAGACAATAAAACAGCTTGTTTGGCTTCTAGCTGCAGTTTATCCAACGGCACCATGCTGTCGACAGCTAGCTTCTCTGTATCTGTACTCAGCCGTACACGGGCCTCCGCTGGGAGATCGCTGTTGGTCAGCGTCATTAACACAGGGGAATTGCCCCAGTTTAAGGCGGTGATGAAGCGTTCACTCTGGTCCCACAGGCGGAGGAATGCAAATGAGGATATGGAGTTGTGTAGAGAGGTATATTCACCATGCAGCAGAGCTCTTTCTTTACCTCGAAGGTCACTGAGAGCCTTAAAGAAGCTTCGCACTGCACTGCGTTCTGCTCTTATAGTCTGAGAGAGAGAGAGAGAGAGAGATAAAGGTGAATGAAGCTTATTGAGTTCAAAAGAATCACAAATGGATTAAATAGCTTGCAATGAACATATAGAAAAATGTATGGTTTAATCTTACAGAGCAAGCACTATTTGGCAAACCTCATATTTCACGGATAAACCTTATCATATCTCAAAACAAACATATTTTACAGTAACTAAAAACCTACTGTAAGAGACGATATACAGTTGATTCATAGCCATGTCATGTTCTTGCTATAAACATAAATTCTTGCTTCTAAATTATTGTCAATTTATTTTACACTCAGAAATATATTGTATATCAAATATTGTAGAACATAATTAGATTTTTAATGCAATGTAGCTTACAAATACAACAACTAGTAAACCCCAATTTCAGGCCTTCATTTTTGCTAATGACACCTACAAAAACCTTATCTGGAGCATCTGTGATTGGTCAGACTAGTCACAGACCACAGTGTTTTTTTTTTTTGTTTTTTTTTTTTAGTTCTTATTTGCATATTGCATTCTGAAATATCAGTATTGCAAAGGAAATGAAGACTTGAGGTGTTAGGTACAATACAGAACTACTTTGGGGATTAAAGCAGCTAATGCAATAACATTTTTCTAATCACCTTTGCTGTTTCATTGTTCTCCTCAGCTGGATTTTCCAAGTCCCAAATTCCATTAAGCGATTCCTGAGGGAAAAAATAATAATTCTATTTATTTAAATAGAATTACTCCCATTTATGCTAGCTTTTCATGAAAAAAAATGATCAGGGGAGCTTTTATTTCATATATATCTACAGTATGTTGTAAATGTTAATCAGTCCAGATCTTTCCTATCAATCCACCTATCTGTACTCACCCTCTCCTTCAGTCCAACCTCATCGCCACTGATGAACACTGGGGTACCAGGCAAGGTAAAGAGCAGCATATGGTAAAGGCGTGTAGGCAAATCTGAATCTTTTTTACTCAGGGTCCAGGCAAGGCTAGAGTGGTTGGAGTAGAGCTTGGTCATGTCCTTAGCCACCTGAATTCCAGACAGTTTACCTGGCAGTCTGTTTAGCAACAGATCAACATTGGAGCCCTCCAGCAGCACACTGACATTATCTGCAGGCTGCTTGGTGACTGAACCTATTAGAGCACTAAAAAAGAACAAAAGCATGGTATAGATTGTTACATTGTTACATAATGGCCAATAAAAAAAATTTATGTCTATCATCATCATAGACTTCATATATATATTTTTATATTCTTACAGAAGATTGATACAGCAGAGCAGAAGTGTGTATTTTAAAAAAAAGTTTTGGACATACTGAGTATCTTCTGTAAATAAAAGTTTTTCTTTCCTATACTTTTTTTTCTCCTATGATGGATTTATGGTAAACCTTTATTGTTACTCTAAGAGTTGAGTAATTGTGGATATGCTATGACACCAAGATACAAGCAGGGGGAACTAGCAGCAGCGTTTAGGGAAAAAAAAATCTTTGGGGAAAAATACTTCAATGTATCCACAAGGTGTCTCTACAGCCCCTCTTACCTTTTTTTAGTCCCTTCTCTGGTGTTGGAATGAACAGCATTCTGGATGGACTGCCATGTATCAGTACTGACAACCTGGCTCATATCAGAAAAGAGAAAGCCGTCCACTCCTTTTTGGAGCCAGTAGGCACATGCCGCCTTTTAAAGAGCAAAAGAAAAAGATTGCGTGAAGTATGACCACATTTGAACTATTGCTCGCTCATTGTTATATACTCTATAAGTAGTCTATCTGACTTTCTGACTTACAGTAAGTTTGGTAAAAATAGAGGCATCAGGAATATTGCTGAACCAAGCTGCATTTCCCTTATAGTTAGGTGTCAGTTCCAGTACTATAGAGATACCTGAGAGAGACACAGAAACCAGTAAATATACCACAGTGCTGTGTAAAGTAACACCATCATGAGTTTCCCTTGAAGTGTAAATGTATGAATGAAACCATTCAATGTTGTTTTGTTTGGAGACATATGACATCATGGATGTGACTAGATGCTTTCACTCTGCAGGGAGATTCAATACAATATCATGATCCTGAGTATTTAGTGACCCTCACCCTTCTTGTGGGCTCTTTCTAGCAGGTTGTCCAGGTCCTCCTCGGTGCCCAAACTAGGATCAATTTCTTCCAAATTCAGTGTACTCATCTGGTTTGCCTGAACAGTGTGTATTGGGCCCAGGATCAACCCTTTCACTTTCAGCTGGTTCAGACTGTCCAGCTTGTTTTCTATTCCTGCCAGGAGAGAGAGAAAGAGATAAAACAAGAATAAAATCATTACAACACATCATAACAAACCACAGCCTTGTTTCAAATGACTATTCATTGACCACAGTTATTATGAGTGTGGTCATAAATATTAAATATTCCATTTTTTTTGTGGTTGAGAACTGATAAAATATATAATTGTGTCTGTAATATAATAGACACAGTGTATAATCTAGTTGAAATACATTTTTGTGGGTGTGTGGTTGTGATGACCCATTTCTTTTGTTAAGCAACAGAGAGCTACCAAAAAAGCAAATAACATGAAAATCCCTGAGCAGGAAATATTTTTTGATGAGGGAAGCAGACTGTGGACTATTTCTCAATTTCATCATGTGATCTCCAGCATGAGGGTCACAAGACACTGGCAAACTTTACAATAGCTTTGACTGAGGCCAGAAACAAGCTACTAAAGCCTAATGTGGAAAAACGTTTACATGATTTAGTATAGATGGTCAAAATATGACAACAGTTTCCTTGAGGCATTGTAATGAATTGTTCTTTGATACTTTGACATGTTAACCTTCCCAAACTTTATTTACTCATGTTGAAGCATATTATTCAGTAACTACATTGAAACTAAAAATGTGTTATGCAGTCTGGGTCACTGAACTCTGTGAAATATTCACAGAATTATTTATAAAATATCATAATGCACTACGTTGTAACTGTAAGTGCATGTTGTTCCTGTATTTTCAGTTTAAGGACATTCTGATAGACTCATTGATTTAGTTATTACTAAAAGATAGCTTGGATAGGTATTAGCAATAAATACAATGTCAGTTGAACCTAAAAGGACAGGTATAGAGTTATTTCAATACCTTTAATGTCTTCAGAGAAGCTGTTTACATCAGCTATCTGGTACAGTGGCCCCTCGTTCCACCAGTGCATTTCAGGGATCGGTTTACACCGTGGAGCCTGAACAATGATCACCACTGCCCCAGCCAGCATGCCAACCCAGCCGAGCCAGAACAGAACCAACAATACCCAACGAGTCCGAACCCATCTGAGAACACAGCGAGAGTCAGTGTCAAACTAGATGTACATCGTAAGAATCACTTGTCCCATCCTCACACATACATTGCAGTATTATCTCCTGAAACAATTTTTAGCTCAGTCAAATGACTGACAGAGCTCACATTCTGCATATATTTCTTCAAGAGTTCTTATCTAATTCAAAATCTGCATCAATTTTTTAGTTATATTTTAGTCACTTTAGAAACGAATGAATTTATATGAATGAATAGAAATGTATTTTTTTAGAGAAATGAATATACATATTTTAGGCCTAATGTTGATGCCTGGTACAATCGAGAGTATGTACCCTGTGGTGCCTGCTACTCTCATCAGCTCTTCTTTAGTTAGGCCGGTGAATTTGACCTCTTTTTCCTCCGGCACCTTAACTTTCACACAGCCATTTTTCTCCGAGTCAGTGTTCATTGACTGCTTCTCCTGCTCCAGCTCATTCAGCTCCACTTCCTTCATTTCAGCCTCTTTACTCATGGTGCCTCAAGTAAATACTGTGCGAGAACACAAGACATAAACTATGACAATAAACTGCCGCAAGTTCCTTAACTAAACTGATCCTTCAGTTCAGATCATGAACCATGACAAGTTAATACGCTTACATTTGTCATTGTCTAATAATAATAATAATAATAATAATAATAATAATAATAATAATAATATCATTTAAGTAGTTTGAAATTTAAAGACAGACACAATATCTATACAAATATAAATAATGCTATATCAAGATATCAAAGCTCTATAAATATAAGATTAAGATTTAAGATTCTAAAATAGTATTAAACTTGAACTTTACCAATGAAGGCAGTGAATATGTCTCTTCTACAGGGCCTCAGTTAATCCAGATTCTGCCACTTACACGAGAAGGCGCTGTAACGGTGGCATTAGTTCTTATATTGTCCAGTAGACCAACCCCAGCTCTAAACTCCACCCCTGCATTACAGTTGGCTGGATATTGGATGATGTCAAGACAGGGCCCTGAAGAAGCTGCCATCATTGCACACACTGATAAGACCAGGCAGAGCCGTATAGAAGTGATAAGGATGTATTTTTCATGGTCCCTCGGCGACATTCAGGGTCATATCCACATGGGTGACGCAGACCGGCATATGCCCCCGCAGTCCTAACCCTTGCCACCCCAACTCTAACTTCAGATCACATGTCTGAGGCGTTTATTACTCCTACATAATCCTACGTAGATGATTGTTGTGTTGTAGGTATTTCGACCAACTCATCTGGATATAGAATTGAATTACAGAGCAGCCATGAAGTCATTCGTTTTGCAGCAATAGAGAAATGATCTTGTAGACAGCCACCTTTGTCCTATTTATAATTAAACCACAGTATTATTATTACAGTTGGTCCAGCAGTTATTGTGCCAGTGATGGGAATTCCATCCATTTTGCTGAGTCAAATTATTTAACTCAACTTACTTTTATTTTCACCAGTGATTAATTTATTGCCTATATAGTGCTGAATTTGTTGAATGCAATTACCCTAACTTATATTTAATAATTAATATTACTTAAAATTCCAGGTATCTATATTAATAATTATTCATTCAGGAAGGCACTACAAACTACACTGATTTCTCCAGAAAATGTTCCTGTGTAACTGTTAAAGTGCCTGCAGTGCCTGTTTCTCATTAAGTATGATTCGTTCCCATTTATTCGTTCCCACCAAATAAAGTAAAGCTATACTGGAAATCAGCTAACCATGGCATCGACAGCAATCATATCAAACCTGTCATAAATTATTACTTAACTGAGATTGTGACTAAAGTTCATAGTACAGTAATTTACACTGAAAGACCTTTGTCATAATGACATCTGGTAATACAGAGCTGTGCATGCATAGTCAGTGTCCTATTAAACTGTAAAAGAGACAAAGTACGGTTATAAGCATTTCTCAGAAGCCCTAATGCTGCGCTGTGTTTCTAAAGAAACAAAAAAACAAATTATTCTCATGATTTCTTGTTACTTTAGTCCCAGGCTTTAATAAAAATGGCTGTGATGCAAACTATATATCAGGTTCTCTCCCATTAAAAAAAAAAAATACAATACACATTATTAGTATTTTGTATGCTATGGTCATTTTAGTGTTTGTGCTTGTACCATGCATAATCCTCCCTCAGCACCAACCTTTGCCCTAGAATCTATATCATATGGCAGTCACAGGACGAAAGCATTTTCCTTTAAAACATTCTTCATGACTGTATGCACCCATTCTCAGATCTGCTTCCCCATGGAAAGAGAAGGATTGTGAGACTTGGTTTATTTTTTCTCATGGCACAGCAGGGGACACAGGGCTTTACAGAACTATTCAACCGGGGTTAGAGTGGAGCCGCTGTAGCCTGCTTGATCCTGCTGTCTAAGCCCAGCTTCAAAGGCATGAAAAAATAAATAATAAAAACTAGAGTGGACTGGATTGGTCCTTCAAGAGGGATGTTTTTCTGCCTTTTATGTTTTATGTCATTGTTAAAGAAAAAAAAACCTCAAAGCTGCAGTATGGCTATATTTTCCTTCCAGGATATACAGGAAGTTAACAGCTTTTATTTGTCTTTTATGGCTGTGCATTTCTATATACACTGGAATTTACTACTTTATTGCTGGGGAGTCCATATGGAAGTCAAGCTAAATAGTTTTCATTATTTTATTATACTCCAAACAATATAAGTTAAAGGTTAAAATAAGCACCCAAATATTTGCTAAATACCTTTCGGTTTCGGATTTTGTCCAGATAAAAAAAAATAAAACAGGGCATTTTAAAACTGATAAACCTTCATATATCTGAACAATACCAAGTAACAGAGAATTACCTACATCCCTCAAGTATGTGTTGGAACCAAATATTTGGGAAATTATTTAGAAGCAGGCTTGTTTGTGCCAATCTTCTATTTTTAAATAATGGCAACTATTAATTATTAATGTTACAGAATTTTGATCTAGAAGAAAATTTTATAAAAATGCGTGTGACACGTGAGCACTTATCCTTGATATGCTGTATTTAAATACAGATTGTGTGTAAACAACAAAGCCCCTTCTAGTAAAACAGTGTTAACAAACTGTGTGAGTGTGTGTACATAAGATACGAGTAGGTCCTGCTGCATGCTGTATTTGCTTAAGCCAGAAAGCAAGCACTCTCACTGCTTCTTACTGACCTCCTGCTTTCAGCTGCTCTCCCCTTTCTGAAAGGCTCAACCATGTTATTTCGTCAATGTGAACATTGCTTTGTCAGCCGTTTTATTGTCTCCTTTTGTCTTTTCCTTTTTATCTCTTCGTGCCATATCTCTTATCTGCTTCGGCTCATTACTAGCTTTGTGTCATGAGATGAGTGTCATTTTCTTGCTCTCAGTAATACCTCATGGAAACAATGTCTAGCTTGTAGTCTTTTCCTTTTATGTGTTTTTTTTTTCTCTCGTTCATTCTCTCTCACACTTTTACCCCTCTCCCCTCTTTTCTCCCTCTCTGTCTCTCACAGAGAACAATGTCAGAGTGTTTTTCCTGGGTGACAGAACTGAATGTTGTTTCCTCCGTGTCGCAGAGGAGAATTTCAAACAGCCCTTAGGGGCACCAGGGGCACATCAATCCCACACTTTCCATCCTCTACACTGAGCACTTACTTTTCAGTTTCACAAATTAAGGAAAAAAAATTCTATGAAAGATGATGAACACTCAAACATCTCATACATCTCAAAAACTCATACATAGTATTTTAAATATTTGTTTATGTGTTTGATTTGGTAGGGAATACTAGCTCATTTAAATTTAAGACATGAAGATTCAAGCTCAGTGGTATTCTAACAATACCTAAATTCTACTCCACTTTGTTCTCGTTGCGCCCTCTTGTGGCTCATCTTCTGATTCAGTACCAGTACAGCACATAGGGGTTACACAGTACAGCACAACTTTCATAGGTGTTAATAATTTATTAGTTATTTTAACAGTTCATTGTTGTTACCAAATGGTAATTATTATAGATCTAATTTAATGATAATACCTGAGGACATGAACATTTTTAGTTCTGCTTCTCAAAAGAAATATCAAAAGCAAACAAAAAAGCAGGTATTTGATTTACATCACAAAGGGTTTGATTAAGGATGTAGCGTAAATGTTTGTGCAGCGTTCTTTTTCCCAGTCTTGCAAAAAACGATCAGTCCTTCGACCAGAAAAGATCAAGCACAGTTATTTTCACACATTTATTGTTTTTTGCATCTACCCACGGTATTTCCTAATGTGCTTAATTTTTTCCCCACAATATAAATAAATTAGTCATTTAAACCACAGTGACTTGTACTGGAATACAGCATTTCCTGAAGATGATAGAAGAAACGTGGTCATGGTGGTCCCTGACATGGTCCCTGACCTTTTCTTCACCCCAAGGGGTTCAGATCTGATCAACAGCTCCCACCTGCACAGGAGTTGAAAACCACTTGCTCTTGCAACTTTTAGCAGTCTAAAATATATTGTTTTAATTGCTGTTTTTTGCCAGGTGAGCTGGACTGAATGCTGAGGGCAGCAACTCTCTCAGACTTGTCTTCTTATAGGATCCATCAGGCTTAGTCAGGTAAATGTCCCATTCTGAACCAAACTGAGAGGAAGAAAGATGAATAAATGCAATATATGATATGTAAGATTTGAGCTAATGTTTACTGCAGTACTTTACACATGAATACATGAACAAGTGGACCTTACCTCCATTAGCACCTGTCGACAGGCTCCACAGGGTCCCACAAAGCTATCTTTAATATCACTGAGGGAAAGCAAAAGCAAATGTTTAATAATGTGAACATAAACATTTAATAAGTAAGTATGACAATGGTTCAGGTTGAAAAGCATGAAATGTACCATGTGACTGCTATAGCTGTGAAACTTCTGTGTCCCTCAGCTACAGCTCTCTGTATGGCTGTTCGCTCTGCACAAACCGTAAGGCCGTAAGAAGCATTCTCTACATTGCAGCCTGATACAAACACATACACACAGTGCATGTCAGAATAGATCCAGACAGCTGATAAACCATTAATATGAACTTGGTCTATATAAAGCATAGACAGTTCCAGTCCTAGAGGTCAGTAGTACTACATACTTCAGTTTTCCCACGTGTATAAAATGTGATTATTGCAGTTAAGAACTGAAAGTTCCGAACCATCACCCATACATGCATACCTGTGATTATGGCACCTCCAGATGTCAAAATAGCAGCACCCACCGGGAACTGGCTATAGGGACAATAAGCCATGTCTCGTGCCTGCAAGCATTTTGCCACCAGTTCTGCAACTTGATGAGACGTGAACATTAAACAACAAATGCTTAAATAATGCACAAACTAAGAACTTTATTAGGAACACAACCTCAGTTCTTCATGGCATGGATTCCACATGATGATGATGGATTCCACATCCTGCAGAATTTTCAGCAGGACATTCATGCTGTGAATCTCCTGTTCTACCACATCCCAATGGTGTTCTACTAAATTCAGATCTAGTAACTGGGAAGGTCACTGAAGAACACTGAACATATGTTCATGAAACCAGTTTGAGATGACTTTTGCTTTGTTCCTTGGTGCATTATCATTCTGAAAGTAGTCCTTAGAAAACCATGTGGCCATGAAGGGATTCACATGATTCAGCAATAATACTCAATTAGTCTGTGGCATTCAAGTGAGGATTGATTTGTATTAACAGGCTCAAAGTGTGAAGACATTCTCTACACCACTTCCATCAGGCTTGACTGTTGACACAAGGTCTCTGTGGCCGCTGCAGCCTCAGCTTTCTTGGCTGACAGAAGTAGAATCTGATGGGGTTGAAGCTGCTGGCCTGAATCTGAAGGATTTTATGTATTGCACTGCTGACATATGATTGGCTAATAAGATAACTGCATGAGTGAGTTAGTGTACAGATAAGGTGCTCTGCGGGTGTATATGACACTGCTTTATTTTAAAGACAAATCAAAACTCACTTCTTTTTTTTTTTTACATTACATGTACATGTTTACATTACATAACATCTCATCCGAACAAAAAACTGTACATGTACCCTAGTAAGGAAATTTAGTTTGTAGATACAATTCACATTTATTCACCAAAACTATGTTAAGCAGCAGCCTACACAAAGAGAAACAGAAACTGTTTAGATTTTTGACTATTTTATGCACAAAATGCAACAGTCTTTAGCTCTAGTCAGTATTCCTTAAAACAATATCAGTGTGAGTTACAGTAGTGCTAACAACATTACAATAGTGATTCTTAAGTAGCGTTCAGCAAAGTAAATGTAGGACACATCCCCCGTAACTGAGGGTTTAAGGCACAACTCCCTGTAATTGAGGGGTTTAGGGCACAGCTCCCTGTAATTGAGGGGTTAAAGGCAGGTCCCCCTGTAATTGAGGGGTTAAAGGCAGGTCCCCCTGTAATTGAGGGGTTTGGAACACAGCCCATTGTACCCGAGTGTTCAGGACACAGTCCACTGTAACTGACAGTCCTGACAGCCGAACAGCTCAAAGTAAGCTTTTATTCTTGTACAGTATGAATTTTATGTTAAAAGCTCATCATATAGAAAACCTAATATATATAACCCTATAATAGATTAGATATTACCTTTAATAAAGTTCATTTTTAAACCAAAGACCGAGACAGCGGACATTGCTGATCAAGTTATCTCAGACACCGGATATATACAGGCCTGAGGAATGTGCAGGAAGTAAACCTTCCCTTCTTGTTAACATTAAACTTGTACTTACCGGCCATCGCTTCTTAAAGAGCAGGACGCGTTATATATGAGAATTTAGAGAGAAAAAACTGTTTACGCGCATACAAGGGGATGTTCTATTCCTACTCGCCATTAACCGAACACTGATTACGTCATTGCCAAAGGCGCCTACTGGATCAATGGGCGGTGTAGCGGTAAGTAGCGGTGTAATGTTCAGGTACTTGAAAACAATTCAAAATAAAACACAATGGAGGTAATGGATGAAAGCGTATCCGTTTTTGCCCATGTGTTTGAGTAAATACTACAAGAATTTTAAATGCTAACCCAAGCAGGATATTATCTCCATTTTAAGTCATATTTTATGGAGAGTATGCACGTCTAACACACTCATACACGAAATAACATATGCAACAAGGTATCGTAACAAGCACAGACAAAAAGCACAGGATATTGAACCAAAAGGCAAAAAGGTAAAGAGTCCTCTGACAGTAGTGTCCCACGGCTGAGGAATTGTAGTTTGGAGGATATATGGAGTAAACCCAGACTGTTCCTGAAAAGCAAAACATAGGCAGGTTGAAAACCACTATAATAACCCACAGATTATGGAAACATACACTATATTGCCAAACGTTTTGGGACACCCCTCCAAATCATTGTATTCAGGTGTTGTTTTTCAGGGGTTGGGCTCAGCCCCTTAGTTCCAGTGAAAGGAACTCTTAATGCTTCAGCATACCAAGACAAGTTGGATAATTTCATGCTCCCAACTTTATGGGAAGAGTTTGGGGATGACCCCTTCCTGTTCCAACATGACTGTACACCAGTGCACAAAGCAAGGTCCATAAAGACATGGATGAGCGAACATGGAGAAGCTTGACTGTCCTACACCTGATGGAACACCTTTGGGATGAATTAGAGCGGAGATGGTGAGCCAGGCCAAAACTGGGATGTCTGGGATACATGAATTTAATATGGAGTTGGCCCGCACTTTGCACCTATAACAGCTTCAAGTCTTCTTTCCACAAGGTTTAGGAGTGTGTTTATGGGAATTCTTGACCATTCCTCTAGAAGCGCATTTGTGAGTTCAGGCACTGATGTTGGACAAGAAGGCCTGGCTCACAGTCTCCACTCTAATTCATCCCAAAGGTGTTCTATCAGGTTATGGTCAGGACAGTCAAGTTCCTCCACACCAAACTCGCTCAATACACTCATTTTGATGTCAGTGCTTTGTGCACTGGTGTACAGTCATGTTGAAACAGGAAGGGGTCATCCCCAAACCGTTTCCACAAAGTTGGGAGCATGAAATTGTCCAGAATGTCTTGGTATGTTGAAGCATTAAGAGTTCCTTTAACTGGAACTAAGGGGCCAAGCCCAACCCTGAAAAACAACACCTGAATTCAATGATTTGGAGGGATGTCCCAAAACTTTTGGCAATACAGTGTATGTAAATCATTTGCATTCAATATTAAGCAATTACTTTACAAGCTTTATAAAATGTTAATGTTCTTTCTTCAAATAATGCACAGGGTTTGCACCTGTGAATGATCAGTTATCAAAATGAGTGTGCCAAGTTTCAGTAACTGTGTTTTCTTCATTTTCCACTACATTTTCTTTAACCCCATCTTTCATTTCTCTTTCTTACCTGTAAGAAACCAGACAACGCTGAAAACAACGATGCCAAGAATGCATAGAAGGCAGATCTGAAGCCAGAATCCTTCACGCAATGTGTTCATCCAGTAGGCCAACATCAGTAAAATGAGTCCACACACACCAATAATAATCAGATATATAGGAATGTGGGGCTGAATGGGGCATTCATTGTAATGCATGGCTCCTAAAGAAATCATGTGACAAGGCATACTTTCATGACACAGGTAATATAAGACTCAAAAACTTTACTGTTCGAATCAGTATGAACCTATGGCATAAAATATTCAAGAAGTGGTAGATTTGAGGATAAAATCATTTTAACTATAGTTTACCTAACCCCACAGCTGTTATCAGAACCATCCAAGCACTCAGATTCAGCATCACTAAAAAGTAAAACAGCCAACAGAAATAGTTGTAAACAGTACACACAGCCTAACTGCTCTCAATCGCCCAACTGTATTCAGTTAGAGTAACTCTTACCAATGAATGATTTTTGAACAGCACTTCTTTCTTCTGTTTCCATCTTCACTGAATTTTGACTGATAGTTAATGACTGAAATATAATAAAATGTTTCTTAAAGAAGGTAGTATGGCAGCCAAGAACATGTGTAGGTTTACTTTAGAAAACCTGGAAGCTACTCTTTTTTGTCAGCTCTTGTAACTCTTGCATAAACACTTTGACTCATCTTCCTTCCTGTGTTTAGTAGTTGAGCAACCTGTCTTGACAGCATGCCAGAATATTTTAAACCATTTTCTTGAGCCAACAGATTACTTTATTATATGCACATTATCCCTATGATCTATTTTAACAGTTCGTTCTTTGCAAATGATGTGGCTTTTTAAAATCATTTTATTCATTTTTAGTTACTCACAAAACACATATTATCAGTGCCAGCATTTTTTTCCTTCTCACTGCTGCTGCTATTAGGTGATGCCAGAGTGGATCATTGATATGTGTGTTTTTTTAACAGATGCTGTTTAAAGAAATATAGCTGTTTAAAAAGTCAAATTTTAATCAGATAGTTAAAAAAAACCTATATGGAGAAATAGCAGATAAAACAAATGTATGCTGCTTTTTTTTAAATATAAACTTTAATATGTTTTTATATTCTGCACCACAGCAATAGAATATGTTCAGTTATGATGCAAAGTCAAAACAGTTAACAAAAAGAGGAACCATACTTTGTTAGACTTTTGACCATTGTCTCATATTTTGATTTCTGTAAAATGACCTTAATATGACTTTTTTGTTGTTGTGACTGCAGAAGATTATTGTATATAGATAAAATATCATAAAATACCAAGAACATATCACCTAATGTTTCTTTAAGAAACAGGACCTTAGGAAATCACATTAGATAGGAGCAAGTGAACCTTACATCATTTTGGATTAGGCACAAATGCTATAAGCAATTTTGAATACTCAGCACAAACGTACAAAATCAAGTACAACAGTGTTGAACAAGAGGACAGGAAAAAAAGTAAATGTAATCAATTATATCACACAACCTGCAAATGCTAGAACTGTACCAGATGATAAATGCTGAACTATACCAGATGATAAATGCTAGAACTACAGTATACCATAAGATAAATGCTGAATTATACCAGATGATAAATACTAGAACTACAGTGCACCAGATGATAAATGCTAGTACTATACCACATGATAAATGCTAGTACTATACCAGATGATAGTTCTAGTACTATACCAGATGATAGTTCTAGTACTATACCAGATGATAATTCTAGTACTATACCAGATGTTGATGGTCATATGCCTAGTTTCAATAGTTTTATTTTTATTTCTCATTTATTTCGCTGTTTGTTTTATTTTATTGTTGATGTATTCATTGATAGAGTCTTCTAAGCACTTTTGTACATCACTCTGGATAAAGGTGTCTGCCAAATGCCATAAATGTACTGTAGTAATAATATTCTGTATTATCTCTCTCTGACCTGCTCTCTCTGTAATGTTTTATTGTTTTGGTTATTTTTTAAAATACATCCATATGGCCGTTTAAACATTTGCATATAATATTGACTAAATGTGTGATCGCAATATTAAAAAGTAAAAGTCCTGGTGGTGTATAATCCAAATGACTTTCACTTCGTTCAGAAGCTTTTCAGGATATTGTCATGATGTGACACTTCTTTTGAGCTCTCCTGTAATATAATTTTTGGCTCCAGCTGCAGCAGTATCCGAGCAGTAGTAGCAGAATGAAAACGTATATAGCAGTTGTAATCCAGAAAGCAAACTTGTAGACAGTCCTCTCGCAGTAATCAGCGGACAGGCGGAATTCATATTTCGGTTCATAGGCCATGTATACAAAAACAGTACCTGGAATAGACAGGGCATAAATTAAATTATAAACATATCATAGGGTTTATATACTGTAAAAATATTGAATTCTGTGAGAGCAAATATGAAATATTGACATTCTTATCCATATTCACTTTATCTAGATATTTATATATCTTTAGTAAAATAGCTTAATTTTTTTTATACAGTGAAAAGTTTGCCTTATTAATGTCCACATTTTTGAAAAGCCAGAATCGCTCACTAGAATTATCAAAATGTGGAACTTTGCCTAATTTTTTCAATGAATTTTTGTGGTGTCTTCACTTTCTGCTACACTAACACTTCAATGCTTACACTGCACATTTATCAGGTTTCTCGTCAGCCTGTCTCTTTTAGAACCATATGTGTGCCCAAAATCCTTTGCTCTTTTTCTCTCATTTTGCTTGTCCAGCTGCCCTAATTTCTTCAATCCTCACTTTTTGATTATTCCCTCTCTGTAGCTCCTGGCTTATTTCAATCTTACCTGTCACAAGCCAGATCAGACAAAAAAGTAGGAGCAGATTTGTAAGAATCTTGCACAGTAGACCAGGTTGGCCATTGGATTGGCAGCAAAAAAGACAGGGGAGGATCTGGATAATCAGACAGGCAATTCCACCTACTAGCAGGTAGATAGGAACCATGGGCTGCTTTGGACAATCATGAATGTGTTTGGCCCCTTTAAGAGAAAAATATGACAAGATCCATCAACATCCAATCAAAATAAGGCCATCTAATAACAACTGTATGAAAGTGAATTGGGTTCTATCCAAATGTATTGTAATGTTAATGGAAATATATAACATGAGCTCAGGTTAAACTCCCCTCACCTAGACCAATGATGACAGTGGGTAAAAGACCTAGAAGAATTCTTAGTCTTCCTGGAAGATACAGTATAACAGAAAGTGATTAGTTAAAAAAAATGTCTTCTGATTTATGGAGTCATGCATTTATTCTTGGTACAAATACACTTTTATAATGACTTTACTACAACTCATGTATGAGGTAACACAGAGAGGTAGAGTTGATATTAGTCACAGGCAAATACATCTTCACAGTTAAAGTAGTTTATTGTCACCTTACCAATTATATATATATATATATATATATATATATATATATATATATATATATATATACAGTATTGTGTATATATACTGTGTTTATTTATTTATTTATTTATTTATTTATTTATATTTGCTGCAGCATACATTTTTTAAATCCCTTTAGTAAAAAATAATTTTAAACATTAATAAACCGTTTTAAATATTCAGTTGAGGATTTTATATTATAAAGCCTATAGTATTTTAATACTATTAAAACGTGGTGCTGTTTTTATTCTGGCCAGTTGTTTCACATGTTCTCATCAGGACATCATCATCACAACACCAGGCTCCCAGGAGGGAGCAGAGAAACAGGAAGATTATTAATATAAAATGCTGCTTCTTCATTACAACCTTGAGAATTTTAACCACAGTGCGATAAAGTGTTCTGAAGTGAGTTTGTTTTACCTCACTTAATGGAATTGACCTTATTTCATGTGGAACAGAAACCAGACATGGGTTCATGGGTTCATAAATATGTACAAGTTTGTGGCAAAATTCACTACAAAGAAGGATATTAATTTCTTGTATTAATAGAAATCACTTTTAGATCTGCCATACTGTATGAAATTATATTTTAACACTAAATATAATAGAATAAAGCAGCTGTGTGTAAAATGTTGTGTGTGTGAAATAAATAATGTAACTAATGATGTAAATAATAATGTAAATAATGTAGATTTGTTACTATTATTGATACTATCTCTAATCACAGTTTAGATAACTTTCTTCGAAATCTGTTTTCTTTTGTTGGAATACTACATATACTATTCTTTTGCTATTTTGCTAGTGACCAGGCTAATTTTGATGTCAAATGAAACTAAGGGTTTCAACACAAAAATGCCAGCTTTTTCTTTGCTCAATTTTTGCTAAAAAATTCAGTTCAAAACTAACTTATCAACTTTTTTTAAGTTAAAGGCATAGGTCTAAATTGTTAAATGATTCAGCATTTACCTGTGAAGATGGAGCTACAGACAAATAATGTATCAGTGACAAACACCATGTTGATCAGAAGTCTGATTTTTCTACACAAAAACAGAAAAACGAAGTTCAGTTACACTAGATTCATTAGCCAAGAGGCCAATTGATTAGTTTAGTCTTAACCAGCATGAGAATTTCAAAATGAAATGATAAATCTCAGTTCCTAAAAATTACAATTTCACTGACCTTTGAAAATAGACATTTGTTAGCGTTGATGACTAATATTTATAGATAAAGTCATTAAACCTGTCCTTTACAATAAGTGTAGTGGTGCAGTTCCCTTCACTTAATATTCTGTTTTTTGACATTAATTATTCAGAAAAATGTACACATTGCCATGCATTTTTTCTCAGGTCAGTTTGCGCATCTGCTTTGTTCACATCAGAGGTCATTTTAAACAACCACAGACAAGTTTTCTTTTAGCTTTTTAGCTTTAATAGGTCTGTTTACATATACCAAGCTGACCTTCTCTTTATATAGTCTGGAAGATTCCAGAAATTGAGATGCAATGACATTTAGAAGATTTTGACTGGATAATTGTCTTAAAGCGTCTATTTAAATAACCAGTGTCTTTTTGGCCTTGATTCCACAGAAAGATCTGAGCAACTCAGCCAATACCACAAAAAAAACTGTGGACCTCGACAGGTCTAACTGCTAATACACAGTGGGCTTGTGACAATACTCTATCAGGCCTGTCATACCAGTGCAGATGCTGTGTGGATTAATCTGACTGCTGAATGTAATACACATTAAGTGAGAATCAGGGCTAAGCACACTCTGTGCACTAAATGATGCCCAATTAGTAAGGACCCCATTAATGCATTGATGTGTGTATTTCAGAAGTGTAACCTACAGAAAATAAAAGTATTCTTCTGCATTTATCATATATATTTGTCTCCTCAATATTACAGAAGTGTTAACAGATTAAAAAACTTGATTCTGCAGATAAGCAAAAAGAAGTTCAGCAAACAATCCAAAATGTTAAAGAAATGCAAAGGTCAGAAACAGGCAGTGGATCATCAAACAACATGAACAGGACAATTTCAAGCTCATGAAAACCAGGAACAGTCACAAACCAGAACAGCATGAACAATGAATAAAAGCTTGGTATACGGGCAACAATGCACTGAGAATGACTTATTGTGTCATGTGTGTGGTTATTAGATCAGGTGTTTGCAATTAATAAAGGGGTCAGTAAACACTGACAATTGCTCTAATTCTCATGTATTGACTTGACATTCACAGCCACAATATAAATCTGCCTTCTTATGAAAAGCTCCTCCACAAGTAGCTAACAAGGAGCTTTTCTCTACAAGAGAGGGCAAGATTTTACATCCAGCAGCTTTAACAAGAGCTTGCATATAACTACTGGCAGAGTTGTTACTTGTGTATGATCAGAAGCTAGAGGGCCAACATTAGCTGGCTAATGACATATCTCAGCCAGAGTATGATGCCTGCCTTCAAAAACTGGAGTCAAGCTATCAGTTCGATTCTGAAAACTCAATGGGTGTGAATTAATGAATAATGTTTTAGAGAATTTTTTTTTCTGAATTTCTTCAAACAGAAAACAAACCTGCACATTGTAACGTCAACAATAGATGACTGGCAGTGCTTTTTTAAGCGGCTCAGAAGGAGGAAGAAGAACTGCTTTATCCACATAGTAAAAGAGTTAAGATTGAAGGGAGTGTGAAAATGTAGGTGTGAGTGGTATGTTGTTGGGACTGTTGCAGTGATTGAGGCAGAATTTCATCTCCTTCACCCTTTGTGAACAAAAACAGTTTTGCTTTTAAATGACAGGTTGATGTGAAACTACTAAACTGCAGTAACAGATTATCTACAGAATAGAACCAGCATATTAACATTAAGTAAATTAACATTAAAGGATCTTGCCTTGGGTTGGCTCTACAACATGCACTTTCTCATAGGTCATATTCTCTCAAAGCATCACTTTGAATCATTATGAAAAATCAGAACTGTTTTCAAAATTATTTTTGCAAATAATAATACAGATATTTCTTCAGCAATTCAATAATTTAATATATATGTATTAACTTACCATTACATATGTCTTTCAGTGGTTATATTGTTTGTGTCTTTCCTGTCTTGTCTGTTTATTCCAGTCCTGTTGCTCAGTGTCTAGTGCACTGGGTCTGGGTTATGTTTGTTTTGCACTGGGTGGAGTCTAAGGTGGACCTGTTTGATTTAGCAACCTAATCAACCGGTTATTGAATGGCTGTAATGAAACATTTAGCTGACTTCCTGTGAAATGGCAAGTACCAATGACAGAGAAATTCAGCAAAATAATGTTTCAATGCCTGTGGATTAATATTGTTGTTGTTGTTGTTGTTGTTGTTTTTGCCAGGCCCACAATGGTATGCAATAGCTGGCTTGTCTGTAAAATTTTTCTAAATGTTCTTTTGTCATGTGGACATCAAACATAGCGAAAAGTGCAAAACTGAACTCAGTTTAGAGCAGCTGACCTGAACAGTGAAACAGTGTTTGCAAACTTGTTTATTAACAGACAGGGTGAGGTGCTGTGAATTCCCAAAATGGTGGAGTTGAAAGAGAACACAGTAAATTCCTTCCTGCTACTGTTTAAACATCATAAATGTGAAAGAGAAATCAGTGTAGCTGCACCAAAAACAAAATGGGCAAAAAGTGGGTGGGTTGAGCAGAGAGGAGCCTAGAGTCTGTCCTGGGGACTCAGGGCACAAGGCAGGGGACACCCTATGTGGAGTGCCAACACATTGCAGGGTAAAATTACACACACACACACACACACTTTGCCAATCAACCTACACCACATGTCTTTGGACTGGGGTAGGAAACCCCAGAAGCATAGGAAGAACACGCAAACTCCACAAAAAGGAATCAAACCTCCAACCCTGGAGTTAACCCTGTAGTTACAAGACAAATGGGCTAACCACTAAGCCATAGTGTTGGGACTACATTTTCCACAAAAAGGAGCTGTAAGAGGAGCAACTCTGAAATAAATAAAAAATAAATAAAAAAAAACTTAAAAATATGACTGACTGGCTTATTCTTTCACACATGTTAAACTATGAATGATAGTATTTATTCAAAAATATTCAGAGAAAAGAAAGAGGAAGGGGTGGAGGTGGTCTGGTCTCATGGTAGGCTACTACACGCCAAATTTGGAGGCGAATGGACAAAAAATGGAAAACACAATATGCACAAATTAAATTTAATATTTATATAGCATGTTGGACATTGTCACAAACAGGTCTATTGGTACTATATGACCTTTTCTGCTTGGTCCCCTAAAAACTATATATTACAAGTTATACAGGTAATTGGTATGACAAAAAAAATCTTAGAAGAAATGGGCAAAATAAAGAGTATTGGGGAAGAAATCAAATAAACGAGGAAATACTATTAACAACATTTATTTGTGCAGCTGCAACGTAAATTGTTTGGCTTATTTTTAATTCACTAAAGTGAGAATAAACATGCTTAAAATTGTACTGCAACCAGCCACTAGAGGGCCTCAGAGACATTTTGGCTTCATTTCTCCACCCTTTAAAGATGTCTACCTGTATACTGTATACTGTCAGTGGTCTAGGCAGAGAAAATCAGTCACTGGCAACAAAGAGAAAAATGTAAGCTTAAGGAGCTAATATAAAGATTATTTGGTGAGAAAATATTTACCACAGTAAAAGACAGCAAATTATTCCCAAAATGAGGAAAGTGCCTAGATTGGTCTGACTGAAGTAAGCCAACAATAATGAATGATTGTAATAGTTATCATTTAATATAATTTAGATCATTATTATTATTATTATATTTCATAATTATTTATAACAATTCCACAAATTAGTAATAAACCATTGTGTCCTGCTATAAGACCATTAAAAAAACGTTTGTTAGCAGAGAAAAACAATCCTTTAATCATAAGAGAATAAGAAAAAAGAGTAAAAGAACAAAAGGATAGATACAACAGAGATACCACAGAGTATATAAAACATATTCAGTTAATAGTATTTGAGCAAAGCAAAAGAAAGAGCTGTATAGTGGGCAAGCTGAGACATAGTATAGTGGGCAAGTCTTTTAAGTGATTAAAGTTACTTTCATGAATTCCTCATGAAATCGATATTGATGTTTTAGAGCTTTGTAAAGTCTGCACCTGAAAGCATAGTGCATGTAAGATTGTGTGCAATGCAGTTATTCAGATCCTTGCACTAAAGTTGCATAGAGAAATTAATAGTAGCTATGTGTACACTTATGATACTCACACTCCTTCACAGATTCCCAAACAAACATTAGACAAATATCTTGCTAATCTATTTGGCATATTTACATGCACATTCATAGCATGTAAAAAAGTATGGCCATCATCAGGACGAGCATTCTTGAATTTGTTATGCAGTGTTTATGAGCCATATATCATCTTTGAATTTAGAAAACTTAGTGTTTTTACACAGTGGGCAGTGTTTTCTCTGTAACATTATAGTCAGGCTTGGGGTTCTTCTTCAGACTGGAATTTTGAATTGCATGCACAATAGCATATGAGAAAACAGCAAGAGCCAACAAACACTATTGCTAAAAGGATGTAACCTAACGTGGTGGTCCAAAAGGCAAACAGGTAGAGCGTCTTATTGCAGTAGGGCTCACCAACCACAGTCGAGTTGTAGTTGGGGGGGTAGATGGAGTAGATCCACACACTGCCTGTAAAACAGCGAACAAAGTCTGATGTCAGTTTCAATGGCAATGACATGGAATGTCAAACATCTCCAAAGCTGTACAGTTTTCTCATGAGAATCTAATTACAGTTTTTTTTTTATGACAAGGCTACATCATTGGAAATCAACTATACATGACCTTTATTAATGTGTTTTAGTGAGCTATTATCTTCATGTATCTTATTGCACAGCATGGGTGTGATTTTGTTATGGGAAGTGCTGAGGATAAAGGTAAAAAAAAAAACTTTTCTGAAACTTGCAACAGAAAATACAGCACTTCCATTCTTACCAGTAGCTTTTATAAACTACATTGCCAAAAGTTTTGGGGCAGCTGCCTTTATATGCACATGAATTTAATATGGAGTTGTCCCACCCTTTGCAGCTACAAAGCTTCAACTCTTCTGGGAATGCTTTTCACAAGGTTGAGGCGTGTGTTTATGGGAATTTTTGACATATGTGAGGTCAGGCACTGATGTTGGACAAGAAGACCTGGCTCTCAGTCTCCGCTCTAATTCATCCGAAAGGTGTTCTAACGGGTTGAGGTCAGGACTCTGTGCAGGCCAGTCAAGTTCCTCCACACCAAACTCACTCATCCATGTCTTTATGGACATTGCTTTCTGTCGTGTTGGAACAGGAAGCGGTCATCCCCAAACTGTTCCCACAAAGGGAGCATGAAATTGTCCAAAATGTCTTGGTATGCTGAAGCATTAAGAGTTCCTTTCAATGGAACTAAGAGGCCAAGCCCAACACCTGAAAAACAACACCTGAATTCAATGATCTGGAGGGATATCCCAAAACCTTTGGCAATATAATGTATCTTTATGGCACCAACAACATGGTTTGAAATCCTTTTAAAATGTTGTTTTTATATATAATGAATTCCACTGGAACATTGTCAGAAGAGAAAAATAACTGAACAAGCTGATTAAATTGCCCATTTATTAAATGACCACTGCAGTCAGTATGATTTCACCTAGCTCACACTTTGGCACAGCAACACTATATTATTACAGTATATTAAAAGCAGGATTTGTGGCTAACCCTTACGATGTAATATTCAATACTCAGTCGCCTCTTCATATTTTTCTGGTTTCCTTAGAACATCTTTTCTCACCAGCAATAAACCAGCAAAATGTGAATCCAGTCACAAGGCTGTTCCAGATGGTATAGAGACACTTCAGTGCTGGATTATCACTCTGACCACAGGGTAGGCAGGTAAGCAGAAAGAGGGCCATGCTGAACACTCCACACACCAGTAAATACACAGGGATGTAGTTCTGCTGGGGACACTCCTTTAGATACTTTGCACCTGAGGGAATGGGATTCAACACAAATTTTAAGAATGCCACAACAGTTTGGTATATTTTGGTGCATTTTTGGTTTCTACATGACTGTCAGTGAGAATTTTTCATCTCTAATTGAAAGTATATGGGGCACCAAATGTAAAACGTTCAATACTCCTTTCTCATGAGGTGAATCATGCCAAATAACTAATAACAAATATAAATCTGAATGTTGATCGTACATACTAAATCTAAAATATTAAATGCAAATATAAAATGTAGAAGTTAAATGTTACAATCATATGCTAAATGTCCAGCTCTCTCAAACTGCTTCTCTGGAAAACATGGCACCTTTTGGGATTTACACCATTTACACTGGTTTTGGAACAAGGTTGAGGGTGTGAAAAAAAATTCTGCCGGTGCATTTAGCTTTATAATATTTAGCATTTATATTTTTAACGTTTATATTTAGATTTATATGAAAGAGTTACTTTTAACATTTATATTTAATTAGCTTTATATTTAATTTTATTTACAGAGAAACTTGAAATTGTTTTTGGAGTCACCTAATTGTATTAAAATGGCCTCAAAACAAAATGAACATATAAGTGCTATAGCATGAATATCTATATGTATCTTCAGATCATGTGTGCCTGTTTGAGGTCTTCTGACCTTTTCCACATAGATGTACAATCTTTAACTGTTCTGTTTTCTCAACTAAAACCTGGGTTTTTGAAAGGCAATAATGTAAGAATATAGTGCATAGGCTTTTCACAGAGCTCTCATGAAATAAACTTTTCATCAGTGTAAAGGATGTCATGAGGGCAGATACTTACCTATGGAGATCTGAGCAATGGGGAAAGCCACCAGCAGTAATTTTGAGATCACTGTTGTTTTAAAAAATAATTTTTAATGATTTAATACTAAATTATTGTTATGTTACAATATTGTGCTTTTAGTGCAAAATATATACAACGGGTCAACATCTATAGACATAATTTACTTCTTTGCTGTTTGTACAGAGAAATAAAATAGCTCTATTTACTAAAACCGAATCTGAATTTGTAAGATATTCATTTTAACAGTGAAAAACATACATTTATCTACTCACCTAAACAGGTAATGTTCATAGTCATATTCATGAATTTCCCCGAACTTACTGATGCCATGATGTTTTGTATTCTTTCACCTGTGTATATGTAAACACCCAAACAAATCCTCATGTAAATCCTGTAACTCAGCACACTGGGTGTTCAATTATATACTATTTAAATAAATATATGTCCTGGTAATAAAAATACTGTTGAGTAGAATTTCTGTTTAAAGTCACTTAATATTTTCAGCATTTCTTTTTTATAGCTATGTGATGTTTTGCACCTGCAAATGATTATACACCAGGTTAAATGCTGATAAATAAAAAAAAATCAGATCTCAGGAACACCGGGTGATTACAATGCTTTCTAATAAACCCCTATACCTACAATTACACACAGGACAACAGATTTAATTAGCCATTAAGCCACCTCAAAACGCTCAGACATCTGGACCCTTCAGCGGATAGTGAGGACAGCTGAGAAGATCATTGGAGTCTCTCTCCCCTCTATCACGGACATTTACACCGCACGCTGCATCCGCAAAGCCAACAGCATTGTGGCTGACCCCACACACCCCTCACACACACTCTTCACCCTCCTGCCATCTGGAAAGAGGTACCGGAGCATTCGGGCCCTCACAACCAGACTGTGTAACAGTTTCTTTCCTCAAGCCATTAGGCTCCTCAACACCCGGGACTGAACTGTTCTACACTCTCACACACACTCTCACTCAGGACTGAACTGTTCTACACTCTCTCACACACACACACACACTCTCACTCAGGACTGAACTGTATACTAACTCTCTGTCTCTCACACACAGATACACACACTCTCTCTTGACTGTGTGGACACAAACACACACACACATAATTTATACTGTTCATTACTTACTGCACTACCTCTACCTGTCATCCGCTGCTATAGTTATATTTATGTTTATTCTATTTATTGCACTACCTCAACCGCTGCTGTGTATTTTTGCACAATATTTTTGCACAATACTTTTTTTTACATCATTTCACTTTATCTATTTTATTTCACTTACATTCCAGTACACGTTCTTTTATTTCTTTTCAGCGCTAAGTGTCCTGTGTTCTTTTGTGTTGTCTTTATTGTATTTATTGTCTTTTTTTGCACTGTCTTGTCTATGCTCTGTTTGCACCTAGCTGCACACTGTGCACTTTACGTGGCTAAGACAAACTTCTGTCCTAGCTCTGTGGTGTTGTTTGTTGTTTTGTATTGAACTTGTTGTTGTATGTTTATGTAGCACCAGGTCCTGGAGAAACGTTGTTTCATTTCACTATGTACTGCGCCAGCTATATGTGGTTGAAATGACAATAAAAGCTTCTTGAACCTTGAATCTTGAATCTTGGACGCTCTTTATTGATCTCAAACTGCCCAGTGTGGTCATTATCTACAATACTGAAATCAGATGAGATCATTTTTGGATTGTGGTCAGTGTTGCAAACAACCTTCGTCCAAAAGTTGTGCAGTGGAGTTAAGTGGAGGTCAGGGCTCTGAGCAGGCTACTCAAGTTCTTGTATGCAAACCTTGACAAACCATAACATGACACATGCACAGATTTGGTCCCCTTTCCAGTGAAGGGAAATCTTAATGTTACAGCATACAAAGATATTCTATACAATTATACACTTCTAACTTTGTAGTAACAATTCTGGGAAGGCCCACATATGGGTGTGATGGTCAGGTGTCCATGAACATTTGGGCATATGGTGCATATATTATCTTTGTAATGAGTATCATGTTGTATTGAGGTTCGACTGAATATAACCATCTCCCTGCTGCCTCCCAACAGCTACCATTGTGCATCAATCACTATACATCTGGACATAATATTGCTGCTATATTGGACACAATTATTATTATTATTAGAATTATTATTATTATGACTTTCACTTTAACCACAGTCAATAGTTTACAAACAATTGTTGTCTGTTGTCTAGTTTTTCCACTCAACACTGTTCTGCTGTCTTGTCTATTTGACATGCACTATCCTGTTTTTTAGTGTATTTATTTCTTTTTATTTTTTTTGCCATACTCTTACACTGTTGTGTATTTGTACTTGTTTATGAAACAAGCGGACCTCACCAGTAAGGAACAGAGTTAGAAGTAGGATGTAATTAGCAGAATTAAGTCGATGTTGCAAAGAACATAAATTAACAATGAGCAGAGAGACGCAAAAGAATGTAACCAAACTAAAATGTCCTCTTTTTTCACACAGAACCGCTGTATCCAGCAGCAGCTGCAGCTGCCCCTCACCTCCCCCCTCACAGGTATGAGCTCTGCCTCTCTCCCAGCTCCGGTAAGTGTAGCTCATAAACACATACCACTAAATAAGGGTTATAAATGTAAAACTGTGCACAGTTGGTGTGCTGAGCCCCCAAAATCACTAAGTGAAGTACACTGTGTCACTGTATTATGTGGTCCTTTTACAGTGAAATTTATTCCAATGTACACAGACCAGGCATAACATTATGACCACCTGTCCTGACCCGTCATGCACTGTGTATTCTGACACCTTTCAGCATTAACTTCTTCAGCAATCTGAGCAACAGTAGCTCGTCTGTTGGATCGGATCACACGGGCCAGCCTTCACTCCCCATGTGCATCAATGAGCCACCCATGACCCTGTCGCCGGTTCACCACCATTCCTTCCTTGGACCACTTTTGATAGATACTGACCACTGCAGACCGAGAACACCCCACAAGAGCTGCAGTTCTGGAGATGTTCTGATCCAGTCGTCTAGCCATCACAATTTGGCCCTTGTCAAACTCGCTCAAATCCTTACACTTGCCCATTTTTCCTGCTTCTAACACATCAACATTGAGGACAAAATATTCACTTGCTGCCTAATATATCCCACCCACTAACAGGTGCCATGATGAGGAGATGAACAGTCTTATACACTGTCTGTGCTCATAATGTTATTCCTGATCGGTGTATAAAAGCTGTATAGAGGAATGACAATACAAACCCACTTGAAATGACATGATAGTGAATAAAAGCATATAAATCCTCAATATCTTCAAACTGGATAAACAGTATCTTTAATAGGCTTGAGGTATTACATGTATGCAATAATTATCAAACCAAGCAGGGCAAGTGCTGTGTAATTGGAACACATTCCAACACACCTAACGCACATTGCAGTGGCAGCAGCAACCATTTGAGTGAATCACTATCTTGCTCTCTCTTTCATTTCCAACAGTTGTGAAATGCAAAAGATCGAGCCCAGGTTCGTATGCAAAATTAGAATGAACAATTCGTAGAATAAGCTCCTGTGGAAAACAGCATAAAACACGTACAGTCCTTAAAAAACAAAATGCTTGTATTTATAGAACACGCTCATCATCAGTGAATATCAATCAGTGATCACCTTTATACACTCTATTGCCTCATTATGGTGCCGTCATTCAGAAAACAAACAGAAATCAAGCAAAAATTTACCCATTAGCTTTTCAGGTTCTGCCTGTTCTCAGTGCTGCAGTCCTTTTCAGTAGTTGAGACAATCTGTATCAGAAACTTAATAAAAATGAAAGACTAAGGTGCAAGCGTATGAGGTAAGCAAACACTTACACCTATCGCAGTTATTCTGTCTCCTACCAAACCACACCCCTCTGCTGGTTTGGACTACTGTGTAATTTACTGTGTAATGTTTTAGATTTTGGACTTTTAGTGATATTTGGCAATAAAAGTAAATATTTTAAAGTAACACTAAATGTGCTAGACTAAATTTTTATTGTATTGCATACTATGGCAATAAAAAGTATCTTACTTTTACTTTCGTATTTTGTCTTTTGTAATGATTAATTGCACATTGCCCATAGAGAACTCATTATCTGAGTTACATTAGAAACGTTAGGAAAAAACTTCCCTGTCTGTGGTGTAGTAAAGTATTGGGTAGACTGGAGATGGTAGTAACACAGTTTGTCTCAGCACATGTAACTAATAGTTTTTGTGAAAATGTTGTCTACTTCGAATAGCAGTCATTTCAACCTCTATTATAATATCACAGTCTTCATGATTTGAATGTCAAATACAAGGTGTTCCACTGTTACAACCTACCCCTACAGTTCTAAGTAACAATCAGAGGAAAGAAGAATCACTGGATCTCTGACCTCTATGGGACAAATGATGATAACTGCCAAACACATTTCCCAGTCTCACCTAATTCTGCTGGTGTCACATTGGACCAAGATATGTTTGAACTGAACTTTTATGTACTGGATCAGCTGCTCTCAGTGCTCTGCAGTGCCTCAAGCCAAGCTGCACAACAAGATGAACTGGTTTTCATGTTGCTTTGTTTGATTTGTCGGGGTTTTTTCTCACAGCACAGATAGAAATCTGCATGCTCCTTATGACGCACTGTATTAGATCCATGCTACATTAGTGTTCACCTCCTTATCTGCAATTATCAGTATTTATGTTTGACAGTTTGGTTTCTGTGCCATCTAAAGTAGTCATGGTGCTGTCCCACATTAATAAATAATGAGCAGGTTAAAATATTTTCTCCTTACAATCAAATAATCCCAAATGTCATGAGCAAATAGATGGCCATACTGAAATGGCTGGCAAGAAATATGTTGAGGCTAAACTAGATCACAGTATATGTATGTCTATATGTTAGTGGTAGACTTAATGAAGATTGGATAGAATTAATGATGTGAATGATGAAATAAAAAGTGATAAGATTTATAGCAGTGAATGATGAAATAAAAAGTGATAAGATTTATAGCAGTGAATGATGAAATGAAAAGTGATAAGATTTATAGCAGTGAATGATGAAATGAAAAGGCTAAAAATAAAACATTAAAACTTTATGCACTTTATATGTAGTGAGATATAGAGCCTATAACAGTAACACTAGGCATGAGGCATGAATACACTCAGAATGAGAGAAAACGTCCATCACAAGGTACCAAGCACACACTCATTTACACCTATTGGCAATGTCCAATATGCTAATCCAGAGGAAAACCCATAAGGACTTGGAGTGAACATGCACAGAAACGTCACACAGACAGGATACTGGACCTATGAAACAAGAAGATTTTTTTTTTTTTGATCTGGTAAATAAAGAGTCAGTGGCACATAAGTTTGGTTGTGTAGCTCATATTACTCCAGATAAAAATATTCTTCAAGTCAGAAAGAGAAAATCATGTTCATGTGTTTATCTCATTTGTACAAAAGATAAGTACCAAGTACACCAAATATACACGTCATAACCACTTCAAGAGGAACTGGTTCTTTGAATACCCAGAATGAGCGACATACCTCTATTCAGAGAAAAGACAAATGCTGCTATCTTAATTGTTAAAAAAATATAATGCATAAATAAGTAACACTAAATGTGCTTTATGAAGTGATTATAAAGGGTTTTCAGAGCCCTGGTTACATGAACATCATTATCAATAGCAATAGTGTCCTCATGTGAATTTTGCTTTTACTATCTGACCAGCAGATAACTGTGCTGCTTTAACTAATTATTGCCTTAATAAACGGCTGGCCTAAAAGAATGGAAAGAACTCTTTTTCTTTCTTTGGACTAATGAGATATTCAGAAGCACCAATGATTAATTGTATTTTGTGAGGACTTTTGTAATTGTTATTAATTTCCCTTTAGCTTAAGGCCATTATAATCCAGATTCCTGTCCTACAGTCACTACAGTCAATAGCAGACACCACACATACACACACACACACACACACACATTTATTTTTCAGTTCCTGCAAATACCAGCGAACAAAGCAGCAGGTCTCCTGCCCATTCAGAAGCAGGCAAGTACATGACAATGCCAGACTGTAAAGGAGAAACTTGCACAAATCTGGTCCCAAGCTGGCTTTTCTAGTTCATTTTCAACATTTATTAATAGCTCAGTCCCATTGTATAATTGAATGGAGGTCATAAGTCTGTCAGGCACTGACTGGTGGAAGTCTCTACATAGATGCAGCCACGAGACTGACCACCTTGCAGTTCAATCACTCTGGTCCGTCCTCGTTCACTGGCCCCTGTTTGAAGATGAGCCCTTCCCATGAAGGAGTCGAATAGCAAACCTCTTCCCCAAATCTGGATACACAGAAGTGAACACATTGCTGAAGGTTTCTATATTACAGTGACTTTTGTGCAAAACACATCTCACCTCTATACAGATTTTCTGCTTAGGTTTCCTCCTGTAGAAAATGGCTTTAGTGTTAAATTCAGGATTTCCATCTTTTTTAAAGACGCGTGTCCGTATAGTGTCCCCCTCACACCTAATGACAGCATATACATCTGGAGCTGGGAGAAAGAATAATGGTAAAAGACTTGAAAGTAACAGTTCATACAGATGACTTAAAATTAAATCATGGGACTTGTTTTCAAGGTCTAGTCAAGAGATGTCATTTGTGAACCCATGTTGAAATGTCAGGTCATGCTGCAGGATATTGCTGTTGTGTTTGTGCTAAACAAAAGAGTGGGTTTTTTCTTCTTCTTCTTTTTTCAGTTATTCTGGATTAGTGTGTGTGCTAAATGACTAGATGCAAAAACAAATATTTTTAATCTCTAATAAATTACACAATTTCACCATACATATAAAACCTAAGCACCTTTCAAGCATGCATTGACAATAAGAGCTGCTTTAACATCCCAATTACCTTCATTAAATGATACATAATGAAGACAAATATAGGGTGTTATTGTTGTATAACAATAGTAGTGTGGTGGTGAACCTGGTTGTTTGGGTTTGCTGAGTGTGGAGGCTCTGTGAAGGTGCACTGTAACAACAGCACATGGATGAGGCACACAACACTGCCACAGAGAGAAAGCAGGCAAATCCTCCTTCAGCTCCCTGTGGAGAGAGATTGGAAGTGGACCGTAAACTCTTACAGCTGTCAAGTATATTGGGAGTGAGATGAACAGTGACTGGAGGGAAGCTATATATGTTATTAAAATTCAACACTCTGATCCGGTCTACACATGGCCTGCAGCATATCACCTGAGTTTGACATGCGTGTGTGAGAAGAGTCGGAGAAGAAAGCGGCCAGTAACCCCAGGATGGAAGGTGGTGGGTAGGAGGGCATAGCGTCCAGGGTCAAGGGTTACACGCAGGGTAATGCTACGTGAGTCCATGTAGACTGAACTGGCTGCCTGCTCAGTAAAACACTGTACCCTGCTCACACGGTTCACCTCGACCTGACAGAGCATTAAAAAGACCATTTGAAAGGTAACACTGAAGTCACAGCAGAATGTAACAACATGGTTCCTATTAACATAATTGCTTATTTGAACCTCAAAGATCTGCAGGTAGTGTAAAGTATGTGCCCATAAGTGATAACAGTAGCAGAAACAGATCAGACACGGACTCCTACCCTCAGCACCTCAAAGCCGATTGGAAGATTTTCACCTCCTCCTTCCCTCCGTTTCATCCTTCTGTCCTCTTGCTGCAGGCATATGAGCACCTCATCCCCCTCTCCTTCCAACTCAAACATGAACTGAAGCAGAAAAGATTGTGGTGCAGAAAGAATGATACAAATAGTAGATAAAAAGTCCCCAGTTCTATATAGGGCAATTAGAAAATTTATTTTAACTGTATATTAGTATTAGATATAAGCTCAATATTACAGATTAGCTCAATATTAGAGATCTGTTTATTTACTGAGAGCTTTTATTACTTGGGACTAAATTGTGTTTTACATTGCATCATGCTTTCATCAGGTTTCTTTGGTTTGGCTGCAGCAGAACGTTAAATGTTCTCTGGTGACCATTCTGCTGTACCTGAGGATTATGAAGAAATGTCTCTCTGTGGTTAATACATCCTCCACACCTACTTCTCCTGTCCATTTCTCTGTCCCAACGGTCATCCACCACTCCTTCCTCTTTTTTCTGAAACTCGTCTTCTTTGTCTTTTGTAGTCCTCTCTGGTCTTTGTGTTAGCCCAGCTTTCTGTTCACCTTTAGCTATCTTCTCTTTCACTGTGTGATCCCTCCTTTCATGCAGCCTCCTTTCACCCAGTCTTTCTTCCTTCCTATCTCCTCTTGTGGTATTATCTGGAAGAGACCATTGGGAACTTGAGAAGACCTTCTGAGTGTTGGAGGATCGAGAAGCAGTTGGTTTTGTTGAGTCTAGAGGAGCATGAGTCCACTCTCCAGTACAATGTGTCTCTTTCCAATGACCCCAATGCCAGAGCAGGCATCGTTCCACCAGCCTGCACACCACCATATCTGTGAAGTAGTGGCAGAAGTCCTCAAATTCCATCCTGGTGAAGGAAACACAAGGTCTGCCATAAATTAAGAATGCATTGCCATTGTGTTTTCAGAGCACAAGTACATTTTTGGCCCATGTTAATACCAACAGCAATACTGATAATGAAATATGAAACTATGTAGCATTAAGAAAACAGGAACATCATGAAACATTATATCTAGCCTCATTTATGTTGGTCATTGAATTCTTTATCATAAATTTTATCTTTTATCTCAAATTGAGGTTCTGTGCATGCTCGCTTCACTCCTTCAGTCTTTCTGCGTCGATGTGTGCTGTCACACAAACATTACATATCACATGGTATCTGATGTTGGTTTTGGAGCATTTGTTATGAACAAAAGTATGAATAAATGAGTACCACACCTGGCCCAATTTCAGTAACATTATTGTTTCATCACTAATTTAAATTTTATTCAGTTCTGTAGAAAATAGTCATTCTTTAAGAACAAAACCAGATTCATTACCAAAATTCACCCACATCTCTGACAAGCAGCCCCATCTTCTCTCTCTCGCAGCGACCCACCTTCTGCCATTGCTGTGAGCTGCAGATGGCACAAAATCATTTAGGATAATTAAAACACTGACTTAAAACAGCACAAAAATAAATTGGTCATACCAGCTTAAGGGCCAACCAAAAATATGCATATGACCCAAAAATATCAGTGCCTTGGATAACCCACATTACCCCTGGCTCCATGCTCCAGTCCAGTCCGCTGTGCCCCATGGGTTCCTCATGCGTACCATGTACAGCCGGGATGTTCCGCAAACATCTAGCAGATTCTCCCCAACACGGATCTTTTTAAGTGCAGTTACACCATATGCATGGCCTTTAACTAAACCACATTCCAGCACAGATTCAACCTGCTCTCCTTCTGCAGGCTGCATAGAAATAGACAGAGAGAGAGAAATCAAATAGGGCCTAAAAAATAAAAAGAGATTTTTTGGAGTGCATATGTCATTATATATTCAGAGTCCTTTAGAAACATGCTTTCTTTCTCCTGGAAGAGCTCTTTTTTTTTTTTTTACCCGTATGGAGCATGTGATGAGAGCTTTACAGCTGTGTGCTTTGGCTAGTGTCTGAAACAGCGCCCTCCTTTGGTCACCATGTTGGCTCAGCGTCTCTATGTTCAAATTAAGTGGTTCAGATACTCCTCCAGTGAAATCCACCAGAGCTTCTGCAGTGTTTCCTCCCTCTAAAGCTTCATAACACCCATTGAGCCTAACAGAAAAGATGATGGAGAATTCTTATATTGTTATTTCATTGTTGTATTATTACAGTAAAAATGTTACTCGTAAATATGAATATATACAATAATATACGAAAACTGTTAACAATAATGACCTAACAATACACACTTTGACAAAAAAAAAATATTCTCCCTCATCTCAGTGGCCTGGAGTGCACATGCTTCATGTTGTCACCCTGATTCAAGTGTCTTAGATGAGATGTCTTAGATGTCTTAGATGTCTTTAGAAGCTACTTTATATTTGGATCTCTTGTCCAGGGTAGCAACAAGTCTATTTAACAAGTTGTCTGCCATAATAATTCCTAAGAAATTAAAGATTTGAAGAAATGGCTTGGAGCTTTGGGCATCAAAACAAAAACATTAGCTATAAGGATCTCATATCTAAACCTGCAATGTTCATGTATCCTAACTGTTCAATTCAATTCAATTTATTTGTGTAGCGCCTTTTACAATGGACATTGTCTCAAAGCTTTACAAAAGAAGAGAAACAGAGAAAGGAGAGAAAAAATAATAATTAAATAAATAAATAAAAATTAAAATGAATTATTAAATTAAATGATTAAACTATGTTATCCCTATTTTATTTTATCCCTATTTTATTTTATCCCTAATGAGCAAGCCTGTAAAACTAGGTAAACTAAGGCTGCACATCTAGAAATAAGCTGTAGTTATCTGTCTGGTGCATATCTGTACTTATTGCTCTAAGTGCATAAATGATCTTTGGGCCTGAGCAAAGGGCCTCTTTACCTGAGCAGCCAATCATGTGGCAGCAGCAAAATGCAAAAAATAAAAAATAAAGGCAGATACAGATACTTTAGTTAATCTTCACATCAAACATCAGAATGAAGAAAAAGTGTGACCTCTGTGACTTTCACCATGGCATGGCTGTTGGTGCCAGATGGGCTGGTACGAGTATTTCAGTATCAGGTTCCACTCCTGTCAGCCAACAACAAGAATCTGAGGCTTTCATCGGCACAGGATCACAGAAACTGGACAGTCGATGATTAGAAAAAAAAATCACCTGGGCTTTTTCTAGTCTGTGCCAGTGACATAGCCTCAGATTTTTGTCTTGGCTGACAGGAGTAGAACCCGATGTGGCCTTTTCCTGTTGAAGCTCAACCACCTCAAGGTTTGATAATTTGTGTCTATTGAGATGCTTTTCAGCTTTTGGTTGTAAAGAGTAATTATATGTGTTATTATAGACTTGTCAGGTCAAACCAGTCTGGTCATTCTCCACTGATCCCTCTCATCAACAAGGCGTTTCATCCTACAGACCCTCTACTTACAGGATGTTACACATTTTTTCCCATTCTGATGTTTGATGTGAACTTTAACTGACAATTTTATGTATCATGCTGCTGCCACATGATAGTTTCAGAAACTTATCCTAACATGTCCTACTTGGCATAAGCTTTCTCCAGCAGGGCGCTCCAAAACTCCCGTGGTGTGGCTGAGCGACAGAAGAGCAGAGTTCCATCCTCACTGACGGGTAAGCGGTCATCCACCACGACATCCGTCCACTGACCCAAACGCCAGAAGCGGAAGTGAAAAATTCCTGCATACAGGTATGGATGCTTGGGGTTCCACTCCTGCTCCTTGTGATCTGGGATGACCTGGATATGGATATTGTGTGTTGAGGGGTGGGAAGGGGGGGGTTCTACTTATCCTTCTTTTCTCAGCATTTCCTTTCACATACACACCTTCTTCCAAAGTGAAGGCTCTGTTGCAAGACAGGAAGTAGCTGCCACCATCCAGCAGTTACCCAGACTGCCCTGGTGCAGATCTCTGGTACTAATTCCATCCACAAAAAGTCGTGGGTCTTTACACATTTCCTGAGTCACACAGAGAGAGAGAGAGAGAGAGAGAGAGAGAGAGAGAGAGAGAGAGAGAGAGAGAGAGAAGAAAAAAATGTGTCTATATAAATGAGTAAAAGAGCGAAGTGCTGTCAGCCAAGACCTGCTCATTTATACACTGACATTGGATCCTGTCTCCAAGGATCTCCTGGTGTCAGGTTACTGATGCCAAACACACAGACACAATTTTATTCCACATAATTGACACACATTTGCTAGCAGAATATGCAGTATACATCTAAAGCTTTTAAGATTATTACCTTAAACACATCAACAGTGTCACATTACGTGTGTGTGTTAGTCTCGAAAACAGTTAACTTAATCATCACTTCATTTCATCAAAACTGGATATAAACTGAAAACTAGTTTTTGTGCCATAGAGACTGATGATGCTTTTAACCTTCCATCGCTAAACACACTGCTCCACTGATCATTTAACAGATAATTGCTAATAAGATGATTATTCCACTCTTTCAAACCACTTCAGTGATCGCTGATGCTGCCCTTTAACACTGGTATCAAGTTTCAAGTTCATATCAGTTAACCACTGTGTCAGAGGATGGTGTCCTTAAATCTAAACACAGTCCATCTAATTCTTTGGGATAGATTCTGATATTATGAGCTTTATTTACATAGCTTTATTTTGCTAACTAATTATCCCACAGCAGTCCTTTTATTAATGTCTTTTATGTCAATTTGTATGAGATTTAGTTGAAAGATTTACTTGAGTAAACTTGAGCTATTATTAAGAAGCTTCTTGGTAATACACACAGTTATGTTAATGTTATAGCCAGCTAGTAAGGTACCTAGTTAAGTCTGATAACTTGCTAACACCTTGTGAAGAAAAAATATTAGCTCACCATTAGCACTCTTTAAGAATAAGAACTTCTATGCACAGCAGGTCATTCTTGTAACCTTACTGATGATGAGTAGCATTGAGACTGTGGCTAATCTATAACTATGTGGCGTTATACTGGCTAATTTCACACTGATTGTACATTATATTTTATATAAATGATATATATTTGACACAAATATATATTTGTCACACTTTACAGCTACCGACGCTATTTTAATCACTGTCAGCAATTTCTATTTATTTATTTATTAATTTTTTTACCTTGATGCCACTGACGCCAAGCACACGCCAGACACACTTCCAAGGTTTCAAATTGCAGTGTGCTGATGCCTTGTCAACATTAGAAAGGCCTTTAATTAAACATATCTGTAATAGCACCGCTGACTCTGCAACCACAATTAGACTAGCTAGATGTCCACATAAAGACAGGAGAATGTCATGAACTTTTGACACTTCATGTGCTTGCCATCTATAGCCCAAAGAAATAGCAGCAACAACTCACTTTTGACAAGGTGGCGACGATGGGTCTCATTTAGTGAGAAAAAAAAAAAGCTGGTGTGCCATGGGTTTGAAAGAATTCGTGAGTACCAGTGGTTGTACAGTTTCCCATAATCCCAAGTGAAAGGAATGATTAGTTCAACTTTGTGTTAACTGATGATTTTTCTCACCCGTGGTCTTTTCCACGTGAGTCCTGGAGGTGGGGTTCTCTTATAGAACAATGACTGAGTAGAGGCAGGGAAGTGTGGGTCTTTAAAAAGTGCTCCATGCCTCAAACATGCTCGCTTCAGCTTGTGATAGTTCTGACCATGAAACAGACAAACTCTCTCTGGCATCCTGCAGAAGTGACACGAAGACAATAAGACATGGCACAAAAACCTTATAAAATACTTCATTAGATCTACATTACTTTATACACAAACATTAGTATTGCCATACATCAGTATTCAGAATTCACAAGGTTTTAACAGATAGATGTGTGCTGACTCTTACAGTCCTCTCATTTAGTCTAATCCGCTTTGCACTGGAACTGAATCAGGAGTGTGTAATCCCCTTAAGAGTTCAGAAACAGAAAAAAAAACCCACTTTTTTTTTACATTCATAGTTAAATGTACAAAGTTTTTGTATTTTTGTTTCAGCATTCTTCATTGAAGAATGACCTTAAATCTAAGTAAAGGACAAGAGTAAGCAAATAACATCATGATGATTACTTGAAACAATCTAAATCTAAGTGGAAAAGGATCGTATCACTCTGTTTTACACTGCAAGAGCTCAGGCTTTTAATAAAGTCCTCATTTAGAGTCCTAATAAGACTAAAAGGTTAAATCTTTAATCCAAATAGTAAAGTATTCGGTGGAGCAGTTCTTCAATGCTTTACCTCAGCTAATTTGATTCTTTGATTTATGAAATATTAGAAACTCATGGTTAATTTGACGGACTGTGCATCGTGAAAGTTCAAGCAGAATGACCAGAAATATTTTTCCAGGTAATTAGCGGAATACTGAATTATAGTTAGAGGAAAGGAGGCAGCTATGGTTTAGAGGGGCAGTTTGCTGTTAAGGGTTTTGGCAGGGGCAAAGGGACAGGCCTGGGGCCAGGAGTGAGTGTCAGAATATGATCTAGCACTGCGTCTGTGTCAGTGTATATGCCAGAATAATTTGTGGGTACAAGAGTGCATGCAAATACCACATAGGCCATCACTAACACCCCACAGACTTCAAAACCAACCAACCTATTTACAGACAAACAGCATAAAACACACTTTCACACTTAATACTCAGTGATATTTATTGAACATATGCAGTTACGTTTAGGCAAGCAATAAAGTACAGTAAAGTTTTTAAGTAAAATAATTTTTTTAAACAAATATTTAATATACAAAAATTAAATTAAATTATATATTTATATATGAAATTATATATTTTTAAAATTAAGCAGTTTTAAGAATTAATTTAAGAAGCAAAAAATAATAATCAAAATGTTGTTAAATGGAGGTGAAAGAAGGGAATTATAAGTAAATATATGCATTCTAATAATAGTATTTAATATTTGTGCCCATATTTGACTTAGCAGGGAAATATTTCCGTAAACTGTACAAGCTTAAACTACTATATCTATCTATCTATCTATCTATCTATCTATCTATCTATCTATCTATCTATCTATCTCTCTCTCTTTCAACATATATACATGTATATAAATATATACATATATATGTATATTTTACAATTACATTTGTACTATTAATAAACCTTAGAATCTAAGATTGTGACTTCCTATAATTTTATATATATATATATATATATATATATATATATATATATATATATATATATATATATATATATATATATATATATGTATATAAGATAAGAAACAAGCCTGATATTTTATCTGATATTTTAAATATTTTATCTATATTCCTGTAGATTAATCAATTATTTATTAATGATTATTTTCTTCCCTTGTAAGAATATTATTTTATACATGTAAGCATTTCCATTAAAAAACTAAATTCATTAAAACAGAATATATAGCCCAAAACAGATGCTGGGCTTTTTTGAGACATTAAAAAGGAAATGTCAGAAAGAACTTTCCGTCTGGTTAACAGAAAAGGTGCTGCATTGAGAATACACTTCCAAAAACTCACTAAATTCATTATATATGATCAGTTTTATGCTCTGATCATTACACTTTACACTAAACTAATTAGTTAATGCATACACTGTTAAAATGAGTATTGAAAATGTGTTATTAAACACAGACTGAGCACTCACCCGTTTCCTTCGTCTCGGTGACTTCGTCTCTTCGGTGTGTTCTCCTAGATCTCAGCTATATCCAGCCATCTATAAACTTTGTCCTATCAGCTTGTCCTTAACATCATGTTGTGTTGTTGAAGCAGCTGCTAATCAGAATGAAATGCTCAAAAGGCTGCTATCTATATTTCAGCTGAACTAAGAGCATGACAGGGAAACTGCAGTAGAGGGACTAAAGAGCAGCAAGTGTTTCCTTTCAGATACCTGTCTGCTAGCTGTCACCGTGACAACCAGATCCTGAGCACCAGACCAACTGGTAATTCTCTGAATGGACTGGTGTCCTGGCAGGAGAATAAAGCACTGTGTCTGACTACATCCCTGCTGTGAGAAGGTTAGTTTATGACACTCATGCGTCTGAATAATGCGGCATTACACGTGTTCTTTATGTTGCCATAAATCTTACAGCAAATTCAGTCAAGTCAGCACATAGACATAGAAGAGACATGGGCTTAATGCTGGTACTTTGTAAAGATTTCATATAGTATGTCCATCACCATCAGGTGGGATCTACACTTGAAGTTGTAACATTCTCCCTCCTGCAACATTATCTGAGTTATACTGTGATACAATACTGCGACAGACACTTAAGTGGCAAAGCGATTATCAATGTCATCGATGTGCAATCCAGGTAACATGGAAGTATTTAACAATAAGCAGCAAGAGCTTGAAAAGAAAATAACCTGGTCTAGAAAGAATGTACAATCAAGCAAGAAGCAAACAGACCACTTATATATAAAAACAGACCATATATTAATGATCTATAGTTGACTGCGTCACTTGCACACACTCTCTCCCAGTGCATTTGTCCATGTGCTCTTGCAGAATTGAAGCAACGTGCTGACCATGATTTTCCCTCTGCTCAATCTGTCGCTCTAGCCCATAACTCAGTTTAAAGACACACACCGGCCTCCTTCACTGCTTAGTCTATTTGGCATGAAGCAATCTCCATTCCCTGGCATACACACATGAACAAATGCAAAGTCACACTTACGTCTTTCTCACTTTTTCTTGTCTGCTCGCTCATTCACCACTCGTCCCTGTCTGTTTTTCTCATCCCCACTCTCCTGGCAAATCCATCACGACGTATCTGTTGTCATTAAACGCGTGGCAGTGACACCTGAGTCCTCCATGGGCCTCCAGCCATGCAACCACACACACACACACACACACACACACACACACACACGTACGTAAACACATATTACTATCTTTGTGGGGTATTTCAATGCACTTGATTGTAGCTAAAAAGAATATACACATCTTATGCAGCAAACTCTGTTTCATTTTATCTTTTTTATATTTAAACACAGTGGAAAAGAAAATCTTTTTTTCCCTACATTTTCTACAATATGGTTTTATATGTTTTCTCGAACCAAAATTGTTCCTCTCTGCAAGAATCTCGACCAGATGTGAAGTTTTAGTAACAAGAAAACCTCATTAAAGCTTTCATTCCCAGTCTACTGAAGGACACCCCGCTACCTCGACATTTATCATCTCATTTAGTACTTGAGGAAAAACATTACTGCCAAATTTGAAAGAATTAAAACTTCAAATGGGAAATGAACATTTTAATCATTAGCATCATCCACAACAGTCTCTGTCTCATCACCTGAGGGAAACATCACTCATAACATTTATACACAAGTCACTACTAATGTGAACACTGGTGCTGGAATAATCAGTGATTCATTTATTCAGTTCTAGTAACAATTTTTATTATTACCTGTCTATTTTGGATCATAAAAACTATGTTTTAAGCTACTCATAATGACCAGGAGCATCACAAACAATTTGACATCTGAATTAGGATAATGCTCGTCTTCAAAATCTTGGATCAGATCGGACAATAGCTTACTTATCTTACCACAGAACTTGTTATAACTCTTTGCCTCTCTAACCAACATGAGCTATGGGGGAAGATACCAAAGCCTTAATAAATCATTTCCATTTCACTTTAGTTTCTTAAAGTAGGAATTAGAATTATTGAAAATATATTAGCAGAAAAACATTTAGTCAAACCCAGATTTTAAGTCATTTTTGTCTGACTTCCAGAATTGTCACAATAACCTCCAATGGATTTTCCCAGGTTGCAACACACATAGTACAGAATATATTTCTTCTATTCATTTTAATTACCGTTATCTTCTTGTCTTACATAATGGTGTCATGGGATAAACAAATATGAGTATTTATTATCTGATTTAAATACACGAAACAGACCACTCAAGACCACTTCTTGTACAACATCTATTCCTACAAATAAATTAATTTAAAACAGGTCAGTAACATTTCAAACATCACAAGATATCTATTTTTTATTTATCTCAGCACATATGAAACAAAATTCCAGGCTCACATGATTTACTAACTTCAATATTATGTTCAAAGTGTGCAAAGTATTTGCTTTAAAAAGATATTATTTTGGCTGACGTCATTAAAATAAAGTTTTAACTAATAAAATCATCATGGTCTGTGAATTACACAAATTAGATGACAAACATGATGGGGAAAAAAAAAATACATAAAATGTCCCTTTGTCATTATTCCTGGTCATCTGCTGGTCAAACTTCAGTCAGACAATTTGATACTATTGTGTTAAATAGAAACGAAATAATTCTCCTGTTTAATCCGACCGAAAAGCTGCAGCACTGACAGCGGTACTTTCATACAAACATCCAAATATGACCAGTAAATAAACAGTACATGAGATAATGAATGAATTGTGCACACAGTTAAAAGCACTCAACATCTAATGGCTGTGAAAACTGCTAACCGTCATCTTCTCCATCAGTGTACTGGTTCACTGCATAAAAGCCATACATGTTTAAATATTGTACACGATCCTGAAGTCATATGAGTTTCCTTGACATCTTTAAAACCGTATCTCTAATCTTAAGACCAAACATCACTGCAGAGCACATGCACCACTGGGCAGAAAGTCCTGTACGTAGGTAGCCACTGCCTTTGTGAGGTACGTCATTGTGCCAAAGCGGCCACTGGGTGCGCTATCGTACAGGAGCTGGCAGATGCCTGTGGATGCGTCTCTTTCTAAAATGCTCTCTTCAGCATTAAGAGCTTTCTGTAAGAACAGAGGGGGAAAGAGTTTAATATTTAAATAAAAAGAAATTTGCATTGTTACTGGTGAGGGTCTGCTATAATTACAGGGAAATACAGGTATGATTTTATATACACTGATCAGGCATAACATTATGACCATCTGCCTAATACTGTGTTGGTCCCCCTTTTGCTGCCAAAACAGCCCTGTTGAGGCATGAACTCCACTAGATCCCTGAAGGTGTCCTGTGGTATCTGGCACCAAGATGTTAGCAGCAGATCCTTTAAGTCCTGGACTTAGAGGATACTTACAGGACTTAAAGGATACTTTTGATAGATACTGACCACTGCAGACCAGGAACACCCCACAAGAGCTACAGTTTTGAAGACGCTCTGATCCAGTCATCTAGCCATCACAATTTGGCCTCTACGCTTACCCATTTTTCCTGCTTCTAACACATCAACTTTGAGGACAAAATTATCACTTGTTGCCTAATATATCCCACCCACTAACAGGTGCCATGTTGAGGAGACCATCAGTGTTATTCATTTCACCTCTCACTGCTCATAATGTTCTGCCTGATTGGTGTATATGAGATTTATTGTTAAAATGCCCTTATGCAGGCAATGTATTGTATGTTCTGGCACTTTATTCCAACTCTGCCCTGAAATTTACAGCATGTTGACCACACACACTTATACGCATGTCCCAAGATTCCACGACACAAACACCTTGCTTTACAGACACAAACATTTAATTGAGTAGGACTTGGCAGCAGGACAATTTTGTGACACTTTGCTAACACTAAAAAGTTAAACTTTAAAAAAAAAAAGAAGAAAAAGTTTAAAAAAAGTTGTGTGTGATGTGCGGATACTCATTCACAATTAGAGTTGATTTCATTTACAGTGCACCCTGCTGAAAAGCTAAAGGATGTGTTGGCTGTGTACCAGAGTACCAGAAGGCTTGTACATCATGAATGGTATTACATTTACAAACATACACACATGCACACACAAGTACCTGGTCCTGGTAGAACATGTCATTCGCGATGTGGACGATCTTCTCCACATGGATGATGCTGCCAAAGCTTTGGATATCAACGTCTGCCAGCATGGTGAGCACCAGGATAGCCTCCACAAGCAGCTGCCTGTACTCAGGCTGAGGCACTCTGTTCAGTACTGTCTCCACATGCACAGCAAACTTAATCTCACCTGGTGTCATCTGGAGAGGCAGAGCAATAGAGTCAATGCAAAGATTTTCTTGTTAGCAAAAAGCAAACGTTTCATTTAATTTTTAATATATATGTGAGGGATCTTTGAATCAAAATAAACAGAAAAAGAACAGGCCCAGCTTGTCAGACCTCTCTTGTAGTGGATGATGGGAGCACAAAGCCTTCTATCGACAGCCCATGACACTATCAGAGAGCGAGAGAGAGAGAGAGAGAGAGAGAGAGAAATTTGTATTGATTTAATATTTTCTTAAGTGCTATAATTTTTCACACATTCTTTTAAAGAAATTGCTCCAAACATGGTCCCTATTTATATGGATATAAGATGATAAACACATAGTATGATAAACATTTGATTTGCTCTGAAAAGATTAACAAACATTATAACAAATCCCGAGCCTCCTGGTGGTCCAGCGGGAGGATCCCATTCTCTCATAGCTGCAGCCCAGGTTCGATTCCCAGGCAGGGTGTTTAAAGCCAGCCACTGAAGAGTTAACTCTCAGTGCCAGTCCCAAGCCTGGGTTAAATAGAAGGGCTGCGTCAGGAAGGGCATACGGTGTAAAACCTGTGCCAAATCGAAACGTGCGCACCAAATGATCCGCTGTGGTGACCCCAAACAGTGAGCAGCTTAAAGAACAGCAACAGCATAACAAAGCCAGAGACCCAGTAATATTTCAAGAGCCCATTATCTACATTTACATCCAGCCATGTAAATGGATCTAACCGAAACCAACTGAGGCCAATCAAACTGAAATCTCGATCCAGATGACTAAGAGGATAATCTTTTGAATAATCCATAAAATAGAAAAATAATAGCATATAAACATTTTGTGTCTGATTACTTTCACTACTGGAATCTGCACATATATGATGAGGCACTACTTGTGCAATAAAATGGTCTTCTACGAAAACCAGTTTATTTTACAGATTCAATTCAGTTTGAAATAAGTTGCATGAACAGTAATGAAAGCTAACATACTGAGGCAGATTTGGGATTCAAAAATGAGCACAATATAAAAAAAAGTTTACTTAGCATGTGATATTCAACAAGAATGCAGAAAGTATATACACGGTTTAAAAAAAATTACACTGATGGATCATGTTACATAACCAGAGTGTTATGGTTTCTGAATGTTGTCCAGTCTTTCAAGATTCGGTTCTGCTGAGATGGAAATAATTTAAAGTTCATTCATTCAAAAGCACAAAAAAGAAAAATTGAATTCTGGGCAATAACTTCAATATGCCAATAAGCAGAGATGGCTCAGTTTAAGATCCATATAAACAGTTCTTTTAGAATCGCAACAATTTCATTCATACTGGCTAAAATGCTTGTATGTAAAAGGGAAAAAAAGCCTTTGTCTTTGTAAACCTGCTAACCTTCTGCAGAATCTTCCAGACTTTCTGATAAAAGCCCACTGGTACTCTGTTGAGGGCTCCATCCAGCCTCCTCCTTCGAAGCCACTGGCCCTGACGGCTATCCAGCGCAACAGGAACACTCACAGAGGCATCAAATGACTCGCATGAAGTTAGACGGTGCTTCTAGCAGCCACATAACAGAACAAATACATGATAATAACTCTGAACTACAAACAATTAAAGCCCTCAGCCAAGCAGATTAGATTAAAACCGGGGGAAAATTAATAAATAAATACATGCATACTAAGACTTACGACAGACTCGGTGTGGTCGATGTCAAAGGATGCTGAAAAGGTCTATAAAGAAAGAAAAAACAGAAACAGAAAATGGTGTAAGGATCAGGTTTCCCAGTACAATTCTGCTGGTGGAATCTGTTCTGAACAATTTCAGACAGAATTGTCAGTATAGTCACACCATCATGCATCTACACCGTCTACAAAACCCATTACTGTGATCACTGTAGCTTCTTTGTATAATGGATTATCCATTGTGAAGAGCGATGGTGATTTTGTCAGCAAATTATGTTTAGTACATTGATCTCTGCAAACATTAATTATTACAGCAGGTCTGAAAATTTGGAGATTGCTCCAAAGTAAGCCAGACTAAAGCACGGCAAGTTTGACTTTTTCACCTTACTCTGAGCCGAACAAGACAATCTCCTGTCTTCCAGCTGCAAATGGAGAGACAGCTTGTTCTTACCACTCACGCAACAAAGGAAATTAAAGTGAGAAGTTAAAGTTCCCTATACCAGTGCTACTGTCAGAGCCAGTGCATAAAAAATAAAGTTATGCTGCTTGTTGCTGAGTAGTTACTTACCAGCTTCATGTCACACTTCAGTTTGCTGATGCCAGCACGCTCACTTTTTGTGGCACCTACATGGCCAACTTCATGGATAGAGATAGCAGGACTCGCACCTGTATCTGCTGAACACAAAATATAAGGAAAGTAAGTAAAAGGACAATTAAAAGCAGAAGTATGCTGCTGAAAATAAAATTAAAAGGCTGATATAAAATCCTGGATCAAGTGTGATCCAAATACTTTTACTACATACATTAAGGATTCATACAGTAAAAAACAACAAATCAGCTGTTTACTACACAATATTGATACTCTACTGTCATATTGCTCAGCCCTAAATTAAGCTACATGCATACGGACACAAAAAGGACCCAAGATGTTCAAAAACCCCTAAACCTAAACAATCTCTAATGGAAAAACAACGCTGATCATAGGCAAGCACTGAGACATTAATTTTAAAAAACAGTTCATTACCAAACCTCGCAATATACATTTTGTAACAGGAAAGTAACTGACCATGCCTCTGCACACCAAACTCTTTGCCACTAAGGATGTGATGTAGAAGATTCTTCAGCTCAGAAGGACTCAAACTCATCAGACTTTCTGTGGCTTCTTCATCTGAAACACAGACAAATTTATTAAAGTAATACAAATCCCATAAAATGCTATTTCTTTTGTAACTGTAAGATTGTAATACCTGAACAGTTAAGAGACTGCGCCAGTTCAGTAGCCATGACCTGAATAATGAGGCCAATCCTCAGCCTAAACATCTCACTGAACAGACCCGGCTGTGTCCTGATGTTCATCGCCAGGTACACCATGATCTCCTATCACACACACACACTTCATTTTTAATTATATCTCCTGTGTTTATTGTATAATGTATTATTTAAATGTAAATTATAGACTTCTATGAGATAAGACTGTATCCTAACCTGGGTGAGGATCGAGATTGTGATGTTGTTCTCACTGGCCTCATCTATAAGTTTAGCTAGCAGGTCAGGTGGCATTGGACTGCATGTAATGGATAAAATGACCAGACCAGATATAGATTAGATTAGGGTTTTAGGTAAGATTTTAAGTATGTCAGTGTTTACTGAAACAGTTAACTCACGCCGTGATGGTCTTTTCCCTTGGTTCAGGAGGTAAACCCACCGTTAAATGCTTCTGATGAGCCAGCAAATCAGAACAGGCCTACAGACAGACAGACACACACACACACACTTCATCACCCATATCCTGTATATCTGTGGCCAGTGGTGTATTCTGTATACCAGCCTAACAATGATCAACTTCAACCCTAAGCTAAATTATAAAGACTAACGCCGACTCACCCAGTCGAGCTCCTCCACTTTTTTGCGTAGCATGCCGGAGATCATACGGATAAGGCCCCAGCAGCGCAGGTCTCCTGCCTTTTCATACAGATTCATCAGAAGCCTTTGCACTGTAGTGCCTGTACCATGCAGCTGTGTGTCCCAATCCATTCCCCTGAAAGAAAACACACACACACGAATATTCTGACTCTGAAGTACAGATTGCTATATACTGCATTTCCATTATTGTGTTCCCACAGGGAAGCATAAGTTAAAAGAAACAAAAATGATTTTACAATCTGTTAAACGGTATGCATATTTTTCCTTTCGCTTATATAGATAATTCTATTTCTATTTCCATTGTAACTATTTTTATTACATTTTTTCTACTACTTTTTATGACAGGCAGTCGAAAAGCATTTCACTTCTGCTGTACTGTGTATAGTTGTGTTTATATGTGTGACAAATAAATATTCAAATTGAACTGAATTTCATTCATCTGTAACATATGTAATTCTATGTATGTAGAATATGTAACTCTTCATTAAAAGAAAAACATATTTATACAAATTACAATAGACACAATTCAATAAATATTCATTTAAAAAGGTGAAAGCTGACTTGTCCTTGAAGAGGATGTACAGGATGTCTGCCTGGTCTTGGAGACCTGGTGTATCCTTAAACAGCTGAGCCAGAGCCATGTAATCTATAGCTCCATCAGCATCACGGGGCAGGTTTAAATCAGACGACACAAACATCTCTGGACCCTGAAGCGGAAAACAATTAGCTAGAGAAAAATCTTCCTTTGTGTATGTGTATGAATCAGTGTGCATATACCTTGCTTGGTCCAGAGGAGTCTTTTAAATTAAGAGAGGGTTGAGGGGATCGGAAGAGCTTGGTGGGTAGATACATTTGCACATCTGAAATAATAAAATTAAAAAATGACAAGGATGAAATGAATGGGCAAACTGTTTCAGCACCAATAAGCGTAACTCACTGTGTAGCTGGAGATCTTTGGCCTTGTTGACTAAAGATACTATCTCTCTTGTTTGGTTGGCTGCAGCCCTGAAGCGGCCGAGCCCGCTGGCCTTGTCCTGCACTCTTGTCCCCCGCTGAGGCACTGCTGTGGCCAAAAGATGATCCAAATACTGAGCAAGGTCATCTCCATCTGAGAGGAGAAAAGATACAAAGTTCCTGCTGTTTTGCTTGATGGACAACGGGATAAACATGCATAAGAGATATGCACAAAAAAATAAAGAGAAATAAATACTTACAATTACAATTATACTTATAATTAATTAGATAGAAATAAGCTTCAATAATAGAAAATCCAATTTCAAACTGATCTTATTGCCTACTCATGCATGAATCTATATACTGAACCAAACTCCAAAATCACTATAGAACAATACAGATGGATGCATTCTCTACCTAGCAAATGCCAGCTATACATTATTTGATGCATTAAACAAACCAGATACTATTGGATGCAACCATTAAAAGGAATTGTAAGAGCATGTGATAATCATCTACATAACAAAAGCAAAACTTTTCTGATGCAGACAATTATTCTCTATTCACGTGCACCATTCTACACTTCACCTTGTCTTGCAAAGGTTGAGAAATCAATCACAGGTTCAATATTTTTTAATTATATTAGCATACAAATAATTTAATTTTATGGTATGAGAAAATGTTTAAACAATGAATATACAGTAAACTGATGGTGCAGTATCCTGTGGTTGTTCCTCTTTACCATCACTTATGTTGAGGCCATGCATAGTGCCTTCATTATCGAAGCTGTATTCATCATCGTCATCCTCGCCCCAGCTCAGACTGCTGGAGCGTGGCTTACCACGGTCCAGAAAGCTCAGATGAGCAAAACAGGATGTGGTCAAAAACTCAGACAACTTTCCCGTCTGTATCCTAAAAAAAAGAGAGAAGCCATTAAATATCTGCACAAAACATGATCAAGCAAAGGTTAATTACATGTCTCACAGCTTAGCTCTCACCTTGCTCCTCCATAGTAGCCATCCTGAAGTTTCTTCAGAGTGGCCAGTACTATAGGGTCCAAGTCTGTGTGGTTCTCGGCTGAAAGGAAATTTACAAAATTTCATAAACCTAGTATAATTTTCTCTGGTTAAAATCATCATGAGTTTTGGGGAAAACATGTCTCTACTGGAGGTTTTTGCCTCTAAAACCAAGCTAGTCAAATGATACATTTAATATTTTTCATAAAAATAAAAAGACAGATGAAATACGTTAGTGAAAAATATTTCATTTTATTATTCAGTATCGATTAGAACCTTTGCTTATATAATACAAATATCTGCAACAGAAAATCTCAGAAATATTCCCTTCTCTCTTTTTATTTTAAATGGAATATAAGATCTGCATACCTGACTACTAAAATTTTTAGAGTAGCAGTAATACATATTGAAAGTTTAATTGGGGAGGCAAAGACAGGTTGAGAAGGTAAGTAAGTCATTTTCTATATTGCACATCATCTGTTATATTTTGTGCCCTCAGAATCTGTATATAGGAGATAGGACTAGACAATAGAAATTCTCTACTTAATCAAAACACTTGGTTCAATTAATAAACTGTTATGAACTGAATCCTAAATATGTTCTTTAAAATGTTTAAATGGATTAAAACCCTTAAATTCAGTGGTGTAGGTTAACCTACAGACATCAATCTCACTCACTGAGCATGGTCTGGGATACAGGAAAGGTGACTGTAGGCCGGCCGGTCATCCTCCAGCGAGAGGACAAGTAGGATAGTTCAGTACGCAGCATCTCCACAATCATCCTGTTATCAAGGGCCAGGTAAAATTGCTGGTGATCAATGAACTAGCAGAATAAAGAGCAGAAAAAAAGAACACAAAGCCACAAAAAATGAACGATGAGAGAAAATCCAATTTAAAAAAAATTGAGCAAAACTATTTTAAGTTTAAAATGACAAACAATATCAATATCCTCCAAAATAATAGGACTAAAATGTGTTCTCTGTTTCAGTACCTGTGGTGTAAAGGTGAAGATAGTGTTACGGATGATGTAGAGCTTGGAGGTCCCTAACACACCAATCCGGCGACATGGCCTGCCGGTCAGCCCCAGCCTCTCGTTACGTCCTATGAGAATAAAAATCATGTAACTAAAGGAATCATTTATAGTGGTCTTATCTGTGGGAAAGGTTTTATCAGTAGTAAATGGCTCCTACCTAGTCGGGCGTAAATGTGACTAAGAACTCGAGAAGGTTGCACTCGGATGGGGTGAATATCTGCCACTGTGTCTACTTCTATCCCATTCTTCAGAAGCAATGCCTTAATCTCATCATTCTCAGCCAGTATGCACACTACACAATGCCAAAAACAAATGGTTAGAACATCACAAGAAACTGATTACAATATAGGAAACTTTTCTTGTTGATAATTTGCCAAAAAATGAAACTTGCCTTGGACAACCACATCAGGCTTGGGGATGGTGGAGAATCTGCGGTTGAGTGGGTCTATTTCTCCAGGGGCCAGGAAGCCCTGAAATACAAAAACAGAAATTTATTACTGCCAGTCATAAAGTAAGGCCGTTTTCCCCCTCCAAGATGTGGATGTGTGCCCTCACCTCTGCTAGCAGATTTCCCAGAATGTACAGTGACTGGCCCCACTTCAGAGGACACTTGCCCATAGGGATCCTCTCTACAGTGTGAGGATTTACATACTCCTCATCGACCTAGAAGAATATTGTTTACTTCTCACATCTAACCAAGTTTCTACAAATATTTTACTGCCATTATAACATTTCAAAAAACTGAATCTTACCCGATCAGGAGGAACACTGTAGAGTTCAGGTAGCAGACGTATCCCATCTTTCTGTTTGATTAATATGCCATCCAGTGCCTCTCTGTACTCCTGCACCTGATAAGACCCAATCAAAACAGAGTGTCATTTAACAAGTCTCCCTGACTTCTTCAGATTATTTTCAAATCATCTCTTTGTCCTAGTCAGGGTCATCCCAGATCTGGGGCCTATCCAGGAAACAATGGGTGCAAGGCAATGGGTAGGATGCCAGTGAATCACGAAACACCATGCACACTCATTCATGCCTATGGGCAATTCAGTGTAGCCAATGCATTTACTAGCATGTTTTAAGGATGTGGAAGGAAACTGGAGAACCTAATCGAATTCCATGTGAACATATTGCACAGAAACAGACGAGCAATGCTAAACTAATCTTAATTTTGATATAAAAAGGAAAAAAAACACCCTCAGATAATAAAACATACTCATTCTGGCTCAGCTCCTAACACCTGTTTCAGGAATAATCAGGGGACTAGTGCAGAATATAAACCTCAGGAATGGGCCTTACAAGCAGTGCAAAAGAAGTGTTGTCCTATTATCTGAAGATCAAATCTTGTCACAGCCATCTGTGGGCAGAAAAGAAAGCAAACCATACTCTTTCTCCCTGTCTATTACAGCCAGTTGTTGGGAGTTTTTGGGCTCATGTATGAGGAAAGGGTAGATATTGCTACCCTTTTGGTGTGTTGCACTTCCCTGTGACAAAGTAGGAGCAGCAGTTGAAAAAGATAAAACTGTCTGGCTTTACATGCCACAGAATGGTAATGTCCCAAGTTAATAGCTTTTGGAATGATAAGTGAGACCAAACTGATGTGTGGGAAATGACAAAAGGGATAAAAATGGGGAGTAAAATTCCTACAAAAAACCTCAGGAACTCCCAATGAGACCAGATTCATCACTGAATTAAGATCCTATGACATACGAGCATTGATAAATTTCTTATTTCATCTGAAAATATTTTAGGTCATAATTTTTTTACCTGCTCTTCGCTGTTTAGAAAGATGCCATCAAGGATGAGGTAGGTCCAGAAAAGAGGCCACTCACATTCAATGTTCTCAAACAATTTTAACTCTGCAGATTCATAATACAGTCTATTGGGATCCTGTGGACACACAGAAAATCTATGAGAAAACAATGAAGCCTGCACAAACGATGATACAGAATAATAAGGACAACCATTTTATAAGGTATGATAAGGTAAGGTACTTTAGTGTCATTTTATACAATACAAAAAAAGGTAGTTGTCAACTCTCAGACAGCAACAAGGTCATCTAAACATAAACCTATGAAGAAATTTAAATAAAGTTTAACAAAAAAAAGAAAGAAAAAGATTGCACACAGTATAAAAATTGGAGTGTATCCTGAGATGTATTGCACATAGTATAAAGTGACAACATGCATTGTAGCGTGTGTCACACCAAAAGACAGGTTTGATAGGTTAGTTCGTGTCGCAGCAAAAGATAGGTCATAACAGTTATAGAGGGAAGGAGTAGCAGCAAAGGATAGGTTTAGTTGTAAACTGTCCCTAGTCCTTAAACAATTGTAGAGGGGTGGTAGATCCACTGGGGACTGTGAGGGGATGATGGCAGCTAGATCTTTCAAAGAAAATCTGCTCTTTTTAGTCTGTTTGTGTGTGACTTGATAGCTCTGTACCTTTTTCCAGATGGTAATACACCTGCATTTTTTAGGTTTGTCAAAAAAGATAATATTAAGTTCCATATTTAAGCAATACTTTCTATGTATTATGTATAAAATCCATGTATACTTGATGGGTAATTCCAGATATCGTACCTCTTTAGGTGTTTTATGACCATCTCTGAGAAATCGACAGCAACCGTATCGCCCCTACAGAACATGAAGAGAACAGTTAGAAAGAGATCTGCATTGAAAATGCGTGTGCTTAAATTAAATAAACACCCAACCTGTAGTTTGGAAATGATTTCTTCCTTGGTGATGTTGACCAATTCCATGTCCTCCACAGCGAAGGCTGGATAAGAGATAATGGCAAGAACACCAGCATCTACTTCTTTTGATGTGGACGCTCTGGGCAACATGGAGTTAAGTATGGACTGGAAAAATGACAAATAATTTGTTCTCACTGCAGTATTTTTAAACCATATCCGGGTTAGTCAGAGTTTAAATTGTGTATATGAAAATGAGACAGTACTGAGTTCAAATGACCGAGGCAGAAAATCAGCAATCATGTCTATAGCAAGGTCATTAGGCAAAAAACTATTTATCAAGCAAAACCAAGAAAATTTTTAAACAAAAAGAAGTAATTTGGAAAAAACTAAATTCAGTTCCATAACATATAAATTTCATCTGATTCATTCAACTTCTGTTAAAGGGTCTGCTTTGTTTATTTTTTAGATTAGGTATTCATGTATCTTTACTAGATCTATCATAGTATATGCTGTGATTAAGGTGTGTTGAAGCAAGGAAACATATGATTAATAAATAATCAATAATAAGCCAATTTCTGAAATCATTTTAAGCCTGAAATTTGCTTGTTCTTCTAGCAGGGTTTTATTCTTTATAGAAATAAATTCAATTTCTCTCCTCAGTACAGGAAAAATTGTTTATTAATTAATGAGAATAAGAATTAAAGCAGTAAACAATAAGGCAATGCTTTGATGAAGATTTAGGTGTGCATTCAGTGCTGGCTTCACCTGACAGTGCTGGATGTCGTCTGGCAGAGCATGGACCACAGAGCAGGGCCCTCCTTCAGCCCCAAATAAGTTCAGTTCATCCAGCGCCTCCAGTGCTGCCTACAGTCACAAGGAGATTTAAACATGGCTCGCAGTTAATAAGGAAATACAAAGTTTAAAACCCACTCAGTGCATGTTAAGATACCTAACCCCTGAACTGAAATCAGAGCCATTTCACTTTGGTGTGAAATGACTGTGTGCCATTTTTTCCTATGAAAGGAGAATAATGTTTCCATTGTCTCACTGTACAGAGTTAGAGAAACTGACACAGTTAACTGCAGTTGGCTGTTCTTCATGTGTAGAAGGGTGAAAGGAGTCTGGCAGACGTACCATGCTGAATTTATAATAGGTCAAACACAGCAGTGACAGTGTCACAGGGCTGCATGTGCATAGGAGAAATGCATAAGGCCTCTGTTAGGGAAACCTCAGCTGCATTCTCAGCTGCTCAGGGGCAGTGATGGAAAGCTTATTAGTGGACATGTGCATGAGAGTGTGTGGTGTGTAAATGAGACGTGGTACGTGGACTTGTACTGACCTTTATTTTGCTTTTAATTAAGTGAAGCAAAAAATAATAATAAATAAAAAAATATATATATATAAATTAAAAAACATATATATTATACCATCATACAAAAATTTCTGAGCACATGTATAGTCTGTTACACACAAAATTATCCAACTTTATACATGAAACTTCTTACTTTAGCCATGCCGATGGAGCTGGCATTAAGCTCAGGGATGCCCTGATTAGTCTTGTCTCCTCTCTCCCACATTCCGTAATCCTGTCCAGAGAATGAACATCAAGCTTAGAGAAGACCAGTTACAGCTAAATATCAATAGCACCCTCATACATATAAAGTGAGTGTTTATAATTATTTAGTGAGACTTACCGCCACTTTGTATGCAGCTTCAATGTAAAACATCAGGTTCTGGATCACATCCACTTCATCCTGCGTGTACACAATGTGCAAACCTAAAGGGGAACCAAACCACAATAAATAATCTAGATGCTGATGAAACCACTCAGAACAGGATTTATTCAAGATCCAAGCACAAGCTACAAACTAACATTTCTAATATTTTACTAATTTGAACATTGCTTAACAAATCAAAGGTATTTGCTCCCAATTAATATTAAGCAAATTATTAGTTATAATCTGTTCTATCTAACCTGGAGATCATCAGGTTAGCAACAAGTACCATCATCAACAGGAAAATTGTTGGCTTAAAAATAAATGCAATAGCCCAGCATACCCGAGGCAGTCATCTGTGCTAGAAAGAGCAGGAAGAGCGAGGTGGCATCCATCTGTAAGTGCCCCCACTCTGTATCACCCACCACTGTGGCACAAGTGCGTGTGTTGTACTTGGCATGGATACAGTCCAAGGTACTCTTAGTGTACTTGAATTTCTCCACTTTGTCCAGCTGAGAATTGAAAGCAAAAGTCAGTCATACAGAACCTTTAGGTTTCAAAGTGCAGGGTATTCTTTAAACAGAGGACAGATGTTATTGGGGGATTCTTAAAGTGTACATGTCACTTAAATGTCACTCTGGGTACTGCCAAGCTCTTCATGGACTTTGGGGCTTGGTGTTATGTAAATAGTTTTTAATGTCATTGTGTTTCAAGTAAACAAACAGAGGCAGTGCTGAAATACCTGTTGCATAATGCACTGAAGTAGGCCTCTCATAAGCTTCACAACACTCTACAGAGAGAAAAAGAAGGTTAGCATGGGTGTAAGCAGAAGAGGAGGCAAAATACAGACCAAGGTCAGAGACGGGAACAAATGCACATGCAGAAGCACAGTACACACTCTGACCTTTTCATCTCATCTTTATTTGAGACTGCAAAGGCTCAACCAGTCCACACATAGAAAGTGTACACACATAAATACGTGAGTTGTGTACATAGGTACATAGCTCATAAGCGTATACAGTATGGACATAGTGGTGTACTTGAGAAGGGATTCTACACAGTAAGTAGAGTTACACACCTAAATCAGCAACATGGTGGTATAATATTAATCTTGGTATAAATCACATCACTATACACTCATGTCAATATTTGCATGCAGTCAATAACAATCAGTAGCTAGTAGCTGAATGAGCATTTGCTCTTTAGCAATCTGAATGAATATTAATGTATTTTTGAATATCACCTACTATAGCCTCCAAACCACAGCATTTTACTTGCACAGCTGATGATGGACGTTTAAGAAAAATGTCCTGTTTTTCTGGAAACTTTAGTAATATTCTGAATTTTACTACCTTAAGGATTACTGAACTGCCCAACACAGAAATTTATACCATGTAATATATACACTTTTCATTAATAAGAATCCCTAAGCAGATACGTTTTAGAGGGTCAAATCCACTACCTGCTCCAGCTCGTAAGCTTTGGCCTTGTCCTCGTCCCGGTCTGCATTCTTCCTGTAGGCTAAACTTAGAGCCCACACAGAGACGATGCTGTAGACGTTATCCCGGACCCAGGCATCTGGTTGTTCCTCACTCGCAGGAAGAAGACCAGTCACTGGATCCTACACATCATCCACATGAATGAGAGAAAAAAAAAGATTTACATATTTAACAAAGCTCTACTATACTAAAAAAACTTCTGATATTTGAAATTATCTGGTCCCCTTGTATTGCTTTTCTTCAGAAATTTGATGATTAGGTTTTGGTTGGTTGTTGTTTTTTCTAATATGCTCCACTTTGGTCATTAGAAATTGGTATTGTTATTACTACTGGGATTTCTCTTCCTTTCATCCTTTTATTGTATGGAATGTTTGGTTTAAATAACTTTAAATGTGCAATTGCAAAATGTATCTTTGCGTAAAATCCCAAATAACAATATTTAAATATGGAAAGGCATAAAAGCATAAAGCTACAGAGACATCTAACTAGAACATGGATCCATACACTACACTGACAAAAGTTTTGGGACACTCCTCCAAATCATTGAATAATTCAGTTGTTGTTTTTCAGGGGTTGGGCTTGGCTCCTTAGTTCCAGTGAAAGGAACTCTTAATGCTTCAGCTTCATACCAAGACATTTTGGACAATTTCATGCTCCCAACTTTCTGGGAACAGTCTGGGGATGACCCCTTCCTGTTCCAAGTCCTGACCGCAACCCGATAGAACACCTCTGGGATGAATTAGAGCGGAGACTGTGAGCCAGGCCAAAACTGGGACGTCTGCCTTTACATGCTCATGAATGTAATATGGAGTTGTCCCACCCTTTGCAGCTATAACAGCTTCAACTCTTCTGAGAAGGCTTTCCACAAGGTTTAGGAGTGTGTTTATGGGAATTTATGACCATTCCACTAGAAGCACATTTGTGAGGTCAGGCACTGATATTAGATGAGAAGGTCTGGCTCTCAGTCTCCGCTCTAATTCATCCCATGATGTTCTATCGGGTTGAGGTCAGGACTCTGTGCAGGCCAGTCAAGTTCCTTCACAACAAACTCTCACATCCGTGTCTTTATGGACCTTGCTTTGTGCACTGGTGTACAGTCATGTTGAAACAGGAAGGGGTCATCCCCAAACTGTTCCCACAAAGCATGAAATTGTCTAAAATATCTTGGTATGCTGAAGCATTAAAAAATCCTTTCACTGGAACTCAGGGGCCAAGCTGACGCCTGAAATCAATGATTTGGAGGAGTGTCCCAAAACTATATTTTGCCAATATAGTGTATGTTGTGAAAGGAATTTTTTCAAAGCTCAAAACTGCATCAACTAAAAAGAAATACAGCTAATTCAGTATATATAGTCTTTCTGTGCATTTTCCAGGAAGTCTGTAAGCCGATATGTATGAACTGCAATGCTGGGAAGTATATGAACAGAACAGAAAGTACAAGCTGAAGATACATTTTTGTAGCACCAATGAAATAATATCAGCCAGCAAGGATCGTTAATCTGTCCTGTAACTGATACTTCAGCCGGTGAAGTGTTACTGAAAATGCAAAACAAATACAGTTTCTATTTTACAAACTAAACACGTTTCGAAGTTTATGATTATGAAGCAGCTGATTAACTCAAAGGTACTGATGACCAGTAAGACAATAACAGAAGTTCATATGGTGACTAATATCCAGCTAAACGTGTGTGTGTGTTTACACCAATCAACATGGTCGTACAAAGCATTCTGGATGACCAGTCCACTCTATAAAACGGTTCAACACACAACATAACACACAGTCATGACTTTATTCAGTGTGCTTCACCACATGTACTCACTTGATGGCGGAGGATAGTTTGTTGAATGATCCGAGCATAGTTGTCGAGTTTGACTCCAGAGTTACTGCGACTCCTCATTTTCACTTCACTTCACTTTTCCTGGCTCCTTCAGTCACCGAGTTGCTCCAACATTCTTATAAACTTTACAAACCTGCAACGAAGGCACAGATAACTTCTCCTCAATCTACAGACTGGACACCTATGAGTCGTGTGGTCACTAATACACAGCGGTCAGATATACTACAACCACTTACTTGCAAGTCACTGGTGTATTTTGTGCGAGATCATCATGCCCTGTGCTACAAAGTAACTAAGAGGAAATAAACAAACACTTGGTGTGGTAAAAAAAAAAAAAATAAAGTCCGGAAAAGTGAAATTAAAGGGTAAAATGATGCCAAATATTATATCTATTCAGCTGGATTGAACATGTAGATAAAATAAGCAGGCTTATATTTTGATAGCTAGTCCTGAAGCCGTGAAAGCAGGAGAAAGGGAGAAGCACATGAGGTGTTTAACTCACACGGAGGACACGGGGCCATGAAACCAAAACAAGAGCGCCACCTACAGGCTTGACACCAGAAAATAAACACCACGGAAGAGACTATATTTGGTCAGAGGTGCTGCTGATCAGCTAGAGAACTAGTCAAGATGTCTTGTAGACTTTCCTTGTCTGGTGCTTAAGTTTTAACAGTGTTGTAAAGTCACCAAGAGCATACTGCCAAATAGAGTGCTGGCAAATGATGAGCTGTTGTAAGCATATCTTTAGGTTATTTCAATCATTTTCTGATCAGCCCACAGACCAAGACTATAACAAGAGCTAGCACAATGTAAAGAGTAAATGCACATGTGAAAGACATGTTAGGCTTTTGTCTGGTTTCGTTTTCAATATGTCTGTGCCACTGGTCTCCACTAGGTGGCAGCACAGAGACAGGGAAATGTGTCCAGATAGCTTAGTCACTGAGGTAAACTTCTGAGTCCACAGATAAAATGTTCTTAAATGATATGTCAAAAGTAAGAAAAGTAAGATTTATATATAAAAAATATTTATTAAAATATTCTTAACTAACCTTGTAAAAATATGCATATCCCAAAGAGTGTATTTAATAGGCTCAACCATAAGAAAACTGAATATACACCAATCAGGCATAACATTATGGCCTAATATTGTGTTGGTCCCCATTTTTTTTGCAAAACAGCCCTGACCCATCATGCACTGTGTATTCTGATACCTTTTTATCAGAACCAGCATTAACTTCTCCAGCAATCTGAGCAACAGTAGCTTGTCTGTTGGATCGGATCACACGGGCCAGCCTTCGCTCCCCACGTCCATCAATGACCCTTGGCCGCCCATGACCCTGTCACTGCTTCACCACTGTTCCTTCCTTGGACCACTTTTGATAGATACTGACCACTGCAGACCGGGAACACTCCACAAGAGCTGCAGTTTTGGAGATGCTCTGATCCAGTCGTCTAGCCATCACAATTTGGCCCTTGTCAAACTCGCTCAAATCCTTACGCTTGTCCATTTTTCCTGCTTCTAACACATCAACTTTGAGGACAAAATGTTCACTTGCTGCCTAATATATCCCACCCACTAACAGGTGCCATGATGAGGAGATAATTCACTTCACTTGTCAGTGCTCATAATGTTATGCCTGATCGGTGTACGTGTATAATTAAAATGGTACCAGGGAATTCCCTATAGTGGCAACTGAGCGTGATTGGCCAAATACTCTCAAAACCATTAATCACACTAAGTTTATTGTATCCTAGTTCTGTTTAATGGATAATACATTACATATTACTTTTTTTTCTAATATACCTATAAAACCCACTGAACTTTACAAAAGAGACATTTACCAATTTCACACGCACAATTACTTTACATGTTCTACTGTAATAGTTTAAACTATTAACATTACTCTGCAGTAGAGTTTGTAGTGTTAAATGTTTGCTGTATTTGCTTTATAGTTTATTGTGTTATGCTAGTGTGTATGGTGGTAGTGACGTAATTTCATAAGGTGGAGCAGTGTTGCCGTTTTTTACTCCTCTTTTTACACCTAGTCACTGACCAAAAATCTTTATCCAATCTATTACTGTGCACAAAAACTAATAGATGTTCTGTCTATTAGTTTAATGGATAAGGTTTAAAGAATTAACAAATTGTTGCTGTATTTGTATACCTACAAAGTTTACTTATATATCAGGTATACCTAAAATCCTCAACTGAATTCCTGCAAATAAATTATATTCTTTCCATCCATTTTCTGTAACTCTTGTTCAGAGTCTTATGGAGTCTATCTAATATCCAGTGGACTCGAGGACACTCTGAATGGGGTGCCAGTCTATCATTTGGCACTGATGCCAATCAACCTACCACATGCTTTTTATACTGGGGAGTATAACCCCTGAAGCACAAGGAGGACATGAAAACTCCATGCATGCAGGACAGGATTCCAACCCACAGAGGTACAAGGCAAACATGCAAACCATGGTGCCCACCAAATAAATTACACTGTTATTTAGTAATATACTGTACAATAATAATTATATTAATTTAATTTTTTTTATACCTGCACTGTTCCTAAACTCAAATTTTCTGCCCATAAAAAAACAGCTTTCTGGACCAAAATAAGTGATATAAGCAAAGTATTTTACATGGGTCCATCAATGAATAATGTGCAAAGTCTGAAATGGCTTGTCTTCTTTGCAGATTGTTTAGCTTGAGAACATGGCAAAGACACTCTTATCCAACTATAAGGTCCTTGAAGACCTCGATTACCACTACTGAAAACAAGGAATCCTTCACTTTGAAGGTCATAAAAATATACATAAAATGACTCAAGTGAACACAATATTTATAGTTTATTTAACCCTGGAACTCTCTCACTTGTTGTCCTCATCAAGTCATCAACACAAGTGGTACAACCACATAAACTGATAATTACAGGTCACAATACCCAAGATGACCATGACTGCATCACCAGTAACAGAAGCATAACATTTTTTCATTAATCATGAAATACTCTAATGTACAGTTTGCCTATTGAGACATTGTGAATCATTGTGTGTGTGAGTGGTACACTCATATATCATTTTAACATAAAAGCATAAAGAATACGAACTGCTAATAACAGGAATAAACAACATGAAATTTTTTCTTTGTCTTAGATCTTAAACAGTAGAAACAAACGTGCACGGCTTTCTGCTTTCGCACATTTCACGCAAAGCCTCAGAAAAAAAAATATTATTTTTTTGTTGTTATAGAAGCTATGTGTCTAGTGATATTATTTTAACATGTACTTTGTACAATGGTAACAGTTCCTTTATTTATAATACAGACAAGAAGGAATGGTGCAAGTCTAAATACTAGATCCTAAATGCACTTCCATTGGCGTTTAATATATTTGTATCTTAGTCAGAAAATATGCTTTGTAGGTCTCTGATCACTCATTCCTTCTCGGTGTTGCAACAAGCTTGGTTGACCTTTGACAAATCAGTATGGATAGTGTTACACACTCCTTTTGCTCACTCTCTTAATGAACACCGGCCATATGAACACGTGTGTGTGTGTGTGTGTGTGTGTGTGTGAGAATGTGTGTGAACAAAGCAGGAGAGGATGACCAACGAATTAGTGCATACTAATGTGTTATAGAGATCATATGGCTATGCCTATAAGCTGAACAATGTCACATTTTCAAATATCAACTTCAATATTAAAATAATATTCAGACCAAAAGGTACATTTTATCACTGTTGCAAAATCGCAATGCTTTTAGAAACACGTCAATGAAGATTATTTACTGCAGAATCTCAGTTTAGCCTCATTTTGGTTATATAAGACATTCCACTTACAGATGTTTTATAATAAAATCGTTTTATTTAGTGGATATTGCTTCATTAAAACATCATATGCAGCAACTACACACTAAGTACACTCATACATACAGTAATGATGTCACTACACATTTAATGTAATGGTTTCATTCACTCAAAAGCATACAAAATAATCAAATATAATAAATAGATTATCCAGCAGAAGTCGTCTGACAGTGTTATGTGAGATGTATGACTAATATAAGGTCTGTATCAGCACTTACTTAAATAAAAAGCCAGAAAGTGTTTTAAAAAAAAAAAAAAAAAAAAAAAAAAAAAAAAAAAGCACTAAAAGGAAACAGAGATGTAATCTGTGCAGCAATACTTCATTCAGTCAACTGAGGCCTTTAATCTTTGCACTGTTAATCACACTTTCTCTGCCTTTCTGTTGAGGGATATCTGTAGTTCAATGACACTCGGGTTGAAGGTCTGCGCAGGCTGTACGTGCGAACTGCTGCCAGCTCTACTTGCTCAGCATCCAGGCATTACGTGATCTAATACCAAGAGCTGGTCTTCTGGAAACAGACTAGTTCAAGGCTCAATACATGACAACCAGCACCAACTGCATTTTATCCATCATACCATCACTAGCACCACCCCAAATCTGATATATGCACAGTATGTGATAAAATGGAATATTAAATAAAAAAAAGAATAATAATAGCACAATAGTATACATGTAGTGTACTGTAGGTTATGAGGTTTATGTTGTTAAACTGGAAATAAAAATGGTTTAAGTATTATGAATTCATGCATATATGAATTTGTGCGATTATGATTTAAGCCGGTTAGTTGCCCATCTAAAAACGTTTACCTTAAAGACACATAACCAATTTTACTCTTTGGCTTGCCAAATTTCTGACATTAAATTGCACATTACTTTTCCTTCCACAAAGCCTTTTTTTTCCTATCCATTTCATGCACGGGTCCAGGGGTCAGTGATATTTGGGCTGGAGAAGAAGTAAGCCTTTCCACTCTTAGGAATTTATAGGCTGGCTAAAGGAGCAGTGTCCTTTCCTGGAAGCATAATAATGAACAGTTTGTTTAATAAAATGCATATACCAAACAGGTCCAAATTCTAAGCAATAAATTAATCAAGAGCTTCTATCTTGAAATAGGAATACCTGCAGATTCCCGTGGAACACTCGTAGTTATTCTGACAGTATGCCCCATGGGGTTTAGTACCCACGGTTCTCCAAAGGGGCGTCATACGGGTCATCCTCCTAAGTAACCTCTGAACTCCCTGCACAGAGCCTGAGGCAGCCTCCATCACTGGGATAGGACTGGAAGCTACCTAAAAACAAATAGACATGTACTCAGGTAAGGTAAAGGATGTGACAGCAAAATGTCATTTAAAATCACAAATATCCATCATAAAAAAAATATAGTTTAGTGCAAAGAACAGGTATTATTAACAACAATAAAATGTTAAGAATAACTTTGTGTTAAATTTCACTTGTAACTCATTCAACTTTAAAGGTTTATTTAAAGAGAGAGAGAGAGAAAATGAATAATGAATTAATGAATAGAGATCATCAAGTACCTGTTGGGTGAGCACCATAAGCACCAAGCACCAGGCTGCAAGAACTTTTCTGCTGCAATGACTTTGCTCCTTCATGCTGAAAGAATGGGTTTTAGCACAACTCTATCACAACTCTATCTGTAACCTCAGGCAACAGTAGCTATTGTCACTATCTCCAGTCTCATATACTTTCCAGTCACCACAGAGACACCCAGTCTGCCAGTCTCTTCCCTCCCTTTGCTTCTTTCTCTGCCTTTTTGTACCCAGTTGTGACATCACATGTTTGCTTAATATTTGTGTCCTTTGTGGGCCTGAGTAAAAAAATACAGTCAGGGCTATGGAAAGTGGGAAATGAAACAGACAAAAAAAAAAAACCTGCAAGAAAGGACAACACAAATCACAGGCTTATCATCAGGTCAATAGTCAGACAACCAGGCAAAAAATGTTACTGATAAATATAGATGATAACCACCTTACATCATTCCTAGTGGACTTCCAGTCGACCAAGTCACAGTGTCGTCTTCCAAATTTCTTTAAAAAGAAGTTTTTTAGTGGACAAGTGCTCTTGAGGGGTCATGGACTAATTTGATTTAAACTTATTGTATAATTGCTCTCTCATTTGATTAGTGTTTCATACTTAGCTTAGAAGAGATGAAGATTTGAGGTCTGAGCACTATTACATACAAAACTTTCTACCAATAAAAAAGCATTACTCACCAGTGTCTGATTAAAGCGAAATCATTACATATAATGCAAACAACAGCATATGGTAAAGCCTCAGGTTTAGATGGACATTGCCTACAATTCTACAACAAATTTTAGCTCTCATGCCTGTGCTTTATAATATGCATAAACATGCCATTATTCCAGATACAGACTGAATGTCTTATCATGGTTAATACAGATCCAACTGGATTTGTTATAGAGACAGTGCAAGTGCTCTTCTCAACAGAAACACGTACCTCAGCAGTGACGGTCACACTCAATGCAGCAATTTAATCAATTAAATAGGATTTTTTTTTTATTAAATCATGTAATTCACACCAATTGGCTCATTAATACAAATAATTATTAGAAATCTTGGCTTTCTGTTGGCTATTAGGTTTGAAATACGTGATAAAAAAGTGTGAAAGGTTCATATACAGAATATGTTCTCTTGAATATGTCTAGTACAGAGACATCTGTTAAATCTATTCTTGATCAGATATCTGAATACAGCAAAGTGTCTGATTATGCAAAGAATCTTGGCAAATCATTGGCCTTGCCCTTTAATATCCCTCAATTTGTTGACATAGAACGATGGCCCCCCTTTTCAAATATCAGAGGCAGGGTTCAAATATCTTGGTGTATTACCCACACATAGAACCTAGAGAATTTCTTTATTAATAAATCACTTAGCTAAAATTTGCTGATTATCTACCACTTAATAGCTTTGGGTTGGTTCCATGTTCTACACAAATTAAACAAATAATGCTTTTCATTCTCAATTTGTACACCATGCATATTAAAAAACCATCACTGAAAGGGTGAATATATCATATACAACATGCATCTGACATGGAATGAGATTAACCCAGTAAGAACAGTACCTTACAGAATTGGTCAATATCTTTCCTCTATGCATAATCAAAATTGTATGACCTTTGAGATGGCTTAAACACTAAAACTTAGATTTTTTTTTACAAATATCTGCAGCTTTGACATTTCTCTATCTCAAGAAGATAAATATGCAGGGGAAAATGACGACAAATTCCAAGTATATAAACTGCTCTGTCATGGTTCAGACAATTGTGTTGCGAAAGCCCAAGGTCAGTGCAGGAGTGATCATCCAAAGTTCACCTCTATTACTATCAAATTGTGGAAATTAATTTAATTATGTGAATGCAGCCGTTAGATACTTCCTGATAAACCTCTACTATGCCCTCAGTTTAAGTTTAAGCAATATTTTCAAAATTAGATGTTTCATATGTATATTTATTCATTCAGATTGTAGTGCATACATGTTTTAATAAAACTTTTGGATTATCACCTGAACCATGGAGGGGAAAAAAGAGAGAGAGAGAAAAGTTTGGCTCAGAAATCAAAAGATCTTCTCTCACTGGAAAAACTGACTGCTCAGTGAGAGACATGACATGAAATATCTCTGTCTCCAATTCTCTCTCATTCCTGTAGAGACAAGCGTAACTGTCTATTATCCTCCTATTAATCTTTAGTACTACAGCTTGTTTTCTTCTTATACAATTTTGGAGAGTATACAAGCATATCAAACATTCTGAAAAGGATGATAGGAGTTCATACATATACACTATACAGTGTGAATGACTGAAAGAGGAGGCACTGCTTGGCCATTTTTCAGAATTAATACCATATATGAGAATACAAAATGTATACTATAATGGCTCACTCACTTTGAGTAACCACTTTATATTAGTCAGCCAAACTTACTGGACCAGTGCAAACATGGGGGCAACATGCACAGAAATTCTGCACACACACTAACCTGAGCTCAGGATCAAACCCCAGGCCCTGGAGCTGTGATGCTGCCCATTACACACTGTGCTGTTCCATGTAGACTCATTTTTATTTTTTTATTTCTTCTAAAGTATACTTCAGAATAAGACATTAGTAGTACACTTGACAAAAGTCAGCAAGGATCAGGATCTTTTCTCCAATTAATTTGTACAGTGCTTTTAACAGACAATGTAAGAAAGCAACTTTTGCTACAGATTCTTCGAACTTACAGAGGAAAGTCATTCAGAAATCAAACCGGTGACCTCCTGACCACTGGCTGCCCTTTTAGCCCTGCAACACAACTTGTTCTCAAACTCTGCTTTTGTTAATTTCCTATGCCGAAATGAGCCATGTTAATAAATATAAGGCATATGAATATAGCCAAGGTGCTGCACAGATAAGGTTAATGGGACTTAAAGTGACATGGATTTAATTACTAATGCTTCATAAAAATGCTTTTTAAAATGTTTGCAGATTACTCACATAAAATCACAGTAAATATTGTAATGTGGACGTTGTTTAAACATAAATATACAGTACTGTGCACTCTAATGTTAGCTAGCAAACCACAAAAATAGTAGCAAACTTTGTATAACCGAGTAACTACTTTTTGTCCATAATCAGTTCCGGTGGGTCTCTGTAGTAGCTCCCTTATAACTTAGCGGATGCGGTAGCTCAGTGGTTAAGGTGTTGTACTACTGATTGGAAGGTTGTGAGTTTGAATCCCAAGTCCCCCAAGCTGCCACTGCTACCAATGCAGGGCCCCTGAGCTAGGCCCTTAACCCTCAGTTGTATAAAATGAGAAACTGCAAGTTTCTCTGGATAAGGGCATCTGCCAGAAATATAAACTGGATTCATATTAGATTTTGTGACAACACAAAATAAAACGTTTGTATAAGGAACTACATATGAGCCAAACAGTCTGTCCTGTCAAGACACATCATATACACACAGAGGGGATGAAACAGAAGAGTTTGAATTGCTGTAACCCATAACAAAGGTGAAGGGACTCAGAAGTGACTCATGTTTTCTGGATATGATGTTCCATGCTTATAATATACCAGAACGTCTCAAAAGCAATCCTCAGGATTTCACAAGCATGTGCCCTTGTTTTAAAGATGTTTGGCATATTTTCAGGATCTCTTGTTCCTGTGGCTAAGGTCATGCTTATTTTGATTTATGGTGGATAGCTAAATGTTGTGCAAAATTCTTAGCATATCAAGAATGACTCAATTACACTCGAAGCAAAAGAGGGATGCATGCAAAATGCACATGCACAAAACCTAAATGCGTAATGGATATACAATGGATTTCGATAAACGGCAAATAAACAATGGGAATTTAACAATGAGGATTCTCCGAATTTTATGCAAGTTTATTTGCGTGATTGGACACTTTGCTGGGTATGGCTGTAAACTGTACTATGACCTCAGAAGCCTGTTAGTCATGCCTAGAATTCACTTTAGCCCTCTCTATACATCTTTATACAGGGTCCCTATACAAATCTGACTCAGTGAAGTGATGCCTGATAGGGCAGTGTAATATAAATAGAAAAGGTCTCAGTAAGTGGACTGTTTAATACATTATGAATTAACAAAATAACAATAAAGAATACAGGTACAATTATCCCTTAATGGCTCACCCCTTAACCTTGGGGTCCAAAAGTCCAAGACAGTCTATACTAAAAATCAGACAGTTCTTAAAACTGGAAATCAGCAGAAAGTGGGGGAAAAGAGAAAGACAAAATCTAAGAAAGAGACATTTCAATATTATCAATACTGAATGGTCAACACATTTGACCATGTTAATGCTAATTTGTATAAAAAAAAATCAAATTTTTTCCTCTCATGCCTTAATTGAAATTTACAACTTGTCCATTACTGCTCGTCATTAAAGCAAAAGAGGGACATGGCAAATACTGAGAAATTCTGACAAGGGTCTACATTTTACACAAATCGTCAATAATAATAAATTTGTAATTAAAATGCATGCTCTAGATGCACGTTCATTAGTGGTCTCAGACGTCTTGAGCTCAAGTGTGTATTACTGCATTCGATAAAGCTGTACATTAAGGTTCCCCTAACAATGTTAAGCGTGAGTTCAAAAAGATAATCTATATCTAGATAGTTATGGCACATTACTGTTTTAAACCATGTTCATCAACATGTCATCCATAGACGAAGCGATCGTTACATATAATGTTCTCTTCTGCCATAGGCACACAGACTTCTGGCACTGTTTTGTGAATCTTGGCAAGGACTCATCAGATTGCAGAAAAAAAAAAGTACACTGTCCCAACGGGAACTGGAACGGCTGCCAAAGAAGAGAAAGGAGCTGTCCTGGACCAGACAGATTTCAGAGAAAATGATTTAAAATGTTGACTCAGGGAAACAAATGATTTACCTGCTGCTGCCTGGACAATAGCAAGACCATGCAAATATATAAGATGTTGAACATTTACATTATAATACACAACCTTGTGACACTAATTTGGAAGAAATCAATTGTTTATGAGAATACCCTAAAAGGTTTTCTCTTTAAATATTCAGAATAACTCTTATGCTTGGGCTTACACATGCTGAAACAGAAATGAGTGAGGAATAGAAACCAGGGGCAGATTCTCTATATTCATTGGTACAAAGCAGGAAAAGAACCGACCCACTTTAAATAAATCTGGTTATGCTCTAATGTTTGTATAAACTAACAGTCAGAGACATCACCATGCTGGTTGAATAAAACTTCAATACAGCAAATATTTGGCATGGAATGAAGGACATTTTGAGCATAATCATATGGGGATAACAGTTTAATACAATCTTTTTTTAAACATAAAAAATGTACACAAATATACTGTATATATATTTTTTTGCTGGCTGAATCACTTTCACAATAAATATTAGATGAAATCTCCCCAGGAGAGAATAACAGCACTGAGCCTCTCACTGTAATGTTTACAGATAGAAAATCCTTGCAGAAAATGATCATAAAGGCTTTTTTATTATTATTATTATTATTATTATTATTATTTCTGGTGTTTGTGGATGTAGACTGCCCTCTGCAGTTCAACAGGATTCAAATCTGGAGACTGATTTTGGTCATTGCTAAATAATGCATTGGATGCCTGCCTTGAGTCATTATCATTTAGTAAGCTCTATTTCTGGACATGTGTCAGTGATCTAGCACAAGGTCAGTAAGGGATTCATTTTATACTGTAACAACCAGCACAAGTCAACAAATTTGTATGAATCTAAAACAGTGAATTCTGGGCTATTATTTTTCTACCTTATCATTTTCATTAGACCTGAAACTCCAGAGATTTTTTGGCATATTTACAGCTTATCAGTTTTAACAACATTCCTGACTATTGTAAGTGAACAATGGGTCTTTTTCTGGGCTGATCAGAGAGCAGACGCACAGAGTCCCACAGTACACCTGCACCCCAGGGAGTGGCCACAAACAGACTAACAACTCACTGTCCACTGGGGTTCACATACAGGGTAGACACAGATACTCTGAGCCAAGAATGTCCACTTCTGCAACTGTACGCCTTCCAGGCAGCGTTCTTTCAGCCCATTTTGATTCTGAAGTGTCGCTGTTATTGTCGCTGTTATTTTATACAGTAAAATCGTTCTGTTGTATACTACAGTGGACATGCTGTAAAATCAGAAATAAAAATATTTTTTAAAAATTCTAAATTGTGTGTTGTTCTTTTAGCTCCAAAGAGGCAGGAAATCACAAAAAAAGTTGAATTGAAAGATACTTTTTTTCCTTGGTTCTCAGGAGGATATACAAGCAGCATTGTTCCACATGTTGGTATTGTTACTGCTGAGTGTTTTGTGCCCGATACCCTTCAAATCATACCGTCTGTATGCAAACTTTCATGTGTACAGAAGATCTCTTCTGAATGTGTGCGCTGCATTTAAATGTAGGTTACAAGCAAGCAAGTGAAAGGTTCCACCGTATTGTGAAGTAAATCTGACCTCTGTGCAAAATGAAGGGACCGCACTAGGACCTGGAGTTTATCATAAGCACCAATGGAAAATGGGAATGTAAAGTGGCTTTCAATTAAGACAGCTTTTATGCTGGCCATTATAACAGCCAGACAAGTTGGTGAATTGCATGCATTATCATTCAGTATGCAGTACCAGAGAATAAACATGTCGTGCCGAATAGCCAAACCGTGCCAAAGGAATTAAGACAGAAGCATAGTAATAAATCTAGCAATCTAGCTGAGAAGAATGTACCCAGACCAACAGTGTGTCCAGTAAACATCATGTGATCAGCTGTCAGAACCTTGGCCAGCAATTTTATATGCTTTAAGGGGCACCATAAAAATGCTTTGCTGTCTAAAGACAAGATAGAGGCACAGGAATGCACAGGACAGGAAAAATAAAGCTACATTTCAAAACAATACCATTGTTAAAACTGCAAATTGTGACGCAGGTAAGCGTCATTGTGAAGGAAAAAAAACAAATACCAAAGATTTCTTTTTTTTTCTTTTTTACAAAATATGCTCTTTATTTAATCTCTCAAGATCTCTAAAACAATGATTTCATTTCATGACTAATCTCTTCACTCATTAAGAAACATGTCCATGAAATGTTGTCCTCCATAAACTAGATGCACATCTTTCATACAGACAAAGGACACTCAGACATCTCCCTTCCTTGCCTTTGAATAGAATAAAGCGTGCAAAATGCATTATTTCCAAAAGAGGTCACAATAGCAGCATATGAAACAGCAGCAGCATCTTTCTATTATGTCCAACCAGCGACAGACACACAAACACACAAAATACATGTACAGGTTGCTCTACAAAGACACCACAAAAGTTCTCTCATCATGGACCTTTTTTTCTTTCTTTTTTCCAAAAAATCTTTTTTTTTTTTCTTTTTTGAATGAACTTTTCCAAGAGTTATGTCAGGGGCAAACATGTAATACCAAATAGTCCAAATAGAAAAAACAATAGTTTTTTCCTTTATCCTCCATCATTATAGCAAACACATGAATAAGGCACACAGACAAACAGAAAAAGAAAAGAAAAGAAAGTTTGTCACAGTTGGTGGCTTTTAACACATCTATGCATCAGGCAATAACTTTTTCACACTCCAGTAGCATACCTTCACAAAGACTCTGCTAGCTGTGGGCAGCAGATGGCAGTAGCAGGTCAAAAAAGTGGTGGCCGAACTGCATAGAAGTCCATATTAGTTATAATCCAGTTGTATTTCAAACCCACAGTCATCTACAGGTGCAGGATTCTGCAATCATGTCTTCATATTCTTTGTAGACAATGCTGCCATTCTTTTCCATCATCAGCACACTGATAGGTTTGTATTTGTAAGGCACACAGGACGGCAGTGGGATGTCAGCAACACCGAGCTCACTGATGACGGTCTGGACGATGGCATGGTTCGGTGAGTTGTAGCCATAGTGCAGGATGCGAGGGCAGTCGCCCATGCAGTAGCGAGGGTTGTACATAGGGGGTGCAATGATCCAGTGGTCCCAGCCGAGGTCACGGAAAGCCACACGGTATGAGTGGAGCTTGCACTGGTTCTTGCCTACACTGTTTTTGGACCGCTTGTAGTTGGGAATGTCGGAACCGATGCTGCCGAGTTCTTTGGACCGGCGTGACCTTGAGCCAGTGTGAGAAGTGGCTTTGACGTACTTTGCCCATTCCATAGGATGTCCCTCTTCTTCCAAGAAGAGAAGCAAGGCAGGGGCTCTCAAATGGTTTTGTGGTGGGAAATGTCTCTTGCGTGTCCTGTGTCTTGCGACAGAATGAACTGGGCCAAATTCCCAACACTTGTACTGAACATAGAGGACAAACAGACTGCCTCTAAGTAGAGACACATGGGATGTGACATCCGATTCAGTCCACATGCTTCGAGGGCCCAGAATGACAACATCTGTGTCATTAGTATGCTGCGAGGAGGAGACTCTGGCCTCACACATAAACAGAGGGTACGATGCCACAGGTGACCTCAGATGAATGAAAGATGCCCTGTTTAGTTTGCTCAGTGGGAGGTTTTCCAGTTCATATTGCACGGTGTAAGAATACAGCAGGTCTGGCCAGGGCAGGGTTAGAGCCAGAAAATGGGGAGAAAGAAAATCACTTTCTGGGAAGCAATCAGTTTGGTTTACTTATTTAAACACAGAATTAGATATATATTATAAGCAGAATTTTGACAGCAGATCATTATCATTCACTGCTTTATAAACTCACTGCATAATCTGAATATATTCATTGACTATAGATTAGTTTAAACATATGATGTAATCAATACTTCCAATCACAGCAGAACATATCAAGCCAGAACGTGGAATGTGGGTGAACGCATTAATGGATGGATGGATGGATGAATGAATGAATGAATGAATGAATGAATGAATGAATGAATGAGCTTTACCATTTGATGAGGAGTGGAACCGCTTGCCGGTGACGGATGCATGGATCAACCTGACGGTGTTGGACCCAAACATTTTGCGTTGCTTCGGCCTGCCGTCTAAATTAGCTGCTTTTCTATACAGACTCCACATGAACTGCAGACTTTGATCTTCTGCTTGTTTTTTGGAAAACGTGTTACTGTTGGGGTTTCTCTGCTTGGGGTGGCTTTTCCGGCGACTCTGTTCTGTCAGCACCCCGATATGTGGCGGGGGAAAGGCCATTTTATCGGCCGCGCACGTGAACGCGGGTAACAACAAAAAGAAACACGACAGTACACAAAGTCTGTGGAAGCTGTGACTGCCGGCAGCCTTCATCTTTAACTTCTGCCACGGACGAGTACAACTGGCAAGGCTACCATCGTCAAAGAAAGTCACCTGACTGCCGTTTGCCGAGCCTTTCTGCGGCCTCTAAATTATCATGTTTAGCGTGTCCGCACCTGGTGACGTCAGCGACGCGACGTCAATCACTTGAGACATTTGTTCTATTGACAAATAAAGTTAAAGAGACTTCTTTCAGACTTATTCATCGCCACTGTCCTGTTAAAACCTTCACTGGGTCAACATTTTAATTGGGCATAGGTTGTACCTTTTGTGATTCATATCCAGAGACTATTTAACATCTTTTTTTTGTGATCATACCAAAAAAACTCGGGCAGGATATTTCCTTTTCCATTTCAAATTTCATATATAAGAGCTATATTTTAAAGACATTTTGTTTGGATTGTTCATTTTTGAGAGATATAAATGTGCATTTTTTTCTCTTCAACAATTATTTCAATAGCAAAATATTTTAAGGTATTAAAAGTCCCCTTTTCTCTCACTGTCATAAAGAATTTATATTAACTCTTTGTCCACTTCCTGTGTTTTTTATTTTATTTATTTTATTTATTTTTTATTTATTTGTTTGTTTTGTCTATTGTCGCTGAATGCTGTGGAGTTTTTGTCTATACCTGTACCTGTGGCTTTTTTTTCTTGATTCCTATGTCATGTTAACAAAATAATAAATAAATAAATAAGAAAGAAAAAAAAGACATGAACCTGTTTCAAACTGTGATCTCTTCTATATATATTTAATGCCACCAGATTTACTATCTGTCACTCTAATTTAAACAAATTTAAATCCTAAACCAAGTGCAACAAGTGTAAATATATATATATATATATATAAATATATATATATATATATATATATATATATATATATATATATATATATATATATATGCTATTATCACTGGGGTGTTACCCTCAAGGGTATATCTTTTTTACACCATAAAGGCCTTAAAAATATTTATAGTGCATACCTAAACAGTAAGGACAACTCTTAGAGCTTTAATTAGATTTTAAATTAATACTTTAAAGGTACACTGCCTGCACAAAGATACACAACAAAAGATATACCACCACAGTGAAAGGAATGGCATGCCTTATTTCTAAGAGTGGAATATTTTTGTGGCTAATGATTGTACAGTTTTAAAAAATTTCTATTTGAGACTTGAAAAAAACAAAACCTATCTTTCGTAGCGGTCAACCTATAGTATACCTTCTAGGCCTTAATCATATAGTCAGTCAACCTGAGGGACCTTTTAAGCTTCGAGATGTAGCCTGTTTTCCAAGACTGTAGAATACATAGGATTTGTCCAGGTTTAGTGTTTAGGATGTTTTATTTACAGGGTATCGATGTAATGCCTTTACTGTACTGGCTTCACACTCGATTTTTATTTTTAAAAACTGAATGAATTGAATCAAAATACCACCAACCAGATTTGAATCAACATGAGCTCCCTTAAACCATTATGAACTGAAGTGACTTCTCAGGCATATTATTTGAGGTCATAGTTGTGGTGACAAGGACTATTTTACTAGCCTCTGCCACCTTGTGCCACCCATGTGGCCATCTCTCAGTAGGGTTGTGGTCATTAGCTCTTTTTAATTGTATGCTGTTGATCTAATATTGGCTTGCATGTATTCTGATTAACTGGAATCTTAGGGGTAAAAAAGTCAAGGCTTTGAGGCAATGTGCCCATTCCAACCAACCAGCCAGCTGTCAGCTCTCACACTTTATAGCTACACATCAGGCCTAACACATGCTTCCTTCTCATCCACTTGTGAGCAAACCACATCTTTTCATATTGCTGCTCATGCTATATAACAGGCCAGCATAGCACACTAGAAGAGGGGTGTCCAATCATAGCACACTAGAAGAGGGGTGTCCAATCTTGTCCACAAAGGATTATTCTGTGTGTGCAGGTTTTCATTCCAAACCAAGCAGAAGTCACACCTGATCATCTATTAAAAGTCAAGATCAGCTGATTAAACATGTATGGCTCTTGCTTGATTAGAATCAACACCCACACAGAATCCCTCCCACAGCTGCATTGGACAGTTTTACTCCCTTGGCTCATGGGTACAGATGAATGAGAACTGAACACACGATCTCCTAATCTCCAAATGCCAGAAATGTAAATTATTATTATTATTATTATTATTATTATTATTATTATTATATGGTATCCTAAGTCTGTGACCTATTGAACCAATGTTAATATATTCATTGATAGAGACACTTTATCAAACCACTTTTGTACATTGCTCTGGATAAGAGCGTCTGCCAAATGCCAGAAATGTAAATTATTATTATTATTATTATTATTATTATTATTATTATTATTATTATTATTATTATTATTATGCTTATTATGGTATCCTAAGTCTGTGATCTATTGAACCAATGTTAATATATTCATTGATAGAAATATTTTTTCAAAGAACTTTTGTACATCGCTCTGGATAAGAGCATCTGCCAAATGCCAGAAAGGTAAATTATTATTATTATTATTATTATTATTATTATTATTATTATTATTATTATTATTATTATATGGTATCCTAAGTCTGTGATCTAATGAACCAATGTTAATATATTCATTGATAGAAATACTTTTTCAAAGAACTTTTGTACATCGCTCTGGATAAGAGCATCTGCCAAATGCCACAAAGGTAAATTATTATTATTATTATTATTATTATTATTATTATTATTATTATTATTATTATTATTATTATATGGTATCCTAAGTCTGTGATCTATTGAACCAATGTTAATATATTCATTGATAGAAATACTTTTTCAAAGAACTTTTGTACATCGCTCTGGATAAGAGCATCTGCCAAATGCCACAAAGGTAAATTATTATTATTATTATTATTATTATTATTATTATTATTATATGGTATCCTAAGTCTGTGATCTATTGAACCAATGTTAATATATTCATTGATAGAAATACTTTTTCAAAGAACTTTTGTACATCGCTCTGGATAAGAGCGTCTGACAAATGCCAGAAATGTAAATTATGATGATTATGATGATTATTATTATTAAAATTCAAACAGGTTGCTCTGAATGGTTGCCAGTTCTAAATGGGTTCTACGTGGATTTTTCTCTTTTTGTTTGTTAGGGTTCTCCATTTAAGAGTTCTCATCAGAGGGCCAAATGGAAGGAGACTTCTTGGTGCTGGACTGAGGGTTATTTTTAAGAATGTTGTGTTATGTATGAAGTCGTATCTAAATGGTGCCGTTTCACTGAACTGATTTATGTCACACAATCGCTTTGTATGGCAAAGTTTTAGCCCATCCTGGCTAGAGAGGGAAGTTTACTTCTGTATGCTGACCTGGGTGCAGTTTTGACACAGCATTTTTTTTAACAGTTAGCTGTGGGATCTGCGTAGGAGGAGGAGCAGCTCCGCCATCCGCGGAAAAGCCAACTCGAAGCTGGACAACGGACAAAGCAGCGGATAGCCGTTGAACTTAGTCCCGCCCCTTTTCCAGTGAAACTCGACCCCAAACGGCCGTTCCACCTGTCAATCAAATTGACTTTTCAGCCTGAAGCATTTCCTTCACGCGGAAGCTCGGCATGCCCGTCCTGAGCAGCACATCCCTCCCCTCCCCTCCCCTCCCTTGCCCTGCCTCGTACCGCTGCTTCCCGTGTTGTTGTTAGTGATGGAGAAGCAAGAGTTCGTGGTGTGAGAAGAAGTGTGAGGCTCGAGTAGGAAAAAGTCCCGGAACCAGCATGGAGACCGTGGAACAACTCGTGACCTTTAATCACATCCACGTCGAGCTTAACGGAGGCGCTCCGTGGGGTTTCACCCTGAAAGGAGGACTGGAGCACGGAGAGCCGCTCATCATAACAAAAGTAAGTGTGGAGGAAAAAAAAACCCAGTTTTCTGTTAGTCATTAGGAGAGGAAGGCGCGCGCGCGTGTGTGTGTGTGTGTGTGTGTGTTCACATGCTGGAGGAAAGGGAAAATGTTTGGAGTTACTTTGTAACAAAGTTTGACCAGGAGTCTGGTGTCAGATTTCGAGTACAACTTCTCTGCTTTTGCATGTTGCATGCATTTAACCTCCAAACCTTGGCCATTTGTAGAAGTGTTTTGCACTGTGGTGAATGAATGACTTGCCGGATTCCTGAGCGCACGAGCTTCCTGTCTACATCCATGTGAACTGATCTGGTACTTTCCTAATAATTGGAGCGTGCGTGTGCAAACTCCTCAAATCTGGCGCTTCTCCAATTCTGTGAAATGGTTTAATTGTTATGTTTATTGAATTGATCCACTCCGTGCTGGAATATTAGCAAATCAGATTGAATTGTCCTTATTTTGTTTGACAGATGAAGCACCTTTCCAACTCAAATATTGGAAATAATTTCATTACATTCAGTGTTTTTGTTTTTACTTTTCTTTTTTCATGCTGCAAGAGCTCAGAAACCAAGATGGCATTTTGCAAGCAGAAGCTGATGTTTTTATTTCCATGTTTGTGTATACCTCACTTGTGTATAGTTCTTTCCTGGCGCCTTTCCCAGATGTTGGACATTGCAGCACATTAAGACAAGGTTGTAAACCAAGCACCCTGGGAGTGTACCTATGCAGAAATTCACTGCTCATGCACATTGCTAACTTTCTTTTTTTTTTTTTAATTCACTGTATCTTAGGCAATGGAAAAATTCTATAGTGCTTACTTGATATTTAGCCAGATTGGGAGAGAGGCTGCGCATTCAGATTTCAGGAAAATCTATATTTTTGGATTATGTCGATTTTTCTGTTTGTTCCTGAAAATGCTGAACTTTGAAAAGCCCCTTTACAAAATTATGAACTCTCAGTAATCATGAACTCTCAGCAATTTAACAATCCTAATTTCTGAAAAATCCTAATTTCTGAAAAATCCTAATTTCTGAAAAGGTAAGCTTTAAAAACACTTCAATAAAGTTTTACATATTCTTTCCTATATACATATATCCGTGTTGGAATAGGCGAAAGCTCTGGTTAGAGTCAGTAGGTTATTTATGAACTTTGCAAACAGATAAACTAGAATACAGACATTTATTTAATCTCTATATTCCGTCTCTGGTCAGTAATAAATCAGACCGTTTATCTGTACTGCTTTCCCATTCGGCCGCGTTTCAGTGCAGGAGGTGGTGAGGAAACTGTATTTAATTTTCTCTCTGCCTGTTTCAGCATTGCTGCGTTCTGTCGAAATTGTTGATTTGTTTTACTTGAATGAAGATGTTTTAGGGCACAAGAGCCACAGAGATCACATTCCCAGACTCACCCCCCCCGAACTGATGTAGGGGGAGGGGGAGGACGCTGGGAGAAAGAGGGAAAAGTTAGGGAGGTGGGGGAGAAACTTAGTGCAAGTATGAGTGTAAGAAGAAATTGGCTTACTTCGCACTTATTTTGAGCTCACATGGAAAATACATTTCCTTTTGGTTTATTCGTTTATTTATTTGCATTATATCGGACATTCATGCATCCTGTATGTGATACTATAGTCTTCTCTGCAGAGGATCTTTCATTTTTGTTAGTATTATAGACACATTTCCAGAGGATTAGTGATCCTAGTGGTCCAGATTGATGTCAGGATGAGCATTAACTAACCTTACAACATCTGTGTAAGGCTTTGTGGGTATTGTATACCATTTTTCAGGGTGTATTGATGTGGTGTGCCCCTCCTCTTCCAGATGGTATCATGTGCTGCATGACTGCTACTCCACCCAGTCTCAGATGTGTCCCACTGACCTCAGGGTCTTTATCATGATCTGAAGTGTGACTAGTGCGATAAAGAGGTGTTACAGATATTCGCTATATTCTGATTCTGGACTTTCACATCATCAGTGATCTTTTGAACTGGTTTAAGGGATGTTGTCCATTTGTGTAGTCCACTATTTCTATTTCTATACAACTTCTAAAAAAACGTAAAAGAAAAACGTAACTTTATTCCAGGTTCACAGGCTCAGAAGGTGTTCTAAGTGCAGCTAAATGAGGTTTTTTGAGCTTATGCATGCCTAATGGGGCCATGAAACGCCCTGGGTAATCAGTGAGCTATAACCACACTTTGGAGGTTGGACCATGGCCAATCTGATAACCCCATGCTGCCCTCACGACTCACCCTCTGTAGACAACTATGTTGTATTTGAGTTGGGGTTTTCTACCACTGTGGCTCTTTATAAAGCTATTTGCCAGGGGGCAAAATTCTTCAAGCGAAGCTACTTACACATTTTCCATCTGATTTAAAAGCAAAGCACGACCTGCATGTTTGATGGATTCTTAAACCTATCAACCATATCCAGACCTATACATCAATCCCACTGTTTATCACATTATTCAAAGCAGCCTGGTAAATGGTACTGATATGTCCAGTTCAGCATTGGCCCCGAATAAACTCTAAATCTAAATCTAAATCACATTATTCTACCGAATAAACTCTAAATCTAAATCACAGATTTCTACTAATGCCACTGTGAAGCATGTGACTGTTTTAAATGAAATAGGAGGTGTAGGAAAGGAAACTTTAGCTTGAGTGATTACTGCCGTTGTAAAACCCAGTGTTGTGAGGACTCATAGACAGTGCTTTATTTCTGGTATAAGTTCACCACAGCTCTGACTGTCATGTAACAGCACCAATTTGAATGTCCAAAATTCCCAGTTCCTGTTATCCAGTCTGAATGCGGATTGATGTAATGCAGATGCAAAGGGTGGCACTGTAGGGCACGACACGCTGATGGAAAACTGCCACTGACTTTTCCATGCTTACACTAAACCACTAAATAAATGGCAACTAATCTCAAATCTCTGAAAGACTCTGTGTTTTCCCCCATTCTGTCTCTCAGTTGCTTAGTCTCAGGGTTTGGGATGGAAACATTGTGCATTCCCTTGCTTTTCTCATTTTCTGCTGTGAAGTTTATATAGACCACAGGGCACTTTAGTCATACTTTTCTCCCCTCTTTCTAATTGCCCAGTGGAACTTATTCCCAGGCACCATAGTTCTGGGATAAAGGAGGAGCTCTGGAAATGTTGTAAACATGGAAATGTTGCTCTGATCCATAGTTTCAGTGCAACTGCTGGGATTTCAAGGCTTTGCATTCATTCAGCTCCATAACATCACCAATGAGCGCCATGTGAAGAGAACTGCTTCCTCTTTTCTGTCATCTAGTAACTACAGACTTCTGTTTCTGGAATGTTTTCCCCTAGTTAAATCAGGCACAGTATCTGTGTGACTACTGTTTGGGAGACATCACTATGAGGTAATGAGTATTTTCGTACTACTGATTTTATGGACTTTGTGAGGAAGTGGGTGAAACAATGTTTTATTTCGATGTTGGGCTGGACCTTACAGAGTCTGTAGCTGATTTTTGGGTGTGGGAAGAATCTGATATCTGGTAGGAATGTGAGTTTGGCTCCTGTACCATTTGCCTTGGGTGGAGGAGATTTGATGGAGAGAGAGATATTTGGGGTCTTATTGCTTCAAATAAAGTCCAGCATATTTCTGTTTCTACGTGTCCTGCATGGTGTGAAATTCTGTGGACATGCTCTGGGGTTGTTGTGTGATTTAATCGAGAACAGAATGCTCTCTCTAAGCACAGATTTGTTACTTCTGATAGTAAAAGAGAATAAAATGCAAGTGAGCACTTGAAACTGCTGTAGAAATTTATGATCTTGTTTTTGTCTGTGCTGTGGAAGTGTTTATTTTGGAGATGAAAAGTCCCTGTTTTCAGCATGGTACTGATAAAGGCGTGCTGAATGTCAGTCAGTACCATACCATTCCAGTTACCGGGTGAATCTTTGCAATCTTCTGTTGTCAAGATCTGCAGAAAAAATGTACAGGTACCAAGATCTGTGTGCTGTCAATCAACATCACACATGTTAATGCCATCTCCTGTCAAATGTGATACTGACATTATCAGACTGATAAATCTCTTAATATTTTTACTTAGCAAGTTACCTTATAACATTTAAATCGTCTTCTAAATTTATGAAATATAATAAATATTGTTTGAGATTTTTAAGTAAAAAAAAAACCTTCTCCAGCTTGCAGAGAGAGTGAGAGAGAGAGAGAGAGAGAGAGAGAGAAAGAAAGATGGTCGAAATAAGGGGAGACTTTGTTTGAACAAGGTTAGCAAAGGGTGCAAGGTCATTCCTCACACATTACATCCTTAAAAGACACACCATGGTCCTATTCATGAGCAAGGGGAAATGGAGAGATGGCAGGTCATGTATTCAGCTGTCATGTGCACCCCCCCCACACACATTCATGTTTGATATGACATTGACGAATCAATCTGTCTTCGCTTTGACCCAAAAGGTCACCGACTCTCTGACACCACCTGTTGTTCTTTTTTGGAAACGTGTCCTGTAATAAGCTTGATGTTTCTGATGGAAAACTAAATAGTGTCCTTTCAGCACCGTGCTGTGTTGTTGAGCACTGGCCTAGGTATTTGCCTGGGATTGCCTTTGTTTGAATTAGGAATGTCACCTTTTCCAGTTAGCAAGCATGATGCCAAGTGCACCAGGAAACTGATGAGCCTTTAATTTGTCCTTTCAGATTTAAATTCAGTGAAATAAACACTAGTTCAGTCCCATCAGGAGGTCTTTAGTTCATCTTGTTGGACGCATTTCAAAGGTGCCTTCTCACCTCTTAGTGGGAATCGTGTTATTGTGAGAGTGCATGCACAGCCTCTGGAAAGGCTTCAAAAGCTCAGTGCATGTCTGAAACATGATTGATCGCTTCAGGATGTTTGTGAATATTTGCCAGCAGTGATCTATGGTGTCTCAATAGTTGCGTAAATGGATATTTAAGTACCATTTGATACACACTTGATTTGAGTGTATGACTAAGTAATGGAGTTATACAGAGCCAAGTTGTTGTTCTAACTGTCGGTTAAAATGTAAGCAGAGTCGTGTGTGTTATTGTGTTGTCTGAAATAAGGCTTTAGTAACCCAAGTCGTGGCCTTACAGCGAAAGGGTTTTGTGGTTCTGGTACATGGGTAGACATGTTGACAACATTGTACTGATAATGAAAAAGATTGGTTTATGATTTGGCTGTGTTTGCTGCAATCAGTGCTGCTCTTGTAGTTAGTGATTTGAAGGGTGCTGAGATCATTATGCGGTATGAAATTATGATGGTGGGATATTTCTGATTCTTGTACAATGTAACTCATTTGAACAGATTTTTTTTTGCTTACTTTGGACTTTTTAGTTGAAAAAGGTTTAAAGTACTGGTTTGTGTAAAGGTTACGTTTTAGACAACCCCTTATTTCGACCATAGTGAGAGACTTTTTTTGTACTTGGCTATTATGGTTGTATGGGAAATGGTTTGACATGGCTCGGGGCAGCTTGCCACATGTATGTGGTTGTTTGATTGGGCAAACTTTGCAAATTGTAGTTGTGAAATAAAAAATAAGTACTTCAAAACACATTCCTCCACAGAGAGGCATTTCTTGCACCCTTCTTCCAACGTCAAAACTAAAGGCAAGACAAAACGTTCTCTGTCAAGTTGCAGTAAATTATGGAATGCGTGTTTCTTTACTTCATTAGAAGAAGAAAAAAAAGCCTTTAACTCGCTTGCATACAGCCTCAGGGTTGTGTGTCACACCTTTAAGAGTCCAGTAGCACAATGGAACTTAAGTCTCAGTCAGGCTGCAACACAGCTCAACTCACTGAGGTAGAGCACACACTCATTTTTCCCAGCCTGAGCCATCAATAAAGCCTTTGTCACTCTCTTCTCACACTGTCTGTCTCTTTCAACCTCCCTCTCTCTGCCTCTATCTCTGCATCTCATTTTAATCTCAACTCACTCTCCCTTTTGATCCGCGATTCCTCTCGACTGCTCCTGCTTCCACTTCGCTCCATCCACTTTTCTCTCGGCCTTCTGCTTTAAGTTTGTGCCAGTGACAGGATTGTCAATGGCATCCAAGTGTGTATCCGTGCTCAAGCAAGGACAACCACTGAAGTAAGATATGGGACAACATACTGATAAGCACTTTTGTTTTGGTGTGGGAGTTTGTGTGGGAGTGTGTCTTGGGGATGAGGGGGAGGGTTTTGGGGTTGACAGGAGAGATAAAAGAAGTCTGAGGGAACACTGGGCATAACGCAGATGTGTGTGTGTGTGGGGGGGGGGGGGGGGTTGTGGAGTACAGGGTACTGGTTGAAATCCTTACACATTCATAGACAAAAGCAGTGCTCCGGAGAAGAGGTTACTCGCAGTGCCCAGCTTCTCACCCCCACTCAATCCCCTGTGACGATTACAATAGCTGGGAGTCAGATCTCGTTAACTGAGTGTATTCACTAATCATGAGCATGCACTTCCGTTGCTTAGCAATCAGTTCACTTTAGCTGAGTTGCTTCAGGACAGGCATGTAAGAGCCCCATTTTTCAATGAAGTAACCTACTGACCCACATTTGGTGAATTAACATGTTTCAGGTAATGCCTTTCAACTTCTCAGTAATTATAATTCGTTTATCAGTTCTTTTTAAGAAAGTTCTCTACATTTAAGAGTTTCCTCAGCTTCTAAAAAAAAAAAAAAAAAACCCCAAATAAAATAAACACTCCTTACAACGGTTGTGATGCATGATGATGATGTTTTGTTGGGTAAATTGACCTTAATATAATTTTCATGTCTCCTACTATTTAGTTTTGTTAAGTGCCTGTGAAGGCATAACAAAAACAAGTTTATTCTTCACAAAACATTAAGCAAAGACAAAGAAGGGAAAGTGACACTGGATTTTAATGTACCGTCAGTTATAGTAGCACCATTGGAGTTTACACTTGATTTAATTCATATAAAATGCATAATGAGAAGATATCTTATTATCCTATTGTCAATACAAAATTGAAATCTGAATAGAAAATATAGCAGAAGAACAGGACATGCTGACATGTCAGAGTTAGAAATAATTATTTTGATGGAAATGATGAATGTTTTCTTCATCAAAGAAAACACTTTTTGTAGCAGTTACAGCCTGGGCATTCTAGCGGTCAGTTTTTCAAGATAATCTGATGAGATTTCACCCCATGCTTCATGGAGCATCTCCAACAAGATGGATTGGCTGATGGAGTCTTATACATAGTGCCCTTTTAGATTCTGTATATGCCACTCGTGTTGTTCCACACCAACCTTGGCAAACCATGTTTTTAATCAAGCTTGCTTTGTGCACAGAGGCATTGTCATGCTGGAACATGTTGGAGCCCCTTAGATCCAGTGAAGGAAAATCTTAATGCAAAGACTCTTTCTAACACTTTGGCAAAGGTTTAAGGCCCTCATATAGGAGTTATGGTCAAGTGTCCATATATATCTGGCCATATTGTGTGTGTTCTTATTCTGCGTTGCACTAGGAATTATGATAATATTGTGCTGAAACAACAAAACCATATTATCTGTAGTATCTGATCCTCATGCTAAAAGCAGCACAAACCAGCAAAGGCAGTGTTTTTTGGGCAGAAACATTGGTAAAGTATCACTTTAAAGAAGGAGACAGACAAACAAAGACAAGTTTCAGACTCAACAGGAGATGTGGAAGCTTCTGGAAAAGGAGAGGGGTGTATGTGGGATTCCTCCTGCAGCAGTGAGGCCTCGTCGAGCTGCGACCGCTGGCACATTCTGCACTTCATGGCAGGGGGTTACCGTAGCGACTCTGCTTTTGATTGGTTTTGGAACCTAAGCTTTGCGTGTGTGTGTGTGTGAGAGAGAGAGAGAGAGAGAGAGAGAGAGAGGTGATATTTGTGTTTTCTGAATGGTTGCTCTTGAATGAAGTTCCCTTGTGGCATTTGGTATCAATTTCCATGTTGAATATGTATCAACACACGCAGTGAAACTAATTGATATGCACTCAAGCACCAGGGAACTATTATTATGTTACAGTCAAGGAGAGAAGAAATATGTCACACACAAGCTCTGTTTGTATTTGTCTTAGGCTCAGGTTTGTTGCTCAACATAACAGACTGCCGTAAGCGTTCATCACACAGACTTTTCATGCACACTGTGGATACACACTATACTCACATACGGGGGAAAACTTATTACTTTAGCCTGTTGTTTTTTTTATATATATATGGATCTGCCAGGACCTAAAGTAAACATCTGATGTAAATTTGAGCTGCTTTTATTTCCTCTATACGTGCCTTTCATCCATGTCATTTAGTCTTTTTTTGGATCTTCCCACACGTAGATGTGACGGACCTGTTTTTCCTGTAGGCTCTGTGTAAATGAAGCGGATGAGAATCCCAGTCTGTACTGCCTAGACTTCCCGGAATGTCTTCATCCTACTCACTTCCTTGTCTTTCACACTTCTTTATCCCTGTTCTTGTTTCAGCCAGGACATACAAACCCTCTGGGGAAAATCACTCTTTTTCTTTGTTTTGTTTTGTTGTGTTTCAGCTGTTGGACAGTCACATGTTTTGTGAATATATACGTAGATCATCTTATAGTTTAGTCTAGATTTGGAGCAAAGGAAAATGTTTTCGCTTAGCCATATTGTTAATAAATCTGCAAGAACATAATGAACAAAACATATTCCGGAATAAATGAATGGATGGATGATTGGGGTATTAAGAGAAGAGGAAGAAAGAAAACAGGGAAAGATGGAAAAAGACAGGGGGATGACTCTTTGTTCACAGGGATCTTGCTGTTTAATGGGAACAGATGTTGCATGTGTTAATCATTGGCTGTCGTCTGACAAACACACACACACACACACACACAATGTCCATGTAGATGTACATGAATGAGTTCCCTGGACTCTCACTAATATATATCATCTTCTGACACTAAACATGACCAATATAACCCCATGGCTGATATATCCATATTGACATTCAAGTACACGCAGGAGAGTGATAACTGAAGCACAGCTGTCTGAAAACAGAGATGACCAACAACTCATACATGCCATAGACCTGGAATGTGTTTATTTGTTAAGGCACATGCTCAGAAATTTGCAGGGGTTTTACCTAAGGTAACTTTTGTTAACATTTTTATTGTATAAATGTAGCATTTCTTTTGCTCAGCAAGTAAGATAGCAGGGACAGGAGACTTATTCGAACATGTCTACAAAGAAAATAGAAATACAAAAAGATTAGCTGCTGAATTCCAACTTTTAAAAGTTATAGTATTGGCAAAAAATCATACTGGGCAACTTTCTTAACATCAGCAGCTTTTGTGTCCGTGTTCATCCATGAAAAATCCCACATCAGACAGGCTTGCATAGATCCACTCTCAAAGGATTCACAGATTATGGCCAAACTTTAAGACATTCCTCACCCACACCCAGAAATATCCACACTCTGGAGACTCTGTTTCTGGGCTGCATGTCTTTGGCTGCCTCTATGTTAATGATTTTCTGACTGGGGAAATCGTTACCAGCATTGATAAAGAAGCATTTGTCTGAAAGCCGCATTCTTGGACAAGTCCGCTCCCCAGCGTTCCTCAGCACTGGCCTCTTTTGGACACCTCCTTGAATTTATGGCTCCGAACAAGTGTGTTGAAACCCATCTCGTAATTCTTTAGAAACATGTTTTGACATGTCTTTCAAATGTGTTTGATATGCTAAAAGCCCTCAGATTAGTGTTATTAAGTGTGAGTTATTTATCTCCTTCCAAGTGAAATCAATTCACTAATTCCTGCTTCTCTGTGTGTCATCAGCTAAGACCTGCTTCCTAAATCTGGTTCTATCCACTACTTTCCAAAAGAATTCTGAATCTTTCCACAGGTTAGCTCTTAAGCAGAAGATAGTTTTCCTTCTGTGCTTTTTTTCTTTTCTTTTTTTTTGGCCTTTGAGAGATTGTTGAGGTCCATCAGGTGACTGGGCAGCTGTATGGTGCCCTCATGTGCCCATATGTGGCACAATGGTTGGCAGTGAGCCAGAGGGCCAGGCAGGCAGAGCTGGACGCACCCTGTTATTTATAGAGCATTAGCAGCAGTGACCTCATCCAGTCAGGCTGGAGTGTGTGGGCTCGGACTGCGAGACAGCAAGCTCATTCTTCTCTATCTCCTCCTATAGAAGCAAGTTGGTAGTCTGGTTCAGCTACTGCGAACAAATCAGCCTGCTGTGTTCCTTTCTGTTATGTTGCTGGTTTGAAAAACGGGAGATGTGCAGGTCTTTGGTTCAGTAGCTCAGGAATTCTGCTGCTTTTTATAACATCACAAAGAACCAGATCAGGAACAAGCCATCTTGCTCTAAGTGAATGAACTTGTTATTCAGTTTAATATGATTTATTCATACAATATCTCATATAACTAACTGTACTATAAAAATTGTCATTATACCTCAGTGTTTTATAGTTCATCACTGTATTATCAGATTTGGTTTTGAAGTGATGTTAATAAAGTATATTGTATCAGTCTTTTCTTTTGCCCATTTCTCATTAATCATACAATGGATTTGAATTTTATTCAGCATATTTTGGTATAATACAAAGAATGATGGCAAACATGTTCAATGACATTTTGTTTTTTCAGAACTGACATAGTCCCAACTGTGGTGTTTTCATCATAGCGGTGAAGAAGGAACGATCACATTCTTAAATCTGTCTCTTAAACAGTAATGCATAATTCTTCCACAGCTTATAAAATAAAATGAAGAATCATCCCTTTGCTACCCAAACATTCTTTTCAGTTTTTCTGGCTAATACAAGCAGAGAGAGAGAATCTCTGAAGGATGGAGCCTCTTTTTTTTTTTTTTTTTTTTTTTTTTTTTTTTTACTTGTAAATGTCTTACCTTGGTTGTCAGCACAAATATATATATATATATATATATATATCTTTATATGGTTAAATTGAAAAATGGCATTAACAATTATATTAACAATATACATGTACTTGAATAACTTGATTGTTTGGCTGAAATCCAAATTGATCAAATTCCTTGTAATGTTCCTTGAATTCCATGACGCTCGTTCCTTCTCAGAGACTCGGAGCTTGGGATTGTGCAGACACTTTTTTGGCAACTGCTAAGAATGGCCTCTCAAAGCCACTTATTGTATTGAGGCTATTCCCACTACGGGAGTTATAATCTTCTAGCCTTGTTCGGGTAATTTAAGATGGCTCTCACCTCCCGAGGCTGAAATGGAGAGTGTATTTTATCTTGCTGAGGAGTGGCAGGAAAGGAGGTACAGTGATGCCATTTGTTTCCTCTCCTCACCCACTGACTGCTCCTCATTCCTCCCACCGTTTTGTTTTTACAAATGAAATATGATAATTAAAAGCTAGAGAACATTGCGCTCCCACTACTGCAAGCTGCCTCCTCAACACCGTTGTCTGCCAGGTTCTTTTTGAAGAATGGGGTGCAGAAGTTTTTTATTTTCATGGCTCATAATGAGCAGGGAGGTGGCTAAAAATGAGGGGGAAGCTGAAGCGGAATAAAGATGGAGGACCATTCCAGAATCCATAAAAGCCTTCTTTGTAAAAAAAAAAAAAAATGGTTCCTTATGGCCACTGGGGAGTGTGGAACAAACTAGCTGGTACCCATGCCCAAGCCAAACATACTCATACACACACGCGTGTATATATATACAAATACACATAAAGAGGCCTAGTGGAACATAGGTGTGGTGTGTGCAGTGCACAACGCCACAGTTATTTTTATCGCCAAACATCCAAGGAGAGCATGACCTCGCGAGAGACGGAAAGAAAAAGAGAAGGAAAGGTAGCTGTGGGTGGACACGGTGGGGAAATGAAAGACAGGGCGGGACAGATGAAGGCCATGGGTGGAGGTGTAGCAGCTTTGTAAGGTTCATGTGGCGTGCACCAGTGGAAGCTTACAACTCCTCTGAGGCTGCTGCAGAATGGAGAAGGTCTGTAAGAAGTCATTTTTCTGTTGTCTTTAAACAAACTTCAGACAGTCTGGATTTAACAAGGATGGAGTGCTGTTTATTCATGACTTGAGGCAACAGGGTTTAGTTCTAATGGAAGGAAGGAGCTAGATATCATAAGATCTATCTGTTCGTTCTTGGTTTTCTCTTTCAAGTGCAGCATAGCAGGGTTTCAGGAGCTGTGCGCACTTTGGAAACTGATGAGGTAAGACCAAAAGAGTGTGACTGTGGTTTATTGAATGCAAAAGGGCGTTTGGCTGCTGCTGCCGCTGCCGGCCATATAGGTGCAATAACTTGCTGGCTTCGTGCAATAGCATTACAAATCCCACTATAAAGCCTACCTGGGCTTGGGTTGGACCCTGGAAAAGTTTTTGTTCCTTTTTCCACAGAATTGTGGTCCATTATTGCAGGGGGCAATAAAAAGGAGCTGTTTTCCTTTAGCTATTTCTATAGCAGTGTAAAGGTGTAGTGTGAATGTACCAGCTGTTTTATAATGGACATTTGGCAACTCAAGAATGGATCTGAAGAGGAAACGGGTACTCTATGATGCAGATGGAAATTTACACATTTTTAAGTGTATATATAAATATTTTAGTATTTGTGAGGGCGTGTTTCTTTACAGAGGAGTGCTATCAAGTATCGCCATACAGCATTATACACCATATGTAAGGAGCATCACCTTTTGAGGAAGATGAATGAGAGAAAACAGAAGTTATCAGGACCATTAATATGGATTAATTTCCATCATGTAATTCTTGTCATATCAAATATCTAGAGAGAGAGAGAGACTCTGAGGTAGCGTAACTAGATGAAATGTTGCTGAGTCAGGTAGATGATACGCAGAACAAAATAAACTGTTTTTCTGTAAGAGCATGGATCAGCTGTGATCCCACAACATTCTTGAATCCAGTTTGGGAATATTTTCCAACATGTGTCCATGTTACATGCATGTTAAGAGCATAAGAGAGAAACTCTCTGAACTGATTTTGTGCTTGCACTGTCCTTGAGTCTTTGCAGGGATCCATCCTTCTTTCATGTCTAGTGATTCTTCAGTGAAACCACAGTGAAGTATTTCTGCAATGTTCAGAGGCACTCTCCCACACAACCACAGCCTGAACAACACTTATGTGTTTATTTAGATTGCTGGAGAGAGGTTCGCAATTACTATGGGAGGAGAGGGTGAAGTAAGTGTGTGTGTGTGTGTTTGTGTGTGTGTACATGTGCTGGAGGGCCACTTTTGGTCTGTGTGTGTGTGTGTGTGTATTTACATGCCTCTAACTGTTTAGCCTCACCACTGGGTTCTACATTTTCCCCCCATTTTACAGCCTTTGAGATAGAACAAAAGAAAAATGGAGAGAGGGATGAAGTGACAGACAGCAGAGAGCTGCAGGCATATGGTACTCATCATACACAGACACAGAGATCGAGCTGATAGACGTTCACAAAAGCAAAGCTGAATCCACTTTGTGACAGGCTTCAGCCTGTTTGCTTTACACCCAACTATACGTTTCATTTAGATTACTTGTTAATCTCACAGAATGGATTACTAAGATTAACTGTTATTGACAAGAAACTCTGTTTATTTTCTGTCGTCTGACCTTGTGAGTGCTGGCACAGCTCAAGGTTTTATCAGTATTGCAAGGTGCTGAATCAGTCAGTGGTCTGTTATTTGCGATGTGTTTGATTAGACAAGTTAGTGTTTAATTCTAGATAAGACCGAAGGAGCAGGTATACAAGTGTGATTTGCTATATTATTATTTAGTATAGAGTGACTTACTGCTATACTATACTGTGCAATTTATTATAACTATAATATATATTATTACTATAACTATTATATTAGTTCTTGTGAATATTGCTCATGTTAAAATGTCAGAGGATGTTGTAGTGAACAGCCATGTTTACTGACTACAAAATGTATTTAGACATTTCTTTTTTTATTATATACTGTATTATAAAAATATTACATAAATCATTTTTTTTTTCTAAATGTAATATTAGAATACAATACAATATTTTGAAAGTGATATCGAAGACTTCAATAAAAATGTTTAAAAATATAAAATCAAGGAAGTGTTAGATTTATTGTATAATCAGTACATTTTTAATAAAAACACCTTTTGCTGTCAAATTACTGTTTTTTGATATGGCTGCATTGGTCAACAGCAATTTTAGACAAAATCTCAGGTTTATCATTACTGAAGCAGACTTTTTAACACAATTGTGGGCTTCTGTGGTGCAGTGGGTTGGCTGAGATAAGATAAGATCATTTATTTTTACTATTTTTTCGCCTGTCAATTCCCACCCTTCAATCAGCCATCACTTGTCATAAGACGGCTACCAAGGTGAAGGCTACTACATGCTTTCCCCAAGTCACGAGAAGCCGGAATGCTGTAGAATCATCAAGATTAGAACTCATGATCTCCCTACAGTAAGGAACTCTAAGGAAACCTGGATGGATATCGAGAAAATGCACAAAAACTAACCACAAACAATAAGGCTTTAACATAATTAGAAATAGTCAAACAATAACTGTACTCATCCTGATATAACTACATTACAATGTGGCAAGCAGCAGAGGACCTCACTTTAAACTCATCACTGCTATGTATAAATGTTGTTTGTAGATATTCTAGAGTCTGCATTGTAGAAAACAGTTCTAGGGTATACCAAATTCTATGTAAAGAAATAAATGAGAAACATTTTCAAACACTATGAGAAATCTTGGTATGCCGTGACATATGGATCTCTGCTCTTTCTGACTGGGTGTGTGATTGTTTTGACAGAGCCATTGTTTAGTTTTGTGAAATTTATGTGTGATATTATTTAGATATGCGCACCCTTTTTTATGAGCATTTAATCAGTGTCCTAGGCATGGGTGTGTGAGTGTGGGAATTGTGTATGTTTACAGTACGGTAAGTTTATTTGACCTTTAACCATTCTGTACTGCTTCATAGATAGAGGAAGTAAGAGAAATCTGTCCAGAGAGTCTGCCTGACACAGTGTATATGTATGTAATTGACTGGAGGCCAGTAGTGTGTGTGTGTGTGTGTGTGTGTGTGTGTGTGTGTGTGTGTTTTCTCTTCTGTACCTTTGTTGCTTGTGTCTACAACATTATATATATATATATATATATATATATATATATATATATATATATATATATATATATATATATATATATATATATATATATATATATATATATATATATATATATATATATATATATATGTGTTTGACTCAGTTTTGCAAAGAAAGATGATATGTTATAAAAACTTATCTTTCTGTCTGTCTTTCTCTTTCTCTCAGATAGAAGAAGGAGGGAAAGCAGCTGAGTGCAAGAAGCTGAGGGTGGGAGACGAACTGGTCAATATCAACGGATCTGCACTCTACGGCTCCCGCCAAGAAGCTCTGATCCTCATCAAAGGCTCCTACAGGGTCCTCAAGATTGTTGTTCGAAGGTACAGATTTCCACCACACACACACACGTGCACACACACACACGCACACACACACGTGGATAGGAAGGAAAGGCTGAAGTAAGGTGACATCACCATTGTGACCTCAAGGTTTTTGCACAGAAGCAATATGTGGGTGTAGCATATATGGAAGTAGCCTCCCTGTGTGCAGTGTTTGTTTTAGTCGAGCTGATATTAGGCAGATGAGTATTAGGTCACTTCTGCCCCATGACTGCTGTATGACTCACCCACTGCTACACCAGTCTCGAACCACCAGACCAGTAACTTCTACATTAGCCTGGATTCAGCAAACTGTGGAATGATTATGATTAATGAATTAAGCAGAGATATGATTTGAAGTGTCCAAGGTCAGGTCAGTTCATTACTGATAAAACACTTGAAAACCAGATGCATAAAAGAACAACTGAATAGTTAAGATGTAACAAAGCATTATTACTTATTGTTGCTGCCCTTATGTCTGTCTGGGATTTTCTTTTACTTCATTTTTTTTTAATTTTATTTACTACATTTCTATTTTCGACTAGATTTTCCAGTACTTTATTACTACATGTGAAATGGCTTTTATCATTAAAGGTGATAATACATAACACTGTAATATACCTGTTGCTATCTGCACTGTATTTATTATGGTAATTACCTCATCATTCTTGCTAACATTTTAGCAATTAGGAATGAATCTGTTGTTTTGTTAACTTTATCTAATATTTATCTATATAACTACATTCCTTGGTTCTTTGGGCTTTTAAAAAAATGTCTTTTTTGTGTAGTTTTACTTTCGTATTTTAAGGAAATTTAAGAGTTAAGAGAATGAAAAAGAAGAAGCTGGACTTCAAATATTTATTTAAGCTTTTTAGAAATGGTTTATTTAGATGAATAATTGCACTTTCACTCAAATAAAAGCAAAAAAAATTTCCAGACACAAATAATAATCATTTTGGTAGAGTTTAGTTCTGAAAAGCTTTGTACTACAGCCTTTTGCACATTTTTTTGCACTTTTGGACATATGAGTATTGGTATAATGACACTGGTCTTGGTATTATTCCGTGAAATAGCCCCTACCTAATTAGAACAGGGAAAAGCCTGAGAAGTCAATGGAAATTTATTTCTCACCATTGTATACCGCCTCCCAGTGGAGGAATCCAGCACTACAATGAATGTGTGCATGAATGGTAGCTTTCTTCCTCCTGCAAGGCTGATTGCAAGAGTTTGAAACTGTACATGCATTATTAGCATGTGTGTGTGTTTGCGTGTGTTTGAGAGGTGGATGTCTGTACTTACAGGGGATTTCCTCACAGTTATTTGGCTGGGCAATTCCTCTTTATTAATTACCAGATACTACCACCTACTACTGAATCTGGAAGAGTGCTGTTCACCGAGAGCGTTTCTGTACATCATTTATAGCCAAGTACACCAGGAACAGGCCCTGAACAGAGCTGGGGCAAAGGGGATGAGGAGTGTAGGACTGTGGGTTGGGGGTAGTTGGGAGGAGGAGGGAAATGGAAAAATTCCTCCTTATTTCATATCCATTTATTTGGCAGCATTTCAGATATGCACCACTGAGTTTCAGTGTTACAAGCTAGTCTGTGTGTTTTTCTCTCTATGGCTTTCAGGGCATCCCAGGTCAGTGTGTGTGTGTGTGTGTGTGTGTGTGTCTGTCTCTATTCTGTGCATCTCTGTTCCTGTGGATTAGTGAACTCTTGTCACACCACCAGGGATTAAAGTGGTGCATACGGGGCCTGGATGACTAGTTAGGGTTCTTCTATATGGGCAGATTATGTGTATATGTTTTCTTTGGTTTGTGTGCGTGTGTGAGGATGTGAATTATGGGATGGCTGGTTAAGAAAGCACACCTCTCTTTCATGATTCTTGGCTGTATATCACAGAGGTTCATTGTGTCATTTTTGGGTGATGTCGTTAAAGCGTATGTGATTTAAAGCCTGTTTTTGTGCCAGTTGCTGGTTTCTTGTCCTTCCATTTGTAAATTCAGTAAAAAATAAAAATAAATAAATCAATAGCATTTCCCATGACTGTTTTGGTTGCTGAAGTGCTTCTTTAAAACAGCCTTTTAAAACTCAAACATCCTGGACACCTTCCCTAAAATGTTAGTCGGCCAGTTTTATACATAGAAAAGGTATTAAAGCTTCTCAGTGTTGGACTGTATATTATTGTATAGCTCTGTTTCCTCTGTTTCCATGGCATTTTACTACACCAGAAAGTCTTACATTTTACAAACAAAAAGTCTGTAAGGGACTCAGTCAAAATGACTGCAATAATGATAAAATAGTAGCATACAGTGTGTGTGTGTGTGTGTGTGTGTGTGTGTTGGCTACTGTTAATGGTCATGTGTTTGTGGCCAAAACTCATTTCCAGCCTTAATAAAACACAAAGGAACATGCAGGATGTCTTTTCATTTAGACCATGGTTGTTATGATCACTGTCTCCTGTGTGTGTGTGTGTGTGCCAGATGCCAGCCATCTGGAAACCAAACTCAAACTGAACTGACCCTTTACATGCCTCCACAATTCTGTGCTCTTTTCTACATTTATTTCCACTCAGAGTTTCCCCCTCAGTACTACTTGGTGCCAGTTTCCACCCAATTTCTCTATTTTCCCTTTTGCACAACAGGTAATTATCTTTCAGCTAATTACACTGTGACAGTTGTCAGTAGTCACCGTATCTTTGTAACCTGATGCTTACACAATTATTGGATGTACACTATACTGCCAAAAGTTTTGGGACACCCCTCCAAATCATTGAATTCAGGTGTTGTTTATCAAGAGTTGGACTTGGCCCCTTAGTTTCAGTGAAAGGAACTCTTAATGCTTCAGCTTACCAAGACATTTTGGACAATTTCATGCTCCCAACATTGTGGGAACATTTTGGGGATGTCCCCTTCCTGTTCCAACATGACTGTACACCAGTGCACAAAGCAAGGTCCATACCGCAACCTGATAGAACACCTTTGGGATGAATTAGAGCAGAGACAGTGAGCCAGACCAAAACTGCGACGTCTTCCTTTACATGCACATGAATTTTTATACCAGCTTCAGCATCTTCTGGGAAGGCTTTCAAGGTTTAGGAGTATGTTTATGGGAATTTTTGACCATTCCACTAGAAGCACATTTGTGAGGTCAGGCACTGATGTTGGACGAAAAGGCCTGGCTTGCAGTCTCCGCTCAAATTCATCCCAAAGATGTTCTGTCGGATTGAGGTCAGAAGTTGGGAGCATGAAATTGTCCAAAATGTTAAGAGTTCCTTTCACTGGAACTAAGGGACCAAGCCCAACACCTGAATTCAATGATTTGTAGGGGTGTCCTAAAACTTTTGGCAATATAGTGTATGGACCATGATTGGCCAGTGTGTGCTCATGATGCGGCTTTACCATTAAGCTCCATCTGTGTCCTCTTCTTCAGATGTCACATATAGTGTGTGTGAAAATCGGAAGATGACGCATGCAGTAAATAGGATGTTTGTAGTGTTCTCTGGCTAGAAACCATATATATCTCCTTCCTGTCCACATGCATACTATTGTTCAATGCCAAATAGTTAAACTGTGTTTTAGTCCATCTATGATTTTTTGAGTTGAGTGTTTTTATAAACATTATTGCGCTTTCTATACAGATCATATTCTGTAAAATGCAATCTCGTACCATCTTCTGTACCACTCTACAGCGTCTGCCTAGGGTGCGGTGTTCATCTTGCAGTGGGCAATTCCTTGGGAAATTCCTAGCCACTTGCGTCACACTTCCTGGTCCTCCCAGTTGTTCTTCCTCCTGCTGCTTCCTGTTTCAGTTGCTGACTGTAGCAGCATGGTTAGGCAGTGCATTCACAAGGCTATTAACAGGGGACTGACGGTTTATCCCTGCCCAGGACAAGTCAAGCAGCACAGGCCATTGTTTAGACTATGAGTGTATAGGAGTGTCACAGATGAGTGCACACACAGACATACACACACAGAGGAAGGGCAGAATGCTACATGAAAAAAAAAGTGTAAAAGAAGGAAGTGTTTCTGTCTGCTCTTTTGTATTTATCTTTCTTTATATAAGGAGGGTTGAATCAGTATTATTCACTAGAGGCAAAAAAATACTTCCACAGACACAGTAGTCTCACGCACTGTTATCAGTCATGAAAACCATCACATCTATAAATACACAGAAGTGAAATTTTGCATTGATTTCTTAAAAGAATCAAAATTATCTGTAAATAGATCAATTTGCATGTAAACTGACATGTCTAGGAAGCTTAATAATTTATTGTACCATAATCTCACAATTAGACGTATTAAGATTTCATACTTGAATTTTGTTTGTTTGGGGGTTTTGTTTGTTTGTTTTATTGCAACTAGTGCCAGACAGTTTTGTGCATTTTTTTTCTTTCTTTTCTTTTGTGCATGTTTCATAAATGAAACAAATGCGAGTTCCATGGAGCAGATGTTTCCAGTAGAAGATTCAAGACTTTATTGAAGATGGATGGATGGATGGATGGATGGATGGATGGATGGATCGATAGATAGATAGATAGATAGATAGATATGTAGATAGATAGATGTAGATATAGATAGATGTGTGTGTATGTGTGTGTTAGTCAATATCTAGGTTTTTACGTTGGTTGTTCTAGCTCTATCCACTGCTGTGTTTTAATTAGGGTAAAACCAATTGAGAATGTCTCATTTTTATCAATGCGCTCTACGTCATTTACCTGTTCTTCCCTTGATGGCTGACAGTTGGGTTTAGTGCGTCATGGCCTGTAAAGAGAGACGTCCAGTCATTAAATGTGAATGACCAGAGCTTTAGTGTCCTAATGTTTCTCATCCAACCTAAAGCAGCAAATGGGCTAAATGCTGTGCTCACAGCAGGAGAGCAAAGTGGGAAGAGACATTTGGAGAATCTTCTGTCCCAGACTCCACTGACAACGGGGTCAATAACATCCCCCTTTATGAGCTTATAGGCCACAGGGGTGGTGTCGGTTCCTTCAGATCTAAGAGAGGTTGAGGTGGGAAGAGGAGAAGCTGACAAGTTCAGGGTGAACAGCGCCAGGAAGTTTCCAGAAAAGCACTTTGAGGGTTTGGTTAGACCCCCCCCCCTCCTGCAGTGCCAAGGAACTTCAAAAACAAAAGAGCTGAAGCTCTTGCCAAAACAATGGACATTCCAAGCATTCTCAGGCCCACTCTCTCTCTCTCCCTCCTGCTCCCTCACCACTTATCCATGTGGTGCTCTGAATTTATGGTTGTGCATGTATGCAAAGCAGTTCACATGCTAACCGCGTACCTAGAGTGTGCCTGTTTATTTTGATATGGTGACATTTTGTTACGTTTGTGTGCAGGACCTGTTTACTTTTGCAAGACATTAGCATGTGTGTAAACAAAATTTAAAGACATTGGTGTGAAACATGCAGAGTCATCAGTGCAGTCTGCCTGCACAGTGTGGGGCCTGGGGCCAGCTGCCATTGGGATTCCATCGCTGTCTGACCACACAAAGAAACAAGACTGCTTTTTATTAGCAGTGCTAATCCTGGGAGGCTACATCTCTCTTCACAGCTACATTACAGAGATAGACATTTACCAGAACAGGACTGCACACATGCAGACAAGATGTGGCCCACGGTCACGATGGGAATGTGTGGGATCAGAGATGGACATCATTGTAATGATTAGTAAATGGACTGCATAAGGGAGCTGAAGCCAAAAAGTGTGTGTGTGTGCATGTATGTGTGGGCAACCAAGCTTGTTTTAGATTATGAAATGCCTTTTTTTGGTAACATTTGCTTTTACTCCTCTGATAATCCTGTTTTGTTTTGTTTTTAGCTTATCAAATCAGTCTTTCTCCAGATTGCCATTTGCTATTAATGTTCTTCAAATTAGTGTTGTACACTTTATTGTAGTTGACAAGCACCTGAGGGCATGACTAAACACTCCATTTAGACTACATTAGGAAAGCCAGACAAAACCTAAGTGGGGAGGGGGTAGTATTGCTGATAAGCTGTTTGTCTGGGGGTATTCTCACATAACTCTCTTCTCTTTTACGAAAATACTTAAAGTGAGATGGAGGTAATGAACCCAAAACAACAAACAAGCCATTGTACTGAGGAGGCCAGTTCTGGACGGCTCCCTTCCTGAGGGGCTCAGTTTCAGACTGTAGCATTAATGCCCAGAGCTCTGGTGATTATATGGAATGCAGGCAATGTGTTTTGGGGAAGTGGATGACTACAGAACAAACAATGGTGACTGGAGACTGCACGAGAGACAGAGTATCTGAGTGTGTGCATGTGTGAGGTGGGGGGTTTGTGTGAGGGCAGTCGGGGTAGATGTCAAAGGTCAGAATAAACAAGGACACCTGACCGTTCATTCCTACAAACTGGCTCACACTTTTAAAAGCATGGGAATGTGAGGATTTGCTTTTCACACTTCGTACATTCCTTTCACACTCTTTTAGACACTTCTGTGTAAACTAACAAAGTCTTCAGAACATGGTGGGGAATTCTTGCCACATATAAACCGATCAGCCATAACAGTACAACCACTGTGAGGTGGACCTGAATAACATTTAATATCTCATTATAGTGGCACCTTTCAAATGTGGAATATATTAGTCAGCGAGTGAACAGTCAATTCTTGAAGTTCAAGCATAAATATCTGAGCAACTTTGACCCAGAGCCAAAATCTGAGTAGATGAGTGGGTCTGAGCATCTCCATGCCAGCAAGTATTGGGGTGTTTCTGGAATGTAGTGGTCAGTACGTACCAAAAGTGGCTCCAAAATAGTATAATCAGTGAACCAGCGACAGGGTCCAAATGATTACATCATTTGGACAGCCAAGTGTGTGTGTGGTACATACCTGGGGAAGAGATGGCACCAGGATGCATATGAGAAGAAGTTGTATTTATTTAGTAAATATTGCTTCAAAATTGTCATCAAGATCACAGATGCATGAAATATGGAAGTGAAACCACAAAGGAACAATCCTATTTATTTTGACCATCTAGGCCAATATTTAAGTGGACACATCATGGTATATTTGCACTGAATGTGTAACCACATAATTACATTTTTTGTCTGTTTCATGCAACCCTAACATAAACGACGAGTAAAACAGATTAAAATAAAAAGCTAAACTTTCGTTACCATGGTATGAATTGCTCACTAACCTCATTGTTTATTCTGTTAACTGAAAAACAGTGCATGAGGTTTTACCATGGGAAAATGGCTTCTTGGCCATGATTTATTTGAAAGATTGTGAGTAAGAGCGCATGCTGAAGTGCTTGACTGTATATTGACTTAAGGAGGCAATATATTCCAGCATTGAAAGGAACCATGTTGGTAAAGCACTCCACATAATGATGTGGTACAAGTTCCACCATTGTTCATCAACTCCAACTGGGAGTATGCAGGAAGACACACAGCAAAAAAACACACTGTTTACTATAAACAGGCTACTACTGCAGCTAACAAGTTATAACTGTTGAGTAAGACCCACCTCCAGCAGCGGGAGATATACATTCAAGATAGCATTTAATTTGACAATGATGTTTTGACTAGGTAAGAATTAGATGCTGTAAATAGATTGCTGAGCATAGTTACAGGTTTCTAGGCCTTAAAATGCATTCCAAATGTAAACCATTCTTACACTCAACCTTTAAGAGTATATTGCATTTTACCAAAGGGGTATTGAACTGTTTAATATAGTCTATAGCGTACGCTTATACACAGTATGAAGGATTTGCACAAAATATGAACCATACATGTGTCTCTTTTACCAAATCCTCAATCATTTAAATTAAATAAATAAACACAACTATGTTCAAGATTTCATACTTTAATTTTTTATTAAACTAGTGCCAGACAGTTTTGTGCATATCCCCCCCCCCCCCAAAAAAAAAAAAAAACCTGGTATAAATGAAACAAATGCAGGTTCCATAAAGCAGATGTTTCCAGTAGAAGATTCAAGACTTTTTGACATAAGCACAGGAAAATACGTTGCTTTTTCTTATCAGAAAAATTAAATAAAATTATTACTATCCATCCATCCATCAGATTTAGAGTTGCACAAATTGCGAAGCATACATTGACAATCATTTAAATCACAACTTGTGAGACCTGAGTTCAGAGTTGTGTGATTGTGCACAGTGATGCACTGATATGTCTCTTATTGATGGATGATGAAAATTGTTTTAGATGTCACTGATTTGTTCCAGCTGGTTATGATTCCTTTATATCTATGCAAGAACTGAATAGATGATTTATGTGAAGCATTTCAGCTTATTCATCATACAGTCTTACAGCAAACTAGACAACAAGAGGACTGGAGTATTTTTAGTGCATACAGTACCTCTGAGTCATTAGTGTGTGTATGTGTGTGTCTTAACCCTTCCTCTCAAAGACAAATGATAACTATGCACATTATAGCTTTGTCCTCTAAAACTATCTCTAAAAATAAAAACAAGAAAAATGCAGATGATTTTAGTTCATTTTTATTATTTAGTTTAGTTTTAGTTTATTTCTTCCATGCTTTTTTCTCAGTTTCTGTTTCGCCTGGCTGTTGACTGGTTCTGTTTAAACTTCCTAAAGCTATTGTGATAGTGTAGAGCCAGCGGAAAGGAGCTTTTTTTGCTCTAATTCTTGTTTTCCATGTGCTGATTAAACATCAGAACTCTGAGATCTCACAATGCTGTTCTATCAGCACTGAAGGAACAGCAAGAAAACTTTTACCTGGCAGGAGACCACAAAAATTCAGATTCTTTCTCTCCCCCCCCCCCCTTTCTGTCTCATATGTACTTCTTTCCTCAATTCTTAGTCCTCCATCCTTTTTTCTACAGTCATTTGCATTGCCCATTGCACTCTCTCTCTCTCCTGTCTCTCTTCTGGCCAAAGCTGACAGCTCTCCCAGAGAGACAGGAAGCAGCCCTCACATTTTTTCCCCACATTCAAACAATAATAGGAGAGGACCCTGGCTATTATTTTAGCAGTGACTTGCCTCTTTATCTGCTCTGAACATAGTTTCCTCTCTGTTTGAGAACCGCTTCCTCTTGCTAATGTCATTAAAGTGAGTGAGCGGGACGTTGTGTGCATGTAAGGGCAAGAGAGGCAAAAAAAAATCTTGACTGCTTGTTCTTTGGTTCTAACCAGAAGTATATGGAGAGAGAGAGAGAGAGAGGTGGTGTGTGTGTGTGTGTGGGGGGGTATTTGAGTGTTCATTTTTCCTGGCCAAAAAAAAAAAATCTGTTCAGAGCCTCAGGCTGCCTCATTACCGCTAAGTGACCACAAGCCTTCACTCATATTCATTGGAGCTGCTGAGCTTGTGATAAGGGATGATCACTGACACCAAAAACAGAACGTGTTCTTAGCAAGTAAAGTAAAAGTAAAGCTTACTCTTAGTTTTAAGTCTTTATTTTATTTATTTTTTCCACTGGAAAAAAACCCAGAACTTGGTCTCTCCTGATCTGGATGGGATTTCAATCTATACAAGTAAGTCTCTGCCAGCGGGTGCACATATTTTCTTTGCTATGCGTGTTGAGAACTTTTCTTTTGGATTTTTGTCATATTTAAATGGATTGTTACTTATGGATCTAGCATAAACTTCTTCATATATGGCTGATGCATACAGTTGTATATGGCTGATATGTCATGATTATGAACTGAAGCTTGTTTTGTCTTGTGAAACCTTTTTTCTGTTCACTTTCCAACTTCATATTAACAAGATATAGTTTGTTAAGCCACTAATTATATTTTATGCTAGTGTATTTCAGTCAGATGTCTCTTATAGAATTATATATTTTTTTATTTGTTTAACCGTTTGAAAGCTTATTGAAAATGTCAGATTTAAATAACTGAAGGCATATTAGTTATTAAAGGGACCATATAACTCGTACTCGATACTAAACGTAATTTTTCAACTTTCTCAAAGCCTAAGAAATGGTCCTGATTAAACAAATGGCTTCCAATGTTTTCCCAGCAATGTTCTGATTATGCCGCAATTTCCTCAGCTAAGTCTTTCTATTTGAGAACACCATTATTATTATCATCAGTATAATAATAAGCCATTCAGGACCATTGTTCCCCTGGGAAGCATATCGTCATCTGGGATGTTTGGGGAATATTGTGTTTTTGTCAATGGAGTAATGGGATGTAATGGGACCTAGAATCTTGGCACTGTTCCATGAGTGCTGTAACTGAACATACTAATAAAAAGATTATGTAGATTTTCAGAAATCCTACTGCTGAGCAATCCTGATTGTGCAAAGACAATTCCAAGGTCAGACCGTGTTTGGTTACTTTGTGTTAATAACAAGGCTCCAGGTGTTCTGAAGGAGCCAGATATTTCTTTGGGCGAGGAATGATGTGAAAAGCAGAAACGGCTTTGACTATAAGAACACAGTAACTTTGATTTATTGATTCAAACAGTACGGTGGTTTTAGGCAGATATTGTTTTAAAGTCAATCATTACATAGACATGACAAGATGAGATTTACTACCTTCCTGCTTCACATGTGGCAAGCAGCTAATCCAACTTATCCCACACATAAACACTGTGTTATTGTCCTAAATCCAGAAATCATTTTAGAACTCTGGGTTGAGAAACTTTTTCAGAGAGCTCACTCATCGAAATTGAGGTGAAACAGGAATGGCAAGCATTAATGCAATATCTGTTCTCATGGTCCGTGTGTTCTCCCTATAGACGTACCGTGCCGCTGATCCATCCTCATACCTGGCACCTGGTAAAGTTAGCAGAAGAACCATCCGTGCCTGGATCAGCAGGCAGTTCGGACGGCCCACTGGCCATGCAGCTCCACCCCACACCCTTCAGTGTACCGTGGCACTCTGGGGGTGACAGGTGAGGATCTATATACATGTACATTTACATTTCTTTCAAACCCTCACACAGCGGTATGTTCAGAGAACCCAGAAAGGGCCCATGGCACCGCTTCCTCCTTAGTATGGACAAGTAGGCAATTTAATGAATTAGTTTATAATGAATACCTTTGAAAGAATGTGAAGGGTGACTACTTGAGCTGATTCACTGTGCATACACGTGCATTTTTGCTTGTGGAAATTTTGTCTCTAATGGCAATCTAAAGATATTACAGGAAACCAGCAATCTTAGTTTTTATATCAACACAACCCTCATGGTATTATGCTGCTATTTTGGAGGCAGACATTCCTTATAAATTTTTTGACCAAAAAAAGCAAATTGATAAGGATATTTAAAAAAAAATTCCATACCATAAAAACGTCCTAACAAATTTCCCAAACAATCTTAATGTTATTATTGTAATCAATTCTAATTATTTGGTTTATTATGTTTGGTTAATTTGACAAGGGTAGAGCCTGTTATCTGCTCCTTTAGGATCAAATATTCTATTGTAGATTGTAGATATTCTTGCCAAGTATATCTGGGCTTTTTCACTAATCTCATTTTCTGTCATTATACTAATGACTGGAAAGTTGTTTGTTGGTTAGAATGTAATTATGAAATCCAAAATATATACTTTAAATATATCTCAAGTGAAGTGTCATGGAATGTTCTCATGTATTTCCATATTATATAATTGATGATGATGATGGGATTTCCGTTTTGGAAACCCAAGTTCCTTTCTTTTTGGTACTGCCTCTCTGCAAGAACAAAAAAAGAGTGAGGTAGTCTGTACTTTTCCTCTCCAGATGCCCGTTTTATTCAGTATAATGTTATTTTGACTGTTAATTTTCAAACAAATCAAAGGTGTTTACTTTTAGCAGCTGTATGCTATGTGTCTGTGCAATATTTTTGTCATGTTATGATTTACAATAATTTCTTTTTCTCCCCACTTTTCTGTCTAGTGAGCTGTCCATGCCTTTGGGCCACCTCTCCCGGCACTACAGCACAGATCGCAGCAGCTCTGTGGGGAGTATGGAGAGTCTGGAAAACCCTCCAAGTCAGGGTTACTACGAAAGCCAGCTCTCTCCCATTGACCCTGCCATTTTTAATAATAAACGGGACTCTGCTTATAGCTCTTTTTCTGCAAGTTCAAACACATCTGACTACACAGTTTCACTGCGCCCTGAGGAAAACAGCTCTATGGACAGTCTCCTGCAGGGTTTTGGCCCCTCCTGCAGGTTTACAGAGGGACATCCACATTCTACAAGTAGTGGCCAAGGAGAAGTGAACTGTGAGGATGGGATTCTCAAATCTAGGTCTCTGCCTCATAGGCCTGAAGCTAAAGTACGTCCATCATCCTATAGTTACGAAGAAAACAAGTGTGGACCTCCAGTGCCTCCCATGAGGAAGGATAGTTTTAGGGCTACCAAAGGCCTACCAGAGGTGATGGATAAACGTTGTGTTTCTGCTCCTGTCGGTGTGTCGGCTTTGACTATTGAAGACCCTCCTGAAATCCACAAGGCGTTGAATGGGAATCGGTGTCTTAATGGTCAGGAAAATGAACAGAACTTGAAGGGAAACAAAGCAGAAACTTATTACACCATAGATCCGCAAAAGGATATAGATAACCAAGTCAGATCAACAGAGGAATGCCAAAAGAGCAGTCACTTCCAGGCCCTAGAGAGGCATTCAACCAGACCCAGTCCTCCAGCAGCAGAGAGTCTTGATAGTCAGCTCAATCATTTAGACAACACACTCCAGCCTAGGATGCACAGACATAGTGTCCCAGAAAAATTACTTGTCTCTCAGTTACACATGATGGAGCTCTCCAGTAACAATAGTGCACATTCCATGCCCCCTTCTAGCTTGTGGTCTAATACGTTGCATCCCAGGGAGGAACTAATTGAAGACAATCCAGATGTAGCTCAGGGTAAATGGGGAGGAAGCAGGTGTTCCACACCTGGTTCACTGACTACTTCAGAGCTAGAAGAACATGGGGTGGAGGGAGAATCATTTGATTCAGGCCAAAGACTTACTCCTGTCCAGCATACTTGGGGAAGATCTGTCAGTGTTCCAGGTGAAACTATAGGAAATGGATTTGATGGGTCTGGACCCTGCATAGACTCTCAATTTCAAGAAAGAGGTTTTGAGACCATTAGTGCTGCAACCAGCATGGACACTCTACTTGAGAACCAGGAAGAAGGAGAATGTAAGGGAGATGGCGACATTTCGAAGCCTCCTCAAAAACGCCAGTTTCGTTCATCAAAGTCTCGCCGTCGAAGTGAACGTTTTGCCACAAACCTTCGCAATGAAATCCAGAGGAAGAAGGCTCAGCTGCAAAAAGGCAAAGGCCCAGGTGGTCTTCTGTGTGATGGTGAGACTGTAGAGGAAGAGGATATAGAAGAAAAATCCCCATCAGAAGTGCCAGCCATCCATCAACACAGGCCCCAAACACAGACTAGTCAATACAACAGCTTTCAGAATTTTGCTCCATCTCAGGTCAGGCCAATTGCCTCAAATTCAACATTTCCAGGCAGATGCTGTGGAACAAATCCTGCAGAGCATTCAAGGAGGATGACTGAAGATATCCATCATTCACAGGATGAATCTCATGGAATCCAGTCAGCTGAGATAAACAGACCTGTATGTGTGCGTGTGGTCGAAGAGTTGGCACCACCAGGTAAAGCCAGACGTTGGCGCTGGACACCTGAGCACAAACTGCAGCCAGAAATAGAATCAACTGAAACCAAGAAAAATAGTGAAGGAACAGCACCATCTTCTAGAAACCTTGCAACAACAAGGGGAAGAGTGGGTTCTTCAGGTGGGCGCTCTACTCGAGCTGATGACTGTGACATCCCACCTTTTGCAGACCGCAGGAAGTTCTTTGAGGAGACTAGCAGAAACCTGAGCCAGTCTGTGACCAACCTGGCCGGCCTTACAAGCCACCGCCAAAGACCAGAGAAGCATGGGAGAAACAAAGAGCTGACTTCTCCTGAACCCCTTGAGTCGGTCCCTGACCTTGGACGCAGGAGGTTTTCTTATCAGGGTGGACTTAATGATGGAACCTTAGTTAATTCGTTTGATAGTAGAAGAAAAAATGTGCAGCAAGAGAGAGACAGAGAGAGAGAAAATACACTGGAGAGAGAATGGAAGAAGCAGAGAGAGAATGAGAAACAGAGGGAAAAAGAACGAGAACAAGAAATGCAGAATGAACAGGAGAGGCTACAGGCATGGGAAATGGAGCAGGAGAGGGAAAGAGAAAGGGCAAGAAAGGAAACTGAAAGAGAGCAACAGAGAGTGCAACAGATGGAGAGAGACTGGGAAACCAGCAGAGATCGATTTTATGCAGGACATAACATCAACAATATCACAGTGCTACCACCTTTGCCTCAGGATAGCCTAAAACAGCCACTTATGACTCAAAATCTAACTATGTGTAATTCACATTCGGACAGTTTTCATAACAAGCCCAACCCTGACATCCAAAAACCATGTTCAGCTTTCCGACCTGTAACTAGCCAGCAGTATCAATCTGACCACTACCGTCTACACCCTGGTTACAAGGCCAGGAGCTGCACTCCAACAGAGGTGAGGCTGTCACTTCTAGATTGCGTTTAATATGTACACATTGCAACGTACACTAGAGATATGTAGAAATCTTTAGAATATATATGGAACAAAACAGACTTGTGATTTATTGAGCCCAAAATGTTGGAAGAGAGCCACTTGCTTTAGGACCTTAGTAGCCAGCCAACAATAATATTGGACAAGATTTATGCCTCGAGAACTGTTGTTCCAGCCTAGCATCTACAGGAGAATATGTTAAAAGGAGGTTTAAGCACTTATTGTGTAACTGTCTGGATCTGCCAGCCTTGTATAAATAAAAGTGGCCTCTTGGAGGTATATATTGATCCTTTTGTAAGCATATAATATGAAGCTTTGTTTCAAACTGAACTAAATCAAGGGTGAACTATAAAAGGATTCTATAAAAGGATTTTAGCTTAGTAATATTAGCATAGTTATTAGTAATTAACCCACATTTACACCTTTATATTAAAACATATGTCTGAGTTTAACTACTTTAGAGTTTTAAGAACAAGTAGAGAAAAAGATTTTATAAAGTACTTTTGACTAGAGTGGTCTCCAGCTAGTTAATTACATTTTGCATAAAAGCGTTCCACTCAATTTCTTACTTGTGCCTCAAGTATCGGGAAAATTCTAGCATCCAAACATGTTCCTGTTTTGAATCAATTGTCAAATGTCTTCCACAGGCTTTTCCGGTACATGAGTTGGAACAAACAAAACTAAGGAGGAAGTTTAGCCTGACTGAAAGGTATGTTGACTTCCTGTATTTGAGTTCACAGATTGGTGGGCCCAGGAGTGGTGTTCTTTTTTTTTTACTGTTTCTTGTGTTTTTTTATAGCTTGTGATTATGGGCATGGCTTGGAATCTGACTATTAAATTGTGCATTCATTGAGAGCTTCCCAAGGGTTTCAAACATTGTGCATTGTGCAATAATCTCCAATTCAACATTAAGCTATTAATGATAACTCTTTTTTTTTTTTTGGACTTTAGGGACTACACTCAATGTAGAAGAGATTCAAGATCAGGAGAGGTTACTGTGGGTAGGGGATTTCAGTGTCAGTGGAACAACAGACTATGTGGTTTCAACAACGAGGATCAACCCATCATGTCATCCAACCTTACAAACCGCACCATGTCTGAAAATGATATCCGTATGGAGACCAAGTGTCTTCGTAGCCATGGTGCAGCTGCTACGAATAATAGCAGAATGTCTTCGTCCATCGTCAGGGAACTGGATGAGAACGTTGTATCTGTAGTTGAGACAAAGAAGAAAAAAGGGCCTCCTCCTCCTCGGCCACCACCCCCAAAATGGGAGCAGTTCCATAAGAGAAGGGCATCTCACCACAGTCTCTTCTCTTCCCAAACTTCCTCTTCTTCCCAGCTCCAAACATACACACCCTGTCCATCCACTGCCCAGGAAATGACTCGTCAGAGGTCCTACAGCCTTCCTCCAAGAGATGATACAATAAGTCATCAAGCTCCGCTAAACCCTACCTTAAATAACAGAGCTTTCAAACCTGTGGCCCTGCCTCCAAAAGAACGAGACACTACCAGGATTCAACACTACGATACAAACAGTTCAGGAGACACACCAACATCCTTGAATGAGTCAAACCAAAGGTATGCTTTCTGTAAAGGATAATAGGGAATGTAAGTAACAATGGCTGTAAGGTGGCCTACAATGAGAACAAAAAGTTCACACTGTAGCAATGAAAACAACTTAAATGATAAGGCAGAATAGGGTATTTGACAGACTTTGTTGGCTATATTTATGTGTTAGAAGATGAACTCAATTTCTTTTAAGCACCGTAGCCGTCCCTGCCATTGTCATTGCTTAAGGACCCAATTATTTGTGATGCTGCTTTGTGATTGCTCTCATCTCATATCACATTTATGATTTCTTTTGATATATGACCTCACTTTTATCTCAATCCTCTGTTACTTTTCAGACTTTCTGAGCAAAGCTTTGCCCAGCCTTCAGATCAGTACAGACCAGCTGTGGTGAAACCAGTCATTTATAAGCATAGAGCAGAGTGGGACTTGACTTCTCCTCACAACTACACAGTGAGTAGCAATGTTAACATATCATCGGTCCCGGGTCCTACTTTGGAGAATGGCTCTTGCTCTGGACCTGTCAATCCTGAGTCCTACTTCACAGTGAACTACAACCACCAGCAGCATTTACAGAATCAGCTTCAACAAATCTGCATGCCTGTCACCACAGTCAAGACTCTGGAACCTTCTACCCAAAGTGCACCTCCCAGTGAGGATCAAGGCTTGCCCTTTGAGACAGACATAGATGAGTTCCGTGAGAACGAGGGAACATCAGTGGAGCAGCAAAGGCGAACAGAAGACAGGATAGAGATGCAGTGTTTTGCTCAGCCAGTGACGGTGCTGGAGACAGATATTGACACTGTGACTGACGAAGAGGCTCCATCATCAGGGATGAGGAGAGGGCAAAGAGCATCCATTGTGGACTCTTTAATGGAAGAGGATTGTGGCAGAGCTGGAAAGGAGCTCATGGGAGAGCTGTTCCCTCACTATGCAGGAAATGGAGCAGAAGGCTGGCGAGGAGGCAATATAGTTAGTGGAGACATGGTAGAGAGGTATGACCTGTTTTAAGACATATTATCTGCCATTCTAAATGTGCAGTTTGTAATGGGAACAGTAAGCTTTGCAGTATTTTCATTCGTTGGTTGAATGTTTATTGCCACAGGTCTTCTAGACAGAGTCCATCATTACCACAGGGCTCTTCCTCTACCAGTCACAGAGGATCCACCAACAAAACTCAACTCCTTAATAAGATGCCAAATTTCATGGAGACAAAAGAGGAGGATGAAGAGCTTAATTACAAGGTTTGGGCTTATTTGTATAGGTTTCATCTATGTTTTTGGTTAGCTGACTAATAAATACAGAGTGTCTATCTCACTTATCCTTTTGTGAGGGCTCCTTCATTTCTGAACTGCAGTTTTCCATACTACTTGCAGAGGCAGCTGATGGAAAGCTTGCGCAAGAAGCTGGGTGTGTTGCGGGAAGCCCAAAGAGGTTTGCAGGAGGACATTAGAGCCAACGCTCAGCTCGGTGAGGAGGTGGAAAGCCTGGTGTTGGCCGTCTGCAAGCCAAATGAGGTGGACAAGTTCCGTATGTTTATTGGAGACCTGGACAAAGTGACGAGTCTTCTGTTATCGCTCTCCGGCAGGCTGCTCAGAGTGGAGAGTGCTCTGGATTGCCTGGACCCAGAATCAGGCCATCGTGAGAGGGTATGTTGTGGGTGGGAGAAGAAATAATATACATGCGTCATATGTTTCTGCTTGTCTCTTTCTCCGGATTCTGTGTTTTCCAGATTCTTGTGCCGCTGGGATGTGCTTCTGAGTTTACTTTCATAGCTCAGTATCCATGATTCACTATTTCTTTTAATGCTTTTATCTTATGTTACTGTAGCTCCCCCTGTTGGACAAGAAGAAGCAGCTCCTTGCACAGCTGGCTGAGGCTCAGGAGCTGAAGGAGCATGTGGACCGGAGGGAGGAGGCCGTGGGCAGGGTGCTGAGTCGCTGCCTGACTCCAGAACAACTGCGTGATTACAGCCATTTTGTGAAGATGAAGGCAGCACTGCTGGTTGAACAGCGGCAGCTGGACGACAAAATCCGGCTAGGGGAAGAACAGCTCAGAGGCCTGAAGGAGAGTCTCGGCCTGGGATACGGCCCTTACTGAAACTGGAACTGGAAGTAAAGTACAGGAAGTTTGCGTGTGTGTACATGCACATGAGTGGGGCACACATGAGTTTCTAATAAATAATTGTTTGATTGTATATGAGCGTTATAAAAAACCTGCATAGTGACAGTCAGAGGCGACTTGAGAAGCACAAGCACAGTGAATTGATCAGCTGTAGTATCAGCTGATGCATGGTGGCAACTTTTCGCCACTCCTTTATATAGAAGCAATGCTCACTGTTTGTTGAGAAATCAGTAAGACTAAGCATTAAATGACCTCAAAATCCTACTCTAAGCCACATAATGCTGTGTGTTCGTACGTTTGTGTGTGCATGTGTATGTGCATCTCATTATCAACTGAACACCTGTCCATGCACTGCTATTTATTTATTTATATCTCTCAGCAAAATCCGAGAAAGAACTGAACAGTAGCATTTCGTTTACTGGAGTTTCAGCAAATTTTCACTAAAATCTTTTGGCCTTATAATCACGTTACATTTTATCAGTTGCTCGAAGGATTCCTGTTCGAAAATGTACCATAGGATCAGGAATAGTGTTAAGCTGTCACATCACTGTACAGCATTCTGTTAACTGGAATTCAAACCATCTTCTGAAGATATCCATCTTTTCTTACTTCAGTCAGGTTAGAGCGATCCGTGTGCATCTGTTGTTCTGTGGCTATTGGTGTTCCGTTCAGGTCCACTTATTCAGGCACTGAAGGCATATACGTGCCTTCATATATTCCATTACACTAAGTGCTTCACTGCATTTTTCTCAAGTGATATCGGACTTTTCGACACCAAAGATTACTTTCATCTCTTAACTCTTGAACAGAAGTATGGTGCTTATTTTGGAGAACTACATGCAGTAGCCTAGTCTTTAAAGGAAATTCTTGCTGTAGCTGTGTTTATTCAGTGCAGCTGTGTTTAACGTTTTGATCACTTAAAACAGTTCCTACATTCCTTGTATTTAATGCTCACGCCTGCAGTGGTGCAAATGTCACGTGTAATATAATGCATCGTTTTTGTTTCTGAGTGAGCAAACTGCCTTTTTAATATCCTTATCCTCTTTAGAGGAAAGAATGCTGCTTTATTTGAACATTTAATGTGTTTTCAACCAACACTAAAACAATCTAATGTTGGGATTTTTCTTTTTTTGTTCTTCAGAACTGCCTTTTAATTTTTAAAGAGTGCCAAAGATGAATGTGCATTTGTTACACAGCTAGAAAACTATGTTCATGTATACTTTTTTTTTACCCAATGTATATACTGCCTCCTTCTGTGCTCTTTGTTTTTTTTGTATCATACTTCCTTCACGCTGGAAAATATTTGGTTGAAGTATAAGTGCTCGATTTCCCTATTTTTTTGTTTGTTTGTTAAAAATCCAGTGCGGAATGTGTACTATTGATTATAGAATATAAATATTTTAAGCTATGTGTGGTGTTTATTATTATTATTTTTATTATTATTCCAAGTCAGCCCCCCCCACACCTATTTACACAAGCTGAAGCATTTAAAAGGCATTCCGATGTTTTCTAGTTACCTCATCCTGACATTTGAAATCAGGAACATTACAAATTTTAATACGGATATTTCTAGGAAAAAAAAAAAAAAAAACTGGCCATTTTAATAGGAACCACTCTGTCATGTAATTCTAATCAATCATGTGGTAGCATTTTAATGAAAATACCTGTCCAGACCATCAGTTAATGTTCACAAGAAACATCAAAATGGGTAGAATAGTGTGATTTTGTTGGCCTGGTTGTTGCGGTCAGAAGCCGATCACAAGATTCTGATGCATGTATTGAACAATAACTAAAGCTACTGGCCTTTATGAATTTATACATTCCACTGCTGCCACATGACTGGCTGATTAGATAATTGCATGAATGTGCAGAGGTCCCAGTGTTCCCATTAACGTGTGTGTACACATTTGAGTGTGTCTTTGCAGTTATTTTCCATTTGTAAATATTGCTTCTTATCTGCTGTAAAATAGTACAGTATTTTCTTTCAGACATTTTATTCAAGACTGCGGGAGACCTAAGGTGAAAATCCCTTTAATAAAACTCATGAAACGCAGCATAACAAACAAACAAAAAACCAAAAAAAAAAAAAAAACAGTAACTAAAAGCAAGTTGATAACATTTACAACCACAAAGGAAAACAAAAAACTGTACAACCCTAATGCTGGATCACTGCTTACTTTTACTCATTCATTAATTCATTAGGGGGCTTCATGATAAGAGGAAAATTTTGTGATGTTCATTGTACATTTTCCGCAATACCATGGTGTCACCATCACACAGAGATGCATGAATAATCGTGGCCTTTTCTCTGGTGTATTCTCCACCATGGTACTGAAGTTGCACATTTATTTGTACAGGATGTCATAATGACCTGGTCGATAGAGGAGGAAGATGCGTGGCTCGCTGCCCTCTGGGAAAATGTGGTTAACTGTGCCACCCTCTGCTCGGTCCATGTATTCCACCAATATGGACACATTCAATGCCTGTGCTAAGGCTATGATGTGGATGTGGTCACTTTCTTTGGACATTGGCTCCACCTCCTGTAAACAGAAACATTACACATTAGTCCTGAAGCTGGTTTGAACACCTGTTTATTTTCTTGAGCTTCATCTGTTCCTCTAAATCCTATATCTGTAAAAGACTCCTAGTGTCCTACCTGCTGGCAGAATTCTTTGACCGAACGTCCTCCCTCTATGAAGTGCTGGAAGAAAGCATGCTCTCTCTGCAGATAGCCAGAGGTGAGCAGTCGCAAGTAAACCACAACATAGTCTGACACACTCTGGTCATTAAAGGAGCTCAACAGCTCTCCGAGGGCTGGCTGCTTCTCACACAGCTCAATCAGGTCCATGAACTAATGAAATCAACACCAGCACACATCAGGATTTGCAAATGACAGGAGCATGCAGACAGATCCTTTGTGTTTCTACTCACTGTGTTGTGAAAGTCTTCAATAGTGAACTCGGTAAAGCCCTGGTTCACAAGGTCCAGTTTGCTCTTTGCTGCCACTGCTTTAAACCTACAACAGTCACATGTATATATGATCAGCAATTCATAGGACAAATTTAGCAATTATGTAGAATATGTATTCAAATTGAAATCTAATATATATTATGCTGACAGATTATTAGGTACAACCTTGTGGCTAAACCCGCTGACCATTTACAGGGTTTAAAAGTCCACCCTGTAATTGTACAATTTTACACAATAGCTAAACTTTTCCCATGGACACTATCTGTCTATTCTTCCAGTGTCCATTTTTCATAACAATGATGGTTTCATTCTTTCTTAATGCTGACCTTGGAGTACACTGCATATTTTAGTGGTTTCCATGTGCTAACACACCCATGGACACTCAGGAAGGTTTGATTAGTTTAATCATGCGTGTTAAGAAAGCAGCAAAAGGTGCAGGACAGTGTATGCCTCTGGACCATTGTTGGGAACCTGTACCCTCATGGATATACAGGGCAGTTAACAAATTGAGTACTAACAAAGTGCAAATACTGTATATGGCAGAGGAACCTGATAAAAATGGCAAAAATGTGTAAAGTGTACGGTAGTTAAATCCTGCACAACCGTAGTCACAGGACTTATTTCTGTCAGGTTATGGTTTTCCAAACACACTTAAACATTTACAATAAAAAAGGCTTACTTCTGTAGCTCTTTGCCATCATCCAGTAGTGACTCCAAATGTGAAAAGCCGAAAGCTCTGTAGAAACAATTTCCATCCGGTCGCGTCTTCCGGATATATGAATATTTTTTATGAAGATCCTGTAGGAGTAACATTGGAAAAAACTTTGAAACTGCACTATTTCTTATATGGTCCTTATTTTAACACTCTCTCCCATTTTTAGTCCCCTGTTACATGATAGCCACAAACTGGTAAAGATGAGCAATAATGTGCTTCATCTAAAACAAATGCACTTCTGCCACTTCATCTTTTCAGATGGCTGCTCATTGTAGGTCACAAGGCAGCTGAATGCACTAGGAGGAAAGTGCCAACTGCTTTGTTTCACATACGTCAGCTCACAGATGCCCACAATAGCTTAGCTTCATAATGATTGACAAGGGGTAGTGTGATGCCATCCCAGTCACGCACCAAACATGGCCAGTTTTACTCTCCTGGACTCCCAGCTATGGCTGGCCGTGGCATCATCGGGATTCAAACATTATAATGTGGCACATGCTTTTTTTGTTTTTTGTTGTTGTGCCACTTGGGAGCAACTCTTAATTTCAAACCAAGATAAAGATATGACAAAAAAAAATGGCATAAAGTAGAATCAAATACAGTTTTAAATATTATTACAGATTATAACAAAATGTAGACATGACGACTTGGTCTTAACCTTGATCTTGAGTTGATAGATTGTGTCCTCTTCAGCATACTCGCTCTGAAGCACAGAGAGATCCTGTCTGTCAGACACTAAGGGGATACTAATGGCTATCTGTCTCAAAACACACACACACACACACACACACATCAAGTGAGTGCATTAAATGGAAAGAGGATATACTGTACATTATCACCAAATTTTATACTGAACAAATTCACCATACACATCGGTTAGTAAAATCTCTGAGTTATTAAATTATGTAATACAGTATGAACAAAACAGACTGCTGTTCAGTTTCTGTCACACTGTCTCCGTGTTATGGAGAGTCTTTATAGTTTCATCAACTTAAGCTCCTGTTAAATGTTACAAGACAATACAAAATGGTACAAGTATTGAAGAAACATGGACAATTACAGTGGAAAATAAAGACTATTTAAACTGATTTCTCTTGTGTAAATGCAAAAAGGTGGATTTTTTTTCCCCTGCAAGACTTAATAAAAAGACCTAACTCACTTCCTGTTGAATTCGGTCTTGCTGTGCCATAATGGCCTCATCATAGGCCAGGCAGTTCACTCCTACCAAAGAAGAAGGAGGAAAAAGGAGAAGATTAATAAGGAGCAAAAACTGGGTCACTTCTGGAAGTTTCTAACAGACTGACTTGACTGAAGGAACTCATCAGGAATATAAGACCAGTTAAGATGCATATTGTGCATCAGGTAATCAGAAAATACTGATCTTTACTGAGGTTTCACAAACTTTTTAACCACAACCAGCAGTGAAGGCCATAATGAAAGAAATGGAATAGACACAAAGACAATATACAGGCACATCTGACAAGTCTTTTCATGTAAATGTAAAAATGTAGAAATAGATATATTCACTAAATAAGTAATAAGTATATTCACTAAACAGTTATGATTTATTCATTTATCATCATATGATAAAAATATGCAATACCAATGCTCAAAACTGCACAAACAAAGAGGAAGTAGTCCGAAAAAACAACAAGGACTAGTAATTATTTCTAGTAAATATGGTAGGATGACGGTACAAAATGAAGAACAAAAATATATGCAGGTGGAACAAAGTATGGTGATCAGGGATTGGTCACTGGGATCAGTAGCATTCAGGAATCGGTCATTTTGAAGAATGATGATCAGACACCCTAGTCACTAGTAACAGTGGTGGTCAGGGAATGTTCACTGAGAACAATGGGGATCAAGGACTGGTCATTTAGAACAATGACGCTCAGGGATTGGTCACTGGGAACAGTGTTGGTCAGGATTGTTTTGTTTACACATTGGTGATGGGTTGACTGACCCGGCTATCCAAACATAAATAACTAGAAACCGTGATAAGAGCTGGAAAATATCAATATAAGGACAGTTGTTAAAGTCTGTTCAAAAGTCTTTAACTTGCCACTAGTCTCTTTTGGAAATAAGTCACTGAAGGGGCATACGACAGCACCAAATCTAGACCACAAACACATGCACTCGCATGTGGTCAAAACTTTTAGGTGAATAACTAATAGTGAAATGATAACTAGGAATAAGAAAAACAGGAACATGAACCTGTATTGTTGTTGTTGTTTGGTATTTTTGCTACTTTCTGCCATTTTTCAGAGTCAATTATGGTTTTCACTTTAGTATACTTTCCAGCTCTGTGAAGTGTCACTATTTATTATACACCGATCAGGCATAACATTTTGACAGGTGAAGTGAATAACACCGATGATCTCCTCATCATGGCACCTGTTAGTGGGTGGGATATATTAGGCAGCAAGTGAACATTTTGTCCTCAAAGTTGATGTGTTAGAAGCAGAAAAATGGGCAAGTGTAAGGATTTTTAGCGAGTTTGCCAAGGGCCAAATTGTGATGGCTAGACGACTGGATCAGAGCATCTCCAAAACTGCAGCTCTTGTGGAGTGTTCCCGGTCTGCAGTGGTCAGTATCTATCAAAAGTGGTCCAAGGAAGGAACAGTGGTGAACCGGCGACAGGGTCATGGGCAGCCAAGGCTCATTGATGTACGTGGGGAGTGAAGCCTGACCCGTGTGATCCGATCCAACAGACGAGCTACTGTTGATCAAATTGCTGAAGACGTTAATGCTGGTTCTGATAGAAAGGTGTCAGAATACACAGTGCATGATGGGTCAGGGCTGTTTTGGCACCAACACAATATTAGTCAGGCGGTCATAATGTTATGCCTGGTCAGTGTACAATGTCTTTTGAGAAGTGGCTCTAAATGCAAACACTAAACTACTTCACAGTTGCTTGAACTTAAATAAGACTTGTATGTTTACTAGTTAAATTTATTAGACACTTATACGAGGCGCATATAGAAGTACAGCATATCAAGTGCGAAAGCACGTTTTCGGGCTTGCACAAAAAGACGACTGTAGTCATATTGTAAGGAGTTCCCAACACTAAAATCACCATTAAATGGCTTTGTGATTGTGTTTAGTACATAAACTGTGTACGGTACAGTTTGAAGCAAAAAAGAGAGGGGGGGGGGGGTGAAGACTTTCGCATTCGTCTGTATGTAAACAAACGAAGTTCACTCAGGATATCGAGGAGGGAGCGAGACGCTTATATAGACACAGACTGCTAGAAAAAAATATATTAATATGGACTGATTTCCAGCAGTCATCATGCTGATCGTTGGCAAATGAAGGTGTTAATGTACTCTACAGTTTGTCCTGCCGCAGATGACCCTAATTTAGACTGCGCCAAAGCATTTAACAAGCTGGACAATGTGCAAAAACATCATCTCCCGCTTGACCACAGTGCTATCAACACCGCTTTCTGCTCTCTAACTACATTATTTTCCCTTCTTGGTTATCCCCTGCTATTTACATTGCGGACAACAAATAAACATTTCATCTTTCACGGAACAGCTTTAGAATTAAAACATTAAAAAGCTAATAACCGCGCTCTCTAAATCCTGCAGACGAAGATGTTTATATATTTCTTAAAAAAAGGTAATGTTTCTTCACTCACCCTCCATCTCTCCCTGTGATGTTTCCTGCTGCTCGTCCGCCATCTTGGATTCACGCTTCTGTTTCCCCTGGCTCTGTGAGAGCGGTTAAATCCCAATCAGCTCCTCGTTGCATCTCAAAGGCCCCTTCATAGTGAATGAAGTGATCGTCACGTAGTGCACTACATAGCCACTAAAGTGTCATTTTAGACTCAGCCACTTCCTGGACTTCCGGGTCAGATTTGTACTGCAGCAACAGACATTGTGATCTCACTATTTTGAGCCTTTTTAGAGTTATTCTCCAGTCTTGTTAAAATGTTGCTGTCAAACAGGGTTTTCTTGTCGTTGAAAAGTTTGAGAAAAGTGTCTCCCCGGCGATGGCATCATACTAGTTTAACAAGTTAGTTAATGGTTTATTGTCTTGTTTTAAAGACACGTGTCGAATAAGACAAGTGGGTTTGTTTTCATTCCAAGTGCATCATTTTGGGTCAAGGTGGAGAGAAATCTGCCATTACTGATATTCAGTGTTTGCTTTTTACCTGTTGTCCTTTCTTATCTGATTGTGAAAATGTGCTAATATTATCCAAGGAGGACTGAATGTCAGTGAAAAAAGGACTAGCAGATTAATAACTGGGCATACTCTGAGTGCCAAAGTTCTCCCAAGGTATCTTGGGTATAGTAAAACGTCTTGCGTTACAACTTCTGCAGTGAGATTACAAGTATATTGTACAATCAAGAGTGCCATGGTATATGAAAATGGCAGTTTTGCTGTGACCTAGTAGGATCTGATCCGATCAGAAGGACGTCTGGCCAGAATATGTCAGTATGATGCAAGATTGCAGTCAAGATTATTTCAAACAGGTGTTCAGTTTTATCCACAAAGCACCAGTGTTGCTGCAGGTTTTCGTTCCAACCAAAGACAAGCCTTCAGAAGACTCTCAGATACCTTGTCTTCTTTGGATTGAGAACACAGCTACACCGACCCTTTGCAGATAAAACTTAACATCCTTGACCTAACTTAAGGCATGCAAAAGGTTGGATGTGGTGACAACAGCTAAATCTGAGCATAACTGTTAATAGAAAATATTTATCGAACATTTAGAAAGAGGAGCACTATTTTTTTTTTTTTACTTTAATACACAGAAATTGGACATTTTGTTGCTCTCACTCAGCTTTATGATAAGGATAAAAAAAATTTTTTGTTGATTATTTGCATTGTAATGTCTATTCACTACACGTGTGCTTGCATTCACAGACGATCTCATTAACAACATGGACAAGAAAGCAACCTGGGACAGATTTTACACAGAAAACAGCAGGAAAGGAACGTTCAAGAACTTTGAGTGGTTCTTTGGTTTTCATTCAGTCAAAGAGTTCATCCTGCCTCAGCTGCAGTCCATGTCTCACAGTCCTGCACCATTACATGTTCTGGATATTGGTTGTGGAACGTCAGCTTTAGGGCCTAGTATCTACACACACTCCCAATGTGCAGTGAAGGTCACATGTGCCGATATCTCCCCAGTGGCAGTGCGGTTAATGCAGGAACATGCTGAAAGCACACCAGTGCAACCCTGCAATCCAGCCTCCACCCTCGTCTTCAGAGAAATGGACTGCACAGAGCTGGAAGGACACTTTGAGCCCAGGAGCTTGGCCTTGATAGTAGACAAAGGTACAACAGATGCACTGGTGAGGTCCAAAGACGGCAGAGTGAAAGCTGGTCAGATTGTACGTCAGTGTCTGACTGTGCTGAGACACCCAGGGAGCTTGCTGCAGTTTTCAGATGAAGATCCTGATGCCAGGTTGCTTTGGCTAGAGAAAGAGAGTCAAGGCTCAGAGGTGACAGCTGATGTATCAGTACATGAAGTTGGAGAATTAAGAGGGGTCACTTACTTCTGTTATCAAATAACTCCTTGTACAACCCAACACTGACACCTTGAACATTATTCTATGTTTTGTGTGACATTTTGCTTTGCAATTGCATTTCTCCGTACATAAAATGACTGTCATTATTCCAGTGATTTGTTTTATTTTTTACCATAACCACTGTGTGCACAATGCAACTGGCAGATCAGATAGTGTAAATCTTAAACATTGCTTTATTGAATGCAGATACATTAGCATTATAGTACAGGTAACATTTTTATTTGTAACTTGCAGAAGTGCCAAGTTTAAAAACAACAACAAAATCCCTCTGCAAAAATCTAATATAAACCTATACAATATTTTGACAGGCTACAAAAGAGCCAATATTATCCATACAAAGCAGGGTTGAGGGATATATGGCATATAAAATACAAAAAAAAAATTAAAAAAAATACAATGGTGTCCATGTAAAATACCACCAATAAAAGCCTGGGATGATTAACACCACCAACAATGAAGCAATAACAGTAAGGTTTTTAAAAAGTAAATAATGTTTTGTAAGAGGGAGTCACAATGGCACATTATAAAAAGTGAAAAAGTTTACATTTTTATAGCTTACTTTAAACAAAAGAACCACGTTTCTTCCAAAGCGGTTTTACATTTAGTTCCATCTGACGAAAGATTTGAAGAACATCAGTATGTTTCAGCCATCAAATCACAAAGTTGCTTGTTTTCAGTATCTAGGATTATGCCGAGTGTATGGGTTATACTGGTGCTTCGTGTGTTTTTGCTTCATCACAAAGTTGTTCCCTGGCCAGGAGGGGGCAGCAGGAGCAGTTCTGCCATTACCATCACAGCGGATGTTGTAGTTCCCACCTTGAACCAAAAATGAGAAAACTCATGCTGAGTAACACAGAGCATCATGTAACAGTTCTATAATCATAAACCCATAAATAAAAGATAAAGCACTAGAAGACAAATGAGAGTGATGGTAAAGCTTATAAATCTGGCCCTTACCACGATCACTTGTTTTGTTCTCAAAGCTGAAGTAACTAGTGCTGAACTGAGAGAGTGTAGGTAAACTATCTTCATAAAAATGGGGTCCAAAGCCATCATACTGCAGCTGTTGTTGCCAAGATGGTGCTGAAAAGATATGTGTTAATAAGGTATACTCAACTTTCATTCGGATTACGGTCACTCACTGGATCTAGCTAAATTTATTGTAACTTTCTTTTATGTTTAGTAGTAGTAGGCTACTGACAGTTATAAATGAAGCCATTAGATCCCATGTAAAAGCTATGTCTGCATGTTGTAATACACCGATCAGGCATAACATTATGACCACCTGCCTAATTATGTTGGTCTCCCTTTTGCTGCCAAAACAGCTCTGATCAGTCATGCACCCACATGACACCTTTCTATCAGAACCAGCACAAATGTTTTCCTGTCTAGCAGATACTTTGTAACCACTTAAATCTTATGTTATTTGGAAACTGCACAACCAGTTTGTTTGCACTACCCGGAGTCAGGCGAGACTACAGTAGTAGACTTTATGTTTAGCAACAATATTCAGGTGCTAGCGAAACTGTCCAAGATAAACCACATTAGAGCTGTATATACAGGCAAGGGAATGGTAATAAGATTCAGAATTTTACCTCCATAATGACCAGAATCTCTCATGGATCCTGCTGGCTTGTAGTAGCTTTCACTTGGAGTCTGCTTGTAATCCAGCAACCATGTCTTACTCTGATCTACAAAATAAAGATTACTGATAAAAAACCTGACAGTAACAATTTACAATTAGACTGCTAAGTGTAAAAAACTATTTTACAGTTATGTGTCTGTAGTGTGAGAAAATGTAAATTGATATTCAAGGCCCTCTAACGTAGACAAACTTTAACTTGCCTTAAAGTTGCATATTTGAACAAAATGGTGTCCGTGAATTTTGTTCAGGTTACACATTACTTTCATGCTCAATATCAGCCATGAATTAGGGCTGTGTTGCTCAATAAACATAATTAAACTGCAACATTGGTGAGCCTAACTAGAGAATTTGCTTGCCTCTGGATAGCACTAGACAAGCTAGGCTCAACTATAGCCAAGAATGTGGGGACATACTGATTCAGCTATTTATATTTCATGCCATTTATCCTTTATTAGCGACATTCACATTAACCACTCACCATCCACTTTATCAGAAATGTTAATATATCACCTAATTTTCTAATTAGCTAATCATGTGGCTATGACAACCGTGATAAGCATCTCAACATACACAAACTTTAAGGTGGACAAGCTATAATAACAGATTTTTATAATAAAAAAAAAATTCTATTCTTGAACCTGCGCCCCTGATCGTGTTCTTGGCTGACAGAAATGGAACCTTATTTGATCTGCTTTTGCAGCCCATCTACCTCAAAGTTCGAAGTGTTGTGTGTTCCAAGATACTTATGAGTTATTACAGACTTTATCAGCTCAAACCGGTCCCATCATTTTCCTCTGATTTCTCTCAACAACAAGGTGTTTGAGCCTACACACCCTCCACTCACAGAATGGCTTTTTTTCGTTCTTCACACCATTTTGTGGAAACTCTACAGACTGTTGTGTGTAAAAATCCCAGATCAGTAGTTTATGAAATGCTCAAACCAGCCCATCTGGCACCAGAAACCATGCTATGGTTAAAGTCGTCGAAATCTTTCTTCATTCTGATGCATGATGTGAAGATTCATGGAAGCTCTTGACCTGTATCTGCATTGTGTTTATGCACAAGCAGGTGTACAGGTGTCCCTATTAAAGGGACTGGCGAGTGTATTATGCAATGTAAATGCAGTTTCTCTTTTTAAAGTAAAACAAACCTGTTTTGAATCCAAATGATTATGGTTTCAATAGGACCATGAAATATGTCGCAAGAGTCTTAGAGGTTTATTTAACTTACCTGGGGCTACAGGGTTGGGCAGCTCTACACCCCAGGCCTGAGCAGCATGAGCCAGCAGCAAGCATGTGATCTGACGATGAGCGAAAGCATTCCAGTGAATCCCATCATTTATGCGGTGCTGGAGGCTAAACCGGAAGACAAAGTGAAGGTCTAGAACGTCTAGCCCGTATGCATCTGCCAGCGTTGCACCATAGAAGTTTGCCTCAATCACATCATAGCGAAGAGTCGGGCCCATATCCTTAATCTGAAATGTGTGAAGATGGAATATTTACTAATCTGAATGAATCAACCACATAGTCACAGGCTCCGTGGACTAATCTTCTCTTTTGCCCAATTTATTGAGAACTAACCTACCTCAGGCACCAGAAATCCTCCAGTGATCCTCTTGCCCAGAGGCATAGTCATGTTCCAAACCACAAGACTTTCCTCTGGCAGAACAGCCTTCAGCTCCATAAAGAACTTATTTAGGTTCTCCTTGTACTCTGGGACCCAATTACGATTGTATCTGAGCAACAAAACAATATGCACATAATACAGAGACGATTATACTCCTCAGTGTTTGGGTCAGTAGGTTGTGTGTAGGTTTAGACGGTACACCTCAGCTGTTACCTTGATACATCCCAAACACAGGAGTTGACTATGACCACATCTGGCTTCAGATCATGTTTGAAGTCAGCAAGGATGCTCTTCATGTAGTGAGAGAAGACCCGTGTGATGAAGTAGAACCGGACCAGATGATGGTCCGTACGATACTGACGAACCTCTCGGTACTCTGTGCCATTGTTCATATGACCTAGTCTTCCACCCTCTACTAGACAGTCTTGTTCAAAGGACAGCTCTCCCTTGATGAGAGAGTTGAGAAAAAACATTTTTTAGCATTATGGACAGTTAGTCATTTGACAAATGTTCTTATTTAAAGCAATGTAGACTGTATAGTTAAGCACACACTGAAATCATAAATGGTAACGAAGTAAAATAGATATTTTGTCTGGTAGATCTGCCATGTTCTATGTGAATGAAATACTTATTCATTTAAAAGACAGGGTCTGACCAAGGCATTTACACATCCATGCACATGGCTATGATTAATCACAACCCAATGTGCCAAAAACAATACTGAACATCCAAATGATACCTCAATTAATTCACTTTGATGAAATCTACATACTATATGGCCAAAGTTATTAAGACACCTGAGAATCATTCCCATTTGGGCTTTCTCCTTTTATCAAACAGCTAGCAACAAACAATTTGTAAAGGAGGTTTTCCACTCACTGGAACTAAGGGGCTCAAATGTGTTCCAGTATAACAAAACCCTTGTGTACAAAGTGAGCTCCATAAAGACATGGTCTACCAAGGCTGGAGTGGAAGAACTCGAATGGCCTGCACACACACTTTATTGCCAAAAGTTTTGGGACACCCCTCCAAATCATTGAATTCTGGTGTTGTGTTTCAGGTGTTGGGCTTGGCCTCTTAGTTCCAGTGAAAGGAACTCTTAATGCTTCAGCTTCATACCAAGACATTTTGGACAGTTTTTTGTGGGAACAGTTTGGGGATGACCCCTTCCTGTTCCAACATGACTACACACCAGTGCACAAAGCAAGGTCCATAAAGACATGGATGAGTGAGTTTGGTGTGGAGGAACTTGACTGACCTGCACAGAGTCCTGACCTCAACCTGATAGAACACCTTTGGGATGAATTAGAGTGGAGACTGTGAGCCAGACCAAAACTGGGACGTCTGCCTTTACCTGCACATGAATGTAATATGGAGTTGTCCCGCCCTCTGCAGCTATAACAGCTTAAATTCTTCTGGGTAGCCTTTCCACAAGGTTTAGGAGTGTGTTTATGAGAATCTTTGACCATTCCTCTAAAAGCATATTTCCACTGATATTAGATGAGAAGGCCTGGCTCACAGTCTCCGCTCTAATTCATCCCAAAGGTGTTCTATCGGGTTGAGGTCAGGACTCAGTCAAGTTCCTCCACACCAAACTCACTCATCCGTGTCTTTATAGACCTTGCTTTGTGCACTGGTGTGCAGTCATGTTGGAACAGGAAGGGGTCATCCCCAAACTGTTCCCACAAAGTTGGGAGCATGAAATTGTCCAAAATGTCTTGGTATACTGAAGCATTAAGAGTTCCTTTCACTGGAACTAAGGGGCCAAGTCCAAACCCTGAAAAATTCAATGATTTGGAGGGGTGTCCCAAAACCTTTGGCAATATAGTGTAGTGTCTCCAAAATCCAACAGAAATCTTTCAGACGATTGAAGGTTATTATAATAGCAAAAGGTAACTAAATTTGTAATGGGATGTTAAAAAAAATGACATATGCATGTGATGGTCAGGTGTTTTATTACTTTTGGTCATACTGTGTATTTCCAAACCTCCACTTAATAACAAAAAAAAAAAACCAAACTATATTTAGGTCCCTATTAGAAAATAACAGAAAGGTTAACCTCGAGGCATGCAACTAAAGCTGGCTTTATTCAAATACAGAAGAGTGACTACACCGTGTGTAAAATAAAAAATAATCATACCTTGCTTTTGAGCTGGGAAAATGACAGATACGAGTCTCTTTGCAAAAGCAACACCAAGTCTTTGTACACAGATCGCTGAACTAGAAGAGAAAACAAAAACGATTACCAGCAGCTAGATCACGGTGTACTGGTGTTCAGGGTTAATACTCACTGGAGTCTCCCAGTACGACAATAAACTTGTTATGGAGAAGTTGACTAGCTTGACGATGAGATACAGTCCTCACACAGGCCTCTCGCATCTTTCCTGCTAATTTAGCTGTAGTTTTAAATCAGTAAGATAACTTGGCGTAAAATGAACCGAAGATGTCTGCAAAGTGATTTTCCCTCCCCAGTTCTAAGAGCTGCAGCTGCTCAAGTCCATGCAGATTTAACGGCCTCCAAACTAACGCTATTCTAATGGCGCCCTTTAGATGTAATGAAAAAACCGAATTAGTCAACTGTGTGAATGATATTTATCAATTGTGGAATTAAATAACTCAGTAAATATGGACCTAAACCTTCACCTAACACTTTAAATGAGGCTGATTAAATCCCGCAGATTTCCAACAGAGAGCGTTATTTATTCTCTGCCTGGTGTCTCGTCTGTTCAGACGGACAGACACTACAGGATCAGGGCTTTTACTAAATGGTTCAAAATGCAACTATAAAATCTAAACTCATGAACAAAATCATGATATATGATATACCACACCCATTTAGGCTAATAAAGAGTTTTAAAAATGTGTCTTAGCATTATTTTTTCTTAAGTCACATAAATGCACATACAACAATATAAACACAATAAATTTCACAATATGAATGACATCATTTGTTTAACTGAAATTTTTTACTGAATTCTGTCTATATTTTTTTTTTTCCAGAACTTAAAATATTAAACAGAAACAGATTTGTTGGCTTTGATCAAATGAAATACAACAGGACATGCAACTATAGGAAAATAATCAACACCAGGTTGCTGTGATGTGCATAGATATATGTGTGTGTGTGTGGTACAATCACAGTGTATGCAGACTGGGATAACACCTAAATTCCCAGTCCAGTCCTGTTGGGTATCTTTCAGAAAAGTAACAGAAAATGAACATTTATAAGAGCTTCTTAAAACATAAAACTATATACACACACACACACAAACATAGAAATATGTTTTATATATTCAGAATAAATCAACAGAAACTGCTTAAATATTTGTAAGTATTTTTAAAGAACTAACTGTATTGGAAAACCAAGAAAACCAGTAGCCATTTAAGCGGAACATTAAGTGAAACCTACGCACTTATGTATTGTTTCATTTCTGGCTGAGCATCTGTGTGTATTTTTGATATGTATATGAATTTCCTTCAACAAAGAACAATAGAGGAGATTAAAGTCAGCAACTGAAGCTGTCCACCAGATGTTTTGCGTTCCATGGTCCTGCATTATTGGTCAAGAACTGCTGGTTCACCATAGCTTTGGTCTTTTGGTACAGGTGGGCAGCCATCTTTAAAAATAAAAAAAAAGGCATATTAAATTCAATAAAAGATCCACATTCACACTTTATATTATCCTTATTAAACAATTTCTGGATACAAATTCATTTTAGTCAGAGATGCTATTTATAATATTTATTTAACTTTACTTGTGTCCAGAAACCCAACCAGAAACTTCCATACCTTTGCTTTGTGGTAGATAGCAAAGGACAGAAGCTCTTGTTGGCCAGAAAGCACTGCAACTTTTCGGAAGCTGAAGAACTGTGCTCTTTTACATAGTCTACTGGAGAAACCAGGTCCACTTACAAAAGGAGAGCTGAAAACAAATTGGTGCATGTTATGAAAGAAAAACCACACTGAGCAGCTCTTACGAAATAGTTCACCTCGTGAACAGTTAAGCCTTACCAACTGATGGCGTAACCAGTTGTGCTGTCTAGAATCTCAATGCTGGAGTCTCCCAGACACCAGTTAACACTGAGTTTTTGGCAATAGTCTGAGCTTACATCTGGTCCCATGTTCTCTCCATTCTGGAAGAAGATGGTAGTTTGTTGGTATGGTGGGATCAGGACGTCTTTCAGACCAGTCCCCAGGCGCTTATTGATGGTGTCAGACACTATATCAGAGCAATGGCTAGTATCACCTGGACAGAAAAACAAAAACAAATAAACAAAAGGGAAAGAAAGCCATTAACATAAACCATCTGAGGTGCATACTGCATTGAGAATAAAATGAGTTTTCCTAAATGCCTCAGGAACCACAAACCCTCCAGCACAATGTAGCCACTCACCAAGAACAGCACTGGTGATGTACAGTGGCTTAATGAAGTGACTCAGAAGTGCTCCCTGAACTCCTGTGACAGTCCAGCGTGTGAGTTTTGCACTGTCAGACATGCAGCAGATGCGAGCACCCCAGATACTTGGAGACAGGAAGGCAGCAGGAATCAGAGAGCCTTTGGCATGGCATTGCAGCTTCAGTGATTGGTAACCACTGCTGTGGGACTTCCTGTGAAGATAACCATTTTCATTACTGACCAGCAATCATTACATTTTTAGTAAATTTGTATTAACCTTTGGACAAAATGTCTGACCTATAGCTATACGAAAGCTAAGCGTTCTCCAGACTTAGACTTGCTTAGTTTTTTAAAAATATCTCAACCACTAAGTTGCTCTAACCTGCTGCCTTCCTGTCACATAAACATTAGATTCTAGGGTGAATGAAAGTCACTTGGACAGTGCAACTACTGACTTCTGTCTATTCAGAATAACATAGATGTCAAGTATGACTGTTGCAAACATGCAAAGTCCAACAACAAAAACAAGTAACGCAGGTAAACTTGACAAACTACACTATATTGGCAAAAGTTTTGGGACACCCCTCCAAATCATTGTATTCAGGTGTGGTATTTCAGGGGTTGGACTTGGCCCCTTAGTTCCAATGAAAGGAACTCTTAATGCTTCAGCATACTAAGACATTTTGGACAATTTCATGCTCCTAACTTTGTGGTAAGAGTTTGGGGATGACCCCTTCCTGTTCCAACATTACTGCGCTCCAGCGCACAAAGCAAGGTTCAATATTTGAGTGGAGACTGCAAGCCAGGCCTTCTCATACAGCATCAGTGCCTGACTTCACAAATGCTTATAGCTGCAACGGTCGGGCCAACTCCATATTAAATACATGTGCATGAAAAGGCAGACGTCCCAGTTTTGACCTGGCTGGCAGTGTCTGCTCTAATTCATCCCAAAGGTGTTCTGCCGGGTTGAGGTCAGGACTCTGTGCAGGCCAGTCAAGTTCCTCCACACCAAACTCACTCATCCATGTCTATATGGACCTTGCTTTGTGCACTGGTGTGTAGTCATGTTGGAACAGGAAGGGGTCATCCCCAAACTGTTCCCACAAAGTTGGGAGCATGAAATTGTCCAAAATGTCTTGGTATGGTGTAATAGAATGTGTCAAGAGAAAAGTTTACTTGATTAGCTAGTAAAGGTTTCTATTAATTTAGATAGTCAGGTTGGTGTTTATACTTTAGCCATTCTAAGCTTCACAGAGTAAACATACACCTTTAATTGTTAATGCAAAATGAACAAATATAAAAGTTTACCTATTTTTAAAAAATGTTTGTATTTTCTCACAGATATGCTCTCCGTCACTCACATGATGTATTGTGCTGCTCCTTTCGGGGTCTGGTTGGTGTAGAGGTGCAGGTAGTTCTTTGGTTTGAGCTGAAGCAGCAGCTCTGTAGGAGCGCTCTGAAATATAGAATGCTCTCGAAGCTCTGGCTCAGAGCTGTAGAACAACATGAGCTGCTTATACAAATATCTGATTAAAAACACAAAACAAAACACAGATATGAACATTTGCTAGGGTATACAAAAAAAGCTACAGTATACAAAGACATTCTAGACAATAATGTGCTTTCGTGTGGCGGAAGGCCCACATATGGGGATGATTGTAAGGTGTCCACAAACTTTTGCCCATATAGTAATGTAGGACGTGAAAGAAATATAATGTGGGATGTGGTAGCTTAGTGGTGAAGGTGTTGGACTACTGATCAGAAGGTTGTGAGTGTGAATCCCAGGTCCACAAAGCTGCCACTGCTGGGCCTCTGAGCAAGGCCCTTAACCCTCCAGTGCTCAGTTGTATAAAATGTGATAAAAAAAAGTAAGTTGCTCTGGATAAGGATGTCTGCCAAAGATTTAGCACAAGCATTATTTAGAGCATTTCTTTTAGAAATATTAATAAATTAACTAAACTAACTTAAAAAAAATGTACCGGAATGGCACAACAGATCCAAAATACAGACAACATTATCATTGTACATCTTGGACACTGGGTTGAAAATACAGTCAACTATTTTTGACTAAGCAGCTGAAGGTAGCTATATCCAAGCGCAAAATTCAAACAAATAGCACTGTCTAGTGCTCCCACCAAAAGCTATGTCCCAAAACATTCACAAACACTGCTTAGACTTGAATGCCTGACTTGAAACGTGATTAACAGGGAAAGAGTCATGTTGCTGTTGCTGATCTGATCGGAGTCCATAATTTGTTATCTGAGCAGATGTTTTACTCTGTACCAGTTATTGTGTAGAGGTTTGTTTAGCAGGGGTCACACACCCATCCTCTTTCCCTAACAATCTGCTCACCAGCAGCTAAAGACAGAAGCAAGATACTCAACACACAGAAACCCAACTGCATTGTGACTAATCTTCTAATAGACTTGCTGCATTGATACTATTTATTTCTATTAAATAAATCTGAAGTTGCTACACCGTCACTGGGCTGGCACTTAATTATTTAGTCTTTAAAACTGCTTTTTTGCCTTACCTTTTAAGGGCTCTGCGTGCAATGACGATGCAATGGCAGTCATGGATGACGGAACCTGTGAAACAGTGCCAACCACTGCAGCAGTTCTGCCCTGTGCCCAATGCCACCACTTCATATTGCTCACAACACCGTCCTCCCGTGTCAGTCACCTCTGTTACATATGCAGAAATTTACAAGCCACTATGTTTGCAGCTGTACAAATGCAAACTGTGTCTACATTCTACACAGCCAAGTTATTTAGTCTCTGCATCACACAAACCTCTCTCCAGGACGAATGCAGCAAGGCAGCTTTTAGTACTGTGGTACTCAGGACATTCCCTCAGCAGTTTGTTAAAGCGCTCACTACACAGGGCCGCAATGCGATTCCTGTGCCACTCTGTGAACCTCACTGAAATCAGTTCCAGGGAATGGATATCTTAATGTTACAGACATTCTCCACAACTATGTGTCTCCAAATTTGTGTCCCAAAAGATTCTGCATAGGGGAGAGTACCAATTTTTATCAAAATTTGAGAAAAGTTGGGAGACATGACTGTGTGTGTGTGTTTACAAAGAAACAGCCATCATGTAGTTTTGAAATATTTGTTAATAATGCTAAATTTTGCTTTAAAAAAGTGTTCATTTCCCCTTTTCAAGAAACCTTTGTGACATAAATGTGAATATAAATTACACACACAGCATATTAAAATTACTATGAATATCAAATGACAAATCCAGCTGACCTCCAATCCTCTTTCCCCTTTTAGGGGAGCACTCAGCTGTATCGACCTGACCTGATAGGATATTCCCTTCAGAAGGGCTGTTTAGACTCTCAAGAGAAAGGCATTCCTCTTCTGACTCATTATCGTCCTCCATGAAGGTTGGGGAAGTCAGCATTTGGACTCTCTCAGACTGCAGTCCAGAGAGATGGGACTCCTCTGATGGAGCTGAATCCAGGGCGTCCGGTGACTTGGATCCGGATCCTGCTGAAGGGTCGGGAAAATCACCAAATTCAAGGTCAGGTGGAGTCAATGAAGCAGGAGGAGGCCTCAAGCTTGCCCTTTGCCCACTGAAGCTGGGTTCCCTCTCTGAGGGGAAGCGCATGACCAGAGAAGCAGCTATTCTGGGAAGGCGTTTCCCTCCTTCACTGGTTTTGGGATCCATGATGATCCTGTAGGAAGATATAGTTATATATACAATATTGCCAAAGGTTTTGGGACACCCCTTGAAATCATTGATTTCAGGTGTGGTTTTTCAGGGGTTGGGCTTGGCCCCTTAGTTCCAGTGAAAGGAACTCTTAATGCTTCAGCATACCAAGACATTTTGGACAAGTTCATGCTCCCAACTTTGTGGGAACAGTTTGGGGATGACCCCTTCCTGTTCCAACATGACTGTACACCAGTGCACAAAGTAAGGTCCATAAAGACATGGATGAGGGAGTTTGGTGTGGAGGAACTTGACTGTCCTGCACAGAGTCCTGACCTCAACCTGATAGAACACCTTTGGGATGAATTAGACTGGAGACTGTGAGCCAGGCCAAAACTGGGACGTCTTCTTTTACATGCACATGAATTTAATGTGGAGCTGGCCTGCCCTTTGCAGCTATAACAGCTTCAACTCTTCTGGGAAGGCTTTCCACAAGGTTAAGGTGTGTGTTTATGGGAATTTTTGACCATTCCTCTAGAAGTGCATTTGTGTGGTCAGACACTGATGTTAGATGAGAAGGTCTGGCTCGCAGTCTCTGCTCTAATTCATCCCAAAGGTGTTCTATCAGGTTGAGGTGCACTGGTGTACAGTCATGTTGGAACAGGAAGGGGTCATCCCCAAACTGTTCCCACAAAGTTGGGAGCATGAAATTGTCCAAAATGTCTTGGTATGCTGAAGCATTAAGAGATACTTTCACTCAACCCCTGAATTAAATGATATGGAGCGGTATCCCAAAACTTTTGCCAATACAGTGTACTAAAAAAAATCAAGTACATATCATGCATTTACAAAATAGTTATGACTACCACTTAATCATATGTACTAATCCCAATATAAACATAGTAAACGTGGTAGATGTACAAATATGACTTTACAGTGGAGTTATTATTATTATTCACAGAGCAAACTGTAGACAAGACAATAAGCTAACGTTAGAATGCTGCAAGCGTCAATAAACTGTACAATCAGGTAACAAGGATTTTAAGAAGTAATGGCACACAACAAATGTATGTTAAAGAGAAAGACATATTAACGTCCCTGAATCTTTTTTGCCCCCCAGATATTTTAACGCACCGTTTCTTCGTTAGCAAACTTTTATCCCAAACAAACATTGCTCCTTACACAATGCTCACGTTTTCCCTAATAATAATAATATTACTAGATGTTTCTTATAGGCTGAAACGCCTGTCAATCACATGGGAGGCGGGGCCACTCTAACTTCCGCCTAAGTTGTGGCGCCACATTCAGATTGAACTCAGAGTTGGCGGGAGATGTGCTGCTGTCGCTGTTTGTCCAGTGCGATATAAATATAAAATTTCAAGATTTTATCTTGCAAATTAGGATATTGACGGAAAAGCATGGAGGATTTCGCTGTTTATGCGGTCTTTGGAGCAGACGAACCGCCGCAGAGGATTGCAAAGTAAGACAAACAAGTGGCTATTGAAGTGATCATAGCGTCTGTTTGTTTGTTTGTTTGTTTATTTACAGATCAAGATGGTGGTGTTTATGTTATGGCCGTTACCCAAAATATTACCGTAGGATCAGCTTTCAAACAAGTCATAGTTTTGTTAAATTCATGTAATTTGTCATGTTTGTGAGGCGGTTTGATCAGACTTTTAGTGCGTCTAGACCAAACAAGGAAAGACCCTTCTAAACCCATTTCATTGTCAAGTCATTAGCTCCACTTATCAAATAGACGCTACAGGGGTTTTAAAGCTAAAACCAACATTTCCTTATCCTATTATGAAATGTTTCTGCTTAATGTATTTTCTTAGAAGTCCACTCCATTATGTCTCACTGTAGTTGGAATTTATAGGCAGTCCTCATCAGGCCATGTAGTCCACACTACAGCACTACAGAGAGGTTTTTTTTCCCCCCAGTGCATACACTGACCAGACATAACGTTTTGACCTGCGTAATATTGTGTTGGTCCCCCTTTTGCTGCCAAAACAGCCCTGACCCATCATGCACTGTGTATTCTGACACTTTTCTATCAGAACCAACATTAACTTCTTCAGCAATTTCAGCAACAGTAGCTCATCTCTTGGATCGGATCACACGGGCCAGCCTTCGCTCCCCACGTACATCAATGACCCTTGGCCACCCATGACCCTGTCACCGGTTCACCACTGTTCATTCCTTGGACAACTTGATAGATACTGACCACTGCAGACTGGGAACACCCCACAAGAGCTGCAGTTTTGGAGATGCTCTGATCCAGTCGTCTAGCCATCACAATTTGGTCCTTGTCAAACTCGCTCAAATCCTTACACTTGCCCATTTTTCCTGCTTCTAACACATCAACTTTGAGGACAAAATGTTCACTTGCTGCCTAATATATCCCACCCACTAACAGGTGCCATGATGAGATCATCAGTGTTATTCACTTCACCTGTTACTGCTCATAATGTTATGCCTGATCAGTATGTGTGTGTGTATATGTATGTGTAAATATATATATATATAATACATACACACACACACACCCCCCAGGTGATTACTTAAGATGATTTCTATTATGTTTTTTATCATGCACATACTGATGTTGTTTATCTGGATACTGGCCTAACATCTTCATTCTTAATTGCAGTCTTCGAGGACCTGTGGGCAGATCTGTAATAGAGCCAAGTGTCCCGCAGATTGTACTCTTTACTAGAGGAAGATGGGAAAACTGTAGTAGTGTTTCAGTCGAGCTCAATGATGAGAAAGACATGCTTATCACTCTGAGCAAATTAACACCATTCAACAAGTAAGAGTACTTGCACAAAGTTGTCTTAATTTTTTTCATCTTCCTGTGAAAGTAAGGATTTGTTGAATTCTAATAATCTATCTGAATGTTTTACATCAGATGTGTTTCTTGGGAGTTAGGAGAAGATGGTGTATGGAGTGATGGAGCGACGTTAAATGTTAATATCGAGGGGGTGAGTGCTATCTGAAATCTTCACTAATGCTAAATTCTAAATGTTGTTGTAGGTCCACATTTTTTCGATTTGGCACATGTTTTATGCCTGATGCCCTTCCTGAAACAACCCTCCCATTTAATCTGGGATTGTGACCAGCACTGAGAGTTAACTCTTCAGTGGCTGGGTTAGCGCCCTGCCCAGGAATCGAACCCGGGCTGCAGCAGTGAGAGCGTGGGATCCTGCCACTGGACCACCAGGAGGCTAATGCTAAAATCTAAATATTTAAATATTAAATATAACCAATTTTTGTGTCTGTTTTTCTCAGATTAAAACTGAGTTGCTTGATCCAGCACTTACCATCACACAAAAGGAATACACTCCAGAGGTGAGGTCTTTCTCTGAATTCCACTTCATTAGTTTATGTGCATGCTGCTTCATCAGTTTCATGTTTAAGCTAATGGGGGAATATGCCTTCTAATTTTTCTATCATTTTTAGTGCAACACCACAAGTGTGGCACCTCGAGCAGGACTGGGGAAGAGAAAACGGTCACGAGGAGAGGAAGAAGAGGGAGAGGACATAAGAGGCCAAGAGAATATTTGCCCAAACTCTTCAGAAAAGGTAACACCACAGCGGCGAGGCAAGAACAATGCCCGCACAGGACAAACACGTCTGTTCCAGCAAAAAGAAGAGCAGAGCACCAGCCGCACTCCTCCAATACCTAAAGCTAAAGGAAAACAACAAACTAAAGCTCCCACCCAGACTGGTGAGTGTGTCTCTACATATACAATAAATGTATTAAAGTTCTTTTTAAATACTTTTTATATAAATGCATTAATGTACATTAACATAGCAGAATGGTTTTATATAAAATCCTCATTATGTGTCCTTTTAAACTTTAATAGATGGTCCATCAGGCCGGTGGGGTCAGACCCTCTGTCCGATTGACCCTCAGACAGCCATACTTATTGGAGGACAAGGTGCACGAATGCAGTTCTGCAAGGATCCCATTTGGAAGCTGTGTACAGGTGAGTTTGGATATGAATTGCTTTTACAACAGGCCAGTTGGGTTTTTTTTTTTCTCCTGTGCATTTCTCACTGTTCTTCATCTTTATATTCAGAGGACTTGTCATGGGTCCCTGCTGAAACTCTGGCCGAGGGCCCCACACCAGAGGCTCGGATTGGCCACACAGCGACTTATGACCCCGATTCAAAACGGATCTTTGTGTTTGGCGGGTCCAAGCATAAGAAATGGTTCAATGACGTCCATATTTTAGATACACAGAGCTGGCGCTGGACTATGGTGGAGGTATTACAAAACTTTTTTTTTTTTTTATTAAAAGTCAAAGCTTATTTGTCTTTAATTTGATGGCCAGTGGAAGAGGTTTCTGGGTATACAGGGAAAATTGAATAAAGGTCAGGAAAGATTATTTGTTGTTTTCACTTTTTTAGGCACAAGGTAAAGTTCCTCCTCTGGCCTATCACAGCTGCACTCTGTTCAGAGGAGAGCTTTTTGTGTTTGGAGGTGTGTTCCCACGTCCCCATCCCGAGCCTGATGGCTGCAGTGACTCTCTCTACATTTTCAATCCTGAAATGGCCATCTGGTATCAGCCCATCGTTAATGGAGACAAGCCTGCTCCACGCTCTGGGTTAGTATTTTATGGAAAGACAAACTGTAAATTGTAATCAAATAATGCGATGAAGTTCAGAGCAACTGTGCTGATGAATGTAAATCTTTTAGCTCTGAATTTTAATGGGTAACTGTCTATAGTATTTACTGCTTAGAAAACAATTTTAATAATTGTTCATTATTATTACATTTTTTTTCTCTATTCAGGCATTCAGCTTGTGTGACGCAGGGGAAGATCTTTATTTTTGGTGGCTGGGACACACCAGTCTGTTTCAATGACATGTTCATGCTTGATCTGTGTAAGAACTGTATTTACACAATGTCTTATTTGTTTTTTCTTCTGCTGGCCCTTTTATACATCTAGTGACTCTCAAATCACACCTAAGAAAATAACCTGGGCATTAAAATGGAATATGTGGTCAAAATCTGGTTGATGTATTTGCAAACTACTGAAACCCAATTATTTTGAACTGAACACACTTTAATGCATTTAATTTTTGAGATTTGTTTTTGTTTGTTTGTTCGTTTGTTTAAAGGCCTTATGGAGTTTTCAGCTGTGCAGACGAGTGGATCAGCACCCTCACCAAGGAGGTACTAATGTCTCTGCTGCTCATTAAATGGTGTTCTTGCTATCCTCTCTGACTGACAGAAGTCTTGTTTCAGCATTATGATGCATTGTTGCTGAATATCTATATTGGTAATACTGACTCAGCTTTAACCTTACTTTTTTGTCATAGCTGGCATGGCTGTGCTGTTCTGTCTGAGTCACATTTCTTGGTCCATGGAGGCTACAACGGAAATGATGCTTTGAGTGACACATTTATATTCAACACAGGTGAAACATGCTGTTCTTCTTACTGTCACTTTATATCCAGGTTTTTTTTTTTGTTTTTTTTTAGCAGATAAGTGTCCACTTTACCAAGTTCAATGTCCATACCTTCTAAATGCACCATTCCATGAAGTATTGGAGAGTCTGATATCTTGACCCAGCATAAAGCAATATGTCCAAAGTTTCTGTAATTATTTTAATAGAAAATGGTCATTTTTCTTCCTGGACATGGTAAATGGTACATCTTGATTTGATTTGAGTGGAGCTGCATTTTGTCCTCTTTGTTTAATAGACACAAATTGCTGGACATCTTTGGCATGTAGTCAGTTGACCTCAACACCTAGAGCCGGACACTCCATCATCACCATGGCAACTGCGTGTGTGAAGGTACCTGACACATCTTGTGAATTCGCAGATAAAAGCTTTCACTTGTAAAGAATGTGCATACACTTATGTGGGTTGTGTATTTCTGGATTCTTTTTTTTTTTTTTTTTTTTTAGCAGCCATGAAAGTTTAGCATTGTCTGTTTTCTTTTGCTATAGGGTTCCTCTGATGATGAAGAGCAGGTTGCTGAGTCGCAAACATTGCTCATATTTGGAGGAGGGGACAACGAAGGCAGCTTCTTCTCTGACCTGATCACTATGCCAGTAAAGGAGCTGTGTAAATAATACTTCCAGCTTTGGTAAAGGCACTGAATATTAAATGGATGTACCTGTTTTGTCATGCTTCAAAGATTTTATGTTATACATTTGTTTCAGAATTTTTATGATGTCTTAAATAGAAATTAGCCATAGGACCTATGCTGATGTGGCATTTTATAATAATAATAAAAGGCTTCAATTCTTATGTGAACACAAGTGAAAGACATTGTTTGAATATGTTTTAAAGGTGTTTTAATAATAATATTATTATTATTATTATTATTATTATTATTATTATTATTATTATTATTAATAAAAAGTCTGTACTGTACAGAAACTGTTGTTGTGGCATATTTGCTGTTCCAAAATTATTTATTCATCTTTAATAGTCCTTTTTTTTTTAAAAACATGGGCCGAGCTTCCTTATAGTCTTGCAGATTTTGCATTCATTAGACATACACAATTTATCAAGTAGCCTCTACTCAGTCCACTAAAGAAAAGCACCACTCTGAGCAGAGAAATCACACTGTAATTGTGCTAGATGTTGTTCTTATACAGATCAGGTTCTGAAGAGTTATGGGTTTTAAACACCATAATTGTCACTTGTAATCATAGGTTGATATATCCATATCCAAAAATTTCCATCTAACAGAAGTCGTGTGGGTAGAAACAGACCCAGTAGAAGCATTGGAAGACTAACACGTGTGCGTGTGTGTGTAAAAAGATGAGCAAGTGTTTAAAAAAAAAAAAAAATCTCAGCATTGCTGCTGCACTTGATATGTCTGATACAAGTGCATCCGTGTTACTGAACATCCTGGCCTATTTCTGTTTATGGACAGATTAGATACAGCAGGTAACATACACATCTCCAGGATTCTTGGTTTAAGCCTAAGTTTCTACACGTTCTCCTCACACCTGTGTGGGTTTTCTCTCAAATTCCCCCCAAAAAACCCATTCTGCTAAAGTGGACTGTCTATGATAAACTGCCCCTAGGTGCGAGTTAGTTTTAATACAGTATATTTCCAAAGGTTTTTGGACACTCCTCCAAATCATTGAAATCAGGGGTTGGGCTTGGCCCCTTAGTTTCAGCAAAAGGAAATCTTAATGCTTGAGCATACCAAGACATTTTGGACAATTTCATGCTCCCAACTTTGTGGGAACAGTTTGGGGATGACCGCTTCCTGTTCCAACATGACTGCACACCAGTGCACAAATGCACATGAATTTAATAGGGAGCCCTTTGCAACTATAACAGCTTCAACTCTTCTGGGAAGGCTTTCCACAAGGTTTAGGAGTGTGTTTATGGGAATTTTTGACCATTCCTGTAGAAGTGCATTTGTGAGGTCAGGCACTGATGTTGGACGAGAAGGTCTGGCTCGCAGTCTCTGCTCTGATTAATCTCGAAGGGTTGAGGTCAGGACTCTGTGCAGGCCAGTCACACCAAACTCTCTCATCCATGTCTTTAATGGACCTTGCTTTATGAACTGGTGTGCAGTCATGTTGGAACAGGAAGGGGTCATCCCCAAACTTTTCCCACAAAGTTGGGAGCATGAAATTGTCCAAAATGTCTTGGTATGCTGAAGCATTAAGAGTTCCTTTCACTGGAAATAAGGGGCCAAGCCCAACCCCTGAAAAACCACACCTGAATTATTCAGTGATTTGGAGGGGTGTCCCAAAGCCTTTGGCAATATAGTGTATGTATGTGCTTGACGTCCCATGCAGGATGTATTCCCACTTGTGTTCCCGGAATCCACCGGGAATATTGTTAAAAAAGGGAATGAGAGCGAGACGGACTGGATATTGCGTAAGTGTCTGCTAGGAAGGATACCTGAGAAAATGGCCTCTATGTTATTGAGTTAGGACGCTGGGTGTCAGCCTCAGTCTGCACTGAGCTCGGTGTTATTGTGGGTAGAGGCAGCAGGAGCTGAGCTGAGGTGATGTTTCCCGCCCCTCCACTGCGCGGCGGCCGGCCATGTTGCTTCGCGTTGTTCCGGTATTCCGCACTTTATTCACCAGCCTGAACCGCCGCTGCTCTTACTCGCTTGAAGGAAGAAAGCGACTTAATAAACGGTGCGAATAATGGATTTTTTCTTTTACAACCCGACGACTTTGGACATTACCCTGAACAGTAGATAGTTTGCTGCGTACCTCGTAGATCGTATTGTTTTAACGAGTAGCGCGTGCACTCGGATCGGGGCGGACTGTGGAGGAATCTCGGAGTTTTGGGGGATTCGCCTGTCTGAAGGCTCGCTTGGCTGGATGGATGGAAGGAAGGCTAGCTAACAGCTGCTAGTGCTCGTCTGTATTAGGTTTAGTTGCTCCGGTAGCGCGGTACAACACTGTAGTCCGTATCTTACATTGGGGTTTTAATCATCTCCTTAAGCTTTGACGTAGAGTTTTTCAGCCGGTATCGCTTTCATTCGAGATCGCGCTGATTTGTTTGTATGTCATTTTCCAGTAGCGGTTGTCAAGTTAAGGCGAGCTAGCTGGCTAGCTAACATTACCTGATCCCACTTCGGCCTGATTTTTAAACGTTCATATACTAGGAAAATATTTATATACTTTTCCACATTTCTTTTTTTATATATATAATATATATATATAGCTTTTGCTTTTTTTCCAGCATGGGTGCTGTAATGGTTTTGTCGTGTTGATATGCTTGAGGCGTCGTGAAGTTAGACACCCCGAAGTCTGATTTCATTCGGTTATATCGACGATAAATCTAATTAATTCTCTTAGTAAAGTTAACGATAAGGAAACCAGCGTTTTACACACTCGTTTGTCACATACACGGCGTTTCAGAAACAGTTATTTACAGTGTAATTCACGTGAATAACCTCCTCCACTCTTGACATGGACACGTACTTGTAAGTAATGTGGGACTGGACTTGTTGATCTGTGTCTGCGTGGCTAGCTCTAGCGTTAGCTGCCTCTTTCTTCACATCCCTGGCCGGGGGGGGAACCACAATAACAGTTTTAGTCAGGCACGATTTTTTTTAATTTTTTATTATTAAATGCGAGATTAAACCCTTTCTGAAAACTCCTCACAAATGTCAAGCCGGAATCAAGGATTAGGAGTCATCGAGCATTCTTCTGGACAGGTGAGATATGAGCGCTTACTTATCACTCACAGGTGAATTTGTTTACACTGCAGTGTATGATCATAATCTAACCAGAACACAGGGGTTTCTATGCTACAAGTGTGTGTGTGTGTGTTTGAGTGAGAGAGAGAGAGAACACCATTTATTGGAAAAAAAAACCCGAAACAAAGCACAATTTTTAGATCAGTTACCATATTAGTACTGATATTTTCCAACATGTTTTCTTTTCTGAAGATGAATACTAAACAAGGCTAAACAAAGTATTTCTGGCCTTGTTCTCTCTTCCTGTGGCTTAAATGAAATGTATTACTGAAAAGGAAGCAGTATACGTATGTCTTTCTCATCTCGTTTCTTTATCTCCAGTCCCTATTACAGTGTCATAAACTGAAAAGATCTTTCAACATTTCCTGTGTGGAGTTTGAACTACAGGAAGAAGGCTGAGTATTTCTCCGCTCAGTGATTTACTAATGTTAATACACCTGACTGAATAGTGTCTAATGAGAGGTATGGTGTATCAGAGCTCAGTGATTTAATGAAACAAGAGCTGCAGGCTTTTTTTTCTTTTTTTTCTTCCTCCCTTATTTCCTGGAATCCCACACAAGTAGCTCTCACTCCCACTGAAAGCTAGTCTTGAGCGTCTGCTTTCAGAGGTTCAGGGTGAGAATGATGAGTCAGTGGTGTTAATCATTCCACTGAAACGTGGGTGAGCCTGAGCTCCATAAGAACCCTGAACAACGTGAACTAGCGTGGCAGCCATGTCGGACTGATGTGCTGTACTTTTATGGTTGAACGGTCCACACCTGAATCACACGTGCCCCTTGTATGCTTAAGGCAGGAGGCAAATTTGAACATGTGCCTGAAAATCAGAATGAAATTTATATTTGATTTGTGGTGGGATGTGGTAGCTTAGTCGTTAAGCGGCTGGACTAATGATCAGATGATTGCTGAGCTTGAATCCCAGGTCCACCAAAGCTGCCACTGCTGGGCCCCTTAAGCAAAACCCTTAACCCTCAAATACTCAGTTGCATCAATAAGATAAAATGTAAGTCGCTCTGGATAAGGGTGTCTTCCAAATACCAGAAATGTAATTTTGTAAAAAAAAAAAAAAAAATACTAGGGAATTGTATTATGTCTTGATTCTGTACACTGAGCCAAAAAAGTGACCGTATACTACCGTTGATGCATTGTAGAATGCATGTGATTTGTTTGCTTCCACTGACGTAATCAAAATTCACCTGGAGCCGGTCTGTCAAATCTCACTCAAGACTTGATGAAATACTGGTGTTTTTCCATTTCATGTGAGATTACATTTACTCACTAGATTGGCTCTGCTCTGATAGTTTGACAGTTGCACATTTATCAAAACATGCTAGCCACGACACTCTGAATATAGTCAGACGTCCAAGATTTTCGGTGTCTCGTTTATATATATATATATTCGCTTTTGGTTTTGTACAGAATAAGGCTGCAAACAGCTAAGGGAACTAGTTTCCACTAGTTTAGACTAGGAATAAAGCGTCATGCTTCCGACCTCTTTTGATGAATGTATGCAGTTGATTACACACACACACACACACACACACACACTGTAATTTCCTGCCTGTCTAGTTTCAGGTCACTTGGAGGGCGTGGAAATACACTCTGTAGACAAAAGTTTGTCGACACCTGACCATCACACCCATATGTGCTTGTTGAACATCTTGTTTTAGATTTAGTCTCTACTTTGCTGTTATAGTAACCTTTACACTTCAGAGGAGGCTTTCTACTAGATTTTGGCTTGCTGAAGCTCTTTCCAACCGTGTCAAAGCTTTGTACACTATATTGACAAAAGTTTTGGGACACATGTCCAAATCATGGAATTCAGGGGTTGGGCTTGGCCTCATAGTTCCAGTGAAAGGAACTCTTTATGGACTTTGCTTTATGCACTGGTGTGCAGTCATGTTGGAACAGGAAGCGGTCATCCCCAAACTGTTCCCACAAAGTTGAGAGCATGAAATTGTCCAAAATGTCTTGGTATGCTGAAGCATTAAGAGTTCCTTTCACTGAAACTAAGTCCAACCCCCTGATAAAGGAAATTTGGAGCGGTGTCCCAAAACTTTTGGCAGTGAAGTGAATCTTCATGGAGTTCACTTTGTGCACAGGTGTATTGTCATGCTGTCACATGTTTTGGCTTCTTAGTTCCAATTTAAAGGAAATTGTAATGCTACAACATGCAAAGACAATTCTGTATGTTACTTTGTGGTAACAGCTTTGAGAAGGTTCACATATGGGAGTGATGGTCAAGTGTCCACATATCATGTATTTTAAACCACAAGAACAGCGAGGGCTTTTCCGTTGGTGCTTAACATGTCCCGCGAACAGCACCGCTGATTATATAAGAGTCAGATGACATTTTCGCTGTGATGATGTTCATAAAAGGTCAGCATCAAGCAGCTTTAATTTGGTTTGTCACATGTTATTGGCTACCAGCTGCTATGGTGACAATCAGGATCATGTATTTTTTCCCATAGATCTGGTTTTCTAGAGTCAGATACCATTGCTGCTGGAGTGCTAGCATGTTATTTTATTGTTTCGATACCTAATCCGAAAAGTTGTGAGTGTCGCACTTATTAATATAATCGAACAGCTCTTGCGGTGATTATATTACATTTAGTATATTTCCTCACCCCATCTCTTCAAATGAATTCCTGGCTACACGTCTGTATTCAACTTACAAAGTCTAGCAGTCTGTGCAGGTCAAGAGCTGAAATGAATTGTGTCCATAGCCAGTGAAAATGTAAAATTAGTTATTACATTGAAAAATAGCAAGCAGGCAGATAAGTGCAGTTGATCTTCTTAATAGAGGTTAAACTAATGTTAGTAGAGTTTTAGCATGAACTAGTTCAATTAGATGAACAACATGTGGGTTGCAACCCCTGAAACCTTGAAGCAGTTGGAGACAGAGTTGATGTTTATAGTTTTGCTGCTAATACTCATTTTGGGAAATGTGTAGTCGCACTTATGTTCCACAATTTTAGGAAAGATGATGCAAAATTTGCTTCGGAAGTGTGTAACTCTCTCTTTAAGATAGCTGCTCCTGCTGTATTTTGTCTGGTTTCCATGACTGGTGGAAATCACAAGTCTGTCAGAAATTAGTTGATATTGATTAGATGTGAAATAATTGATATATGCAACGGCTATAAGCTTTACTTGCTTATTAGTCAGCTCTGGTGTAGAACATAAGATGCTTACTGTAAGATGTTTGCAGTAAATGGGAAGTAGTATAAACCTGCTCTGGTTTCCCAGAATGAATGTAATTGTAGCAATTTCCATCATCAATGAATTGATTATTGTGTCAGGGAAGAATAAAATTCTTCACAACAGATCACGATTCATGGGAAATTTGTAAGCATTGACTTTATACACCAGCGTAACTAAATACAGAGTTTGACCCCAGTATTCTAAGGTTCTGCCTTCCATTCATTTTCCATCTGATATTGAGATAATGTAAACACACAGAGTGACAACACACACATTGGGTAAAGGTGATGGTTTTGCTTTCTACGCTCCTTTAGTGGGCTAGTTTGCATTTGTCCGCCTCGTTAATGCGTAGCACGATCCCCGATGCAGATAGACGCAAAGCAACAAAGCACCATGCTGTGAGACTAGAGCGGAGCAACCCCGAGTGTTTTTTGCTCTTTCACCCGACAGTCCATAAGTGTGCCATCACAGCCATGTGCACAATAAAGTATTTATTATCATGATGTATGCGTAATATTGAGGAAACGTGTGCTGTGTCCCAGGCGGCATATTTCTGCACTAAAATAATTGTCATTACAGATGAGGCTTCATCCTCGCTGTGTTTTATGTGGTTTGGGACACAACCTTCAATTCTCTCTGACTTTGGGTAGTCATGACCATGAGATTAAACAGCAGATTGTCAACAGTGCAGTACATCATCCACTGTGCAAGTAGCTCTTTCTTTCTTTCTTTCTTTCTTTCTTTCTTTCTTTCTTTCTTGAAAGGGTGACATTTAACATTTCACACTGGGTGATCAGTGTTTACACCACATGTCAATACTGAAAGAATCAGTCACAGATGATTAAAGTCAAGATTTATCACCTCTTCCTCTCACATCCTTTGTATGTCAGCTGATCTTAAATCAACCACAAGACTCATGCATAACATTCATTTTTGTCATAGTAGTGTGTTTAGATGAAAGACTGAATATTGCCAAATAGGCCAAGATATGATGGATACTGCATGTGGCACGATTGGAGGGATCCTGATGCGTGACAGTATCACAGTAAGGTCAGGATTATCACGGTTAACGGCAGGAACTAATTCTTCAATTGGAAGGCTACTGCTGAATTTATAAAAACAAGACAAATTGAATTGAAAGCATGCTGAGAAGTAACTCAACTTTTCCAAGAGTCGATATTTCACAAATCAAGCTCTCAAAGTCATCCTGGGACTTCTTTCAGTGTAAAAAAATAAATAAATTATTACAGCTTACTAAATAAATAAATACGGTGAAGGAAGATAGAGAATAGTGATAATTGTGCACATATATTTTTTTATTTTTTGTTCACCTTTCCACCTTGAAACCCAAACCAAAAATTTTGTTTCATATAATGAACAATTACATTGAATTTAACACAGTATTAAAAGCCATTGTATTTTTAGGTGAAACCACCTTAAAATTGTATGTAGCTTCAGCTATTATCCACATCTGTTCATGATCTGCCTGTGCAATCTATTATAAAAACAAATTTTAATGTATTAATAAAAGACACAGTATGCAAAACTGAAAAACTGTGAAAAACACAGTATTCATAAGTCAGGTTAGTTAAAACTTGTCTCCTCTCTCTCTCTCTCTCTCTCTCTCTCTCTCTCTCTCTCTCTCTCTCTCTCTCTCTCTCTCTATCTATCTATCTATCTATCTATCTATCTATCTATCTATCTATCTATATATATATATATATATATATATATATATATATATATATATATATATATATATATATATATATATATATATATATATATATATGCGCAAAAGATAATTAATATACCCCTATCATTAATGTTAGATTAGTTCTAGAAAATGGTGGTGTTAAACTTTTTTTATTCATGCAATGTTGCAAATTTTACTAAATTAATATAATCACAGCATTGTTCTTATATAAAAGGTTTTCTTTGTTCATTTTTGTTTGGTGGCATGAACTACACCGATCAGGCATTACATTATGAGCAGTGAGAGGTGAAGTGAATAACACTGATTATCTCCTCATCATGGTACCTGTTAGTGGGTGGGATATATTAGGCAGCAAGTGAACATTTTGTCCTCAAAGTTGATGTGTTAGAAGCAGGAAAAATGGGCAAGTGTAAGGATTTGAGCGAGTTTGACAAGGACCAGATTGTGATGGCTAGACGACTGGATCAGAGCATCTCCAAAACTGCAGCTCTTGTGGAGTGTTCCCGGTCTGCAGTGGTCAGTATCTATCAAAAGTGGTCCAAGGAAGGAACAGTGGTGAAGCGGTAACAGGGTCATGGACGGCGAAGGCTCATTGATGCACGTGAGGAGCGAAGGCTGACCCGTGTGAGCCGATCCAACAGACGAGCTACTGTTGCTGAAATTGCTGAAGAAGTTAATGCTGGTTCTTATAGAAAGGTGTCAGAATACACAGTGCAGGATGGATCAGGGCTGTTTCTGCAGCAAAAAAGAGACCAACACAATTACGCAGGTGGTCATAATATTATGCCTGGTTGGTATATATTGGGCCTTAGGCATGCATTATGTGATTTGTGTGAATACCACAGACTTGCACCTGAATAAATGCACTCAAAGATATGTTGTGTTTCCAGAAAGAGGTATTACTCGTGTACAGCGTATGTTGTAATTTAATTGATGAATCTGTGGTATGTTGGACTAGTCAGAGTGCATCCACACGTTTAACACGTTTACACGGTGCCAAAGCTGGCTGTTTATTTGTTAAAAGTATTGCAGTAAATTTTTATATTCTTGGTCCTAGATGACTAAATGTTTCTTACTAAATGTCTAAATGATGTTTTCGTTGTATGACCCACATCTACGATCTATAGGGGCTGAATTGTTATGGCAAAAATAACTAAAATGAAAATGACCATAGCATTATACAACATGAAGAAACACTTGCAAGAGTCTGCAGACTGACCTGTGCTGTCCTTGGCAGAGGTTTCTACGCAGCTCATGCCTTTTATAATGTCAATTAAGACAAATGCTGACGAGGTGACATCTGATGGTTTGGAGCAGAGGTTATTAGCTGTAAATCCCTTTCTTCCTCTGCCCTGTGGATGAGAGAAAGCGTGTGTGTGTATGTGCGGAGTTTAGCAAAGTACTAATTTAATACACACGATTTGGCTTATCGGCTTAACAGCAAGCACTTCCAGGCTCGAATTTGGTCACTTTGATATGAATGAACACAAATCACTTTATATGTCTGGTAAAAACCTAGTTTTCTTATAGTGAATGAACGATGAAAGCACACCGGTTGATTCTTGGTGTGTGTGTGTGTTTTGAGCAGAACTAATTGAAATCTGTTTAGCTTTTAGACACCAGTTAGAACTTTTGTGTTTTAATGCTAAGCTATTAGGGCCTCGGCCTATACAGTGTATTCTAGTGAGGCTCGCAGAGTCTACATTCACTTTAGCCTGCTCCTGGCAGCCAGTCCAGCAGCTAAGAAGTACATGCTAATTTGCATACTTTACTCAACCACATACGCACACACCCCTCTGAACCAAGGTCAAAATGAAACGCAGTATGTGGTTAACGTTGGTGCACTATTCGATGAACAGAAAGAAACACAATAAATAAAGATCTATATATTTTGTCTAGGTAATCCCCACTTCGGTGTATGCTTTATTTAGGTCAGCAAACCGATGGGTTACTTTTATTTAGGGTGAGGAACTTCGGATGAATTCATCTTATCTTTCTAAAAATCTCAGTTAGGTTTTAGTTGAACTCTCACCCAGCGCGGTGATCACCTTTGAGGTTTTCATTGTGAAATCTCAGACTTGCTAATTTCATAATGTCTTAACTGGGTCTATCTTTAAAAGAAGAAAAAAAAATCTCATTGTTTCTAGCGCATGATTAGCGTAGACATTTTTGGGAAAACCTCAGTTTGAGTGAGTAAATGAACAAGCCTTTCCAGTTGATCTGGGTGTGAGATTGCCTGGAGGGTGTGCCGAGGTTTCTCACTCCCAGCATGTGACGTCAGCTACAGGTTTGAATGTGCGTGTGTGTATACGTAACAGTGGGTTGTGTCGAAGCCTGTATTGCAGGTTGTTGAGGGATCAGTGTTGGACTACCTCTTTTCTGAATATTTGACTAGAACACAAATTGTACTTTAAGCAAATTTGTAATGGAGATTTAAATAAAGCCTTCCCTTTCCTTTCATTATAATCTATTATGTATGTTTCTGTCTCTCCATGTAACAGCGTGTACTATTACACCTCTGTCTTACATACAGTGTTTCTACTGTTTTGTTAAATACGATTTTAGTTATGCTAAGATGCCTAAATATCTTGGCTTATTCAGAGATGTGAAGAGTTTTCAGTTCAGTCCTAATGCACATATAGTTTGGTTTTGTGGTGCTTACATAAGCCATGCAGGTCATAGTTTTCAGTGTAACTGCATTCCATAGTCTTCATGTGTTGTCACTTCAGGCCTCCAGCAGGTCTAAACTGCCTTCCTAATGTTACTTTCCATATCTACATAAAACACCAGCCTACTAGGATGTGTAATTTGGTTATTTTGAGAGCTTGAGACACACACAAAAAAAAGTGTGACTGTTTACAGCTTGTTGTGGTTGTGACCTTGACAAAACCTAGAGACAGTTTATCTGATAGTAGTGCTGATCTGTCAACACCTTGCACTGTACATACACTATACACCGATCAGGCATAACATTATGAGCACTGACAGGTGAAGTGAATAACACTGATTATCTCCTCATCATGTTAGTGGGTGGGATATATAACACTGATGATCTCCTCATCATGGCACCTGTTAGTGGGTGGGATATATTAGGCAGCAAGTGTCCTCAAAGTTGATGTGTTAGAAGCAGGAAAAATGGACAAGCGTAAGGATTTGAGCGAATCTGACAAGGACCAAAAGATGTGACCGACACAATATTAGGCTGGTGGTCATAATCTTATGCCTGATCGGTGTATATGACTAAAAGTATGTGGGCATCTGAATATCACACTCATAAGTGCGTTTTCCTCAAACCTTTACCACAAAGTTACACACAATTATATTGCTGTAGCATTAAGGTTTTTCTTTACTGGAACCAAGAAACCTTAAATCTGTTCCAGCATGACAATGCCCCCATGCACAGTGAGCTCATGGTTTACCAAGGTTGGAGTTAAAGAACTAACACATTTGGGATGAACTAGAAAAATAGACTGCACACCCAGTCTCCTCACCCCAACATCATTACCTGATCTCACTGATGCTCTTGTGGCTGATTGAACACAAAACCCCATACTCCAAAATCTAGTGGAAAGCCTTCTCACAATTGATTTGTATAGCGCTTTTAACAATGGAAAAACTCCATAAGATGATGTGAGGAAGAAACCTTGAAAGGAACCAGGCTCAGAAGGAAACCCATCCTCATTTGGATAATGTAATGGTTGATAATATCCTGTCTACAACAGTAACAAGAGCTCTTGAGGAACTAATAGGTCAGTGTAGTTTCTAAGTTCATTATAGCACTGCTTCCTTCCTGCCGAAAGCTGACTGAGGCATCGGCTGTTTTGAGACAATTTGGAGTGTGGCGGTTATTATAATAACAATATGGGACTAAATCAGAAATGGGATGTTCATATGGGGGTGATGGTAAGGTGTCCACAAACGTTTTGCTAAATAATGAATGACTAACTATAAGTAATATTAGTAAACTTGCTCTGCACTGTTCTGTGTTTTGCTGTGTGTGTGTGAATAAGCAGCTCCAAAACAGGAGCCTGTCTTTTCAGGACACCATGGTTCTCCTCCCAAGGCCACTATCACCAGTTAGATCTCAAATTGGTTAATTTTTTTAATGCAGAGGATAGTGTCGTTGCCTCACGGCTCTGTGTGTGTGTGTGTGTGTTTTGCATGTACAATATATGTGGGTTTCCTCCAGGTTATCTGGTTTTCTCCCAGAAACATGAAGGTAGTGGATTGACTATGTTAACTTGTCCATCTACTCCTGCCCAGTGATCCTGCGATATCCACCGTTCCCCTGACCAGGGTAAAATGATGTCTATCATCTATATTGATATTCTATCTGGGTATTCAGCTAACTGTAATTGATTTCATATATTAATATTTATTCATTTGAAATCATCTTTATGTCTCTGTTATGTTGCAAGCTTGATGGTAGTAGTATGCCAACATCAGTGACCTCATTGTCATTCACTCATATGAAACTAAACATGACTACACTGTATACAAACACACACACATGTATACACCAGTCAGTCTGAACTGTTTTATTTTGTGGTATCTGTGGTATTGTCTGTCGGTAATATCAGTTTTGTTTGGGAGCTGCTGAAGGTTTGCTGAAAGAAGAGGAGATAAAAAGAAGTGGAATGGGTGTGAAGAGAGAGAGAGAGAGAGAGAGAGAGAGAGAGGGAAAGAGAGGGTGGGAAGGTGCTGAGAACAGAAAGAAGGTCCAGCTGCTGTCTATTTGTGTCTCTGATTTGTCACAAGACTCAGTTAGAAATAATGACTGTGGTATTTATACTCCATCCCATTACCTATACACCTTGCTCTATGTTCCCTACTCTGTTTGTTCATCCATCCATCCATCCATCCATCCATCTGATTTCATACTTCATTCACTCTTGCATGTGAGGCAATCAGCACTCAACCCATACAAATAATTTCGATTATTTAAACCGAAAGATGAATTTATTTGATCCTTCTCATTTTTCCTCAAGAGCTGACACATCAGCATGTAGTTGGCAACTGCGTGTTTCAGTAGTCACATCTAAGTGTGTCGAAAACTTGTGTTTGTGAGTAGGTGGTGTTTTTATTTTTAATACTGCGTCTTCGTGACTGTAGATTTGTGTGTGTGAGAGAGAGAGAGAGAGAGAGAGAGAGAGAGAAAGCACAAGAATGTGAGACCACAAAATTTGTGTATTCTCTACCTGTGTGACTGCGGGGGAGTGATTATGGTGAAAGGAGCACGAGTGCATGAACGGCCGATTCTTTAACTACGTAAAGAAAAGAAAACATGTCAAAAGGACTGCTGCAGTGAACAGCAGATCTCCATGGCAACACAGCAATCAAAAACCAGAGCCTTTTTTTGGTAAGGAAATGGTAGATTGTTTTTTTATATATATATATATATATATATATATATATATATATATATATATATATATATATATATATATATATATATATATATTGTGTGTGTGTGTGTTTTTGCAGCTGTTTGTGACTATATCAGGTTTCTTAGGACTCAAAGGTCTCAAAGGTCCATTGATGCTAAAGCAGCCGTCCTTGCCTGAGATTGTGACATGCTGTTTTCTGGAAGAGTATGTTGTATCCTCACCTTAGCAACAGTGTCGTAGCACATCTTAGCATTCGCAGACTCAACTCTGACACGAGGTACTATGAACCAGGTGCCTCACAGCTCAGTCCAGATCATTAATGAAGCTTCTTGATCCCGTGACAGTAAAAAGAGCTGTTCGCCCTGACACAAGCGGTTCAAACATGCAGAGTAAAAAGGAAGACAACACTAATTTTGTGTCCGTGTGAGTCAGTATGAGTGTACTATCTGGATGATGTAATGCTAGTTCCACCCATACCAGGCTGCTTTTGTATCAGCTGTGTGAGGTCATGCACATGCCCACACACACACACACACACACACACTATGCCAGGGTCTACAATCTAAACACCACATTATGTACACTAAATTGTACAGCGTGTGTGAGGGAGAGATGACCTTTGAAGCTTGACTCCCTTCCCTTTGTGCCGGTTAGCATCTCCTCTTTCCTCATGCCTTTGCCCTCTTTCAGGATTCACTCTGAAACCTGACCATAAATGTGCACACATTTTTGATCAGTGTTGAAGTTTTTCACATGATCTGCCCTGAGCTAGTTTACAGTGTGTACAGATACATGCTTCTCAAGTGCCCATTTGTGTGACGTCAAGATGTTAAGTGCGCTCTCTGGACTTTGAATTATGTTAGTCTCTGAATATTGAGCAATCTCCGATATTGCATCTCGCATGCTTTATACACTGATCAGCCATAGCATTAAACCCATCGAGAGGTGAGGCGAATAACATTTGATTATCTCATTCTACTGGTACCCGTCAAGGGGCGGGATATAATAGGCAGCAAGTGAACAGTCAGTTCATCTAGATGATGTGCTGGAAGTAGGAAAAGAAGAAAGTTTGACTGAGTGTCTCTGACTTTTGTTCAGGGAATCTCCAAAATGGCAGGTCTTGTGGTTTGTTCCCAGAATGCAGTGGTTAGTACATACCAAAAGTGGTCCAAGGAAGGACAGCTGGTGAACTGCTGCATGTACCTAAGGAAGGGATGGCACCAGGATGCACTATGGGAACAGAGCTGGCAGAGGCAGTGTGATGCTTTGGGTCACATTTTGCTGGGAAATATTAGGTCCTGGCATTCATGTGGATGTTACTTTAACATGTACAACCAACCTAAATATTGTTGTAGACCAAGTGCACCAGTATGGCAACAGTATTTTCTAATGCAGTAACCTCTTTCCATACTGCAAAAATAGTTCAGAAATGGTTTGAGGAACGCAACAAAGAGTCAAAGGCGATGACGTGACCAAATTCCCCCAGATCTCAATCTGTGGGATGTGATGGACAAAGTCTCACCCTCATCTCACAACTTTAAGGACTTGCAGGATCTGCTGCTAATGTCATGGTGCCTGATACCACAGCACACTTTCAGAGGCCTTGTGGCTCGACTGGTCAGAGCTGTTTTAGTGGCACAGAGAGAACGAGCGGTTTAAATGTTATGGCTGATCTGTGTATGTTACAGTAATGTGAGATAATTACAGAAATTTGGTGCATCTTCATGTTGACTGTATCTAGGTGAATTCATGGGGCTGTAAGATCTCAAACTTCAGCTTTGTGAGCCAATAGAAAGCTGAAGAAGCTTACATTTTGTTGATAATTTGATTGGAGCATAGTGGGCTTTCATGGAGATGGAGAGTGGATTACTTTTGCTTGGCCCATTTACATTACTTTTTTTTTTTTTTTTTTTTTGCAATTATATTAAAATCTCTGAAATGAAATCCGGGTAATTCCAGTGTGGAATTAGGATATGAAATTTTAGAAGTGAAATTTAAGCTCTGACCAAGGAACCAGAGACATTGTCACATTGTAATAAAAAAAAAAAGACCAAGGTCGGTAACTATAAACTACGACTAAATAGGAAATATTATTTTAAGGATTAGACTTTTCCAAACACAGTCTGCATCACTACCTACTGGATGCCCTGATATGATCACTGGTGATGGGGGTCACACAGAAACACTCTTCATTTTATGCATTCACTAGTAGAAGCTACAGTATATAGAGGTGTGTACACTGATCAGTGATAACATTATGAGCAGTGAGAGGTGAAGTGAATAACACTGATTATCTCCTCATCATGGTACCTGTTAGTGGGTGGGATTTATTAGGCAGCAAGTGAACATTTTGTCCTCAAAGTTGATGTGTTACAAGCAGGAAAAATGGACAAGTGTAAGGATTTGAGCGAGTTTGACCAGGGCCAGATTGTGATGGCTAGACGACTGGATCAGAGCATCTCCAAAACTGCAGCTCTTGTGGGCTGTTCCCGGTCTGCAGTGGTCAGTATCTATCAAAAGTGGACCAAGGAAGGAACTGTGGTGAACCGGCGACAGGGTCATGGACGGCCAAGGCTCATTGATGTACGTGGGGAGTGAAGGCTGACCCGTGTGATCCGATCCAACAGACGAGCTACTGTTGCTCAACTTGCTGAAGAAGTCAATGCTGGTTCTGATAGAAAGGTGTCAGAATACACAGTGCAGGACGGGTCAGGGCTGTTTTGGCAACAAAAGAGGGGACCAACACTATTACACAGGTGGTCATAATGTTATGCCTAATCGGTGTATATTTCAGGTCCATTAATACCCAGCTGACTTTACCGAGTATTCTTAATGTGACCTTTACACCCTTAATGGCAGAAAATCTTTGACTGTAACACAGACCGGGTTGTGTCTCCGGTGTCTTATTTCTTGTGTATGTTTGTGTTTAAAAGCGAGGTGATGAAAATAAGCTCATTGAACCACTTTAATACATGCTTGTTTTACACCTAGTGTGTGGAAAGCTGCTTCATGCACACTAAGCTTGTTTCTCAGGTTCATAAACTTTATTGGCATTCCAATACAGATAAGATGCACTATATATCTAATCACTCATAGTGAGAGAGCACAAGATGATGCACTGCAGTACAGATAAACGACACCCAGATGCTAAATGCAGACAGATCGATAGCGCTCTAGTGAACTTGGCAATATTGTATTGTGTGTGGAATATGGTGTCCCATTAGGCATCTTAATGCCGATTAAGAGCTGATTGACACATTGCTTACGGTCCTTATATCCTAAAAAAAAAAAAAAACTGAAAAAAGGCAAGCATTTACAGATTATTAAAATCATTATGATTATACCATATACCGTGTTAAAATGTTATGATGTGATAACTCTTAATAACTCTCATTTCTCCATCATCTTGAATTATAGTTCAAATTCTTTTAAACCAGTTATGTGATCCTGAGCAGACAGGCTACAGGAAACAAACACTCCACCTGCAAATGTGTAACCTAATCTATGTGTGGAAAAACAGTGAGGCTGTGATTAAAAGTTTATTTAAACCTTTTTTGTTTATGTAGCCGAACTGTACATGCTTCCAGCAGGAGTTGTAGGTTATACACAAGGTTTGAATAGCAATTATTTTTGAGACAATTATGTGTATGTGGTGCTTCTCCTATTCACATGTGCACGTGAGAATGTGTGTGTGTGTGTGTGTGTGTGTAGCTGAGCTTTTCCGGAGCATCTGCACCTGTGCCTCTAACCAGCTTCACCTGTCTGCCTAGCTTACACACACACACACACACACACACACACCTAGAAACTGCAACCCTATCTTGTTTTGTTACTGTGTAATTTTGTCATCAGGAGGTATGTAGCATTATTCCATGAATGCTGGCAGGCTCAGAAAATAATCCCATCAATTGTTATTATTTCCACTGCCATGTGAACAGTGATGTATGTAAGTACCAGCACTATATTTGCATACCCCCTATTGCCAAGGAATACAGCTGTTGAGCCAGGACACACAGGTGGCACTACACATCATGTAGGCTATTGATTTGTCAAACAAAAACATCTGAACACGTCTTGGTCTAGAGCCACTTCTCTACCAAACTGAGTACAGGCTCTAATTTTGACATTTTATCGCATACCTGCTGCCATTGCCGAGCAGACTGGACAGAAACAATCATCAAAAATGCTCACGTTTGCAGCGCACTATTGTTTTTCATTGCTATGGTTTATGGTTTGGTTACATGTCTCAATATTTGCTATGCATGCCCACCTCATCAGAAATCCGGAAATGAGTTAAATGATTTCTCATGTAACGCTAACTTTTTAGCGTGTAACTGGTAGCTGACCGGAGACTAAACAAAGGAAACTGTTTGTGTCATCTCCCTTTCTAAAAGTTGCCAGAAGTGCTTGGTTTTTCTATCAGATAGGTGTAGATGTCAGGTCACTCAAAAGTGAGCGTGTACGGGTCGGCCAATCTAGATGCGTCCGTTACAGTTTTCAAATAACAGTCACGTTCTTGGACAGTGAGTGACCTAACACAGTCATATAAATTCGGATTTTGACCAGTCATTGTTTAAAACCAAACTAACACAACGTGATAACTACCGCTTGTAAAGCGGTCAGGGAAATCCTTCTGCATCCACCTAAGCTCCGCCCATAAAAAAAGTCACAGTGTTTACTAACAGAAAAAGGGTCTATTGTGATGAGGATTGAGAGTGGGGGGGTGTCTAGAAATTGTACTTAATCACCCGAGTAGCACGACTCGACGAATGAAGCTACATATCAGCAACAAGAGAACCATCATTTTAGTTTAGAGAACCTTATAAACCTTATAAGCCCAAGTATGTTTTTGCATTAAAACGTTTTTTCCAGACACAAAAACAGCATTTATAGATTATTAAATAATTATGCATATACCTAAACCTAAAACATAAACTATGTTAAGAGGTTTTAACATAATAGTTGTTATTTTTCCATTATCTTGAGTTCAACCCATCATAAGCGGTTATTTATATGATCCTGAACAGACAGGCTATAGGAAGCAAATGCTCCACCTATAGAAAATCATTAGTGAGACTGTTAAATGTTTGATGGCGAATGTGTAATCACGCCGATCGCCTGCATCATCCACATGTTCCGCTGGCTAGATTTCCATTTTATTATGCAATTCAAACATTTTAAGACTTGGCTGTTCCCTTTACAGAGAGTGTAAGCACTTTTCTTGGTTTTGATGGTGATGTAACAGTGCAGGTGCATTGTGGATCTTGACAGCTGGTATCTGATTTGAAACGGAATTGATTAGTCACATGTCTGTTTCACTACAGCATGTAGCTATCCAACTCGATCCAAAGTGTGGCATTCACTGTGTGACAAAAGCACACTTATTTCTACATCTTCAGTCCCTTACATTTAGTCTTTTACCCCCACGTTTGTTAAACTGGCTCCTTACACAACGTGATCTGTTCAGGCAAACAGCCAAGGCAAGATAGAAAAATTAAATAAAAAATATTTCCATATATATTTGTGGTTACTTAATACTGCTCCTCACTCAAGGTGATACCATGCAAGAAAAATGAGCTTAAGTTCCAGGACAGAATCATCAACTGAGACACGCCTCTGTTTTTAGCAAACTGACACATGCACCTCCTGCGCAACTGTCTGAGAAGTGCTCAAGTCTCTATGGTTATATCTCAGGTCTGAATAACGTTTATGCAGAATTTCCTCACTGCACATGCTTCAGGGGAAAAGAAAGTTTGAGTCCATTTACACTTCAGCCAGCTAACTCTTTACAGCAGACCCAGTGCAAGTGGACATCAGTGTATGCCTTATAACAAGTGTTTGTCTCGTTCCTCCTCAGACCCCCGTAGACGCCAAAGCAGGAGGACGATCAAGCATGTCGCGAAGCCGCAACCCGACCGCAACAGGGGATGATCACCCTCACATCGGAAACTACCGCCTGCTCAAAACCATCGGCAAAGGCAACTTTGCAAAAGTTAAACTGGCCAAACATATCCTTACAGAAAAAGAGGTAACCAGATTATCAGTTTATGTGATTTGGCTCCACTCGTCCACCCAACCTCACCTTCTCCCACTTGCTTGCTCTCTCTCTCTCTCTCTCTCTCTCTCTCTCTCTCTCTCTCTCTCTCAGTCTCCTGCTCTCACCCTATTACAAATTCTTCTTTGGGAGTCTGATATTTATTGATGTGTAGAAAGTAGGATACTTTATGATTTGACTTCCAGCATTGATCACATTAGAATACACTCTAAAGTAATAAATATGATCTACCTATATATATCACCTCATGTAAGCACGACATCATATTTTTGTATAGATTCAGGACTAATATCCTGTTTTTCGTCTCCGTCCTGTGTTTTAGGTGGCAGTGAAAATCATAGATAAGACCCAGCTCAATTCTTCCAGTCTTCAAAAAGTGAGTCAAACTTTCTTTTAATTATAAGAAGAGGGGCTGTATGACTCCATTCAGCGAGTGAACAGCCTCTTTAGTTTTTCATACATATTCTTTTTAAAGATGCATACACAGTATGCGTCAGAATTATTTTAGACTGAAGCGGGTTTGGCATGCCGTAAGTCTTTTGTGTGTGAAGTATTGCCTAGATGGTGTTAAATCACTCTGTGTTCTTTCTGCACTCAGCTCTTCCGAGAAGTACGAATCATGAAGCTTTTGAACCATCCAAATATAGGTGAGTAAAGAAATGATGAAGAATCTGCTGATTTGCATGTGGATGATGTTTAGTGTGTGTTTATTTAAGATGTATATCAAATTAGTCAATTAGACGATTCTACTTGTTTAAAAGTATGCTCATGTAGCACCTTGATGTCAGACGTAGCTCACAGGCTATAGTAAGGCCTCATATATAAAAGAGCCCGTCGCACACTGAGACTAGTAAAAACGTTTTTTATACTCCTTACAGTGCTAATGCAGTGGGCGGGTGCGGGTTTTGGCATGGTTTATTTGGAGTAAGATGAGGGAAGTTGCAGCTGTTTTTAAATTCTGTTAAGGGGTCATTTGTCAACTGCATCACACATTAACCTTTTTGTGCTTTTGTTTGTTTTTGTTTGTTTCCCATTATGTAATTATAAACATCTGTGTAGTATGTGGACCCCTGACCATTGCACATGGAGTCCCTTAACAATTGGTCATAATATGGAGTTTTACCCCCTTTGCTACTGTTACACCCTCCATTCTTTTATGGAAGGTTCTGACCATTATTGTAGGGATTTTTGGCTGTTCAGCAACAAAAGCACAACAGGTTGCAAGAAGGCCTGGTTTGAAGCTGGTGGTCCAATTCACTCCAAAAATGATGAATGGGTTTGAGGTCAGGGCTCGGTGCAAGACACTCACGTTCTTCCACTCCAACAGTGGCAAAGCATGTCTTCATGGAGTGTGCATTGTGCTCAGGGGCATTGTCATGCTGGAACATGTTTAGTCCGTTTAGTTCCAGTGTAAGGAAATCTACAGCGTAAAGTGAAATTCTACTGTGTCGTTTCCAACCATGTATTTACAGTTTAAGGAAAAACTGCATGTGTGTGATCACACACAAGCCAAATGTATGAACACACTATATTTGTTACTGTCCTTATTTCCACCCTGTGTGATTGCCTTTGGGTTGCCAAAAGCCAAGAGAACTCATGCCTAAATCTCTTTTCTCCTGACATGATTTGACAGCTGATAATCCTCTCTCTCCTGCCCCTATCCCCTTTCCCTCCCTCTAGTGAAGTTATTTGAGGTGATCGAGACAGAGAAGACACTATATTTGGTTATGGAGTATGCCAGTGGAGGTAAGGAAACCATTCAGCCTTTTGTACATTGTAGGGTTGTTATACTAGGTGCATTGGCTTGTACTAATTACCGCTTGTGCTACTGATATGATTTAATTTCTAAAGTTGTGTCAAAACTAGAAAGCAGAATAGCAAACTCAATAACGGCAGCCTGTGTTCATTATAAATATGTGGCAGTTGACCTGGGTTTGAGAACAAATCTCTTTAAAATGAAAACTTTTTTTTTTTACGCCTTCTCTGCATCCACCATTTTTCATTTCTTTTTCTAAACCTCTGTCACTCACTCCATCTGTCTGTCTCTTTTCCTCACTTCCACCATTAGGTGAGGTTTTCGATTACCTTGTTGCTCATGGAAGGATGAAAGAAAAGGAGGCTCGTGCCAAATTCAGACAGGTATGTGCTTTGCTCTGTTTATACTTAGCCTGACCATTCATATGTATTTGACATGCAAAGTATGTTTTGTTTACTTGGTAGATCTGTGGAAGATAAAAGATTTATTCCTCTCATGAGCTCTGTTGTATTTGTGGATGGCAGACTTGGTTTTAACATCTGTCAAGGGTTAGAGCTGAAAAAGGTAGTGCTTTAAACCTGGCATTTTCATGCGTTTTGAATGCGTCGTCACTGATCACTTGCGATCACATTCGGACCAGAGGCGTTGCCAAATATGCCCAAGCAGAGTTACTGATGATTTCTTGAACATTCCTTTACTACTGATAATCATATACTACCAAACTCAAAATATGTCCCTTCCATGCTATGTCCACCAACAAAACCAGCAGTGCACCATGTGTTGTAATTGAATTTAAAAGTAACAGAACTGTTTAAAAAATTTTCCACAAGGTTTTGGAGTGTGTTTATGGGAATTTTTGACCATTCCTGTAGAAGTGCATTTGTGAGGTCAGGCACTGATGTTGGATGAGAAGACCTGGCTCGCAGTCTCCACTCTAATTCATCTCAAAGGTGTTCTATCAGGTTGAGGTCAGGACTCTGTGAAGTTCCTCCACACCAAACTCCCTCATCCATGTCTTTATGGATCTTGCTTTGTGCACTGGTCTACAGTCATGTTGGAACAGGAAGGGGGTCATCCCCAAACTGTTCCCACAAAGTTGGGAGCATGTATGCTCAATCTTACTAAGCTGAAGCATTAAGAGTTCCTTTCACTGAAACTAAGAGGACAAGCCCAAACCCCTGAAAAACAACACCTGATTTCAGTGATTTGGACGGGTGTCCCAACACTTTTGGCAATATAGTGTACTCAATGTACGCAATGTATTAATGCAACAGGTTTCAAACCAATAAAACTGGACTAGTGAAGCCATTGTTGTGATCATAGAATGCCTTAATCTTTACCTGCTATGTTGCTTAGCAACCAAAGCTTATATACTGCCTGTGAAAGAATTGTTTATAGCTATTATTTCTTATTAATAGCTTTAAGCATTCATTAATCGCTGGATGTTATTACATTGTTTTTGTTGTTTTTTGTTCACTCAAGGTCATGCATTGCAATGATTTTAATTAAGATTAAAAAAATCATTCTAACACATGCCTTTTCAAGATTGTCTAATATAATTTTGCACTTGTGACCAAGTGCAACGTATGATGTTTATCACACACAACATTGTGTCTGGAAAAAAAGTAGCTTGTTAATGTGTGAAAAAGCATGCACCTAGCAACACTGGGGTCTATATAGTCTTTTGATGATGTCATCAGGATTCATTAGCATTCTTATGACAAATGTAATGTGGCCACATGTGTTCCAGACCACCTCTCCAAGTGGTTTGAGTCATAAGATAACAAGACATGTTTGACCTCATTCTAATGCTGTCCTTTTATGAGCTGATCTCCCGAGATGGACGTTAATAGCAGGTCTGCCAAGATTAATGCATGTACTCTTAGACGCAGGCTAAAGATGCTGTGTATAGAGGTTAGATGGAAAAGTGCACAAGTATTACTTTAAAGTTTTACCCTTATGTTACACACTCTCTCTCTCTGTCTCTCTCTCTCTGTCTCTCCTCTCTCTCTCTCTGCTGTTCTGTTTTTCTCTATTTGTCTAGATTGTTTCTGCTGTGCAGTACTGCCACCAGAAGTGCATTGTACACAGGGACCTAAAGGTAACAACACATCTATCACTGCTTAGAGATTGCGCATGGTCTTTCAAGGTTTATAAGTGCGTGTACTTGCACAACGGGACAAAAACAGGGTCATCACTGCATTTTCATGTCCATTTGTTCCATAAAAGCTCTTTTTGTGCTTCCATCTTTACGTATGCCTCTAACCCTGACATGAATTAATCAGAACATAAGTGCATGTATGTGTACACTTCAATACAGTCCTCTACACACTGCCCCAGTTTCACACATTCTTTGTTAGACTTTCTCTCTCTCTCTCTCTCTCTCTCTCTCTCTCTCTCTCTCTGTCAAAGCACAGTAACCCTGTACACAGTTAACACGGTGAACACGCGTCTGTTTTACAGTCTCCTATCCACCCATACACCCACTGTTCCCATGGCGATGCCCCACCCCATCCTTTACTCTTCATTAGTGTATAGGTGCAGAACGCTGTCATTCTGACCTTTGAGCTCTTGAGTTAATCTCCATGGTAGCGTTATTTTTTAACAGCCTCTGACACAAGTGCTTTCAGTGTTAGATTAAATAAGACCTGTATGCATGCTTGTGCACAAGAACCGTCTAGAATTGTATATTACATTACTGTAATAGTAGCATGCTTGCTTTGAGTTATGAGGTTTTAGTCTGATGGATACATGGACAAGGCTCCTGGATGTAGAATACCTTCATAATCAGAATATGTTTTGGCTTTGTTGTTGGCTTATTTTAATATTTAATTACCTGTAAAGGTTAATGAACAGAAAAATTTATTTACCTCATGGACGAACAAATGGTCTTTGGCCTTTACATGTAAAAAAAAAAAAAAAAAAAAAAAATTCTTCCTGCAGATAAACATTAGAGGAATTGGTGCCATTCATGAGCATATAGGAAATAAGAATTGGAATATTAAATATATATCTTTTTACAGTGTAGTTCTTACTTTGTTCATAATACACTAAAATGATTAATTTTCCTGTTACGCAGTAAGGAAACGGTCAAGCTCGTCATTTTATCCCTTACCTTAAACAAAACTGAGGGGCAAGTAGTGCTGGATATGCTTTCACATCAAACTGAATCTCATTCTAGCTGCTATAGTAAACCACGTCAGCCTTTTGTGAAGAAAAAGTCCTTTTCATTTTCTCCCCTTGACATGCCATGATGCAATGAAGTGAATATTAACGCTCCTGTAGAAAAGAAATTTTAATCAAGTAGTTGATTACCCATGCGCCCCTCTACTTCACACACACTTAAAAATAGATTAAAAAAATACCTACTGGTTAATTATTAAGAGCTGTGTAAGCTAATTCCATCGGCAAGGAAAAATATTCGTACTTACAGGAAAACTTTGAGTGATGTAATTTAAAGGGAAAGTAGGCCATTAGTATAGCCAAAGCATAATCTATTGCTGAATATGAACTCAGCTTGCCAAGCTAAATGTACATCATCATTATAAAGCAGATACACGGCCTGGTTTTCAAGGTGTCACAACAACGTATAAACATACACATCATATATAATAGTGTAGAGTGGAGAATTAACACACATGACTCATGAGTGAGGGTCTGCTTGATTTATGTTTGTTTTTTCACCAGGGTAATAGCGCTGTAAAAGTGCGGGTGGGTGTGTGTGAGAGAGAGAGAGAGAGAGCGAGCGAGAGAGCACCTTGACTGTTGCGTGGAGTTCATGGAGTGACTGCAGACGTGTGTGTTTGTGTGGGTGGTCTTGTGTGCATGTGTAATGTGTAAGTTAGTTGATGTCAGCCGGCTAATATTTAACTGTGCCAGCCAAGCCCAGTTAGCACCCTGCATCTGTTGCTAGGCAATGCGGACTTCCAACTTGGCTAAAGTTGGTGGATAAACATTTGAGTGGCAGCACCGGGAGTGCTCATGCATTTCAACAACACCCTGTACACAGACACGTGTCTACATGGATGAGAGACCTTATAAAGACTATTTGAAGCGACCAGAGTGAACGAGCGCAGTGGAAAATAGAAAAAGCAGAGAAAGATCATATAAAGGTTGCTTCTCTTGCAAGACTGTGTTCCATTTTAGTTTGTTCTTGCTGATTTTAGCTGACTCATGTTCATCTAGCAGGGGAGGGTAAATATATGGCAAAAATATAAGAATATAATACATTTTTCTGATGCACGGTGTTTATCCTAATGTATTATTTTACTGGCATTATCCTAGCAATGCAATATTACATTAAAACAAATGAATAATTATAATTTAAACTCAGATTTTTTTAATCCATTTACATAGTTTTTAATGAGGAAAATGTCTGTGTGCTATAAAACAGCTAAAAAATAATTATTAACATTTAATCAGTTAGTGGTTACAGTGAGTAACAATGGGGTTATAAAAACTGGCCTCGTCTGTCAGGATGATTTATATATTGAGAGTCTGGAACCAGCGAGCAACATTCGACAGCTTCGTTGGTTCACTGAATACTTTTGATGTTTAAATCTTTCTAAGTATACAGTCTCTTGTGTCTGAAGTGGCACTTGTGCTCCTTTAGTATAGCGATCTTGTAGTGTTTTCCTGTGTTACCCTTGAACATTTTTCACCTTCCTCTACCACAGGCTTGAGAGTTTTTTTGTTTTTTTCCCCCTGTCTCCTTTCTCGTCTGCCACACAGGCTGAAAACCTTTTGCTAGATGCAGATATGAACATTAAGATAGCAGACTTTGGTTTCAGCAACGAGTTTACTGTGGGAAATAAGCTGGACACGTTCTGCGGCAGTCCCCCGTATGCTGCTCCTGAGCTCTTTCAAGGCAAGAAATATGACGGACCCGAGGTTGATGTCTGGAGCTTGGGGGTCATTCTCTACACACTGGTCAGCGGCTCCCTGCCCTTTGACGGACAGAACCTGAAAGTAAGCGATAAGAGGGAGGGAAGAAGAAGAGTGATGGGTTAGAGAGAGGTTTAAATAGATTGTTGGATGACAAACCTCTCGTCTGTTCATCATTTCTCACTTTCTGACTTGGAGACCATGTGCCTGACTCTCTCTCGCTCTCCCTCCCTCCCTTTCTCCCTTCCTCTCTCCCTCCCTATCTCTGTCTCTCTCTCTCCCACAGGAGCTTAGAGAACGTGTATTGAGGGGGAAGTACAGGATTCCCTTCTATATGTCTACAGACTGTGAGAATCTACTGAAGAAATTCCTTATTCTCAACCCAACCAAAAGAGGCAGTCTAGAGGTGCTTTTTAAAGACGTGTTTTTTAAGTGCTTTATCTGTTTCTACATAAAACAACATTTTAGTGAGAGGATCAGATACAACACGTTCATTTAATACGAATATTAAGCCTGTCAAGTTAATCCCTGTTAAGCTGTGTAATGTATAAAAGTACTGTAACTCGCACAGATCAACACCTTTTTTTCCTTCATATGAAACAAATGTAGCCCTTCTTACTCGGTATTTGCAGCAATTGATTGATTTGATATTTCTATTGTAGAAAGCTAGTTTGTTTGCCAGCTCTAAATCTTGTAGAGTTTTTTTAAATAGATGTGAAGTTTATGAATGGTTTATGAGTTTAGCTGAAACACAGTTACGCTTTATAACAGGATAAAGCATTAAAACATGCATGTGCATTATATAATTGTTAATCACAGTGTGCTCTCTCTCTCCCTCTCCCTAACGCCCTCCCTCCCTCTCTCTCTCTCTTTTTTTTTTTTTTTTTTTCTTTCTGTATTGTTCCAAGCAGCAAATCATGAAGGACCGCTGGATGAATGTGGGTCATGAGGAGGAGGAATTAAAACCCTACATAGAGCCCCAGCCTGACTACAAGGACCCCAAGAGAACAAGTAGGGTTGTGTGTTTGTGTGCGTGAGAAAGGGATGGAAATATGAGAGTAACATAAACAAAGCAGTATAAAGTATACATGTATAGACTTGTTAGTAACATACATTTTTACCCCCACATAGATATCATGCTGCAAATGGGCTACACACAAGAAGAAATTCAGGAGTCACTTGTCAAACAAAAATATGATGATGTTATGGCAACTTACCTGCTGCTTGATTATAGGAACTCTGAGGTACACCGACACTCTTCAATTTCTGGCACATATTTACTTTCCTGTTTTAACTTGTCTCTAAAATATCTCTTATATTTTGATGACTCAGCTTGATGAGGGTGTCAACATGTTGATCAAACCACGACCAGGAAGTGACCTCACAAACAGTAACGCACCTTCTCCACCTCACAAGGTACAACGCAGCGTGTCCTCTACTCAGAAACCTCGAAGGCCTACAGATCAGGGTGAGTTATAGTAACAGCAGTTATCTTGTAATGGGAATAAACTTTATTTAATCCACCTTATGAGGTTTCTTTTCTTTTTTTTTTTTTTTGCTATGTTTCTATAGTCACATACTCTAAAAGGCCTCCAGGGGATAACAAATACACAGCTGAGGATTCAGGGCGGAAAGGGTCCGGTAGCTCGACCAAAGTGCCACCCAGCCCCATCGTCCCAGGAGACAACAAAAAGAGCTCCACACCCTCCACTGTAAGTGTGTGTGCATGCGTGGATGACAAACCACAAAGAGCATGGTGACTTTTTCTTACTGAACATTTCATCCAAAATGTATATATGTAAGGTGTTGTGTGTATGTCAAATTAGTTACATTTTTTTGTCGCTTATCTATATTTTATTTCTTTATCATGCTACCTGAGGTCCATATTTCAGATAAAACTTGTCTTTAGGGCAAAGTTCACTGTATATGTTCACCACACATACTACACTATATGCCAATAATAATTCCTTTTGGAAATGTACTTCCTACATGATTCTTTGTTTTTTAGATATTTAATTCGGAAATTCATACATTGTTTGTCATTTTTCCCATAAATTTGTATTTTATTTCCATAAACCTTTCTACATCATGTGACACTACAGTCATTCGGCCAAAAAAAAGATCTTAAAAATGCATATTTCAGTAGACTGACTTTAAGCCTGTGGATTTTTTTTTTTTTTTCCCCCCCAGCACTTCGTTGCATAATTATTCTGAAATCACGATTAGTACTGAATCAGTGACATTAGTTTTGCCAGTCCTAAATGTGTAGCAGCTGATTGCTAACCTTGATTTTGGTTCATGACTTGGTTACAGAATAGTATCCTGTCCACGGGCACAAGCCACAGCAGAAACTCTCCACTCACCGAGAGAGCCTTGCTGGGAGTCCAAAATGGCAAAGACAGGTACACATGACTGCACACACAACCTTAGGATACTCACACAAAGAAGATTTGTGTTTAACAACATGGATCACAAAATTGTATTAGTTGCAAGTGTGAACATAGACAAGTATGGCATGCACCCGAACCCTGTGAATTACTAAACTAAATAGTTTTCTCGGATCGAAACACACACGTTATGCCCTTCAAGCGATGCTAATATTGGTTACCTATTGGTTAGCAAATTGCATTTGTTTGGCTTCAACTGGCCTTGACTCTCCATTGGGTAACCAACCAGCATCCCTGGGTTTGGCTGTCACTGATCATCAAAGGAACAGGAAAATAAATCATGTTTTCATACCTATATACATGACGTACATCTCTCTCCACATTACCACGCTTTTTTGAGAACACGTGCCCCATTTCCTTGATCCCCACTCTCCCTCAACATTCCCTCTCTTGATGGACCTCCACAGTTTTAATCCATCCCAGTCAACACCATGGGACCTTGAACTTCGGGATACACATCCATACACATGCTTTAAAGTTTGTGCTTTAACTTGCAGTATGTATTCATTGTATATTCATAATGATGCGCATGATGTCATAATGCATATATGTGGACTTCTGGGGACATATTACAGTGCCTGCTGCAATCAAATGTGAGCATGAATGTCTCCAAAATTACCCAGCATATACAAAAAAACTACATCATGTATAGAACATATTCTTGTAGTTTTTTCAGTCATATACATGGCCTAATAAAGTCAAGGCTTTGAATCTTTGAACTGAAGATTAAGGGGGATATTTTTCCTTATTTGAAGGTCTCTGTGCAGAAAGCACTGTGACTGTATGTCCTTAGCAGTTTGAGTGCTCATTAGAATGCTTGATGCCAATGCAATATAATGTGTGGTGATATAACCGTTAAATGTTTCCATAGGTACTGTGATTAGTGTGTTTCAACGGATCTTGTCTATTCTCTTGTGTATCTTCAAAATATTAACTAGTGCTTTGTTGTGTTTGGTTTTTCTTTACTACTCCCTAACCTTCACTCTCCTGTGTCTGTCTCGCTCTCCCAGTCTTTGTCTAGTCTTTGCTCGCTCACTCATTCTTTGCTAAGGTATTTTAGGAAGCTATGTGAATCTTTCTCGCTTTTGTTTTTTTTTCTCTCTCTAGCCTGCCATTGCACGCTGATTTTTGTGTTCCTGGTGCATCTGTGTTTTAAAGGATTAGTAAAGCTTGTGACTGAAAAAGGGACCTTATATTTGTAAGATTTCCGTAGTTCACCTGTAACAGGCTTACTCTCTGTGTTCTTCTCAGTAAGGTGATGGCTATGTTATTTCTCTACAAGAGCTGCTAATCTGTGTGTGTTTGTGTGTGTGCATATTCTTCTTTCTGCTTTTCCTCCCTCATCAGCACTCTGTATGACCTCTCTCTCCCTCCCCCCCTCTCTCTGTCTGTCCCTCTCTCTCTCTCTCTCTCTCTCTCTCTCTCTCTCTATCTATCTCTCTGCCCCCCCCCCCTCCCCTTCTCCCCCCTCTCTCTTCCTCTCCTTCCCTCTCTCTCTCGCTCTGTTTCTCCCTCTCCTTCCCCCCCCCTTCCTCTCCTTCCCTCTCTCTTGCTCTCTGTTTCTCTCTCTCCTTCCCTCTCTCTCTCTCTCTCTCTCTCTCTCGCTTGCTCGCTCGCTCCTTGTACCAGTCTGTGCTGTCTCTGTATATACCCAATGACCAAACTCACACTTTTCTTTTGTGCTCTTTCTTTGTGTCCTGTGGGTGCTGTCTCTCTCTGTCACTCCCGTTCTCCTTGTCCCTATCTCCCCCATTGTCAGATAATTATGCCTTCTAATTAAATCCTCTTTCCTCCCTCAACACATATGGCCATGACTCTGTGTGTGATGGTGTGCGCATGTATGGTGCCATTGCTGTATGTTCTTGCCACCATCAGCCTGAACATACCCGGGTCCCGTGCCTCCACGGCCTCGGCCGGCGCCGTACTCACATCCTCCTCGTCCTCACGTTCCCGCCATCACAAGTCCATGTCCTCCTCAGCCCACCCATGTCCCGCTGACCTGCACGCACGCCAGCCCAGGCAAGTTCACATCGAACCACATGCACTCAGAGAAACAGCCTTTTACTTTTTGCATTGAACAAAGTGAGGGGGAGGGGAGAGCCTAGTGAAGGACTTGCACAAAGACCTTGCTGGCTGGAGGATGGAAAGTTTGTCAGGGATGCCTAGAAATGCCTTGTGTTATAAACTACAGCACAGATGGAGTAATGTCATGGTTCTCCAGTAGGGTTTGCCACATGTGTGCGATATTTAAAAAATTAACAAAGCTGATTTTTTTAAATAGATATTAGTCTGTTGGTCAGTTTACTTGAATCTACTTATAAATTGTTTCCTATATTATTTTATATTTCTTATCACAAATGATTATTCCTACAGATAATATTTTGAAATATGCTGTGAAGGTATAAAATGGAGAGTGGAGGTTAAGGGAGAGGGTTATGATAACGATACATTCTCACCCATTGTTTCTCACCCGTGCTACACACTTTATTTTCCAACGCTCTGGCTGTTGTGGGATCATCTCCTGCCAAAAACACCAGCCTCGTGTTTACTTAACATCTGTACAGGTACATAAAAAAAGCTTTTCCTAATCAGCTTAATGCTAGTGTACACCACCTTTTACAGATGACCATTGCATGGAGAATCGTACATTTATTATTTCACCCATGAAACCACATTCTGTACTCTTAACCACTTGTTTCTACAGTTTCGTAAGCTATAGTTATAGTGTTGGGAATTAATGGTTAGCATTGGTAGCTTGTATGTGTCACTGGGAGTGAATGGCTGATGTGAAAAGCCTGCTGTGTTGCATGCAGTGGACTCAGACTCTTCCACATGAGGTTGGGGACAAGTGAAAACCAGTACCGCTGCCCTGACTCATATCCACTCTAGTTCTGCTCTGTGTCTGTACTCTGTACTTATTTTTCCATTTACTAATCCTTCTATTAAGTATATATGAAGAACGTTGTTGTAGTGCGGTGTCTGTGGGAAAACTCTGCCCTCAAGCTTGGCTTTCATTCAACCAATTAATGGTATCTCAATTAGCACTGCTTAAACTTCCCTTTGGGAAATATAGACTGTGTATCCACTTCTGTTAATTATCAAGCATTTGTACACTATATGCATGTTATTGTCTTTAAAGATTGCTGTACACTGAACACAAGATGCTGCAAGATGATAGACCAAAATACGCTGCCAACACAACAAAGGTCTTCATCAGAAGGAGCCTTTATTTTTGTCATATTACTGCACAGTGAAATTCGTTTGTTCACATATCCCAGCTTTGGAAGTTGGGGTCAGCCATGATAGAGCCTCTCTGGAGCAGAGAGCGATGTTTAAAGGCCCCAACAGTGGCAGCTTAACTGTGCTGGGGCTTAATCTCAACTGGGCCTTGCAATCAACAACCTAGAGCCTTAACCACTTGAGCTACTGCTACTCCAGGAAGGGTTTAGGCTTGGATATTAAGGGAATAAACAATTTAATTAACAAATGTTAACTGTTGCTGTTCCAATAATTTTGCTGACCTAAAAATTAGGTGGTTTGCCTCCAAAGGGGTCATGTTCTTCAACAAGTTGTTGAACACATCTGGATGTAACTTTAAGGAAATGAATATTAAATTTTTTGACTAATCTCATATTCTTCCTTTGAGCTTAAACTAAAAAAATAAAAATAAAAAAAAAACCTCTTTAGTTGCCTTGCTGTTCCAATACTTCTGGAGGGGACGGTATGTGCTCTAATATTATATTCACATGATGGTAATTATAACATGTTCAAAGGAGCTTTGACATAGTTCTTGTGTAGTCTGTGTGTCTTGTGTGGCAGAAAACATAATGTTGTCAAGATATCTTAAATACTCATTAAGGTCATTAACAAAATAAAGCATTGTCGACTAAAGGATCATGCTTATAGCGACATCTTGTAATCTTTTCTGTGGAACTAGCACGTGAGCATAGATTGTTATTCTATACAATGTGCAGAATATTAGTAGATATAGTAATAATAGATATTAATAGATTATAGTTATGTGTCAGATAACCTGCCTGCCGCTGTGGAAAGTTTGTAGCCGGAAGGTTGTTGGCACTAGAAACCAATCCAGTGAAGCTGAATTTTGTATACATTTTGATTCGATCTTAATTGATAGTAACAGATTTAGATTAGTTTGTGAAAAAGTATATTGTGAATGCTTATTGTGGATATTATTTCATTTATTCAAATCTTTATATTCTGCCTGTTTTAGGTTGATTAACAACCTTAATAATGTATATGAAATAGACTTTTTAAAAGCACATTATGCAGTATAGCTTGACTTCGGTGCTCATATTGAATTCAGTATGTGTTTAAAAGCCAGCATCGTTTAATAGTTCAGTAGCTCATAGACAAATTAGCTAAAGGTATTATATTGTACTATACTGCACTGGGCTTTCTAGACAGCTCTGAGCCAGGACAAGACACAGCCCACAGCTTACTGGCTGCTGGTTCTGTCAAGAGAGTTCTCATTGGAATTTCAGGTTTTGGCACAAGAAGTTATTTTCTGGGCACATACTTGAGCACAGTTTCTTCGATTCTCTCTGATTATGCGATATTAAGCACCTGCTTCCTGGATTTCAACTTAAACATTATTAGTAAGCTTTCAGCTCCATGATTTGATGAGACGTGATGTCTGCTGAGATCTCTTTTCATGCAGAGCATATTTCTTTATTTTGAGATTATATAACACATTCTACCAGTTCACTGCAGGAGTGAGTCATTATCACACCTCCCTGTATCTCACACCCGGGCACATTTTAGATGTGCTAGAGATATACAGTACTTGATGTTGGCGTATTTTTTTAAATTAGAATTGCTCACTGAATTGTTTGCATTACAGTACTGCTCTAATTGCATGTCTTGTTTGCTGTGCTATGAAGATCAACCCCTTGTCTGTTACCCGTGAGACGAGTTTGAGAATTATCAAGCAGGGGTTTTGAATTTACCATTTTTGTTTTGTGGGAAAATATTTTTTTCTCTTTAGTGGTCCTCCTCAGAGAGCGCCTGGTGCGTCCCCATCAGCTTACAACATCAGCAGCGCTACGGGGCCGGAGCGTACCAACTTTCCACGTGGGGTGCCCGCTCGAAACACCTTCCACATCGGTCAACAGAGAGGGGCACGGGATCAACAAGGTTCACCATATCACCCTCCTCCAGCCTCACCTTCCCTGTCTCATGGCACCAGCCAGCAGCGGAGACCACCAACCTCAGGCATCTTCAGCAAGTTCACCTCCAAGTTTGTGCGCAGGTAAGAATGAATGCACAGGGCAATATGTGCTTAGCTCTGGTTGATGGACGCATTGGGGACGCGGTTAAAGGTTTATGAGGTGGCTAGCTGGGGAAATGCTGTTTGTCCAAAATGATTACAAAGTGAAGTAAGGGCATAGGTAGCATGTGCAACTGTTTTAGATGAGAAACAGATGGAAGTGTTTCAAAGGAAGAGAGAGAGAGAGATTCTTTTCAAGTGATAAGAAGGAAGTCACCTTCACATTATTCACACGTCTGCTTCCTGTTGCAGCTGGATATGTGCGGGTTTTTTTCTCACGCTCTCTCTGCATTTTTAATTTGTTCATTTCAAACAGGGAAGTAAGGTTTTGAGGTTTTTGTTTTACCCATACACACCAGTGCTTTATGAGGGATATCTTGCTCAAATTATCACAAATGCACCAGTGCGTGACCACTATGGAGAGTTTGCTGTTTAGACAATGTCACATCTGATCTTTCTCCAAAGGTCAAGTCCTTGTTTGGAAATTAAATCTCATTGACAGTGCCTCTAATCTTGACAATACTGTTTTACCACACCTTCACATTTCTCATCTATTTCATCATTTCCTGCTTCTGGGTTCTAGCACACTGTGAACGTAATACCACTGCCACCTTTTCTCCACCTCTGTGGTGACAGTATCCATGGTAACAGCAGAGGTATCACATTCCCCAGCCCTATAAATACTTGTGTTGGGGACACCTTGGTGTGTGCTCACTGCCAGAGCTTTGTAGAAAATGTGCCGGTGTAACTTCAGTAAAATATTCATATTTGTAGTAGTTTCACATAATATTAAACATGGATAGACCTCAAATCTTAGCATTTTATATACAGTACCGCTCAAAAGTTTGGGATCACCTGCATATTTCAGCTACGGAAGAAGACTCCATCAAGCCAATTCATCTTGTGGGTGATGCTCCAGGAAGCATAGGGTGAAATCTCATCTTGAAAAATTGACCGCTAGAATGGTCAATTTTTGATGAAGGCAAAGATTGAAGAAAACATTCATCATTTCCATCAAAATCATTATTTCTAACTCTGACATGTCAGCATGTCCTGTTCTTTTGCTATATTTTCTATTCAGATTAATTTCGTGTGTGTTTCCTTGGAAAACAGTAACATTTTTCGAGTAATCCCAAACTTTTGAGCGATAGTGTGTATATATATATGGCTTAGAAAACATGCCTAAATACACAGAGCAACATCGGGTCCTGTGTGTATTTTGAACCTTACGAAGTAAAATCCATATACGATCTCCAGATGGAATGGCTGTTGTATTCTCCAAAAGGGTTCGTACTGGTTTTGTCTGGAAAAGCAGTTACTTGAGGAAAAACAGCTTGTGTAGTTTCCACTAGAGTAGGTAATAAGTAATACCTTGCTCACTTCATGCATATATATTTAGTACAGTTAATGATGTGTGCACCTAAGAGCATTAGTTGAGCTGTGAAGTCATATACTTGGCTTTTTTGGGGGTTTTTTTCCCACTTCCATCCCAGCAAATGATCCACCCTGTATATTAAATCTTTGAGAGTCAGAGTACTGTTACATGTGTTTCTCAGTTTAATTTCTTCTGTAATAACAACTTCAGCTGCTTTCAGATTATCTTGACTATGTACTTAATATAGTAGGAGTAAATAAGTACACGTTTTGGTAAGCATCACAGTTACACAGACGGCAATAAGCATGTTGCAATATTTATTCTCTCCGCACTAACTGTAGTCAAAAGAGAGAATATAGAGATAAAGAAAACAGTTAGACGGCGCGGATTCCAGGTATTATGCAACGCGTAAAGCCACTTGTGCTGTTCCGTGCCATGAATACTCATTACGAGCATGCTCATGAAAGGCATAACTGGTGAAAGAGCAAAAGAGAGCACTCTCCATCACCAGCTAAATAAACACACTTAGCCAGTTAATCTCCCCACCATATCATGCTGACCGGATTAACCACGAGAGTTTACTTTAACATGTACATTATCCTTAATAGTGTCCTTCGTGCCTGCTGCCACACTAACAACCACTTTGTCTTTTTTAAAGCATTTTGTAATATTTCAACTATGCTATGCTTGTTGTTTAATCCAACTAAACATAGTTTCATTTCAGATTACTATGAGGTTCCCTTTAATTGAAGCACTACCCATAAATTGGGCAGTAGTACTCATTTTCAACACCCTTTATTTTTAACATTAATGTCGTGCTGTATTGATCAGTAAACACATAATCTGACTTATAGCACTGTTCACAGGAACACCTTCAGTTTTTAATATTTTGCTTTTTGCTTACTGCCATTCATATTTACATGCATTCGTTTGTTCTTTTGTTTTTCTTTCTTGGTTTTATTTATTTATTTTTTTTTTGTAGAAATCTATCATTCAGGTTCCCCAGAAGGTAGGAAAGCACAATAATAACCCCCTCTGAAACCTTTTATTTTGATTTGCCCCTTCACCCTTTCCCAGTTTTGGTGTTTTTATGTAGCTTATATTTATATTTCCCCCTCATACTGTTTACCCCTCTGCTGTTTTGATGGTTGGCTCTTTTTTTGATGTTTGGTAGATTTGTGATGTGTTATGACCAGTACTAACATCCCACATCCAACCCAAAAGCTCACTCTCAACATTCTTAATGTGCTAAAAGAAATTAACATTCTTTTCGTTCCCCATCCTCTCTTCTTTCACCTCATCCCCCTTTTGTTGTCTCCATCAGTGTAAATGGTGACCTCATCCACGTGTTCACGCTGCTGTGTAGACTAGCGTTCCTCGCTTATTCAAGGCTTGCCCCAAGGTAAATGGGGCATGATGTCATAGCAGTTAACCAAAAAATGTTTTTTTGGGTTTTTTTTAATGGGGCAAAATACCCAGAACCAGGTTGTAAAATTTTTGTAGATGAGAGCAGAACTCTGTCCCTCACTTGTATTTAGGATAAACACCAAGTATGGCAACAGGTTAAAATCTGGAAAAGGGGATGTTGAGGATGGAAAGGAGCAATGGAGGGGGATCATATTACTCTGCATTCTTTCAGGAGAATCTATTTTTCCTCTTTTAATTCTTTTTCTTCTCAGCACTTTTAACATGACAACGATGATGATGATGATGATGATGAGGAGGAGGAGGATGGTAACAGCATCTGAAGCTGAGATTAACTGTCTGGCTTTGGCCTGCTCTCATAAAAAGCCACTCTGTCTCTTAGTTTTCCTCATACTCTCCCCTTCCACATGTCGCTGTATTTCACTTCTGTCTGCCACATCGTATGTGAGAGCTGTGTGACTCGGGCAAGCACCAGGTGTACGGAAATCTAACTCCACTCACTGCAATTATCACAATAACCAAATCCATTACAGCATTCCAATTGATATGCTCTGACTATCTGGTCTATTTGTAATAATGTGCTTCATATTATGATGTAACCTCTTGGTGTTGCTGATAAGGTGGTCTTCTGTCCAGAAGAGGGCACTGTCATGTAATGCACGATGACTTTGCGTCCTCTGCTGGTCAACAGTTGTATTGTCTGACAATTTATGAAAACTTTCTTTTACAGGTTATATCATATCCACCTACCTATATTCTCTGCTCTTTAACCTAGAGATGCTGCTTTGTGTTTGCTGAACAGCTTCATTGTGTTGTCTTTGTGCTTTTAACTCTCCACTGTTGTCTGTGTTTACATTTACATTCCTCTGTCTGTCTGTGTCTGTTCATAAGCATTCCTGCATTAAGATGGCTGACGCAAACCCTTCCTTGTCTGTGTCTAACATTGTGTCTGTGTTTTATTGTTGGTGTGTTTGTGTGTGTGTGTGAACAGGGGCTTGTACCAGCTATAGGATCTTTGTTGGAAGACTGTAGTTGACATGGTGATGGGCTCATATGTAGACATTCAGGGGGTTCCTGGGTCCAAGGTGGTTCTCTCTGGTTTTGTTCAAATCCATTCCGTTCCATATTATTTGCTCATTTGAGTTCCCAAACCCCTATAGAGCACAATCCTACTGCCCTTACATACTTTGTAATAATACACCTCCTGCTTTTGACACTTTAAACCAGCACTGCCTGTCTAAAACGGAGCTTTCATTAATGGAATGGGATTTGCATACCTGGGTATCCATAACTCTTGGAAGTGCTTGGTGGCAGTATACCGGTATAAAAACTAATCTTGTTGCGATTTCTTTCGAGGAGCCCGTATGAGGGAGAGAGTCGAGACGAGGGCAGCAGGTGAGGAAAAAGAAAATAAACAAAAACACAAGACCTGATCAAATCATTTTCTAATCAGATCGAATCAATGGTTAAATATTTTGAGTCGTAATTGACTATGAAGGGGTGTTTTAATTCAGAATTAATTGGCTTATAGTATTCCTTGTAACCAATCAGGATTGATTAGTGTTTAGGGGTGTGTGTGTGTGTGTGCGTGTGTGAGTCTGACATGCCTGTGATCTGTCATTAATTGTCATCATTCTGTGACTAACCCTGTCCTCATAGATTGCTTTTTCATCCTGCTCATGTTGTTTTTTTTTTTGTTTGTTTTTTCTTCCCGATCCCTTTTTCTCTCACACACACAGTCTCAGCCAAGTGTTAATTCCCTATATGCCTTATTTACAATCAGCCTAAGATTTCGATTTCCCTGCAACCGCAGAATTGTGTTTACTGCAGCAGGGCTTGCTATAACCGACACCGTGTTTTTTAAAGCATTTGCCGTTTATGTCTTGACAGAACATTCTCCCTCCACATACACACACCTTGTCTGTTATAGGACATGGGTGACATTTCAAAGCTTGTAACTGAAAACATGAGGGCATGATGAGCAGGGTTTATGTTTTAAATAGATAGTAAAGATACAATGATTGTGTGAGTGTGTCAAATAGGGGTGGAAAATCGATAAATGGACAGCAGTACATTAAAATGCATGCCATTTTCTTGGCTGTTCTGTCTTGTTTACTGTCGTTTCTCATCCCTGTTTATTGCCGCTGCCTCCTTCTCTGTCTTTTGTCCAACACTTGAATGATCCCTTTGTTCTATTTCTTGTCTTATCTCTTCATGTCTTTTTCTTCACATACATTTGTCCACCCTCTTCTTCTTCTTCTTCTTCTTCTTCTTCTTCTTCTTCTACTTCCGTGCTGTTTCCTGTCATATTTCTGTATCATTTTCCAACTTCCATCTCTCCCTCTCTTTTTTTTTTCTCCCTTTCTCTCCATCTCCGTCTCCAGATCCATGCTGAGCAGCGCCGACAAGGCCGAGAAGACCGGAGTAGGAGGCGGGACGCTCGGCTCGGGTGGTGGGGACGAAAACAAGGATTCTCTCTCCTCCTCGTCACCAAGGGGTGGAACTCCGCCCCCGTCTGGGAAAGACAACACCAAGCCTCGCTCGCTGCGCTTCACCTGGAGTATGAAGACTACGTCGTCCATGGAGCCCAGCGAGATGATGAAGGAGATCCGTAAGGTTCTGGACGCTAACAGCTGTGAATACGAAGTGCGTGAGCGCTACATGCTCTTCTGCATGGCCGGCAACCCCTCCCGTGACGACTTCGTCCAGTGGGAGATGGAGGTGTGCAAGCTGCCCCGCCTGTCCCTGAACGGCGTACGCTTCAAAAGGATTTCCGGCACTTCCATCGCCTTCAAGAACATCGCATCCAAAATTGCCAATGAGCTCAAACTATGAGGGGGGGGGGATAGCAAGGGTTAAATGGGGCGGATGGATAGAGACGGAGATTTAGGGGAAAACGGGACGGTAGGCAGTAACCACTGAAATATGTTGTGAGAAACTAAATGGACGGTTTTGTTGAAATAAGCTGTACAGATACTGCACGCTGAAATACAGTGTGAGGTATGAGAGTGCTGTATATGTTGATTTTGCTGGGTTCAGGATCGCTAGCCTTAACTCTCATTTTTCAGTCGAGAAAGAGGGTGAAAGGAAAGAAACACCAGTTTTACTTTCATCCACTAGGAGAAGATCCTGATTTGGTAAAACTCTCCCGAGTTTCGTGAACTTGTTTGGTCTTCAACTCATCACTCGCTCGCACACTGGGTATCCGGACAAGGTTTATGATATCTGCACATGTTTTCATTTGTTTTGCTGTGTGGCATGGGGGTCACCCACAAACCCATTCTCACCCAACATTTCTTCCTTTTCGTTCCGTCAATGGGGGTTACACCTCATCACCACCCAATAAAGAGGGCCACCACTTGAATACCACTCAAGGGATTGTGTGTTTTTAATGGTTTGGGTGACTAATTCTTCATTGACTAGGTTGTGATTTGTTGCACTGGAATGGGTGTATTTTTGTTGTCTTTTTTCCCCCCCTTTTATGAAGAGAAATCAGATGTATTTTAATGTTGTAAAATGAGTGATTTATTGCATTGTTCTCCTTTTCTTTCTTTCTTTTTTTTTTTTTTTTTAAATTCCTTGTGGTTTAAAAATCTGTTCATGTCTTGCTGTACTGAATGCCACAGAAACAACAGACTTCAACAAACCTCCTGTTCCCCCTTGGACTAAACAATCACTGGAAAAGACACTGAGTAAGAGGACTGCATCACCTGCGTCAGCACCGCTGTCATTACAAGACTGATATCTAAATGCCTGTTTGGGCTTCATCTTTTAGCCCACCTTCCAAATCCAGGAGGCCTACGCCTGAAAGCTGCAGTGGTTTGGTAGCAGATTAAATGAGCCCCGACATCACTTTGAGCATTACCCTTTTCATGCTTGTCCCCTACTGTCGTGTGCATCAGTCTGAATGAGAGTGAATCATCTGTGTATAACCAAAAGGTTGCTTTGGGCTTTTTTTTTTTTCCTTTTTTTTTGTCTTGACCTTCATGCAGTGATTGTATTAAGTAGCAGCAAGCCCACAGACAACTACACATCAGGAACAGATGGTCTGAATACCACTTGGTTTAAATGGGTTGTTATCAGTTTTGATATTCTTGCTCAGGCATTAGTAGAGCCAGCTGAAAAAGGCAGGTGTGTGTGAGAGAAAGGTGTGAGCCATGTCTTGTCTTTCCTCTGAGCTATACATGTTTTGCATGCATGGATACTCACTCAGTTACTATTGAACCAGTAGAGGGAGCAATGGAGTCTCTTCCAAGTCTGTGAGTGGTTTGTGGGACACTTGTGCACCTGTTTTATATCTATATAAATATATATATATATATCTATATAAATAAATATATATATATATATATTTTTTTTTTTTTCCAGAAAGTAATGTCACATTATTTACAGTCCTATGATCATTGTCTAAGGTGCTGGGGATCCAATTGTCATTGTTATCTATTAATATAATTTTTCTTCAGGGTTGATTTTTATTTCATATCATTTTTCATTGCTGTAATTTTAATATTTTTCTGTCAGAGCTGATGTATGTCAGGGATCGAGAGAACTCCAAATGTACATTTGGTGCAGAGAGAGATGATTATGATCAATGATAGTAATAAATGAATGATGAAACTCAAACTGTGTGGTAATTATGCAACAAGAACTACTCTTTTTCTCCCAGTACCGGAATCACTGGATGATGAATGAAGAAGGTCCTGAACACACACACACGCACAGCTGGATGTAGATTTTGGTCATTTCACTTTATTCTAAAAAGGAAAAACACAAGCATATCCAAGTTCACCTGTAAACATTTCTCATATACAAAGTTTTGGTGGAAATGGGGAAACTCCACTGGCACAAACTATTAACTTTAGCGTTGCAACATCTTGCACATTTTTGCCTCCAAGAGTAAGACAGCTGACTGAAGACTCTGTGTTACTTCAGTGTTTGTGCAAGAAAAAAAAAATAAAGTCAAGTATTTTGGGTCATTTAGTGCTTTAATATTAACTACTACTTCTACTTAATTACTATCTACTAATATTTCAGGGACTCAAGAATAGAAATAAAAAAAAAAACTGCTTCACTAAAGCTCAGTTCTAGTAATACATGGCTCTTTAATGGAAACGAAACAACGGTTGTTCCCAGTTTACACTCACAAACATCATGTGTTGTCTTCGGTGTAACATAGTTGGAGATGTGCTGCTGTTGCCATGGCGATGGAAAAACCTGTGATTCAGTTGTCAAGGCATTTCATTACAATCCAGTGTCTAATATCTGAAGGCTCTCTTTTCTCCAACGAGAAATTTTGGTTCAAGTACTAACAACGTTTTCTGTCAAAGGTCATTTCTGTAATTGATCATGTTGAATTGTTGTAGCTGTGGGTTCTGTGGCCTCCTCTGAGGTATATTATTAAAGCTGAGGCCCGCTAGGTGTGTGTGTGTGTGGTCCGTATTTGGCAAGTCTGCACTGAGGTTTTTTTCTGTGTTAGATGAGTGACAGTGGGAGATGTTGGTGTTTTATGAGGATTTTCAGAGTGATGCCATACCTACTGCTGACTCATTTCACCTGTCTAACACTATATCTATCACCATCCCTGACTCATCCTGTGAGCCTGAACAACTGCGCTAATGTGTGTATTTTAAATCCCCTTGCCACATGGACAGTCCCTGCTCAGTGTGTGAGCGCTTTTTTGGAAGTTGCCGTGATCTAGAACCAGTTCCCATTAACATCCTAATCTTGCACAAATGTGAACTGGTTCGAGATCAGCGCCAGAAGCCATTCCAAGCAGCATGTGTGAATCAGTGTGAGTGTGGAGACTCCACTTTGAGCCCCATCAGCGAGGGAGGCAGCTGCACGCTGGAAGCCGCAGAGGAGCCGATGGAGTTCCTCAAGCCGCTCTGGTGGTGAGATGAGGCTACTGCGGGGCGGATAAGTGGAGGTGGAGGATGGTTGTGCGGAGTTCGCGTCTGGAGGGGGCGCGTTTGAAGCGGAGGAGGTTGGCGCAACAGGCTCGGTGGTGCACTCGGTGGAGTCGGGCGTAGTAAGGGTGGGGGTTGAGTAAGCGGAGGAGAAGACTGGCTGGAGTTACTGGCTACTTCAGAAGGCGGTGTTGGACTGCCAGAGTCCGCAGGGGACACGCTGTCCCTCTTAGTCTGCATAGAACACAACACAGAGACATTATACATCATGAACAATACAAACAAATACTATACAAAACATACAGGAAATACACTTTAAACACTTCAATACAAGCTATTTTTACATTTCGCATCTCATTATCCTGCCTCACCTCATCCTCTTCCACTCCTGCTGTCCCGTTCAGGTCCTTCATGGTCTCGCTGCTCCCCTGCAGCACATCCTGTTCTGCCTGCCATTCTCGCAGTACTTCCTCCAGGTTGAAGCGACGGCGGTAGCTGACGAAGAATGAGCTGACCTGGCCCGCAGTCTTGTTCCCAATCACATCAGCTATGGCAGCAAAATCTTTACCATATCTTCTGATAGCTATACAAGGCAAAGCCACAACGTTAAACTACATACATCTTGGGATAATTATTCATTAATAATACTGCATGCAATCATACTGACACACAGGGTAATCAAACGGTGCTGTATCTAGGACAGTAGAAATCCTTCATCTTTGCTAACAACAAATAGATTTTTTCTTAATCTGTTACTGTCAAGTAGCAGGGAAGGTAGTGCTAATCTGACTTACCCTGTACGGCCAGGAGCTGTTCCTCTGTGGTCCAGCGGGAGTTAATCTTAAGAGTGGGCTGAAAGAGTACATAATGATAAGTATCTGCTGAAAACTTAATCATTTCCTTCTACATATCAGTAGCATGCCTAAACAATGAGTAAGAAACATCTTGGCATATGGTGATACCACAGACACATTTCCATACAGTGAAGACAAACACTAGTTATGGAAGTCTAAGGGTAAGTTGTTAAAGCATGTAATAATGTTTATCTTGTACATTTTATTCACAATGTATTTATTCCCAGATGTTTCTCGATTGAATTCAACAACCTCCCTTAACACTAATGTTAATAGGTTTTGAGTAGTCTGTTGAATTTCTTGTCCAGTTAATAGCACATATGTTCCTAATGCAACAGATGGAGATCAAGGTCAAGGGAGAAAAAAAAAAAAAACTGGAATATTCCTCCAACACAATTACGGCTATGACAGTTCACTCCTCCATCCATCCATCCATCCATCCATCCACCATTAAAATATCACACAGAAATAATAATCACAAGCAAAATCATGATAAACAAGGTAAAAGTACAGAAAAATCTCAGATGAGAGTGATTGCATAGAAATGTCTAACTGTACCTCAGCCGGTCTCATGGCATCAACACCATCTGCCAAACTCCGTTTTAAGACACTGTTTGCTTGCTTGATACTTTGAACCTGCATAAGGATCGATAAAGTTTATCCTGTGATTAATTCTGGTCGGTATAAAATCTATAACAAATATTGCTCTGTGTGCACACAATCATTACCTGTCTCTTGAGAGACACTAGCTGAGTGTCGAGCTGGCGGTTGGAGACGGTTCCTGACTCGGTGGAAGCCGAAACGGAGACGATGTCTTCCTGATCCAGGTGCATGCCCTTCGGAGGTCTGCGGCGTGCCCTCAGTGGATGGTGCCGGTACTGAGCCCCTTGGCTCTCTTTGCGTGTGGGGCCTGACCTCCCAGAGCTCCTCTCACTGCCTCCTCCAGCACCAGAGCTCAGCTTGGGCTGAATGAGAGAATACATTTTAAAAACACAGACAACGAAAAGGGATCGTTTGTTATGAAAATAAATAAAAGAAAGGCTAACGACTTGATAAAAACCTCATTTCATGTGAATTGGTGGTGTAGTGCATCAAGAAAACAGAACAGTGAGCATTAACATTGGGTTTGGGGTGCGACACACAGTATTTAATCCAAACAAAAACAAATGTTAAAGTACTTTAACGTAACATCCTGTCTTCATCCCATAAAAAACATTGACGTGAAAATGACTTCTTGAAGGAAAATATTCAAAAAGCTTGTGTGAACATGATTAAACAACTTTATGAATAAAGGCATCACAAAACAAACCCTCAGGTAGCGTGTAAATGACGACGTTTCTCTTTAAAGAAAATGACTTATGTGCCAGTGGATACCTCTATATGCCCCTTTTACAACCTTAGAAAATCCTAATATTAGATCAGATCTGGTTGTTTAGGGTTTTATACACCCATCTGTAAAAGTGAAGTGGCACACTGTATTATTAAAACAAAGCCCTTCATGCCTCACCTCTTTTTTTGTGTCGATCTCAAAGTCACTGTCACTTCCTGGGTCTCCTTCTTCCATCTCATCATGACTATCAAGGAGACAAGGTTAAGTAACGCTTCAGAGAAGACACTCTTGGCCTTTTTTTTTTTGCATTCTTTGTGTCCCCCCCCCCCCTCCCATCGCTCTCACCTGTCATCTTTTTCTCTCTTGCTAACGAGTTTGCGCGCCTGCCGGTCCATGACACTGGTACGAGTCCGAGTCTTCTTCCAGGAGTAGTAGTATTTCACCAGACTGGAGATCAACTTATCTGGCAGCTGAGAAATAATAAAGATAATAAAAAATACCAGTGCAGTGAAGAGAATACTAATTACATGAGAGTAGTGTTAGTTAGTATGAGTCAATCAGGAAATTTTGGTCAGAGTTTTCTATACATTATTCCCCTTTCAAACCATCTCTCGAGTGTTCAAATGCTGCTTGTAAGCTTGTGTGCACCTGCATTCATTCCCCCTTTAAAAGCTTCAAAATCAAGACCTCAGTACAAAAGTATGGTGAGATGCATTGGCTGTGATTCTATGACAGATCTGGAGATTTCAAAGGGTGCGCTTGTGCATGTGTGAGAGGTCTTTACACAATTTTATATACACAGTGCAGCCTCATGTTAAACAGGTCTTATGTGTCTCAGAAAGCCAGGTCCCTTTGTTGCTTTACTGGACTGACCAAAAGAAAAAGGTAAGACTTATCTAACGGGTACATTGTTGGTGAGAAATCTTACAAAAAATAAGCTCTCTCTGCTGCATTATATATCTGGTTTGCTAAGTATGCACATCTTGAATGTTATGGAAATCAGAAAAGCTCTTTGACACCATTTTAAAGAGCTGTAGTGAGGGAGCACTTCCTGTTTCAATAGTTCAACAAACGGAATTAAATCACCTCTCAAACTGTTTTAAAGGGACTTTAAAACTCTAGGGAAGATTAAAGAGCTACAAGAAAAAAAAACATATATAAAATATTAGCAAGCTATATAAAATAATGAATTATTCTTAATAGTGGACCATAGGTCCTGTTCAGTCCTTTTAATACTTGTGTGTATGACTCCATGTTGGACTGCAGGATTCTCTGGCAGGCTATAAATCCACCCTTCTCCTGAATCAGCAGGCAGATGGGAGCACTACAGATTATACAAGCCATCCTGTCTTCCTCTTCTCCTCGCAATCCCCACTCTCTCCCCTGTACTCTCATACACTCTCACTTACCATCTGCTGGATGCGGTGGAAACTCTTGCCGTGGAAACTGAACGCCTGCTCGAACAGCACCTTGTCCTCCACAGTCCACTCGTCGGGAAAGGGCGTGAAGTTGGCCAGGTCAGCTAGGGACTTCTCCACATCGTGTTTGTGCCAGAGCAACATGCCCAAAGACTAAAGAATAAAGAAGTGATAAGAGTTGTGCATCAGTTTTGAACTAATAAACAATCTACTAAAAGATCCAGCCTTTTCCCTATTGTAGCATATGTGATTAGCAGACATGAATGGACATGTTTCCCTTTCCTTTGAGAATACTGGAAAACCTATTTACTTAAAAAAGACTTTTCAGGCAGAATGAACGTTTGAGAAGATATTTCTCGTAATTTTCCAAATGGGTTTGTGAATAAAGCTCTAAATCTTTATAATTTGTCATATTCCTGAGATGAATACTTGTTCAGAGAAGGAGTTTGTGATTATGCCTCATTGATATACACAATGTAGCTCAATAGAAACCAGGGACTAATGATAAGTGTAAATCTAAACAACCAGAATTGCGTTTTTTTCTGTATTATATCAGTGTTCCAATATGTAAGAGTTGTCTCATCTCTTTGTGCTCGACAGAGATCGTATTGAAATGGGTCTGGAGTATTCCTTTAAACTGTGGTTTGGCATACCTGTTCCATATTATATCCATGCTTCTCTTTGGCCATTAAGATGTATTCATCCACTGTTAAGGACAGAAGAAAAATATTTAATGTCTGGTGAGATTCTCAGATAAACATCAGTATAACTGCAGATTAAGAAGGCTGATCTGCATTAAGCTCTTCTCAGTTTTCTATTTTTATTTATGTAATCTAAACCTTGTTTAACATTAGCTGCAAATAGTAAGCAATTCACAAGAACAGTATAGCCTTACTTCTCCCCATAATAATATAAACATTTCCTCGGAAGGGCGTTTATAAGGGATGTTTGGTTTACAATACAGTGCAATTCCAGCACCGTAACAGTTTATAGAGGTCTCTGGATTCAGTACTTACACATTGCATCAGACACGTGGCTGTTAGGTGACCATACGAGCATGCTTCTCTGGTCCTTCTCACTGTAGTCAGATTCAAGCTCTGTCATAGAGGGACACACATCAGTCATGCGTATTTTTCTCCCACATATCCGTCCACATGCCTCATCGTTTAAGATGATGCATGTTTATTCACACAAAGAATATTAGTAGACAGCTGGCTTTCCATAAGACTTCATGGTTGTGTCCTTAAACAATCGATTTGAAGCATACATGATCAACTCTATAGAAATTGGTGTTTCTGTTGCTACTAATGTACAGCACAGATCTGGCAAGAATGAACACATTATCCTGTATTGAGGGGAAAAAAAATAAAGCATGTGTTTATTCCAAGCTTACTTGTATCATGTTGATACATTAACTGATATGATATACTGTCCCTGGCATTGTTCGATTAAATGAAAAAAGGAAAATATGGTTTAAAACATACTACTTTGAACCACCTACTCTCATTTTCCTTCCCATAGTCAGCTCATTTTCTAAAACAACTTCTTCTCCTTCTCTAACATTTATGATATCAATCATCTTTAGCCTTTTTTCCCCCATTACCTATCTTTACTTTTGTACCTATAAAACTCTAGCTTCGTACAGACAGTGCACTAGACTTTCCAACTAGATGTCAGAATAATTGGTTAAAGGGATGACTGCTCTCTTACATGAACACACTTCCTCTTACCTGGCTTGTACTCTGGAATCTGTGCTTGGTAGTCTGCACCCACACGAATCATGCTGTCTATAAGATAAAGAACACGGTAAGGAAGAGTTTTCTAGTCACATAAAGGCCAACAGGAGAGGATGTGGGTGGAAGAAAGAGCTAGAAGGAAGCCTAAATAAAGCTGGACTAGCATCCAGTTACAGAATCAGACCAGTGTAAGACAAGAAGGGTTTGAAGTGCAGATGAAGAAATGCTGAAAAACAATAGAACGGAACAAAGCATTAGGTGTAGGTTTGGTTGGTAGAGGCCTACCATGTGAATGTTCTTCATCACTGCTCTCCTCATCAGTATGTTGACTGTTGCCATTGGTTGCGGTTTTTGCCCTGCTGCGGGACAGTACTCCAGATCCCGAGCGCTCCATCACTGACGGCATGGCTGCTGAGAGTAAAAACACGAAACAAGAAAGCCACTTTTTAAATATTGGGACGGACAATATATTGCATTTAAATAGCAAAAAACAACAGAAGGTGGCATGATAGTGCAATAAGTAATGTTGCTGCTTCTCATCTCCAGGATCCCGAGCTTGGTTTGGTATCTATGCAAAGTTTGCTTTCTATCTGTATCCCAAAAACATGCTTGTATGTGGACTGGCTGCTCTGAAGTACCCTAAAGTCTGAAGGTGTTTAAAAAGGTGCACTGCATTGGACTGGCACACACCCAGTGTTACAACTTCATGCTCTGAACTCATTGCTACCCAAACCAAAATACAGCACTTACTTCATATATATTTATTAAAAATAAATAAATAAATAAATAAATAAATAAATATAAATGATTAATAATACTATTACTACTACTACTAATAATAATGAGCTTCACCATTTGATTATACGTAGACACAAATACAAAAAATATGTTAAATAAATGGAATGAGAACATAAGTGTTTAAAAAAAAATAAACACACACACCACCTTATATGCAATTTAATATACAGATAAAAGGACTACTCAACCATGTTACTCTGAGTCCATCAATTACAGAAAGAAAATGTTCTGGCCATCCATATGTACCCACTCTCCATTTTAAAAAAAATAAAAAATCATTCTACATAAACAAATCTCATGAAAATGAAGAAGACATTCTGTGTTTACTCCAAACCTTTCTCAGAGCTACTGGGGTAGTGTGGGCTTTTCCATAGGCTCTCAAACCCATGCCAGTTGAGGAGGACTGAATTTTAGTGTCTCTTCACAGCATGAAATTAAAAAAAAGAAAAATCGCCAAGTAATCCGATCGTGCTTAAGGAGTGTGAGATAAATCCGGTTTAGAGCAGATGTGTGAGATTATAAATCAGGTTTAGAGGAGCTGTGTGAGATTTGCAGTCATGTTCAGAGGAGATGTGGACAGTGAGAGAGTGCACGTGCACTTCCGCCCTGCTCCTGGTGGCGATGTTCCTCTGTGAGGCCTTTTGTCTAGCAGGAGCTGCGCTTTTAAAGCCACACAAAGTAACGGAGCCAAACATCTCAATATTACTCCATCAACACACACTCACACACACACACACACCTTCACTACCAATTTCAACTAGGAGCCATTTGATTTCACTATAGAAAACATGACCGCTGGTTGTTTTAGAGGAGCTTTAGCTCCACTCATTGTCATGGCTCAGCTTCCAGAGACCGCATTTACATGATGGACTCAGAGTGACCTACTTTTAATCTAATAAAACTACAAAAACACGCCTTTATTGTTTTAAAACGGTCACTCAGGATCGCTTTCACAACTTCGGGTCTGATTTCGAGGTAAAGATGGTTAGAGGGTGGTGGTGGTTTTGTTTTTTTTACACTGGAAACATTTGCCTGACTTGTTGGTTGTTAATTACTCATCACATAAGCTATCTCTGTCTCTCTCTCTCTCTCTCTCTATATATATATATATATGTATATATATATATATATATAAAAAAATAAATAAGTTAATTAACACAGGTATCGGACACGAGGAACGAGCAAAATAAACCACTTTACAAATTGCCAATTGCTTTTTCGCCGGTGTGACGTCACGCCCGGTAGTCGTGTTTTTTTTTTTTTTTAATTGCGCTTATTTTCATACAACGTTGCGTTGAGTGCATTGTGTATCTATATTATATATCTATATACATTATAAGATTTCCATTCCAGTTCAAAATTGCGAAATGTTTAAGCTCTTTTCCTTGTCTCACTTTCAACACAACTCCACTGAGAACTCACATCATTAACAGATCTCTCTCTCTCTCTCTCTCTCTCTCTCTCTCTCTGAGATGGTTCCGTCCCCTTGTTCATTAAACATAAGGCTATTAACTCTAAACGGAGCGGCCAGAAACAAATGGGGGTCTAATTTAAACTTGGTGAGTGCAGGATGGGGGTAAAAATATCACCTTTCTTTTGTCTCGCCTCACTTTTGGCCCTGATCTTCTCTCAAGTCGGGATTCTTTTGTGTAAAACCACGCTTTGGGTCCTCCAGCTTCAGTTGGTAGCTAGTAGCTGTCGTTCAACATTAGTGTTAGTTGCCACCCGGGAAAGCAGTTTCACACCTGGCTAGCTGGATCTCTGTGCTACTGAAACTTCATCAGCGATGGACTAGTCGTCTAACAACGCGCTACTGAGCGCGCACTGGATATTAATAAACCAAACAACTATTTAAATCCTCGATGAATATTCACTCTCTCTCTCTCTCTTTCTTTCTCTTTCTCTCTCACTCTCTCTCTCTCTCACCCGTCCAACGGTATCGACTGCATGGAGATCCTCTCCGTGTGTGTGTGCGTGTGTGTATGTGCCGGGGCTTGGGGGGGGAGAGAGAGCCACACCACACCCCACTCAACCATACAAACCTTCCGCCTTCCTCGCCTCTCCCTAACTAACTTCGATGTCAGTTATATAGTTCCATAAAACATGCAAAGTATATCGATGCTATCCTGTCCATATTGTTAAAGCAGGCTGGTCTTCTTCTTTATTTTTTATTCTGTGCATTTCGTTTCATTTAATAGTGTGTTGTATAAGAATGCGAAAAAGGAATGGAGACACCATTCTTTCTCTCGCATAGTTAAGATGATTGTTTTTTTTATTATTATTATTCTTTGTAAATAGATGGTAAATAGGTGTGTTGGTGTATTCCGACTCAAACAATAGACTTGAACCCGCATCACCTGCGCTGCTCCCACAGTATGGCTATATCAGGGCCGGACTACTTCCCACTGTACGCGCGGATGAATCTGTCAGCTGTGCATTGCGGTGCTGAGGTCTTCTAGACCTTTACTAATGTATGCACGAAAAGAACTGGAACTTGACAATATTGCTCTTGATTTTTTTTTTTTTTTTTTATACGATCGTCTCTTATAAGAATTAAATTCAAACTCATTTGTGAGGATTACAGAAGGGCAAAGCCTGAATATAAATTTATTTTGATCAGTCACTATCATAGTGGCAGGTGAGGACACATGCAATAATCAGATCTTATCCTGCATATCCTGCATGATGGTAAAATCAAGGAATTTACATTTTGCATTTGCTCACAACCTTCACACCCTTTTCTGTCCTTCCCATAGCCACCCCCAGCTGGTAGGCCCAAAGGGTAGATCCCTGCACATCAGTGAACGTTACCATTCAGTGTGAATTATCTAGGATTTCCAGGAAAACAAGGATGTAGGCAGACATAGCAGCAGCACTTGTGGCACAGGACCCCTCCCATGTATTTTCTCTCTCTCTCTCTCTCTCTCTCTCTCTCTCTCTCTCTCGTTTCACCCCCCTCCCTCTTTTGCAGACATCATCTTGTCAGTTCTTAGCACAGCATCATCTCTACTCTCATTCTCACCTTAGTTGTTTATGATTCCTCTCTCTCTCTCTCTCTCTCTCTTCTCATGGTATATGAATGCATTTCTGCTCATGATTTCTTCTTGCTTGCTTAGACTTCCTCCATCCTCTTCACCTCATGAGTTCCTCTTTCTTCCCCTCCCCCTCTTTCTCTCTGTGCCTCCTCTTTCTCATCTTGTGCTCCCTTCACTGCAACCCCCCCATCACACACACACACACACACACACCAGCCCCAGTTTTTTTGTTTTTTTTAAAAAAAATGATAATCATTGCTGCATGTTGCACAAGGCCATAGTTAATTCATTAATCTAAATCTTCAAGCTTCATGGTAGAAAGATCATGTGCATGTATGTTGTAACATGCAATGATACACCGCCTTTGTTCTCCTCACATTGTTTTTTGCCATTTTCATGATGGAGGAAACATCTCCTCTGATTTATAACAATAAGCAGTGTGATGGTGAAGGGTATGAGTTAGTAAATTATTAACTCGTGTGTACCAGTGAGTATGGCAACTGGGAGCTGGATTAATGGTAAAGTTACAGTCCTTTTTTTTTTCCAAATGGCGCTGAACTCCGTGACCCCCCTCCGAAAAATGCAGTATCTCTCCCAGTCGTGCTACAGATTACCAGAAGACAAAAGGACCGAGGCGGAGCCATGCTGACAGCCTTCTGCAGGAGGAGGGAGTGGGACAACCATGGAGGATTCAAAACGATGGACATCAGCCTCCGAAGTTATCATTGCTCTATGACGTTTAAAGCAGACAGGGCACGAAGGCCACTCCAGGGGCTCAAAGAAAGCATGCAAGTTAAGTCTAGGGACACACTCACATTCACCCCACCAAAAATTTTTAAAGAAGTAGCCCAGAATCATTTGCCTTGTCTAGTCATAACTTGAAGTGATTACTTTTGTATAGGCTACTGAGAGCCACTAGTGCCACCTCGTGGACAGAAAGGGGATTGTAGCTAGATGCAGGCAGGCAGACAGACAGACAGATAAATAGATCAGAAGTGACATTTACAAAACAATAACAATATTGCTGATACACATATATAGGCACCACACACAGTCCTATGTTTGTATTACTGCTGTGCTGAGAACTGTTCAAATAGTGGATCCAAATAATACTATAAATGGGCTCCATTAAGATATCTCTACAAGTGTAGATTATAATAAAGGCATTAGATAACAGTTAGCTGTATAAAATAAACATGTAAACTGAAAGCATAAAGTCATTCAAAGTCATTTCAACACAACCTTTAATTTAATTTACACTATATTAGCAAAAGTTTTGGGACACTCCTCCATATTATTGAATTCAGGTGTTGTTTTTCAGGGCTTGGGCTTGTCCCCTTATTTCCAGTGAAAGGAAATCTTAATGCTTCAGCATACCAAGATATTTTGGACAATTTCATGCTCCCAACTTTGTGGGAACAGTTTGGGGATGACCCCTTCCTGTTCCAACATGACTGTACACCAGTGCACAAAGCAAGGTCCATAAAGACATGGATGAGTGAGTTTGGTGTGGAGGAACTTGACTGTCCTGACCTCAACCTGATAGAACACCTTGAGGATGAATTAGACTGGAGACTGCGAGCCAGGCCAAAACTGGGATGTGTGCCTTTACATGCACATGAATTTAATATGGAGTTGGCCCAGCTATATCAGTTTCAAATTTTCTGGGAAGGCTTTCCACAAGGTTTAGGAGTGTGTTTATGGGAATTTTTGACCATTCCTCTAGAAGCACATTTGTGAGGTCAAGCACTGATGTTGGATGAGAAGGCCTGACAGTCTCAATATCTAAAAATATCAGCATATCTAACGTTTTTTATATGTAGCTCTGCGTTTTATGTAGCACTATGTTTCTGAAAGGATGGTGTTTTTATTTCATTGTGTACTGCATCATGTTTGTATGATGCAATAACTGAAATAACAATAAAAGCGTGACTTTATATAACCTAGGGTAAATACTGACAATTAAAGCAACAGATGTAATTAATGAGCCTGAGGTACGTGGCTGATGCAATGTGGCTGATGGTTGAGAGACTAAAATTGTCCACTCTTTGTACATTACAGTTGGAGAACTGCTGACAGAGGTTACATCTACCAGGTACAGCAGAACAACTGGAGCAGCGCGAGCGCTGAACCCTAACTCTCGCGAGAAGAAGTGAGACTCAACATGGAGGCTCCCTGCTGTCTGAAACTCAGTTACAGCAATATATACAAAGGCTGATAACAATAGCGATCGCGTAAATATGCATTTAAATAACATTATTAATAAATTTTTTCATATGCTTGTGTATTTATTTCCCAATATGTTTGCATGTAGGATGCATTTTTCCATACATTTACAATGAATAGTCTTTAATTAATAGTCTAATTCTTAAACATTAGTATAGCTGAAAACAATGCATAATAATATATGTATAATGTATAATAGAAATTAAGCAATAGACAAAAAACACGTGTCCATGATAAAGGTTTTAATCCCTTGCAACATTATCCAATGTGTCGTTATCAGGGGCGGGGACAGACACAGAGGGCACGCCCCCATCTCCAGCGGTTCCCCCGCCCCTCCTTCTACCCCTCTTCCTGGCTGCACTTTTTTCTTCGCACATCTTGTTCATGTCCTGAACTGACCCTGATTTTGACAAAACTCTGAACAAAATTAGTACATAACGAGTTTTTAATATTATTGGTTACTTTGGGCTGACTGAAGGCCACCCAATTACAGTTAACTGTGACCACAGCTTAAACACACTGAATGAACAGAGCTTTCATTTGTTAATGATAACATTAAACCTACAGCTATACTTAATAATGTTCATCCCTTTTGCTGATAATCAAGATGGCACCATCAATCCAACAGGTGAAATACACTCACTGGACACTGTATTAGGAATATCTTCACATTTATGCAGTTATATAGTCAGGTAATCATTTGGCAGCAGTGCAATGCAAAAAATAATCATGTGGAAGTCTACATTAACTCATATAATCACTCTTTATTTTTTGTGGTGATTATATTTATCTCAGAAAGCACAATATATATAAAACTTTCAAGCAAGTTGGCTACACAAGCAAAATATCTGGTTCCACTTCTGTTCACCAAAAACATCTGACACTAGAGTAAACACAGTTTCATATAAACTGGACATTTGTAGATGAGAAAAGTCTTATATGGACTAAATAAACTGTAAATTAGTTTTTATTCCACCAAAAGTCACATAATTATGTGAAAGGTGTTCAGCTGTGTGAAGTGATCTCATGTGATCTCAATAGAAATACATCTCCTCATGAAAGGTCCCAGAATAAACAGCATCATGAAGCTATTAAATGTAGCACCAATGAGCTATTAAAATAAATCTGGGATAAAGTTATCGAAAAGGATCAATTGGGGTTTTGTTCTAAAAAACATCCTACACTTGGGCATGCCACAGACACCATTAAATCCATTACTGAAATTGGAAAGTGTATGCCACAACCTACACCTCTGCCTGGAGAATGTGTCCACCAAAAACAATTAAGAAGCCACGGGTAACTCTGGAGGAGATGGCGAGATCCACAGTCGTGTTGTGTGGACTTCTTTCACCAGCAGCAACTGGGAAACTGGTAGTGGTTGAGGGCAAGATGGATGGAGCCAATTACAGGCCAATCGATGGAAGTTCCCAGAAGAGTCATGTCAAAATAACAATAGTTGTTTTTTCACAACTTATTTTTTTGTTATCTTAAAATAATAAAAGTTGCTTTTGTTCCCAAGAATGAGAATAAAGACCAGTTTATACCAGATGCCATCATTACAGGATTTTTTTTGAAAATGAAGGACAAATAAAACAAGCCATTCTTTTGGACTGCCCTTGTTTTTATCTCTTTTCTGAAGTGTATACTCCATAGAAATCCATTCAAATGTTCAAATTATTAACTTTATGTAACATCATACTAATGTATCATTGATTCCAATAATTTGGACGGGTGTCCCAAAACTTTTGGCAATATAGTGCATTAAAAAGACGAATAAGCTGTGAGTGAACAGCATCTTTGTCTTTCTTATGGTTTAATTTATGGTTTCCATACGGTTTCAGACACATACAGCGTATATGAAACCACAGTAATGCTCATGCAACATATACAATGTGAATTCAGGGCTAGGTAGAAACCAAGTGCTCATTGCTCATTAGTTCCTCATTTTAATTTTCACTCAGCAGAAAAAAAAAGATAGGAATCTGGTAGTAATTTGATGCTAAAGATCTTTTTTACCATCTGCTTTATGTGACTTCAGGCAGAGCTGGTGTTACTGGTGACATCCTGAGCTTGTGTTACTGTCTTTAGATAATTTCACATGTCTCTGGTTCCTTTGACCTCCCAATAACATGTCAGTAGGTGGACTTTGCCCGTTTAAACTGACCTTGGGTCTGAATTAGTATGTGAATGTAAAAGTGCATGTACTGAGGAACATCAGTTTTGCGCCTATAAGCACTTTTGGAACTTCCTGTTCCTCGTTTCACTACATTACCTTAACTTATCTTTAAAACATTAAAATCCATATTTAAAATGTTTAGCCTTTAGGAGAAATATTATTATGTATTAAAACTAACTATTTGTCTCTATTGTGTACATCACAATAATGTGAATGGAGATTCTGGACACACTTTTCCACCTGTATTTAACTTATAATGGTTAAATTGCAAACCACTTAGCATCCGATGTGTAGTGCACTACTGAGGGTGTACCGGGTATGAGTTTCTACCCTAATGTAGCGCACTTATATAGGGAGTCTGGCTCTATTTAGGATGAAACCGATGTCGTCATTTCCCTTAGCGCGGTTGCTGTGGACGAGGAGAGAGAGAGAGAGAGAGAGAGAGAGAGAGAGGAGCGAAGGAAGGAAGGAAGAAAGAAAGAAAGAGTAGAACCTAGCTGTAGACGTAATTAGCCATCGTCCCTGTTCTTTGGCGCCAACTTGCCGGAGAGATAAAAGCGGGATAAAACGTAGCATGCTAGTTAACATCGATTATTTATATTCCGCCGCTATGTTCAGCTAGCCGAGGCAGCTAACGTTTAGTTGTGGTACAGTAGGCTAGCGCGTGCTCATTAGCGTGTTATTATTTCGGTGCACCGAAACGGTAGCTGCCTGTGTGGACGCTGGTTTCTAGCTCCCTAATATATTGGTTAACGATAATTATCTGTCTTCGAGGTGAACGGTTAACAGCTACAAAAACATGGGGGTGAGTGTTTGTGTGTGTGTGTGTTTTTTTTATTTTATTTTTCTTTTCATGGCTAACACTGGCGTTATGATGGGCTTCACGTCGCTCGCGCTAATAAATGCGGGGCGGCAGTTTGAACAAAGACTCCGGCTGCTGAAAATCCTCTCATCTCCTCAGACATGATGTGGTGTGATGGCAGCTCACATTAGACTTATATAACTCTCACCAGCCTCTGTGGACCCTCTGGTGTTTTTGTGGGAACAACATGAGTTGGAAGTCTCGCTCTGAATTTCGTACGGCTCGACACTGTAATGGAAATTAAACCGGTTGTGAAGCGTGTGTGTTTAGTTGAGCATGACTGCAGGGTAGAATAGGAAAGTGCTGTTCTTGCATTGATGTAGTCTCTATTGTGCAGGAATGCTGTGTTAGCGAACATGTGGCATGGCAGGAGAAACACAAGCTCGACATGTGGCCTACACCAGCACATCCAGTTACTCTCATCTCTATTAACGCCTTCAGATCAACCATATTTATTTATTTATACCTGATTCCTCCCAGCTTCTGCTACCCAGTGTGTTTTAAACGTATCACCAGTTTTGTTTTTCTGCTTAAATGAAATGCTGTTTCTGTAATAATGACTGAAATCCTCTTTTGTAGATGCCTAAATCCCAGACACCCCCCCCACCATTATTTTCAATACAATGGTAAAAATCAGCTCCACTATTGTTCAGCTCGTCTATTGGGTAACAATTGTGTCTCTTTTTTTTTTCTTTCTTTTTTTCAACATGAAAAGCCCATAGTGTGTCCATGTCACATCACGACTTCACGCTCGTCCACAGCATAAAACACATCAGATGACGATTTCCAATCTAGTATCAGATTCCTCCACCACCACTACCCCCAGATATCCCTAAACTCTCCAGAGCTGTAATGCCTGTGTTTTCCCTTCTTGGCATCAATATGTTTCAAATTTTAACTTAAAGTGGATCCAGGCTACAATGTTTTTTAATTCTTTCTTTTTTTTCCCCCTCCTCATTGATGTCCTTGGCTCATTTCCTTTGAATGTGATATAAAAAAAAAAAAAAAAAAGGTGAAATATCGGTCAATACCAAAAAATACTCTTGCGTTACTTCTGTGGCCGAGCTGTCTCAGCTTCTCAAAGTCAACATGGACTGTGAACAGTACATCCATTGCTAAGTACACACGGGTTAAATGTCCTCTCCTCCTAGCCAGACACATTTCTCCCAGCTTCATCCCTATCCCTATCCAGGATGAACTGAATCTGGGTGGCTAAGTAGGGTAAAGTGCTCATCACCTTGACACTGCACGGCCCCCCCCCCCCGCCCCCGCTTACAGCAGGACTTCGTTCTCCTATATCCACTATACTGTTTACTCGATATATTGTCTAACACTTTATCTGTCCCTAAATAACATATATTCATATATGATGATGATATATAGTGATAACATATATATCTTAATTCTTTTTTGTTTTTTTGATGCAGTAACATCAGAGATGTGGGAGTTTTCGAGGTGAAGATGTGCATTTATTCATATGACCTGAGGGGGAATGTGTTGTTCCCAACAGATCCTTTAAATAGTATCCTCACTGAACAACTGCATATATGTAGGGCAGTTTATTTCAATTTTTATTCCTGTGGGGTGTCTGTGGGTCCTTGAAACATCTTCATTTGTTTGAAGTTTGAAAATATTTGACAAATCAAAGTCCGTCATTAGCATTTGTTAGCTTTGCAAGGCATTGATTTTAGGCTTCTGTTGTGTTTTTTTTTTTTTTTTATTTTATTTTTTTATAAAAGCAGTTTAATATAATCACACTCAAACTGCACGTGTGTTAAACCGAAACTAGAAACCAGTGTTAACTAAATGCAGCTGACACACATGCACGTAGAACTTTGGGGAAATGTCAGTTAGACAAGAGCAAATACTCTTAGTGGTTAAAACTTGTCTTCCCATTACTTTAACACACACTCATGAATATAGTTTTAAAACCTTTTTAAAAACACGCCTCCATGATGCACATTCCTCTGTGTAAAATATTGCATAGTTTTGTTTTTCTTGTTGTACAAAACTTGTATCTGAGCTGGGTTAAAGTGTCTTTATATTTGTATACATCCCAGCAAATTAGGTCTTACATTGACCAGGCATAACATTATGACCACCTGATTAATATTGTGTTGGTGCCCCTTTTGCTGCCAAAACAGCCCTGACCCGTCCTGCACTGTGTATTCTGACACCTTTCTATCAGAACCAGCATTAACTTCCTCTGCAATCTGAGCAACAGTAGCTCGTCTGTTGGATCAGATCACACGGGTCAGCCTTCGCTCCCCACGTACATCAATGAGCCTTGGCCACCCATGACCCTGTTACCTGTTCACTACTGTTCCTTCCTTTGAACACGTTTTGATAGATACTGACCACTGCAGACCGGGAACACCCCACAAGAGCTGCAGTTTTGGAGATGCTCTGATCCAGTCGTCTAGCCATCACAATTTGACCCTTGTCAAACTCGCTCAAATCCTTACACTTGTCCATTTTTCCTGCTTCTAACACATCAACTTTGAGGACAAAATGTTCACTTGATGCCTAATATATCCCACCCACTAACAGGTACCATGATGAGGAGATCATCAGTGTTATTCACTTCAAGTCTCATAATGTTATGCCTGATCGGTGTATGTTACATTTAAAGCAGTATTGCACAAAATCTGAAAACTGAAACGATTAGGTTTAACTTGGGAACATCTGGCAATACATGGATCTTGGTTAAAGCACTGATATTTTAATTTTCATTTTAAACTTCTGAGTGCTTTGTTAAAAAATGTGGCTCCTAACCCTAGTCTTTCAGTATCTCTGCTCTGTGCAATTCAGTGTTTTATATTTAGCTGTTCTAACACACCTACCCTGATTCAGAAAAGGCCAGAGAATATACACAGGTCAGGTGTGCTTTTAGATTAGAGTCAAAGTTGATCACTTTAGTCTGGTGTGCTGGAAATTAGGAATTTACAGAATTCTCTGTACACTGAAGTAACAACTTTCTGAGGAAAGGTAGGGCATCTGTTTAGATAAGGACTGATGTTTGATGTTTCTCTGTTTTACTCTCTGCAGAGAAAGTCAAACAGAGCGAAGGAGAAGAAGCAGAGGAGGCTTGAAGAACGGGCAGCTATGGATGCTGTTTGCGCTAAAGTGGTTGCAGCCAATAAGGTACAACAACTTTTTCTACAGCCTGAAATTGACAGTATTTAAACCTTTTTATCTAGACGGGATTTGATCACTTCTTTTGTCTCTGCAGCTTGAAGATCCTCTGTCGGCTTTTCCAGTGTTCAAGAAGTACGACAGAAACGGGTACGTGATACCGCTTTCTCGAAAGTTGTTTTCTAGGCCTTAGAACTCACTGATGGCCCTTTTTCCACTGAGAGTTGTTGTCTAATCAGAAACTGTACCATGCTAGTTCTCAGCCTGCAAAAAAAGAGAACAAAGGCTGTGCTTTCATTGCTGTAACCACCAGTTATTTTTGAGCCCATCATATAACGTAAGATGCAGACTGTGGGAGTAATGATGGAAGTGATTAGGGTTATAATATGCCATGTGTATTATGTTTCATAATCATTTAATCACTTGTTGTAGAGAGTTGGATTAATACTATCTGGTATGTTCTCCGAAGAGGTTAGCCTGTTTTCTCTCATTTTCTTCCTGATGTCATCTCAAGGAGTTTTCCTTTGCTACTGTTGCCTCTGGCTTGCTCATTAGAGATCTAAATATAACTTTACATCTGGATTTCTCTAAAGCTGCTCTGTGTATACTATAATGTTAAACACACTATAGAAATAAAAATTGTACTAAGACTGCAAAGTAACATGTCCTAATCTTATCACAGCTATTCTGAAGGAGTTATTCACTGTGAATTACAAATACCTGCCTTGTAATGTCTTTTGAGGCCAATTATTTTTGCTTATTATCTCCTCCTATTGCAAGGGTATGGCTTCTTACTGAAATTCAGTCTACATGGTGTCTTGTTTTTCGTTTTAGATAATTAAACACCTCTGGTGATTGTAGTAGACTGGAGACTATTGATCTGTGCTTAAAATTGTGCAATCCTAACATGCTCATGTAGTTTTTACTATAAATGCAACAGATACATTTGGTTATAATTTAATTATCAGGTTTTTGTGGTGTCTGTGGGTGCACATTAACATTCATTGTGTTGCTGGTTGTTTATGAGCCCAAAGTGGGGTATAAGGGTTTTTAGAGAATGTATGCTGCTGTCTAGACTCCCTCTTTCCAACTCCTTCACAATGAGAACAGAATTTACTGTACAGATTTGAATTCTGAAACATTTCTAACATTTTTTTTTCAATGCCTTCCTAAACTAACAACCACAGTCCTTTTAGCAGCTACACTCAATTAATAAATAGCTTATACAGTTACACTGGAAATTGGTGACTGTCTCTCTTCAGTTCTGTGTAGACGCTGATTTTTTATTTCACATCATCTGAAATCCCCACCATCGCTGTTATTTTTACACTGCACAATGATAAACTCCCACATGTGTTTACATAATTGTTTGGCATTTAGAGGGGTGACCACACAGGCTGGTAGTTAAGAAGCTTTGGCAGTATCCTGACCACCTGGCTCCAGCACTGGCTTCTGCGTCTCTGGTAAAAGTGTATGAAATCTAAATGTTTTCTTTTATGACAGGTTAAATCTGGAGATTGAGTGTAAGCGGGTGACTGCACTGTCTTCCATCACTGTGGAGTGGGCCTATGAGCTGACCAGAGCCAATGTACAGACACTGTAGGTATTAAGCATGCAGATATATATATTTTTTTGTTCTTTTGAAAGTATACATTTCCTTTAATCATAAGTATAGAAGTGTCTGTTTTTCATTAGATGATGTGTAATGTTATTGGTGCCATCGGAGTCTTTTGTCTATTATCATGAATTTATTGTATTTTCTATCTAGCATATTTAGTGCATAAGCTGCTTTCATGCTGTTCTTGCCTGCCTCTGTATATCATTTGCACTAAAAGATTAATGCTGTTAATGTGACTACAGGGGATCTTAATGTGATTCACAGGTTTATAGTCATAATGTTCATGATTACCATTTCAGCAGTCGGTGTGGAGGCATGTGATGGCTTCTAGTAGATTAAAGCAGGTTTAATAAATGTGTATAGTTCCTTATGTGTTAATTCTTTGTTCATAGATATGAACAGAGTGAGTGGGGATGGAAGGAGAGGGAGAAAAGGGAGGAGTTGAAAGATGAGAGAGCATGGTATCTCCTGGCTCGTGATGCTGAATCTGCCCCTGTTGCTTTCTCTCATTTTCGATTTGATGTTGAATGCGGTGACGAGGTGTTGTATTGGTAAGCTCAGTTTTAACTGTTGTCATGTGCATCATGTAGCGTCAGTAAAACAGGACATTGCCTGTTTTAATATGTAAAAATGTAAACGCAGCTGAGAGTTGTTAATAAAGTAACCCTTTACCCCCTTTTCTTTTTCAGTTACGAACTCCAGTTGGAGAGCAAGGTCAGGCGGAAAGGTCTGGGAAAGTTCCTCGTCCAGATCCTGCAGCTAATTGCCAACAGGTACAAATTTCCAACTGTTGTGCAATAGTAGAGGACTGATTTAGGGTACTTCAGGTCTCAGTTTGCAGCAAATATATACACACACACACACCCACACAGGCAGCGCAATCCTAATATACAATGACCGATAGGAAGTTTGGAGTGTAGGGGGAAAAAAATCAGTATGCACAAGACTTATCCAGGGTTTAATTCAAGCAGAGCGCCTGCTGCATATGTAAAAGCACCCTTTACAAAGACTTAAAGGGGCAGTTACAAAAAAAATAGTCATGTTTTTAACAGATATCTTTAGTCTGTGCTTACACCTTGATGCATCCTTAAGATCTGCTATTAGTTGCAAGTAATAGTTTCTGATATAAACAAAGGTCATCGGCAGATCAGTCGTGTAAAATGTATGCATCAGACGAATATCCTAAGTAAGAGAGAGTGACCTTTTGAGACACATTTTCCATTATGTAAAATCTTACTGCAAACTGGAATATTGAGGAATAATAATGAATCATGTGTCATGACTCAGTGTTGGGATATGCTGCTGTCAGTTTTCTGTATAACTAATATTACGTCACCCACTTTGACTCATTTTGTTTCAGATTTAATAGAATTCTCCTACTGCTGTTTCAGTGTTTTATCACTGTGTTGCTCTCTTTGTTTCAGTACACAAATGAAAAAGGTCATGTTGACCGTTTTCAAACACAACCATGGAGCCTACCAGTTTTTTCGGGAGGCCTTACAGTAAGTCGAAGCACTTTTGCTTCCCAAATCGTTAGTGTTTTCAGTTCATGATTCATCTATTCATATGAACTGTCCATTCACAGTGTCTAATATATTGCGGCAGAGCTCAACACTGTTTCAGTGCGATTAATATGATTACTGTGCTTTCTGCCTCAGATTTGAGATTGACGAAACCTCGCCCAGCATGTCTGGTTGCTGTGGAGATGAGTACTCGTACGAGATCTTGAGTCGACGGACAAAATACGGCGAGGTGTCGGGTCACGCGCACGCCGGCAGCCACTGTGGAGGCTGCTGCCATTAGGTGCTCGTCCTGCTGTTCTGTTCTACAAACACTCCTCATCCGAACCTCCTGTCAACAATCATGTTTGCCCCTACGTTACCCCCCCCATATTACATCCCCTTAAGCCTAGTTCAGTCACGCCGTGTAGCCAAAAAGAACAAGAAATGAAAAGGAACCAGTCAGAGTGCCACTGATGCGGTCATCTTTCAGTAACTGGTATTTAACAGAGTGTTTAGAGTGAGAGATCTTGCAGTAGGTTACAGATCCTAAGTGACACGTATATCACTGTAAATAATGTGAAATACGGTTTGGATAGCTAACTTCTTGAATGTTTCGTCATGTGCGTTGATGAGTGTGAAGTAGGTGACTGGAAATTTGTAATGAAAGTGCAGAGTGCATTATCACATTTATCCTTCAGTTACACATGTGATGCACACAATGGTTTTGATTTGTACACATCCAAATTAAATCATGATTGGGAGATTTAAAGCTTTATTGACAATGTTTGGGTTTAAACATCATGAAGGGTTATCCTATCACTAACTAACTATTTTGAGTTTGTATAAGACCAATTAGATTTTGCAAGCTTTCGCTATTTTCTACCTCTGTGTTGGGTGTGAGTTTTGTTTTTGTTTTTTTTATTAGTTTTCACAGAATTTATTTGAAAGTGTTACTGTTCTGGCTTCATAGTTAAGGATGAGAAGCCATGTTTGAGGTACATGTATGTAACATGGTGCTCTTAGTGTAAAAGTGATGCATTTTAAAGCTGTGAAGTGGTGACTGAACTAGGGCTTGGATTAATCTCATCTATGAAGGTCCTCCTTGTTGCTTAATATTTTTTAACTTAATAGTTGCCCACAACTCGAAGAAAAATAAGTATATTCCCTCTCCAGCTTCATGAATCTTTGAACAACAGAGATGGCAGTAATGCTCATGTGACAGCTCTGTATAGTGAACTTTTCCTCTCACCTCAGGAACCAGCATGGTGAGTAGAACATCTTCACATCCCATGATGATAATCATAGCAAACATCATGGCAGGATTTTAGCCTACAATTCTCTCTCTCTCTCTCTCTCTCCCAAGCTGCTGATCATTATAGTGAGTTCAAGGGCATGGCACACTGGCTGTTACTGCCATTTTTCTCTATTGCTCTGTCAGGGTACTTGTACATACATTTTAACAAAATGCAAGGGGCTTACCTAAGTGTTGTATTTCTTTAAGTAACCGAATACAATGAATGGCTTTGTATTCTTTATAATCACTCAAACTGGTCAGTCTCAGGTCATTCAACTAAGTAAAACCTATATCAAATATTTTATAACAGCTATCCCTATCTAGTTGATGAAGGGGCTGATGCGTATTGCAACCACACCCTTAGTGTAGAAAAGTGCTGTCCTTTTTTAAGTATCACAGCCTTCTTTTATCATCTCAAAACCTTTAGTTTTTTTTTTTCTTAACTGTATATAATCGGTTTGCCATTATCATTTTATTTGCCTTCACAAAGTTCTGTGGGGAGAAATTACATTGAGACAATTTAAAAAGTGATGAGATGTTTGGTAAATGAGTATTTGTCTCATGCTTTGATGTTGATGCAGAAAGGGAAGTTATTTCAGCTTTTGGTGTTTTATTTGTATGCAACAAATAAACTGGTTTGACTCAAAATGGCTTTTTTGCTTTATTTTATATTGTGCTGAAAATCAAACCAATAAATGGTACAGATTGTGGTATTAATAATGAGGGTATAAAGTACACTATGTTGCCAAAAGTTTGGGGACATCTGCCTTTACATGCTCATGAATGTAATATGGAGTTGTCCTGCCGTTTGCAGCTATAACAGCTTCAACTCTTCTGAGAAGGCTTTCCACAAGGTTTAGGAATGTGTTTATGGGAATTTTTGACCATTCACCTATGTGAGCTCAGGCACTGATATTAGACGAGAAGGTCTGGCTTGCAGTCTCTGCTCTAATTCATCCCAAAGGTGTTCTATCAGGTTGAGGTCAGGACTCGGTGAAGTTCCTCCACACCAAACTCACTCATCCATGTCTTTATGGGCCTTGCTTTGTGCACTGGTGTACAGTCATGTTGGAACAGGAAGCGGACATCCCCAAAGCAAGAGCAGGAAATTGTCCAAAATGTCTTGGTATGAAGCTGAAGCATTAAGAGTTCCTTTCACTGGAACTAAGGGGCCGAGTCCAACTCCTGAAAAACAACACCTGAATTATTCAATGATTTGGAGGGGTGTCCCAAAACTTTTGGCAATATAGTATATGTGAGGGGAATGTTCCAGGATATTTACTGGAGTTGATTTTTATTCCTTAATGTCACACCCTCAGATCCCAATCGCCAATACTGTTTGGATTATATTATTTCTACAAATATTTCTTGTTTCTATATTATTTATATTTATATGTGGGGTTTTTTAAATTATGTAGTTTTGATTAAAACTAAATGGACTACTCCTTATCTTATGTCACTCATTAATTGCTGATAGTGATCAAGGCAGGAATAATTATTTTATTATTATTTTTTAAACTATTTATGTAATTATTTTATTGTTTTTAACAATTTTTTTTAAAAAAGTAGATATTTACAGAAACGAGATATTTAGTGTGCCAGGGTTTACAAATGTTCCTAAATAATTACTTTACTAAAAAAAAAATCATACAGAATGAGATAATATTAATAAAGGGAAATAAACATAGGTCAAATGTTTGCATTTCCCCTTTTTGAATCTATTTGGCCTTTTTAACAGTCTCTCCAACCTCAGCCCATCTCCCACATCCTTTTCTGATGTGTCTCTTATCATGTCCTCATCTGGCTCTTGCACTGTTTCTAGGCTGTTATTCATTTCTCTTTAAGTCTCCATTGTGGAGATGGAAAAAGCGGAACTACATTAGTCCGGATCTTGTTCACGGGGAACGCAATGAATGTGGCACCGCAGCGGAAACCGCTGGAGCTGTTTGAAATGGATTTTATTATAATGGACGCTTGTTCTTGATCACGGAGTCTTCATCACTGACTTTGTCTGTAAACGATCATGTCGCTTTGGCCAGTTGGAAAGAAATCGCAAAGCCTTTCTCCTGCCTGGACTGGACTGGACTGGACTGATGACGTCGATGGTAGGTTTAGAAGATGCGCCTGTTCAACTGGCTTTAATACACATAATCTTCTGCCTTGGATATATATATATATATATATATATATAATATCTTTCTTCTCATATTAACCCGCTCATCTTTTGTCTTAGGCTGCTGTCAATAAGCTGCTTACGTTCAAAACAAAACCTTGTGTGTCCTGGGCTATAAGGTGAAGTTCCCAGCAGCCTTGACTTTCTGTGTCACTTCTGTACAATGAGAATGAAGCTTAAACTGAAAACTGTATTCCTGCTCTACTTTATGGTCTCCTTACTGGGCCTCATCTATGCCCTCATGCAGTTAGGTAAGACTGGTGTATCGTATTCCTCCTAAAGCTCCAAGTAATGATTTAGCAATATAATTAACTTAAATAAAAAATAATCCTCAGATCCTGTTTTTGTTGTGTGCCGTCCCCCAGGCCAGGGCTGTGACTGCAGAGAGCATGACTTTCCTAAGGACCGAACCATTTCCCAGTTGAGAGGGGAGTTACATAAGTTGCAAGAACAAATAAAAAGATACGAGGCAAAAGCCTCCAGTCAATCTAGTCTGCCTACAATCTATGTGATAACACCTACCTATGCAAGGTATATATATAGAGAGAGATGTGCTCTTTTCTGACTAAATATTCTGAAAGGTCAATGTAAGATTTTCATTCCCAAGCAAACTCTTTTTCTTCTTCTAGACTGGTGCAGAAAGCTGAGCTCACACGCTTGTCTCACACATTTCTGCATGTACCTCATCTCCACTGGATCGTGGTGGAGGATTCTCCCAGCCCGACACAGCTAGTGACAAACTTTCTGGCTATGTCTGGACTGACCTACACTCACTTACACATGCTGACGCCTAAAGACCGCAAACTGCAGGAAGGTGACCCGCACTGGCTGAAGCCTCGTGGGGCTGAGCAGAGGAACGAGGGTTTGCGCTGGCTCAGGGAGAAGGCTGCTGCTGACGGGGGGAAAGGGTTAGCCTTCGACAATGCTGTAATCTACTTTGCTGATGATGATAACACATATAGCCTGCAGCTCTTTGAGGAGGTGAGCAACTTCAGCCGAGGTAAAAGAGCAGAGAGGGTGGTTCATGAAATCATCTTGTATCATGACATCTTGTAGCAAAAGTATCACCATAACTTGACTTGAACAATAAAAATTTTCTCTTCAACATTAGATGAGTTAGATAAGCATGTAGGTTCTGTAGTTAGAAGTACAGTGTCACCCATTAATAATTTCTATATTCGATATGATGGGTTCAGAGCTGTGAGGCTTAGTTTGTGGCATTACATTTGCATCCATTGACTTTTCTGGCATTTGGCAGACATTCTTTGCAGTCTCCATAAAACAATTCCCACATGGTAGTACTAAAAGGTCAGTGTCTAGAGCAATACTATTAAGCTTCTCCTTGTTAGAGAGAAGTTATTGCAATTAGTACAGTAACGGAAAAACAAGTAGAACTCGATGGGGATGACTCTGCTGCTTGTTACTTGTTAATCTTTATGACTAGGATGCCCTACTCCAAACAGGAAGGAAGCACTGGGAGAATATTGACATTTTTTGTCTTATTCAAGAAGGTGACAAATTCATCAGTGGTTAAAGAGGATGCTTCTAGCTTTCCCTTGTAAAAGGATATCTTGCCAGCAGTCACAAAGCAGAACAGAGGACAGGTTGTTATTTTCTTCCATTTCTCTCTCAGCTGCACTTAATCCTCTCTGATTGTAGCATAGACCGTCTGACTGTGTAGAAGCAGGACTTTTATATTCTTCAAGATAGAGGGGAAGTCGGTGAGGAAAGTGAAAAGAATTTCTTGATGATTAAATTACAGAATGAGCTTATCACATAGGGAGCTCATACATCCCCAATTCTGTTTTTTTCTTAAAGATGTTCTGAGAAATTCTAGAAAAAAATTCCTTCATTGATTGCCATGGGCTCTGTCTCAGTTGTTTTTATTACCCCTGTCTGTCTGTGTGTCTGTCTGCTTCAGATGCGTTACACTAAGAAAGCCTCTGTTTGGCCGGTGGGTCTAGTGGGGGCGATGAAGTTTGAGCGGCCTGTGGTGGAAAATGGGAAGGTGGTTCGCTTCCACACTGGCTGGCGACCCAACCGTCCCTTCCCCATTGACATGGCTGGCTTTGCTGTCTCCCTGAATCTGGTGCTGGCCAATCCTGAGGCTTGTTTTGATGGCAATGCGGAGATGGGCTTCCTGGAAAGCAGTTTCCTGCAGAACCTGGTTACCATGGAGGAACTGGAGCCTAAAGCTGACATGTGCACTAAGGTAGGTTTACATAATTACAGCTGTAAATCTGTGAAAAGTATATAAATGTCTTCAAATATTTTGTGTGTGTGTTTTGTTATTGTGTGTCAGGTGCTGGTGTGGCACACGCGTACCGAAAAGCCAAAGATGAAAAGGGAGGAGGCTCTTATAAAGCAGGGGTTAGGATCAGATCCCAATGTGGAGGTGTAAGCTCTCCAAGAACACTCCCCAAGAACATCCTGGTATATCCCAGTTAAAAAAAAAAACATTTTGCTGTAGTGTTAGCTTGAGAACGTTCTCTTTCTTCAGTGTGAGGGGTCAGTTTACTGTTGTCTAGGAATCACGACACTGTATGAGTAACTGTATGGTTATCATGATTGGGTGTATGTATTTGTGTGCATGAATGAATGCAGCGTTCTATTTATATATCTATTTATCATTCATGGTGTTACGTAGAACATGATGTAGATGATCAGTGTTTCTGCCTCATGCCTGTAAATGTTGCCTACAATAAAGTTATTGCTATGATCAGCGGAGCAAATAAAAAAGGAGTTCTGGGGTGAAGGGGTTTGAGTTTCCAAGTGGTTTAATGGGACCCTAGAAAACCAAAATCACCAACATTATTGTATTGGCAATGTATATCTTTGAAAAATGGCTTAAAATAAAAGACATTTTCCACAAACGTCCTCGTTTTATTCCAACCTTGGACTGTGTGCATGTAGAAGAGCAACTAACCTCCATACAGGATCAGTGTAATTATTTTCATTGGTTGAATTTGAATTGTATATCTTGTCATGATTATGTTCGAGTCAGTGTGTACAGTTCTGAACTCAGTACTTAATAAGTACTGACTACAATTAATAAGTGACTCTGTTGTTATTCACAACGTCAGACAGCACTTGTTCCATACACCAGTGGAAATACACCACTGTGCAGATATTTAAGTGGTAAACCGTTCTCAGTACCGCTGTGACGCCTTGTGACTGATTTTAGACTGACTTTTTCCAGTCTTTAGCTGTCCAGGTTATTGGTGAGTCTGTGCTCACTGTAGCCTCAGATTCATGTTCTTGGCTGATAAGAGTGGAACCTGATGTGGTTGTTCAATCCCATCTGCTTCAAAGTTTGATGTGTGTGCTCAGAGATGCTTTTCTACTCACCACAGTTGTAAAGTGTGGTTGTTTCAATTACCATAGCCTTCCTGTAAGCTGGAATCAGTCTTTATCTAACCATTTCTCATTTCCACCCACAGGATTGCTGTTTACTGCATGGTTTTCTTTTTCCATTTTGTTTTTTTCGCACCATTCTGAGTAAACTCTAGACAGAGCTGTGTGTGAAAAGCTCACAAGTTTCTGAAATGCACAAACCAGCCCATCACGCACCAACTGATGCCACTGAGATGACACTCGATGACTTGATGAATCTGAATGAGCTGAATGATTTTATATACTGCACTGCTGCCACCTGATTGGCTGATGGGATAATTGGATGAGTGTTCCCATTAAATTGGCCAGTGCACAGCGGTGCAAATATAAATTCATTAATATTGTAAGAAATGCACTGCTTATAGGGCAAAGGGTCAGGCTTAATCCTTTAACTCTTTAGTTTAATAATTTAAGAAAGGCCTCCTACAGTGCAAAGACTTTTCCCTCTTTATGGTAGGGTCTTTTAAACATTACAGCTTAGAGTGATTAATACCAACCTTATACCAACTGTATATCTGTTAACAAACAAGAACATAGTTTGTTTCCACTTGGACAGACTAATCCATCTAATAGCTGAAACATTCTGACCTTGCATGGTATGGTTTGTGCTTGTGTTTGATGAGAATGGGCACGTTGCTAAGTGAGTAATAAGTCTGTTGTCTACAGAAGGCACCGTCAGCACACGCCCCTCTAAATGACTCCTAACCACATCCCATCCCGAATGTGATGCTTTCCTCACATTGCCATACACAGGCACAGACATGCACAGCTGCAAAACAGCTGCTTTCATGGTTCACAGGAGTGCTGTGTGATGATCCTTGCCTGAGGTTCAAAGTGAGGAGGTGGGATAAACTGACTCACATCTACTGCAATGCTGTCACATGTGAGATTACTCACACACTCTTAAAGGAACATTATCGAGGATTGACCGGTCGCTGCATTCCAAATCTTTATTTGTTAAACGGCACACCTACGGTTTCCAGGGAAATACGCATTCCTTTGCTACTCCCTCTCCTGAGCTCCTGTTTAATTAAAGTCGACCATTTGTGGATGGGATTAGGGTGTGTAGAGCAAAACTATATTCTTTCCCCTAATTTAAAGGTCACATCTCCTTTCTATGGCACTGATAAAATAATAAATCTTTTATGGATTATATCTTTCCTAAGTGAAACTGCATGATATGTGAGCAAACGTGTGGTTTTGTGTGCTGTATGTACTAAGGTAGCTGTCTCTTTTGTTTTGTTTCAGGAATTAACATTAATAGCGGTGGAATAAATAGGCTTTTGTGGTCGAAACCTTGGTTGTACCAACGGGTTCCCACCCAAAACCTGTCAACATCCCAAATACTAACAAACATCTAAGAAATCCATGGCTTCTCTGTCCGTAGCAACAGAAAACAGTTAACATTCACTGTCCAGAAAAAAATACATAATAAGGTACATTGATTTTTTTTTTTTGACAGGGTACAATGCAACATATCCCCCACATGTCAATGTCCCAAAGTACTCCAGTGGTCTGGGAAGTCTGATTATGTACCTTAATGATGGTTCTCTATAGATATTTTTCCCAATAAAGGTTAAAAAGAAAGAAAGAAGCAGTAGCAGTTTATTTCCGAGTGGTCATGCCGCTCATGTGGTGCTCTATAATCATTCCTAGGTAGGTAATGTATGCTTAGTGTACATAATGTGTACATATTGATTAGCCTCGATAATAATTACCTAGAGCAAGGCTCATGTGAGTTAGAGAAAGTGATTGTGTGTGGAGTTTTTTTCAGTGACGACAGGTTTAGGCAGATTCTGTGATGATAGTGTGTGAGGTGTATGAGGTGTGCTGAGGAAGTACTGAGCTCACACACACACACACAGAGCCAGTCTCAGAGAGAACACCCAGCAGGTAAGCTACTCACCTCTCATTTTCTTCCATTCTTGAAACAAATCATGCTTTTAAAAACTAAAATAGGAAAGAGTTTAAGAGATACTCATATATTATGTATTAGTTGATGTTAAATAAAGGATCATTCACTGCTGCTGTAGTGGATGTGTGAACACATAATGAACACAGACATCAATCTTTTACTATTACTCAGGAACAGAAAGGCTAGAAAGCGTGTTTATCCTCATTCTGGAAGAGTGGAAGGGAAATTTGGTCAATATTTGTTTAATCATTATCATGGTCTAACAAACGGCTCTGATTGTTCGTTAAAAATGTTCTACAAAATCATCTTTCACATAAACGCTATGTTACAGGTTCATTCATAAGTAAGTTTTGATCCAAGTTTCCTTCTCAGTACAAGGAAAATTGAAAAAATGTCTGTGGTATTTACACATATAACACAGATGAGAGAATAAAGATTAAGTTTAACATTCCTTTAAGTCAAGACATATCTGAGATATGAATCAAATGAACATGGGGGTGTGCTATATCCACTTGTACAATAGGTATTAATATGGACATGTGATTTTACCAGATCTGTTCGGTCTGATGTCAGGTTTCAGTCAGTACACACACACACACACATCTTGGCATGGGTCACAGTTCCAGCACGACTAGGCAAAGTCAAAGTCAAAGTGAACCTGCAGCTTGTCTTATCTATCAGGACTCTGATATGATCAGAGATACAGGGACACGTGTCTACGTCAAGCACACACGCAGGCATTGAACTTTGTACATTGTCGTGTTGTATGAGGTGATCTGTACGAGGGACGTAAGAAGTGCATGCCAATAGCCATCACAGCTCTTTAAGTGACTCTGATATCAGGCGTAGTGCTTCTACCAGACAACTTATAAACTATTTGTTATTTCTGAGGTCACAGACAAAACAGAACATTGTTTTAACATCTCACTTCCTGCCTGCCTTTCCTCAATTTACAGATAGCCTCGGTGACTTGGAAAAATCATGACGATTGGCAAAAGCTCCAAGAAGCAAAAGGCTCCTCGGGCTCCTCCTTTCCTTGACCGGGCCAGTGGATTCTATGGACGCTTAGATGAAATAGAAATAGAGTTCAGGACAGAGGAGCAGGTCACAGAGAAACAACCGACTGCAAAGCCCGTGTTAGGAGAAATTAACAGCAACGAGCTTCCAGATGATCAGGAGCACTGCATGTGTGATTTCAGCGAGGGCATGATGGAGGACGACGGGACCACCCTGCTGAAGAGGAAGCCAAGCCGACTGAGCCGGCGCTGGAGCAGGAAAAGCTCCAGAAGAACCAAGTCTGATAAGCCGTCACTGGATATGGACATCCAGAGCTCTGAGACTCGGACGGCTCCGACCGTCGAGCCGAGCTTGGATGTGAACTTGGTCACTGATTCAGGATCGGTCATCAGCGCTCCAGAACCTATGCTGATCCACTTCTCCATAAGAGAGGAAGCTGATGATCAGAAGCTCATTACTGAAGGAAAGGAGAGAGAAAAGAAGATGTCGGAGAAGATGAGAGATGTGGAGGAGAAAACAGACGTAGGGAACATGAAGGTTGTTAAAAGGAACTCTTTTAGGAATTATGGCAAGGTGAGATAGCACAAGGTTATGACCTAAAACTTAATCTCATGTCACAGATTCCTGATATAATACGACCTGTTTATGGTCAGTGAACTGATTGCTCTGGGTTTGTTTTTTAAATCATTTAAGACATTTCTATCACTCTATATTCAACATAGTAGTACAGTAGCAAGGGTTTTCTTTGCTACACTTTCATATCAGTATTTTGAAGAAAGAGCCTGCGTAAGCACATATTGTGCTTGTATAAGTACAGACTTACATACAGCTTAACTCCCAAAGTTCCTTTTTCTAACACAGATAACAAGATGAGGTCTGATAACTTATCTTTTGCTATTGAACTCACAATGTGACATGATAAAATAGTAAACAGGGGAAAGTCTATGATCACCAGACTCTTCCTCCTGAAGTTTCCTATTTTATAATCTTTCCCTTACACTCTTTGCTTCATGTTGAATCCCTACTCCTGTCCATCTCTTACTGTCCTTTTGTTTACACTGGACATACAAATAGAGGAAAGGGAGGGGAATGGGTTTACAGAGATAACAGATCATTCTTTAACTTTTTGCTAACATAAAGGAATCAATACTCTTAAAAGGTTTTCTTTTTTGAATCAGACAGGTATAATGTGCATATAAAGTAGATTACATTCACAGTTTGTTAGTATTAAAGCTAGATTGTATAGAATGGACACTGATTTTTTTTGGTCTTTTTTGTCGTCTTAGGTTTTGGATAAAGCCCTCAAAAGAGGATGGGAGACCTTTGTTGCTAACTTGTACAGTGTGACCCTCTCTCCTGTTTCCTCCTCTGTGTCCACACCAAGCAAGACTGAAATGGACAAGAAAGCTGCGCTGGCAGATTTTAGATTATAATAAATCCATGAATGCTGATAAAATGCTGATATGGTTTAAATATGCATCGTCCATTGTTAATTGGCTGAAAAAGTGTTCATGAAGTAATTATTGTTGCATTTATTTTTGTAAGCTGTATTTATATTTGATTTCTCTCCACCAGAATAATCTTTGTTACTACAGTGTCTAAAACAGATCTTGCTTTAGGACGGTTTGTGTTATATAACCTGAAATAGTAAGATTAACGTCTTGAGAGTGCCTGTGAGGTCGTAGCTGTGGTTCTGACTCAGAACAAGAACGATCTCACAAAACACAATGCAATCATTTTTAGGACTTGTTATGAACGTTGTGAAACTGACTGAGCTGAGAACAGTATTATGGAGGCAGAGGTCTTTGATTTGTCTTTGCTATGGTCAACCTGCAATGACCACGGGACCAAAACTCCAACACTGGGAGCTCAGTTTTCCTTGGCTTTGAAGTCCAGGACTGAGCCAGCTGACTAACTTATTTATATTGATCATAAAACATTAACATTTGTAAGGATTTAATAAACTTATCATAAGATCATGACTACAGAGAAATAATTATAATATATTCCTTGTAAATAAAAAAAAAAACTTGTACAATCAAATGTTTATTTTCTGAAATCTGTGTCACGAGCAAGTAAATTAACTGATAATTTACATACTGGACTTTAAAAGCGTTAAGATATTTACATGCAACTCATTTGCAGCATCTAATACACAACTGGGTTAGACTCTAGTGCGCCCTCCAGCGTCTGTACAGGCCCAGTACAGTAATTACGGAATAACACATTCATGCTTTTATGAACAGTTGTAGATCTTTTTTAAAATGCAGATCAATATTTATTAATAAAAATGCCAACACTTTCTTTTAACATTGATCACTAAATGACTTTTTGTACTGTTTTGCATTGCTCTATTTTTAATTTCTACCTTTACTTCATATTTCTTCCTCTGTTTATGGTTTATGTAGATTTTGCCTTGGCACTTTCGGAAACTCTTCAGAATGAATTTATCTTACATTATGGGAAATGTACCTTATCTGGCAGCACCATTCAACAACAACAACAGTAATAATAATAATAATAATAATAGTAATAAGGCCTCCTCACCTGACATCAATGCTTGTCCTCAGTGAATTCCTCACAGCCATGCACCAAAATCTAGAGGAAAGCTTTAGCAGCACAAACATAACATAATAAGCATAATAAACGTACACAGAATCTATACATGTAAATATAAAAAAAAATATATATAGAGATAATTTAAAAAAAAAAAAAAGCTGGAGCCTGAGATAGCAGTAGTAGCTTGGAGGCATGTGGTTGGTGCTGCATTTGGTACAATGGTGTGTAATAATAGTCCAAATTTACTGCCTATCTACATCACTATTTTCACTGCTTTACATTGATAATATGTAACAGCAGCTTGATTGTGAAAATCTGATGAAACTGAGGACTTAATGATGTCAGCTTTTAAAGCTGATACATATTTTGACCACTAACATGTACCCAAGAGGGAAAAATGGGAAGTGCATGCTTTCACTCCACAACACCACATCTAAGGAAATTTCAGTAAGTTTTAAACATGCAAACGTGACCCCTACAGTATGCAGAGCATTTACCATGGATATATAGGATGAATTGGAGTTGTCCCGCCCTTTGCAGATATAACAGCTTCAACTCTTCTGGGAAGGCTTTCCACAAGGTTTAAGAGTGTGTTTATGGGAATTCTTGACCATTCCTCTAGAAGTGAATTTGTGAGTTCAGGCACTGATGTTGGACGAGAAGATCTGGCTCAGTCTCCACTCTAATTCATCCCAAAGGTGTTCTATCAGGTTGAGGTCAGGACTCTGTGCAGTTCCTCCACACCAAACTTGCATGAAATTGTCCAGAATGTCTTGGTATGCTGAAGCATTCAGAGTTCCTTTCACTGGAACTAAGGGGCCAAGTCCAACCCCTGAAAAACAACACCTGAATTATTCAATGACTTGGAGGGATGTCCAAAAACCTTTGGCAATATAGCATATATTCCCAAAGACTACCTTCTTCATATGAACTCGTACTGCAGAGTAATGAAATAATGTCTAAAACAGTGCGATTTATGTCCTCTAGGGGCGGCTTTAGTTCAGATTTAGTCCAGCATGAGTTTTACCGGAAGTGACCTGTCGGTAAAGTCTGAGCTACAAAACTACTTATTAATAAACATGAGAATTTTATATAAAGTAAATGTTTTTAAAATAAACAAGCACAAAACAACACATTTGTAACACGGTAGTTTTTTTTTTTTTTTTTTTTTTAAAAAGCATTCAAGGTTGTTTTGTAACTCGACTGAGACTTTTAAGCAGCACTGTAACGGTGGGCGGGGTTTAGGGAGTCTGTTAAAAGGCTGCATCGCCCTCTGCTCGGTCGTTTTCCTGCAGCACGCGCTGAGGTGAGCTTGTGGTCTTGTATCTCTTAATCTTTTTTTGAAATGCATGGAGTAAAATGTGTTTTTTGCTTTTTAGTATAATATTTAATTAAGCTTTGTGCACATGTTGGTGCATTAAATCTTGAATACATTTGTATGCTTTTGTGTTTAAAATAACACGCGCCCGAGCCGGGTCTCAATGCTCTAGTTCTCTTTTCTAGAAAGATTCCTAATCCGCTCCCATCCTGCACGTGCTTTCGCTAATCTCTTATAATTTCATTTTAGCATTAAATATAATTAGATGATCCGTTATTGTGCATGGGTATTGGTGGTATTTTTGCTTATTTTTTTATGCAGATGAATGACTTTGCTGAAGTTATGGCGCACATTTACTCTCCCCTGCAGCCATTTTGGGTCTCTCAGTGATGATAACTTTCACAGACCTGTACTGAAATACTGTGATTGCACCCATTTTATCTGATGAGAGACCCTTTTTCCACCTGATTTAAATCCTATGTTTGGTAGATAGTGTGAACAGTGATTTCTCTCAGGTGTCCACATGGCTGACCAGGCCTAACCATGTGTTCTTGTTGTTGCAGCTTGTTGGTGGACACTGCTGCAGCTGGACAGGTGTGAAGGTTTTATCCTTTATTCTCAGTTTAAGCTGGAGCAGTTTACTTGCTCTGGGTTTAATATATAAATTGTAGTGATTTGCTTTACTACTTTGATGATTGTTTCTGAATTCTCTCTTACTGAATTCTATTGAGGATTAATTTTTGTCCTGAGTAGTAAAACTTTTATTTGTGCCTTTCCTACAGTTCTGTGCATTTATGACCAACTCTTTCCATTTCTTTGCAGTTTCTTTGATTTCCTGGTCCAGTTTTTGTGGATAAAATGGTGAGTCATGTTTAGGTCTCTTCAAGCATTTCCTGGGGGGGTTTTAATGATGATTTTATTGACAAGCATATATCTGAATATCTGTGATGCTCACTTTAAATCTGAACCTCTGTCCTGGTTAATATAGCTAATGAGAGTCTGACTTTGTTCATTAATCCTTCTCTTTTTTTATTTCCCTCCTTGAACAGAAAGATGCTTGTCTCAAACTTGTCAATGGCCCTATGTGCAGTGTAAGTAAACCCTTCTAAATTAGGTTTTCAGTGTGAAATCTTTAACATGAAATTGTCTGAAATGATTAAGTGGGTTTCAGCCCATCGTTTCTGGACGGCCGCTTGGTCAGATGGCATTCTAGTCACCAAAGTCTGATCGGACTGTATAGATGTTAACCAGTTGAATTGGCGTTTCAATTTCTTGATGGTCTCCCCTTCTCTTTCAACAGTGGCCCCACACTACATGTCTATTCACATGTCGTTGAAAGACTTGTGGTGAGTTTGTTCATGTTTGTTTTGTACTCCTCAGTCTGAAAGGATGAGTTGGGTTCTTCCCATTAATCTAGTGGACGGCATTATTGTCCCATGGCATTTAAGTCACCAAAGCACTGATCAGACTGCTCAAAATTCGTGTTCTAGTGAAAGTGATCGCTTCATCTCAAATAGATTGTCTCTTGTAGATGCTGTGTAAGGTGAAGACCGATTGGTGAACATGGCTTTGTCCAGACCAGTGGTAAGTCTTTGGCATTGTTCATTCTTTTAGTTTTGTTGGGTTTATCTCTGTGATGTGGCATTTTTATTCTTAGCTCAGTTTGAACCCATGTGAGAATACTTTGAAATATCTGAGAGATTAAGATGCCACTTTTGGAACTTGTCTTGGATGAGTTTGTGTGAACTTTTTTTTTTTTTTTTTTTTTTTTTTTTTTTTTTCCCTTCTTTCTACAGATGTTTTGCCTGCAAGACTGAGGATGCCTTCAGAATGGAGGTATGTAGATGTTCTAGTTCAAGTTTACTTCCGTAAAGGAGAAAATGTTGCCAAAACAGTACCACAACCTGCATGTGCTGTTTGGGTTGATCAGCATTTCACCGTAGCAAATCTTTCCTGTCTAAAGATTAAACATCCTAGCTGATTAACATGTAGAAATAACTTTGCCAAATAATTAGTAGATGAACTACAATGTTTACATGCTTTAATTTTAATATGGTGCTTAAGTTCTTTATCCATATTCTCCTGATTTGATCGCTCTGATCAGTGTGTGCCAAATTGAAATCTTGGCTGGTGATTTCTCGCTGAGAAATGTTAGTGTACAGTCCTATCTGATTGCTACCCCTCTAATCTACCTGCTTATAATTCAGAATGGTTAAGGATTGCCAGCTAGGGTCACTTCATACACCTGAGCCAGAGTCTGTAGCATTTCACAAGTGTGTTCTTGTTGACTTGTACCTGGATAAGTTCCGGTTTGATTAACAGGGATTTCTTTTCTTTCCCTTTAGGATATGGGACATGAAGATGCTGGAGCAGCCCTGGATCAGGTTAGTGTTTAGTTTGATCTTTAGGCTTGTTGAACACGGGCTGAAATGATGAATTTGTGATTACCGCCCCAGTCTGATATATAGTGACTGATTGGTACCCCTCTGATCTTCTCAAAAAGGATGTAATGTAGTGGCATGTCTGGATTTCTCTAATTTTACTTTATTTTGCAGGTCCTCTCTCTGCTTTCACTGTAGAACTGAGCAACTTGAACTTGGTAAGTCTTGTACGTGAATGCTTGTGTGGTTTAGGATGGTCAGCATTTTACCATAGCAAACATTTCCTTTCTAAAGACTAAGTCCTTGCCAGTTAACATGTAGGAACCAATTTGTGCCAAGTAAATGCTAGATCTGTGCTAAAGTTTTTTTTATTAAATTCTCTACAGATTGATCATGCAGAAGCTCTGACCAGAGTACTTTGTGCCAAATTGAAATCTTGGCTCATGGGTTCATTTGATGTCCTGATAATGGTAAATATCAATTTTCTGTAGTTTTTTATTTTTGTCCCTGGTCTCTGTGATGAAGATAAACTAGCTCACTTTGACCCGATGTGAAAAGTTATGAACAACTGAGAGATCTGTAGGATTTCCTCTGTACGTGCCTGTCCTGTTCTGTCCTTGATCCGTTTGCTTGTTTTTACAGGATTGTGTTTAAGAGAACTTGACTGACTACTGTGGATTTCAGGTATGTCACTGATGCTGTGCCTTGTGTATTTTTTAAATGTTCTGCATCTTATGATGATTTACTTTGGAATCTCGTTCGTCTGAACTCCTGTTGAGAGTTTTTAATACTGATGATGCTTGAAACTGTTACTAGTTCTCTTGATTAAAAAAATGCAGAAACTAATTGTAAATTCTGTTTAGGGTTGTCTGGGCAGTTTGTCTTAAACAGGTGAGTGCCTTTTTGTCTTGTATTAAGATATAAAATGGAGTTAACTTTTAATACTGAGCAGTTGCTGGTTCTTATGATGAAACTTGCACATGTCTTACGTACTGTGCTAATGCCAGAACCTGAGAAGGTGAACCCACTGGTGTTGCCAGTGCAAAAAGGGGATAATTTGTTGGTTACCAACAGTCTGATGGTCCAGCTATTTTTTTAATTTCTCATCTGGAGTTTTTTTTTTCCATGTCTAATGCTTTGTTTTTGTTTTAGCTGAAAGTCTGGATGAACTGGGTACCTTTTTTTAGAGAAGGTTTTCTTGATCAGGTAGGTGGAAAAACTTGAAAATAAACTGAAGAGATGTTATCTATCTACTAATGATTGTCAGCTAGGGTCACTTCATCCACCTGAGCTAGAGTCTGTAGCATGATTTCATTGACTTTCATTTGGATAAGTTCCAGTTTGATTAACAGGGATTTCTTTTCTTTCCCTTTAGGATATGGGACCTGAAGATGCTGGAGCTGCCCTGGATCAGGTTGGTGTTTAGTGCATTATCTTTAGGCTTGTTGAACATGGGCTGAAATGATGATTTTGTGATTACCGCCCCAGTCTGATGTATAGTGACTGATTGGTACCCCTCTGATCTTCAACAAGATGGATAAAATGTAGTTGCATGTCTGGACTACTCCTAATTTTACTACTTTATTTTGCAGGTCCTTGTGCTCTTCTGCTCTCATTGTGGAACTGAGCAACTTGGTAAGTTTTGTACTTTCTCTTGTTAAAAGCTGCTTTAATAAATGATGAATAGTGATACCGCCCCAGTCTGATTATAATCTGACTGAATGGTAATCCTCTGATATAATGTGTAGGATAAGATGTTTTACATGCAACCGTGTTAAATATTAATAGAGCTCTTCTCTTTTGTTAAGGTGCTGGAGGCCATGGGCATGTGAAGCTGTGTCTGCCATTGTCAGAACTTTAATAAAGTGTATTGAGTGTACTTGAGTGTGTGTGGTTTTTGAGATTTGGATGTGATTTACCATGCTGGTGTAAGTCTTTTCCATTAAGAAGACCTAGGTTCTCCTTTCAAAGTGCTGGCATTACTTGCATGAAGCTTTGGCACAAGCTTATCACACGTAGGTGCAGAAGAGTCTTCCATGTATATGGTTTCAGGGGTGTAAAATCTTTTCCCTGTTGCTGACCAGTCTAACAGAAATGGGCACTGGAATGACCAGAGAGGGCAATGTCTTGCTCGGACTTGGTGTTATGATCTGTTCAGTATCTTTACATACAACTTTAATTTTTGGCTTGGTTAATTGAAAAGCTGTAAATCTCATCTGGGTGTGATCCATAAGCAATTGCTGTATAAATCTGAAATCTGGTAAAGGGGTTGGGGGACCAGGTACTCATGTTTACTAGAAGCTGACACTAACTGGATTCATAAACTACCGTGTCACAAGCAGAGTGCAATGGTAACCGATTCTCTGTAGTTGTTTGAAAATATATAATGCACATAAAATATTTTAATTAGCCCACAGTGGGTACTTTTTTTTATTGGGGTGACATTTGAAATGTGCAGTCAATTCATTTTTATTAAAAATGTTAGACATTCTTAATGATCTGGCAGAAAAACCTTAGCAGCCAAGTTTTTACATGATTTCCCATAGGAAATCATGTTAAAATATAACTCTTGCAGGGTGCTGGAATGATGGCACACACACATGGTATAGTTGATTTAACACTTGAGGAATAAGCCTTTTATAATACTAAAATGACAGCATTTATAGTTCACATTAGGGAACCACACTTGTTGAAATGAGTTTATAAAGAGGTATGAAATTTATTACTTGCAGTTTAGAAAATACCATGTTGGGGAGGCAATTTTATTTATTTTTTTTTTAAAGCAACATGGACTTTTCCAAAAATTTATTTTGAAGTGAAACCATCTGAACAGCAAACACTCTGTTCATCTGCTGAGGTTTTAGGCATTAACAGCTGTAACAGTGAGCATGTTTCTCAACTTAAATACAGAACTACACAATTTGTTCTCAACATCTGATAAACATTAAACCTTGTGTTGGAGACATGAGGCTAAAATGCAGAACTTAATAAAGGCACCAAAAGGGGTTGCACTGTTAATATTGATCAGAAAGAAATCCGTAACCCTGCAGAACATGGTGCATTAGTTACGACACTTCCAGGGAAGAAGATGCTGCTTCTACAGTTTATAGCAAAGTTGAAATGTAAAACAAGGCTGTGTTCTCAATCTGCTGTATAAATCCGAGCTGCGATGTCATCCAGGAGCCAGTCTACACCTGTCAGGAGGTTCTCTCCAGTCATTGCACTGCAGCCAACTATACACCAGTGATGGGTCTTAATCTCATCCAGAGCTAGCACCTGTCAAAACAATAAGAGATTGCTTTTCAGGAGATTTTTCCTTTACTCCAAAATGTAATTCAAGTCATGGAATATTTGACAGACATTTAAAATACCTTGTATTCAAAAACATGGCTGTTTATTTTGCTAAATGCCAGCAAGCAATGAAATTGCACATTGAATTGATACTGCATAACTGAAACAAATGCACGTGACCCTGTACCACTGAAAATGGAAGAACAGCTAAGGTAGATGAATGACAAAGTTGTGCAGTGAGCAGTTTCAGTCCACAGCACTTCAGTTTAGCATTCTCTCACTTGTAGTACACACAATTCAGCCAATATGAATCCCTTCATCTATGCAATTAATTAACTTAGACCAGATGTGTCCAATCTTATCTGCAAACGGCCGATGTGGGTGCAGGTTTTCATTCTAATCAAACAGGAGCCGCATCTGATTCCACCTGTTTAATGAGTTGATCTCGGCTTTCATGAGACTCAGGTGTGACTCGGTTTGGCTGGAATGAAAACCTGCACTCACACCAGCCCTTTCCGGATAAGACTGGACAACACTGACTTAGGCCAGACTAACCTGAATATGAATTACTGCAATTCTATTTAAATAAATAAATAATAAAATAAATACTGACCTCTCTGATGGCATCCTTAGACAAAGCACCAGGTAAATCCTGTTTGTTGGCAAACACTAGGAGAGTGGCTCCTGCTAGTCTCTGTAAAAAGAAATGAATACATTTACATTTCTGGCATTTGGCACAGGCCCTTATCCAGAGCGACTTACAACTTCTCTCACATTATACAACTGATCAATTGAGGGTTAAGGGCCTTGCTCAGGGGCCCAGCAGTGTCAGATTGGTGGAGCTGGGATTTCAGCTCACAACCTTCTGCTCAGTTGCCCAATACCTTAAACACTAGTGTAGAGAATAGAAGTTGAACAAGTAGACAACAGTGGCTACCGTCAAAAACTATTTACGTTAAATAGAAGTGGGTTCATTTTCTCACCTCCTCCAGTAAAAGTGCACTGAGTTCCTTCCTACAGTCCTCCAGTCTCAGTCTGTCTGCACTGTCCACCACCCACACCAGTCCATCTGTGCTCTCAAAATAATTCCTCCAGTACGACCGCAGTGACTTCTGACCCCCCACGTCCCAGATGTTTAACTTGAACCTATTTTCATGTGGGGAATAAAACAAAACATTAAGCAGATAAATAAAGGTAAATGGTATAACATGGATGCATTATGAACAAATCCATACTGGAACACATTATATACACTGACTGAGCACTTTATTAGAAACCCCTGTACATCTACATTCATGTAAATATCTAATCAGCCAATCGTGTGGCAGCAGTGCATGGAATGAAATCATGCAGATGGGCTGAAGTATTTCTGTAACTGCTGAGTCTCGGGTTTACTCAGACTGATGCAATGTCTATAACGTACAATTGCGGTGAGCAGAAAAGCATCTCAGATAGTAAAGTCAGAACTTGGCATGAATACATAGACCCAACGTGCCTTGTGTCAACAGTCCAGGCTGGTGGAGGTGTAATGGTGTGGGGAATGTTCCTGTCAATCATCACTTAAATGCCACAGCTTATATGAGTATTATGGCTGATCATGTGCATCTCTTCCTAGCCACAATTGACCATCTTCTAAAAGCTACTTCCAGCATGATAATGCACCATATACAAAGCAAAAGTCACCTCAAAGTGGTTTCATGAACACGACAATAGGTTCAGTGTTGTTCCCAGTCACAGGATCTGAATCCAGTAGAACACCTTTGAAATGTGGCAGATCTGGGATTTGGGCTGTGGTAAATCTGCAGGAATTGTGGGATGTAATCATGGATCAATCAAGATGGAGCAGAATCCAAAAATGTATGTGGAATTCATGCCATGAAGATTTGAGGCTGTTTTGAGAGCAAAAAGAGACACAACCTAGTATTTGCATAGTGTTCCTTATGAAGTGCTCAGTGTATTTTTCTCTCTCTCACTAATTTTCCAGTGACATTCATATTAATGAGACATCCAGTGTAGAGGTAGTGAAGACAGCAAATGCTGGACTCCAGGAAGCAGTATATCTACATAATGCTGTTACAACAGGGACTCGACTTGACTTGTTAGCAATCTACAACGTGACAACCATGGTGCGGCAGACAGCGGTATTACCATGACAGTTGAAGCTTTGGAACCTTATCTGTTTATGCAGAGTGTACAGATGAGGAGGGTAGATAGTGAATAGCTTAAAGAAATGCTGCAGTGTATTTAGGGGGTAATGACACGAATGCTAAATCCCTAAAACTGACAATGCTTTCAGCAGCAATGTGGATACAAAACCATTAACCACCATGAAAACAGACCAAATGTGTTGAAAAAAATTGAAAGTAAAAAAGTCAGCTCTGATCTTTATTAAAACTGAAATCTTTAAATGTTGTTAAAGATTCATTAATCTTCAGTTAGCACTTCATACTTGTCAGGGATATGGTGAACCCAGAGTCTATTCTAGGAACACTGGGTTTAAGGCAGGGACACACCGTTGATGGGATTCCAGTCCAAGCACACATTCACACCTAGAGGAAATTTAGCATAACCAATCCACCTACTGGCATGTTCTTATGTACATGGGCTGAACCTGTGAAACATCACACAGACAGTAACCTACCAGTGCTGCTGAAGACAAGATATAACATGCAAATTGATCAGGTTGTAAACAAGGAACAGGTTTTTGCATTTAAAAAATGTTATGATTAGTTGTTTTGGCAGAATTATTACAGTAGGTCTGTATGGGTTTTGTTACATGCAACTTGGACTGTGTAAATTGAGATATTTGATTCATTGAATGTATTAAATTTAGCGTTTCTGTTGATATTGTTTCATACACCGATCAGGCATAACATTATGAGCAGTGAGAGGTGAGGTTAATAACACTGAGTATCTCCTCATCATGGCACCTGTTAGTGGGTGGGATATATTAGGCAGCAAGTGAACATTTTGTCCTCAAAGTTGATGTGTTAGAAGCAGGAAAAATGGACAAGTGTAAGGATTTGAGCGAGTTTGACAAGGACCAGATTGTGATGGCTAGACGACTGGATCAGAGCATCTCCAAAACTGCAGCTCTTATGGAGTGTTCCCGGTCTGCAGTGGTCAGTATCTATTAAAAGTGGTCCAAGGAAGGAACAGTGGTGAACCGGCGACAGGGTCATGGGTGGCCAGTGCACATTGATGCATGTGGGGAGTGAAGGCTGACCCGTGTGATCCGATCCAGCAGACGAGCTACTGTTGCTCAAATTGCTGAAGAAGTTAATGCTGGTTCTGATAGAAAGGTGTCAGAATACACAGTGCAGGACGGGTCAGGGCCAGGGTTTTGGCAGCAAAAGGGGGAACAACACAATATTAGGCAGGTGGTCATAATCTTATGTCTGGTCGGTGTAGTTTCTTTTTCTGTCTATTTATGCGCCCATTGTATTCTATGTCTAACAGCTGTACCTTTTTGCATTCGTTAACAGTACAGTAAATAAATATCACCAATTCTGATTTTATAAACATTATTTAAATGGAAAATATAACCCAGTGCCTACTTTTTATAGACAGTAAGCATTTGCACTTTAAGGACAACTGGTCTACATTGTGATTTTACTACAAATTAAAATATATGGATGGTTTGACTTCTAGTTAAATCTAGGGCTCAGTTTACAGAAATTCACAAGATTTCAAATGAATCACACACATTTACAGTAAACTGGATTCATTTCATTGGTGTCATATTAACAAAACACCACTGCAAATAATTGGATTCAGGTGTTGTTTTTCAGGGTTTGGACTTGGCCCCTTAGTTCCAGTGAAAGGAACTCTTAATGATTCAGCATACCAAGACATTCTGGACAATTTCATGCTCCCAACTTTGTGGGAACAGTTTGGGGATGACCCCTTCCTGTTCCAACATGACTGCACACCAGTGTACAAAGCAAGGTCCATAAAGACACGGATGAGGGAGTTTGGTGTGGAGGAACTTAACTGGGCAAAGTCCTGACCTCAACCTAACAGAACACTTTTGGGATGAATTAGAGCGGAGACTGTGAGCCAGACCTTCTCGTCTAACATCAGTGCCTGACCTCACAAATGCGCTTCTAGAGGAACGGTCAAAAACACACTCCTAAACCTTGTGGAAAGCTAGAAGAGTTGAAGCTGTTATATCTGAAAAGGGCAGGACAACTCTATATTACATTCATGAGCATGTAAAGGCATGAAATTGTCCAAAATGTCTTGGTATGCTGAAGCATTAAGAGTTCCTTTCACTGGAACTAAGGGGCTAATGGAGGGGTGTCCGAAAACTTTTGGCAATATAGTGTATTTACAAAGAGCTTCTATACACTTAAAGTTGACACTTACCCTCTGTGCTCTAGTGTCTTTATGTTGAATCCTAACGTAGGAGAAATGGTGCTGACATCTTCTCCATTAAATTTCTTCAGTATGGTGGTTTTTCCTGCATTGTCCAGGCCACTGGTCCAGGATTCAATGGTCAAGGAATCAGAAGGCGTTTCAACTTAACAGGGCTTTCAGCTATAGAGCGTAAATATTCTGTAAAATGAAGCTCAAGTCAAAAACAAAAAGCACATATACTACACACAGCATAAATGAGTCAATACACCTTATACGCCATCCATGGGAAATAAGGACACGTGAGTCTGAGCTCTGTGTAGATTATAAAGGATACAGCATCAGTAGGCGCATCTCTCGCTCCTTATGTTTTAACTTTTTTAGTATCGTCAGTAAACCCATTATGAAGCTCTAACCCTGTCTCACAAAGCAAAATGAGAAAATCAGTCACTTTATCTCTACACTGATACAGATATCTTTTCGAGTATACAAGATGCACCGTACCGCTTTCTTCAAACCCGGAAGTGTTGCTGCTGTTGCTGTTGCTTGCAACATCCTTAGATATTATTGGTCACACGAACCACCGCAAAAAAATACCTATTGGTCGTCTACTGTAGGTTTTGCCCATCTCTCAAATGGACCAATCACTTTGAGCCTTCAGGGCGTGACTGTAGACAGGATTGGTCAAATGTACTGTCAATCACAGAAACACTTCCATACTGTCACAGCATGTTCAGCCTGCTGACTCAACACCGCCACCTACTGGGGCTCAGAGCTTCAGTCAGCTTCAACAGCTGCACACAGTCTGGGTTCTTCATGTCATCCGAAATTACATAGGAATTATCTATCTATCTATCTATCTATCTATCTATCTATCTATCTATCTATCTATCTATCTATCTATCTATCTATCTGTCTGTCTGTCTGTCTGTCTGTCTGTCTGTCTGCCTGTCTATCTATACAGCTAATAATTAATTTTATTCCAGTTTTATTCTATTCTATATTATTTTACTTTTAAATTTCATTTTGACTTTTTTTTTTAATTGTACACCTGTACATTTTTAGGGCTTTCACCAAATCACCTGATCTAACTCAGCTAAATAACAGCCCATGCTAAGTGGATGTGTTAGAACAGGGAAAACTCTACACTGTGTTAAACAGGAAATGTCACAGGACCAGAGTGACCTCAGACAGAGATAACTGGGGAAAACCTCAAAAATAAATAAATACTGCACACGTTTGGTGTTTTCTCTGCTTCTGATACACCAGCTGAGCCCTTCCTGAGCTGAAGTAGGCATGTTAGAGGGAAACGCTAAAAATGTGCCAGGAAGGGGGTATTCCAGGACGAGGGTCAGGAATCTGTGCCATATAGTACTGACCACATAACGTGATCTGAAGCATGCAGAAAGTCCCACAAATGAATCGACCTTTTGTAAATCCCATCGCAGTGGTGCCTCCTTCTGAATTCTTGGAAATGGAAGCTTTTTAATACAGGACCCTTGAGGGCCATGGGTAATCAGTCCCACTCTTACCCAAGCATTGACGTCTCTGAACAGGCAAAGTGCCAAGAACAGCAGGAATGTTCAGAAATGCGGCAACTCCATAAATATAGTGCTCTGGCAGAAGAACACTTTTTGAAAGTGTTTTGGGTTGTGATCAGTGTATTCCTTGTCAAGATCAGTGATGTTCAAGACAGAACCGGTGTTACCAACAATGGTAAGTAGCTTAGGCTGCTCGAGAAATTGCTAGATGATGCCATGATCTAATCCGTGTGTTAAATTGTGACATAACTATCTTCCGATAATTCTGTTGGGGGGTCTCAGCTTTTACTGCTTTGGTGGAGGCACTCATACTGTATTTTCAACATGTCGCAGTGCTGTGTCCCATGTTATCTCACCTGAACAGCCTTTTATTACCACTATTAATTTATAGCACACCTTAAAGATAAGCTTTTACAAACTCACTAAAGTGTTAACTAAGGTATCATAAGAGATACATCACTGGTCTGTGCTGACTGGACACTCGCAGGTTCTCACTGACTGACCCTCAATGCACCCCTTTTACTGAAAACAATTTCTCACCCCAAAACTTACACCCTAACACACAAACTCACACCCTAACACTTATAAATGACATTGATTACTTTACGATACTTCTGTAAACACTTAAGGGATGGCAGATTGTTATATGCCAACTAGCCTCTAATTGTGAACTAACTTCACAATCTATCCCTCCAGTATGGCTTTTTCATCTTCGTTTACGTCCAAAGTCACAGCAGTCTTGTATTTTTCAAATTATTGACAAAAAAAAGAATCTGGCACATCATCTTTAGAGGTTATGTTTTGAGATGGACAAGGAGGTAGTTTAACAAGCACATTAGCATATTCATGGCATCATGGTTTCGTGTTTACTTTCTACCAAGTTTCAGTGCTTTACAGATGTTTGCTTCCCCCTACTCTGTTCTGGCATACTGTAATTTATTTAGGTTAGGTTTACATACATCAATCATGCATAACATTATGACCAATTGCCTAATATTGTGTTGGTTCCCCTTTTGCTGCCAAAACAGCCCTGACCCGTCATGCACTGTGTATTCTGACACCTTTCTATCAGAACCAGCATTAACTTCTTCAGCAGTTTGAGCAACAGTAGCTCGTCTGTTGGATCGGATCACACGGGTCAGCCTTCACTCCCCACGTACATCAGTGAGCCTTGGACGCCCATGACCCTGTTGTCAGTTCACCACTGGTCCTTCCTTGGTCCACTTTTGATAGATACTGACCACTGCAGACCGGGAACACCCCACAAGAGCTGCAGTTTTGGAGATGCTCTGATCCAGTCGTCTAGCCATCACAATTTGGTCCTTGTCAAACTCGCTCAAATCCTTAAGCTTGTCCATTTTTCCTGCTTCTAACACATCAACTTTGAGGACTAAATGTTCACTTGCTGCCTAATATATCCCACCCACTAACAGGTGCCATGATGAGGAGATACTCAGTGTTTTTCACTTCACCTCTCACTGCTCATAAAGTATGAAAGCATAATGTTGTCGTCTGACAAAATCACCATGTAACCTTTTCAGTACTTCCATCTGTCGTCTAAAGATCTTCTTCTTCTTCTTTCGGCTGCTCCCTGGATAAAAGTCCAAAAAGTCGCTAGATTTGTCAACAACAAGTCGACAAAAGGGGCTCTAAAAATCGCTAAAAGCTGGCACAAATCGTTAAAAGTGATGCCTAGGCTTTATTCCATAAGCAATTTACTATCATCAAAAAATCTTGGCTAAGTATAGGATCTGTACTACTCGTAAGCTTATGAATAAAAATGGCGGATTACAGAATTGTTGTGGTTAGAGAGTACAACAGTAAATGTGAATAGTGAATAATTAGCAGGTAAAGTAAGGAAAGTGAGTAATGCCTCTTCGGGAGCTTGCTACACAAGCGTCATCATCATCATCATCATTATCGTCATCGTCACCATCCCATCAGAAGCCTACCCCTATTGGATCAACGCCAAATTTCCATTTTCACGGTAATTTCATCATCACCGAAAACTAAAATTACCGCCTTGCCCTGAGAACCCAGACCATGAGTCATGATCTATAGACTGTTAAACGGTGCAAAATTTTCTGCCATGTGTATTCACTGATTCAGGCAAGACAACTGTTTATAATCAGTAGGGATTTTCCCGGTTCGGGACCAGGAATGGACACAGATGTTATGGTGATGCAAAAAAGTAAAATGAGTCAGTCCTTCCGGTCTCGGTGTGAATGATCGGAGACCTGATGAATTCAGACTATTCAGTGTTACATGTATATAAATATCTGTGTAGTGTGGGGGTCAGATATGGAAGTGGACAGCATAGAGTGTTAAAAGAAGACATACAGGGTAGAAACACTCGGAGTGAGCTGACTTTATTTAAACACTAGGTTTAGTCTCCTCTCACCCCCACCAGTGCCTGGAGTTTACAGTAAACCACCGCGTCGAACCTCCACTCCAGCTGCACTATTTTCCCCTGGACAGACAGTGGACCAAGACTGTAGTCTATAATGTATTGGGTAAAAAACGAACATATCTGCACAGACAAAGTGAAGAATATATACCGTGTACGATCATTTATACAAGTCATGACGTTGTCCATCTCCATGTAGTTTTCTCATATGCTACACGTTCGGGTTCAAGTTAGTTATGCAGGAAATAAAGGACACTCTCTCTCTCTGTGTGATGAGATAGGTTTGGAATGGAAACGTGGTTATGGAGTAGCAAAGATGTCAGGTACCGTCATTACAGCTGTAAATGCACACGTCACGCGCCTCGCACCTCTGGAGGTATAAGCGATATATAGCGACTAGGACCGGTTCAGTGTTGTACCGAGTTTGTTCAGAGTCTATGGTGAGATTTATTTGTCTTGTGACTGGATTCCTGTCGTGATGAAGTGAATAGGGTTATGTGTGTGGGTGGAAAATGAAGCCTGTGGGCTGTGTGTGTATGTGTGTGTGTGTGTGTGAATGAGCACATCAGAGCGGGAAGGCTGAAGTGTACGGGAAGAGTGTCCTGGCGCAATGTGTCCCGACTTCCGCTCTCCACCTCCGCGAACGCGCCCGTTTCAAATAATGTGAAAGTGAAAGAGGCGCTGCACTTCAGAGAGGCAGTATAAAATAAACCAGGACAGAGATCAACAGCAGTTTAGCTTTGTCAGGCCAATATCCTTCCGCTGTGTTGCATCAGTTAAAGCCCACTCACCTTCTTAGAAAGACAAGCACGTTCGTATTTAAAGGGGTTCAGCAGACGGGAGCTTCATTTCTCTTCACTGGGCTGAAGAGCATGGAACCGTCCTTTCAATAGAGTCGTGTTTTTAAAAGCCAGGACACGAAGAAACCCTTCTTTCGAGATGCCATTTTTTGCGCTCATGGAAAAGGTAGACGAAGAAACAAGCTCCTTCTCTGGAAGTGATTCCCAAAGTCCACAGAACTGGGTAAAAGCTCTATTACATGCATGAATGATTAGAGTATTCATTTTACGCATAATGGGAATGTGTAATAATACTATCAATAATAACCCTTTTTCTCCTCCTACTACAAATAATATAGCATGTGTTAATTTAATTTTATTATATATATATATATATATATATATATATATATATATATATATATATATATAATTAATACATGCTGAACCTGAATAAGGACATGTGTCTCATAATAATATGTGTTATAATAATATGTGTCATAATGAGGACAAGTGTGTAATAATAATAATATATATATATATATTACAAATGTTATTTTAAATAAAATTTAAATTTTTTTTTAAATTTTAATAAAATTTTATTTATTTTTATTAAAAATTATTATTATTAGGTCTATCATGCGTTAAGTTGCTTGCTGTGGTACTGTGTTCAGGGCAGAGATCAGCCGGAGGAGAGGGTTTGTCAGCGCCGACAGCGGAACAGGGATGCAGCTCGGAAGAGTCGCAAAAAGCAGACAGAGAGAGCAGATGTGCTCCATGAGGTCAGTACATCTTCTCATGCATGATTGTTTGACCTTATCCTGCTACCTTATTAATATTACCATATATATATTACATATATTATATATACATATATTCATCGCCCATGTCTGTCCAGCATCTTCATAACGCACATGTTGTTGCCCAACAAACGCCATTTAAGCCATGATCATTTACTAGAAAGGGTTCAAGGTTACTTGAAGGATCTGAACCCTTTGAACTCTTCAACTTCAACTTTGACTTGCTTGTCCTATTAGAAAATGCCCCACTAAAGGTTTTTAAAAATTTAAGGGATCTAAAATATTCTCACGCATTCTAAAGAGCATAAAGTACATTTATTTGACCAGGAAAAATGAAGTTCTTTTAAGTATGTGGTTTCATATTATACTATTAAACTATATATTATTCAGTGTATTTGTACACAGGAGTGAGGTTACTGTACAGTATACTTTACAGTATAACTTGCAAAAAAATTGTTTTTACTTGGAAAACATTTAAAAACCTCTTTACTTTTATAGTGTGTGTGTGTGTGTGTGTGTGTGTGTGTGTGTTTGTATGTGTGGGTGTGTGTGAGATAAAATGTGCCTGCCCAGGCAGGCATTTCTTGGAAACACAGTCTGTTAACAGAACAATTATGGTAACTGTAGGTCAGATTCCTTAGACCCTGTGTCACTTGAGTCTTATTCAAGCGTATGTAGTATTACTACAATGGTTACTTGTAAACCCTTTTGAGAAACTTAATGTATATATTTTTTATCTTTAATGCTTAATTTAATTATCATTCTCATGCTTTAGCAATATATTTCAACACTAACTCTGTTTCACTTTCACTTTCCCTTATGAAGTTGAACAAACTTTGGACTTTCCCTTGTGCTTGACCTCGCTATTATGCCTCATTATCTTTGCAGTGGTGTTAACCTCCAGACAAAAGGTGTACTTTATGCATACAAAAACCCATACTATGGGTTTATATTAATCCCTCATGCTTGGGGAAGTTTCGAAATTGGTCTGTCAGAGTGGATTTCAGGACCGATTTAAGAAATGAAGAAACTCTCAGTCGTGGATGAATGCTTGAGAAATTATTTTTAATAGTGTGGATTAAAGGCAGACAATAAAGTGTGTTATTAATTATAACAAAAATATAATTACAGAGTTTAATTACAAAATTACTGCATTGTGGCCATAACCTATATTATTTATAACAAAATACATGAATAACTATGAAAACATACAGAATTCATGCATATTCCACACTGAAATATACATATTGCATAATTAAATATACATTCATTGGCCACTTTTATAGGGACACCTTCTTATTCAGGAAATGATACAGTCACTGTGAGTGCAGTTTATAACATGGTGAAGATACACGTCAAGAATTTCTGTTAATGTACATGTCATACATCAGAATGAGGAAAAATTTGATCTCAGTGACTCACTGTGTGCCAGACAGGCTAGTTTAGCTATTTTAGAAACGGTTGGACAGAAACATCACCTATTCTCTGTCCAGTTTAGGTGTGCCTATACCCACTGTAGCCTCAGTATATAGATTTATGTTCTTGGCTGTCAGGACTGGAGCCTTTTACTTTTCTATAAAAAGTTGTTATATAAGTTATTATTGCCTTTGTGTCAGTTCAAAGCAGTCCATTCTGTCTGTTGTCCTCTGACCTCTCTCATTAGGAAGGTGTTTCTGCCCACAGAACTGCTGTTCACTTGTTTTTTACTCCGTTCTGAGTAAACTCTAAAGTTATTTAAAAAATCCCAGATCAGCAGTTTCTGAAATGTTTAAACTGCACCAACAACCATGCCACAGTTAGACCACATTTCCTTATTTGATGTGAACATTAATTGTAGCTCTTGACTTGTTGAACATGATTTTATATGTTTTCACCACATGATTAGCTGACTAGATTAGTGCCTCAATGAGAAGGGGTCTAATTAAAGTAGGAACCATATAAGAAACCTTATTATGTTTCTATTAAAGTGTCTGGTGAGTGTATGTAAAAGTTTTCTAAAGATACAAGAAGGTGTTTTTTTTGAACACATTAGAACTCATTAGTCTTGCTTTTCTCAACAGGAAATGCAGACTTTGGAGCGGTCCAATGCTGCCTTACTGAAAGAGATTTCTGAACTGGAGAAAGAAAAGCAGCACTACACTACAGCCTTAAAAGAACATGAACCCCAGTGTACACTATCATGCTGGTCTGGACCTTCCATAACAGACATGTCTACCTCAAACTTTCTCCAAACCTTTAATAACCCAAAGCCTGAGGAAGAGCCCATTTTTCCAACACATGATCCAGCTGCACCGGACGAATCGCTTGCTGACCTCCTGGATAAGGCTGACTGGATACCATGGGACTTTGACATAAGATTACCACCATTTTGAAAAAAAAAATGTTGGAGGTGAAATCTGAAAACAAACAAAAATGTAGCTTCTTCCTCCTACCACCTCTATCCAGCTTTAACATGCTCTAGTGCAGGGTTGTCCAATCTTATCCACAAAGTGCTGCTGTTTTCATTCCAATCAAGCAGAAGACACACCTGATTCCACCTGTTTAATCAACTGGTCTTGGCTTTCAATAGACTCAGGTGTGGCTGCTGCGTGGTTGGAATGAAAACCTGCACACACACTTTTGGGGATAAGATTGGACACCCCTGTTCTAGTGGGTGCTAGTCTTTAGAAGTCTGTGAGATTTAACATTGTACTAAGCTTTATTTTTATTCAAATTTATTTTTATATTTCACAAATACAGTCTATTATTCAGTGTAGAGTGTAGTGACCTAAACGAAAAATGTGTACACCTAAATGATTTTAATGATGTTGCCTACAAACCATTTGCTGCTCATTTGTAAAATGTGTATATATGTGTATATTTACATTCTGATATATATATATATATATATATATATATATATATATATATATGTGTGTGTGTGTGTGTGTGTGTGTGTGTGTGTGTTAATTTCAATATTTAATCACTGAATAGTCTGTATGCTGTGGCTCTATTTATAAGTAACACATCTGAAATTCTGAAATATATATATATACAGTTTTCCTAATCCCTTGCACGTGTTTGTGTCCATGTCAAACGCAAAAGTGGGGACTGTTTATCAAGTGTGCGTTGTTGATGGCTGAGGACTGAGGAGAGATGGCTGATGGGTTTAAGATGAGGCTGATAAGCTCCTCCGCGCGTCAACATAATAAGGCCGAGGCTACAGGGACATGGCTGATCAGCATTCCCTTCATCTGTACTGCATCCGATCCTTAATTTCCACTGATGGAGCTCATGTTTTGTGTGTGAGGCCATGATGGATATGTGATGTAGCATTAAGAACAATGGCTCTGTGCGCGTGCAATGTCAGTCCCAAAATACCGCGGCTATAATATGAGGAGAGAGAGAGAGAGAGAGAGAGAGAGAGACTGGAAGAAGGGCTTGGAGGAAGGAGACACAGACGACGACTAGGCTATATCCCGCTAGACAGATAGATGATCATGATTTCGGATTTATTTTAAAGAAACTGTGAGGGAAAACAATAAATCGGCATCGGTGCTGGTTGGATTAGTGAGCGTGGGAAGGATTTGCAAAAAAAAATAAAATAAAATAAACAACAAACGTTTTGAGGTCGATAGCGCAAGCGCATGTGAGTAAATAAATATATAAATAAGTAGAAACGGGAGGCGAGCGTCATCCGCAGTGTGTTAGCTTTTAGCCTCCATCTCCTTGCAGCACCTGCGCGCGCTCAGGCATCAGGAGACGGAGCGCGAGGAACCTAAACAGTAACGGAAGCGCGGATCGGAAGATCGGTGTGTTTTTTTTTTTTGGGAAGGGGAGATATAGAAAGAGAGGGAGGGAGATATAGAGAGAGATAGCGAGGTGTTTGTAACGGTGCGGTTGCCGTTGCTGATGCACACATGTCCGCGGGTGTGAAGTCGCCATTCTCCGCCCTGCAGCGCGGATTCTCCGTCTCTGTGTGCGGACAGCAGCGCTGACACACTGCTCATAACCGACCAGAAACACCACGGGCCTGGAAGACCGAACCAGTGGCCTTACAATTAAGACACGGGATCAGAACCTGGCCTGATAGGACATCAAATCAATAACTGATGCAGTTGATTCTGTATGGACGAGGCATCTGACTGGATTTTTATTCCTCCACACCTATTTTCCCAGACCTCCAACATGGGACGACACTGACTGAAGAAGGAAGAAGAAGAAGAAGAAGAAAAAAAAAGAAGCCCGGCATGTTGATCGCATCTTCATTCTATTCTTCATCCCGCGTCGATTTCTAGGCTAATCTCTCGAGCCTATAAATATTTTAATAAAGACCAAATCCAGGCTGATGACTTACCAATGACGCCAATACGGCAGCGCATTCTTTATAGTAGCGCTGGATGTGTCTGTGCACCCCCATATTTCTATAAGTAGACCGCTATAGATTTCCTCAGCCTCCGTTGTCTTGGAGATGTGCTTATTTTAAAGGCAGATCCCGTTTCTTTGGGGGCTTATTAAAAACACAGGGATCCGCCAAAACCCAGCACTGATCATTCTATCCACATCCTGACTGGGCCAGTTTTCCCTACAGGCTTTTTTTTTTTTTGGTAAAATTCTTGTTTTTCTTTCTTTCTTTTCTTTTTGCTGTTTTGTCAGCAGCTGATTCAAGGCACTAAGGAACAGTTGTCTCCAGTTGCCTTACGGACATCAGGCTTCTGTCAGGCTTGCACCCATGGATCAGCCCACCAAGCTGCCCCCGTCGAGTCCGTCCTCACCCACAGCGGCCTTCTCTGTGCCCAGTGCTGAGAAGGTGGATGGCTTTCCACGCCGCTCCATGCGCAGGGCCCGCCAGAGAAGGTCACACAGCTCGTCGCAGTTCCGTTATCAGAGCTCGCAGGTGGAGCTCACACCTCTGCCTCTGCTCAAAGGTAGGCCACACACTCCTGGGACTATGCCACCAAGCATGTTTTCTATTAGAAGACTCCTTCCATAAACATCCTGAAGTTCCTCTGTCCATTAAGAGATCTGGATGGTAATAGTTTTAAGTGCAGGGCTGAAGAGGAGACATTTCACTTCACACAGACTGGCATTTCACTTCTCAAATACCTATAATTCATACAGTAGAAATTACATCATATAATAAATAGATCTATTCTCAGATCTCATACAGAAGAAATTGTACTATAGAAAAACACGTGTGTTTGATTAGAAAACCCACCAAACTGCGATCTCTCTAAAATCTTAAAAAGTTCAATTACTTAAAGTAGAAATATTTTAATATTATACACATTATCCATTATTCAATATTATTCCAGACCTGATATATGACCAAATCTTCTAAAGAACGAGTATCAATTACTGAAATATGATGACCTGATCGAGGGATATTTTACAGTTCTTTCAGCACGTTAGTATTTCTGAGACATCCTTTCATGCACATTCGATTTCAGGGGCTGTGAAACATAAAGGCCGGAAGTAAACCATTACTCCTGAGCTCAATTTTGCTTACAAGTTAACATGGTTGAGAAAAAGGATTTTAATACTAATTGAAGGAAGGTGCCTCAATCAGCATTAAAATTCATGCAGTGTATTCATGCAGGGTTAGATAATACACCTAAAAAATGTTCTCCGTTTTCGTTTGTCCATAAATATGCTTGTTGACTCATTGTTGATGACCAGGACACATGAAACAACATAAATAGCTTTTTTTCACACATGATAAAAATAGGATTTGTTTAGGCATCATACATGATTCATAATGATTTCAAGAGGTTCAATGGAAGAATGGTCAAGGACACAAGCACACAAAATCGCTGGGTTTCAGTATAAAACCTATAAATCCCACATTCAATCACTCTAAGTCATCTTTATCACCTTATCACCCTGACAACTCAAGCTGCAAAGCAACATGGCTTAGGACGCTGGAAGTGTTATGAAACAGAAGATAGCATCCTCCACCACAGGATATTAAACATATTTTTTGATGACTCACCAAACCATGGCCAGATGTAGTTGAAAGTCAGTTTATTTCTTACCATCAGTTGTAAGAAAGATGTCTCCTTTCATAATGATCACGAATATGACTCAAATTTTGTTCTTTTCATTTAGACACCCACAAGACATTTATGATTCACATTTCAGCTCTCTATGATTCTCCTAGGATTCATCTGGGATTCTCTTTAGTTACATTTCTAGGGCGGAAGGATTTGGCAGGACATGTTGGCATGTAAAAATGCAGATATGAAATTGTTGCCAGTGTATGTGACCATCAAACTCCAGCCAGCACCCCTGTCCTTCTATCTAATCCACCATTTGTAGTGGAACCTACATGTAAACCTACTCTAAGCAAGAGCAGCTCTGAAGGAACTCTATTGTACTTCTAGTCTTTCATTAATTATATCTGACTAATAATACATTTAACCTTCATGCTCTCCATTGCACAATGGTTTTGGTATTATATGTCTGTTGTGTAATATTCTCAGTGTAATCCATGACTGTGCTTTTAACATTAACAATAACCTGTGCAAACATTTACACTGAACACTCAAATTAAACTGTTGTGGCCACTTTATATGGAGAGCTTAAGAGCAGCACCGCATTTTTTTCTTATTCGACTCACTGTCTAGAATCATACACTAAGTAGCTATAGGCAAAAATCCAAATGACTATGGCTATTTATTAGCATTGTTTTTTTTTTTTTTGTGGAATTTAGTAGGGTATTTAGCATAATGTACGCTTAGGTTTTATGGACAATCTAGAGTGGAGTATCTCCTGGTTGATATGCTTCATATACTGCTGCAGCTTTATGACTAAACCATGATGTTGCAGCCCTATAGCTGCATTTCAGCAGCTCTGCACTGAAGGGTGAATAATGGCATTTAAACATGTTTCCTTTTAACAATGGTTAAAAGGTCATGTATTTGGCATTGTACTAAGTGACATTGGATTTGTGGGCTCATTCTTTGTATAAATATTGCCTTTATTCCATTGTTTTCTTCACTGATGACATTATGATTTTTATAGCGCTCATTATTCTGATTATTTCCTTCTGAAATAGGAAGTCATGGAAGGAGAATGTTGTAGGGCTTATCTGATTTCCCCAATATCCAGCAGTGTTTTTTTTTTACGCCATATTACCTGCCAAATCGAAAGACACTCGACAGTGGCTAAGCAAACAGGTTATGCAAGAAGCCACACATTTATATAGAGCTTGTATTTAACACCATAGCATTTCTGACTGCCAATTTACTGGTAGTCATTGTCAACTTTGACATGTTTGGTATCCGAGAGAATATATTTCCACCTACAGTGCCTCACGTTGGTGCCAGATGGTTCATTTCAAATGGTTTTTTAACCTATTCTCTGTGACAGTGAGCTCATTTACGCTCAGGGGGGAAGAGACTGTAAACAGAAGCAAACTTTTTGGATAATTCTCTCTCACATGCTTACACACAGTCTAATGTGCCTTGATATGTACAAAGCACATTAGCTGTATATAAGTCACTGCACATCACGGTTAGTATAGCCTGCAATGGTCAAGATAAAGATATTGGAGGAAAAATGAGCAAAGGCATACATGCATAGAAACTTATTCAACACACAAATGACCCATGTTTGATGCTGCTGCTACTTTAAAGTGACAATATACAGGGATATATGCATTCTAGATTAGAAGAGTACAGGATGAGTCATCAAAAATCTTTTCACAATTTCCCCACAAATTATAAATTGTAAAATATTGCATTGTAAAATATCTAGAAAAATCATTTAGTCATTTTTAATATATACCGACTCATCCGTGTCTACATTACCATGAGACTCGTATAACAACTACACATGTAACGTTCAGAACTAGTGGAAGATTTTCGATCGTTTCTCATTTCTTTCCAAGTGCCCTGACACCATGGGGTTAGTCTATAAAAGGCCTTTGCGATGTCACACTCATCCTTTGAACATTCTTGTCAACCTCAACAACAGTCCTCAGTTGTAGAAGAAGGGCTATATACACAACCTTCTGTTCTTCCTTCATTCGTCTTCCATTAGAGATGTTTCCATCCAAAGTAGTCGAAGCCATGTAGAAAATTCATCACAAGGGTTAATAACACATCCTTGATGATGCATCTCTACAGACAATAATAGGCAGCACTCGATACTGCTGATACTAAAGTTTACTGTGCACGAGGCATCCTAATGCAGATGAAAATCACTTAAGTGCTGCTGCTGTGCTTTTCGGTACTTTACTGTTCAAAATATTTGATAATGAAATCACCACACAAGGTGCTGATTTTATTCCCTGTTCAGGACAAGAATGTTGATACTGTACTCTGTGAAGGGTAAGGTTTACTTAAATTCACAGTATAGCACAAGAGCTGTTCATTCAGTAAGATCTTCCCATTTTAGACTGAAATTCATGTTGTCGCATCAGAAATCTTTACAAGTGACATATGTCCTGCTCAGGAGGTAATCATATTGTATGTCAAATGTCATTTAATGGAAGAAGGCATCTCCTATCCTGTGTTTAGACAACAGATTGTCTGCCTGATGATTTTGTGGCTCCGTTGTGATTGATTTAAAATCCTTTAATACTATTTCCCTTTTTACAAGAAGAACACCGAAGGGAATACAGTAAACTAGGAATCTCATACTAAACCACTGCCCCACTGCAGGTGCACATGTAAACAGTGCTGTCACATTCATGGTGTGTGGCTACTCACAATTTTCTGCCTGCATTCGTAATTGAGACAGCTCTGTCTTTTGTCAAAAGGGCTTGCATGGCACACGAGTTGAGTTTCATGTCTATGAACTGCACAGTCTGCCCTGGTGACAAATGACTCTTTATGGAGTCTGTGTAATCCTAGAACTTCCACATGCAGGATCAGGAGTTCTGTCTTGCTGTTTGGACTGCCACTGCTTGCTATGTGGAAAAGGCAGAATCTCCACAGCAAGTGGAATGTAGAAATACACATCCTTCAGACCTATGGTTACGAACAAATCACATTTGTTCAGTGCTCGCATCATGTCAGGTATGAGAAGCATACAGGATGGCAGTCATTTTACCATCGTTGTTTAGATCTGGACTGAGGCGGAGTCTGACTCCTTTTTTTGGAATCTAAAAAATCTTTAGAAGAACCGGCTCAGAGCTTTCTGGTCTGGATGCTTACATTTGTATTGCCCATTTCTCCTATTAGTGCGTGCACTTCTGTAGCCATTAAAGACAATTACCCTGAGTGTTACACCTTTGTGGGGAAGACTGCTATGTTTGGCTGTGACTAACAATAAAACGGATCTATATCCTGTGGAAATTGTGTTAAGTAGCCAGTGATCTGTTTTTATAAAGCTCCAATGTTTCAGTTGCAGAAGGGGGGACCCGTGTAATTTCCGAGCTGATGCCAAGATCCCCTGGCGCATTCAGTAAATCATGCATTAGAGACTTGGTCATTGTGCTGCCTCATGCGTAACTACCTGTGTTGTCCGTAGTGGTCTTTGAAACCCAACTCTGCGGGAGTAATATGCCGGTGCACATGAGTGCCTAAAGGCAATCTGTTGCACCATGTGCTTTGTTTGTACCTCAGACAGAAAGAGTCAGTCATTTAATGGTGTGGGATCCTGTGTGCCAAAGACTTGCCCAACATACACTTAGACTGGCCCGTGTATCATATGGTTTGTGGACCAATATGTCAGCTCTTCTATATTTGGGCTGGTGACAAAGGAAAAAGCGAGTGCATCTGTCATTACAGCCAATATGCTTATGCTTTTGGAGCTTCAGTGTCATTAAACATGCATGTTAAAATCCCAGTTATGCACTGTAAAATGCACTTGACTAGTTGTATTTGGTGGGTTTTATTTTATTTTGCCACCTAGACTGTTCAGACTATCTCGTAACGTGTAGATACTCACACTTCCTCTTCCATGGGACTGATCAGTCAACACATGAAGGAACGTACCTTTTTTTCTTCCCAGTGGCCTTTTTTTCTTTCTGTGGCCATATCAGCTGCTCATTTTACTCCTTACTGTGGCAGAGCGGTGTCAAAGGTGATGAATAGCCAGAAGTATTTCCATAGCCTGTGAAGCATGCTTTGTGCATAGCTAATGGCTTTACATTGCAATTAGGGCAATGTGCTTTAAGTGCCTGTCACAGATGTTCATGTCCCAACCAGTTTGGGCATTGATCACATCCATCATTGAACTTCATTAAGGCTTGAAAGAACAAACAGCTGGCCATCGTGCCCTGAAATACACATATAAAGTCCCAACAATTCCTGTTGAATCGAATTTAAGCTTTACGCTTATTCAAACTAGAGTAATGTCATCAAATAACAGAATTTTTGGCACCCACAAAGAGGATCAACACACTCTCTCGAATGCTGCATCAACAACAACAACAACAACAACAATAATAATAATAATAGAATGAGTTTTATATGTAGGTATGGCAGACAAGAACAAAATAAATTAATACAATATGCTGAGTATCTGGTAAATAAGGCTACAAATATAGAAACATTTTTGTAGACTATGCCTGATAATGAAACTGCTTGCTGCTTGCTAGAAAAGACAGCTCAGTGTGACTTTAAGCAACTGTATTTCAGTTCAAAGTTCTCTTCACACCTAGTTCTGGTTAAATGTCGATATCTTATTATCTAACACTGACACATCTCTTGATATGAATCAGTAAAGAAAAATCAGTCACACTTGAGTCATATAATTCTGGGCTTTTCGCAGAATATCTTAATAAATCTGAAAGAAATGAGTAGAAGTGAACAAGTCTCTCATATCAGTTTACTAGGATGACTTATGTCCTATCTATCTATCTATCTATCTATCTATCTATCTATCTATCTATCTATCTATCTATCTATCTATCTATCTATCTATCTATCTATCTATCTATCTATCTATCTATCTATCTTTCTGTCTGTCCGTCTGTCCGCTCAAATGTAATTTTTGTACTTGTTAAATTAAGCCTACAACCAGGTAAGTAACTAAACAGTCATCTGGTTGTGTTAGTGGTTGGTTACCTCATTCACAGATGATCGTAACATCATTTTCCATGCAGTTTAACTCAGATGCCTGTGTCTGAAAAGGTGTCATTCAAATTGTATTATTATGTACACATGTGTCTTTTTGCTCTTTTATTCTTCAGTAAAATACTATCTGACGGCTATGAAAAATTGGGGTCAGTTGGTGACACATCAGGATCGTATTCATATACATGAATAAATAAATAAAAAAAATAAAATAAAATAAAATAAATAAATACAATTTGCAATCCTAGTCTAGTCCTAGTCCGAGTCTGTTCATTCCAAATGTAGTTACATAATAAAAAAAGACGGATTATTACAAATTATATTGCAATTTTAAACCAAATTTTAAATGAGTCAGTATTATATAAATGAGTCAGTTTTAGATTACTGGGTAACATTATATTACATCTATATATATATATTACACTACACTCATATATTTCTCCTTTTTGCTTTGTCACTACAGATGCTTACCGATTTTGTACACACACGAGATAAATAAAGACAGTTTTGATCCAGGCGGCTTAAAATCACTGATCAGATAGATCAAGCCAAATACAGTTAAGATAATAAACTACTGCTTTGATATGATAAAGAAATAGAAATATCAAAGCCAATAATAGTCTTTTAACAGGGATTTGATTGAATTAGGCCCTATGTGCATTGCTATTATTGTTATTCTTCCCAGCTTGAGGGAATGGCTAGTGACTTGGCTTTAGCTGCACCTCACGAGTGAGCTTGTTTCTGTAAATAGGCTTCTGTAGCCTGAAGCAGAGGTTTCTTTCACATTAAGCCACTCATAACTCGTACTTCAGTCTTCGTCGCTGAATAGAGTCATGGAGACATAACTTCTGGTTTCAAGGCAATTTTGGTTAAATATTTGGTCCTCCTAATTGGGTGCTTTGAAGTGACACTGATTGGGAGGGTAAATTAATGTTTTTTTCATTTGTATATTAAGTGAATAAGCAATCATAGTGTGTGTGTTTCACAACTCTGCAGTGCATACTGTTCATCACTATGTGCATATATGAATGTCTACGTTTGCATGTCCATATAGAGCCAGCTGGACAGAATGGTGTAGTGTTACTGGCAGACAGAAGGTTTGCTCTTTCACCGGCCTCCTCGGATCAATAAGGGGGATGAGCGGGGAAGAGCAGAAGAATGGAGAGAGAGGGAGAGAAGTGCTAGGGGAAATGAATCTGAGGAAGAAAAGAGATGTCTAGCAAAAATAGTTCCAAAGCAGAAAAGCTGCTTCTCATTTTGCAACATGTTTACCAGAAAGAAAAAAGAGACCACACATGATTTTTTAACAGTTTAACAGCACAGTCAATGCAAGTAAATGATTCCTCTCTGCACTACTGTGTTCATATCTGATGTCAGGTCATTGTAGTGTAATGTCTTGGACAAAGGATTTCAGTTCTTTTAACGTATTTATGAATCAAATATTGTCCATTTAGATCAACTTCAGCATGGATTACTTTTTCTATATAAAGAAGCCTCCTGTAAATCTTGTTCATTTTGGTCTATGTTTTGTTTTTCCTCATAATTTTATTAAATCATTTTAATTTCTGAAAACACTTATGTTTACATTTATGAAAGGTTTCTCTTTCATAAACATTTATGATGAGCTTGGGCACTGTCATGCTGCAGGAAGAATATCAAGTGTATTTTTGTACAAGATAGATTAACATACATTTTATTTTAATTCAAAAATAGCTTTAATGCTTTTGCTGAATGGCTGAAAAGAGAAAAGTTTTGCCCTCTCAGTTCTGCAGTGCTGCTGTTTTTACCAATAAGCACAGAGGTGGGTTTGGCAGCCCTGAAAATAGAGCAACAGCTCAGCAGCCACCCAAACACTTTAACTGTTATTTAACGAGAGAGAGAGAGAGAGAGAGAGAGAGAGATAGAGAGAGCAAGAGATGTACCTAGTGGGAGTGATGGAGGGAGGGATGGGTGAGGAAAGAGGTGGAAGAGAGAGGTCTGGTAAAGGTATGACATCATCCCTGTTGCTCTCTCCACCCCACAGCCTTTTCCTTCATTTTATTCTCGCTTGGTCTTGTTCTCTCTCTCTCTCTCTCTCTCTCTCACATACACACACACACACACACACACACTGCTCCCTCTCTCCTCCTCTGCCTTGCTCATTGGCTGCTCTATATTTAGCTCCAGCTTTGAGTTGAGGATATTAGTGGGTGTTTAATTCAGTGATGGCCAGCCTTGTTGCAGGGAGGCTTTGCCATTAAGACATCTATGGCCATGAATGGTAAATGTTATTGCAGTTTGCAATCAAATTTTGCACTGCTCTTTTATCGTATTAGTACACATCAAGTTAACATCTTTATTTACTTTATTTTATTTGAATTACTTTGCCTTGTTTTGGGGGAGAACTGCAAAACCTAGCTTGTCTTCATTACATCCTCTCCTTGCCCATCTCTTCTCTCTCTTATCTTTTCCCCTGGAGAATTCAGCTCTTCTGCTCATGTCTCTAGCAGAGTCATGCACTCTTGTTTCCATCTATCTCTCCCTCTCCCCCGCCCTTTCCCTCTCTCTCTCTCTCTCTCTCTCTATCTTTCTCTCTTTTGCACACACACACACACACACAGGAGTTCATAACCACAACATCCATACACGAGTGTGTGTGTATGTGTTGGGGACTATGTGTGTGTAGATGTTGTTATGAACTGTGTGTGTGTTTATGGATTATGAGTGTAGATGCAGGTAGTTATGAACTGTGTATAGATGCTCAGGTCATGCACTGTGTGCGTAGGTGTTTAGTGTATGTACTATCTTTGTAAATGTTGAGTTGGTGTGTGGAAATGCAGTTTCTGGACTGCATGTAGATATGTTTATGTATATAAGGTTATGGATCTAATAATCAAATCATTATTTAAAAAAGATACAATGCAGTTGATATAATGAAGTTTTCTAAATGGTGATGTTTTCAACATCCAGTGTGAGCACTCTGTGACTGATGAATACAAGCGTTTGGCATGTGCTCTTATAGTAAAATAATCAGCTTAGGGTTGGTAATGGATCACGCTTCCCTATGTTCCTATAACACACAACCCACTCAGATTTCCTCCCATGCATATCACACTAAAATCCTACAAGTTATTTCTTATAGTTCATAACCTCAACATTACATTAAGTTATGCTACATAACCCCTTTATGTGCCCCTATAACTGTGCAGTATAGATTACTTTAATTAGACATTTCACGATTGTTTGCCAGGGTCTGTGTTTTAGTGTGTGCATATGCCCAGCATATGAAGTTTCATTCTAGTCAAATGTGTGTGGTTGCACCTACCCCAACTCCTATTTATTTCCTTGCATTTTGGTCAGTTCCCACCCAGTGGCCATCTTTCCCCTCATACAATAGCTTCCAACCAGGGAGGATGCAGGCTACCATATGCTACTGATGAGAAATGTTTAACAGTCACAGCTTTTCAAACATGCTGCATCACTGGAAACAGCGACACACTCCGCGGAAATTGCCATCTACCTTCTTTCTCATACATTAGCTCACAGACACCTATTGCTGACACTTATTAGTGTAGCCAGCTAGTGTCACTGTAAATGACAGGGTAGAAAAAGCATGCAACAGAGTTCTGGTTCCCTTATCTCCTGTCCTGGTATCATCAGGATTCAAACTTCAGACTATAGAGTGGATGCTTTTCTGTCGTACAAATCAGGAGGCTTGTATGATGGCGTTTTCTCCTTACCTTTGGATATTCGTTATATAAACAGAGTTCTTTCATCAGTTCTCTTTCTCTTCTCTCTATATTGTAGATGCTCCAGTGGCAGAACTCCATGATCTGTTTTGTAAGAAGCTGCAGCAGTGTTGTGTGCTCTTTGACTTCCTGGACTGTGTGGCTGACCTGAAGGGGAAAGAGATCAAGCGTGCGGCGCTAAATGAGCTGGTGGAGAGCGTGGCCACCAATCGTGGCATTCTCATTGAGCCTCTCTATCCTGAGGCCATCAAGATGGTACAAATCACACCACAGAATAACCTAAAAATATGATTGTGATTGAGGATGTTTGAACGAATTCTACTGTATATACAGTTATTTTGTGTTTTTTAAATGACGTTTGTGATTTAGTGAGATATTAATTACTTTTATCTACATTAGTACAGTAGTAGGCTACATTAGTGTAAGAATAGATGTATGGGTTATTTCAGCAGAAAGCAAAAATGTTTAAAAGCATTGTGGTGGTTTGCATGGTATGCTTTGTTTATGGTCTCTATTAAGAATTGAAATGCAGTAAATGGTGGATTATTAATGTGTTGGGTATTTCTGTGATTTATTAAAACTGAACTAATAAAAAAAAATATATTGGCTCCACCCATATCCCTAGATCTCAGTGAACATCTTCCGTACCCTGCCGCCCAGTGAGAACCCAGAGTTTGATCCAGAGGAGGATGAACCCACACTGGAGGCCTCCTGGCCTCATTTACAGGTGCTCACAAACTCACATGGTCATAATTCTTTAAAACAGGTTGTTTTAGCTTTTAAACTTATAAAGCCCACTGTATTTGTGATTTTCTATTGCAACACAGGATCAGTAGCCTTTGCTTACAGCTAGTAACCTCCATTTCTCAAAGCTCTGGAGTGAATTATGTGGAAGAGGTCGGTCTTTAATGGGCATAAATATTGAGTGTGATGGAAATTACATTATGATAATGTGATACCATGTTATCAGGACACAAAAGAGCAGAAATCTCAGGAAGAGTGAGGTAGAAAGCAATTAACATTATGACAACAGTCTTTCCCTGAAACTTGGAGTTAGATAGAAATATTGTGCATTCGCAGAGGTGATGATCAGATTTGTAAACTACAGACATATAACCAAGAAATACAAACTAAGGCCAGTAGACCACTGAAAAAAAATGAGTGCATGACCGTGATTATGAATGAGAATGTCTACATGCTGAGTTGAAGGTTAAAGCAGTCAGATACAAGCATAAATTCAGGAAAGAAATAAGCAGTTAGTGTCAACATGTTAAAGTCATCAACCATCAGCATACTCCAAAGGTACATTTTTATTCATTTTGATAGTTTCCTGAAAAACAGTAGCAGATATGCAATTATATCCTGGGGGAGTCAGCAGGCAGGTTTCAGACAGCGAAAGAATGTCTTATTTAGGGGTGTTTTACTTAATGATTAGCTTGTTAGTTTGTGTAGCTTTATTAGCTGTGGAGAAAAAGGTTCAGAAGTGCTAAATGTGCATGGATATATCCATATATCAAAAGTATACAGTAGGTGAAAATATATTCTTGTTCCAGTAGAGACAAGTAGTTGTGTAGTAAACAGAATGGCATCGACTAGACCAGTGAACAAAACTGGGACACCAAGCAATGATGACTGCATGGCACAAATTAAAGTTCAGATACGAATTATGATCAGCATCAGTCCATGACAAAAAAAAATAGCTAATCTGATTCCAAAGGGAATGTGAAAGTAAACATGCCATCACGAGTCAGGTGTGCTATGAGTTCATTTATTGTTCCAATTTATCAAGCAATAGTCTGTGATACAAAAAGTTACCTTGTTAGTCAAACACCTATTCCACACACTTTACCAGCAAGAGTGAGGGAATCAAAGCAGCCAGACTAGTAGAGACCACAATAAGATTAGTGATTACAGCTTCCAGAGGGCATAGAGTCTCTCTCTCTCTCTCTCTCTCTCTCTCTCTGCAATCAGAAAAGTCAGCCAGGTAGCAATGATCAGAAGAAAACAGACCAGTGAGGATAAAATTGGGTGCAAAAAGTTCAACAGGGATCCAAAATCAGCCATTAATACCACAAAAAAGCAGAAAAAGTGTCATGAGGCATAAAAGTGAAAGACATTTCAGTTGATGAAGCAGATATCATAAGAAACCCTTGTTTGGGTCATATGTTTTCCGTGTCTGATAACTGATGGAATGAAAACAGTTGCTTTTGTCCTTATATTTACATGAGGTTTTTTTTTTTAAACTGTAATTTCTCCTTTGGTCTAGTTGGTGTATGAGTTCTTTTTACGCTTCTTGGAGAGTCCTGATTTCCAGCCCTCCATGGCTAAACGTTATGTGGATCAGAAATTTGTTCTGCAGGTACAGTGTCTCAACCTGAAATGAACTGTGCATGATTGTAGGAATCATATACATTTAATCCTAAAGCATGTTCCACACATGCATGGTTTTGCAGTTAGCGAGATCAATTATATAAACGTTGCAGGTGGTCTGCATGCATGAAATGACTTTTTTTTTAAATATATTGCTGTGTTCCAAGTTGCTGGAGCTGTTTGATAGTGAGGACCCCAGAGAGAGGGAGTATCTGAAGACCATACTGCATCGTGTCTATGGCAAACTGCTCGGCCTCAGAGCATACATCCGGAAACAGATCAACAACATCTTCCTCAGGTTAGAGGCACACGGACTCTAGATCTCAGCTGAAACACAGCTATATTTTTATAGCATAGATAACCTGAATACTTATCAGCTACAATTTGAGATACATTGTATGGTCAGAGCTATGTGGATGCCTGACCATGACCCCTGTTTGTGCTCTTTTGCCACAAATGTGGAGGCACACAGTCATCTGGAATGTCTTTGTATTATGTAGCAATACAGTTTTCCTTTACTGGAGGCACAAACCAGTTCCAGTATGACAGTAACCCAGTGCAAAAAGTAAGGTATATGAAGACATGGTGTGTCAAGGCTGGAGTGGAATAACTCGAGTGTCCTGCTCAGAGGCCTGATCTCATCCCAACTGAACACATTTTATATGAATTGTAACCCTGACTGCTCTCCTCACCCAACATCATCATTACTTATGCTCTTGGAGCTAAATGAACACAAATCCCCACAGCCACACTCCAAAATCTAGTGGGAAGCCTTTTTAGGAGTGTAGAGGATATTATAACAGAAAAGGATAGGAAAACTCCATATTAATGCCATATGCCTTTTGGAAAAAGAAGGACACAAGCACATGTACTGTAGGTGTCTATGTAGTGTCTCCCTGTTGTTGTTTTTTACATTAACAACCAAGTCATTTATATGTAAGTAAAAGGACACTGTATATTACTCATTCTTATGATATAATCCGTTTCTCATCTGTGTAGGTTCATTTACGAAACTGAACATTTCAACGGAGTGGCAGAACTGCTGGAGATTTTGGGCAGGTACATATTCACTCCTGCTTTTTAAGATAAAATGTGACATTTGCAAATGATTCTACATCGTGTTTGGAAAAGAAAACGTCTGCAGCAGCGCTGCGATTAATTTAGCACTGTCTTTCATTTAGATTCAGATTGGTATAGTGCTTGTTTACAAATGATCAACTCCTTAAAATGAGTTACATCGTTGAGTTTGATGTCTTTTGCTTCAATTAGGAAAGTCACTACTCATTCAGTACTGGCAGGCAGGACTAAATATAGCATCTTATAAAATTATACAATATCACTATCCTATGGGAACAAAATATAATTTTATGGATATTTGAAGTGTGGCAGTAACTAATCCAAGGATGCTGGTAATTGCTTGAGTGCTGCTTTGAGCAGTGTGTGGGCCAGTGAGTCAGATCCTTAGCAGGGGTTTAAACATTAGTGCTATCTGCATTCCACCTCATAGCACTTTACTATTTGTGGTTCTTTTCTGTAATAAGAGCTACTATGCAATTTAGAGCCGTGTTTTGGGTCTACAGTGTCAGTCTCCTACCATTTGTCTCATTGCAAACAGAATGCGTTTTCTTCCCCCCCTAAGCATACTGGGAAACAAAAACAAAGCACAATTCTGACAGAGTGAAAGATGTGGGGGAGAAGATGGAGAGAGGAGTGGGAGAGGTAGAGGATGAGTCAGAGAGAGGGGCTAGGGATGGAGGGCTGCATTCAGGTTGATGCTTGTGCTATTTTTACCGCCACCCACACTTTTTGCTCTGATAACAGAGCAACAGAGTCTGAGCGTAACAGAGCGAGAGAATGAGAATGAAAGACAGAGAAAAGATTGACAGTAGCTTTTCTGTCACTTCTCATGTCCTCCTCCCTCAAAGGAAATGTGAGCATTGGGAATGAGGGGAGTCAGTGGGAGGAGTGAGAGGAGGACTCAACTGAATGTCAGGAAGAACTAAACGAGAGCGAATGGAGCTTAGTAACAATAAAGTAAACAAGGATAAAGAATGCCCGAGGCACCTTATATTATCAGGTGGAGAAATAAAAGGATAATGCAATATAAAAAAGTAAAAGAGTAGATAGCTTATAAAGAGCGTGTGTATACGTCTGTGTACAAGACGAGTAACTGAGGAGTAGAAGGGTTGGTGGGTAGGGGTTGTTGAGACTTAGCTATTGAACAGAAGCGTGGCGAAATATGTGTATACAGAACATCATCAGGTCTACTGATACTAATCCTGTTTGATCTCCTTCCCTCTGCCTCCTACCCACTTCCCTCTGTCTGCTGTCTTCTCTCTGAATTGTGGTTCTCTTTCTGTTTTGTCATTTCCCCTGTTTACTGCCACTTCCCCCACATTTCTACTCTCTGAACTGCACATTTCCATATTTCTCCTCTCCTGTCTACCATTTACTTATTTCACTCTCCCCCCTCCTCTCTCCTCTCCTCTACTCTTCTTTCACTTTTCTTATCCTCTCATCTTATCTTGTCTTCTCTCTCTTTATCTCTCTCTCCTCTCCTCTTTTAGTATCATTAATGGTTTTGCCCTGCCTCTGAAGTCAGAGCACAAGCAGTTCTTGGTGAGGGTCCTGATTCCCTTACACACTGCCAAATCTCTGTCCATCTTTCATGCACAGGTTAGTGTCATACACATACGTGCTCCAAACATGAGCATGCAAACACACGCACACGTACACACACACACACACACACACACACACAAACACACACACACACAGACATACACTGTATTTGCTGCGCAATGCGAGCTTTATTCAAAGTGAAAGTTTGAAAGTTTGTTCACATTACTTCACAGTATGTAAACAACATGATGAAATAGACTTATGTACTTTCCCCCAAAATGCTAATTCCACTCTAACTAACAGGAAGTGCTTTCCTTAAAAGGTGTGCCTTAAAACAACACAGAAGCTCTATGCTGGGTAAAAGATTCAAGGATGTTTCATCAGTAGGAGAAAGAACTCTTGATCAATATACAGAGGGGAAGTGAATTTCAGCTAACAAACAAATTTTTGGCTAATGTTAGCAATACTTGCTGTAGGGTGAACTTCCCAGTGTCTCATAACATAGTTAGTTAGCTAACCTAGCTAAAAGGCAGCATGACAGAGAGCTTCCATTGCTCTCCTGCTTGCCAAAGTCCTATGTAGTGGAGGATAGTATAATAGTAGTATAATAGTATAATAGTATAATAGTCCATAATAGATTAAGGCCGTTGATTATCAGTTAAAATAAATGTAAATCTCCTTAAAGAGGCATAGACACAATAGCATCCAGTCCAATTATTCTGTCCACTAAATATTAACAGTTATACAGAGTGATATTACATGAAACACAAGGATAAATATAATGATTTTACGACGCTTCAGGACATAGGATTTTACTTAAACAGAATACACTTCTGACAGCGGGAACGTATTAAACACAAAAGTAGCATGAACTGGTAGGTAACTCATACGATTATTAAATAATGGGGGCTCTGTTTAGAGTGTAAAAGTAGAAAGTAATCGAAATGAAAGTTTCAGTATTGTCAGCTGATGGGACGAAAAATTTGTTGGCAGTGATCTACAAATATATGATGCTCTAGCGAAAACAACTCAGAGGCTATTGTAGAAAAAAAAAGAAAAAAGGAAGTCCTTTGCATGTTGTGGTAGGAATTACAGCTGTCCTCAGCAATGACTGAGCATTTTGAGATTGTTCCATGTAAGATTTGAGCTCTCTGCACTGGCATCTTTCTCCACCGAGCTTGGTTCCACTACATTACACTGATACAACACCTTAGTGATAACTACTTATCTTTATCTCTAACCAGTTTCATCCTGTAACATTGACTATGTACAGGGAGTAAGCTGAAACAGAATATATGCAATATGAAAGTGAAATTTCACTTTAGATTTTATTTTAATCCACTGCTGATTACCACTAAGAAAACAATGCAAACCCAGTTGATTGACAGTCATTTAAATGAGCTAAATCTGTGGAAATCTATCCTGGTAAATGTTCCAAACATACAGCTGTATAATGCACATTCAAAACTACCGATGTTCACAATATATATATATATACAAAAATATATACCAAAGCCGTTCTTACAGTGTGTTACTTCCCAATATTGGAGCAATACAGTAGAAAAAAGTCCAGGTTAGGTACATTTTCTCTAAGGTTTCATCATATCACTTCTGTGTTCATGTGGCAATGCATAACCACAACCTCTTTGCTCTAAAAGAGGGGCCCTGTCTGTGAAAAGATTATACAGATTCAAATAAATTTTCCATGATAAATTTGGCTGAAGAATTCACAATAACCTTGTTACATGTAGACATTTGAGATTATATTTAATTTGCGGTTTATATTAAGACCACTCTTGAACTGCTTACAGGATCTTCTGGCTCCATTTGGTCCGTGGGAAGGTGCACATCACACACGCGATTAAAACACGCACTCACACTCACACACACACACACACACACACACAGTCCAACAGTATCTTGTAGATGAGATTGATTTTGTAATTACAGCAGGACTTATTTAAGTTTGTGTGGAAAAAAAGGGTTGGGAAAGTAGCAAGAGAGCTTGACTCAGGGACTAGAGGAAGGAGCAAGAGGGTTAATTATACTGTTCAAAAGCTCTTTGTCGCCCTCAAGAGAACCAGTCTACATGACATCAGTTCTTCTGAGACACAATCGCTGTTCTTACATCTAACATGGCACTGCGCCATGACAGAAAAGCAACTAAAATACATATACCAATGTCTCTAGGGCATCAAATGATAAAGGGAAGACAGAAAATGATGGATTTGAACAGATTCCTTGTCAGAGCGGGAGAAAAACTACTCTTTTAAGTCTTCCTCCGTGCGGTAGTCTGTTCATTCGATTTCTATTCATTGTCATGATTCCATTGAATCTGCCAGATATAGTGAAGACGAGGAAAGATCTTTTTAAGATGCACAATGTTTTATAATAGTTGAACAAACCGGAGCAATGCACCGACGGTCCAGTTCTGTTATAACAAACGACTACAGTGGAACATTATTGATCAGGATGCAGCTGTCAGACAGGTAAAAATACAGATAAGATTGAAAAATTTTAGATTTGTGGAACTTCCAGTATTCATCGTATCCAAATGATGAACATCGGTGCAATGTTACCTTATAGTGGGGTCTGAACTTGATTAAGGAGGGAGCTTTTACTAAAACAGAAGCAATAGAAAAGATCACGGTTGAAAGCAGCCATTCAAGTAAAGTCTTATTTTATGTCCTTTCCGTTTCTCAGCTTGCCTACTGTGTTGTGCAGTTTATGGAGAAAGACGCCACTGTTACAGAATATGTAAGTCACCTCAGCACAGAAAAATACCTGCATCTTCCTCGGCGATTTTTGAACCATGCATTGAGATCTGTGTATTTTTATATATTTTCAGATCATCAGAGGGTTGCTGAAATATTGGCCCAAAACATGCACTCAGAAAGAGGTAAAGGAAGTCAGATGAATGGACATGGTTTGTGGAAGACAGTGGACATTGTGTACATTGTGTACAATTCTTGTCTGGTGATGTTTAGGTGATGTTCCTGGGGGAGATTGAGGAGATACTGGATGTGATCGAGCCATCTCAGTTCATCCGTGTGCAGGAGCCACTTTTTAAACAGATCGCCAACTGCATCTCCAGCCCCCACTTTCAGGTCTGACCCTTGTGTGATCCTCCTCCTCATTATTATGATTATTTACCCACTGACATGTACCACACATTATAAACAGAGCTTGGGCCTGAAAGTGTGTTTTCACTTCCATTTGGTTTACAGTATTCATGAGAATTCTTGTCTGTAAGAGCTGGTGAAGTAGAAGTGTTAGCTGTCTTCCGGTTCTGAATGCTGCCTCTGTGTGTGTGTGTGTGTGTGTCAGGTTGCAGAGCGGGCTCTGTATTTCTGGAATAATGAGTATATTCTGAGTCTGATCGAGGAGAACTGTCAGGTCATTCTGCCTCTGGTCTTTGGCACGCTTTACCGAGTCTCAAAAGAGCACTGGAACCAGTAAGTAGCACACACAGTAACCTTGAGACTAAGCAGGAACATTTATAGATACTCCATCCTCTGTGTTTGGTAGATGAAATAACATTTCTAGTAATTAATGGACAATATAAAACCTTTAAAACACCATGACCACTGAGACTGCTAAGACTATGACACAAGCATCACTTATATTGGACATACACTAGTGAAACTTGCTAATCGTGTGACTTTACCACTTCTTCTTTTTGTTCCCCCTTATTGCTCACTGCTGTTCTTGCTCTAACACTTATCAAACATGCTGGATAATATTGGTACATTATTGACTGCTCAGAAACACTCCATAAATCAAAACGGCAAAACTGATGCTCCTTGAATATACTTGTTAGTGTGCGTTTGACATAATCATCTACTGTAGCTCTTTAGGGACTGGATTAGTTTTACATGGGTAGATTTTTTATGGACATCTAGAAAGATTCAGATCATAATAGTATTAGTAGACATATCTACAGGTAACATACACTGATCAGGCATAACATTATGACCACCTGCTTAATATTGTTTTGGTCCCCCTTTTGCTGCCAAAACAGCCCTGACCCGTCATGCACTGTGTATTCTGACATAGCATTAACTTCTTCAGTAATTTGAGTAACAGTAGCTTGTCTGTTGGATCGGATCACACGGGTCAGCCTTCACTCTCCACGTACATCAATGAGCCTTGACTGCCCATGACCCTGTCACTGGTTCACCACTGTTCCTTCCTTGGACCACTTTTGATAGATACTGACCACTGCAGACCGGGAACACCCCACAAGAGCTGCAGTTTTGGAGATGCTCTGATCCAGTCGTCTAGCCGTCACAATTTAGCCCTTGTCAATCTCTCTCAAATCCTTACTCTTGCCCATTTTTCCTGCTTCTAACACATCAACTTTGAGGACAAAATGTTCACTTGCTGCCTAATATATCCCACCCACTAACAGGTGCCATGATGAGGAGATAAACAGTGTTATTAACATTATGCCTGATTGGTGTGTACCCTGTCCTGACATTATGACATATCAAAAGTTTCTTAATTCAGTGATTAATGAATAATCAAGAAATTTACATAACATATCAAGAGTCATTACTGGATGCTTTTCTTTCTCTCCATCAGAACTATTGTGTCACTCATCTACAACGTCTTGAAGACCTTTATGGAGATGAACAGCAAGCTTTTTGATGACCTTACTGCCTCCTACAAGTTGGAGAAACAGAAGTAAGTATGTTGGGATCCTCAACACTGTAACAGTACAGTATGTGTCAGTGTGTTTTACAGTGATGATTCATTTTCGACCTTCTCTACTTCCTCACTTCTCTTTATTGTCACTCTTCCTTTCTTGCTTTCTGTATAGGGAGATGAAGAGGGAGAAGGAGCGTGCTGAGCTGTGGAAGGGGCTGGAGGAGCAGCAGGAGCGGAGGCTGCAGAGTCTGGGGGAAGCAAGTCGTAACCAAAAGAACCTGCAGGAGCGTGAGAACCTGAACAAGAACGAGCCGGAGAGCAGCGCTGGCAGTGCCACCTAGAACACACACACACACACACACACACATGCACACACACATGCACACACACACACACACACAAACATACACACACACGCACTCACAAATGCACAAGCCAATATGTACAAACATGGAGAACATAATAACACATACTTTGTTTTACTGACAGTTTTTACTCTGGAACTTGCCATCACCTCTTAAAACATACACACCAACACTCCTACACACACACACACACACACACACATATCATACAGACAACATTGCTGGAACAATCAGAGAGAACAAACCAACAGCCAGTTGTCTAGATGTAGATATACAAGCCACTCTCACGCTCACACACATAGAAGTGAGATGTAAATGATGCAGAAAGAAAAGATGAGTACCTCTCACTCTTCATGCCTTTTATTCATTTCCTCTGTCTCTATCCATATCTTACATGCTTCTTACTCAAACTATCGCTTTCATTGCTTTCCTTCTGTTTCTCTCTTCCTGTCATTGACACTAAATGTATACATGCATACACACACACACACACACACACTAATACCTATACACACTGAAGACACAAGCAGCACAAATAAGGACACACTACATGCATGGACACATGAATGGGTCGGAGTCACATAGACACACACACACACACACACACAAACTCTGGAACGGGTCTTAATCTCGCTCAAGACCTCTCTCAGTCTCAGTGTCATGTCCACCATCGGACTCACACACTCTCCCTAAAGATGAGCAACATGCTGAAAATGATGATGATGATGATGATGATGAAGAATTATGATGAAGATAACTCTGTAATAGTAATGGTTATAATGTTCTTATTACAGCTTATTCTATAAGTAACACTTCTATTGCTACTTCAACTGATGTTTTTATATATATACATATATATATATATAAATATATATATAAATATAATATCTATGTCCAATTATAGTGTTGGTGGGGGTATTCTAGTGTAGCACCTCTTAAACATGACAAAAGTATGCTGCTAGACTAAACTTGTTCTGATGTGAAGACAAAACATTACACTAGTCCGTTCTTCTTCTGGGGTTTTTTCGTAAAAAAGAAAAGAAAAAAACAAGGATCCAAAATGTATTACTTTAGCAATATTCTCATCTACTTTGAATGTGTGTCAGCAGTTTTCTTTGGAAACCCATACCACCGACTTCAGTACACAGTTTTAAAAATGGGGTTGATATTTGGTTGATTGTTTTCTTTCTTTTTTTATTTATTTATTTTTTTGTATAACAGTTTGGCTGTCGATATTCATTAATATTTATTTCATATTGTGACAAGCTTGGAGCAAAAACTTGACCGAACAAGACTGGAAGTGACTGTATGCTAAAGCGTACTCGAGTCTGGGATGGACTGTCATTGTTTTGATGTTGGATGTTGGTTCTGTACCAGCATATACCATGACTTTCCTCTGTTTTCCTCTGAAAAAAACAAACAAACAAACAAAAAAAAGTGTAGAAAAATCATCGCTCATTTTGTTATTGATTTTGTAAAAGGTGCAGTTCATTTCCTTCCATACTTCCTACAATGAGAAGGCTTAGATGTGAGAGAGTCAGTAAAAGGGACTCAGTAGAATAGAGAGAGAGAGAGAAGGCAATACATGAACTGGAACTGTAAGCATACGTAGCACCACTTCAACTAGAATTGCACTGTCCTCTTGATCGATGTTTTGTGTTTAAATATAGCAATGTATTTTTTGGGGACCAACGGCTTTGGGATATGAATGTATAAAATATGGGATATAAACATGAAAATGTCTGTTGAAGTGCTTCACGTGGAGAAATGAGTGTGGTTATTCGCGAGGCACACATGAAACAGGAAGAAGAAGAAAAAACAAAACAAACATGGCTACCTCAGATTCACTGATTGCTCACCTTTATGCAGACAAAGAAAATAAGATAACATTTTACATTCTGTTACATGTCCAAAACTGAGGTAGGTGAACAAAAACATGTTGCTGAGAAGTTGTTTACTTTTTATTGTTGATAAGAGGTCAGACTTCACGGTGCACTTTTTAAACCAGAAATGTTTAACTTTTGACCCCAGAGTGAGCTTTAGACACATCAGTTTCTTATATGATCACCTTCATTTCATATTTTTACACACAAACTAAGCAGTTGACACAAAAGCTAATGTCACTAAGAGTTTATATTGCATTTCTTCTGCAGTCCACAAGAGGGCGCATTTTATTACACATTAGATACACTCTCCAAATCATTGAATTCAGGTGTTGTTTTTCAGGGGTTGGGCTCGGCCCCTTAGTTCCAGTGAAAGGAACTCTTAATGCTTCAGCTTACCAAGACATTTTGGACAATTTCATGCTCCCAACTTTGTGGGAACAGTTTGGGGATGACCCCTTCCTGTTCCAACATGACTGTACACCAGTTCATAAAGCAAGGTCCATAAAGACACGGATGAGGGAGTTTGGTGTGGAGGAACCTCAACCTGATAGAACACCTTTGGGATGAATTACAGCAGAGAATGTGAGCCAGACCTTCTCGACCTCACACACTCCTAAACCTTGTGAAAAGCCTTCCCAAAAGAGTTGAAGCGGTTATAGCTGCAAAGGGGCGAACCAACTCCATATTACATTCATGTGCATGTAAATGCAGATGGCTCAGAGTCTCCCCTGTAATTCATCCCAAAGGTGTTCTATTGGGTCAAGGTCAGGACTCTATGCAGTTCCATGTCTTTATGGACCTTGCTTTGTGCACTGGTGTACAGTCATGTTGGAACAGGAAGGGGTCATCCCCAAACTCTTCCCACAAAGTTGGGAGCATGAAATTGTCCAAAATGTCCAAAATGTCTTGGGATAGAATTCAACCTCCAGCCATCTCCTTTCTTATCACATTAGAATTGTAATTAGAATTACAATAGAATCTGTCTCATTACATTAAAAAATAGTCATCTGTCTAACAAACCAACTGTTCTGAAAGTTTTTGGAGCCAGTGACTCCCTTAACTGTAAAAGAAAGAAAGAAAGAAAGAAAGAAAGAAAGAAAGAAAACCCATGGATGTCTTGCATAAAGATATTATTCAGATTTTATGTGTGCTGTTTAAAAGTGTACAATATCTATATATTGAAGCCATTGAGCTTTTAATGATTTAACATGAGTTTTGGAATAATCCCTTTAAATGCAAATCACCTGTCAAATAAATAATAAACACAATATTTAATATTGTCGTTAATCATTAAAATCATACCTTTGTTCTTGGTAAGTTCTGATTTATAACTCTATCGATATTTAAAATATTGTGGACCCCTTGTTATGCTCGTGGACCCCCAGCGTGCCCACCCTTTTATAATCAGTAGAGTCTACCAGTATGTAAAGCACTTTTACTGAAGTGTACAAAAAAATCTTTGTGCTTATGAAGTTTAATAATTGTTCATTTGGAATTGCCCACTCAGAAGTCCTGATGGATATAAATACAATGATTTGGGGTTCAGTCAGTAGAGTAGCTTGAGGTACTCTTACATTTACATGAATTAAATAATTCATAATAATAATAACATCACATGGCCGTCCACTTTCCCATAAAATATCTATTCCTATTCAATATTCACTGACATTACACTGTGACTGACCACATCAGCTCTAAAACCAGGTAATTAACACCTTCTACTTTTTTCTACTGTATAATCAGCCATTTTATTGCATTGTCTCGAGTAGCAACATTCAATATTTGAATATTAATGAATTGTGTACATTAATTGTGTGAAGTCTGGCTTGTTTATTTTATTGATTTATTTTTTAATTGCATTATTGACATTTTTGTTTGTTCACATCATAATAAACATGTAACAATGTCAAAACAATTTAAAAGGAAAAAATATGTATTGGAAGTTCAGTAAGAATGTCTGAAGGAGCGGAGTGCTTTTGGGTATAATCTGCATTCTGCATGATAATCTTCTGCTTTCATCTTCTTCTTTGCTCTCTCTCTCTCTCTCTCTCTCTCTGAGTAGGATATATATAGATGTAACAAACTCTTGTTACTATGATGGCTTAGTAACGAGCCTTGTGGCACATATGACAACGGCAGGCCTGCGCTGTTAGTATCTCGATGTTGTCATGGCGATGGCCTTCAGGGCATTCCACACGAACTTTGACCTGAGAGAAGACAGAGGGACATACAGTGTATTGTGATATCATCAGCGTTATTACTGGATTTTTAATGTTTGCAGGTCTGTAATACATAATTATAATAAAAGACAATACATATTTCTGATGCGGAACATGGATCGGGTCAATAGCTGGTTTCAGTTGAGTTTGATGTCAGTGTTTGGTGTCGATGTGGTGCTTCAGTACCTTGACGGCTTTGCTGATGGTGCAGCAGTGTGAAACCGAGGTGATGTTACGAGTGAAGTTAGATGCCAGCAGGACAGAGTAGCGGGAGGGAAATGCTCTAGAGTCACAGTAACCCACACAGGCGTACACCACACGAGCTCCTTGACATGTCCCGCTCCTGTCACTTCTGACAGTCACATTAATGGCTGAGAGGATAACAGAGGAAGTGGGAAAGGAAGAATGAATATGGCTTTGACATTAAGACCTTCTCTCTGATTTTTCTGTCAGTGTGTTTGGGTGTAGTAATAGTCGAAGCAAAGATTTCACCAGCCGTGTGTTCATAAGTTACAATGCGCTGTGGATAAAATATCAACATTATATAAGGTCTCAGCCTTGGGCCATCACTTTGCAGCTGCGGACTAGGGAAGGAATATAGAGCTGACAATCACACTATATCACTTATACTCTTAGGAGAGACGTATGGCTTAGTGTGTGTGTGTGTGTGTGTGTGTGTTCTCACGGTAAAGATGGCAGCCCGGGCCCAGACCATCAGTGCTCCAGCTAAACGGAGTCAATAAACCCAGCAGCACTATAGGCAGCATGAGCACAAGACAATCAGAGGTCACGCGCTGAGCCATGGGGACAGTGTCCTGCACAGGACAAACAGCCACAGCTTAGCATATTCCTACATGATCTAATGTGTTTAACTGGTCAGTTCCTCTTTACAGTAATTATATATAATTTTTACATATAAAAAGTAGATGATTAAATATCTCTTGTCTTGAACTTTCAACTTCAATATATAGAAAGCAGTGAATTTCTTGCTTCTTCTTTTTTTTTTTAGAATAGACTTTTGGGCAGTTGTAATAGTTAGGTGTAAATCCCTCTCA